>NC_135805.1:8211388-9411388 GCF_964213995.1 Mustelus asterias
GGGGTACAGCGAGGGGGCAGCGAGGGGGCGGGGGGGCGCAGCGAAGGGGGCAGGGGGCGCAGCGAGGGGGGGCGTGGGGTGCAGCGAGGGTGACGGGGGTGCGCAGTGAGGGGGGCGGGGTGTGCAGCGAGGGGGGCGGGGGCGCAGTGTGGGGGGCGGGGGGCGCAGTGTGGGGGGCGGGGGGCGCAGTGTGGGGGGCGGGGGCGCAGCGAGGGAGGCGGGGGGCGCAGTGAGGGGGGCGAGTGGCGCAGCGAGGGGGGCGGGGGGGCGCAGTGAGGGGGCGGGGGATGCAGCGAGGGGGGCGGGGGGCGCAGCGAGGGGGCGGGGGGCGCAGCGAGGGGGCGGGGGGCCGCAGCGAGGGGGCGGGGGGTGCAGCGAGGGGGCGGGGGCGCAGCGAGGGGGCGGGGGCGCAGCGAGGGGGGCGGGGGGCGCAGCGAGGGGGCGGGGGCGCAGTGAGGGGGGCGGGGGGCGGAGCGAGGGGGGCGCAGTGAGGGGGCGTGCGGTGCAGCGAGGGGGGCGGGGGGTGCAGTGAGGGGGGTGGAGCGAGGGGGGCGGGGGGCGCAGTGAGGGGGGCGGGGGGTGCAGCGAGGGGGGCGGGGGGCGCAGTGAGGGGGGCGGGGGGCGGAGCGAGGGGGGCGAGGGGCGCAGTGAGGGGGGCGGGGGGCGGAGCGAGGGGGGCGGGGGGCGCAGTGAGGGGGGCGGGGGTGCAGCGAGGGGGCGGGGGGTGCAGCGAGGGGGGCAGCGAGGGGGCGGGGGGGCGCAGCGAAGGGGGCAGGGGGCGCAGCGAGGGGGGCGTGGGGTGCAGCGAGGGTGACTGGGTGCGCAGTGAGGGAGGCGGGGGGCGCAGTGTGGGGGGCGGGGGGCGCAGTGTGGGGGGCGGGGGGCGCAGCGAGGGGGGCGGGGGGCGCAGTGTGGGGGCGGGGGGGCGCAGCGAGGGGGGCGGGTGCAGCGACGGTGACGGAGCGCAGCGAGGGGGGCGGGGGGCGCAGTGTGGGGGGCGGGGGGCGCAGCGAGGGTGGCGGGGGCGCAGCGAGGGGGGCGGGGGGTGCAGCGAGGGAGGCGGGGGTGCAGAGAGGGGGTGTGGGGCGCAGCGAAGGGGGCGCGGGCGCAGCGAGGGGGGCGCAGGGCGCAGCGAGGGGGCGGGGGGGGAAAGGAGGGGGTGGGGCGCAGCGAGGGGGGCGCTGGGTGCAGTGAGGGGTTGCGGGGCGCAGTGAGGTGGGCGCGGAGCGCAGCGAGGGGGGCGCGGGGCGCAACGAGAGGGGCGCGCGGCGCAGCGAGGGGGGCGCGCGGCGCAGCGAGGGGGTCGCGGGGCGCAGCGAGGGGGTCGGGGAGCGCAGCGAGGGGGGCGCTTGGCGCATCGAGGGTGGCAGAGGCGCAGCGCGGGGGCATGTGGCGCAGTGTGGGGTCGAAGGGCGCAGCAGGGTGGGCATGGGGCGCAGCGCGGGGGCGGTGGGCGCCGCGCGACGGCGCAGAGCGGGGGGGTGCGGCATGGGGCCGCGGCGACGCGGTCGGGGGCGCGGAGGGGGGGGCTGGGGCCGCGGAGAGGGGGGCGGGGGGCGCAGCGATGGGGACGTGGGGCGCAGCGAGGGGGGCGCGGAGCGCAGCGAGGGGGACGCCGAGCGCAGCGAGGGGAGCGCTGAGCGCAGCGAGGGGGGCGCTGGGCGCAGCGAGGGCGGCGCGGGGCGCAGCGAGGGGGGCAGGGGGCGCAGCGAAGCGACCAGGGGCGCAGCGAGGGGGGGCAGGGGGCGCAGCAAAGCGACCAGGGGCGCAGCGAGGGGGGTGGGGGGCACAGCGAGGGGGGTGGGGGGCACAGCGAGGGGGGCATGGGGGGCACAGCGAGGGGGGCGGGGGGCGCAGTGAGGGGGGCGGGGGGCGGAGCGAGGGGGGCGGGGGGCGCAGTGAGGGGGGCGGGGGTGCAGCGAGGGGGGCGGGGGGTGCAGCGAGGGGGGCAGCGAGGGGGCGGGGGGGCGCAGCGAAGGGGGCAGGGGGCGCAGCGAGGGGGGCGTGGGGTGCAGCGAGGGTGACTGGGGTGCGCAGTGAGGGAGGCGGGGGGCGCAGTGTGGGGGGCGGGGGGCGCAGTGTGGGGGGCGGGGGGCGCAGCGAGGGGGGCGGGGGGCGCAGTGTGGGGGCGGGGGGGCGCAGCGAGGGGGGCGGGGGTGCAGCGACGGTGACGGGAGCGCAGCGAGGGGGGCGGGGGGCGCAGTGTGGGGGGCGGGGGGCGCAGCGAGGGTGGCGGGGGGCGCAGCGAGGGGGGCGGGGGGTGCAGCGAGGGAGGCGGGGGTGCAGAGAGGGGGGTGTGGGGCGCAGCGAAGGGGGCGCGGGCGCAGCGAGGGGGGCGCAGGGCGCAGCGAGGGGGGCGGGGGGGAAAGAGGGGGGTGGGGGCGCAGCGAGGGGGGCGCTGGGTGCAGTGAGGGGTTGCGGGGCGCAGTGAGGTGGGCGCGGAGCGCAGCGAGGGGGGCGCGGGGCGCAACGAGAGGGGCGCGCGGCGCAGCGAGGGGGGCGCGCGGCGCAGCGAGGGGGTCGCGGGGCGCAGCGAGGGGGTCGGGGAGCGCAGCGAGGGGGGCGCTTGGCGCATCGAGGGTGGCAGAGGCGCAGCGCGGGGGGCATGTGGCGCAGTGTGGGGTCGAAGGGCGCAGCAGGGTGGGCATGGGGCGCAGCGCGGGGGCGGTGGGCGCCGCGCGACGGCGCAGAGCGGGGGGGTGCGGCATGGGGCCGCGGCGACGCGGTCGGGGGCGCGGAGGGGGGGGCTGGGGCCGCGGAGAGGGGGGCGGGGGGCGCAGCGATGGGGACGTGGGGCGCAGCGAGGGGGGCGCGGAGCGCAGCGAGGGGGACGCCGAGCGCAGCGAGGGGAGCGCTGAGCGCAGCGAGGGGGGCGCTGGGCGCAGCGAGGGCGGCGCGGGGCGCAGCGAGGGGGGCAGGGGGCGCAGCGAAGCGACCAGGGGCGCAGCGAGGGGGGGCAGGGGGCGCAGCAAAGCGACCAGGGGCGCAGCGAGGGGGGTGGGGGGCACAGCGAGGGGGGTGGGGGGCACAGCGAGGGGGGCATGGGGGGCACAGCGAGGGGGGTGGGGGGCGCATAGGGGGGGCGGGTGGCGCAGAGAGGGAGGGCGCGGGGCGCACAGAGGGGGCGGGGGCGCAGAGAGGGTGCGGGGGGCGCGGAGAGGGTGCGGGGGGCGCAGAGAGGGGGCGGGGGCGCAGAGAGGGGGCGGGGGGCGCGGAGAGGGTGCGGGGGGCGCAGAGAGGGGGCGGGGGCGCAGAGAGGGGGCGGGGGGCGCAGCGAGGGGGGCGGGGGGCGCAGCGAGGGGGGCGCGGGGCGCAGCAAGGGGGGTGGGGGCGCAGCGAGGGGGGCGGGGGGCGCAGCGAGGGGGTGGGGGGGTGGAACGAAGGGGTGAGGGGTGGGACGAGTGGCGTTGGGGGTTGGAACGAGGGGGTGGGGGGGTGCAGCGATGGGGTGGGGGGTGGGACGAGTGGGGTTGGGGGTGCAGTGAGGGGGGCAGGAGGTGGAACGAGGGGGTGGGGGGGGTGGAACGAGGGGGGTGAAGGGGTGCAGCAAGGGGGAGTGGGGTTGCTGCGAGGGGGGTGGAGGGGTGCAGCGAGGGGGTGGAGGGGTGCAGCGAGGGGGTGTGGGGGTGCAGCGATGGGAGTGGGGTTGCTGCGAGGGGGGTGGAGGGGTGCAGCGAGGGGGTGGGGGGTGCAGCGAGGGGGTGTGGGGATGCAGCGAGGGGGTGGGGAGGTGCAGCGAGGGGGTGGAGGGGTGCAGCGAGGGGGTGTGGGGGTGCAGCGAGGGGGTGGAGGGGTGCAGCGAGGGGGTGGGGGGCTGGAACGAGGGTGCAACGAGGGGGGCAGAGGGTGCAGCGAGGGGGCGGGATGCAGTGAGGGAGTGGGGGGTGCAGTGAGGGGGCAGTTCGGGGGCAGGGGAGAACAGCCTCCTCCTGTGGCTCCTGCCACTTGATGACTTTACGTGAACTCATTCCCCCTCATGACTCACACAGAGCTGTGCACTGACTTGGGCGCTGCTCGAATCGCCCTTTCCAGAACCCTTTCAACCAGAGGCCGCGAGCTCCCCTGACGTCACCGCGCGGCCGTTAAATTCCGTTAACGGTTGGAGAAGGCGCGCGGGAGGCGGTTGGTGCTTTGTGACTTTGAGCTGCTTTCCAAAGGGATCAAACCCATCGGACATTTACTGACAGTTGTTTTCAGTATGGGTGAAAGGACGACCACCTTTCGGACTTTTAAAATTGTTTGAAATTTAAGAGGGCGCGAGAAATTGTGTTTGCTTACGCTGATATTTTGATACAAATTTTCTGTTTTACTGTCTGAAGAATCGTTAAGTGAGTATTTACATTGTTGTGGCTATTACACACTTAAATAATACTGACAAGCAAAAATTTCCGGTACTCCCTTCAGTGTAAGTCTGTTTTGGTGGTACACCAGCAGATGGCCCAATGTCTGTCAATCTGTTTGAAGTATGTTGCTATCAGCTCTTAACAAAGGTCATCCAGACTCCAATTGTTGGCTCTCTTCTCTGCACAGATGCTGCCAGACCTGCTGAGAGTTTCCAGCATTTTCTCTGTGTTGGTATCAGCTGCTTTCTTTTTAGTTTTATCCGTTTGGAAGAGAGTCATTGAGGTTTCCAACACGGAAACAGGCCCTTTGGCCCAACTTGTCCATGCCACCTTTTTTTTAATCCCTCAGCTAATTCCAATTGCCTGCATTTGTAATTATGTAACTGTCTAAATGCTTTTTAAAAAACAAAATTGTACCCGCCTCTACCACTACCTCTGGCAGCTTGTTCCAGACACTCACCACCCTGTGTGTGAAGAAATTGCCTATCTGGACACTTTTGTATCTCTCCCCTCTCACCTTAAACCTATGCCCTCCAGTTTTAGACTCCCCTACCTTTGGGAAAAGATATTGACTATCTAGCTGATCTATGCCCCTCATTATTTTATAGACCTCTATAAGGTCACCCTCAGCTTCCTACACTCCAGAGAAAAAAGTCCCAGTCTATCCAGCCTCTCCTCATAATTCAAACCATCAAGTCCCAGTAGCATCCTAGTAAATCTTTTTTGCACTCTTTCTAGTTTAATAACATCCTTTCTATAATAGGGTGACCAGAACTGTACACAGTACTCCAAGTGTGGCCTTACCAATGTCCTGTACAACTTCAACAAGACGTCCCAACTGCTGTATTCAATGTTCTGACCAATGAAACCAAGCATGCTGAATGCCTTCTTCACCACGCTGTCCACCTGTGACTCCACTTTCATGGAGCTATGAACATGTACCCCTAGATCTCTTTGTTCTGTAACTCTCCCCAATGCCCTACCATTGACTGAGTAAGTCCTGCCCGGTTCAATCTACCAAAATGCATCACCTTGCATTATCTAAATTAAACTCCATCTGCCATTCGTCAGTCCACTGGCCCAATTGATCAAGATCCCGTTGCAATCGGAGATAACTTTCTTCACTATCCACAACGCCACCCATCTTGGTGTCATCTGCAAACTTACTAACCATGCCTCCTATATTCTCATCCAAATCATTAATATAAACGACAAATAACAGTGGACCCAGCACTGATCCCTGAGGGACACCGCTGGTCACAGGCCTCCAATTTGAAAAACAATCCTCTACAACCACCCTCTGGCTTCTGTCAAGAAGCCAATTTTGTAACCATTTAGATACCTCATCCTGGATCCTGTGAGATTGAACCTTATGCAACAGCTTATATGGTACCTTGTCAAAGGCCTTACTAAAGTCCATGTCGACAACATCAACTGCACTGCCCTCATCTATCTTCTTGGTTACCTCTTCAAAAACTGTGAAACATGATTTTCCCACTCACAAAGCCATGCTGACTGTCCCTAATCAGTCCTTGCCTCTCTAAATGCCTGTCGATTCTGTCTCTCAAAATACCTTCCAACAACTTACCCATCACAGATGTGAGGCTCACTGGCCTGTAGTTCCCAGGCTTTTCCCTGCAGCCCTTTTTAAACAAAGGCACAACATTTGCCACCCTCCAATCTTCAGGCACCTCACCCGTGACTATCAATGATTCAAATATCTCGGCTGGGGGATCCACAATTTCCTTCCTAGCCTCCCATAATGTCCTGGGATACACTTCATCAGGTCCCGGGGATTTATCTACCTTGATGTGCTTTAAGACTTCCAGCACCTCTTTCTCTGTAATATGTACACTCCTCAAGACATCACTATTTATTTCCCCAAGATTGCTGCAATAGTTGAAAAAAATGCATGTGTTCTTTGTGATGAATGTCTTAAGAGGTTGGAGGGAATGTATCTCATATTCACTGACATCCTGGGGTCAAAGAGGAGATGTGGTGTATTGCTCCTTGGTATGGCTCCTGCTCGAACCAAGATTGCAAGAAACTACAAAGGGTCATGAATGAAGCCCAGTCCATCACTCAAACCAGCCTCCCATCCATTGACTCTGTCTACACGTCCCACTGTCTCGGCAAAGCAGCCAGCATAATTAAAGACCCCACACACCTCGGACTTTCTCTCTTCCACCTTCCATCAGGAAAAAGATACAAAAGTCTGAGGTCATGTACCAACCGACTCAAGAAGGAGGAGCGGAGGAGGCTGAGGGGAGACTTAATAGAGGTTTATAAAATGATGAAGGGGATAGATAGAGTGAACGTTCAAAGACTATTTCCTCGGGTGGATGGAGCTATTACAAGGGGGCATAACTATAGGGTTCATGGTGGGAGATATAGGAAGGATATCAGAGGTAGGTTCTTTACGCAGAGAGTGATTGGGGTGTGGAATGGATTGCCTGCAGTGATAGTGGAGTCAGACACTTTAGGAACATTTAAGCGGTTATTGGATAGGCACATGGAGCACACCAGGATGATAGGGAGTGGGATAGCTTGATCTTGGAATCAGATAAAGCTCGGCACAACATCGTGGGCCGAAGGGCCTGTCCTGTGCTGTACTGTTCTATATTCTAAGAACAGATTCTTACCTGCTGCCCTCAGACTTTTGAATGGATCTACCTGACACTAAGTTGATCTTTCTCTACACCCTAGCTATGACTATAACATTACATTCTGCGCTTTTTTGTTTCCTTCTCTATGTACAATATGTATAGTGTGCAAGAAACAATACTGATCACTATACTGATACATGTGACAAATCAAATATCATGCTTGCCATGTGTAAATAAGGGGTAAATATGTGGAGTTATGTGGACAGGGTCTGGGTGGGATGTTCTTTTGGTGAGTTGATGTAGACTTGATGGGCCAAATGGTCTGCATTGTGGGGCTACTATGATTTCTTCAATGAAGGGAGTGGCAGTAGCTGAATTGCTCATTTGGAATAATAGAATCCTACAGTGCAGGAGGCATTTGGCCTATCGAGCCCACACCGACCACAGTCCCACCCAGGCTCCATCCTCACAACCTTATGTATTTACCCTAGCTAGTCGCCCTGACACTAAGGGGCAATTTAGCTTGGGCAATCCACTTAACCTACACATCTTTGGACTGTGGGAGGAAACTGGAGCACCCGGAGGAAACCCATGCAAACACGGGAGGAATGTGCAAACTCCTGTTGTAGGTAAAAAACCTCTGACACTATTAGTAGATCAAAATGCAGTGTTTATTTTCACAATTGTGGGAGACGTGAGGTTCCTAACATTGGACCCCCAATCGTCTCATCAAATATGAGTTAAAAACAGAGTTTTATACCTCTCGGTATACAGATTCCCGCTGTATGAGCAATCTCCAAGGCCGTGATCGTTCATCATTGCCTTGAAACAATATCACAGGTTTTGCACAAACAAGTTAATCTGATATACATTCAGGAGACAGCGGTTTTCCCTTATCTGGTCCAAATGTAAGAAACAATGAATTCTAACCAAAACAATGAATTCTAACAAAAACAATGAATTCTACAGCACTTCTCATACAAGCTCTAAATATCACAGAGGTCACTTTGAGTTTTGAAGTTTATTAACCCATTCCCGACGTCACTCCCCCCTTTTTGGTCAGGTGCCAGGTGGTCTACACATGGCCCCTATGACCAACTCAGAACCACATGTTATCGGGGAATGGGCCTAGCTCCTTAGTCGGGAGGTCTGCCCCCTCCGCCTGTACACTTGCGACCGTCATAATTCGCGCTGTTACTGTTTTGCAACAGGCGTTCAATAATGCCATACAAACACAGCAAGTGATTACAATTAATACAATCAATCCATGCATCAAGTATGAACCCCACGACCCGAACCATTGCCCCAGCCAGCCCGGAGGGTTATAATCATGATATTGGTTCCCTTCTTCCTGTATTGCTTTTGCTACTTGTTTAATATGATCTGCTAAGCGAGTTATATTCTCCGAAGCTTCGGGAATATACATAGAACATAGAACATAGAACATTACAGCGCAGAACAGGCCCTTCGGCCCACGATGTTGCACCGACCAGTTAAAAAAAAAACTGTGACCCTCCAACCTAAACCAATTTCTTTTCGTCCATGAACCTATCTACGGATCTCTTAAACGCCCCCAAACTAGGCGCATTTACTACTGATGCTGGCAGGGCATTCCAATCCCTCACCACCCTCTGGGTAAAGAACCTACCCCTGACATCGGTTCTATAACTACCCCCCCTCAATTTAAAGCCATGCCCCCTCGTGCTGGATTTCTCCATCAGAGGAAAAAGGCTATCACTATCCACCCTATCTAAACCTCTAATCATCTTATATGTTTCAATAAGATCCCCTCTTAGCCGCCGCCTTTCCAGCGAAAACAATCCCAAATCCCTCAGCCTCTCCTCATAGGATCTCCCCTCCATACCAGGCAACATCCTGGTAAACCTCCTCTGCACCCTCTCCAAAGCCTCCACATCCTTCCTGTAATGTGGGGACCAGAACTGCACACAGTACTCCAAGTGCGGCCGCACCAGAGTTGTGTACAGTTGCAACATAACGCTACGACTCCTAAATTCAATCCCCCTACCAATAAACGCCAAGACACCATATGCCTTCTTAACAACCTTATCTACTTGATTCCCAACTTTCAGGGATCTATGCACACATACACCTAGATCCCTCTGCTCCTCCACACTATTCAAAGTCCTCCCGTTAGCCCTATACTCAACACATCTGTTATTCCTACCAAAGTGAATTACCTCACACTTCTCCGCATTAAACTCCATCCGCCACCTCTCGGCCCAACTTTGCAACCTGTCTAAGTCT
Source organism: Mustelus asterias (assembly GCF_964213995.1). Lineage (NCBI taxonomy): Eukaryota > Metazoa > Chordata > Chondrichthyes > Carcharhiniformes > Triakidae > Mustelus > Mustelus asterias. Next base: position 8,220,603 of record NC_135805.1, read on the forward strand.
TCCTGCAAACTACGACACCCTTCCTCACTGTCTACCACACCACCGACTTTGGTGTCATCAGCAAATTTGCTAATCCACCCAACTATACCCTCATCCAGATCATTAATAAATATTACAAACAGCAGTGGCCCCAAAACAGATCCCTGAGGTACACCACTTGTAACCGCACTCCATGATGAATATTTACTATCAACCACCACCCTCTGTTTCCTATCCGCTAGCCAATTCCTGATCCAATTTCCTAGATCACCCCCAATCCCATACATCTGCATTTTCTGCAGAAGCCTACCATGGTGAACCTTATCAAACGCCTTACTAAAATCCATATATACCACGTCCACTGCCTTGCCCCCATCCACCTCCTTGGTCACTTTCTCAAAAAACTCAATAAGGTTAGTAAGGCACGACCTACCTGCCACAAAACCATGCTGACTATCACCTATCAATTCATTACTCTCCAAATAACTATAAATCCTATCCCTTATAATTTTTTCCAACATCTTGCCGACAACAGAAGTGAGACTCACCGGTCTATAATTCCCGGGGAACATACAACGTACAACATTCAGAGCCAACTATGGGACATGTTCCTCCTTGGGAGGCTAGCACATAATCGAGTGCCAATCAGTTCTGTAACGCCACAGTTCGAATAGCTACGACCTCTGCTGACATTTCAGAGATGGCCGTGCTCACCTCCTCGAACCCATTTTTAGTCTCATTTGCAATTTTCTCTAGGGTTGAGGCCATCTGTATAAGTTCCTGTGCTGCCTTTGCCATCCCAAAAAATGGGTAGGCTATCATGAAGAACCATTCTGTCTCACTAATGGCTCGCTTAGCCCTAAGCAGGTAAATCTCGGGGTGGTCCCATAAGTCAGTGTAATGATGAGTATAAGGCACCATATATGCCAAATAACACGATCCTGCCCAATTCCAGGGATAGGCATTGTTTCCACAGACAAAATAGGTACCATTATATGCAGTCATCTCGCTTACATAAGTGGAGGAGAGGCTAACCGGGACGGTGGCTATGGGGCACTGGATTGTGACCTGTATCATGGCCTCAGCGTCATCAGTGATATCAATCTGCTGTATACAGTAGCTACGGCCAACAGGTATGGTTCCATTTCTTATCAGGCAGATAACTCCCCTTTGTTGATTTTTCACAATGAAGTAGGGTGGGGATCCTGATCTGTCATAGTTGGGTTGGTAATGTTTCTTAAAGGTCGATAAAGTTCATCCTCCGCCCCCTAGCCTTGAAACAACATCACTGTTGCTGATACCCTGCATAGTGGTACCCGTTGGGGTTTTAAATGTCAGTTTCCTTGACCCTTTCTGGGTTCCATTCTGATTTAAAACCCATTCAATTACTTCTGGAGCTGATAAAGGGATAGGAAATAAGGTAATTCCTCCCTTTCCTCCGTGCATGGGAATGTGTGAGCAGACCCAGCACTTGCTCAAATTTGATTGTGATGCATACAGATAAGACATATACACAAAGGTGTTCATACAATAGACAGAGTCATCATTACAGAGATGATCACTGTGCTTCATCCCTAACTCCTCATAATTCCAGTTATTCTTTCCCACTATGGCTAACAGGGCCAGGGTCATGAGTATCAGCATGAGAAGCATCTTATCACTTACTAATATCCCGCGCGACCGTTATACAATGGTCCAAAGGCTATATCGCCCACGCGCGACACCGCGAACCCGTTCAGCTTGCTTGTAGGTCAATGTTTGCAATTGGATCTGTTTGTTTTGTACCTGGGTAACAAAGATACTTCCAAGGATTACTTCGGCATGGCATTGGAGGATGAGAAACTGGTTACTGCCCATAAACTAGGAAATAAAGTGAAAATAGACTCCAGGAAAGTAGTCTTTGACACATATTTTCCAATTAATTTCAGCATATTCAACTGAGTATATACAGGCACAGATATCTCCACTAATTATAACTTCATACGGCTCATTTCATTTTTGTACAAGCCCTGATTTGTTAGGTAATATTTTTACTAGGACATCCCACTCTTGGGACTGTCAGGGAGCATTTCAAGCTCTCTCTGCATCTCTTATTTCTTGATTGTCTTTTACCAATCTATGCATCCCTTTTAGTTGGGTGCTTAGTTCCAAAACATATCTCCTGATTTTATCTTTTAGTGGACCTACATCGGTCCCACCTGTTATGATGCTTTCTGGTAATTGCATCGTCCGTCCTGTCATTAGCTCATAAGGGGTTAATCCGGTTGTTCGGTTTGTAGCAACCCTTAATCTCATTTAGTATGGTGGGCAATACCTTCATCCACATTTTTTTTTCCTGATGTCTGTATGGCTTTCGCCAGTGCAAAGTATTTTTGCCCAATGCAATTAATTGTGCTATGCTTTAAGTTAATTGAAGCTAATTTGGCCTCATCAGCTTGGAATTCTGAGTCCAACTTAGAAACTTAGCTGCATTCTCTGAAAGTACAATGTAAGGTAAACAAACTTTCTCATGGCCAAGTTGTTGATGTAGCTGCTTGTATGTAATAATAATATCTCATTTAGTTATGCTTTAGAAACAGATGTTTTGTTCAATCTCAGCGCTGGTTTTTGGCTGCTCTTTCTCTCTCCTTTCTCTAAAATAACCGTTATTTCGAAAACAATGCTTAAAGAAAGGCATATTTACTTCAGATCAGTCGAGTTTATTCTGAAGAAATAAACAGACCCTTCAGTTGGATTAGTGCGAATCAAACAACACTTTGCACTGGCTGCAGCTGGCTAATTCTATCAAAAGACATCGCTTTTCTCATTTATATCACATACCATACAACTTCGATCTTTGTATGATGTATTCTTACATTATATCTAATTTGATCATTTGTTTGTCCACATTTGAAAGTGCAATGTTTAAGCAGAAATGATTCTTCTATAGACAGATTGTCTCATAAGGTCTCACAGATGCCAATAGTTTATGCTGCCAGACACAGCTCTTTAAAAACACAGATAACCGAAATGATGCAAGATTTCTGAGTCTGGCTGCAAAGCCAGTCTCCAACTCTTTTTCTCTCTCAAGTAATCCGGTTTCACTTCCTGTCATGTTAATATTAATTGTGCTAGTTATTACAAATTATGGCAAAGAATGGTTACATGTTTGGAATAACTAGCCTTTTTTCCCCACAGCAGCCTGTTTTTATTATTACACAATATATATTATAAAATTGGTTGAGGCTTTTCAGGATTTGATTTTTCTCTGGTATCTCAAAACCCTCTTAATTTAATTTTTAAATTAATCTGTTTCCATTTTTAAACTGAGCTCCAGATCAGAATTCCTTGCACTTTTAGAACAATAACAAGCACAATACATATAACAATAACAAGAGTTACTTGATTAGAAATGTTTTGGTTTGCTTCCTAGCTGGCTAGGTTTTAAGCTTTGCAGTGTTCTTATATTTGGAAAACCTTGAACAATAGATGGCACATGCAATTCCAATGGCAGTATATAATTTTAACTAGTTACACTATCAGAACTATCATCAATGTTAGATGATTTAAATGATGTAATTTGTTGCATGTTATCAGAACATCACACAAGTCTTGAATTTCATTTTGGTAACTAACTGGCAACACAAGTTCCAATAATTCATGGTGTTCAATGGTTGGCATCAAATGCAAATTAAAAATACTCAAGGACAACATCTTTATTTGTATTAACAACTGAGGTTTTAATTGATTAATCTCCTGCTGTAACTTGGGATAATCAGAACTACGATTCATTGATTTGATAAGACTTTAAACTGACTCAGAGACAGTATATTCACCTTATTCATTTGTTCCTGCTTTTCTATTTTTCACAAAATTACTTATTATTTTTTTAACTTCTCAACTACACTCTTATAATTTCAACTTCAAGACAAGGAAAGAGCACATGGTCCTTCCAAGGTCTAACTCCTTTCTCAACATTAAAACAAACAACAACAAAAATTCACGCAATCACGTTGTTAAACACACAGATACACATGGAAGCTTCCAACATTTATTCAGACTTAACATCTTAAACTGGGATGGAAGTAAAACATTTAAGAATACAGACCGTTGATTAACAGTTGCTTTTATTCTGCTGCCTTCCAAGCTGTAATTCAACTCAAAACAGAAGTAAATTCAAGAAATCTTATCATTTTAATCTTTAACCGTTTGTAACAAATACTTCCCCAGCATTTTCTTATCTCACTTATTCCACTGAATTATTTCCCTCATCTCTAATTATATTGATTTGTCAATTTGGTATTATAGGCGGGCACTCCCTTTTAGCCCGTCTGTCATTTAATACAGTTTCATGGTTGATCCATGTAACACATTTTAATTAGAATGCATTATGGCAGTATAATAATTCCCAGTATGACACACGCACTCCCATTCTACCTTATGTAACTCCCTTCTCTGTTAAATTTTGACTATATCTTAAAATTACTGCAAGTCTTACAACTCAGAGGAACGTAAACAAGTGATTAATCATCATTTCAAATATGCAGGAATAATTCTTTCTATTTATCTTTTCAACTTCAGTTGTATCAAGAATACATTTTCAAATTTAACAAAAACCTGATCCAAATAATCCATTTATTTTATCACTTTTAAATATCCCTACTAAATTAATTAATTATTTTTACACAGGCAGATGCAAGATCGAATCTCTGTGTGCTTAAATGGTTTACTCTCCTTACGACTCTTCAGATGTAATCTAATGCTATTACTCCCACATTCCCCAAATCTCTGTTCGATGCCACTATCGTAAAATTTACTGGGGAACTGGGTAATTTATTAAACTCGCATTGATCTGCTATACCCCATTCCACCACATGAGGCTCTCGATCGCAATTACATCTCTCTCTCTCCTCGGGAGAGAGAGAAAAACTTACAACCTGCAGGTGTTTAACCCTTTACTCCCCTTTTTAGTCTTATCACGCTTCAAACTAACCAAGTTAGCCTGATTTGAGTAGTCCCTTCTGTCTTTGCAGCGGCACTGGCGCTGGTGTCTGTCTTATTCATCAGGGCAATGACGGCTACCTTAGATGTCTGGTGATTATCTACACTGGGTCAATTCCACCACTCCTGTTCATTTGTATCGGGATTTTGGAACAACATTGGCAAGCCAGATACCTCTTTATCTTTCCTTTGATTCTCACATTCACTGATCCCTCTTCTTAATTGTTTTATTGTGGTAATTCTGCTCCAATAAGTGGGAGCATTCCCCAATACTCTCTGAATCTCCCCTCTGAATCTCTGTTTTACACTGGGTGACGGGTTTATAATTTTGCTTTTGGCCGCGCACTGTCAAATCCTCTAAGAATTTGTGAATACTTCCTTTCAGCATCCGACAAGGTCCTGGAAGCAAAAGCAACACGCCACTCCATGCCACCTTCCATCTTATGGGAAAGCAAACCTCTATGCCATAAGTCAAGGCATCACATGTTACTATTATCTGCTTGCTTAGGTTGAAATGGACAAATAAGCTAGATGACTATAGGGCCTGTTTCACTTATTTTCACTCTCTCTGAGAATCTTCATACTGCCAATGTTGACGCTTCTTCAATAGTTGGTGGTAGGGTGTCAAAATTGTAGATAAGTTTGAGAAGTGGCTGTAATAATTAACCAACTCTAAAAAGGACTTCAATTTAGCTGCACTTATTGGTACCCCTTTTATCATTTTTATCTTATCTTCTAACGGGTGCAAGTCTTTTGCATTGACCTTAAACCCTAAATAGGTGACTTCATTGCCTGAAAAGTGTACTTCTCCCTTTTCAGGTATGCTCCTGCTTCTTTAAATCCGAGGACTTCTTTCAAATTGGCTCTGTGCTCTTCTCATGATGCCTCTGTTACCAAGACATTGCCCAGATACATGACAATTTTTGGGATCTCTTGTAGAAGGTTCTCCATTGTGCACTGAAAGATATTTCATCTGCTTGCAGTACAGAAAGATAGCCTGGTGTACTGGAGCCTTTGTGTTGATGGTAACAACTTTCCTTGCATCTTCCTCCAGCTCAAGCTGATGGTGTGCGTGGCTCTCATCCAATTTTGCGCACCTGTGACCTCCTGCCAGTTTCGTATAAAAGTCTTCTCTCCTAAGGATAGGATATCAGTCTATTTTGGGTAGCTGTGTTCACAGCTATCTTGTAATCACCACAAATTCTTAGCCTGTAGTCTTGTTTTTCCACTGGGATTATTGGTGCTGTCCATTGAGAGAATTGTATTGGTTTAATTATTCCTGGCTCTTACAAGCATTTTGGTTCAACCTAAACTTTTTGATGCAGGGTTTAAGGAACAAGTCGGGCTATAAAAAAAGTGTTGATGTTGATTCAGGTTTCACACAAATTTTGGCTTTAACTCCTTGTATGTACCCCAGCTGACTCAAAAAACTTCCTGGTGCTTGTACATGTTAAGACCCGCTAGGAAGTTTTTATCAAATAAAGCTTATTTAAGAATACAATTAGCGTAACCTATACCAATTATGAAACTTGAACATGACACAGTATATCTCCTAACAGCTAGCTATCTCTGTTGTTCCAAGTATTCTCATGTGATGCTGGATTTTCAGCTTTGTAACACCTATGGACAGAAATCCAAGCCAGAAGTTGCCCGAAAGGGTTTTGCCCTCAAAACAGCCAAACTTCAGAGAGGTAAACTTAATCTCAGGCAGCTTGAAAAAACAGCCACACAGAGAAAAGAAACTCCAATTCTAGGGAGGGGGAAAGCACTGCTGTCTCTCTCAACTTCAAGCCATTCTGAAAACAAAACTAAAACTGAAATGCTCTGTGAAAGATAGTTGTCCATCAGGCACATGACATGACCTGTCAATTATCCCCAAAACAAGCTCTACTCAGTAATTCCAAGTGTGACGAGACTGTGCCTTTAAAAGATGTACTTTATCTTTGCAGGTTTTTCAAGCAGTTCCTTTGCAGGATTTTATTGTTGCCGTAATGTCTGTAGCCGGTGTCCTCTAATTGTTGCTTAAGCATGTGGACCTCATGTTTATTTTTAATCTGTCTAATGCAGGGTTTAATGAGACTTTTGGAATTGTTGGGTGGAGCATGATTGACAGGTCAGGTGCTGCCTGGAGACATTTTTCTTCCACCGTAAAGTCCAGCCTGTCCTGGCTGGAGACAATACACATCTCTTTAACCTGTGCTGCTTAACACTCTCTCCACTCACATTGTCTGTACCTTTAAGACTTGATTACCTGTAAAGACTTGCATTCCAACCATTATTTTGTAGATTGAGTTTGTGTCTTTATATGCCCTGTTTGTGAATAGAACTCCCACTCACCTGATGAAGGGGCAGCGCTCCGAAAGCTAGTGGCTTTTGCTACCAAATAAACCTGTTGGACTTTAACCTGGTGTTGTGAGACTTCTTACTTGTTTTCTTTGAGCAGAGAAGGCTAAGGGGGAGGAGCCTAATCGAGTTTTACAACATTATGAGAGATGTGAGATAGGAAGGAACCTTTCCCTTTTAGTTGAGGGTCAATAACCAGAGGGCATAGACTTAAAGTAAGGGGATTTGAGAAAAATCTTTGAGGGGAGGCAATGGCCTAGTGGTGTAATTGCTAGACTATTAATCCAGATACTCAGCTAATGTTCTTGGGACCTGAGTTCGAATCCGGCAGCTCGTGGAATTTAGAATAGAATAGAATCATGAGAAATCCTACATTGCAGAAGGAGGCCATTCAGCCCATCAAGTCTGCACTGATAACAATCCCACCCAGGCCCCACCCCCGTAACCCCACATATTTGCCCCACTAATCACTCTAACCTACGCATGCTGGGACACTAAGGGGTAATTTAGCATGGCCAATCAACCTAACCCGTATATCTTTGGAATTTAATGAAAACAAATCTAGAATTGAGAGTCTACTCATGATCATGAAACCATTGTCGATTGTCAGTAAAACACCATCTGATTCACTAATGTCCTTTAGAACAAAGAAAAGTACAGCACAGGAACAGGCCCTTCGACCCTCCAAGCCTGTGCTGATCATGATGCCCGAACTGAACTAAAAAAAAACCTTCTGCCCTTACACAGTCTATCCCGCTATTCCTTCCCTACTCATGTAACCGTCCAGATGCCTGTTAAATGTTGTTAATGTGTCTGCTTCCACCACCTCCTCTGGCAATGCGTTCTAGGCACCCACCAATCTCTGTGTGAAAAACTGTCCCCGCTCATCTCCCTTAAACTTCCCCGTCTCACCTTGAACCATGGTGGCACAGTGGTTAGCACTGCTGCCTCACAGCGTCGGGCTCGGGTTCGATTCCCATCTTGGGTCACTGTCTGTGTGGAGTTTGCATGTTTTCCCCGTGTCTGCGTGGGTTTTCTCCGGGTACTCCGCTTTCTTCCCATGGTCTGAAAGACGTGCTGGTTAGGTCCATTGGCCATGCTAAATTCTCCCTCAGTGTACCCGAACAGGCACCAGAGTGTGGCAACTAGGAGATTTTCACCGTAACTTCATTGCAGTGTTAATGCAAGCCTACTTGTGACACTAATAAAATAAGCTTTAATAAAAACTTTAAACCTGTACCCCTTGTAATTGTCATTTTCATCCTTGGAAAAGGTGTCTATCAACCCTGTTTCTGCCTCTCATAATTTTGTAGATCTCTATCAGGTCTCCCCTCAGCCGCCATCTTTCCAGTGAAAACAATCCTAGCCCATTTAACCTCTCCTGATAGCCCAACACCCTTGAGACCAGGCAAGATCCTGGTGAACCTTCTTTGCACTCTCTCCAAGGCTTCCATATCCTGGTAATGTAGTGATCAGAACTGCATGCAGAACTCCAAATGCGGCCTAACCAAGGTTTTATATAGCTGCAACATGATTTCCCAATTCTTGTACTCAATGCCCTAGCTCACGAAGGCAAGCACGCTTTCTTAATCACCTTGGCCACATGCCCCTTTCTGGTTCAATGGGGACGAAGTAGAAAGAGTCGAGAGCTCCAAGTTTTTAGGTGTCCAGATCACCAACAGCCTGTCCTGGTCCCCTGATGCCGACACTATAGTTAAGAAAGCCCACCAACGCCTCCACTTTCTCAGAAGACTAAGGAAATTTGGCATGTCAGCTATGACTCTCACCAACTTTTACAGATGCACCATAGAAAGCATTCTTTCTGGTTGTATCATAGTTTGGTATGGCTCCTGGTCTGCCCAAGACTGCAAGAAACTACAAAAGTCATTAAATAAGCCCAATCCATCATGCAAACCAGCTTCCCATCTGTCTACACTTCCCGCTGGCTCGGCAAAGCAGCCAGCATAATTAAGGATCCCCACGCACGCCTAACATTCTCTCTTCCACCTTTTTCGGGGAAAAAGATACAAAGGTCTGAGGTCACGTACCAACCGACTCAAGAACAGCTTCTTCCCTGCTGCTGTCAGACCTTTGAATGGAGCGACCTTGCATTAAGTTGATCTTTCTCTACACCCTAGCTATGACTATAACACTACATTCTGCACTCTCTCATTTCTTTCTCTATAAACGGTATGCTTTGTCTATATAGCGTGCAAGAAACAATACTTTTCATTTATGCTAATACATGTGACAATAATAAATCAAATCAAAGAAGGAAAGGAGAGGCTTTTAACAAGTATAAGGGGAATAAGTCTGCGGGGGCATTAGTGGAGTATAGAAAGTGCAGGATGGAGCTTAAAAAATCAATTAGGAGAGCAAAGAGGGGATATGAGAAAGGTCTGGCTGGTAAAAATAGGGAAAATCCTAAGATATTCTATCAGTATATCAATGGGAAGAGGATGACCAGGAAAAGATGAGGGTCCATGAGGGACCAAGGGGGAAATCTGTGGGTGGAGGTAGAAGACATTGGTCGGGTGTTAAACGAACATTTCACATCTGGCTTCACCCATGAGAGTGCGGAGGTAGTTATGGAACTTGGGGAGAGAAACTGTGAGGCTCTAGAGAAAATTATCATAAGGAGTGATAAGTTATTGGCACTATGGCGGGCTTAAAAGTGGATAAATCTCCAAGTCCGGATGAATTGTGTCCCAGGCTGTTGTGGGAGGCAAGGGAGGAAATAGCAGGGGCTCTGACCCAAAATTTTAATTCTTACCTGGCCACGAGGGAAGTACAGTAAGAAGTCTCATAACACCAGGTTAAAGTCCAACGGGTTTATTTGGCAGCACTAGCTTTTGGAGTCTCAGACTCCTTCATCAGGTGAGTGAGGACTTGTGTTCACAAACAGACACAAACTCAATTTACAAGATAATGGTAATCAAGTCTTAAAGGTACAGATAATGTGAGTGGAGAGAGGGCCAAGCACAGGTTAAAAAGGTGTGTATTGTCTCCAGCCAGGACAGCTAGTGAGATTTTGCAAGCCCAGGCAAGTCGTGGGGGTTACAGATAGTGTGACCTGAACCCAAGATCCCGGTTGAGGCCGTCCTCATGTGTGCGGAACTTGGCTATCAGTTTCTGCTCAGCGGTTCTGCATTGTCGTGTGTCGTGAAGGCCGCTTTGGAGAACGCTTACTCGAAGATCAGAGGCTGAATGCCCGTGTTCCCCGACGAGGTGCCAGAGGACTGGAGAGCAGCTAATGTGGTCCCACTATTTAAGAAACGTTGTAGAGTCAAGCCAGGGAACGACAGACCAGTAAGTCTCACCTCTATGGTTGGGAAACGACTGAAGAAGATTCTAAACAAAGAACAAAGAAAATTACAGCACAAGAACAGGCACTTCAGCCCTCCAAGCCTGCATCGACCATGCTGCCCGACTGAACTAAAACCCCCTACGCTTCTGGGGACCATATCCCTCTATTCCCATCCTATTCATGTATTTGTCAAGACGCCCCTTAAAAGTCACTACCGTATCCGCTTTCACTACCTGCCCCGGCAACGAGTTCCAGGCACCCACTACTCTGTGTAAAAAATCTGCCTCGTACATCTCCTTTAAACCTCGCCCCTCGCACCTTAAACCTATGCCCCCTAGTAATTGACTCTTCCACCCTGGGAAAAAGCTTCTGTCTATTCACTCTGTCCATGCCTCTCATAATCTTGTAGACTTCTATCAGGTCACCCCTCAACCTCCGTCGTTCCAGTGAGAACAAACCAAGTTTCTCCAACCTTTCCTCATAGCTAATGCCCTCCATACCAGGCAACATCCTGGTAAATCTTTTCTGTACCCTCTCCAAAGCCTCCACATTCTTCTGGTAGTGTGACGACCAGAATTGAACACGATATTCCAAATGCGGCCTAACTAAGGTTCTATAAAGCTGCAACATGACTAGCCAATTTTTAAACTCAATGCCCTGGCCGATGAAGGCAAGCATGCTGTATGCCTTCTTGACTACCTTCTCCACCTGCATTGCCACTTTCAGTGATCTGTGTACCTGTACACCCAGATCCCTTTGCCTATCAATACTCTTAAGGGTTCTGCCATTTACTGTATATTTTCTATCTGTATTCCAAAATGCATTACCTCACATTTGTCCGGATTAAACTCCATCTGCCATCTCTCCGCCCAAGTCACCAACTGATCTATATCCTGCTTTATCCTCTGATGGTCCTCATCGCTATCCGCAAATCCACCAACCTTTGTGTCGTCCGCAAACTTACTAATCAAACGAGTTACATTTTCCTCCAAATCATTTATATATATTACAAACAGCAAAGGTCCCAGCACTGATCCCTGAGGAACCCCACTTATCACAGCTCTCCATTCAGAAATGCACCCTTCCACTGCTACCCTCTGTCTTCTTTGACCGAGCCAGTTTTGTATCCACCTTGCCAGCTCACCCCTGATCCCATGCGACTTCACCTTCCGCACCAGTCTGCCATGAGGGACCTTGTCAAAGGCGTTACTGAAGTCCATGTAGACAACACCCACTGCCCTACCCTCATCAATCATCTTCGTCACTTCCTTGAAAAACTCGAAAAGGAAAGAATCTATCACCATTTGGAGAGGCAAGATTTGATCAGGGATAGCATCGTTTTGTCAGAGGGAGGTCATGCCCTCTGATTTCACAGAATCACAGAATACTACAGTGCAGACTCGATAGCCCTTCAGCCTATCGAGTCTGCACTGGCTCCCTGATGAGCTCAATGCATTCAATGCCCATTTTGAGCAAAGGTCAGCGGGAGCACACCCTCCACCCTGGAAGTCTCAGATGAACCTGTACCTGAAGTCGCTGTTGCAGATGTCAGAGCAGGAAGATCAACTCAGGGAAAGGGACTGGTTCGGATGGGGTATCCAGATGAGCACTCAGATCCTGCGTGGGTCAGCTGGCGGGGGTATTCGCAAACATCTTCAACCTCTCTTCACAACAATCTGAGATCCCTATCTGCTGCAAGAAGATGACCGTCATCCTGGTACCAAAGGAAAGCCAAGCAGCATGCCTTAATGACCATGTCTGGTGGTTCTGACATCCATCATTATGAAGTACTTCGAAAGGTTAGTCATGGCACAAATCAATTCCAGCCTCCCAGATTGCTGGATCCGCTACAGTTTGCCCACCACCGCAATAGGTCCGCAGCAGATGTTATCTCCCTGGCCCTGCACTCAATCCTGGAACATCTAGAAAACAAAGGCATCTATGTCACACTACTATTGATTGACTACAGCTCAGCCTTCAACACCATTTTTTCTACGAAACTCATCTCCAAACTCCGTTGCCTGGGGCTCAGCTCCACCCCCTGTATCCAGAGGCCGTTCCTCTGTATAACAAGTATACTGTTTCCCTGCTCAAGGGAAGTGGGAGAGGAGTAGAGCATTAGTCATTGGGGACTCCATAGTTAGGGGGACAGATAGGAGATTCTGTGGGAACGAGAGATACTCGCGGTTGGTGTGTTCATTCCCAGGTGCTGGGGTCCGCGATGTCTCAGATCGTGTTTTCGGGATCCTTAAGGGGGAGGGGGGCCAGCCCCAAGTCGTGGTCCACATAGGCACCAAAGACATAGGAAGGAAAAGGGATGGGGATGTAAGGCAGAAATTCAGGGAGTTAGGGTGGAAGCTTGGAGCTGGAACAAACAGAGTTGTTATCTCTGGTTTGTTACCCGTACCACGTGCTAGCGAGGAGAGGAATAGGGAGAGAGAGCAGTTGAACACTTGGCTACAGGGATGGTGCAGGAGGAAGGGATTCAGATAGCTGGATAATTGGAGCTCATTCTGAGGTAGGTGGGACCTCTACAAACGGGATGGTCTACACCTGAACCAGAGGGGTACCAATATCCTGGGGGGGAAATTTGCGAATGCTCTTCGGGAGGGTTTAAACTAATTCAGCAGGGGGATGGGAACCTGAATTGTAGCTCCAGTGTACAGGAGGTGGAGAGTAGTGAGGCCATGAATAAGGTTTCAAGGTCGCAGGAGTGTACCGGAAGGCAGGAAGGTGGTTTGAAGTGTGTCTACTTCAACGCCAGGAGCATCCGGAATAAGGTGGGTGAACTTGCAGCATGGGTTGGTACCTGGGACTTCGATGTTGTGGCCATTTCGGAGACATGGATAGAGCAGGGACAGAACAAAAAAGAACAAAGAACAATACAGCACAGGAACAGGCCTTTCGGCCCTCCAAGCCCGTGCCGCTCCCTGGTCCAAACTAGACCATTCTTTTGTACCCCTCCATTCCCACTCCGTTCAAATGGCTATCTAGATAAGTCTTAAACGTTCCCAGTGTGTCCGCCTCCACCACCTTGCCCGGCAGCGCATTCCAGGCCCCCACCACCCTCTGTGTAAAATATGTCCTTCTGATATCTGTGTTAAACCTCCCCCCCCTTCACCTTGAACCTATGACCCCTCGTGAACGTCATCACTGACCTGGGGAAAAGCTTCCCACCGTTCACCCTATCTATGCCTTTCATAATTTGATACACCTCTATTAAGTCTCCCCTCATCCTCCGTCTTTCCAGGGAGAACAACCCCAATTTACCCAATCTCTCCTCATAACTCAGCCCCTCCATACCAGGCAACATCCTGGTAAACCTCCTCTGTACTCTCTCCAAAGCCTCCACGTCCTTCTGGTAGTGTGGTGACCAGAACTGGACGCAGTATTCCAAATGCGGCCAAACCAACGTTCTATACATCTGCAACATCAGACCCCAACTTTTATACTCTATGCCCCGTCCTATAAAGGCAAGCATGCCATATGCCTTCTTCACCACCTTCTCCACCTGTGACGTCACCTTCAAGGATCTGTGGACTTGCACACCCAGGTCCCTCTGCGTATCTACACCCTTTATGGTTCTGCCATTTATCGTATAGCTCCTCCCTACATTATTTCTACCAAAATGCATCACTGCGCATTTATCAGGATTGAACTCCATCTGCCTTTTCTTTGCCCAAATTTCCAGCCTATCTATATCCTTCTGTAGCTTCTGACAATGCTCATCACTATCTGCAAGTCCTGCCAATTTTGTGTCGTCCGCAAACTTACTGATCACCCCAGTTACACCTTCTTCCAGATCGTTTATATAAATCACAAACAGCAGAGGTCCCAATACAGAGCCCTGCGGAACACCACTACTCACAGGCCTCCAGCCGGAAAAAGACCTTTCCACTACCACCCTCTGTCTTCTGTGACCAAGCCAGTTCTCCACCCATCTAGCCACCTCCCCTTTTATCCCATGAGATCCAACCTTTTTCACCAGCCTACCATGAGGGACTTTGTCAAACGCTTTACTAAAGTGCATATAGACGACATCCACAGCCCTTCCCTCGTCAACCATTCTGGTCACTTCTTCAAAAACCTCCACCAGGTTGGTGAGGCATGACCTCCCTCTCACAAAACCATGCTGACTATCGTTAATGAGTTTATTCCTTTCTAAATGCGCATACATCCTGTCTCTAAGAATCTTCTCCAACAACTTCCCCACCACGGACGTCAAGCTCACCGGCCTATAATTTCCCGGGTTATCCTTCCTACCCTTCTTAAATAATGGGACCACATTAGCTATCCTCCAATCCTCTGGGACCTCACCTGCATCCAGTGACGAGACAAAGATTTGCGTCAGAGGCCCAGCGATTTCATCTCTCGTCTCCCTGAGCAGCCTTGGATAGATTCCATCAGGCCCTGGGGATTTGTCAGTCTTTATATTCTCTAACAAACCTAACACTTCCTCCCTTGTAATGGAGATTTTCTCCAACGGTTCAACACTCCCCTCCGAGACACTCCCAGTCAACACATCCCTCTCCTTTGTGAATACCGACGCAAAGTATTCATTTAGGATCTCCCCTACTTCTTTGGGCTCCAAGCATAATTCCCCACTTTTGTCCCTGAGAGGTCCGATTTTTTCCCTGACAACCCTTTTGTTCCTGACGTATGAATAAAATGCCTTGGGATTCTCCTTCATCCTGTCTGCCAAGGACATTTCGTGACCCCTTTTTACCCTTCTAATTCCCTGTTTGAGTTATTTCCTACTTTCTTTGTACTCCTCCAGAGCTCCCTCCGTTTTTAGCTGCCTGGACCTAACATACGCCTCTCTTTTCTTTTGCCCAGTCCCTCAATTTCCCTGGTTATCCACGGTTCTCGAATCCTACCCTTCCTATCCTTTTTTACAGGCACATGCCTGTCCTGCAGCCCTATCAGCTGTTCCTTAAAAGACTCCCACATGCCAGATGTGGATTTACCCTCAAACAGCCTCTCCCAATCAAGAGCTGCCAATTTCTGCCTAATCCCACTAAAGTTAGCCTTCCCCCAATCCAACACCTTACCCTTGGGACACCACTCATCCTTTTCCATCACTATCCTAAAGCTAACAGAATTGTGGTCACTATTTGCTACATGTTCCCCTACCAAAACTTTGAAGACCTGACCAGGCTCATTCCCCAGTACTAGGTCCAGTATAGCCCCCTCTCTAGTCGGGCTATCTACATATTGTTCCAAAGAACCCTCCTGGACGCATTTTACAAATTCCTCCCCATTCAGAGTCCCAGCTCTCAGCGATTTCCAGTCTATACCAGGGAAATTGAAGTCTCCCACGACAACAACCCTATTTTTCCTGCACCTATCCAGTATCTCCTGACAGGAATGGTTGTTGCAGGTTCCGGGGTTTAGATGTTTCAGTAAGATCAGGGAAGGTGGTAAAAGAGGGGGAGGCGTGGCATTGTTACTCAAGGACAGTATTACGGTGGCAGAAAGGACGTTTGATGAGGACTCGTCTACTGAGGTAGTATGGGCTGAGGTTAGAAACAGGAAAGGAGAGGTCACAAAACCGTGTTGACGATCCCTAATCAAATTATTCCTTTCTAGATGATTATAAATCCTATCTATAGGTATGTCAGGAATAAAAGAATGACGAGGGTAAGATTAGGGCCAGTCAAGGACAGTGGTGGGAAGTTGTGTGTGGAGCGTGGAGTCCGAAGAGATAGGAGAGGCGCTAAATTAATATTTTTCATCATTATTCACACAGGAAAAGACAATGTTGTTGAGGAGAATACTGAGATACAGGCTATTAGACTAGACGGGATTGAGGTTCATAAGGAGGAGGTGTTAGCAATTCTGGAAAGTGTGAAAATAGATAAGTCCCCTGGGCCGGATGGGATTTATCCTAGGATTCTCTGGGAGGCTAGGGAGGAGATTGTAGAGCCTTTGGCTTTGATCTTTATGTCGTCATTGTCTACAGGAATAGTGCCAGAAGATTGGAGGACAGCAAATGTTGTCCCCTTGTTCAAGGAGAGTAGAGACAACCCTGGTAATTATAGACCAGTGAGCCTTACTTCTGTTGTGGGCAAAGTTTTGGAAAGGATTATAAGAGATCGGATTTATAAGCATCTAGAAAGGAATAATTTGATTAGGGATAGTCAACACGGTTTTGTGAAGGGTAGGTCGTGCCTCATAAACCTTATTGAGTTCTTTGAGAAGGTGACCAAAGAGGTGGATAAGGGTAAAGCAGTTGATGTAGTGTATATGGATTTCAGTAAAGCGTCTGGTAAGGTTCCCCACGGTAAGCTATTGCAGAAAATACGGAGGCATGGGATTGAGGGTGATTTTCCGGTTTGGATCAGAAATTGGCTCGCTGTAAGAAGACAGAGGGTGGTGGTTGATGGGAAATGTTCATCCTGGAGTTCAGTTACTAGTGTGTACCACAAGGATCTGTTTTGGAGCCACTGCTGTTTGTCATTTTTATAAATGACCTGGATGAGGGTGTAGAAGGATGGGTGAGTAAATTTGCGGATGACACTAAAGTCGGAGGAGTTGTGAACAGTGTAGAAGGATGTTGCAGGTTACAGAGGGACATAGATAAGCTGCAGAGCTGGGCTGAGAGGTGGCAAATGGAGTTTAATGCGGAAAAGTGTGAGGTGATTCACTTTGGAAGGAGTAACAGGAATACAGAGTACTGGGCTAATGGTAAGATACTTGGTAGTGTGGATGAGCAGAAAGATCTCGGTGTCCATGTGCATAGATCCCTGAAAGTTGGCACCCAGGTTGACAGGGTTGTTAAGAAGGCGTACGGTGTGTTAGCTTTTATTGGTAGAGGGATTGAGTTTCGGAGCCATGAGGTCATGTTGCAGCTGTACAAAACTCTGGTGCGGCCGCACTTGGAGTATTACATACAGTTCTGGTCGCCACATTATAGGAAGGATGTGGATGCAAGTGACCCACTCAGCTTTATTAAGGCAGCTATTGGGTTCTAACTAAGAGCCTCGGCTATGAGGCCAATCTGCATCCTCACTGTGGACACTGGTGCCAGATGCCTGATGCATAGGTCAACCACCTCATCACATATCTCATGGGTGCCATTTAGCACCTGTGGACAGTGCGAGCCTTCTTCCTCGGATGGTGAGGGCTAGGCACGAGGGGACATAGCTTTAAATTGAGGGGTGATAGATATCGGACAGATGTCAGAGGAAGGTTCTTTACTCAGAGAGTAGTCAGGGCGTGGAATGCCCTGCCTGTAACAGTAGTGGAATCGCCAACAGTAAGGGCATTTAAATGGTCATTGGATAGACATATGGATGATATTGGAATAATGTAGGTTAGATGGGCTTTAGATTGGTTTCACAGGTCGGCGCAACATCGAGGGCCGAAGGGCCTGTACTGCGCTGTAATGTTCTATGTTCTATGTTCTATGAACTTCCTAACCCACAGATCACAATCAGTAAGTATCAGCAACAACATTTCCCCCACAATCATCCTCAAAAACAGTGCCCAACAAGGCTATGTCCTCAGCCCCTACCATACTCCTTATACACCTATGACTGTGTGGCCACATTCCCCTTCAACTCGATTTTCAAGTTTGCTGATGACACCACCATAATGGGTCGGATCTCAAATAATGATGAAACAGAGTACAGGAATGAGATAGAGAATCTGGTGAATTGGTGCGATGACAATAATCCCTCAATGTCAACAAAACAAAGGAGATTGTCATCAACTTTAGGAAGCACAATGGAGAACATGCCCCATCTACATCATTGGAGATGAAGTAGAAATGGTTGAGAGCTTCATGTTTTTAAGAGTCCAGATCACCAACAACCTGTCCTGGTTCCCCCATGCCAATACTATAGCTAAGAAAGCCCAACAACGCCTCTACTTAGATGATTAAGGAAGTTTGGCATGTCAGCTATGACTGTCACCAACTTTTACAAATGCACCATAGAAAGCAATCTTTCTGGTTGTATCACAGCTTGGTATGGCTCCTGCTCTGCCCAAGACTGTAAGAAACTACGGAAGGTTGTGAATGTAGCCCAATCCATCATGCAATCCAGTCCCCCATCCATTGACTTTGTCTACACTTCCCTCTGCCTCGGAAAAAAAATCTAAGTGTCCAACATACGGGAAAACAGGAGTTTTTCCTGTCCATTTTTTGGGCATACTTCCCTGAGTGAATCTTCGACTCTGAACAGTGTAGAGTGCCTCAGCATGATTCTGTTGTAGGGAAAAATCCCTGTACCAGTGCATTCAAAGAAGTCGAGTCGCAAGGCAATGTTCAAAGTGTTTTTCTTTATTGTACAATTACTGGGATCCCAGGGAGAACAGCGTAACCAGCTTAGAAACAGTGCTTGGCCACGTTGATCTCTCTCCTTTCACATCAGCTCTGGATCTTTATAGGGATCCAAATTCGAGCGGGAACATTTGATTATGCATTTTTACAATATGTATAAAGTGGTCTGTCGGGTCAGAAAGTTCTCTGGGAGGCTTGTCAATTTGCATTTGTATGGTGTGTGTTTGTGTTAATGGGACTACCTGTTCTTGCCCCGGTGTTTTAATGTGTTTCCCATTATCCCCTCTATGTGTCTCCTTATCTGAATTGACCTCATTGTTTTGTGTCTGTGTTCCCTGCTTGCGAGATTAGGTGTTAATGTCATTTTGCCCTGCTGTGTGTAGGGAGATTTAATCTAATCTTTTATTCCTTTTACCCTAGTTTGTTAAGTTTCTTTGCCTGCCTTGGCCATTTTATTCCTGTAATATTTTATTGATAGTCTGGTTATGCCATATAGCCCACTCTCGGTCTTGACTCACAGATATCCCGACCTTCCTTGGCCAAAGGCCGGTTTAAAATGCAGCTTCGCGCTGTTGCTGGGCAGAATAAGGATCTTTCGTTGGCTTTGAAATTTAAAGGTCTCTCAGCTGTGCAGAGGGGGTTTGAACGAATATCCATCCGGGTGTTCCCCTCTGCATTGTAGGCACGTTATGAATGGTGCCATTATGGCTTTTGGAAAATTGCCTACTTCAGTCCCTCCTCTCGTCCAGGGGGTCCCATTCATGGCTGACCCCCCATGGACGATCTTCAGAGGTACAGTGACTTGTACAGATGTCGTCCTTGCCGTTGTTCCTCTTCCTCTGTGGCGTGGTTAAATTCTTGCATCTGGATACTGGCAGTGGGTAGCATTCTTGATGTAATATTTGCACATATCACTTTAATACAGGTGAGGCCCAGGCAGAGTGTGAACAGGATGGCTACTACTAAGATTAATCCCTTCATAATGTATGCTCCCCAAACTGTGTTAAACAGCCACCCTAACCACCCATCAGTCCCTGTTAATCCCTGTTTAAAGCTATCCAATTGCTTTTGTATCCCGGACATGGCTGCTGTTATGTTTAGTGTCTCGTCGTGTACATATGTGATGCATTTTCCTTTGATGATGGTGCATACCCCTCCTTGTCTGGCTAGCTGATAGTCTACTGCATATCTCGTTTGCTGTGTGTATAGTCTGAGTTCTGCGAGTTCTTGGTCAATTGCACCCAGTGCTTGTAGGGTGTTGTTTCCTAAAATGGTCAGTCCACATATGAAGAAATTCCTATTACTGGCGCTGATGACCCCTGCGGCGCCTCCTAGGGATAGTGTCCCCAGAAATCCATACCCCAGAGAAGACCCTAATGTGACAGGGGCCTGCCAGTCGGCGCAGAATTCTGCGCTGATGGCCCTGGTCACTATGCGTTTCTGGACATGTCCCTCGCTTGGGCACGGAACCATGAGAGGTCTGATTGTCCCCACGGAAAAGAACCTTGGAGGCCTGTCTGTGGCCGTCATGTATACATTTTTGAATAAAAACACGTAACCTTCTTTAACCCGATAACATGCATTACCCCGGGGTCGTTTGACCACATGGTCCCATCTTGTGGGACCTTCCCTCCCCCGGGACTGTCCACTTGATTGTACCCCTTGGTGAGAATCAAATGGGTATGTCCCCGAGGCTGAGCTTACGTGGGTGCCGTTGCACTTGCCACACATAAGCTGCCTACCCGCGGTGACTGCAATGCATTTTTGTTGCTTGCAGTCACAAGTGAAGTGTCCTTCCCGGACCCGGCACTCCTGGAGAGCACAATGTGCCTCAGCGCATGAATCATTTTTAGGGACAAAGGCATGCACGCACCCCCATCCCTCTCCCTTAAAACATTGTGGGTAGTTCCCATGTGTCTCCTCCTGTTGGGGTCCCATCCCCCTTAGAATTCCCGGCTCAGTGAGCTCTACACACCTTCCTTGTATCCCTTGTTTAAAGTACCCAATATGTTCCTTGCAGGGTGCCCCCGATGTGTCAATAGTGAATAACTCTTGTGGGAGCCACCCTGGTGTTGCGATGAATAGGGAGTTTACTGATCGCGCTGAAGGGTAACAAGCGGTCCTATTCCCATAGATCTGGATGTGTGTTTTCAGGAATAGGTTTCCTTCCATGATTGGGGGCTCTGCACCCCTAACCCCCATGTGTTGGAGCGTATTTACAATGGTCATGGTTATTATCAAATATGTCCCTGTTCCCATATCGTTTTTTTCTCAACAGTATTTTTACAGTTATAGTATATACAGAAAATAAACAGGCAATCAAATTAAAAGTAGTTTGTTCCGACGTCTTGATAGTAGATCTGGTCCTGGTTCCTGTGGAATTTGAATGAACGAAAACGGTATTCTTTAGTTCATTTGTCTTCATACAGCTTTAATTGGGTCCAGTGTTTCCAGACCCCCTGTCCCCTTATATCTATACAGGCACAGGTATCTCCGCTAATAATGACCTCGTAAGGTCCGTGCCATCTTGGGGCAAATCCTGGTTTTGCAGGAAGCACTTTTGTTAATACCCGGCTCCCGGCCTTTGGGACCTCTGGTAATATTTCTGAGTCCTCCTCTGTATCGACCTGTGCCTGATTAAAAATTACGGACCGGCGCATCCCCTTCAATTGGGTGCTAAGGTCTCGGATGTATTGACGGATCTTATCCTTTATCGGACCCACATCTGTCCAGCCTGTAATAATGTTTTCGGGTAAGTGCATTGCTCGCCCGGTCATCAGCTCGTATGGAGTCAAGCCGGTAGTTCGATTTGTGGTCGCCCTAAGCCTCATCAGAACTGCAGGTAGGACTTCTGTCCAATTTCTACCTGAGGATTGCATTGCTTTTGCCATGGTTATTTTTAGAGTCCGATTCATCCTCTCCACCATCCCGGAACTTTGTGGGTGATAGGGGATGTGCAATTTCTGTTTTATTCCTAATAATTGGCAAATGTTTTTCATAACCTTTCCTGTGAAATGTGTTCCCTGGTCCGAATCAACTTGAATTGGCATCCCCCATCGGGGAATGACTTCTGCTGCCAATATCCTGGCTACCGTTAGGGCTGTACAATTGGTTGTGGGGAATGCTTCTACCCACCTGGTGAATTGATCTACTATTACCAGGCAGTATGTTTTCCCGTGAGAGGGGGGCAATGGTCCTATGAAGTCCATTTGTATCTGTTCCCAGGGTCCCTTCGGTCTGGGTTGGTGTCCCATCTTTACCTTTATGGGCTTCCCGGGGTTGTGCTGTGCACATATAGTGCATCTGCGGCAGTATGTGGCCACATCTCGTCCCAATCCTTTCCACCACCACTCTCTCCCCAGGCTCTGTATCATTGCATCCCTGCCTGTATGGGGAAGCCCGTGGTGTAGTTCCAGTAATGTGTTCTGGATACATCCTGGCGCCAATACCCGGTTATCTTTTCTCCACACCCCGTCAGTCCCTTTAACTGCGCCCAGCTCCTCCCATCTATCTCGTTCTTGCTGTGTAATGTCCGCGTGTAATTTCTGTATGTCAATTTCTTCCGGTTCTACCACTATCGCTGCAAGGGGCAGGCTTTTAATGTCGCTGTTTTCTAGTGCTTGCTGTGCCGCTGTGTCTGCGGCTTGATTCCCTTTGAAATGAATCCACCCCGGGGTGTCCCTTCCGGGTTCCCGCTGGTGGGCTTTTATTTTAATTACTGCGGCCTCTGTAGGCTGTTCACTAGCTGCTAGCAGCGCCCTTATCTGCTGTTGGTGTTTAATGGGGGTACCTCCTGTAGTAATGAACCCCCTTCTCCTCCATGCGGGCATGTAATCATGGATCACACCAAACGCATATTGGCTGTCTGTATACACATTGACTGTTTTCCCTGCTGCTAATCTTAAGGCTTGGGTGAGGGCAACTAATTCTGCTACCTGAGCGGACTGACCCCTGTCGATCCTTCCTGATTCTAGGGTTTCCAGGTTCTGGTCTACTACTGCCCACCCTGTCCTTGGTGATCCTGATACATATTTGCGGGACCCATCCACATAGAAGGTCTTATCTGCTGTTGGAAGGGGTTCGTCTCTAATCTTTCCTTCCTTGTTACCTTTGTCAATTTCTCCACAGCTGTGCGCTTCCCCAATATCTAAAATCCCTTCCGCGGGATTTTCTCCCGTGTCCCTAATGATGGTGACTGACTTGTTAGGTGGTAGGAGTGTGGCCTCCCACCTTGCCCTCCTTATATTTGAGACTGTTTTGAGTTTGCCCGTGTTTAGCATCTCTACCAATGTATATTTTGTGTGTAGCACAATATCTCCTGTCATGACAATGGGCTCACTTATCCTCGCAGCCCATGCTGCACAATCTAGGGCGGCTATGCACCTGGGCATCCCGGTGACTACTGGTCCCTCAGCCGTTGAATAATACCCTACGGGTCTCTTTCTATCTCCATGAGTCTGTGCCACTACGGCAGAATAGAAGCCGTCCTGGTTGTCACAGAAGATGTGGAACTTCTTGCTTCCATCTGGCAGTCCCAGCCCTGGGGCTGAAATTAACCTAGCTTTCAACTCTGCATATGCTGTCTCTTGCTCTTGTCTCCACTCTATACTTTCCAAGGCTGGCTTTCCTCCCTTCACGAGTCTCTGAATTGGCTCCGCGATTCTTGCAAAGTCAGAGATAAAACTCCTACTGTAATTGAATAGTCCTAAAACTTTTCGGACCCCTCTTACTGTAACTGGTCGCGGCATTTCTTTAATCGCGGTTTTGCGGTCTGCGGGCATTTCTTGAATTCCCTGGGAAATTAGGTGTCCTAAGTACAGGACCTGGGGTTTTGCAATTTGTGCCTTATGTGGGCTGACTTTCAGCCCGGCTTTTGCCAATCCTTCTAGTACTGCATACAGGGCTGCCTTGTGCCCTTTTTCTGTTTTGGACGCTATTAACACATCGTCCACATACTGGAGGACTGTATTGTCCTCATGCAATTTCACCCTACTCAGGATATCGCTCATTGTTCTGTGAAATATGGCAGGACTGTTATGAAATCCCTGTGGGAGGCGAGTCCATGTATACTGTTTCTCTCCCACAGTGAAGGCGAATTTGTTTTGGGATTCTGAGTCCAGTGGAAGGGACCAGAACCCATTTGCTATATCTAGCACCGTGAAAATTTTGTGGTCTTGTGCCAATCCGTTTAAAATAGTCGAGGGGTTTGCCGCAATGGGGTGTAATTTAGGTGTTACCTTGTTCAAACCCGTGTAATCGATGGTGAGCCGGTAGCTCCCGTCAGGTTTTATAACTGGCCATGTGGGGGAATTGGTGGTACTGGTGGTTTCCCTGAAGATTCCCTTTTCTATTAAACGCTTGACTATTTCTACCACTGCCCCTTGCGCTTCTCTCTTGATAGGGTATTGTCGGTGGGGCTTGTGTTCCGGTCCTGGGACTTTTATCGGTTCTGTGTCGGTTAGTCCGGTATCTAATTTCGTCCTAGCCCAAGCTTCGGGAATGGAAGCGCAGATGGCTCCGAACCCTTCTTTTTCCTGATCCCAATCTCGGGCCACTATGGTGGCTATCCCAACCGTCCCCAGGTGGCTAGCTAATGTCCCTATTCCGGTCTTCCTACCGTCAGGTTGTGGCCAAATTAGTTTCCGTTTCCCACAATCTATCAGCACCTGGTATTCCCTCATTAAATCGTTCCCCATGATTGTGCCCTCATTATTCTGACAAACGTAAAATTGCATTGGAATATACTTGTGGTTGATTTCTACTAGTGTGGTTTCACTAAGATAGGCGGGTATTCTCTCTCCCCCTACCCCGGTTATGTGTATTCTTTTGTTGGTCAATGGCAGGGGTAGGTTTGTAATTGATATGGCTGCTCCCGTATCTACTAACATGTGGCATTCCCTACCCCCCCACCAGGGCTTCTACATATATTCTCTCCCCCTCTTTCCTGTTTTGGATGGGAGCTACGGGTTGTGAGATTTCGACCAGTGTTGGCCGATAGGTGGAGTGGACGGACACCGGCTTTTGTCGGGATTCACTATCTTCTGTGGGCGTGGCTACACTAATCCTCTCTTGTCTCCCATCTCCCTGGTTTGGGGTCTCTTCTAGTCACCCTAGCGGATTCCGGGAATGTGGTGCCCCCGGGGTTGGTCTATAGTTGTCTCGGGGTCTCCCATGTTTCCCCCAACATGTTGCCTCGGTGTGCCCTGCCCTGTGGCAGTGGTCACAGCGGGGCCCGCCATTCTCGGGTTTCCCTTTGAATGGTGCTTCCCTGCAGAATCTAGCCGTATGCCCTGGCTGGCCACATGTGTAGCAGCTGAACCCGGTTCTCCCCTTATCTCCGTTATGGGGGGTTCCAGTTCTCTGTCGTCTGGGCTTTGCCTGGGCAACCTTCCCTTCTTTTATCCCGCTAGCCCACTCGACTAGCTCGTCATAGTCTTGGGATGCTATCACCCCCATCTTAAGGATTTCTTGGTGTACATCTGATAGCCCGTCCTTGAATGCCTGGATAAAAGCCCTGTCTCTCCTATCCACATTGTCCTGTCCTGAACATTCCCTATATACCTGGAATAATCTCTCTCCAAATTCCGATGCACTTTCCCCCTGTCCTTGTTTAGTATTTGTGATCCTGCTCCAATTAGTGGGGGAGTTCCCTAAGACCCGTTGGATTTCGGTCTTAAATAATGTAAAGGGTGCCTGCTGGTCGTCTATCTCAGCCGTTGTAGGAACGGCATGTGTCCACCTTCCTCCATTATAGTCCTGTGCTGCTTGGGTCGCTGGCCCTCCTGCCACCAACCTCCATTTATCCGCTGGACAGGCTGCCCTGACCAGCTGGTGTATGTCCCTTAAATGTAACTGGTGTCCTACCCAGAGTGAATCCAATTCGCCCCAAAATCCCAGGTTTGCGCTTCTGGGTTTTAACTTCCCCAGGGATGCCATAATCTGCTGCCTTTCCCCTGGGGTAAAAGGCTTATAGGTTGCTTTTGGTTGTGCTAACGTCCCTCCTCTGGTGACTGGCGCTAGATTATAATTTTTTATGTCTCCTTCTGATGCTGGAGCGGTTGTATGTTTCTGCACTGACTCGTATGAGCGCCGAGGGTCCGTTTCCTCTGATCTCTGCGTTATCTCTGCAGTGTGGCTTCTGTGTTCTAATTCCCTCACTCTCTCCTGCAATACCTTAATTTGTTCTGTCTCTTTGTGTCTCTCCTCCATTGAGGCATTTACCTTCTCAATTAGTCCAGCTAACTGGGTCACTAACATTACTCCCATTACTTTTGTTTTGTCCCATTTAACTCCGTCTACCCACTTTCTTTGATCTTCTAAAGTTTGTGATGCGTTCCACCCGTTCCGTTTCATCTTTGCAACAATCGCTTCTCTGGCTAACAGATACTTCAAAATGAGAGCTACTGCAGTTTCTCCCTTAACAACGTGGTCTGCCATTTTTCTGTCTAGCAGTCCTGCAACCCCCGTATGCTGGTTCCAACAGTAAAAGTGCCCCAACTCTCTCTCTTATCTCCTGTCACTGATACTGCTCCAGCACCGTCTGTATTGCTGTAGGGTCTCGTAGTGGGGTCCCAGTGGGTCTCTTCCCCTGTGCTCCCCCAACTATTCCTGACACCTCACGCTTGGTCTATTTTGTGTTGTCTTATTGGGATGTGTGCTGGTTTTTTTTAGTGGGTTTGTCGGCCCCTGTCCCCAGCCCCTTTAAGTACAACGCCTCCCGCTTGGCCACCACCTCCACTAGCAAGGTTGATCCGTTACCTCAAAACCTGGTACCCTGCTATGGACTGTGGTGTTCCCTACAGACGAACAAGGTTATCAAACTCCGCCCGGGTCCCTAATGGATCCTCCGTCGTCGTGTCTCTTGGTCAGGATGGATCGGGTCCCCTTTTCCTCAACACTTACACATATGTATCTGTTATCAAAGCCCCTGTTATAATTAGTAACTGTATCGACTCTGAGGTTGTTCGTCCCTTCAGAGTCTGTGTTGTTACCCGATTTACACTGTCCGTGCCTTGCACCCTGAGTGCCTGTGCCTCTTAGCGCCCGCTTCAAAACCCAACCTTAGCGTGGGAGATTTCTCCTCTTAACGTCCAGTTTAGGGTAGGGCACCTTGAGTCAAGCACTCCCTTGTCCTATTGCCTTGGCACAGACAGCGGTTTCGTCTACAATCCTGGGTTAGTTACACCAATTAGTTCTGCATGCGGTTCTTATCTTTATATTAGTCTTAATTCCTTATTCCCGTTATCAAATAGCCCAAAACCTGTTATCTTTACCTCTGGTCCTCTATTCCTATTAAAGTTACTTACCTTCTTCCACGCGGTCGTTCTGACCTGTACCTTCAATTAAAAAATTTAGGCAAGATTATACAGTTCTACAAGACAACAATATTTAACACAGACAAACCCTAACCCTTAAAGGTACCTCACTTTGAACGGAGACTTGTACTCGCCCTTGACTGCTCTGGATTTTTATCAGATTCGTTTAAATTTGATCCCGGCTTCCAGACCGTGGCCACCAGTCAGAAGTCAGATATCAAATCCTGAGCCGACTACACCATTTGTTGTAGGGAAAAATCCCTGTACCAGTGCATTCAAAGAAGTCGAGTCGCAAGGCAACGTTCAAAGTGTTTTTCTTTATTGTACAATTACTGGGATCCCAGGGAGAACAGCGTAACCAGCTTAGAAACAGTGCTTGGCCACGTTGATCTCTCTCCTTTCACATCAGCTCTGGATCTTTATAGGGATCCAAATTCGAGCGGGAACATTTGATTATGCATTTTTACAATATGTATAAAGTGGTCTGTCGGGTCAGAAAGTTCTCTGGGAGGCTTGTCAATTTGCATTTGTATGGTGTGTGTTTGTGTTAATGGACTACCTGTTCTTGCCCCGGTATTTTAATGTGTTTCCCATTATCCCCTCTATGTGTCTCCTTATCTGAATTGACCTCATTGTTTTGTGTCTGTGTTCCCTGCTTGCGAGATTAGGTGTTAATGTCATTTTGTCCTGCTGTGTGTAGGGAGATTTAATCTAATCTTTTATTCCTTTTACCCTAGTTTGTTAAGTTTCTTTGCCTGCCTTGGCCATTTTATTCCTGTAATATTTTATTGATAGTCTGGTTATGCCATATAGCCCACTCTCGGTCTTGACTCGCAGATATCCCGACCTTCCTTGGCCAAAGGCCGGTTTAAAATGCAGCTTCGCGCTGTTGCTGGGCAGAATAAGGATCTTTCGTTGGCTTTGAAATTTAAAGGTCTCTCAGCTGTGCAGAGGGGGTTTGAACGAATATCCATCCGGATGTTCCCCTCTGCATTGTAGGCACGTTATGAATGGTGCCATTATGGCTTTTGGAAAATTGCCTACTTCAATTCGTTCTGGTAAGTAGGGGACATGGCCTATTTCTGCCCGAGAGGTCGGCAGCAGAGTGCTGAGCGGGCCACTGCGCATGTGTTGTGGCCCCCCATTGCCAGCCTTCTGACACCCCCCAACCCCCACCCACCATTCGCTAGCCTACTAGATTCCTTCCCCCAACGCCCTGGTTTCTAGCACATGCTAAAACAAAAAGCACCTGGGAGACTCGCAACCAGTGGATCCACTGGTGTCTCCCATCACGCTGCACTGGGCTGGGAGAAACAACCAGAAAGGATACTTTCTATGGTGCATCTGTAGAAGTTGTAGCGGGCATGCCAAATTTCCTTTATCTCCTAAGAAAGTAGAGGTGTTTGTGGGCTTTCTTAACTCCAGCTTCGACGTGGAGCGACCAGGACAGGTTGTTGGTGATGTGGACAGCTTGAAACATGAAACTCCTGACAATTTTCACTTCATTCCTGTTGATGTAGACAGGAGCATTTCCTTCACTACGCTTTCTGAAGTCGATGACTATCTCCTTCATTTTACTGGCATTGAGGGAGAGATTATTATTGTCAGACCAATTCACCAGATTCTCTACCTCTTTCCTGTACTCGCATTTTGAAAAATAAAAAAAATTCTAAAGTCGTTAGGCTGATTGGGAGATATTTTTCCCTGTATCTTTGTCTTTTCTTCAATAAAAGCTATTTATTTTGTCTATTCCATTAATACTTTTACTTTTGGTTGAATTCAGATTTAGATGTAGAGGCTCTCAGTGAAGAAAGACGATGTCTCTTTGCGATTTGCTCCTGGCGTTTTTCATTAGCCCCCTTCATTTTCTTGGCCAAAAGCTTAGCAAACACTGCTGCAGCTTCTTTGTTCTTTTGAGTACAATGTTTTTTCAGGCCAATGTGCTGCAGAACTCGGGCAGTTACCAGACGCTGAATCTTGGGAGTTTTTTGTGATTATTTGTGAAGAAGAGCTGTATTGGACTCGAAATGTTAATTCTGTTCCTATTTTGCCCAGATGCTACAAGAGTTGATTAATTTTTCCAGCACTTTCTGTTTTTTATAAATAAGATATTCGATTTTTGTGAAATTAACAGGAGAGTCATGTGAATTGAGCAGGAAAGTAGAACTAATGGGGTAACTCTCAAAGAGTACAATGTACCAAATGATTATGTATGAACTAAGAGTAAGTATCAGACTTTCAAACCTGCTCCACCATTCAATAAGATCATTCTGATCTGACTAATCTCCCACCCACCCCCACTAATCCCTTCTTTGATGAGAATACTGAGTGGCTTTTCATTCTAGCTTTGTGGAAATATAACTTCATAACTGTAAATAATGTAAAATGACATTAAATTTCATCATCGTGTGTTTCAGACATTGAAAATGAGTCAGGATGGCATCATTCCACTTCATAGTGGTTCTAGTCTGCTTGATTCGCTTGGTCTGTCTCAGGAGAAAAGAATTGGCAAAATACGTCGAAGCACTGTTGGAATGCTGGCCTTGCAGGAGACAATAAAAGAAAAACAGGTATTACTTTCATTCGCATTAGAAGAGGCAGTGGCGTAGTGGTGTTGTCACTGAACTCATAATCCAGAGGGCAAGGACAAGATCCATGGACCTAGATTCAAATCTCACCATGGCAGATGGTGCAATTTGAATTCAGTGAAAAAAAATCTGAAATTGAAAGTCCATTGATGACCATGAAACCATTGTTGATTGTTGTAAAAACCCATCTGACTAATGTCCTTTAGGGAAGGAAATCTGCTGTTCTTGCCTGGTCAGACCTACATGCGACTCCAGACCAACAGCAATGTGGTTGATTCTCAAATACTCTCTGGAATGGAGGGTAGATAGGGATGGGCAATAAATGCTGGTCCAGCCAGCGACATTCATGTCTTGTAAAATGAATAAAAGAAAACACATGTAACCTTTGACAGATAAGGTCTGCATTAAGGTCTATATCATTTCCCAGAGGTTTTCTTAGCTGCTTGATAAAGGAGCCACTTTAAAATACTTTCAGTACAATTATCAGCAAAATTCTTGGAAAGGCATAAGTTTGTAATTGGCATTTATGTAGGCTAGTAGTTCGGACTTAACATGCTGTATACTGATAGTGTTTCAGAAGTGCACTGAACTAAGTTCTACTGAGTCTCAGGAAGTGCTTAAACAAGCATTCATCTGGCCATTAGCAACGATGTACAAATTATGGAATTTAGATATGGTATCACTTTCCTCCATTCTGCCACTTCTTTTCCATCTATCCTTAAGAATTATTTAAAATGCAGCTTCCATTTACCCTTTCTTCCATTTGACTCGGTGAATGAGAAAATAATGAAATGGGATCGCTTACGAAGACTTATGTCTGCACTTCTAACTATAGTTGAAAAAGAATTCCAGTTTTGCTGAGGAAGCACTCCTTAACATTTGCATTACCCAGAGACATAATTCCTGAGCTGTACCTGAAGACATGCTTCTCAGTAGAATCCCACTCTGTATAATACATATATTGGAGGAAGCAACAGGGGCTGTGAGGAAAGCCAGATTAATCATCCTGTACCATAGAACAAGGTAATTCTGGTGCTACCCATTCGGCAGGATGTAGCGACTGAGGTGCTTGTGAACTTTCTCAGGAGTGTGGTGTTCAGTACTTTGGCAGAGGTTCACCCATTGGTTGTGAACATGGTGGCTGCAATGTGTATATAGGAGGCAGATTTCATTTAAATGAATGCAGTTCTAAACTCTTACGCCACAGGTGTATTTCAGGGATGATGTGGAGATGCCGGCGTTGGACTGGGGTAAACACAGTAAGGAGTCTAAGAACACCAGGTTAAAGTCCAACAGGTTTATTTGGTAGCGGATACCATCATCTCATGTGAGAACACCATCCACCAGGTACACGGTACATACTCTTGCAACTCGGCCAACATTGTCTACCTGATACGCTGCAGGAAAGGATGTCCTGAGGCATGGTACATTGGGGAAACCATGCAGACGCTACGACAACGGATGAATGAACACCGCTCGACAATCACCAGGCAAGACTGTTTTCTTTCTGTGGGGGAGCACTTCAGCAGTCATGGGCATTCAGCCTTGGATCTTCAGGTAAGCGTTCTCCAAGGCGGCCTTCACGACACACGACAGCGCAGAGTCGCTGAGCAGAGACTGATAGCCAGGTTCTGCACACATGAGGACGGCCTCAACCGGGATCTTGGGTTCATGTCACACAACCTGTAACCCCCACAACTTGCCAGGACTTGCAAAGTCTCACTGGCTGTCCTATCTGGAGACAATACACATCTCTTTAACCTGTGCTAATGCTCTCTCCACTCACATTGTCTGTACCTTTAAGACTTGATTAGCTGTAAAGACTCGCATTCCAATCATTATTCATTATTCTGTAAATTGAGTTTGTGTCTTTATATGCCCTGTTTGCTGTTTATGAGCAGATCTCCCACTCACCTGACGAAGGAGCAGCGCTCCGAAAGCTAGTGGCGTTTGCTACCAAATAAACCTGTTGGACTTTAACCTGGTGTTGTTAGACTCCTTACTGTATTTCAGGGAGCCAGAGTAGACTTCTGTTAGGTCAGCCAATTTACTGTGGACTTGATGGATCCGCATAAGGGTGGATTGGAGCTGAAAAAGGGGCTTAGGAGAGCTAGGAAGGGACACGAGAAGTCCTTGGCGGGTCGGATCAAGGAAAACCCCAAGGCTTTTTACTCTTATGTGAGGAATAAAAGAATGACCAGGGTGAGGTTAGGGCCGGTCAAGGACAGTAGTGGGAACTTGTGTATGGAGTCAGTAGAGATAGGCGAGCTGATGAATGAATACTTTTCTTCAGTGTTCACCAAGGAGAGGAGCCATGTTTTTGAGGAAGAGAAGGTGTTACAGGCTAATAGGCTGGAGGAAGTAGATGTTCGGAGGGAGGATGTCCTGGCAGTTTTGAATAAACTGAAGATTGGTAAGTCCCCTGGGCCTGATGAAATGTATCCTAGGATTCTTTGGGAGGCAAGGGATGAGATTGCAGAGCCTTTGGCTTTGATCTTTGGGTCCTCGCCGTCCACGGGGATGGTGCCAGAGGACTGGAGAATGGCGAATGTTGTTCCTCTGTTTAAGAAAGGGAATAGAAATGACCCTGGTAATTATAGACCGGTTAGTCTTACTTCGGTGGTTGGTAAATTGATGGAAAAGGTCCTTAGAGATGGGATTTACGACCATTTAGAAAGATGCGGATTAATCCGGGATAGTCAGCACGGATTCGTGAAGGGCAAGTCGTGCCTCACAAATTTGATAGAATTTTTTGAGGAGGTAACTAAGTGTGTTGATGAAGGTAGGACAGTTGATGTCATATACATGGATTTTAGTAAGGCGTTTGATAAGGTCCCCCATGGTCGGCTTATGATGAAAGTGAGGAGGTGTGGGATAGAGGGAAAGTTGGCTGATTGGATAGGTAACTGGCTGTCTGATCGAAGACAGAGGGTGGTGGTGGATGGAAAATTTTCAGATTGGAGGCAGGTTGCTAGCGGAGTGCTGCAGGGATCAGTGCTTGGTCCTCTGCTCTTTGTGATTTTTATTAATGACTTAGAGGAGGGGGCTGAAGGGTGGATCAGTAAATTTGCTGATGACAGCAAGATTGGTGGAGTAGTGGATGAGGTGGAGGGCTGTTGTAGGCTGCAAAGAGACATAGATAGGATGCAAAGCTGGGCTGAAAAATGGCAAATGGAGTTTAACCCTGATAAATATGAGGTGATTCATTTTGGTAGGACTAATTTAAATGTGGATTACAGGGTCAAAGGTAGGGTTCTGAAGACTGTGGAGGAACAGAGAGATCTTGGGGTTCATATCCACAGATCTCTAAAGGTTGCCACTCAAGTGGATAGAGCTGTGAAGAAGGCCTATAGTGTGTTAGCTTTTATTAACAGGGGGTTGGAGTTTAAGAGCCGTGGGGTTATGCTGCAACTGTACAGGACCTTGGTGAGACCACATTTGGAATATTGTGTGCAGTTCTGGTCAGCTCACTATAAGAAGGATGTGGAAGCGCTGGAAAGAGTGCAGAGGAGATTTACCAGGATGCTGCCTGGTTTGGAGGGTAGGTCTTATGAGGAAAGGTTGAGGGAGCTAGGGCTGTTCCCTCTGGAGCGGAGGAGGCTGAGGGGAGACTTAATAGAGGTTTATAAAATGATGAAGGGGATAGATAGAGTGAACGTTCAAAGACTATTTCCTCGGGTGGATGGAGCTATTACAAGGGGGCATAACTATAGGGTTCGTGGTGGGAGATACAGGAAGGATATCAGAGGTAGGTTCTTTACGCAGAGAGTGGTTGGGGTGTGGAATGGACTGCCTGCAGTGATAGTGGAGTCAGACACTTTAGGAACATTTAAGCGGTTATTGGATAGGCACATGGAGCACACCAGGATGATAGGGAGTGGGATAGCTTGATCTTGGTTTCAGATAAAGCTCGGCACAACATCGTGGGCCGAAGGGCCTGTTCTGTGCTGTACTGTTCTATGTTCTATGTTCTATGATCAGGACAGTTTGGTTTATATCATGTGGCAGCGCCAACAAATGGATTGCTGAAGGTCATGATTTTTTTTCCTGGAGAATAAAAAAAAAGTTTCCAAAAGAAATCCGGGTAATTATAGGCCAGTAAGTTTGACGTCGGTGGTGGGCAAGTTATTGGAAGGTGTGATAAGGGATAGGATCTACAAATATTTGGATCGACAGGGACTTATTAGGGAGAGTCAACATGGCTTTGTGCATGGTAGGTCATGTTTGACCAATCTATTAGAGTTTTTTGAGGAGGTTACCAGGAAAGTGGATGAAGGGAAGGCGGTGGATGTTGTCTACCTGGATTTCAGCAAAGCCTTTGACAAGGTCCCTCATGGGAGGTTAGTTCGGAAGGTTCAGTCGCTAGGTATACATGGGGAGGTAGTAAATTGGATTAGACACTGGCTCAATGGAAGAAGCCAGAGAGTGGTTGTGGAGGATTGCTTCTCTGAATGGAGGCCTGTGACTAGTGATGTGCCGCAGGGATCGGTATTGGGTCCATTGTTGTGTGTAATCTATATCAATGATATGGATGATAATGTGGTAAATTGGAACAGCAAGTTTGCTGATGATACAAAGATTGGAGGTGTAGTGGACGGTGAGAAAGGTTTTCAAAGCTTGCAGAGGGATTTGGACCAACTAGAAAAATGGGCTGAAAAATGGCAAATGGAATTTAACGCAGACAAGTGTGAGATATTGCACATTGGAAGGACAAACCAAAGTAGAACGTACAGGGTAAATGGTAGGACTCTGAAGAGTGCAGTTGAACAGAGGGATCTGGGAATACAGGTACAGAATTCCCTAAAAGTGACGTCACAGGTGGATAGGGTCGTAAAGAGTGCCTTTGGTACATTGGCCTTTATAAATCGGAGTCTCGAGTATAAAAGTTGGAGTGTTATGGTAAGGTTATATAAGGCATTGGTGAGGCCGAATTTGGAGTATTGTGTGCAGTTTTGGTCACCTAGTTACAGGAAGGATGTAAATAAGGTTGAAAGAGTGCAGAGAAGGTTCACAAGGATGTTGCCGGGACTTGAGAAGCTGAGTTACAGAGAGAGATTGAATAGGTTGGGACTTTATTCCCTGGAGCGTAGAAGATTGAGGGGAGATTTGATAGAGGTGTATAAGATTTTGATGGGTATAGATAGAGTGAATGCAAGCAGGCTTTTTCCGCTGAGGCTAGGGGAGAAAACAACCAGAGGGCATGGGTTAAGGGTGAAAGGAGAAAAGTTTAAAGGGAATATTAGGGGGGGCTTCTTCACGCAGAGAGTGGTGGGAGTGTGGAATGAGCTGCCGTATAAAGTGGTAAATGCTTTTAACATTTAACATTTAACTTTTAACTCACTTTTAACATTTAAGAAAAACTTGGACGGGTTCATGGATGAGAGGGATGTGGAGGGATATGGTCCAAGTGCAGGTCAGTGGGACTAGGCAAAGAATGGTTCGGCACAGACAAGAAGGGCCAAAAGGCCTGTTTCTGAGCTGTAATTTTCTATGGTTCTATGGTTCTAATATTGATGGTGCCTATTTGGTAAAAAGTTCCTAAATGTAATTCTCTATTTTTATATTAACTATCAAAAATGTTAGATAAGATAAGACCAGCTTGCCTCTTGTGCTTATTCCATCCAGTTGTGTTGTCATCACAAATTAAACATTTCCCACCCAATAGCGGCTTTATAATGTCCGGAAGAGGTGGAGAAACAGAGTGGAATTTTACAAAAAAAATTCAAAGTGCCGAACAAGCGAGACAATGGGAGAGTTTCAGACTTGTTTTTTGGGTGAATTTGAAAATGCAACCTTATGGCTCTGAGTGCAAAGAAAGTGCCAGGATACAATTTGGGGGCTGGGGGGGGGGGGGGGTTGGTGGAGGAGCCTCAGCTCGCCGGTGAAGCCAGCTTCTGAGTTCCAGGGGCGCCATTGTGTACTGGGAGATCTCCTGCTGCCCACAACCCCTCCCCTGCACCCTCCCCGGCCCCGGATATCGGAACACTCCCTCCCCCACCCCCCCACCCACTGGCCGATAGCCTCCCTTCCACTGGCAGAGTTCCCCTTCTAACCCCTCATACCCCCTGTCATAGCTCCACCCCACTCTGACTACGCCCTGACATTGGCTCTGACCCCACAATGACTCCAGACCATGGCACTGGCCCTTGCATAGTTATGGTGCCTGGTGGGCAGTGCCAGGGTGCCTGCTGGACACAGCCAAATGCCCAGCAGGCAGTGCCAGGTGGACAGTCCCAGGTGTCACTCCCCATGGAGACTGCCTGGCCCTGCCCCCAACTGCCTAGGGAGGGCTTCAATGGCCTCTGAACCCCCGGCGAGCATATATTATGCTTGCCAGGGAGAACCTCAGCCAGTGAAGTGGTTAAGGTGAGCTTGGACAATAGCATCCGGGAATTGCTAATTACGTGTAAAGCATGTTATTAATATTTAAATCGGCTTTGTGCCCTTTCTGATTGCGAAGCCAATTTCGCTGGTAAAACAGGCTGGTATGATCAGGCGCAAACATGATTTTTCACTTCCTGCACGATTTTACCACCTCCTCTCACTAAAAGTCAGGTGGGACGATGTTGCAGGATCGCGCCCAGAAAAACCCCATAACCAATTAGGAACATAATATGGAAGGCTCTTATCTGATTCCCTTTAGCAATTCTGCGTTTTGTTTTGTACGTTGTGATCTGTTCCCAAGCTGTTACATCGCACAGTTAAATATCACCCCATCATGTTATTGCACACTTAGTTTCACCAATAAATGTTACAGCACGCCACAGCAGTGATTAATCTGGCTGTGATCCTCCCCCCGCAAGGGATGACCGTACCCCGAATGCACGCATAGAGGCGCCTAGCATCGTGCTGCTCGATAGAGGCCCCTTGGCCAAAAGTGACGGACAGTCTGCCCTGGTATCCCCAGCACCCACTGGACCCTGTGTCAACCGCCCCACCACTGCCCCACACGCCTGTGCCCCCAACCCTTATTCTTATGTGGACCCAGGCACCAGAGTGCAGTTGGAGGACAGGTAGGACAGGCTGCCCTGGTGCCACTTGTGTGGCACCAGGGCAGCATCACAATGTGCCAATTGCAAGTCATCATTATCCTTCAGTCTGGATCAAAAATATGCTAGCACAGCGAACCCAGGCCCTTCATCCTGGTGTGATGCTATTCAGACCTTGCTGCAATGAGGGCCTCACTTCCTGCCCTGCTGGACCCTCCTCCTTGCTCCTCCTCGGCCTCCTCCTCCAAATTCTCCTGGTGCTGCTACTCATCCTCCCACTTCTGCTCCTCTTCATCCTCCTGCTGCTGCGCCAGGCTGTGGAGTG
Organism: Mustelus asterias; assembly: GCF_964213995.1. Taxonomy (NCBI): domain Eukaryota; kingdom Metazoa; phylum Chordata; class Chondrichthyes; order Carcharhiniformes; family Triakidae; genus Mustelus; species Mustelus asterias. Next base: position 8,257,713 of record NC_135805.1, read on the forward strand.
TACAGCAGACCATGATAATGTGGGAGACCCTCAGGACTGTACTGAAGGGAACCCCAGGGCAGTCCAGGAAGAAGAACTGTATCTTCAGGAGCCCAATGCACCGCTCGACAATGAACCGAGCGACAACATGGGCCTCATTGTAGCAGGTATCTGGCCTCCACATTGGCGTCATCAGCCAAGCGCTCAGCGGGTATCCCTTGTCCCTGGGGATATCTGAACTCCAGAGGGTGTAGTTGTCGTGCACGCTCCCCGCGTGTCGTGCACACATGTACATGATATTCAGCCTGTGGTCACAGACAATCTGCACGTTCAGGGAGTGGAACTCCTTAGGATGGCATGATGGCAGTCATTAGCATTTCTGCCTCACAGTGCCAAGGACTTGGGTTCAATTCTGGCCTTGGGTGACAGTCTGTGTGGAGTTTGTCCATTCTCCCTATATCTCCATGGGTTTTCTCCAGGTGCTCCAGTTTCCTCCCACAGTCCAAAAATGCGTAGGGTAGGTGGATGGCCATGCTAAATTGCCCCTTTGTCCAAAGATGTGTAGCTTAAGCGAATTAGCCATGGTAAAATGCGTGTGCGTACCTGGATAGTGAAGAGGGGAGAGCCTGGGTGCGATGCTCTGTCGGAAGTCGGTGCAAACTTGATGGGTCTGATGGCCTCTTTCTGCACCATAAGGATTTTATGGTTCCTATTGATGAAGCGCAGTCCCTGACTGTGCGGGAACTGCAGGGCGACATGCATGCCATCTAAAGTCATCTGCACATGGGGCAAATGGCGAAGCTTGCAATCCAGGCTTTCTGTTGGGCTTGGTCCACATTGAAGGGTGGCACGGTGGCACAGTGGTTAGCACTGCTGCCTGACAGCGCCAGGGACCCAGGTTCGATTTCAGGCTTGGGTCACTGTCTGCGCGGAGTCTGCACGTTCTCCCCGTGTCTGCATAGGTTTCCTCGGGGTGCTCCGGTTTCCTCCCACAGTCCAAAAGACATGCTGGTTAGGAGCATCGGCCATGCTAAATTCTCCCTCAGTGTCACTCGAATAGGTGCCAAAGTGTGGCGACTAGAGGATTTTCACAGTAACTTCATTGCAATGTTAATATAAGCCTACTTGTAATACTAATATAAATAAAATAAGTGAATGTAATAGGCAGCCTGGTCAAACAGGACATCCGTGACCTGCTGGATGCACTTTGTGCATTGATGGCTGTGAAATGCCACAGATTCGCCGCTGAACTTGGAAGGACCTGGAGGCATAGACGTTTAGGGCCGTTGTGACCTTCATTTCCATTGGGAGCGGGTGGCTTCCTGTCCCTCGAGGTGCCAGGTCTGCAAGGACCTGATGCAAGTGTCGTACTGGCTCCTTAATTAGCTGGAGCATGTGCCAGCACATGGCTTACATCATCCTTCGAAGGACCTGCGGGTCCTGTAGACCCTGGTCTCCGCCTCATCCTTCCCTTCCACCCTCACGCCCCCTGCAGAAGTATGTGCTGCTATGTTCTGGCCCTGACCAGCAGGCTTCTGCCCTCCTGCTGCGGCATCCAGCCGTGGCTGGCCTTGCAGTCGCAGGATGCCTCCCTCCTCGTCTTCCTATTCTTCCTCAGTGGCTGTTACTATGATGAATGGCCATCTTTATCGCTGCCAATCTGAAATACAGTAGGGGTGGGGCGGGCAGGGGAGTAGAGATGTTTGACAGAGAGAGAGAAAAACATTTAATGTGGTTGTCCATTTTGTGCCTCCCATCCTTCTCAGTGACCAGTGTCCCCACGTGTGGACGCGGCAACCCAACACCATCCCTGGTGCCATGCGTCAACTCAATGCAATGGGTTGCCTACTGTTGACATCCTGGCCACAGCAGGAAGGGAGAGTATACGGATGTGTGTGCAGAGGTGCCCATTGTGGACCCTTGAAGCATAGACATGGGTGCAGTCACTGTATGCCTTCCAGGTATGTGTTGCAGTTCAGCCAAACAAGGCCTCGTGACCATCACAAGATGGGTTCCCATCGAAGGCAGCACCGTAGCGTCCATGTAGTGTGAGGGGCTATGTTGACTCCTGGTGAGCTCCTTTGGAGCAGCTGCTACATATTACTGTTAGTGGGGCTTGGGATGCAAGGTGTGCAGTCAGCCACAGTGCCTGTCCAGCAGATGGATAACAGAGTATGTAGGACGATATTCATGAGGTTGGTGGTGGACCTCATGTGGCACCCTTGGGGGTCTCTGTGCAACCAAGGGCAATGTGTGCACCATGAGCCTGCAGCCAGCGTTGACCCCTGACCTGCAGACCCCTAGACTGGCATAGGCCCCCGCGAAGCCTCAGCACCCATGCAAGCGCGCGCCCCCACCCCCACCCCCTTTCCCTGCCACACCTCACCCAGCAACTTTGCAGTGCATGGGTTCCCTCTTCCCCTCCCGTGGGGCTTCTGAAAGACATGCTGGTTAGGTGCATTGACCCGAACAGGCGCCGGACTGTGGCGACTAGGGGAATTTCACAGTAACTTCATTGCAGTGTTAACGTAAGCCTTACTTGTCACTAATAAACTTCTTAATGCTCAATGGGACTTACCTCCTTGCTCCCCTTCTCAACTGCTGTGCCTGGCGCAAACTCATATCAACCATCTGTGAATGATACTGGTGCGACGTCACCCAAACAGGGGGGGAAAGGTACAAGAGGTGGGAAAGGGCTGTGCCGAACATTTCCACATTTCCCTAATAAGTGAATTAACATTCAAAGATGTGTGGGTTAAGCTAATTGGCTATGCCAAATGCCCTTTACTGTCAGGGTGATTAGCAGGGTAAATACGTGGGGTTACAGAGATAGGGCCAAGGTGGGATTGTTGTCAGCGCAGGTATGATGGGCTGAATAGCCACCTCCTGCACTGTAGGGATTCTGTTGCTGAAAAAGAGACATGCTGCCGAAGCGTTTCATCTTGCACTCAAGGACAGATTGGTCTCCAGCTCCTGCCACACAAAACTGTCCCCCGATCATCACCATGGTGAACCCATGGACAATGAGCATCATTTCCCATACCTCAGGATCTCTACGAGCAGACATCAACGATGAAATCCAGCATTGACTCCAAATCGCCAGTGCAATCTTTGGATGTCTGAGGAACAGAATGTCTGAAGACCGAGACCTCAAATCCAGCACAAAGCTCATGGTCTACAGAGCAGCCGTGGTCCTGCCCTCCTGTATGCATCAGAAACATGGACAATGTACAACAGACACCTCAAATCTCTGGAGGGATATCTGCAAAATACTGCAAAGCTACTGGCAGGTTCGGCGTACCAACATAAGCGTTGTCTCCCAGGCCAAAATCCCCAGCCTGACATAAAATTTCCGAAACATGTGCCCTACTCCGAGCGCTGCAATGGCAAGGGATCACTGGGAAAGCAGAGGAAACTCTATAAAGGCACTCTGAAACCCTCACAAAATAAATGCAACATCCCCATCAACACGTGGGAATCGCTTGCTTTAGAACACACAAACTTGAGAAGAAGCATCCACGAAGGCACCAATCACCTTTGGCATCACTGGGTGGAGAACGCCAAGGCCAAGCGTAAACAGCGGAGAGTGCAGAATCCAGAGCATCCCATCAACCACCTCATCAAACACCACATGCCAAACCTGTGGCAGAGTCGACTGCTCCAGGATTAGACTGTTCAGCCACCTCCCCAGAGTGGAAGCAAGTCATTTTCGACACTGAGGAATTGCCAAAGAAGAACATAGCTGCCTGTCATTTAAACTGAGGCACTTAAACAATGCCTATTCTGTCCTTCTGGTCAAGGTTAACAAGTTGTGTTATCTCTTATTCTGTGGTCTGAGAAATACGCAATCTTATTTCCATAGCACTTAGAGTCTGTATTAAAAATCAAATGTTAATATGTTTAGAAATTATAACAATTATAAACTTTTGTACTCCAAATTAATTTCCAGCTTTCCTAACATAAGAGGGGATCATTTTAACCACTGCGTTGCGCCTGTTTTCGGGCACAACGTGGTCATAAAGTCGGCGCTGGTTTTCGTGACCAGCGCCATTTTACGAGCGCCGGATTTCTGGTGCGGTCAGCTTCTCACCGCAAATGGGCGAGAGGGATGCTAATGTATCAAAATTGATTTAAATGCTGTTTAACATCTGCTTAGCGAGCCCGGCGCTCAATCGTCCAGGCTCGCATCCTTTATGACCTCGACAGAAAGGCTCTCGACGGCGAGGAATAGGCATGCTCCCCATGAACGGGGAACAGTCGACTTGGCCTCCCCAGTGGAATAGGAGGCCATTGAGGCCCTTGGGGAGACCGAGGGCAAGGGCCCTTGGGCAGTGCAAGACTGGTAGTGCCACCCTGGCACCTGGGCAATGCCAGTCTGGCACCTGGGCAATGTCCATTGGGCAGTACCGGGGGCAGGGGAAACAGGGGAGGGCCGATGGGGAGGGGCCAGTGGATGCGGGGTCAATAGGAGACTGGGCCAGTGGGGGGGGTGGAGACCTGCTGCCAATCTGCAACCATCAGTGAGGGGAGGGATGGAGAGGGGACCCGCTGCCACTCTGCAGCGATCATTGGGGGGAGGGAGGGATAGAGGGCCTGCTGCCACTCTGCAGCAATCGGTGGGGGTCTGCGATCGGTCTGGGTGGTGGAGGGGTCATCAGGGGCTGTATTTCGGGCTGTGAGCCCCCACGATTGCAGGGGGGGGGGGGCACTGCTTCAGGCTACCTGCAGCAGCAGGGGCCTGACAGCTCTCTCTTTGTCTGTCACACCCCTGCTACTCCTAATGCGCATGTGCAGCATCAAAGGCCTGCACATGCGCACTACCTCTTTTTGCAGTCTTTCGGGCACGTTAAGCCCCGCCACAGGCTTCTGCATCGAGCAACAGGCTCGTTCAGAATTTTGCAGGCAGAGTGCGTATGGGGGGGCTTGAAAACATGCTCAAACGGCGATCTGAAACTCTCCCAGTTTCAAGTCCATCCAGCACTTAGACAAAAAATGGTAAAATACCACCCATAGGTTTGCAGCATGGAAACAGGCCCTTCAGCCCAACTTGTCAATGTAACCCAGTTCGCACCGCTACGCTAGTCCCAATTGTCCGCATTTGGCCCATGGCCCTCTATACCCATCTTACCCATGTAACTTTTAAAACTTTTACCCACCTCTACTACTGCCTCTGGCATCTATTAATTAATTACTTATTCTTCAATTGTATCACAATTAAGGTTGCCTATTTGGCTAATCTGGTTTAGCTAATCAGAGGTGGCACGATGACACAGTGGTTAGCACTGCTGCCTCACAACGCCAGGGACCCAGTTTTGATTCCCAGCTTGGATCACTGTCTGTGCGGAGTCTGCATGTTCTCCCCTTGTAGAACATAGAACATAGAACATTACAGCGCAGTACAGGCCCTTCGGCCCTCGGTGTTGCGCCGACCAGTGGAACCAATCTAAAGCCCCTCTAATCTACACTATTCCAATATCATCCATATGTTTATCCAATAACCATTTGAATGCTCTTAATGTTGACGAGTCCACTACTGCTGCAGGCAGGGCATTCCATGCCCTTACTACTCTCTGAGTAAAGAACCTACCTCTGACATAGGAACATAGAAACATAGAAAGACTACAGCACAAACAGGCCCTTCGGCCCACAAGTTGTGCCGACCACATCCCTACCTTCTAGACCTACCTATAACCCTCCATCCTATTAAGCTCCATGTACTCATGTCCTATAACATCTGTCCGATATCTCTCACCCCTCAATTTAAAGCTATGTCCCCTCGTGCTAGCCATCACCATCCGAGGAAAAAGGCTCTCACTATCCACCCTATCTAATCCTCTGATCATCTTGTAAGCCTCTATTAAGTCACCTCTTAACCTTCTTCTCTCTAACGAAAACAACCTCAAGCCCCTCAGCCTTTCCTCATTCGATTTTCCCACCATACCAGGCAACATCCTGGTAAATCTCCTCTGCACCCTTTCCAACACTTCCACACCTTTCCTATAATACGGCAACCAGAACTGTACGCAATAATACGGCGACCAGAACTGTACGCAATAAATACGGCGACCAGAACTGTACGCAATAATATGGCGACCAGAGCTGTACGCAATTAATACGGCAGCCAGAACTGTCTTCTTGGGTTTCCTCTGGGTGCTCCAGTTTTTTCCCACATTCCAAAAGACGTGCTGGTTAGGTACATTGGCTACATTAAATTCTCCCTCAGTGTACCCGAACAGGTGCCGGAGTATGGCGACTTGGAGATTTTCACAGTAACCTCATAACAATGTAAGCCTACTTGTGGCACAAATAAATAAACTTTAATTGGCTGGTTTTCAACAGTATTGGTTTAGTTTGGGCGGCACGGTAAGCACAATGGTTAGCACTGCTGCTTCACAGCTCCAGGGACCTGGGTTCGATTCCCGGCTTGGGTCACTGTCTGTGTGGAGTTTGCACATTCTCCTCGTGTCTGTGTGGGTTTCCTCCGGGTGCTCCGGTTTCCTCCCACAGTCCAAAGATGTGCGGGTTAGGTTGATTGGCCATGCTAAAAATTGCCCCTTAGTGTCCTGAGATGCGTAGGTTAGAGGGATTAGTGGGTAAAATATGTCGGGATATGGGGGTAGGGCCTGGGTGGGATTGTGGTCGGTGCAGACCCGATGGGCCGAATGGCCTATTTCTGTACTGTAGGGTTTCTATGATTTCTATGAAATGGCTTACATCAGTTTTAGCTGAAAATGTTTAAGAACATGAGCTTCAAGTTTCTACATGTCCAGGTGTCAGTAAGAGTGACCACCGCACAGTCCTTGTGGAGATGAAGTCCTGCCTCCACATTGAGAATAACCTCCATCGTATTGTGTGGCACTATCACCATGCTAAATGGGACAGACTATGAACAGATCTAGCAATTCAACAACACTGGGCATCCATGAGGCGCTGTGGGCTCCGGCACAATCTGCAACCTTGTGGCCTGGCATATCCCCCACTCAACCATTACCATCAAGCCAGAGGATCAACCCTGGTTCAATGGAGAGTGCAGGAGGGCATGCCAGGAGCAGCACCAGGCATACCTAAAAATGAAGTGTCAACCTGGTGAAGCTACCAGATAGAACTATTTGCATGCCAAAGAGCATAAACAGCAAGTGATAGACCGTTAAGCGATCCCACAACCAACGGATCAGATCTAAGCTCTGCCGTCCTGCCACATCCAGTCGTGAATGGTGGTGGACAATGAAACAACTCACTGGAGGAGGAGGTTCCACAAATATCCCCATCCTCAATGATGGAGAAGCCCAGCACATCAGTGCAAAAGATAAGGCTGAAGTATTTGCAGCAATCTTCAGGCAGAAATGCCATCTCAGCCTCCTCCAGTGGTCCCAGCATCTCAGAAGCTAGTCTCCAGCCAATTCAATTCACTTCACTTAATATCAAGAAATGGTTGGAGGCACTGGATACTGCAAAGGCAATGGGCCCTAATAACATTCCGGCAATAGTACTGAAGACTTGTGCCCCAGAACATTCCATTCCTCTCGCCAAGTTATTCCAGTACAGTTTCAACACTGGCATTTACCCAACAAGGTGGAAAATTGCTCAGGTATATCCTGTACACAAAAAACAGGAGAAATCCAACCTACCAATTACTGCCCAATCAGTCTACTCTCGATCATCAGTAAAGTGATGGAAGGGGTCATCAACAGTGTTATCAAGCAGCACCTGCTCAGCAATACCCTGCTCAGTGACGCCCAGTTTGTATTTCGCCAGGCTCGCTCAGCTCTTGACCTCATTACAGCCTTGGTTCAAACATGGACAAAAGAGCTAAATTCCAGAGTTGAGATGAGAGTGACAGCCCTTGATATCAAGGCTGCATTCAACCGAGTGTGACATCAAGGAGCACTAGCAAAACTGGAATCAATGGGTATCAGGGAGCAAACTCTCAGCTGGTTGGAGTCATGCCTGGCACATAGGAAGATGGTGTGGATGGTCAGTCATCTCAGCTCCAAGACATCTCTTCAGGAGTCCCTCAGGGTTGTGTCCTCGGCCCAACCATCTTCAGCCGCTTCATCAATGACTTTCCCTCCGTCATAAGGTCAGAAGTGGGGATGTTCTGTTCAGCACTATTTGTGACTCCTCAGACACTGGAGCAATCCATAATGAAATGCAACAAGATCTGGACAATATCCAGGCTTGGGCTTACAAGTAGTAAGTAACATTCACGCCAGGCAATGACTATCACCAATAAGAGACACTCTAACCACCGGTCCTTGACATTCAGTGGTGTTATCATCACTGAATTCCCCCATTGTCAACATCCTTGGGATTACCATTGACCAGAAACTCCACTGGACTCACCACATAAACACAGTGACTACAAGAGCAGGCCAGAGGCTAGGAATACTGCAGCGAGAAACTCGCAATTATCATAAAATCCCTACAGTGCAGAAAAAGGCCATTCGGCCCATTGAGTCTGCACCAAGCACAAACCCACCCAGGCCATATCCTTGTAACCCCACACATTTACCCTGTTAATCTCCCTGATACTAAGGGGCAATTTAGCATGGCCAATCAACCTAGCCTTCACATCTTTGGACTGTGGGAGGAAACCGGAGCACCCAGAGGAACCCCACGCAGACACGGGGAGAACGTGCAAACTCCACACTGACAGTCAGGATGGGGAGGGGGCCAGAAAGGACAGGAACAGGGAATGCTCCATATATCCCATAAAGAGACAGGCATTACTGGGACCCATGTGGATACCCATCGCCGCATCTTTTATTTGGAGGAAGTGAGATGAGTTGAAGGAGAAATTGTTGAATGAGAGAACAAGTTCAGTCAGATGGAGGAGTGTGGTGGTTGGTGGGATTGTTCAGACCTCTGTTCAAGGAAGAAGCTTAGAGATCTGAGGCCATCCTGGTGGGGAATGGAGGTGTAGAGATTGGACATATATGGTGAGGAGGAGGCAGTTTGGTGTAGGGCATTGGAGGAATCATGGATGTTGGTGGAAAGGGACTGGACAAGAGGAGAAACAATGGAGTCAAGTTGGGAAGAAATTAGTTCAGTGAGGCAGGAACAGGCCGACATGATGGGTCCTCCCTGTTTGTGGATTTTGGGAAGGAGTAGAAGTGAGATGTCCAGAGTTGAGAGACTATGAGGTTGGAACCTGTGCAAGGAAGATCTCCCGGGAAGATGAGGTCCTTACTTTTTATTTATTTATTAGTGTCACAAGTAAGCTTACATTAACACTGAGATGGAGTTACTGTAAAAATTCAGGACTTGATTGGCCTGAAAACAGTGGCTTGATGGTGGTGGGGTCATTGTCCAGTGGAAAATAGGAGGAAGCCTTGGAGTCTTGGCGGTCAGCCTCTGCGAGGTAGAGGTCAGTACACCGGATAACAACAGCTCCACCCTTGTCGATGGGTTTGATGACAAAGTTAGGATCGGACCTGAGAGAGCAAAGTATAGCAAGTACAGAAGGCGACAGATTAGAGTGGGTGAGAGGAGCGGAGAAATTGAGATGGCTGATGACATGCAGACAGTTCTCAATTAAAAGATCAAGAGCAGGTAAGAGGCCAGAGGAAGGGTCCAAGTGGAGTGAGAATGCTGGCGGTGGGTGAAAGGATCTGCTGAAGCGGGATTGGGGGGGAGGGGGGGGGGGGGGGGGGGCAGACTCCTACCCAAAGAAGTGAGCATGGAGACGAAGGCGGTGGAAGAAGAGTTCAGCATTATGTTGAGTCCGAAATTCATTGAGGTGAGAATATAAGTGTATAAAGCCAAGTCCTCCTTTGCTGAGTACAGCATGAACAGCCTCGGAGAGGGAAAGGTCAGAGGGTATGGTGAAAACATGGCAAGTGCTGGGGTTAGGAGGTATGGGATCCAAGGGATGAAATGGGGAGGAGTGTCCTGGATGGGTGTTGGTATTGATGAGTTGTTCGAACTTGTGTTCCTTAACACCTGAAAGGAAAATAAACAGTTTCTTGTTAAGTGTATGCATATGGCCACTGTTATACAAATTTAATTTAAACACCTTCCAAGCATTCCAGTTTAATGAGACAAACAAGGACAGTAATTCAATTATTTCTTTATTTAACACTTCTAGTCCCAACTCAAACATCAACAGTTGCAACTCATTAACTCTTTACTGAACTTTAACTCTAACTGAACATCAACTTTCAACTGAACTTTAACTCTTAAACTGCACTTTAACTGAACATCAATTTTAACGATTTAATTGAAAATAGATACTACTGAGTTTAGGAAGACCTTGGCCAAGAAATATCCTCAATGTAGAATCAATCTTCTTCTCTCTGAAGCATTCTTCAGGGTACAAGCTTTGTTGCGATGGTTGGTCTCTTGGAGTTATTGCTGCCAAACAAAGAATTCACATGTCTTTTATCCACAATTCTCCACTTGCTTTCGGAAGATTCTCTGTCATCCAGCCAACTGTGTAACCAGAAATCGATCACATGACTCAAACATCCAGTGAACCTACTTTTGAACGAAGCCATGATGCTTAACTCATTTTTCATGCCCCATACATAGCAGCCATTAAAATCAGAGCCACAATGTCTCAGTTACTGTAAACAACTTCCCTGATAAGCTGCAGAGCTGGGCTGAGAGGTGGCAAATGGAGTTTAATGCGGAAAAGTGTGAGGTGATTCACTTTGGAAGGAGTAACAGGAATACAGAGTACTGGGCTAATGGTAAGATACTTGGTAGTGTGGATGAACAGAGGGATCTGGGTGTCCATGTGCATAGATCCCTGAAAGTTGGCACCCAGGTTGATAGGGTTGTTAAGAAGGCGTACGGTGTGTTAGCTTTTATTGGTAGAGGGATTGAGTTTCGGAGCCAGGAGGTCATGCTGCAACTGTACAAAACTCTGGTGCGGCCGCATTTGGAGTATTGCGTACAGTTCTGGTCGCCGTATTATAGGAAAGATGTGGAAGTATTGGAAAGGGTGCAGAGGAGATTTACCAAGATGTTGCCTGGTATGGTGGGAACGTCATATGAGGAAAGGCTGAGGGGCTTGAGGTTGTTTTTGTTAGAGAGAAGAAGGTTAAGAGGTGACTTAATAGAGGCATACAAGATGATCAGAGGATTAGATAGGGTGGATAGTGAGAGCCTTTTTCCTCGGATGGTGATGGCTAGCACGAGGGGACATAGCTTTAAATTGAGGGGTGAGAGATATAGGACAGATGTGAGAGGTAGGTTCTTTACTCAGAGAGTAGTAAGGGCGTGGAATGCCCTGCCTGCAGCAGTAGTGGACTCAACAACATTAAGAGCATTCAAATGGTTATTGGATAAACATATGGATGATATTGGAATAGTGTAGATTAGAGGGGCTTTAGATTGATTCCACTGGTCGGCACAACATCGAGGGCCGAAGGGCCTGTACTGCGCTGTAATGTTCTATGTTCTTTGTTCTATGATATGACCAACGCAAGAAGCTTCAGATCACAGCTCCCAGACCAGAGCCTCTTTAGGACCTGTATCTGGTTTTAATCAATAAGTTGACCAAAATTCCCAGCATGCCTAGCTCTCAGCCAGAATAGCCATTTTAAAGTCACTATTGCAATTATTGTTGCAGTCGTTCTTACTCCGTCCACACCATGCATGGCACTGAGTGTGGATCTCAGGAAGCAGCGAGAACAGCAGTCAGAGGAATGTTGTATGTCCTGGAGATACCTGTAATCCTGGGAGAGCTTGGAAGATATAGAGACCTATAAGATAAAGAAGGGGCTGGATAGGGTAGAGGTGAAGAGATTCTTTCCACTTAGAAAGGAAGCTAGAACTAGAGGGCACAGCCTCAAAATAAAGGGGGGTCAGTTTAGGACAGAGTTGAGGAGGAACTTCTTCTCTCAGAGGGTGGTGAATCTCTGGAATTCTCTGCCCACTGAAGTGGTGGAGGCTACCTCGTTGAATATGTTTAAATCACGGATAGATGAATTCCTGATCGGTAAGGGAATTAGGGGTTATAGGGATCAGGCGGGTAAGTGGAACTGAGCCACTTCAGATCAGCCATGATCTTATTGAATGGCGGGGCAGGCTCGAGGGGCTAGATGGCCTACTCCTGCTCCTATTTCTTATGTTCTTATGTTCTTAAGATGAGGGATGGAACTTCAGTTGGAATCTACGTGGAATGAGACGGTGACAGTCGCTGAAGAAGGAAATATGGCTGTGAAAGCACGTTTTGGTAAACATCTTGCCGAACACGAGGAGAGAAATGGAAAGCAATGAAGGCGGACAGGGTAAAAGAAAAACACGGAAATTCTATCAGAGAGAAGGGCAGTACTTTTTCAGTGAAGGCATTCCTGGAAGAGAAGTGGCAGTGAGTTAAACAGTAAGAAATAGGCAAAATATTGCAGAGCTGGAATCTGAAACAAAAACAGAAAATCTCAGCTGATCTGACAGCATCTGTGGAGAGAGAATAGAGCAAACGTTTAGAGTCTGGATGACCCTTCGTCAGAGCTAAAGACAAGTAAAATAGGGCAAGATTTATATTATGAAGGGGATGTGGGGCTGTAATTAGACTCTAATCAATTGGTCTTGAAGAGACTCACACATGTCAGATGTGGATTTACCCTCAATTCACGTTCTTCAATTTTTGCCCAATTCGGTTATAGTTGGCCTTCCCCCACTTTAACACCTTGACTTAAGGACCACTGTTGTCTTTATCCATTAGTATTTGAAAACTTACAGAATTATGGTCACTATTTCCAAAATGCTCCCCCCACCCCACCCCACTGAAACTTTGATGACCTGGCTAGGTTCATTCCCCAATACCAGGTCCAGGTCCCTTGTTGGACTGTTTCAAAAAACCCTCCTGGACACACCTAACAAATTGCTCCCCATCCTACGCCGCCCGCCACCACCACCCCCACCCCCCCCCCCCCCCCCCACACTAAGGGAATCTCAGTCAAAATGGGGGATGTTAAAATCACCCACCACGATAACCCTGTTATTTTAAAATCTTACCAGAATCTGATTACATATCTATTCCTCTATCTCCCATTGGAAGCTGGGAGGTCTGTAGAACAATCCCAGCATTGTGATTGCAGCATTCCTGTTCCTCAGCTCTACCCGTATTGCCCCACTGCAAGATTCCTCCAAGACGTCCTCCCTCAATATAGGTGTTATATGCTCCCTTACCAGTAATCCCCCAGCTCTTTTGCTTCCTCTTCTGTCTCATCTAAAACATCGCTATCCCGTAACGTTTAGCTGCCAATCCTGTCCCACTTTCAACCATGTCTTTGATAGCAACAACATCATAAATCCAGGCATTAATCCAGACTCTAAGTTCATTCATTTTAAGTTAAACTTCTTGCATTGAAGCAAATACAGTCTAGGCCTCAAGTCCTGCTGAGCTCAGCAACCTCTCCCTGATTGCACTTCCTCTTAGCCATATTTGCTTTAGTTTCAAGCTCTTCCCCAGTCTCTTGTACTTACTGACCTGTTGCTCTGGTTCCCAAACCCCTCCACACTGGTTTAAACCCTCCTGAGCAACACTAGCAATCCTCTCTGCCAGGATTTTGGTGCGCCTCCAGTTTAGGTGCAACCCGTCCTTCTTGTACAGGTCCCGCCTTCCCTGGAAGTCATCCCAATGATCCACATATCTGAAGCCCTCCCCGCTACACTAGCTCTTTAGCCACGTGTTCAACTGTACTATCTCTCTGTTTCTAGCCTCAGTAGCACGGGGAGTAATCCTGAGGTAGAATCTATGATTCTACGCTATCTTAGAGGTCCTGTTTCTTAGCTTACTACCTAACTCCCTGAATTGTTGTTGCAGGACCTTGTCATTCTTCCTGCTGATGTCATTTGTGCCAATGCGGACAATGACATCTGTCTGTTTACCCTCCTGTTTCAGGATGTCCCTTACCTGCTCAGATATATCCATGACGCTGGCACCAGGCAGGCAATGTACCATCCTGGAGTCTCTCTCACGGCCACAGAGCATCTATCTGTGCTTCTGACTATTGAATCCCCAATTACTATTGCTCTACTATGCTTTGTCCCTCCCCTCTGTACAGCAGGGCCAATCGTGTTGCCACTGCTCTGGCTGCTGCTGTCACCTGATGGACCATTCCCCCTCATCAATATCTAAAATGGAATACTTGTTTAACAGGGGGATAGCCGCACGGGACTCCAGCACTGATTGCCTGCCCCATCTAGCAGTCATCCATCTATCTTCCTGTACCTTGGGTGTGACTACGCCACTATAATTCTAACTTGGGTGGCACGGTGGCACAGTGGTTAGTAGTGCTTCCTCACAGCACCAGGGACCCGGGTTCAATTCCGGCACACTGCCTGTGTGGAGTTTGCATGTCCTCCCCGTGTCTGTGTGGATTTCCTCTGGCTGCTCTGGTTTCCTCCCATACTCCAAAGATGTGCAGGTTGATTGGCCTTGTTAAATTGCCCTTTAGTGTCAGGGGGACTAGCAGGGTAAATACATGGGGTTACAGGGATAGGGCCTGGGTGAGATTGTCGTCGGTGCAGGCATGATGGGCCGAATTTAAAGTTAAAGTTTATTAGTCACAAGCAAGGCTTACATTAACACTGCAATGAAGTTACTGTGAAATTCCCCTAGTCGCCACATTACGGCGCCTGTTTGGGTCAATGCACCTAACTAGCACGTCTTTCAGAATGTGGGAGTAAACCGGAGCACCCGGAGGAAACCCACGCATAGGGAGAACGTGCAAACTCCACACAGACAGTGACCCAAGCTGGGAATTGAACCCGGGTCCCTGGCGCTGTGAGGCAACAGTGCTAACCAATGTGCTACTGTGCCACATCCTTCTGCACTGTAGGGATTCTACGATTCTATCTATGACGCTCTCCGCTATTTGTGTGCTCCTTAGTGTCTCCAATTGCTGCTCAAACCAATCCATTTGTTCAATGAGAAGCTGAAGCTGGTTACACTTCCTGCAGATATAATTATCAGGGGCGCTCTCAGCGTCCATGTTTGACCACATCTCGCAGGCGGAACACACAAATCCACCAACTGACATGACAAACCCTTTATTGGCTGTTTAGCTTACAACTTAAGTTTTAATTAGCTACCTAATTAGCCTCCTAAGGGGAGGTGATGAATGACCTAGTGGTATTATCACTAGACTATTAATCCATAAACTCATATTCTGGGGACCCAGGTTCGAATCCTCCCATAGCAGATGGTGGATTTTGAATTCAATTTAAAAAAATATGGAATTAAGAATCTCCTGATGACCATGAAACCATTGTTGATTGTCCTTTAGGGAAGGAAATTTGCCATCCTTACCTGGTCTGGCCTACATGTGACTCCAGAGCCACCCTCAACTGCCCTCGGGCAACTAGGGACGGACAACAAATGCTGGCCAGCCAGCGATGTGCATGTCCCACAAGTGAATTAAAAAAATTATTACTTTCTAATAAATTGGCCCCCTGACCTATTTGCTATCTGTACCACCCCGTACTAACCAGAAGATGAACTAACTATACTAACTCTTTAGAAAGACTGAGACGCACTTACCCTGTACTGCAGTGAGGTTCCTTCTCCTGTAGCACCAAGGGAGTAAACGGGTTAAGAAAAAATAGCACCTGACCAGCACTCACCAATCAGAAGCCCTGCTCCTTTTTCACCCTGTGACATTAACCAGGTTGTTCAGCCAGGATGCTCCTCTGCTTCCCCGGAATGGATGGTTTGAGCGCTTGGAGTTCCATGGCCCCTGTCTGGCTCAAGTGTTGCAAACTGGGGAGTGCATGCTCAGTGGGCTGAAGGGCCTCAATCGCACAGCACAATTCTCAGCGCCTCTATGCATATGGTTAGGGTACAGTAATCCTGTGGGGAGAGAATCACGTACAGATTAATCACAGCTGTGGTGTGCAATGATATTTATTGGTGAAACTAACAGTAGGATAACATTAAGTGGTAATATTTAACAGTGCAATTAAATAGGTGTGCGTGATTTTAAACCGTGCCTATTTTCCCAAGCCTAACTACTGCAGTCCTTCACCCGTACCCTCTTGGTGACCCTACAACCTCTTACTATTACGAGGCCTATTGCTGCCTCTAGGTAGCCCCACAGGATGCACTCCAGAGGTTGTGTTCTGCGCACTGTGGCCTGTGATTCCCTCGTCGGGCATCCCCTGGGGAGCTGAGACCAGGAGGGCTCCGGCTGACTTTTGGGTGACACTGATGTAGCCTTGCCACCTGTTCATCCTGCTCCCAGTGATACTCCGGTAGCAGGAAGGACAGGTTCAAAAGGTTTGGGACGTCTCCTTGCTGGAATGCCCTGGCATTGGCTCCAGCCCTTCCTCCTCTCTCGGGGTGCCCATTGGCTGAGGACACTCCATGGGATAGCAGAGCAGCTGGCATGATTTTTCGGCTATCTACAATGTATTAATTAAAGAATCTTTAATGGGGTATTTAGTTCACCCATTTTATGTTTCGCTCTTGATTTTTAGGCAAGATACAGAGAAGCGAGAGAGCAAAGAAAAGCAAAGCTTGATCTAGCACATCGATACATTATTGAGGTCTTGGCTCAAAGACTGCACCTGGAGAAAAGTGTTGTTGAAGAATTCATTTTGGATTCACTCTCTGTAAGTTATTGTGTCGTAGTCAATTACTGCTTGGAGACCATTAAGCCCAGAAATGTCTATGCTGGCTCTCCGTGGCATAATCCAGTCAGTACCACTCTCCCGCCCTGAGTGTTTATTTTCTTAAAGTACATATCCAAAACAAGCTTCAAATCATGCATGCACTGTAGGCTTAAATGTTAACTTATGTTCCCTCATCTTTGTACAATCAACTAATGAAAACAGTTTTTCCTTGTCTACCTTATTCAAACTTGTGACAATCTTATATACTTCTCAGATCTCCCCTCTACTTCCTTTTCTCCAAAGGGACCAATCCCAGTTTTTCCAACGAACCTCATCAGAAAAATCCCCAATTGGATTCTGGTAAAACAGCTCTGCACCCTCTTGAGGATCCCCAATCTTGAATTTGTGGTGACCAAGACTGGACACACAGCCTGAGATATAATCTAACCAGAGTTTTTAGAAAGGTTCAGTATAACTCCCTTGCTTTTGAACTTGATACCATCGCATTCCCTTTATCAACCTTCTCTGTTCATCAAAAATCAGTTAGATTGATCAAACATGATCTGCCTTTTACAAATCTATGCTGACTCTCCTTAATGAACTCAACCTCGTTAAGAACCTGTTAATTTGTCCCTGATTGTTATTTCTAAACTCTTACAACTATTGATGTTAAACTAACTAACCTGTTGTTGCTAGGATTGTCTTTGAGTCCCTTTTGAATAAGGGTTTTATGTTTGCCACTTTTTATAATCCTTTGGCACTGTTGTGGGAAATGTACCACCGAGTCAGGCTTGAAGGTTTCAAGAATACAGTTTTATTTTAACGAAGCTTCGTGGAGACAAGGCATTAATAAGCAGCAAACCTTCCCTCAATGAGACAATAGGAGCGATCCATCTTTATACCCTTTATACAATAGATGGACCGGACATCTATCCATTATCACATCATTGTAATCAAGTCGGTGATCGATCGTTAACACATCGTTATAGACAAATACAGACATAAGCATGTTAACATCACATTGTTCTATGAATGGATACATTTCCTTCGTCAGTGACCATCAATGGTTTTAGTTTCGGTCTATTCATACAGTAATTTACAGTAATTGGTTTTCCTGCAGTTATGTATTCTCGATCCCACCTGTAGCTAATCTCTTTACCCAACCCTATTGTCCTTATCCTCAAGAGTGCCTCAAGCCCTGGCTGGCTTCCTGCAGGATCTGATTCCTGCATGTTTAACTTTAAATAGCTGTCTGTCTTTTATGTTTGAATCTCAAGTGGCTGTCTGTACTAAACGTCAGTGCCTGTTTAATGTCTCTTTCCCAGCTGACTGTTTATGTGCCAGGCAGTCATTTTTTAAAGTGTACTCATCTGTATATTTTTCCCCACTTCAGCACCTCGAGAAGGTTAGATGATTTTGGCAAACCCTTCTACTATTTCAACCCCTACTTTCTTCAGCAACCTGGTATGCAATCCATCCAAGCCAGGTGACTTTATCCACCCTAACTATTGACGTCCTTTTCTGGTATTTTTTCCCTTGAATTTTCACCCAGTCTGTTGATCCTACTACTTTTTTTTAAATAGAAACCTTACAGTGCAGAAAGAGGCCATTTGGCCCATCTAGTCTGTACCGAACACAATCCCACCCAGACCCTACCCCCATACCCCTACATATTAACCCGCTAATCCCTCGAACCTACACATCTCAGTACACTAAGGGGCAATTTTAGCATGGCCAATCAACCTAACCCGCACATCTTTGGACTGTGGGAGGAAACCGGAACACCCGGAGGAAACCCACACAGACACGAGGAGAATGTGCAAACTCCACACAGACTGTGACCCAAGCCGGGAATCGAACCCAGGTCACTGGAGCTGTGAAGCAGCAGTGCTAACCACTGTGCTACCGTGCCGCCCTACTATCTCTGCTTCTGCCAATACTTGTCAGATTCCTTCTCCTTGGTAAACTCTACAAAAGTACTCATTATGTAAGTATTCTAGCTTTGGCATGTGCCAGTAAACATATATAACTTTCTTTGTCCATAGTTTTTAAAGTTTATTTATTAGTGTCACAAGTAGGCTTACATTAACACTGCAATGAAGTTACTGTAAAAAAAATCGCTTAGTTGCCACACTTCGGCGCCTGTTCAGTTACACTGAAGGAGAATTTAGCATGACCAATGCACCTAATCAGCATGTCTTTCAGACAGTGGGAGGAAACCGGAGCACCCGGAGGAAACCCATGCAGGCACGGGGAGAATATGCAGACTCTGCACAGACAGTGACCCAAGTCGGGAATTGAACCCGGATCCCTGGCTCTGTGAGACAACAGTGCTAACCAATATGCACCTGATTAACGTTTATGTGCTGGTAGAAAGTTTTTGTTTCTCTTTTATGTTCCCTGTTATTTTATTCTCATTTTCTGCCGTTGCCAATCTTATTTTCCTCTTCAACTCCTCTCCTCTAACTTGTCACTTGAAGAAGTCAGCTGACATCTGCCCTCTATTTTTGTTTAATCAATTTTTTTATCTTCATCATTCAAGAATCTTGTTTTTAATTTCCCCATCTTTTGTCCTTGTTGGAATGTACCCAGCTTGTACCTGAAGCATCTTTTCCTGAAAATGCACCCATTGTTAGACATAGAACATAGAACAGTACAGCACAGAACAGGCCCTTCGGCCCACGATGTTGTGCCGAGCTTTATCTGAAACCAAGATCAAGCTATCCCACTCCCTATCATCCTGGTGTGCTCCATGTGCCTATCCAATAACCGCTTAAATGTTCCTAAAGTGTCTGACTCCACTATCACTGCAGGCAGTCCATTCCACACCCCAACCACTCTCTGCGTAAAGAACCTACCTCTGATATCCTTCCTGTATCTCCCACCACGAACCCTATAGTTATGCCCCCTTGTAATAGCTCCATCCACCCGAGGAAATAGTCTTTGAACGTTCACTCTATCTATCCCCTTCATCATTTTATAAACCTCTATTAAGTCTCTCCTCAACCTCCTCCACTCCAGAGAGAACAGTTACAGTTCTTCATGTAAGGCTTTGATTTAATTTTGTCTTGGCTAAATCCTTCTTATTTGTAATAACTCCACAGAGGGGAAAGTCCTGTCACCAAGCTACTTTATTTACATCATACATCTGTACATAGCCAGCTCTCCAGTTGCTCCCCTGCTGAATGCAGGCTGGGAGACTGACACACATGCTTTAAATAGGGAGCATGAGATTCCCTGATTTAATTATCAATTAGGACTCATCAGGTAGGTTTTTCGGCTCTGTGGCTGCCTGAAGCAGCGGAAATAAACACTTCATAGTCATAACAAGGACTCATCAGGTATTTCTTTCGACACCAATCAAGTAAACGAACTCAAATTAACTTAGGGACAAAGTAAAAGGGGCGGCTCCCCAAAAGGAAGGGGGGAACAGCCCGAACCAAAATCAAAGTCGAAAGAAAACTTAAAACGTCAAACCAAAAGGTGATTATCAGGGTCGATAATACACCCCAGCCCCTGCGGCGCCCAGCGGTCGCGGAAGGCGTCAACCGCGCCCGTGGACACCGCATGCTCCCTCTCCAGAGACACCTGGCCGCGAATGTAGCCGCGGTAGAGGGGCAGACAGTCGGGATGGACGGCCCCGTCGATCGCCCGCTGCCTGGACCTATTGATGGCGCGTCTCGCCTGGCCCAGGAGCAGGTTCACGAGGAGGTCGGCATCCCGACCCGCCCCTCTCCGCACCAGGTGCCCGTAGATCAGGAGCGTGGGACTGAAGTGCAAACAAAACATCAGTAAGAGGTGTTTGAGGAAACCAAAAAGGGTGTGCAGCCTAAAACACAGAACGTAGACATGGTCCACGGACTCCACGAGGCCACAGAAAGGGCAGTCTCGGGAGCCCGTGTACCGGAAAAACCTACGGTTGCACGGCACTGCTGCGTGCAGCACCCTCCACCCCAGGTCCCCGAGATAATTGGGGGAGATCCCTCCGTAGAGGGACCTCCACTGGGGACCTCCGCCGCCCGGTGGCAACAAGGCCCGCCAAGGTGTATCCGGGCGACGGGCGAGGACGCGGTAGTGAAAGGTGTGCAGCAGCAGCCCGTACAGGAAACGCCTCCGCGCGGTGGAAAAGGGCACGGAGGGCATTTCCGCGAGGCGGCACACGCAGTGGGGCACCTGACCCGGGGGGGGAGGTCTAGGCTTCGGGCCAATGTGGAATTCCGTCCAAGCAGGGGAACGCTCGGGCGGGATCCCACCGCACGCCTGCGCCGCCTCCAGACCGCGTGCGCACTCGGGGCCGAGCACGACCGTCCTAAGGTCTCGGATGGCTTTGGCCGCGCGCCAGACGGCCACCCCCGCGCACTCAGCCAGCACGTGGGGGCTCATCCAGCCCGCTCCTCCGCCATCCAGCACGTCCCCGATCCTGGTCACCCCGGCGTCCACGGCCCTCCTCTCCGCCAGCCACCTGAAGTCGTAAGGCTGGAGGTGCGGATTCCTGAGCAGCGGCTCTCGCACGAGAGCCGCTACTCCTGACGGGGGTGAGCTGCGTCGCGAGGCGACCGTGTTCCAGACCGTGAGGAGGTCCTGGTAAAAGACGGGCAACTCCCGCAGGGAGGTGGGAATACGCCCCAGGTTGATGTGCAGGAGCTGCACGTCGTAATTGAGGCCGTGCAAGTGGCGGAAAAAATACGTCGCCATCGCACGCCATCGTGGAGGAGGCTCGACGTAAAGGTATCGCTGCAGGGTCTGGAGGCGGAAGGTCGCTAGCTGCGTGCGGAGGCACACCAGACCTTGTCCGCCCTCCTCAATCGGGAGATGCAGCACCTCGGCAGCGACCCAGTGCAGTCGGTTGTCCCAGAAAAACCGCACGAGGGCTTTCTGCATATCGGTGACAAAGCCAGGGGGAGGGGTCAAAGTGACCAGCCGGTACCACAGCATGGAGGCGACCAGCTGGTTTATGACGAGAACTCGCGCCCTGTAGGACAGCACTCGGAGCAGTCCTGTCCAGCGACCCAGGCGGGCGGAGACTTTGGCCTCCAACTCCCGCCAGTTCGCCGGCCAGGATTCCTCGGCTGGGCAGAGATGGACCCCCAGGTAGAGGAGGTTGGTCCTGCTCCAGGTGAAAGGCCTGAGCTCCTCCGGAAGGGGGTCCGTCTCCCACGGACCGACCAGGAGTCCGGAGCACTTGGCCCAGTTGATCCTGGCGGAGGACGCGGCGGAGTACACCGCCTGGCATTCTCGCATCCTCCGCAGGTCAGCCGGGTCCGTGAACACGAGGAGCACGTCGTCGGCGTAAGCAGACAGGACCACCCCTACGTCCGGGCCGCGCAGAGTCAAACCCGACAACCTCCTCCGCAAGAGGCGCAGGAATGGCTCCACGCACACGGAATAAAGTTGGCCGGACAAGGGGCAGCCCTGCCGTACTCCTCTCCCAAAGCGAAGGGGCGCCGTCAGGGACCCGTTAACCTTAATCAGACACTCTGCGGCAGAGTAGAGTAATCGGATCCGGGCGACAAACTGCGTCCCGAACCCGAATGCCCGCAGAGTCACGAGCAAATACTCGTGCTCCACCCTGTCGAACGCCTTCTCCTGATCTAAGGACAAGAAGGCGCTCGACAGACCAGCCCTCTGGGAATGGTGGATCAGGTCCCGGACCAGATGGAGGTTATCGTGAATCGATCGGCCCGGGACCGTGTAGGACTGGTCAGGGTGGATCATGTGGTCCAACACGGACCCAAGGCGTGAGGCTAATGCCCTGGCAAAGATTTTATAATCCGTGCTGAGGAGGGAGACCGGGCGCCAGTTTTTAAGGCACCGGAGATCCCCCTTCTTTGGCAGCAGGGCAATGACGGCCCTGCGCCACGAAAGGGGCATCTCCCCGGTGGCGTTGCTCTCCTCCAGGACCCCCGCGTAGTCGCCCCCCAGGACGTCCCAGAACGCCCTGAAGAACTCTACCGTCAGCCCGTCCAGCCCCGGGGCCTTGCCCCGACCGAGGCCATTGAGGGCGCCGGCCAGCCCGGCCACGGCGATGGGGGCCTCGAGCTTGCCGACGCCCTCCGGGCTGACTTGCAGAAGGTCCTCCCACAGAAGTCTGCGGGCATCCTAGCTGGACGGATCCGGAGAGAAGAGGGAGGTGTAATAATCCCGGGCGATGGCCCGGATGCCCTCCGGATCCGAGACGGGGGAACCGTCGTCGGCCAGCAGCGTAAGGAGCTGCTGACGGTTAGCCCGCCCTTTTTCCAGCGAGTAGAAGAAGGGGGAGCCGCGGTCCAGGTCCACCCGGAACTGGAGCCGCGACCTCACGTACGTGCCGCGGGACCCGACCAGTTGCAGGTCCCGCAGCGCGCCCTTCTTCTCCCTGTACTCTAGCCGCAGGGCCGGGTCCGCGTCGGGCTGACTGAGACGTGCCTCCAGGTCGAAAAGCTCCTTCTCCAACTCCTCGAGCCTGGATTTCCGCCTCCTCGTCGACCCCCTCGCGTACTCCTGACAGAAGGTCCGGACGTGAGTCTTGCCCACGTCCCACCATAGCCTCAAGGAGGGGAAGCCTCCCCGCTTCCTTCTCCAGCCGGCCCAGAATCGACGGAACGAGTCCAGAAAGCGCTCGTCCTCCAGCAGCGTGTTGTTGAAATGCCAATACGCGGACCCCCCCGGACGCAAGACGGAACAAACTCCGCCCACACCAGGTGGTGGTCCGTGCACGGCACCTGCCGCATGGAGGCCGACGACACGCCGGACATGTGCGCCCTCGAAACATAAAGGCGGTCGATTCTGGACGCTCCGCCTCCAGGCTTCACGAAATTGAAAGCTCTGGAGCCAGGATGGAGATTCTCCAGATGTCCACCAAGTCGCGGGTCCTGAGCAGGCCCCGCAACTTCACCACCGCCGGGGTGCGCAGCCAAGGGCCGGTACGGTCCCATGCCTCGAGGGTGCAGTTGAAATCCCACCCGAGGATGATGCATTCACCCCCCGCGATGGTGTCGAGATGAGCGGACACTTCCTCGTAGAAGGTCGTTTGCTGCGGTCATGCGGTCGGGGCATAGACGTTCAGCAAGTGAATGACTGTGGTAAACCACTGTTAAGCTTATTGCCTGTGTGTGTGTGACATGCCTGGGCATGCCCCTGCTGGCCCTGCCTGAGACTCCTCCCCCGCTGGTCCAGGTATAAAGGTGACTGCTCCCCACCCCCTTGCCTCAGTCTCTGGACCAGTTCATCAGTATGGGTGTGCTCCAAGTCTTTTGCGAAGAAAAGCCTATTTGTTCTTGCATACAAACTAGTCTTTGCTTGATTGATAGTGCATCAATGACCACGCTCCCCTTACGGACCATCAAGTGCAGCAACCGGCCTGGCACCGGCTCCTTGACCCCCAAGATCTCCGGCTGACAAGATAGCCACCGCGCTAGAAGCGAGCGTGAGGTGGCTCATGTAGACCCCCCCCCCCCCCCCCCGCCACTCCAGGAGCCATCGGGTTTCGTCTCCCGGAATGGTATGGGTTTCTTGCAGGAAACACACCGCATACTTCCCGTCACGGAGGACCGAGACATTCTGGAACCTGTGGAGTGGCTCGCTGCTGCCATTAACATTGAGGCTGGCTATAGTCACCTTCATGTCAGTAGCATTGTGCCACCGTCACCACTCATCTAAGTGCGTGGGGGAGCGCTGGCGCAAGACGCGCCAGTCCACTCACTCCCCCGTGAGCCCGTCGAGGAACTCCTGTACCCGACGCCGCCCTCTTTCAGTCAGGTCTGACAGCGGCCTGGGAGCAGGCCTGCGTGTACCGGACGAGCAGCGCCAGGCCCGACCAACGGTTGAGGGCTAGTCAGACGCTGTCAGGGCGGATAGGATGGTCATTGATAAAGACCCTGAGTTCCCCAGAGGGGATGAGGGGCGACTCAGTGAAGGGCACGAGGGAGTCCCCTGCCTCGCTCCAGGTGGACCCTGAAACAATCCCCGTGCCCACCACCGAGCAGCTTACCTCCTCGGGGCCGTCGCCCTTCAACTCCGAGTCCCCCGCTGCAGGGCATACGCCGGGCGGCACGGAGCCACCAACTAGTCCTAACTCCCCCCCGATCCCACCCCCAGGATCGGCGGAGGAGGGGTTCCCCCCGGGCTCTTCCCCCTGGGTTTGTGTGTCCGTGGGCGACAGCGGCTCAGTCTCCCGTTCTGCCCCAGAAGCCTGGGCACCCCCAGGGCCGAAGAGTCCTCCGGCCCGAGGTCGGGGACGCCCAGCATCAGAGGTCGGGACAGAGAGGGGGGGCCTTCCTCGCCACCGTCGCCCAGGGACCCAAACATCGGGGTGCTGCCGCAGTCCCCCAGCAGTTCTAAAAAGAACTCCTCAGTGGTGCTAAAATGCACCGGATGGAATGAGACCATGGGGGCCCCGCTCCCACCCGGCCACGGGGAGCTCCGCTTGGGGGACTGCGACAGCACGTTCTTCTCCCTGCTCTTTGCCTTGCCCCCGACTTTGGGGCAAGGCACGAAGTCGGGTGGGGGCGGGGCAGGTGATGGTGTGAGTCGGGAGAGGGGCGTAGGCGCCACGACCTCTGAGCTAGGGGAGGGGGTGTGGGGAGTCCCGTTCCCCCTCCCCTGAGGTGTGGTGCCTCTTCCTGAGGGGCAACCCCTTGGCAGGGGATGCCCCTCGCAACCTGCCCCCCTCCTTCCTGCCCCGCCCCTTGGCCTTCGCATTTCTCTCCCCGGGAGGCGTAACATCCGCCGGCTCGGGGTCGCGTACCCCCCCATAGGGCGCGCACCAGCGACGCCGGGCCCAGCACAGTACACAGAGGCACCCACGGGCCCGGTAGATGTTTTCAGACGGGGGCCGGAGGTGGATTTTGTCCCCGAGCCGGCAGCTGGGGTGACTGGGGTGGTGGGGGTCAGGGTTCCGTTCCCCCCCCCCTTGGTCTTGCCTTTTCCCTTTCCCAGGATCTTCTGGCCTCACGGAGGCTCCACTCGCCCCCCCCCCCGCCGGCAGCCAAGGTGGCAGCTGCTGCCGGCGTGGCCTCCCCTTGTGGGGGGCCAGGTGGTACTTCGTTAGAGGGAGAGCGGGCTGCGGTGCCAGCTGCGGCCGCGTTGGATTGGGGTTCGGCGGCCTTGGAGGTGGGGAAGTTCTTTCGAATATGCCCCGCCTCCTTACATGCGTGGCACCACACACCGTCCGTGGACCAGAAGACCCGGTAGGTAGTCCCTTTGAAGGGGACATTAAAGCCCCCTTCCAGGCACTCCTCCCGGGCCAGGCGGACATATACCTGGTGCCGGAAGGAGTACACGTGCCGGAGGGTTTGATCATGGAGGCCGAGCAGGACCGGTGTCACCCTGGACCTGACCTCCACCAGTAGATGGAGGTGGGGGAGGAGGAGCTCCACGGGGATGAAGGGCGGGATGTTCGAGATGACCAATCGATGGGCGGTGGCCTCCAGGGGGTCCACCGCCAAGAACGCCCCGCCCACCGTGAGCCCCTTTTCCAGGGTGAGGTGGACCGCCCGCTCGGCCTTCAAAAAGAATACGGCCTTGCCGTACATCTTAGAGGCTGCTACAATGGCTGAGGGGCCGACAACCCCAGCCATTGCCTGGACGCACGCCTCTATGGTCATGTTGTGGTGAGCGTAGCACTTTACCCTGAGTTGTTTTGTTAGGAGCTTAAAAGGTGGCAGGGCCTTGGGAGCAGTGGGGGCCCTGGCTGCCGCCACACCCGCATAGGTGGGCCTAAACGGCCCTGCCACTGGCGACGGTGTCGTGGTCGCCATGATGTTCATACCTGGTGCTACGCCCACCCCGAGACTGCCCAGATGTACGGCAGGGCGTATTTGTCGGGGTGTCTCTGTGGGGAAGGGGGGGGGGGTGCAGGGAGGGATGGGTGGTGGGCCTCTCTGGCCTTTATGGTCAGGTGCAGAGAGGGAAGGGATTATGGGTGTGGTGGCTGAGGGTGCGGAGGGGAGGGGGGGTGCGGGGGGCTGGTGGTGGGTGGGTGTCTCTGCCCAGGAGCCAGAAGGGGCCGAGAAGGAATGAGGGAGGGTGGGGTAGGCGGGGAGGACGAGGGACAGGGCACCGAGGAGGGCTGGTGCCCCAGTCAGGAGGACGGAGGGGGGGTTGCCGGTGTTGGGGGCAGCAGCAGCAGGTGGGTGGGAGGACTTCAAATCTTCAGCCCTGTGGGCCAATACTGAGAAGTCCAGGGTGTCTTCACCCCCCACCCCTGTAGATGGAAAAGAGAGTTCGCTGTCTTGTCTTCCCCCCACTCCCTCTCAGGCACAGACCTTCGATGTTTGGGGGCACCAGCCCAACAACCCAGTCTTGTGATGTGATTTGGTCTGTCTGTGGTCGGTTTGTTCCTCCGTCTTGCAGCTGGAACACTGTCTCTCTTGCTCTCCCTCTCCCTCTGAAGGAGAGAGCACCTTCCAGTGGCTGGAGATTCAGGGCGATGGCTCCTTCTTCCTTCTGGTTGGAATGTCCACGATGATGAAAAGACCCTTCCACCACTCAGCTTCCTGGACTCGCAGTAGCAGCAACAGCAAGAAGAATCCACTCTGGACACACATCTGCACACAGCCAGCTCAGAAGGTGCGACCTGCTGAATGCAGGCTGGGAGACTGACACACATGCTTTAAATAGGGAGCATGAGATTCCCTGATTTAATCATCAATTAGGACTCATCAGGTCGGTTTTTCGGCTCTGTGGCTGCCTGAAGCAGCGGAAATAAACACTTCATAATCATAACAAGGACTCATCAGGTACTTCATACTCTCGCAAGCCAACCTCATTAGCCTGGCTGAAGTCATCACATTATTGCATTGAAATTAGCCCTCTTCCAATTTAGACATTCTACTTTATATGGTTCCTTGTTTTTCTCCATTACTGATCTGGATCTTATGGTTATTGCTGTTAGCCATGGTCTTCCACAGATGCTTGGTGCACTTCATTTCCAAACACCAGATCCAGAAATGTCTCCTTTCTAGCTGAGCCGAGAACATAACTGTTGAAGGGAGTTCTCCTGAATATGTTTCAGAAATATCTTTCCCTCCTCATCCTTTAACATTATTCGAGTTGACATTTGGGTGACTAAAGAACCCACAGTATCACCACTCTATAATCTATGCACATCTCTGTGATTTCTCTTCAGATTTGGTCCTTATTATTGGAGGTCGATGGAATGCCCAGCACTGTGATCAGATTGTATTTTTTTCTCAGTTCCAACACAATGGATTCTGTTTTTGCTTGCTCAAGGACATTCTCTTTTCCAACATAACAATGACTACCCTAATTGATACTGTCTCCCCACCCTCTTTGTTTCCTTCTTGACTTTTTTTCTGAACACTTAACGCTCTTGAAAGTTAAGAGAACATTTGTCAACATTTTTAATACAGAATTGGATTTTGCCACAACATTATATTTCCATGTGAATGTGTGAAGCTTGTCAGCCTTATTCATTATGCCTGCACATTTACATACATGCATTATAATTGTGGGGAAATTAAGACCTCACACTGAATTTTTATAAAGTAAATATGTCCACATGGCTATTTCTAAACCTTTGAAGATTTGGCATAAACCTTTTTAAAACAGCTGGCTGAAGTTATACCTGTTTGTGACTGCCAAGCAAAACGAGCTACCATGGCAGTAACAAAGAAACTTACATTTGCTATCTTTGAAGATGGGCATTAACAACCATTTCCCATGCTTCCTGACCCCAGCCCTTCGGCCATGCAAACCAAATACAAGGAAAACTATACAAATGCAGTTTGTGTTTCAGAACCCAGAATAACCAACCAGTGTCTACCTGTCTGCAAGGACAAAGGGCCCTGCAAGGGGATAATCATGAGCACTTTTAATCTGCATATAGACTTGAAACATCATATGGGCAATTAGTTTCTTAGAGCAGCATGTTCTGGAGCCAATTAGCGAGAAGGCTATACTAGGCCTGGTATTATGTAATGAGTTGGGATTACTTAATGATCTCATAGCGAAGGCACCTCTAGGTAGAGGGATTGACTTCATTCGTTGCGGCAAAGAGCACGAGGCCTGATGGCAGTGATGCCTGCCAGGGTTTGGGACAGCTGCTCGGAGCTTGAGAGGATCTTGCAGTGAGAAGGGTGGACCCAGTCGCTGTTGTCAGTGTAAGTATCAATGTCAAAAGCAATAGAATGAAGGAGGTTTTGCATGGCAGGAATGAGGATCTAGGCATCAAATTAAGAAGCAGAGCCTCAAAGGTCATAATCTCCGGATTACTACATGACTCCTGCCTGGTGATTGTCAAGCGGCAGGAATGTTCCCTTCCTGTCGGGGAACGCTTCAACAGTCAAGGGCATTCAGCCTCTGATCTTCAGGTAAACGTTCTCCAAGACGGCCTTCACGTCACACGACAATGCAGAATCACTAAGCAGAAACTGATAGCCAAGTTCTGCACAATGAGGACGGCCTCAACAGGGATCTTGGGTTCATGTCACACTATCTGTAACCCCCCACGACTTGCCTGGGCTTGCAAAGTCTCACGACCTGTCCTGGCTGGAGACCATTCACACCTCTTTAACCTGTGCTTAACTCTCTCTCCACCCTTATTGTCTGTACCTGTAAAGACTTGGTTACCTGATAAAACTTGCATTCCAACCATTATCTTGTAATTGAGTTTGTGTCTATACATGCCCTTTTTGTGAAACAAATCCTGCACTCATGTGATGAAGGAGCAATGCTCCGAAAGCTTGTGCTATCAAATAAACCTGCTGGACTTTAACCTGGTGTTGTGAGACTACTTACTGTGCCTACCCCAGTCCAACGCTGGCAACTCCACATCATGGCTAAATCTGAATGCATGCAGCATTCAAGACAAAATAGATGAACTGAGAGCACATATTAAAATAAGTAAGTATGATTTGTTAGCCATTATGGAGACATGACTGCAATGACATGGATTTGGACCCAACTATTTGAGGGTACAGTGTATTGAAGAAGGATAGGAAGTGAGGAAAAGATTGAGTACAGTTAATTGGTATTGGTGTAAGGGACTGAGAAAAATGGGGATTTGTGGGGAAGACATTTACAAGTGTTCTTTGTCTTTTGTGGGTTTCAGTGTCCTGTTTGCTGAACAGGATGCTGTTTGTTGAGTGATGTGGGCTGGGCCAATCGGATTGCTCTGGGGGCGGTGAGAAAAAAAGAGGCGCCAGGAAGTGAAGCAGCTGCGGAGGAAGGCAGGGAGTGTGCAGAGAGAGATAGCCACGTTTTGAAGAGGAGCTTTTCCCAGGCAGTGAGAATTCGGTTTGGAGTGAGAGGCAGCCAGGCGTTCTCCTGCCTGTTCTTTTCATGACTGCCGAGGAGCACAGCCTTCAGCGCACTGGACCTGCGTTGCTGCACGGATAGCTCGCGGCACCTCTGCCTCCTACAGCATCATCTTCCACACCTGTGTCTCTTCTGGACTGTGTGTGTGTCGTGAGTAACTGGTGGGGACTGTACAATCCAACTGGAACAGTATCTACAAGTGTGTTACTGAGAACGAGTTTCCCCATGTGTGCACCAACGGATGGGCCCCAACAGTTATAGATCAGAGCTCACTGTTTTATGTCTGTTAATTATATTTGTTATTAAATTTATTTTTGATATTCCGATTACAGTACTGACATTTATGGGTAAACAGGGAATTAGCCAAATCAACATCAACCGCTAGGAATTCGGGATCCTGTTGATTGAATATTTAAATAGTAGCCCCATATAGTGGTCAGCAGGGGGTTACATTTTTGGAGGCACCGCTGAGATCATTCCTGTTTACCAGACAGGTCAAATAAATGTTTTCTTTCCTCTTTTCGTCAGTCAGTAACAGTTAACCCAGTAATTACAACAGGAAAGGTTTTTTTACAGTGTTAGTAACTCACTTAAGACAATGGATTTTTCTCAGGCTGCTGACTGGAGCCGCCAAAAGAATATCAGTCTTTCTAGTGGCATATTACTGAGCAATGTGCCAATAGATACTAGTGAGGAGACCATTGCTCGGGTCTTAAACACAGTGGAAGTCTTTGGTCGCACCAAGATTTGTGGTCGCCGTGGGGATTCTACCGGCACACAGATGTTCATACTAGTGGAGACTAGCATTGATTTAACCCCTGACACTGTACCTCCAGATGTAGGTATTGAAGGAGAAGCTGGGCCATGGGCTGTGCATACGCTAGAAAGCTTGGACACACAGGATGCTGTTCCTGAAGAGGACGCTTTCCATACAAAGCTGTTGTTACTATTACAACAGGAAGGCAAGTCAATGGAGGATTTTCAGGCCATAGTATCAGAAAACCAAGCTCCCAAAGTAGATGTGAACATGGATTTAGTGACTGCTATTGGCAAACTGGTGGACAAGTGCAACCAAGTGTCTACCGATGGGCCTTGCTACAGAAAGCTGAGACTGTTTTCAGGACTGAAACCTGTACCCCCAGGTGAGGAAGAATATGATGCCTGGATGGAGCAGGCTACCCAGATGATCAGTGAGTGGCAATACACTGACGCCGCCAAGAGACAGCGTATAGTGGAGAGTTTAAAAGGGCCTGCTGCTGACATCGTCCGATTTTTGAAAGTTAGCACTCCCACTGCTACGGCCACCGATTATTTATCTGCTCTGGACACAGCTTATGGCACTACAGAGAGTGGAGCCGACATCTTGGCCAAGTTCAGACACACATACCAGAATGAAGGAGAAAACCTCTCTGCTTTTCTATATCGCCTTGCCAAACTTCTCCATCGTGCTCTTCTTCAGGGAGGAATTACGGCTGCAGACATGAATCAAGCTCGGATGGAACAGCTAGTCAAGGGTGCACTCACTCGAGACATGGTTGCTCTGCGTGTAAGGATGAGCCACACCCTGGACAAACCCCCTTCCTTCTTCCAGCTGATGCAGGAGGTAAGAGAGGAAGAAAATTGGATTAGCGCCAGAGAAGGGATGAAAGCCACTGTACCACAGTCCTCAGTTACGTCTGAGTTGGACAGCCTACAAAATGAGGTAAGGGAACTGACTTCTCAGGTGGCCAGACTGTTGAGCGCCGTTCCAGTTACCCCTACATCTGAAAGTACGACAGCAAGGACTGGGTCCGTACAGCAAGCGCCAGAAGCTGCTGTTCGGAACGCGTCGCCCCAAGTGAAAAGGTCCAAACCACTGCCGGCAAGAATCTTTTGCTACAAGTGTGGGCAAGATGGGCATACAAGGAGAGAGTGCAAAGAACCCGAGGATCTGAGGAAAGTGAATCAGAAGCTGATCAAAAGCAAGCAGACAGCAGGGAAACTTCTCAGGAGTCAGGTGAAGGAACGGTGCTTGGTTCCGTGTGAAATACGTTCCACCCAATATCCACCCCCAGCAAAGTAAGGCTCAAAACAGTTACCTGCAGGATTAGTGGGGCCCATCTCTGATGTACCTGTGCAAATAGAAGGAGTTTATGCAAGAGCTTTGCTTGACAGTGGCGCCCAAGTAACCATTTTGTATCGCAACTTCTACGACACCTACCTGAAACACTTACCTCTCCAGCCACTTGAAGACCTGGAAATATGGGGTTTAAGCTCTCACCAATACCCATATGATGGCTGCCTGTCCATACAACTCGGGTTCACTGCCGCTGTAACCGGAGTGCCGCAGACAGTGGACACTTTGGCCTTAGTATGTCCTAACCCTGTGAAAGATGACAACATTGCCGTGCTGGTGGGGACCAATACCCGGCTAGTGAGAACGTTGGTTGAGTCCTGTAAAGAACAGGCAGGAGAACGCTTCTTGGGTACATTGACTACACACCCCATCCTCCGAGAAGCTTATGAGACACTCACCCAGTCTGAAACAACAAAAGGGGTAGACAAGCATGGTACTGTGTGGTTTACCCAGCATAAGCCAATCACCTTGCATCCAGGACAAGTGTTTAAAGTCACTGGCCTCCCAAGGTTTCCTGGTGATTTCACCGACCAGCTAGCACTGATAGATCAGCCTAATGACACTTTTTCCCCTGAAGAGTTGTGGGTGAGGCCTGAGGTTCATCCTGCATCAGTTGTTTCCAGCAGACGCATTACTGTGACTGTGAAGAACCTGTCATCCAGAGAAATCTCATTGAAACGCGGGACTCCACTAGCGCACATTTTTCCAGTAGCCCCTGTTCCTCTGCCGAGGGCACAGTGTGCGGTCGAAGCTGTAATCGAACTGACCCCTTCCCCTTTTGATTTTGGAGCCTCTCCTATGCCAGAGGAGGCAAAAAGGCGTCTCTGTGAGAGAATGATGGAGAGGAAAGAGGTTTTCTCTCAGCACGAGTGGGATGTAGGTTGTTCTAAAAGCACCAGACATGAAATAAGACTGAAGGATGCAAGGCCCTTCCGAGAGAGGTCACGTCGCTTGTCGCCTGCTGACTTTGAGGATGTGCGCCAGCACCTACAGGAACTACAAAGCCATGGCATCATCTTTGAATCGCGTAGTCCCTACGCACCGCCAATAGTAGTCGTACGCAAGAAGTCAGGGAAGGTACGAATGTGCGTGGACTACCGAACCCTTAACCTTCGAACAATACCGGACCAGTACACTGTCCCAAGGATAGAAGACGCTCTTCACTGCTTGTCTGGGAGTAAATGGTTCACAGTCCTTGACCTGAGGAGCGGGTACTATCAAATACCCATGAGTGAGGCTGACAAGGAGAAGACCGCTTTTATCTGCCCGTTGGGTTTTTATCAGTTCGAACGCATGCCTCAGGGAATTTCAGGAATACCGGACACTTTTCAGAGAGTCATGGAATGTACTGTCGGCGACATGAACTTTCTGGAGGTATTGGTGTACCTGGATGACCTCATTGTGTTTGGACGAACCCTCGAAGAACACGAGGAGCGGTTGCTCAAAGTGCTCGACCGGCTCCAAGAAGAAGGTCTGAAGCTGTCGCTTGACAAGTGCCAGTTTGGCAGGACTTCTGTCACCTACGTTGGACATGTAGTGTCACAGGACGGAACAGCGACGGACCCATCCAAGTTAGAGGCTGTTGTATCCTGGCCAAGACCCCAAACGGTGACAGAGCTCAGATCCTTCCTCGGATTTTGTGGCTACCATCGCCGCTTTGTCAAGGGCTTCTCCAAACTCTGCTGTCCCCTCAACGGACTCCTTCAAGGATATCCTCCCCGTCCCCGCTCCAAGGGGAGTCAGACTGCAAACTCACCTGACAAGACTTACTTCAAGCCTTCTGAACCCTTTGGCTCTCGGTGGAGTGAGCAATGCGAACATGCTTTCCAAGGACTCAAGACCCGGCTCACCAAAGCACCTGTATTGGCGTTCGCAGATCCACAGAAGCCTTATGTTCTGCACGTGGATGCTCGCCTGGATGGACTAGGTGGTGTTTTATACCAAGAGCATGATGATGGTCTACGCCCAGTTGCATTCATCAGCAGAAGTCTCTCGCCATCTGAGAAAAACTATCCAGCACACAAACTGGAGTTTTTAGCTCCCAAGTGGGCTATTGTGGATAAGCTACATGACTATCTTTACGGAGCTACCGTACAAGTCAGAACGGACAACAATCCCCTGACATATGTCACAACGTCAGCTAAACTGGATGCCACTGGTCATCGCTGGCTCTCAGCACTGTCCACCTACAACTTTAGCCTTAAGTATAGACCAGGCCAGCATAACCTTGACGCAGACTCGTTGTCTCGACGTCCACATGACAGCATGACACCAGATGATGCATGGCAAGAAATCTCAGTTCCAGGAGTGCGGGCTCTCTGTCAGACTGTGTCGAGTAGCACACGAGCAGGATAGTCCTATCCATGTGTGATCGAACAAATAGGAGCTCATGTGTCTGCAGTTCCCAAGGCTTTCTGTCACACTGTTGCAGTAGTAGCTGATCAGCTGCCCACTTTCAGTCCAGCAGAGCTTCAAGCTGCTCAGAAAAGCGACCCGTGTATAGGAGAAATATGGCTAGCTGTCAATCAGAAGGCACCGGCAAGTCAAATACAGACAAACCATCCTGATCTTACACTTCTGAAACGAGGGTGGGGGAAGTGGTCAATCGAGCAGGGTCTGCTTTACAGAACAGTCAAACAGTCTGATCTACGCTTACAGCGACAGCTTGTGCTCCCCAAGCAATTCCACCGTATGGTTCTGAAGTCACTGCATGACAACAATGGACATCTGGGATTTGACAAGACCTATGCACTCGTCTGTGACAGATTCTTCTGGCCCCGCATGAAGCTAGACGTAGAGACATACTGCAAGACATGTGAACGCTGCATTAAGAGAAAGACTCTGCCACAGCACCACTTTCCCCCATCCAAAGTTCAGGCCCTATGGATCTTGTATGCATTGACTTTCTCTACATAGAACCTGATTCCCGCAACGTGTGCGATGTGTTGATAGTCACTGACCACTTCATTTGGTATGCACAAGCATTCCCAACGAAGGATCAGAGAGCCATAACGGTTGCCAGAACTCGATGGGAGAAATACTTCATTCACTACGATCTACCAACTCGCATACATTCAGACCAGGGTCGGGATTTTGAAAGCCAGTTGGTGAGAGAGATGTTGACCATGTTGGGTGTGAGGAAAACAAGAACTTCACCATACCGTCCACAAGGTGACCCTCAACCAGAGAGGTTCAATAGAACCCTGTTGAACATGCTAGGAACTCTTGAGCCCAGTCAATAGTCCAAATGGAATCAGCACATTGCACATTTGGTCCACGCGTACAACTGTACCCCAAATGAAGCTGCCGGCTATTCACCCTACTTTTTAATGTTCAGGAGGGAAGCCAGACTTCCTGTGGACGTTTGCTTTGGCGTGGCAGCGGATGGGACCTCAACAACTTCCCACTTGCAGTATGTGTCGACGATGAAGAAAGAACTGCAAGCAGCCTATCAGTTGGCCCAAGCCACTTCCGCTAAAATGAACCAAAGTAACAAAGACAGGTATGACCAAAGAGTGCACTACCATTGCTTGAAGCCTGGGGATAGAGTCCTCATTCGAAACCTTGGCCTGAAAGGGAAACAGAAGCTTGCTGATCGGTGGAGTGCAAATCCTTATGTGGTTGAGAGTCAAATGTCTGATCTTCCTGTTTATCGTCTAAAGCCTCTAGATGGTTCGGGACCCATTAAAGTCATGCATCGCAATCATCTTTTGCCCCTGGGACAAGAGGTCCAATTGAACACTGAGGTTGACCCAAAGCCTACTCCCTCTCCAAGAGCCCTCAAGCGCAGGAAAGCAAAAGAAAGGAATCAAACTCTTGAGGTTCTCAAAGATGACTCTGCAGCTGATGTGCCCCTGGGAGATCAAAACTCTTCAGAATCAGAGTCAGAATATGGACATTACCCAGAGGACTTGATCATTGACAATCCTGAGGACATCTGTGAACAACCGGAACAGGATGTCATGCCCATAGAGTCCAATCCCCCCACAAATGCTACAGAAGACCCAGAAGTCGCAGCCAGCGCAGAATCTTCAGAAGGGCTACCTGTTGTGATAGAAGAGCTAGTAACTGAGCAAGGGGAAGTAGAATCAGACCGTTCTGTTGAGGGCACTTACACTACAGACACATCTAACATAGCAAATCCAGAATCAGAGATAAGGAGATCACAGAGAGAGAGAAAGCCAGCAGACCATTTACATTATACAAAGCTGGGAGAGCCGTGTGCAAAGTCTGTATTAGTAGGACATACAAGTGTTCACTCAGCTATGCCACCCACTATGCATTTCCCTGAACACTGCAATAGTTGTCATGCATGGTGGTGTAACTCCTTTGCTCAGTGCTCGTCATGTATGAATAAGGTACCACTCTTTTCACCCACTATTATACCAGTCATCACACTGAGGGCCAGTTTAAGGTACATGGTGTAATTGGTGAACTGGGTCCTGTGTCATGTAGCTCAGCATGTGGGAATGCTGTATTTTTGGTGGGGGGAGAATGTAAGGGACTGAGAAAAATGGGGATTTGTGGGGAAGACATTTACAAGTGTTCTTTGTCCCTTGTGGGTTTCAGTGTCCTGTTTGCTGAACAGGATGCTGTTTGTTGAGTGATGTGGGCTGGGCCAATCGGATTGCTCTGGGGGCGGGAAGAAAAAAAGAGGTGCCAGAAGAAAAAAAGAGGCGCCAGGAAGTGAAGCAGCTGCGGAGGAAGGCAGGGAGTGTGCAGAGAGAGATAGCCACGTTTTGAAGAGGAGCTTTTCCCAGGCAGTGAGAATTCGGTTTGGAGTGAGAGGCAGCCAGGCGTTCTCCTGCCTGTTCTTTTCATTACTGCCGAGGAGCACAGCCTTCAGCGCACTGGACCTGCGATGCTGCACGGATAGCTCGCGGCACCTCTGCCTCCTACAGCATCATCTTCCACACCTGTGTCTCTTCTGGACTGTGTGTGTGTCGTGAGTAACTGGTGGGGACTATACAGTCCAACTGGAACAGTATCTACAAGTGTGTTACTGAGAACGAGTTTCCCCATGTGTGCACCAATGGATGGGCCCCAACGGTTATAGATCAGAGCTCACTGTTTTATGTCTGTTAATTATATTTGTTATTAAATTTATTTTTGATATTCCGATTACAGTACTGACATTTATGGGTAAACAGGGAATTAGCCAAATCATCAACCGCTAGGAATTCGGGATCCTGTTGATTGAATATTTAAATAGTAGCCCCATATAGTGGTCAGCAGGGGGTTACATTGGTATTTACACAATAGAGAAGGATGATCTGAGTTCAGGAAATCGGGATGTCAAAATGATTTGGGTAGAGATGAGAACTAGTAAAGGCAAGAAGTCACTTGTGAGAATAATGTTCAGGCCCCTGACAGTTGGAACATAAAAGAAATAACTGAAGCTTGTCAGAAAGGCACAACAACAATCATGGAAGATTTTAATCTACATGTAGATTGGAACAGTCAGATGGACAAAGGTAGCCTAGATGAAGGGTTCACTGAATGATTTCAGGATAGTTTCTGAGAACCACATGTTCTGGAGCCAATCAGAGAGCAGGCTGTACTAGACCTGGTATTGTCTGACGAGATGGGAGTAAGTAATGATCTCATTAAAGCACCCCTAGCACGCAGTGGCCATATTAGGATTGAGTTCTAATTTTACATTCAGTTTGAGGGAGAATAGGGCAGGCTTTTTAAATTTAAACAAGGGCAATTATGGGGCATGAAAGTTGTGCTGACAAAAATTAATTAGCAAATTAGATTAAGGGATTGGTCAATATTGATGCAGCGGCAAACACAAAATAAGTGGATATTTCAGGGATAGGTCAATATTGATACAGTGGCAAACAAAAAAAGTGGATATTTCAGAAAATACAGATTTGGTACATTCCAATGAGTGAGAAAAATCCAAGGGATAACACATCAACTGAGGTTATCCAGAAAGGTTAGGCTAAAGATTGTATGTTTTTTCATTAATTTGATAACATATGCAAAGACTGGTGGAAGATCTGAAGATTGGACAGAATATAAGAAACAGCAAAAGGACTGATGATTAATAAGGAGAGAAAAATTAAGAGTGTAAAAGAAAGATAGCCAGAAATAAAATAATTGATGGTAATAGTTTCTATAAATGTTTGAAAAAAAGAAATAAGTTAACAAAGTAAGAACTGGTCGGAAAGAAATTAAGTCTGGAGAATTGATGATGGAATCCAAGGAGATGGCAGATGAATTGAACAGCTATTTTGCATCAGTCTTCACAATGGAGGATACAAGTCACATCCCAGAAGCAGCTATAATCCAGGAAATGGGAGGGATGAACTCAGTGCCACTTCTCTCGTGACTAACTTTCCTGAGTATTTTGTTGGAGGCGTGGGCTGACAAGAGCCCAGGTCCTCTTGATTTGATTTGATTTATTATTGTCACATGTATTAGTATACAGTGAAAAGTATTGTTTCTTGCACGCTATACAGACAAAGCATACCGTTCATAGAGAAAGAAACAAGAGAGTGCAGAATGTAGTTTTCCAGTCATAGCTAGGGTGTAGAGAAAGATCAACTCAATTCAAAAGTCTGATGGCAGCAAGGAAGAAGCTGTGCTGAGTCGGTTGGTACGTGACCCCAGACTTTTGCATCTCCTTCCCAATGGAAGAAGGCAGAAGAGAGTATGTCTAGGGTGTGTGGGGTCCTTAATTATGCTGGCTGATTTTCCAAGGCAGCAGGGAGTGTAGACAGAGTCAATGGATGGGAGGATGGTTTGCGTGATGGATTGGGCTACATTCATGACCCTCGTAGTTTCTTGCAGTCTTGGGCAGAGCAGGAGCCATACCAAGCTGTGATACAACCAGAAAGAATGCTTTCTATGGTGCATCTGTAAAAATAGGTGAGAGTCGTAGCAGACATGTCAAATTTCCTTAATCTTCTGAGAAAGTAGAGGCGTTGGTGGGCTTTCTTAACTATAGTGTTGGCATGGGGGGACCAGGATAGATTGTTGGTGGACACCTAAAAAGTTGAAGCTTTCGACCATTCCTCATTGTCCCCGTTGATGTAGACAGGGGCATGTTCTCCACTACACTTCCTGAAGTCACTGACAATGTCCTTCATTTTGTTGACATTGAGGGAGGGATTATTGTCATCGCACCAGTTCACCAGATTCTCTATCTCATTCCTGTACTTTGTCTCGTCATTGTTTGAGATCCGACCCACTACGGTGGTGTCATCAGAAAACCTGAAAATCGAATTGGAGGGGTCTTCTTGGACTTCATCCCAGGATCAATTGTTATGGCATAGTAGATGGTAAGTGTTGAGCTACCCAAGTCCCATAGGGAAACTTGAAACAGCTGTCAGAACTTTGCAATTTGTGTATTTTGAGGAGGTTCTCAAATTAATTGTGATAATTTTGTATTAAAGCGAATAAACACAGCCAAATTGCATATTTGCCATGCTTTTGCAACGCTTTTGGAAATGCTGAGTAGTTGTGACGAGTGGAGTTATGTCGGGATCAGTGATTGGGCCCAGCTATTAACAAGATTTGGATGAGAGAATCAAATATAATTTTCAAAGTTTGTTGACAACACAGAACTTGGTGGAAATGTGAGTGGTGATTAGGATGTTAAGAGGCTTCAGGGTGATTTTGACAAGTGGGCAAATACATGGCACATGGATAAATATGAAATTATCCACTTCATTAGGAAAACAGAATGGCAGAGTATTATATAAATTGTGATAGATTGGGGAATGTTGATGTACAAAGGGACCTGTGTATCCTGGTCATTGAAAGCAAGCAGTTAAGAAGGCAAATGGTATGTTGGCCTTCATTGCAAGAGGACTTGTGTACAGGAGCATAGATGTCTTACTGCAGTTGTACAGGGCCTTGGTGATGTTCAGTTTTGGTCTCCTAAACTAAGAAGTATAATTACCACAGAGGGTGTGCAGTGAAGGTTCACCAGACTGATTCCTGGGAGAGCAGGTTTGTCATATGTGGAGAGATAGTTCGACTAGGCTTGTATTTACTGGAGTTTAGAAGAATGAGAGGGGATGCATTGAAATATATAATCTAATATGGCTGGACAGATTGGATACAAGGATGTTGTTTC
Organism: Mustelus asterias; assembly: GCF_964213995.1. Taxonomy (NCBI): domain Eukaryota; kingdom Metazoa; phylum Chordata; class Chondrichthyes; order Carcharhiniformes; family Triakidae; genus Mustelus; species Mustelus asterias. The sequence continues at coordinate 8,297,717 of NC_135805.1, forward strand.
CCCTGGCTAGAGTGTCTGGAACGAGGTTCACAGTATCATGATATGAGATAGGTCATTTAGGACTGAGATGAGGAGCAACCTCAGAGGTGGTTAACTTGGAATTCTTTACCACAGAAAGCTATGGAGGTAAAGTCACTGAACATATTTAAGAAGGAAACAAATTTCTCAACTCTAAAGGCATGAAGGGAGAGTGCGAGATTATGGTATTGAGATAGAAGGCCCGATTTTACCATTGCGGAAAAACGGGCGTGAAAACGTGGTAAAGTCGGGTGTGAGGCCATGAACGTGATCCGCGCCCGCGTCCGCGCAGCTGGCAACTTTACCGAGGCCTGGGAATGGCCGTGATCCGATTCGCGCCTGAAATGGGCACAACGGCGATTTAAATGCATTTGCATGCATTTCAATTGAATTAATGAACTGCCCGCCCAACTTTATCAGCATTTCCCCCTTTACCACCGCGTTCGCCAATCCGGAATTGCACCGAAATGGACATGCTGAATAAAAGTCTGATTCGGGTGCTCCAGCTGCTGAAGAGGTGAGTTCAGAGCTTCAAATGGCTCTCTGACTCAAATCGGTGGTGGAGGAGGGAGGCGGGCCAGATCATTCTCTGGTGGGGGGGGGGGGGGGGAGGGAGGCCCGATCGCTCTCCGGAGGGGGGGAAGGCCAGATGGATCTCTGGTGGGGGGGGGGGGGGGGGGGGTGGTCCGCTGCCACTCGGCGGGCGATCGGTGGGGGGAAGGGCGCTGGGGGTTGCGATCGATCTGGGTAGCGGGGGGGGGGCGGGGTGGATAAGGGGGACAGTGATGTCTGTGGGGGCCATCGCTCCCACTTTTCACTCCCGGGCCGCTTTCTCAGCTTTTTGGGGCCCGGGAGCGATCTGACATGGGCGCGCTTTTTCAAATTTTTTTCTAACTGTGCATGTGCAGTTCAGAGCTCTGATTGTTTCGGGCATGCTAAGCCCCGCCCACAGCACGATTCAGACCTGCGATGTTTTTTTCAGGCTGTGCGTATGGGGGTGCCTGAGAACCGATTCAGCACTTAGAATGAAAATGGTAAAATCAGGCGCAAAGTGTCAGCATTGAGTTGCAGAGCAGGGTCGAAGAGCAGAATTACCTACTTTTGCTCCTAGTGTTTGTATTTCTATGTCTCTGTGTTGTTCTGCCATGACCACTTCATGATGTTGTCCATTTGATCACATCATCCTCTTCCTGTGGTGGATGATGCTTCATGCATGTTTGTCAGTCGGGCTGACCTCATGTGTGATGGCCTCTCAGGCCATAGACATGAGATTCTTGTGCTTCCTGGAGTCATCCCTGGAATGAAGGGCGTTCCCTGATGTCCTCGAGGGCCTGGCAGGTGAAGTGGCATGCTGCCTTCTTAAGACTTTTGCCTTTCTTTGCTTCTGGTGGCTGGAGCATCTCTGCAAGGATCCTGAAGATAGGAGGGCTGGAGAGAGTAAGATTTATGTTTTGGACTGTCATAGAGAATAGAATAGAATAGATGCCCTACAGAAGAGGCCATTTGGCCTATCGAGTCTGCACCGACTCTCTTATCCAGTCCCTCTTCCCCTGCCCTATCCCTATAACCCCACACATTTCCCATGGCTAATCCATCTAACCTACACATATTGGGACACTAAGGGACAACTGACATGGCTAATCCACTGAACTTGCACAGCTTTGGACTCTGGGAGGAGCACCTGGAGGGAATCCATACAGACACTGGGAAAATGTGTAAACTTCACACAGGCAGCCTGACCTTGGACCGCACCAGCTGATGACAGGCAGATGACTCAGCTCCCAACCTGCCATTTGATTCAGCTGCATACTTGCCCATTCATAATTAATGTGGAATTGGGCAGGCATTCGCACTATCCTGACCAGTGGGGTGGGCATTGACATAACCTGTCACCTCTGCACTTAGGGTGGGATTTTCCATCTCTCCCTAGCAACTTGCTGTTGGTTGCCAGAGGGATCTTCTGGTCCCATAGGTATCTACAGTGTTTTGGATGACTCTGTCAGGGAACCCACTGACGGGAAGAGCCATAAAATACTGCCCATAATGTCCGAAATGGATAGTTCAGCTCTTAATTTTTTTAATTCATTCATAGAATGTGGGTATTGCTGGGGAGACCAGCATTGATTGCCTTTTCCTAATTGTCCTTGAGAAGTTGATGGTGAGCTATCTTATTGCATGGCTGTAGTTCATATGTTGTAGGTTATCCCACAATGCTCTTAGGCAGGGAGTTCCAGTGCCCTTGACTGCTGAAGTGTTCCCTGACAGAAAGGGAACACTTCAGCAGCCAAAGACATTCAGCCTCCGATCTTCAGGTAAGCATACTCCAAGGTGGCCATGGGAAATGTGTGGGGTTATAGGGGTAGGGCGGGGGAAGAGGGACTGGATAAGATGAGAATATAGGAGGCATAGAACATAGAACATAGAAAGCCACAGCACAAACAGGCCCTTCGGCCCACAAGTTGCGCCGATCACATCCCCACCTCTCGGCCTATCTATAGCCCTCAATCCCATTAAATCCCATGTACTCATCCAGAAGTCTCTTAAAAGACCCCAACGAGTTTGCCTCCACCACCACCGACGTCAGCCGATTCCACTCACCCACCACCCTCTGAGTGAAAAACTTACCCCTGACATCTCCTCTGTACCTACCCCCCAGCACCTTAAACCTGTGTCCTCTCGTAGCAACCATTTCAGCCCTTGGAAATAGCCTCTGAGAGTCTACCCTATCCAGACCTCTCAACATCTTGTAAACCTCTATCAGGTCACCTCTCATCCTTCGTCTCTCCAGAGAGAAGAGACCAAGCTCCCTCAACCTATCCTCATAAGGCATGCCCCCCAATCCAGGCAACATCCTTGTAAATCTCCTCTGCACCCTTTCAATGGCTTCAACATCTTTCCTGTAATGAGGTGACCAGAACTGCGCGCAGTACTCCAAGTGGGGTCTAACCAGGGTCCTATAAAGCTGCAGCATTATCTCCCGACTCCTAAACTCAATCCCTCGATTAATGAAGGCCAGTACGCCGTACGCCTTCTTGACCGCATCCTCCACTTGCGAGGCCGATTTAAGAGTCCTATGGACCCGGACCCCAAGGTCCTTCTGATCCTCTACACTGCTAAGAATGGTACCCTTCATATTATACTGCTGCTTCATCCCATTGGATCTGCCAAAATGGATCACCACACACTTATCCGGGTTGAAGTCCATCTGCCACTTCTCCGCCCAGTCTTGCATTCTATCTATGTCTCGCTGCAACTTCTGACATCCCTCCAAACTATCCACAACACCACCTACCTTGGTGTCGTCAGCAAACTTACCAACCCATCCCTCCACTTCCTCATCCAGGTCATTTATGAAAATGACAAACAGCAAGGGTCCCAGAACAGATCCCTGGGGCACTCCACTGGTCACTGACCTCCATGCAGAGAAAGACCCCTCCACAGCCACTCTCTGCCTTCTGCAGGCAAGCCAGTTCTGGATCCACAAGGCAACAGCCCCTTGGATCCCATGCCCTCTCACTTTCTCAAGAAGTCTTGCATGGGGGACCTTATCGAACGCCTTGCTGAAGTCCATATAGACCACATCCACCGCTCTTCCTTCGTCAATGTGTTTGGTCACATTTCGCATGGTTAGTAAGTTTGCAGATGACACCAAGATTGGTGGCATAGTTGACAGTGAAGAAAGTTATCTCCAATTGCAACAGGATCTTGATCAATTGGGCCAGTGGGCTGACGAATGGCAGATGGAGTTTAATTTAGACAAATGCGAGGTGATGCATTTTGGTAAATTGAACCAGGGCAGGACTTACTCAGTTAATGGTAGGGCGTTAGGGAGAGTTACAGAACAAAAAGATCTAGGGGTACATGTTCGGCCTCCCAGGTGGGTCTGCCTCCTGTGGGAGGGTGTCCGCCAGTAGGGTGGGGTAGGAGGGGATAGTCACTGCTGGGGGAGTGGGTTGCTGGAGATTGGGACGCTCCTTGAGTGGGGGGACTGGGGCTGGCCCGGGAATGCTTCTGGGGTCCACGATCTGGCTGTGGGGGGGAGCTGGAGGGGCAGCAAGGCGGAGGTCCCGGGCTGGCCAGTGATCGAGCTGGCCAGCAAACTGCAGGCTGACCGCTTGGGGCCACTACGCATGCGCAGAGGCCAGGAACTGTCAGACTCCAGCGTGAACCCCGTTCTCCAAGCTTTTAATGATATTCACGATGGTGACCTCTGCAGTGCACGGAGTGTGGGAGATTCGAGTCTGAACTCTCACTGAAAAAACAATCGTGAATTACAGCAGTTTTCCCAAGAATTCAGCACTCAGAAATTTTTTGGGAGAATCGCCCCCTATTTTCCAAGTGCCGCCTAAGTAAGGTTCGATAAAGCTGCAACATGACTTGCCAATTTTTAAACTCAATGCCCCAGCTTATGAAAGCAAGCATGCCATATGCCTTTTTGACTACCTTCCCCACCTGCGTTGCCACTTTCAGTGACCTGTACACCTGTACATCCAGATCCCTCTGTCTATCAATACTCTAAAGGGTTCAGCCATTTACTGTATATTTCCCATCTGTATTTAGACCTTCCAAAATGCATTACCTCACATTTACCTGGATTAAACTCCATCTGCCATCTCTCCGCTCAAGTCTCCAATTGATCTATATCCTGCTGTATCCTCTGACGGTCCTCATCGCTATCCGCAATTCCACCAACCTTTCTGTCGTCCGCAAACTTACTAATCAACCCAGTTAGATTTTCCTCCAATATATATATTACAAACAGCAAAGGTCCCAGCACTGATCCCTGAGGAACGCCACTTGTCACAGCCCTCCATTCAGAAACGCATCCTTCCACTGATATCCTCTGTCTTCTTTGACCAAGCCAGTTCTATATCCATCTTGCCAGCTCACCTCTGATCGCATGCGACTTCACCTTCTGTACCAGTCTGCCATGAGGGACCTTGTCAAAGACTTTACTGAAGTCCATGTAGACAACATCCACTGCCCTACCCTCATCAATCATCTTCGTCATTTCCTCAAAAATTCGATCAAGTTAATGAGACAAAACCTCCCCTTCACAAAACCATGTTGCCCGTCACTAATACGTCCACCTATTTCTAAGTGGGAGTAAATCCTGTCTCGAAGAATCCTCTCCAATAATTTCCCTACCACTAACATAAGGCTCACTGGCCTATAATTACCTGGATTATTCTTGCTACCCTTCTTAAACAAAGGAACAATATTGGCTATTCTCCAATCCTCTGGGACCTCCCCTGCATTCCAACCATTATTCTGTAAATTGAGTTTGTGTCTTTATATGCCCTGTTTGTGAACAGAATTCCCACTCACCTGAAGAAGGAGCTTAAGGCTCCAAAAGCTTGTGGCTTTTGCTACCAAATAAACCTGTTGGACTTTAACCTGGTGTTGTTAAACTTCTTACTGTGCAAGTGAGGTGCCTAGTGCAAGTGAGGCTCGGAACAGGGAGATTCTACAGTTGAACGCGTGGCTAAAGGACTGGTGCAAGAGGGAGGGTTTTAAATTCATAGATAACTGGGAAATCTTCAAGTCAGGATGGCAACTGTACAGAAAGGATGGGTTACACCTTAACTGGAAGGGAGCAAATATCCTGGCTGGGAGTTTTGCTAGAGTGTTTCGGCAGGGGGGTGGGGAACAAAACAGGAGGTCAGTAAATACTGAGGCTGGGGTCCAGGTCAAGGCTAGCTAAGAAGAGGAGCACTCTGGAGGAGGAGGACCTGACTGGGCCTGGAGGTCTGGAGTGCATCTGCTTCAATGCGAGGAGTGTAACGGGTAAAACAGACGAACTTAGGGCCTTAATGCTTGTGCGGAATTTGGATGTGGTTGCGGTGACGGAAACTTGGTTAAAAGAAGGACAGGACTGGCAGCTGAATATTCCGGGGTATAAGTGTTTTAGGCGAGACAGAGGAGGGGCTAAAAAAGGTGGGGGAGTAGCGATATTAGTTAAGGAGCATTACCGCGGTGCAGAGGGTAGACAACTTAGAGGGGTCATGTACTGAGTCGCTGTGGGTGGAACTCAGAAACAGGAAGGGTGCAGTCACTATGCTGGGGGTGTACTACAGACCACCCAACAGCCCACGGGAAGTGGAGGAAAGGATATGTCAGGAGATTCTGGATAGGTGCAGAAAACATAGGGTTGTTGTAGTGGGGGACTTTAATTTCCCTGGCACAGACTGGAAAGTGCTTAGAGCTGGGGGACCGGACGGGGAGGAATTTGTAAAATGCGTACTGGAAGGTTCTTTGGAACAGTATGTAGATAGCCCGACTAGAGAGGGGGCTATACTGGACCTAGTTCTGGGAAATGAGCCCGGTCAGGTCGTCAAAGTTTCGGTAGGGGAACATGTGGCAAATAGTGACCACAACTCTGTTAACTTTAGGATAGTAATGGACAAGGATGAGTGCTGTCCTACGGGCAGGGTGCTAAATTGGGGGAAGGCTGACTATAGCCGGATTAGGCAGGAATTGGTGGATGTTGATTGGGAGAGGATGTTCGAGGGTAAGTCCGCGTCTGGCATGTGGGAGTCTTTTAAGGAACTATTGATAAGGCTGCAGGATAGGCATGTGCCTGTAAAAAGGAAAGATAGGAAAGGTAGGATTCGAGAGCCGTGGATAACCAGGGAAATTGAGGATCTGATTAAAATGAAAAGGAAGGCGTACGTTAAGTCCAGGCAACTGAAAACAGATGGAGCTCTGGAGGAATACAGACAGAGTAGGAAAGATCTCAAACGGGGAGTTAGAAGGGCAAAAAGAGGGCACGAGATGTTCTTGGCAGGCAGGATTAAGGAGAATCCTAAGGCATTCTATTCATACGTTAGGAACAAAAGAGTTGTCAGGGAGAAAATCGGACCTCTCAGGGACAAAGGAGGGGAATTATGCTTAGAACCCAAGGGAATAGGGGAGATCCTAAATGAATACTTTGCATCGGTATTCACGAAGGAGAGGGGCGTGTTAACCGGGAGTGTCTCGGAGGGAGGTGTTGACCCGTTAGAGAAAATCTCCATTACAAGAGAGGAAGTGTTAGGTTTTTTAGGGAACATTAAAACTGACAAAGCCCCAGGGCCTGATGGCATCTATCCTCGACTGCTCAGGGAGACGAGAGGTGAAATTGCTGGGCCTCTGACGGAAATCTTTGTCGCTTCTTTGGACACGGGTGAGGTCCCTGAGGATTGGAGGATAGCGAATGTGGTCCCGTTGTTTAAGAAGGGTAGCAGGGATAACCCAGGAAATTATAGGCCGGTGAGCTTGACGTCCGTGGTAGGGAAGTTGTTGGAGAGGATTCTTAGAGACAGGATGTATGTGCATTTAGAACGGAACAATCTCATTAGTGACAGACAGCATGGTTTTGTAAGAGGGAGGTCGTGCCTTACAAATTTGGTGGAGTTTTTTGAGGAAGTGACAAAAACGGTTGATGAAGGAAGGGCCGTGGATGTCGTCTATATGGATTTCAGTAAGGCATTTGACAAAGTCCCACATGGCAGGTTGGTTAAGAAGGTTAAGGCTCATGGGATACAAGGAGAAGTGGCTAGATGGGTGGAGAACTGGCTTGGCCATAGGAGACAGAGGGTAGTGGTCGAAGGGTCTTTTTCCGGCTGGAGGTCTGTGACCAGTGGTGTTCCGCAGGGCTCTGTACTGGGACCTCTGCTATTTGTGATATATATAAATGATTTGGAAGAAGGTGTAACTGGTGTAATCAGCAAGTTTGCGGATGACACGAAGATGGCTGGAATTGCGGATAGCGAAGAGCATTGTCGGGCAATACAGCAGGATGTAGATAGGCTGGAAAATTGGGCGGAGAGGTGGCAGATGGAATTTAATCCGGATAAATGCGAAGTGATGCATTTTGGAAGAAATAATGTAGGGAGGAGTTATACAATAAATGGCAGAGTCATCAGGAGTATAGAAACACAGAGGGACCGAGGTGTGCAAGTCCACAAATCCTTGAAGGTGGCAACACAGGTGGAGAAGGTGGTGAAGAAGGCATATGGTATGCTTGCCTTTATAGGACGGGGTATAGAGTATAAAAGCTGGAGTCTGATGATGCAGCTGTATAGAACGCTGGTTAGGCCACATTTGGAGTACTGCATCCAGTTCTGGTCGCCGCACTACCAGAAGGACGTGGAGGCATTGGAGAGAGTGCAGAGAAGGTTTACCAGGATGTTGCCTGGTATGGAGGGTCTTAGCTATGAGGAGAGATTGGGTAGACTGGGGTTGTTCTCCTTGGAAAGACGGAGAATGAGGGGAGATCTACTAGAGGTATACAAGATTATGAAGGGTATAGATAGGGTGAACAGTGGGAAGCTTTTTCCCAGGTCGGAGGTGACGATCACGGGGGGTCACGGGCCCAGGCTGAGAGGGGCGAGGTATAACTCAGACATCAGAGGGACGTTTTTTACACAGAGGGTGGTGGGGGCCTGGAATGCGCTGCCAAGTAGGGTGGTGGAGGCAGGCACGCTGACATCGTTTAAGACTTACCTGGATAGTCACATGAGCAGCCTGGGAATGGAGGGATACAAACGATTGGTCTAGTTGGACCAAGGAGCGGCAGAGGCTTGGAGGGCCGAAGGGCCTGTTTCCTGTGCTGTACTGTTCTTTGTTCTTTGTACCTCCCCTGTAGCCAGTGAGGATACAAAGATTTCTCTCAAGGCCCCAGCAATTTCCTCCCTTGCCTCTCTCAATATTCTGGGGTATATCCCATCGGGCCTTGGGGACTTGTCTACTTAATCCTGCTGGCCAATGATTTTTCGTGATCCCTTTTAGCCCATCTTACTCCTTGTTTAAATTTCTTTCTACTTGCTTTGTATTCCACACTTGCTTTGTGTGTTCCCAGCCTCCTAGCCTTGACAAATGCTTCCTTTTGTCTTTGACTAGGCTCACAATATCTCTCATTATCCAACGTTCCCAAAACTTGCTATACTTATCCTTCATCCTTTCAGGAATGTGCCAGCCCTGAATTTCTATCAACTTACGCTTGAAAGCCTCCCATATGCCAGATGTTGAGTTGAAAAGATATAATAGAAGGATGTAACAAATGAAAATTCATAAAGATCGGAATATGATTTTTTTTTCATTTTCATGCTACATTGAATGAAGTGGAATTAGTAAATGTGCATCATTTGAAATATAATTGTGACTTGAAAAATACATTAATCATTAACACTTTTGTTGACAGCTTCAAGCTTATGATGATTTTTTTTCGAAAGGAGGAAGAAAATCACTTGTGTTCTTTTACCAAGAATCTGACCCACCAATAATAGGTAAAAGTTAATTATAGGTTAAGAATGTAGATGTGTAAGCCAACATGTTAAATATTACAAAGAAAGTTGATGTATTTGTGTTTGCTTGCAACTTCTAGATTCTCGTGTGTGTGTGTGTGTGCGTGCGTGCATGTGTGTGTGTGTGCGTCTGCGAGGTTCAGGACATCAAAGAAATGCAGGTGGGAAGTAAAAAGAATTACAGCTTGCAAATGTTCCATAAATAAGGCAAGGTTATTAAACTTTATTTTACCCAAAAATTGGGGGTAATAGGGAGAACATGAAATGTTTTTATATTCTTGGAAAGATAACTTTCAAAGAGGGACTCAGGATCATGGACTCAAAAGCAAAAGAGAAATAAGAACAGAATCCCTACAGTGCAGAAGGAGGACATTTGACCCATCGAGTCTGCATCGATTCTGGTGACAGAAGGAGGCATTGAAAGCCTGATGGCTGGAAGGGCACAAGATGTCCGGGATGGAAGGGGGAGGGGTGATATCGGGTGTGTGGACGGTTGGGTGGCATATATCAGGGACTGGCCTTCAGGGGGCGGGGGCTGGGGGGTGGAAGGGTTGGTTGGGGATCGGATGCCAGGACAGGGACAGGATGGACAATCACCCTTGCTGCCTGAATGAGATCATTAATTCTCTTGCGGCACTGCTAGTCAGTCCTAGGTGCCAGTGCACAGACACTGATTTCCATTGAACAAAGAACAAAGAACAATACAGCACAGGAACAGGCCCTTCAGCCCTCCAAGCCTGCGCCGCTCATGTGCCCACTAGACCTTTTGTATCTCTCTATTCCCAGTCTGTTCATGTGGCTATCTAGATAAGTATTAAACGATCCCAGCGTGTCCGCCTCAATCACCTTGCTTGGCAGTGCATTCCCCCACCACCCTCTGTGTAAAATACATCCCTCTGAGATTTAACCTTTTGCACCAGCCTGCCATGAGGGACCATTGCCATTGCCATTGCCTCCCAGGTCACTTTGCCTTCACGATCCCTGGCTCGACGCCTGTCCGGGGGAAGAATATTTCTCTCCCCTCCTCCACCACATCGAGCAGAGGGGCTAATTCTCCCTCTGTGAACCTGGGAACAGTTCATCTTGGTGCCATCTTCCTGATATGACTCCCTGTCTGTCCATCGTTCAAGATAATATAGAGCTCTCCCTTGTTAAGGGAGTTCAGCTGTAGGCAGTTTGGGTGAGGCACGCACCCGTTGAGGCCATTCCAGTGAGATTCACTGCAAGCTGCCTTGTTGTAATGAGGGATGAGGCAAGGGGAACCTTGCAGGTGTACTGATGGTAGGGAGAGCTCTGCAACAGTGGTGATTGGGGGAGGGGGGTGAGGGGGGAAAACAGGGCTCATGCCTGGACTGCATAAAGATGTGCCTGAATTTTGCCCGACATGTCACACATGTCAGGAAAAGCCTCAAGCTGTGATAAAACCAGAACACTTAATACCCATTCTGGCTTTTGAGGAACTTTTAACAAGGGTCCTAATTGATTGCGTAGGATCCCACCCTAAAATGGGAAGCGGAAATTGATATCTATTGACCATTACGGATGTGTCTACTAGATTCTCAGAGGTCATTCCATCATGCAATATTACACCTGAAGGGATTGTAGAGCTGCTAGATACAGACTACCTACAGAAATACAATGAGTTCAAGGATCAAATTTTACATCAAAGTTATTTAAGGAGATTTGATTTGATATAGTATTCTCGCATGTATTAGTATACAGTGAAAAATATTGTTTCCTGCACACAATACAGACAAAGCATACTGTACATAGAGAAAGAAAGGAGACTACAGAACATTGTATTACAGTCATAGCTAGAGTATAGAGAAAGATCAACTTAATGCGAGGTAGGTCCATTCAAAAGTCTGATGACAGCACGGAAGAAGCTGGTCTTGAGTCATTTGGTACATGTCCTCAAACTTGTGTATCTTTTTCACGATGGAAGAAGGTGGAAGAGAGTATGTCCGAGGTGCAGGGCTCCTTAATTTCTGAGGCAGTGGGAAGTGTAGACAGTGTAAATGGGTGGAGGCTGGTTTGAACGATGGACTGGGCTTCATTCACGATCCTTTGTAGTTTCTTGCAGTCTTGGACAGAGCAGGAGCCATACCAAGCTGTGATACAACCAGAAAGAATGCTTTTGGTGAGAGTCCTAGCCAAATTTCCTCAGTCTTCTGAGAAAGTAGAGGTGTTGGTGGGCTTTCTTAACTATGGTAATGGCATAGAGGTACCAGGACAGTTTGTTGATGATCTGGACACCTAAAAACTTGAAACTCTCGACCATTTCTCCTTTGTTCCCGTTGATGCAGACAGGGGCACGTTCTCCGCTACGCTTCCTGAAGTCGATGACTATCTCTTTCGTTTCATTAACATTGAGGGAGAGATTATTGTCGTTGCACCAATTCACCAAATTCTCTATCTTTTTCTTGTACTCTGTCTCATCATTGTTTGAGATCCGACCCACTACAGTGATGTCTTCAGCAAACTTGAAAATTGAGTTGGAAGGGTATTTGGCCACACAGTCATAGGTATATAAGGAGTATAATAGGGGGCTGAGTTCACAGCCTTGTGGGGCACCGGTATTGAGGATGATTGTGGAGGAGGTGTTGTTGCCTATCCTTACTTATTGCGGTCTGTGGGTTAGGAAGTTCAGGATCCAGTCGCAGAGAGAGGAGCTGAGCCCCAGGCCACGGAGTTTGGAGTTGAGTTTCGTAGGAATAATGGTGTTGAAGGCTGAGCTGTAGTCGATAAATAGGAGTCTGACATAGGTTTCTTTGTGATCTAGGTTTTCCAAGGTTGAGTTATGGATATCATTGGAGTAAAACAATATATATCAACTGTTTACCATCCAGAATCACAGGGGTGTTAGAACGGTGGCATCAAACTTTAAAGACGATGTTGAGGGCCTGTAGTCAGGATTATCTGGAGGATTTGTGAAAACGGAAGTCCATTTGTATGTTTTGCAATTCGGAATGCACCTAATGATTCAACTAAATTCAGTCCATTTGAATTGATCTTTGGTCATGAGGTAAGAGGACCACTTAAATTGATCAAAGAGAAATTGGCGATTCAGCTTTCTGAGACTACATTATTAGACTGTCAAAGTTTAGGGAGAGATTAAATAGAATGGCTGTGTTGGCTAGATAGCATTTAAAAGGGGCACAGCATGTGATGAATCAGCAAGTGGATAAGCAGTCAAAAATTCTTAGTTTTGGTGCGAGGATACAGTATTAAAAGCAATTATTGGCCTCATCAAATTAAAAGGAAATTGAATAAAGTGAATAATTTGATAAGAACATCAGATAGAAGGAAGTGTGTCATGTGAATATGCTCAAATGGCATTTTAATAGGAAAGGAAAGAAACAGAATGATGTGTTAGTGGTTACAATTCTGAGAGAAGAACCAAATCCAGATGATTCTGAATTTGACATTCCTCAAATTAAATTAGATGATGAGGTGGTTTCAGAAATTGGACTGACCTTCCGGAGTAAAATCAAAATGACGTGCAAGAATTATTAAACTCACATGGAGATATATGTGGGAATAAGCTGGGAAGTACTAAAATGATTGTGCACAAGACTGTTGTAGAAAATGCTGTTCCAATTGAGCAATATCCATGTAGACTTAATCTTCTCAAGTTGGCACAGGTTCAGAAGGAGAAGCTGATATTTACTCAGTCTGAGATGCAACAGCTGAAAGTCTTGATTAAGCATGTAAAACTAGTGAAGGCGAAGATGGAGAGCCAGTTACTGGACAATTATGTGAATAAAGAAAATGAGCAGGTGTGGACAGAGATGCAAGACAAGTTAACTGTTTCCGAACCTGTTCTTGAATTAGAACAAAGAACAATACAGCACAGGAACAGGCCCTTCGGCCCTCCAAGCCTGCGCCTCTCATGTGCCCACTAGACCATTCTTTAGTATCCCTCTATTCCCAGTCTGTTCATGTGGTTATCTAGATAAGTCTTAAACGATCCCAGCGTGTCCGCCTCAATCACCTTGATTGTCAGTGCATTCCAGGCCCCCACCACCCTCTGTGTAAAATACATCCCCCTGACATCTGTATTGAACCTTGCCCCCCTCACCTTAAACCCGTGACCCCTTGTGTTCGTCACCTCCGACCTGGGAAAAAGCTTCCCACTGTTCACTCTATCTATGCCCTTCATAATTTTATACACCTCTATTAGGTCGCCCCTCATCCTCCGTCTTTCCAGGGAGAACAACCCCAGTTTACCCAATCTCTCCTCATAACTAAGACCCTCCATACCAGGCAACATCCTGGTAAACCTTCTCTGTACTCTCTCCAAAGCCTCCACGTTCTTCTGGTAGTGTGGTGACCAGAACTGGATGCAGTATTCCAAATGTGGCCTAACCATCGTTCTATACAGCTGCAACATCACATGCCAACTTTTATACTCTATACCCCGTCCAATAAAGGCAAGCATGCCATATGCCTTCTTGACCACCCTCTCCACCTGTGCTGCCACCTTTAAGGATCTGTGGACTTGTACACCCAGGTCCCTCTGTGTGTCTTTACTCCTGATGGTTCTGCCATTTATTGTATAGCTCCCCCTTACATTAGATCTACCGAAATGCATCACTTCGCATTTATCTGGATTAAATTCCATCTGCCATTATCTGGATTAAATTCCATCTGCCATTTCTCCGCCCAGGTTGAAGTTACCTGAACATAAATTGCAGGATTGTCAAAAACAGCTCATCATCTATGCGAAGAAAAACACAGATGAATCAACAATCATGTATGATCTCAAGATGGAGATTGAGGAGCAAAAGTATTTTACCACTGCAGATAAAAGGAAAGGACATCGAAGTGAAATGAGACTGTTTGCTGAAACTGGGGTGGCACGGTGGCACAGTGGTTAGCACTGCTACCTCACCGCATACCCCTTGGTCTGAGAACTTTGTGGCAATGAACGTCTCTCTCACCGCCCTACCCTGCCAGACCCTTGTTGCTCTCCTGCCCTCCTTCTCCTCCTCGTCCATATCTGCCTCCCCAGGGGCGTCTAGCTGGTTGCCCTCCTCCTCCAGGAAGTCTCCACACTGCTGCGCCAGATTGTGGAGCGCACAGCAGACCACCACAATGTGGGAGACTGTCAGGGGGTGGTACTGGGGGGCCTCACCAGAGCAGTCCAGGCAACGGAAATGCATCTTTAGGAGCTCAAAGCACCGCTCCACGATGGACTAGGTGGCAATGTGGGCCTCTCTGACTGAGTCTCTGGCCTCTGCTCCAGCAACATCAGCCAAGTCCTTAGCCCTTGTCCCTCAGGAGCCATCCGGGCAGCCTGGGCTGGTCCTTGAAGGCCAGCCCAGGGGATTTTAGAACTCCGTAGATGATACTATCGTGCAGGCTTCCTGGGTGTCGCGCACACGCATGCATGATTTTCATCCAGTGTTCGCAGACCAAATGAACATTCGGAGTGGAACCAATTCCTGTTGACAAATCTTGGTGCCTGGCTTTGTGGGGACCGCAGGGCAACATGTGCAGTCAATTGACCCCTGTACGTCCAGCATCCCAGCAATTGCAGAAAATCCTGCGGACTTCCTGCTGGGCCTGGCCCAGGTCAAATTTGGTGTCCAGGCTAAAGTTGATGGGGCAAAGTAGATACAACCTTACAGCTGAGTGGCAAGGTCCAGTATCAAACCTATCCACCAAGGGTATGTTTATTCTTGATTGGTCCAGGGTATGGAATATAACCTCTAATAATTCATGGGCACATACTTCCCCAACACCTTGGATGACATTGGCTGATGATTTTATGGCGTATAATGGAACATATTTCATATGTGGCACTAAAGCATACTTCCTACCAATTGGATAGGATCCTGTTATCTGGGATATGTCGTACCCTACATGCACCACGTAGCCTCCCTTCAGCATCACCCCTCACGAGCCAAAAGGACCATTAGCGGAACCGAACGGTTCTTTATGATGGCCTTTCCACTATATGGAAGGGGCAGAGCAGCCAACGAACTGATTCTTATGGCCTCAACATTGGAACAACTGGCAAACATAATGGCGGCAAATGCCAGGGCAACTGGACAGGCACTGGCCGAGGTCTCGGCTGAGCTGGTGGCTGTCCGGACCGTGGCATTACAAAATCGACTGGCTTTGGATGATCTGTTAGCCTTGCAGGGAGGAACATGCGTCATTGTAGTCAGGAACGCTGTACTTATATCCCAGATGCCTCTGAAAATATCACCAACCTGGCCGACCATATTAAGAGACAGGCTGATCAAATTCAAGAGATTGGCCGTGAATTTCATGATTATGACCCACTGGTTGGTTAGGTTGGCTAGGTCATGGATTATTTGATTGGATCTTTAAGGCCTTCATGTTACCACTACTATGCTACTGGGGATAGGATTGCTTGGTTGCTTGTGCAAATGCATTTTTAATCGGGTCATGGATATACCTATTTAATTAGTTGTCATGATATGACAAAAGGAGGGAATGTGAAGTTGTATGAACTAAGGAATAGCATGATGGGAAAATTGGTCAGCTATTTGGTACAATATAAGCAAGACTGACTCCGCATAACTTTAAGACTGTATGAGTAAATAAAACAAGATAAGGTCAGGGATGAAGGAGTCACCGACCTTTTTCTGTTCCATCAAAGGACAAGATAAGGGTATGAATGATGAGACAAAAAGTTCTAGGAGGTCAGCAAGTTATGACATGATTAATGACATTGCTTATGATTCTATTACTAATCGAATTCCTGAATATGCTCTGGTCACGCAAACTGATAATGATTATGTATAAATACTGAACTGACTCTTTGTGTAATGGCGGACTTGAGGAGGAATTAGCAAGTTGTATCAAATGCTAGATCAGCCATGATCTTATTGAATGGCGGAGCAGGCTTGAGGGGTTGGATGGCCTACTCCTGCTCCTATTTCTTATGTTCTCTCTGAACTCAAGTTTTCAGCCAAAACTGCATGCAGTCTTTTGTAAATAAATTCTTGTCATCTTGTCGGAACGAATTTTGTTGAGTCTTTCTATCACAGTCAAGAAGCAGGAAAGTTTCCACTTCAACAACAGGGCATCTGTCACCACGCGGACACACTTGTGCACCGAGGACTGGGAACAGATGTCCCCACTGGTGGCCTGGAAAGACCTGGTGGTGTAAACACTGAGGCCCACTGTGACCTTTCTATGCCTTTTAACTTTGACAAAGGATCATCTGGACTCGAAACGTCAGCTTGTTTCTCTCCTTACAGATGCTGCCAGACCTGCTGAGATTTTCCAGCATTTTCTCTTTTGGTTTCAGATTCTAGCATCTGCAACAATTTGCTTTTATTTTTTACTAGGATGGAATATCAGCAGTCAGCCAGAGAGCCTGTGTAGCTGACAAATGGCCCTAGCCAGTGATGAGCCCTGAGCTCAACAACCCCACAAGCCCCCCAGCACCCTCACAAGCCCCACCACGTCTGAGACCCCCCAACTCCTGCACAATGGAGGTTGGTGGTCAGAGTGACCTCCTCGCTCCCCTTTGCTACTGCTGCACTTGCAGCAGACATTTATGGAGCAGGTGTTTTCCTCACTGGCATGACGTCTCACTGACTAGGTCATGAAGGTAAATGAGGGGGGGAACGATTCTGTGAGTATTGCATTAATTATATTGAGATACATGCTAATAGTATGTAAAGTGATGTTTCACCCATTTTGGGCGTGCTCCTTATCACGTCCAGAAAAACAGTTTTGTAAGATGGGAATCGTCGGAATACTGGGCGCTGTAGACGGGGTTTCTTTCAGAGGTTAAAGAACAAAGAACAAAGAACAATACAGCACAGGAACAGGCCCTTCGGCCCTCCAAGCCCGCGCCGCTCCCTGGTCCAAACTAGACCATTCTTTTGTATCCCTCCATTCCCACACCGTTCATGTGGCTATCTAGATAAGTCTTAAACGTTCCCAGTGTGTCTGCCTCCACCACCTTGCCCAGCAGCGCATTCCAGGCCCCCACCACCCTCTATGTAAAATACGTCCTTCTGATATCCGTGTTAAACCTCACCTTGAACCTATGACCCCTCGTGAACGTCACCACCGACCTGGGAAAAAGCTTCCCACCGTTCGCCCTATCTATGCCTTTCATAATTTTATGCACCTCTATTAGGTCACCCCTCATCCTCCGTCTTTCCAGTGAGAACAACCCCAGTTTACCCAATCTCTCCTCATAACTAAGCCCTTCCATACCAGGCAACATCCTGGTAAACCTCCTCTGCACTCTCTCTAAAGCCTCCACCTCCTTCTGGTAGTGTGGCGACCAGAACTGGGCGCAGTATTCAAAATGCGGCCGAACCAACGTTCTATACAACTGCAACATCAGACCCAAACTTTTATACTCCATGCCCCGTCCTATAAAGGCAAGCATACCATATGCCTTATTCACTACCTTCTCCACCTGTGACGTCACCTTCAAGGATCTGTGGACTTGCACACCCAGGTCCCTCTGCGTATCTACACCCTTTATGGTTCTGCAATTTATTGTATAGCTCCCCCTACGTTAGTTCTACCAAAATGCATCACTTCACATTTATCTGGATTGAACTCCATCTGCCATTTCTTTGCCCAAATTTCCAGCCTATCTATATCCTTCTGTAGCCTCTGACAATGTTCCTCACTATCTGCAAGTCCAGCCATTTTCGTGTCGTCCGCAAACTTACTGATCACCCCAGTTACACTTTCTTCCAGATAGTTTATATAAATCACAAACAGCAGAGGTCCCAATACAGAGCCCTACGGAACACCACTAGTCACAGGCATCCAGCCGGAAAAAGACCCTTCCACTACCACCCTCTGTCTTCTGTGACCAAGATGTGGAGATGCCGGCGTTGGACTGGGGTGAACACAGTAAGAGTTTTAGCAACACCAGGTTAAAGTCCAACAGGTTTATTTGGTAGCAAACACCATTAGCTTTCGGAGCGCTGCTCCTTCATCAGATGGAATGGAAATGTGACCAAGCCAGTTCTCCACCCATCTAGCCACCGCCCCCTTTATCCCAGGAGATCCAACCTTTTGTACCAACCTACCATGAGGGACTTTGTCAAATGCTTTACTAAAGTCTATATAGACGACATCCACGGCCCTTCCCTCGTCAACCATTCTGGTCACTTCTTCAAAAAACTCCACCAGGTTAGTGAGGCATGACCTCCCTCTCACAAAACCATGCTGATTATCGTTGATGAGTTTATTCCTTTCTAAATGTGCATACATCCTATCTCTAAGAATCCTCTCCAACAACTTCCCTACCACGGACGTCAAGCCCACCGGCCTATAATTTCCCGGGTTATCCTTCCTACCCTTCTTAAATAACGGGACCACATTAGCTCATAGAATCATAGAATCCCTACAGTGCAGAAGGAGGCCATTCGGCCCATCGAGTCTGCACCGACCACAATCCCACCCAGGCCCTACCCCCACATATTTCACCCGCCAATCCCTCTAACCTACGCATCTCAGGAGTCTAAGGGGCAATTTTTAACCTGGCCAATCATCTTTGGAGCTATCCTCCAATCCTCTTGGACCTCACCTGTGTCCAGTGACGAGACAAAGATTTGCGTCAGAGGTCCAGCAATTTCATCTGTGGTCTCCCTGAGCAGCCTTGGATAGACTCCATCAGGCCCTGGGGGTTTGTCAGTCTTTATATTCCCTAAAAAACCTAACACTTCCTCCCTTGTAATGGAGATTTTCTCTAATGGTTCAACACTCCCCTCCGAGACACTCCCAGTCAACACATCCCTCTCCTTTGTGAATACCGACGCAAAGTATTCATTTAGGATCTCCCCTACTTCTTTGGGCTCCAAGCATAATTCCCCACTTTTGTCCCTGAGAGGTCCGATTTTTTTCCTGACAACCCTTTTGTTCCTAATGTATGAGTAAAATGCCTTGTGATTCTCCTTAATCCTGTCTGCCAAGGACATTTCGTGACCCCTTTTTGCCCTTCTAATTCCTCGTTTGACTTCTTTCCTATTTTCTTTGTATTCCTCCAGAGCTCCCTCCATTTTTAGCTGCCTGGACCTAACGTACGCCTCTCTTTTCGTTTTGACCAATCCCTCAATTTCCCTGGTTATCCATGGTTCTCGAATCCTACCCTTTCTCGCCTTCTTTTTTACAGGCACATGCCTATCCTGCAGCCCTAACAACTGTTCCTTAAAAGACTCCCACATGCCAGATATGGATTTACCCTCAAACCGCCTCTACCAATCAACAGCTGCCAATTTCTGCCTAATCCCACTAAAGTTAGCCTTCCCCCAATCCAACATCTTACCCTTGGGATACAACTCATCCTTTTCCATCACTATCCTAAAGCTAACAGAATTGTGGTCACTCTTTGCCACATGTTCCCCTACCGAAACTTTGAAGACCTGACCGGGCTCATTTCCCAGTACTAGGTCCAGTATAGCCCCCTCTCTAGTCGGGCTATCTACATATTGTTCCAAAGAACCCTCCTGGACGTATTTTACAAATTCCTCCCCATTGAGACTCCCAGCCTTACGCGATTTCCAGTCTATACCAGGGAAATTGAAGTCTCCCACTACAACAACCCTATTTTTCCAGCACCTATCCATTATCTCCTGACATATCCGTTCTTCCACTTCCCTTGGGCTGTTGGGGGGCCTGTAGTACACCCCCAACATAGTGACTGCGCCCTTCCTGTTTCTGAGCTCCACCCACAGTGACTCGTTACACGACCCCTCTGAATTGTCCTCCCTCTGCACCGCTGTAATATGCTCTCTAACTAATACTGCTACTCCCCCACCTCTTTTGGCCCCTCCTCTGTCTCGCCTAAAACACTTGTACCCCGGAATATTCAGTTGCCAGTCCTGTCCCTCTTTCAACCAAGTCTCTGTCACCGCAACCACATCCAAATTCCTCGTAAGCATTAAGGCCCTAAGTTCATCTACCTTACCTGCTACGCTCCTTGCATTGAAGTAGATGCACTCCAGACCTCCAGGCCCAGTGAGGTCATCCTCCCCCAGAGTGCTCTTCTTCTTTGCCAGCCTTGTCCTGGCCCCAAGCTCGTCCCCAGCCTCTACACTTATAGACATAATTTTTGGATTCCCACCCCCCTGCCATATTAGTTTAAACCCACCCGAACTGCACTAGCAAAAGAACAAAGAACAAAGAACAGTACAGCACAGGAAACAGGCCCTTCGGCCCTCCAAGCCTGTGCCGCTCCTTGGTCCAACTAGACCAATCGTTTGTATCCCTCCATTCCCAGGCTGCTCATGTGACTATCCAGGTAAGTCTTAAACGATGTCAGCGTGCCTGCCTCCACCACCCTACTTGGCAGCGCATTCCAGGCCCCCACCACTCTCTGTGTAAAAAACATCCCTCTAATATCTGAGTTATACTTCGCCCCTCTCACCTTGAGCCCGTGACCCCTCGTGAACGTCACTTCTGATCTGGGAAAAAGCTTCCCACCGTTCACCCTATCTATCCCCTTCATAATCTTGTACACCTCTATTAGATCTCCCCTCATTCTCCGTCTTTCCAGGGAGAACAACCCCAGTTTACCCAATCTCTCCACATAGCTAAGACCCTCCATACCAGGCAACATCCTGGTAAACCTTCTCTGCACTCTCTCTAACGCCTCCATGTCCTTCTGGTAGTGCGGCGACCAGAACTGGACGCAGTACTCCAAATGTGGCCTAACCAGCGTTCTATACAGCTGCATCATCATCAGCTTTTATACTCTATACCCCATCCTATAAAGGCAAGCATACCATATGCCTTCTTCACCACCTTCTCCACCTGTGTTGCCACCTTCAAGGATTTGTGGAGTTGCACATCTAGGTCCCTCTGTGTTTCTATACTCCTGATGACTCTGCCATTTATTGTATAACTCCTCCCTACACTATTTCTTCCAAAATGCATCACTTCGCGTTTATCCGGATTAAACTCCATCTGCCACCTCTCCACCCAATTTTCCAGCCTATCTATATCCTGCTGTATTGCCCGACAATGCTCTTCGCTATCCGCAAGTCCAGCCATCTTCGTGTCATCCGCAAACGTGCTGATTACACCAGTTACACCTTCTTCCAAATCATTTATATATATCACAAATAGCAGAGGTCCCAATACAGAGCCCTGCGGAACACCACTGGTCACAGACCTCCAGCTGGAAAAAGACCCTTCGACCACTACCCTCTGTCTCCTATGGCCAAG
Organism: Mustelus asterias; assembly: GCF_964213995.1. Classification (NCBI taxonomy): domain Eukaryota; kingdom Metazoa; phylum Chordata; class Chondrichthyes; order Carcharhiniformes; family Triakidae; genus Mustelus; species Mustelus asterias. The sequence continues at coordinate 8,319,208 of NC_135805.1, forward strand.
CCAGTTCTCCACCCATCTAGCCACTTCTCCTTGTATCCCATGAGCCTTAACCTTCTTAACCAACCTGCCATGTGGGACTTTGTCAAATGCCTTACTGAAATCCATATAGACGACATCCACGGCCCTTCCTTCATCAACCGTTTTTGTCACTTCCTCAAAAAACTCCACCAAATTTGTAAGGCACGACCTCCCTCTTACAAAACCATGCTGTCTGTCACTAATGAGATTGTTCCGTTCTAAATGTACATATATCCTGTCTCTAAGAATCCTCTCCAACAACTTCCCTACCACGGACGTCAAGCTCACTGGCCTATAATTTCCTGGGTTATCCCTGCTACCCTTCTTAAACAACGGGACCACATTCGCTATCCTCCAATCCTCAGGGACCTCACCTGTGTCCAAAGAAGCGACAAAGATTTCCGTCAGAGGCCGAGCAATTTCATCTCTCGTCTCCCTGAGCAGTCGAGGATAGATGCCATCAGGCCCTGGGGCTTTGTCAGTTTGAATGTTCCCTAAAAAACCTAACACTTCCTCTCTTGTAATGAAGATTTTCTCTAATGGGTCAACACCTCCCTCCGAGACACTCAACACCTCCCTCCGAGACACTCAACACCTCCCTCCGAGACACAGCCAGGATATTCGTGCCCTTCCAATTTAGTTGTGACCCGTCCTTCTTGTACAGGTGCCCTCCTCTCTTAAACTTCCCAGTGATCCAGTAATATGAAGCCCTCCCTCCTGGACCAGACCTTTAGCCAAGCGTTCAATTGTACTATCTCCCTATTCCTCGCCTCACTGGCCCTAGGCATTGGGAGCAGCCCAGAGATTGCCACCCTGGAGGCCCTACTTTTTAGCCTATTTCCCAACTCCCTGAATTGCTCTCGTAGGATCCCCCTGCTCTTCCTATCTACGTCATTTGCACCAATGTGTACAATGACATCCCATTAATTATTGAGCTTAACTTCCTCTAATGCAAAGACTCACTACAAAGCAGCATCCCAGTGAAAGACGTTCTTTGTTGACCAACGTATGAATGGAGGAGACATCAGGCAGTCTGATATCTCTCTGAATTACATTACATTTGCCAAAATAATTATAAATCTCCCAAATCACTTTTCCCATCTCCTAGTTCATGTTTACCAGGTATGAATCAATCATCTTCAGTACAGGTCTGTAATTGTTAATAAATGTCATGTATTTTGGCCAACTACATCCCGTCCCCTGACAACATGGGTTGCCGAAGGTCAACCCACAGGATTGGGTTAACCAGACCAGCACTCAGATCCTGCGCGGATCAGCTGGCGGGGTTATTCGCAGACATCTTCAACTTCTCTTTACAACAATCTGAGGTCCCTATCTGCTTCAAGAAGATGACCTTCATCCCAGTACCAAAACAAAGCCAAGCAGCGTGCCTTAATGACTATCGTCCAGTGGCACTGAAATCCATCATTATGAAGTGCTTCGAAAGGTTAGTCATGGCACAAATCAATTCCAGCCTCCCAGATTGCCTGGATCTACTACAGTTTGTCTACTGCCACAACAGGTCCACAGTAGACACTATCTCCCTGGCCCTGTACTCCACCCTGAACACCTAGGTAACATAGGCACTGATGTTAGACTCCTATTTATTGACTACAGCTCAGCCCTCAACATCATTATTCCTACAAAACTCATCTCCAAACTCCGTGGCCTGGGCCTCGGCTCCTCCCACTGCAACTGGATCCTTAACTTTCCAACCACAAACCGCAATCACTTCGGATAGACAACAACACCTCCTACACAATCAACCTCAACACCGGATCCCACAAGGCTGTGTCCTCAGCCCCCTATTATACTCCTTATTACCATACGCCTATGACTATGTGGCCAAATTCCCTTCCAACTCAATTTTCAAGTTTGATGATTACAGTGGGTCGGATCTCAAATAATGACGAGACAGAATACAGGAAAGTGATAGAGAATCTGGTGAACTGGTGTGGCGACAATAATCTCTCCCTTAATGTCAACAAAACGAAGCAGATAGTCATCGACTTCAGGAAACGTAGTGGAGAACATGCCCCTGTCTACATCAATGGGGATGAAGTAGAAAAGGTCGAGAGCTTCAGGTTTTTATGTGTCCAGATCGCCAACAACCAGTCCTGGTCCCACCTGCAGACACTAGAGTTAGGAAAGACCACTAACACCTCTAGTTTCTCAGAAGACGAAGGAAATTTGTCATGTCAGCTACGACTCTCACCAACCTTTACAGATGCACCATAGAAAGCATTCCTTCTGCTTGTATCACAACTTGGTATGGCTCCTGCTCTGCCCAAGATCACAAATAACTAAAAAGGGTCATGAACGAAGGCCAATCCATCACGCAAACCAGCCTCCCATCCATTGACTCTGTCTACACTTCCCGCTGCCTTGGAATAGCAGCCAGCATAATTAAGGACCCCATGCACCCCGGACATACTCTCTTCCACCTTCTTTCAACGGGAAAAAGTTACAAAAGTTTGAGAACACGTACCAAACGACTTAAGAACAGCTACTTTCCTGCTGCCATCAGACTTTTGAATGGACCTACCTCACACTAAATTGATATTTCTCTACACCCTAGCTATGACTGTAACACCAGGGGGGCGATTTTACCATTGTGTTGTACCGGTTTTCAGTGATAAAGTAAAGAGATTAGCGTGATTGGTGCCGGTTTTTGCGACTGGTGCCATTTTACGAGCGCCGGATTTTCGGCGCAGTCATCCTCTCGTCAGAAATGGGCGAGAGGCAGATTAATGTATTTAAATTTATTTAAATGTCATTTAATATCTGTTTAGCGAGCCTGGCCAAAATGCAGGCTGCCTTGAAGCATAATGGGATAGAAGGTATGCTAAGCAGAATCGCATTCTTTTAGAACAGTGCAGGCATAGAGAACAATTAATGTTTCAAATCCCAGAGTAACAGGTGCGATTCCCATTTTTTTCTTCTCACGCAATCTTACGACCTCACCAAGCTGAAATCCGGACAGGATGAGGTCGTAACGTTCCGAAAAATATATACATCCACATCAATTGCAGTACTCTTATCACAACCAAGTCCATATGATCTAGGTACAGCAACAGTGCTGTCAGTGCTGGGACTTGTAGGATTTTGACCCAGTGACAGTGAAGGGACAACAATATTTTTACAAATCAGAATGCCAAGTTGGAGGGAAGCTTCCAGTTTTCCGATGTCCCATGTATCTGTTGCTCTTGACCTGTTCGTGGTGTGGATTTAAAAGGCGCTGTCTAAGGATCCTTGGTGAGTTCCTGTAATGCATCTTCACAAAATCAAAATACTACAGTGCAGAAGAGGCCCTTTGGCCCATCGAGTCTGCATCAATGCATGAAATGCCCTCACCTGCCCACCTAATCCCACTTTCCAGCACTTGGCCCATAGCCTTGAATGTTATGGCGTGTCAAGTACTCATCCAGGTACTTTTTAAAGGATGTGAGGCATCCCGCCTCCACCACCCTCCCAGGCAGTGCATTCCAGACCGTTACCACCTTCTGCGTAAAAACGTTTTTCCTCAAATCCCCCCTAAACCTCCCACCCCTCACTTTTAACTTGTGTCCCCTCGTAACTGACCCTTCAACTAAGGGGAACAGCTGTTCCCTATCCACCCTATCCATGCCCCTCATAATCTTGAACACTTGAATCAGGTCACACCTCAGTCTTCTCTGCTCCAGAGAAAACAACCCAAGCCTCTCCAACCTCTCTTCATAACTTAAATGTTCCATCCCAGGCAACATCCTGGTAAATTTCCTCTGCACCCCTGTGGTAAACCACTGTCGTGCCTTCGGCACGGTTGAGCTGTATATATTGTTGCCACTACTGTTCGTATATGAGACACTCCCTGACACCTTTAATTTGGCTGCACCTTTAACTGGAGGCTCCGCCCTCAGGGTATAAAGGCTGCAGCCCTCCCCCTCTGGCCTCAGTCGGGAGATCCTCATGCCCAGTATTGTTCTGTTTATTGTCTGTTCCACATCGTTCCTTTTTAGCGAATAAAAGCCTTCTGTTCCTGGCAACATCAGCCTTGTCTATTTATCAGACGCGCCTCAACCCCCTCTACTGCGTTCACGTCCTTCCTATAATGTGGCAACCAGAACTTCACACAGTACTCCAGCTGTGGCCTCACCAAAGTTCTATTCAACTCCATCATGACCACTCTGTTTTTGTAATCTATACCCCGATTGACAAAGGCGACTGTGCCATATGCCTTTTTCACCACCCCTATTAATTTGCCTTTCCGCCTTCAGAGATCTATGAACAAACACGCCAAGGTCACTTTGTTCTTCAGAACTTCCCAGTGTCAGACCTTTCATAGTATACTTCCTTGTCAAATTACTCCTTCCAAAGTGCATCACCTCACACTTTTCAGGGTTAAATTCCATCTGCCACTTATCTGCTCATTTGACCATCTCGTCTATATCTTCCTGAAACCCAAGACACTCAACCTCACTGTTAACCACCCGGCCACATCTTGTTGGTAGTATACATTGCTGCCGCTATGGGTTGGTGGTGAATGTTTGTAGGTGGGGTAACAATCAAGTGGGCTGCTTTGTCCTAGATGATGTCAAGCTTCTTGAGTGTTATTGGAGCTGCTCTCAACCAGGCAAGTGGAGAGTATTCCATTACACTCGTGACTTGTGCCTTGGAGGTGGTGGACAGGCTCTGGGGAGTCAGGAAGTGATTTACTTGCTTCTGACCTGCTCTTGTAGGCACAGTATTAATATGGCTGGTCCAGTTCAGTTTCTGCTCAAAGGTAAACACCAGGATTTTGACAGTGGAGAGTGCAAGTAGTAATGCTATTTAATGTTAAGGGGTGATGTTTTGAATCTCTCTTGTTCGAGATGCCCAGTGTCTAGCACTTGTGGGGCATGAATGTTACTTACCACTTGTCAGCCCAAGCCTGCATTTTGACCCGGACTGCTTCAGTATCTGTTGAGTTGAGAATGGTGCTGAGCATTACGCAATTATCAGCAAACATACTCACCTCTGACCTGATGATAGATGGAAGGTCATTGATAAAGCAGCTAAAGATGATTTGGCCGAGGACTCTTCTCTGAGCAACTCCTGCAGGGATGTCCAGAAATTGAGGTGTTAGACCTCCAACAACCACAATCATTTCCCCTTTGTGCTAAGTATGACTTCAACCAGCTGAGAGTTTTCCCTTGATTCTCAGTTTTGTTTGGTCTCCTTGGTGCTATACCTGGTCAAATATGGCCCTGATGTGACGACCAGTCATTCTTACTGAGGCAAACCATTAACAATAGCAGTTAACATGGAGGCACAAAGAGGAGTTGTTTGGTGAGCATTTTATTGAAATTAGTATCGAAGGAGCAGGAAATGGACGTCAAGGACAACTCAAAGAGGGTATGAGAAAAGATAGAAGAAGGAATGGAGAAAGATTAATGTTCAGGCTAGAACAGAGGTAACCCTATGATAAGGTTTATCATAGAATCCCTACAGTGCAGAAAGAGGCCATTTGAACCATCAAGTCTCCACCGTCTCTCTGACAGAGTATCCTACTCAGGCCCTATCCCCATAACTCCATGTATTTACCCTGTTAATCCCCCTAACCTACACATCTTGGGACACTAAGGGCAATTTAACAGGGCCAATCCACCTCACCTGCACATCTTTGGACTGTGGGAGGAAACCGGCGCACTCGGAGGAAACCCCCACAGACATAGGGTGAACGTGCAAACGTCACACACTGTGAGGCAGCTGTTCTAACCACTGTGCCACCGAGCCCCCATGCCAGTTTGGTGTGGTAGGCTGACGGAAAAGAGGGAAGTGCCAGGTCTCAATCTTATTGGCGTTAAATTCATTTTCACAATCTGTGATCGACAATGGCTAATGCTGCTATATAAATGTTTTTGGAAGAGAATAGCTTAGCTCATCTATTTCAGTGTTCTCTGTTTGGGTGGTTTATGGTTGGCTAGATTTGAATAGCATTTCCTCTTGGAACTTCCCAAATTGGAAAATGTGCAGCTTATGGCTTTTTTTCTAATTTTGCACAGAGAGCTAATTTACTTTTTGCTATTTCTGTACCAGTGCATTGATATAAGTGGGCCATGTTGATAATCTGTGACCCAAAATCGAGTTAGACAAAAACCAGCAGTGAGGAGTATAGTCAGTCTTAACACGCAATTTATGATAAGAGCAAAGAACAAAGAACAAAGAAAATTACAGGACAGGAACAGGCCCTTCGGCACTCCAAGCCTGCACCGACCATGCTGACCAACTGAACTAAAACCCCCTACCCTTCTGGGGACCATGTCCCTCTATTACCATCCTATTCATGTATTTGTCCAGACTCCCCTTAAAAGTCACTATCGTATCTGCTTCCGCTACCTCCCCCGGCAGCGAGTTCCAGACACCCACCGTCCTCTGTGTAAAAAACTTGCTTTGTACATCTCCTTTAAACCTTGCTCCTTGCATCTTAAACTTATGCCCCCAGTAATTGACTCTTCCACCCTGGGGAAAAGCTTCTGACTATCAATTCTGTCCATGCCTCTCATAATCTTGTAGACTTCTATCAGGTCGCCCCTCAACCTCCGTCGTTCCAGTGAGAACAAACCAAGTTTCTCCAACCTCTCCTCATAGCTAATGCCCTCCATACAAGACAACATCCTGGTAAATCTTTTCTGTAACCTCTCCAAAGCCTCCACATCCTTCTGGTAGTATGGTGACCAGAATTGAACACTATGGGCCCGATTTTACCATTGCGTCGCACCCGTTTTCGGGCGCGAAAATGTGGTAAAGTCGGGTGTGAGGCCATTAACGCGATCCACGCCCGCGTCCGCGCAGATGCCCACTTTACCGAGGCCCGAAAATGACTGCAATCCCATTCGCGCCCAAAACAAGTGCAACGGCGATTTAAGTGCATTTGCATGCATTTAAATTGAATTAATGAACTGCCTGCCCAACTTTATCAGCTTTTCCCCCTTTACCATCGCGTTCGCAATTCCAGATTTGGCGCGAAACAGACATGCTCGACAAAGGTCTGTTTTGGGCACTCCAGCTGCCGAAGAGGTAAGTTCAGCACTTCCAACAGCTCTCTGACTCAGATCAGTGGTTACGGGGGGTGGGAAGGGAGGCAGGCGAGATCATTCTCTGGTGAGGGGGGTGTTGATGAGAAGGGAGGCTTGATCATTTTCTGATTGGGAGGGGGGAGGGGGTGGGGGGAGGAGGCGGGTCAGATATATCTCTGGTGAGGGGGGGGGGAGGGAGGCCAGATTGTTGTCTGGTGGGAGGGGGGGAGGGGAGGCGGGCCCGATCATTCTCTGGTGACGGGGGGAGGGGGCGGGAGAAGGGAGGCCCGATCGTCGTCTGGTGGAAGGGGGGGTGGGGGTGGGGAGGAGGAGGGAGGCCAGATCATTGTCTGGTTGGGGAGGAGAGGAGGCTCGAACTTTCTCTGTGGGGGGGGTGGGAGGGTGGGGAGGACCGATCGTTCTCTGGTGGGGGCGGGGAGGGGGAAGGAGGGCAGATTGTTGTCTGGTGGTGGGGAGAGGTGGGGTGGACCCAATCATTCTCTGGTGGGGGGGAGGAAGGAGGAGACGGGTCAGATGTATCTCTGGTTGGGGGGGGGGGAGGGGGCGGGGAGGTGGGGAATGCGGGGGGCAGGGGGGCGTCTGCTGCCACTCTGTGGGCGATCGGTGGAGGGGGGAAGGGGGCAGAGGATCGTGATCGGTCTGGGTAGCGGGGGGGTGGGTGGATAAGGGAGACAGTTATGTTGTAGGGATGGGAATGATGTCTGTGGGACCATAGCTCCTGCCTTTTGCTTCCGGGCCGCTTTATCCACTTTTGGCGGCCCGGAGCGATGTGACAGCTGCGCGATTATCAAATTTCTTTTCTAACTGCGCATGCGCAGTTCAGAGCTCTGATTGTTTCGGGTGCAATAAGCCCCGCCCACAGCACAATTCAGACCCGTGATTTTTTTTCAGGCGTAGTGCATATGGGGGCGCCTGAGAGCAGATTTCCAAGTCGGTTCTGAATTGCACCCAGATTCAGCACTTAGAATGAAAATGGTAAAATCGGGTCCTATATTCCAAGTGCGGCCTAACTAAGGTTCTATAAAGCTGCAACATGACTTGCCAATTTTTAAACTCAATGCCCCGGCCGATGAAGGCAAGTATGCCGTATGCCTTCTTGACCACCTTCTCCATCTGCGTTGCCACTTTCAATGACCTGTGTACCTGTACACCGAGATCGCCATGCGTATCAACACTCTTAAGGGTTCTGACATTTACTGTATATTTCCTATCTTTACTAGAGCTTCCAAAATGCATTTGTCTGGATTAAACTCCATCTGCCATCTCTCCGCCCAAGTCTCCAACCTATCTATATCCTCTTGAATCCTATGACGGTCCTCATCACTATCCGCAAATCCACCAATCTTTGTGTCATCCGCAAACTTACTGATGATGAAGCTTTATGTTCTATTTTTGCTTCATTTGTCTAGAAATGTACTATTTTGTAGTCCAACTTTGTTAAAAGAATGCAACAGTATTTGAAGAATGTATCCTACACAATGTAAAATCTTTGTTTCGACCTAGATCTAAATAGGAGGGGTAAATAATATCTTGCCAAATTTATTATTTTCAGAAAGTGGCCGAATTATTGCTGGACTTGTTAAAGGGACCAAAATGATGGGATTATTTCTGGGCAACTTATCTGATGTTCATGTGGATGGTCTGTGCTTGTTCTTTGTGCGGTATCAAAATGACACTCTCATCACAGCGAAAAATATATATGAGGTATGAAGTGACATTTGATATTATTAATTCACCACTTTTCTCATTATGTGGACATTGGTATGGTTCTTTCAACTTTTGGCAATGAAGAAAATTAGTTCTGTATTTTTACTCGTATTAAACATTCTCTGTTCATGTACAAATAGGTTCAATAATCAGCCCGTATCAAAAAACCAAAATATTGCGGATGCTGGAAATCTGAAACAAAAACAGAAAATGCTAGAAAAACTCAGCTTTCTGTCTCTTGTAAATTAGTTTTCACTGAACACTGACCTTTGTTCTCCATTAACAGATTCTGATATATTATCTTTATGCCACTATGAGCACCTTCACACTGCCAATAACTCTTCCTCTGTCTCGTGACCTGCACATCTTTGTTGCAATCTCTCCCCAGTTCTCACCTGTCACTAACCTACTTTGCTCCAGCTACTTCACCCCTTTTATTGAGTATATAATCCATGACATTTCTTCCTCTTTTTAGCTCTGTAGCAGTGTTATACAGATTCAAAACATTAAATCCATTCTCTTTCCACAGATGCTGCCAGACCTGTTGATTTTTTCCAGTATTTTCTGTTTCTGTTTCAGGTAGTTCTGTCAGTTCATGATCAGAAAGAGATTAAAACACTCTTCCAAAAAGGCATGTGGACCCCAAATTTTTGTTGTGCCAGGTTGCCATGATCAACAATATGGTGAGGCACAGGTAGTTGATTTGTATAGCTACAACCCTGTGTTCCGATACGAAACATATTGGGCCAAATTTTCATCTTGGGGTGGGAATCGGGAATGGTGGGATTTGCAGGCATCGTAATGCCACCCCCTGAATGACAGTGTTTGCATTTTTATGTTAGGGAGCTGAGGACAATCTGAAGTTGGGCTGTTGCCTTGTACACAAGATTTGAGGTTAAAACAAAGGCAGGCTGATGCTGAGGTGGTCAGGTTAAATAACCTTCCTCCATGCTTTGACACTTAAGTCCAATTCTGGGGAGGAATACGAGGCACCCTGATTGATACCAAGGTATCCCCTCACCCTTTAACCCGTTACCCTCCCTTCACTCCCCTCAACTTCCATCTCCCTCAAACTCACTCAAAATTGATAAGGAGGAAGTGTTGTATAGACTGTTGGTGCTGAAAGTTGACAAAGTACTGGAACCCAATGAGATGCATTCAAGGATACTGAAGGAAGTGAGAATGGAAATTGCAGGGGCACTGGCCATAAAGTTCCAGTCTTCTCTAGAGTCAGAGGAAGTGCCAGAGGACTGGAGAATTGTGTTTCTTCCAAAAAGACTGTAACGATAGGTTCAGCAATTATAGGCCAGTCAGTTTAAAATCAGTGATGAAAGAGCTTCTGGAAACAATTATTCGGGGTAGAATCAGTAGTAACAGGAAATAATGTGGATTGATTAGGAAGAGCCAGCATGGATTTTAGCTTACTTGCTGGAGTTTATATGGAAATAACAGACAGAGTTGTTGAGGGAAATGCATGGTGATGCGGTGTACATGGAATTTGAGAAGGCATTTCATACAGTGCCACACAACAGACTTTTTAGAACAATTATAGCTCATGGAGTAAAAGGGAAAATAGCAATATGGACACAAAATTGGCTGAATAATAGGAAGCAGAGGGTAATAGTCAGAGCATATTTTTAAGCTGAAGGAAAGTTTGTAGTGGTGTCACCAGGGTTGGTATTAGGACCCTTGCTTTTCAATATATATTGATGATCTAGATCTTGGTGTGTTGGGAAGAGTTTGAAAGTTATGGGTTGCAAAACCTTAATATAAACTGAGAAGAGAACAGTGCAGAACTTCAAAAATCATGGACAAGTTGGTGGAGTGGGCAGATAGATGCCAGATGAAGTTCAATGTGGAGAAGTGTGATATGATGCCTTTTGGTAGGAAAAACATGGAGCGATAATGTAAAATGAACTAAAATTCTGAAAAGAGGTACAGGAACAGAAGAACCAGTGTGAGTATATGCATAGGTGGTAGGACAGGTGCAAAGAGCAGTTAATAAAACAAATAGTATTCTGGGCCGGATTGATAGAGTAGCTGAGCAATTAGGTTGTGCTTAACTTAAACAAGACATCAGCTGGAATAGTGTGTACTGTTCTGGCACATGCTACAGGAAGAATGTGAATGCATGAAGGGGAATATAGAAGAGGTTTACAAAAATGGCTCCAAGAATGAGAAAGTTAAGTTATGAGGATAGTTTGGAAAGGTTGGGTCCTTGGAGTGAAGAAGGCTGAGAAAAGATTTGACAGAGATGCTCAAAACCATGAGGGGACTGAACACAGTAGATATGTAGAACTGTTCCCGCCCATTAAAGGATCAAGAACGACAGGGCACAGATTTAAAGTGATTTGCAAAAGAAGAAAGTATGATGTGAGAAAAACTATTTTCATGAGTGGTTCGGGTCTGGTATGCATTGAAAATAAGAACATAAGAACTAGGAGCAGGAATAGGCCATCTGGCCCCTCGAGCCTGCTCCGCCATTCAATAAGATTGTTGTAGGGAAAAATCCCTTGTACCAGTGCATTCAAAGAAGTCGAGTCGCAAGGCAACGTTCAAAGTGTTTTTCTTTATTGTACAATTACTGGGATCCCAGGGAGAACCAACGTAACCAGCTCCGAAACAGTGGCTTGGCCACGTTGATCTCAATCCTTTCACATCAGCTCTGGATCTTTATAGGGATCCAAATTCGAGTGGGAACATTTGATTATGCATTTTTACAATATGTATAAAGTGGTCTGTCGGGTCAGGAAGTTCTCTGGGAGGCTTGTCAATTTGCATTTGTATGGTGTGTGTTTGTGTTAATGGGACTACCTGTTCTTGCCCCGGTGTTTTAATGTGTTTCCCATTATCCCCTCTATGTGTCCCCTTATCTGAATTGACCTCATTGTTTTGTGTCTGTGTTCCCTGCTTGCGAGATTAGGTGTTAATGTCATTTTGTCCTGCTGTGTGTAGGGAGATTTAATCTAATCTTTTATTCCTTTTACCCTAGTTTGTTAAGTTTCTTTGCCTGCCTTGGCCATTTTATTCCTGTAATATTTTATTGATAGTCTGGTTATGCCATATAGCCCACTCTCGGTCTTGACTCGCAGATATCCCGATCTTCCTTGGCCAAAGGCTAGTTTAAAATGCAGCTTCGCGCTGTTGCTGGGCAGAATAAGGATCTTTCGTTGGCTTTGAAATTTAAAGGTCTCTCAGCTGTGCAGAGGGAGTTTGAACGAATATCCATCCGGGTGTTCCCCTCTGCATTGTAGGCACGTTATGAATGGTGCCATTATGGCTTTTGGAAAATTGCCTACTTCAGTCCCTCCTCTCGTCCAGGGGGTCGCATTCATGGCTGACCCCCCATGGACGATCTTCAGAGGTACAGTGACTTGTACAGATGTCGTCCTTGCCATTGTTCCTTTTCCTCTGTGGCGTGGTTAAATTCTTGCATCTGGATACTGGCAGTGGGTAGCATTCTTGATGTAATATTTGCACATATCACTTTAATACAGGTGAGGCCCAGGCAGAGTGTGAACAGGATGGCTACTACTAAGATTAATCCCTTCATAATGTATGCTCCCCAAACTGTGTTAAACAGCCACCCTAACCACCCATCAGTCCCTGTTAATCCCTGTTTAAAGCTATCCAATTGCTTTTGTATCCCGGACATGGCTGCTGTTATGTTTAGTGTCTCGTCGTGTACATATGTGATGCATTTTCCTTTGATGATGGTGCATACCCCTCCTTGTCTGGCTAGCTGATAGTCTACTGCATATCTCGTTTGCTGTGTGTATAGTCTGAGTTCTGCGAGTTCTTGGTCAATTGCACCCAGTGCTTGTAGGGTGTTGTTTCCTAAAATGGTCAGTCCACATATGAAGAAATTCCTATTACTGGCGCTGATGACCCCTGCGGCGCCTCCTGGGGATAGTGTCCCCAGAAATCCATACCCCAGAGAAGACCCTAATGTGACAGGGGCCTGCCAGTCGGCGCAGAATTCTGCGCTGATGGCCCTGGTCACTATGCGTTTCTGGACATGTCCCTCGCTTGGGCACGGAACCGTGAGAGGTCTGATTGTCCCCACGGAAAAGAACCTTGGAGGCCTGTCTGTGGCCGTCATGTATACATTTTTGAATAAAAACACGTAACCTTCTTTAACCCGATAACATGCATTACCCCGGGGTCGTTTGACCACATGGTCCCATCTTGTGGGACCTTCCCTCCCCCGGGACTGTCCACTTGATTGTACCCCTTGGTGAGAATCAAATGGGTATGTCCCCGAGGCTGAGCTTACGTGGGTGCCGTTGCACTTGCCACACATAAGCTGCCTACCCGCGGTGACTGCAATGCATTTTTGTTGCTTGCAGTCACAAGTGAAGTGTCCTTCCCGGACCCGGCACTCCTGGAGAGCACAATGTGCCTCAGCGCATGAATCATTTTTAGGGACAAAGGCATGCACGCACCCCCATCCCTCTCCCTTAAAACATTGTGGGTAGTTCCCATGTGTCTCCTCCTGTTGGGGTCCCATCCCCCTTAGAATTCCCGGCTCAGTGAGCTCTACACACCTTCCTTGTATCCCTTGTTTAAAGTACCCAATATGTTCCTTGCAGGGTGCCCCCGATGTGTCAATAGTGAATAACTCTTGTGGGAGCCACCCTGGTGTTGCGATGAATAGGGAGTTTACTGATCGCGCTGAAGGGTAACAAGCGGTCCTATTCCCATAGATCTGGATGTGTGTTTTCAGGAATAGGTTTCCTTCCATGATTGGGGGCTCTGCACCCCTAACCCCCATGTGTTGGAGCGTATTTACAATGGTCATGGTTATTATCAAATATGTCCCTGTTCCCATATCGTTTTTTTCTCAACAGTATTTTTACAGTTATAGTATATACAGAAAATAAACAGGCAATCAAATTAAAAGTAGTTTGTTCCGACGTCTTGATAGTAGATCTGGTCCTGGTTCCTGTGGAATTTGAATGAACGAAAACGGTATTCTTTAGTTCATTTGTCTTCATACAGCTTTAATTGGGTCCAGTGTTTCCAGACCCCCTGTCCCCTTATATCTATACAGGCACAGGTATCTCCGCTAATAATGACCTCGTAAGGTCCGTGCCATCTTGGGGCAAATCCTGGTTTTGCAGGAAGCACTTTTGTTAATACCCGGCTCCCGGCCTTTGGGACCTCTGGTAATATTTCTGAGTCCTCCTCTGTATCGACCTGTGCCTGATTAAAAATTACGGACCGGCGCATCCCCTTCAATTGGGTGCTAAGGTCTCGGATGTATTGACGGATCTTATCCTTTATCGGACCCACATCTGTCCAGCCTGTAATAATGTTTTCGGGTAAGTGCATTGCTCGCCCGGTCATCAGCTCGTATGGAGTCAAGCCGGTAGTTCGATTTGTGGTCGCCCTAAGCCTCATCAGAACTGCAGGTAGGACTTCTGTCCAATTTCTACCTGAGGATTGCATTGCTTTTGCCATGGTTATTTTTAGAGTCCGATTCATCCTCTCCACCATCCCGGAACTTTGTGGGTGATAGGGGATGTGAAATTTCTGTTTTATTCCTAATAGTTGGCAAATGTTTTTCATAACCTTTCCTGTGAAATGTGTTCCCTGGTCCGAATCAACTTGAATTGGCATCCCCCATCGGGGAATGACTTCTGCTGCCAATATCCTGGCTACCGTTAGGGCTGTACAATTGGTTGTGGGGAATGCTTCTACCCACCTGGTGAATTGATCTACTATTACCAGGCAGTATGTTTTCCCGTGAGAGGGGGGCAATGGTCCTATGAAGTCCATTTGTATCTGTTCCCAGGGTCCCTTCGGTCTGGGTTGGTGTCCCATCTTTACCTTTATGGGCTTCCCGGGGTTGTGCTGTGCACATATAGTGCATCTGCGGCAGTATGTGGCCACATCTCGTCCCAATCCTTTCCACCACCACTCTCTCCCCAGGCTCTGTATCATTGCATCCCTGCCTGTATGGGGAAGCCCGTGGTGTAGTTCCAGTAATGTGTTCTGGATACATCCTGGCGCCAATACCCGGTTATCTTTTCTCCATACCCCGTCAGTCCCTTTAACTGCGCCCAGCTCCTCCCATCTATCTCGTTCTTGCTGTGTAATGTCCCCATGTAATTTCTGAATGTCAATTTCTTCCGGTTCTACCACTATCGCTGCAAGGGGCAGGCTTTTAATGTCGCTGTTTTCTAGTGCTTGCTGTGCCGCTGTGTCTGCGGCTTGATTCCCTTTGAAATGAATCCACCCCGGGGTGTCCCTTCCGGGTTCCCGCTGGTGGGCTTTTATTTTAATTACTGCGGCCTCTGTAGGCTGTTCACTAGCTGCTAGCAGCGCCCTTATCTGCTGTTGGTGTTTAATGGGGGTACCTCCTGTAGTAATGAACCCCCTTCTCCCCCATGCGGGCATGTAATCATGGATCACACCAAACGCATATTGGCTGTCTGTATACACATTGACTGTTTTCCCTGCTGCTAATCTTAAGGCTTGGGTGAGGGCAACTAATTCTGCTACCTGAGCGGACTGACCCCCGTCGATCCTTCCTGATTCTAGGGTTTCCAGGTTCTGGTCTACTACTGCCCACCCTGTCCTTGGTGATCCTGATACATATTTGCGGGACCCATCCACATAGAAGGTCTTATCTGCTGTTGGAAGGGGTTCGTCTCTAATCTTTCCTTCCTTGTTATCTTTGTCAATTTCTCCACAGCTGTGCGCTTCCCCAATATCTAAAATCCCTTCCGCGGGATTTTCTCCTGTGTCCCTAATGATGGTGACTGACTTGTTAGGTGGTAGGAGTGTGGCCTCCCACCTTGCCCTCCTTATATTTGAGACTGTTTTGAGTTTGCCCGTGTTTAGCATCTCTACCAATGTATGTTTTGTGTGTAGCACAATATCTCCTGTCATGACAATGGGCTCACTTATCCTCACAGCCCATGCTGCACAATCTAGGGCGGCTATGCACCTGGGCATCCCGGTGACTACTGGTCCCTCAGCCGTTGAATAATACCCTACGGGTCTCTTTCTATCTCCATGAGTCTGTGCCACTACGGCAGAATAGAAGCCGTCCTGGTTGTCACAGAAGATGTGGAACTTCTTGCTTCCATCTGGCAGTCCCAGCCCTGGGGCTGAAATTAACCTAGCTTTCAACTCTGCATATGCTGTCTCTTGCTCTTGTCTCCACTCTATACTTTCCAAGGCTGGCTTTCCTCCCTTCACTAGTCTCTGAATTGGCTCCGCGATTCTTGCAAAGTCAGGGATAAAACTCCTACTGTAATTGAATAGTCCTAAAACTTTTCGGACCCCTCTTACTGTAACTGGTCGCGGCATTTCTTTAATCGCGGTTTTGCGGTCTGCGGGCATTTCTTGAATTCCCTGGGAAATTAGGTGTCCTAAGTACAGGACCTGGGGTTTTGCAATTTGTGCCTTATGTGGGCTGACTTTCAGCCCGGCTTTTGCCAATCCTTCTAGTACTGCATACAGGGCTGCCTTGTGCCCTTTTTCTGTTTTGGACGCTATTAACACATCATCCACATACTGGAGGACTGTATTGTCCTCATGCAATTTCACCCTACTCAGGATATCGCTCATTGTTCTGTGAAATATGGCAGGACTGTTATGAAATCCCTGTGGGAGGCGAGTCCATGTATACTGTTTCTCTCCCACAGTGAAGGCGAATTTGTTTTGGGATTCTGAGTCCAGTGGAAGGGACCAGAACCCATTTGCTATATCTAGCACCGTGAAAATTTTGTGGTCTTGTGCCAATCCGTTTAAAATAGTCGAGGGGTTTGCCACAATGGGGTGTAATTTAGGTGTTACCTTGTTCAAACCTGTGTAATCGATGGTGAGCCGGTAGCTCCCGTCAGGTTTTATAACTGGCCATGTGGGGGAATTGGTGGTACTGGTGGTTTCCCTGAGGATTCCCTTTTCTATTAAACCCTTGACTATTTCTACCACTGCCCCTTGCGCTTCTCTCTTGATAGGGTATTGTCGGTGGGGCTTGTGTTCCGGTCCTGGGACTTTTATCGGTTCTGTGTCGGTTAGTCCGGTATCTAATTTCGTCCTAGCCCAGGCTTCGGGAATGGAAGCGCAGATGGCTCCGAACCCTTCTTTTTCCTGATCCCAATCTCGGGCCACTATGGTGGCTATCCCAACCGTCCCCAGGTGGCTAGCTAATGTCCCTATTCCGGTCTTCCTACCGTCAGGTTGTGGCCAAATTAGTTTCCCTTTCCCACAATCTATCAGCACCTGGTATTCCCTCATTAAATCGTTCCCCATGATTGTGCCCTCATTATTCTGACAAACGTAAAATTGCATTGGAATATACTTGTGGTTGATTTCTACTAGTGTGGTTTCACTAAGATAGGCGGGTATTCTCTCTCCCCCTACCCCGGTTATGTGTATTCTTTTGTTGGTCAGTGGCAGGGGTAGGTTTGTAATTGATATGGCTGCTCCCGTATCTACTAACATGTGGCATTCCCTACCCCCTACCAGGGCTTCTACATATATTCTCTCCCCCTCTTTCCTGTTTTGGATGGGAGCTACGGGTTGTGAGATTTCGACCAGTGTTAGCCGATAGGTGGAGTGGACGGACACCGGCTTTTGTCGGGATTCACTGTCTTCTGTGGGCGTGGCTACACTAATCCTCTCTTGTCTCCCATCTCCCTGGTTTGGGGTCTCTTCTAGTCACCCTAGTGGATTCCGGGAATGTGGTGCCCCCGGGGTTGGTCTATAGTTGTCTCGGGGTCTCCCATGTTTCCCCCAACATGTTGCCTCGGTGTGCCCTGCCCTGTGGCAGTGGTCACAGCGGGGCCCGCCATTCTCGGGTTTCCCTTTGAATGGTGCTTCCCTGCAGAATCTAGCCGTATGCCCTGGCTGGCCACATGTGTAGCAGCTGAACCCGGTTCTCCCCTTATCTCCATTATGGGGGGTTCCAGTTCTCTCTCGTCTGGGCTTTGCCTGGGCAACCTTCCCTTCTTTTATCCCGCTAGCCCACTCGACTAGCTCATCATAGTCTTGGGATGCTAACACCCCCATCTTAAGGATTTCTTGGTGTACCTCTGATAGCCCGTCCTTGAATGCCTGGATAAAAGCCCTGTCTCTCCTATCCACATTGTCCTGTTCTGAACATTCCCTATATACCTGGAATAATCTCTCTCCAAATTCCGATGCACTTTCCCCCTGTCCTTGTTTAGTATTTGTGATCCTGCTCCAATTAGTGGGGGAGTTCCCTAAGACCCGTTGGATTTCGGTCTTAAATAATGTAAAGGGTGCCTGCTGGTCGTCTATCTCAGCCGTTGTAGGAACGGCATGTGTCCACCTTCCTCCATTATAGTCCTGTGCTGCTTGGGTCGCTGGCCCTCCTGCCACCAACCTCCATTTATCCGCTGGACAGGCTGCCCTGACCAGCTGGTGTATGTCCCTTAAATGTAACTGGTGTCCTACCCAGAGTGAATCCAATTCGCCCCAAAATCCCAGGTTTGCGCTTCTGGGTTTTAACTTCCCCAGGGATGCCATAATCTGCTGCCTTTCCCCTGGGGTAAAAGGCTTATAGGTTGCTTTTGGTTGTGCTAACGTCCCTCCTCTGGTGACTGGCGCTAGATTATAATTTTTTATGTCTCCTTCTGATGCTGGAGCGGTTGTATGTTTCTGCACTGACTCGTATGAGCGCCGAGGGTCCGTTTCCTCTGATCTCTGCGTTATCTCCGCAGTGTGGCTTCTGTGTTCTAATTCCCTCACTCTCTCCTGCAATACCTTAATTTGTTCTGTCTCTTTGTGTCTCTCCTCCATTGAGGCATTTACCTTCTCAATTAGTCCAGCTAACTGGGTCACTAACATTACTCCCATTACTTTTGTTTTGTCCCGTTTAACTCCGTCTACCCACTTTCTTTGATCTTCTAAAGTTTGTGATGCGTTCCACCCGTTCCGTTTCATCTTTGCAACAATCGCTTCTCTGGCGAACAGATACTTCAAAATGAGAGCTACTGCAGTTTCTCCCTTAACAACGTGGTCTGCCATTTTTCTGTCTAGCAGTCCTGCAACCCCCGTATGCTGGTTCCAACAGTAAAAGTGCCCCAACTCTCTCTCTTATCTCCTGTCACTGATACTGCTCCAGCACCGTCTGTATTGCTGTAGGGTCTCGTAGTGGGGTCCCAGTGGGTCTCTTCCCCTGTGCTCCCCCAACTATTCCTGACACCTCACGCTTGGTCTATTTTGTGTTGTCTTATTGGGATGTGTGCTGGTTTTTTTTAGTGGGTTTGTCGGCCCCTGTCCCCAGCCCCTTTAAGTACAATGCCTCCCGCTTGGCCACCACCTCCACTAGCAAGGTTGATCCGTTACCCCAAAACCTGGTTCCCTGCTATGGACTGTGGTGTTCCCTACAGATGAACAAGGTTATCAAACTCCGCCCGGGTCCCTAATGGATCCTCCGTCGTCGTGTCTCTTGGTCAGGATGGATCGGGTCCCCTTTTCCTCAACACTTACACATATGTATCTGTTATCAAAGCCCCTGTTATAATTAGTAACTGTATCGACTCTGAGGTTGTTCGTCCCTTCAGAGTCTGTGTTGTTACCCGATTTACACTGTCCGTGCCTTGCACCCTGAGTGCCTGTGCCTCTTAGCGCCCGCTTCAAAACCCAACCTTAGCGTGGGAGATTTCTCCTCTTAACGTCCAGTTTAGGGTAGGGCACCTTGAGTCAAGCACTCCCTTGTCCTATTGCCTTGGCACAGACAGCGGTTTCGTCGACAATCCTGGGTTAGTTACACCAATTAGTTCTGCATGCGGTTCTTATCTTTATATTAGTCTTAATTCCTTATTCCCGTTATCAAATAGCCCAAAACCTGTTATCTTTACCTCTGGTCCTCTATTCCTATTAAAGTTACTTACCTTCTACCACGCGGTCGTTCTGACCTGTACCTTCAATTTAAAAACTTAGGCAAGATTATACAGTTCTACAAGACAACAATATTTAACACAGACAAACCCTAACCCTTAAAGGTACCTCACTTTGAACGGAGACTTGTACTCGCCCTTGACTGCTCTGGATTTTTATCAGATTCGTTTAAATTTGATCCCGGCTTCCAGACCGTGGCCACCAGTCAGAAGTCAGATATCAAATCCTGAGCCGACTACGCCATTTGTTGTAGGGAAAAATCCCTTGTACCAGTGCATTCAAAGAAGTCGAGTCGCAAGGCAACGTTCAAAGTGTTTTTCTTTATTGTACAATTACTGGGAACCCAGGGAGAACCAACGTAACCAGCTCCGAAACAGTGGCTTGGCCACGTTGATCTCAATCCTTTCACATCAGCTCTGGATCTTTATAGGGATCCAAATTCGAGCGGGAACATTTGATTATGCATTTTTACAATATGTATAAAGTGGTCTGTCGGGTCAGAAAGTTCTCTGGGAGGCTTGTCAATTTGCATTTGTATGGTGTGTGTTTGTGTTAATGGGACTACCTGTTCTTGCCCCGGTGTTTTAATGTGTTTCCCATTATCCCCTCTATGTGTCCCCTTATCTGAATTGACCTCATTGTTTTGTGTCTGTGTTCCCTGCTTGCGAGATTAGGTGTTAATGTCATTTTGTCCTGCTGTGTGTGGGTAGATTTAATCTAATCTTTTATTCCTTTTACCCTAGTTTGTTAAGTTTCTTTGCCTGTCTTGGCCATTTTATTCCTGTAATATTTTATTGATAGTCTGGTTATGCCATATAGCCCACTCTCGGTCTTGACTCGCAGATATCCCGATCTTCCTTGGCCAAAGGCCGGTTTAAAATGCAGCTTCGCGCTGTTGCTGGGCAGAATAAGGATCTTTCGTTGGCTTTGAAATTTAAAGGTCTCTCAGCTGTGCAGAGGGAGTTTGAACGAATATCCATCCGGGTGTTCCCCTCTGCATTGTAGGCACGTTATGAATGGTGCCAATATGGCTTTTGGAAAATTGCCTACTTCAAGATCATGGCTGATCTTTTTGTGAACTCAGCTCCACTTGCGTGCCCACTCACCATAACCCTTAATTCCTTTACTGTTCAAAAATTTATCTATCCTTGCCTTAAAAACATTCAATGAGGTAGCCTCAACTGCTTCACTGGGCAGGGAATTCCACAGATTCACAACCCTTTGTGTGAAGAAGTTCCTCCTCAACTCAGTCCTAAATCTGCTTCCCCTTATTTTGAGGTTATGCCCCCTAGTTCTAGTTTCACCCGCCAGTGGAAACAACTTCCCTGCTTCTATCTTATCTATTCCCTTCATAATCTTATATGTTTCTATAAGATCTCCCCTCATTCTTCTGAATTCCAATGAGTATAGCCCCAGTCTTATGAGTCTCTCCTCATAAGCCAACCCTCTCAACTCTGGAATCAATCCAGTGAATCTCCTCTGCACCCCCTCCTGTGCCAGTATATCCTTTCTCAAGTAAGGAGACCAAAACTGTACAGAGTACTCCAGGTGTGGCCTCATCAGCACCTTATACAGCTGCAACATAACCTCGCTGTTTTTAAACTCCATCCCTCTTGCAATGAAGGACAAAATTCCATTTGCCTTCTTAATTACCTGCTGCACCTGCAAACTAACTCCTTGAGATTCCTGCACAAGGACACCCAGGTCCCTCTGCAATTTTGCTGCAATTTTCTACCATTTAAATAATAGTCCATTTTGCTGTTATTCCTACCAAAATGGATGATCTCACATTTACCAACATTGTACTCCATCTGCCAGACCCTCGCCCACTCACTTAGATTATCTATATCCCTTTGCAGACTTTCAGCGTCCTCTGCACACTTTGCTCTTCCACCCATCTTAGTGTCATCTGCAAATTTTGACACACTACACTTGGTCCCCAACTCCAAATCATCGATGTAAATCGTAAACAATTGCGATTCGAACACTGATCCCTGAGGCACTAGTCACTGATCGCCAACCAGAAAAACACCCACTAACCCCCACTCTTGGCTTTCTGTTCGTTAACCAATCCTCTATCCATGCTAATATATTACCCGTAACACCCTGCACCTTTATCTTATGTAGCAGTCTTTGGTGTGGCACCTTGTCAAATGCCTTCTGGAAATCCAGATACACCACATCCACAGGTTTCCCATTGTCCACTGCACGTGTAATTTTCTCAAATTTTCTCTAATTCCACCAAATTAGTCAAACATGACCTTCGCCTTCATGAACCCATGCTGCGTCTTACCAATGGGACAATTTATATCCAGATGTCTCGCTATTTCTTCCTTGATGATAGATTCAAGCATTTTCCCTACTACAGAAGTTAAGCTAACTGGCCTATAGTTACCTGCCTTTTGCCTACCTCCTTTTTTAAACAGTGGAGTCACATTTGCTGTTTTCCAATCTGCGGGAACCACCCCAGAGTCCAGCGAATTTTGGTAAATTACCACTAATGCATTTGCTATTTCTCCCGCCATCTCTTTTAGTACCCTGGGATGCATTGCATCAGGACCAGGAGGATCCTGGAGGATTGGTGAAGGCAGGTTCAGTCGAGGCATTGAAGAGGGCATTAGATAATTCCTTGAATAGAAACAATGTGTAAGGATGCAGGGAAAGGACAGGAGAATTGCACTAAGTCATGATGCTTATTTATTGAGCTGATGCAGATATGATGGGCCAAATAGCCTTCTTCTGATTTGATTTATTATTGTCACATTTATTAACATACAGTGAAAAGGATTGTTTCTTGCGCGCTATACAGACAAAACGTACCGTTCATAGAGAAGGAAACGAGAGAGTGCAGAATGTAGTGAAAGAGTTAGAATGAAGTTTTAGAAGCATAGAACGGGAGTAAAAGATAGAATTAGAAGGTATGCTGGGCACAGCTTGCAAGAAGTCGCCTCGCTCCTGTGCCATCTTGGATGCCTTGATGCCTGTGCTGTAACAATTCTCCATATCCACCCAATCTATTCTTGCAGTCTCCACTCTATTTAGAACTCATGAGTATCCAGTATAAACATAACTCACAGTCCTGTAAAAGCATTTAAATGTCTTTGAGAAACTCATAAATCCATCAAAATAAACAAACATCACTTAAATAAAATTATAAATCCTTTTAAACAGCTTATATATCACTCAAACTACCATGCTCACATTCTCCTTGTGAACAACCTTTGCTGAGCAGAATACAATTGTGGGTTTGGAAGCCAGCCAATTATTCATTAACAGATTCCATTGAATGGCTGGAGAAACAATGCCAACTGAGATGTATTCATCACTAATTTAATTTGATTTATTATTGTCACATATATTGAGAAACAGTGAAAAGTATGGTTTCTTGCACGCTATACAGACAAAACATACCGTTCATAGAGTACACAGGGGAGAAGGAAAAAAGAGGGTGCAAAATATAGTGTTACAGTCACTGTTAGGAATTTAGACAATTTTAATTAAATTCTGTGGAACTATCGTGTCAACAAAATCTCCTGAACTGAATACCATAAAGCCAAAAAAATCAGCCATCTATTAAAAAGTTGAAACAGCCAAATGGATAGCTGAGCTAAAATTCAAGACAAACATGATCAAGTGGAGATGGACAAAATGTTCAAGTTCCTGGTGTTCAGATCACCAACAATCTATCCTGGACCCTCCACGCCGACGTGACAGTTAAGAAAGCTTACAAATGCCTCTACTTTCTCAGAAGACGAAGGAAACTTGGCATGTCCACTATGACTCACCAATTTTTACAGATGCACCATAGAAAGCATCCTATCTGGTTGTATTGCAGCTTGGTAAGGCTCCTGCTCTGACCAAGACCTCAAGAAGTTACAAAGGGTGTGAACATAGCCCAGTCCATCACGCAAACCAACCTCCCATCCATTGACTCTGTCCACATTTCCCGCTGCCTTGGGAAAGCAGCCAGCATAATCAAGCACCCCAGATATAACCCTTTCCAACTTCTTCCATCGGGAGAAAGATAAAAAAAGTCTGAAAACACATACCAACAGACTCAAGAATAGCTTCTTCGCTGCTGCCATCAGACCTTTGAATGGTTGTACCATATATTAAGCTGATCATTCTCTTCACCCTACCGGTAGCTGCAACACTATATTCTGCACCCTATCCTTTTCCCCTTTGTACTTCATGAAGGGGAAATGCACAGCACGCAAGGAACAATACTTTTTACTGTATCCCTGTACATTTGACAATAAATCAAATCAAATGAACGCAAAGGAGACAGTTCACACAATCAAATCCAAATTTCACTATTAAAGTCATAAACTGTCATTATATCGCAGTTTGAAATTAAACCTAAACCCTCATATGTACAAACGCTGTTGTTTAAACCATAGAAACCCTACAGTGCAGAAGGAGGCCATTCGGCCCATCAAGTCTGTACTGACAACAATCCCACCCAGGCCCTATTCCCGTAACCCCTCTATATTAAGCCTGCTAATCCCCCTAACACTAGGGTCAATTTAGCATGGCCAATCAACCTAACCCACACATCTTTTGACTGTGGAGGAAACCGGAGCACCTGGAGGAAACCCACACAGACACGGAGAATGTGAAAATTCCACACAGACAGTGACCCAAGCCAGGAATCGAACTCGGGTTCCTGGCACTGTGGGGCAGCAGGGCTAACCACTGTGCCACCCGGTTAACTTCAATCTAACTAAGATTTCAACCCGTTTTTACACAGAAGCACTAAATTAAACTCATTTAAATATATATCTTATTTCTAATATCCAACAATACAAACATAGGTCACTTAAAACTACCATTGCTTCCTGACACCTCTCCCTTTTAATGAAATTCTTTACACTGGGGTTACACCTACTTCACACAAACTTAACATCACACATATCGAACAACATAAATGATTACGATGAAACTTCATTTATTTCACAGCTAATCATAAAATCCTACAGTGCAGAAGAAGGCCTTTTGGCCCATCGAGCCTGAACCGATCACAATCCCACCCAGGCCCTATCCCCATAACCCCATGCATTTACCCGAGCTAGTCCCCATGACACTAAAGGGACAATTTAGCATGGCCAATCCACCTAACCCACATATCTTTGGGACTGTGGAAGGAAACCAGAGTACCCAGAGGAAACCCACGCAGACGTGAGGAGAATGTGCAAACTTCACACAGACAGTGAACCAAGCCGGGAATTGAACCCATGTCCCTGGCGCTGTGAGGCAGCAGTGCTAACCACTGCGCCACCATGCCACCCATAATATACTACCTCCACAAAGGATTAGAAAATTGCCAATATAGCATCCTTATTTGTTGGAGGATTTCACTAAAAATTGAGCGTTCAGACTTGAGTGGAGCATAACAAGGTGAATTTATTCAAGCTTTTGCCACATGCATGTGGGAGAGGCCTTCCAAGTCAAGCTTGGAGACACTGTCATTTACAGGGCAAAGCAATGTATTGATACAATTGCGTTACAATAGCTACCTGCAACATTAATTCAGAATAAACTGTGTGTCAATCAAGCGTTTTGCTTCCCCTTTTCTTCGTATTGCAAACTAGGTCAAACTTTGGTGGTGGTTTCTTATCTTGTCACTCCTGGCCCTCAAAGTCTCTATGGTTTGATTTGATTTATTATTGTCACATGTATTAGCATACAGTGAAAAGTATTGTTTCTTGCGTGAGTATAAGGAGTAAAGCATACCATACATAGAGAAAGGAAGGAGAGAGTTCGGAATGTAGTGTTACAGGCATAATTAGCGTGTCGAGAAAGATCAACTTAATCCGAGGTAGGTTCATTCAAAAGTCTGATGGCAGTGGGGAAGAAGCTGTTCTTGAGTCGGTTGGCACATGTCCTCAGACTTTTTTCTGATGAAAGGAGGTGGAAGAGAGTATGTCTGGGGTGCGTGGTGTCCTTAATTATGCTGGCTGCTTTTCCAAGGCAGCGGGAAGTATAGACAGTGTCAATGGGTGGGAGGCTGGTTTGAGTGATGGATTTGGCTTCGTTCACGACCCTTTGTAGATCCTTGCAGTCTTGGACAGAGCAGGAGCCATACCAAGCTGTGATACAACCAGAAAGAATGCTTTCTATGGTGCATCTGTAAAAGTTGGTGAGAGTCATAGCAGACATGCTGGTGATCTGGACACCGAGAAACTTGAAGTTCTCGACCATTTCTACTTTGTCTCCATTGATATAGACATAGCATGTTCTCCACGACGCTTCCTGAAGTTGATGACTATTTCCTTTATTTTGTTGACATTGAGGGAGAGATATTGTTGTCGCACCAGTTCACCAGATCCTCTATCTCTTTCCTGTACTCTGTCTCTTAATTGTTTGAAATGCGACCCACTACGGTGGTGTCATCAACAAACTTGAAAATCAAGTTGGAGGGGAACTTTGCCACACAGTCATAGGTGTATAAGGAGCTGGTGCTGAGGACACTGCCTTGTGGGGCACCAGTGTTGAGGATGATCGTGGAAGTGGTGTTAGAACAAGGAACAGTAGAGCACAGGAGCAGGCCCTTTGACCCTCCAAGCCTGCACCGATCACGTTTACCTATCTAAACCAACTGCTTATATCCCTCTATTCCCATTCCTTTGTCAGACATCACCATGATGGATTTACCCTTCTCCATTGTCATTAGACGGTTACACATGCATGCATTTAAGAAATAAAATTACGCAGTAAATCATTACAAGAAAAACAAAGCACAACACCAGTCCTTGCACCATATGCTTATCAAGGTAAGAATTGAATGTGGCTAACATAACTGCCTCAACCACCTCACTTGGCAGTGCATTCCAGGCCCCCACCACCCTCTGTGTAAAAGACTTGTCTGCACATCTCCACTGAACCTTTCCCCCTTATCTTGTTGCCTATCCTTCTGATTTCGGTCTGTGGGTTAGGAAGTTCAGGATCCAGTCACAGAGGAAGGAGCCGAGACCAGGCCTCAGAGTTTGGGAGATGAGTTTTATAGGAATAATAGTGTTGAAGGCTGAGCTGCAGTCGATAAACAGGAGTCTGACATAGTGTCTTTATTATCTAATTGTTCCAGGCTTGAGTGCAGTACCAGGGAGATGGCGTCTGCTGTGGACCTGTTGCAGCAGCAGATGAACTGTAGTGGATCCAATCTAGGAGGCCAGAATTGATTTGTGCCATGGTTAACTGTGGGATCCTTTGTATCGTTTGCTTCAGTTAAATGACTTGGAAGATCCATGGTGCAAGGATTGGTGTTGTGCTTTGTTTTCCTTGTAATGATTTACTGTGTAATCTTATTTCTTAAATGCATGTGTAACCGTCTAATGACAATGGAGAAGGGTAAATCATCATAGAAACCCTACAGTACAGAAAGAGGCCATTCGGCCCATCGAGTCTGCACCGACCACAATCCCACCCAGGCCCTACCCCCATATCCCTACATATTTTACCCGCTAATCCCTCTAATCTACACACCCCAGGACACTAAGGAGCAATTTTAGCATGGCCAATCAACCTAACCCGCACATCTTTGGACTGTGGGAGGAAACCGGAGCACCCGGAGGAAACCCACGCAGACACGAGGAGAACAAATCCATCATGATGACGTCTGCCAAAGGAATGGGAAGCAAACCATTCCTGCACCTGGAGGAGGTTTCATATATTTGATTCAAAATGGTTATCTAAAATCATAGGAGGGATTGTGGGATTCGTTTTATGGTTTGCTTCAGTTAAAATACTTCATTTTAAGGTATTTCTGCCTGTGTAACTAACTATGCAAAGCTTTAAAGCTAACTAGACCACATTTTAGACTCAGCAGGCACTCTGCAATTAGTTTGGAAAGTTGACAGCATTCTTTGAAAATACA
The DNA here is from genome assembly GCF_964213995.1 of Mustelus asterias. Classification (NCBI taxonomy): domain Eukaryota; kingdom Metazoa; phylum Chordata; class Chondrichthyes; order Carcharhiniformes; family Triakidae; genus Mustelus; species Mustelus asterias. The sequence goes on from NC_135805.1 coordinate 8,346,748, forward strand.
ATGTTAGCATAGAGTCATAGATGTTTACAGCACGGAAACAGGCCCTTTGGCCCAACTTGTCCATGCTGCCCCCTTCTTTTAAACACTAAGCTAGTTAAGATGCCCGCATTTGGCCCATATCCCTCTATACCCATTTTACTCATGTAACTGTCTAAATGCTTTATAAAAGACAAAATTGTACCCGCCTCTACTACTACCTCTGGCAGCTTATTCCAGATACTCACCACTCTGTGTGAAAAAATTGTATCTCTGGACCCTTTTGTATCTCTTGCATCTCACCTTAAATCTATGTCCTCTAGTTTTAGACTGCCCTACATTTGGGAAAAGATGTTGACTATCTAGCTGATCTATGCCCTCATTATTTTATAAACCTCAATAAGATCATCCCTAAGTCTCCTACGCTGCAGGAAAAAATGTCCCAGTCTATCCAACCTCTCCTTATAACTCAAACCATCGAGTCCCGGTAGCATCCTAGTAAGTCTTTTCTGCACTCTTTCTCGTTTAATAATATCCTGTCTATAATAGGGTGACCAGAACTGTACACAGTATTCCAAGTGTGGCCTTACCAATGTCTTGTATAACTTCAACAGGACGTCCCAACCTCTGTATTCAATGTTCTGACCAATGAAACCAAGCATGCTGAATGCCTTCTTCACCACTTTGTCCACCTGTGACTCCACTTTCAAGGAGCTATGAACCTATACCCCGAGATCACTTTATTTTATAACTGTCCCCAATGCCTTACCATTAACTGAGTAAGTCCTGCCCTGGTTCAATCTATTAAAATGCATCATCTCGCATTTATCTAAATTAAACTCCATCTGCCATTAGTCAGCCCACTGGTCCAATTGATCAAGATCCCGTTGCAATCCTTGATAACCTTCTTCACTGTCCACAATGCAACCAATCTTGGTGTCATCTGCAACTTATTAACCATGCCTCCTAAAATCTCATCCAAATCATTAATATAAATGACAAATAACAGTGGACCCAGCACCAATCTCTGAGGCACACTGCTAGTCACAGGCCTCCAGTTTGAAAAACAACCCTCTGTCTTCTGTATCCAATTAGCTACCTCACCCTGGATCTCATGAGATTTAACATTATGCAATAACCAACCATGCGGTACCTTGTCAAAGATCTTGCTAAAGTCCATGTAGACAAAATCAACTGCACTGCCCTTATTTACCTTCTTGGTTACCCCTTCAAAAAACTCAATCAAATTTGTGAGACATGATTTTCCACTCACAAAGCCGCGCTGACTGTCCCTAATCAGTTCTTGCCTCTCTGAATGCCTGTAGATCCTGTCTCTCAGAATATCTTCTAACAACTTACCCACTACAGATGTGAGGCTCACCGGCCTCTAGTTCCCAGGGCTTTCCCTATGGCCCTTCTTAAACAAAGGCACAGCATTTGCTACCCTCCAATTCTCAGCTGTGACTGTCGCAGATTCAAATATCTCTGCTGGGGGACCCGCATTTCCTCTCTAGCCTCCCACAATGTCCTGGCATACACTTCATCAGGTCCCGGGGATTTATCTATCTTGATGCGCTTTAAGACTTCCAGCATCTCCTTCTCTGTAATATGTACACTCCTCAAGACATCACTATTTACTTCTTTAAGTTTCCTAACATCCATGCCTTTCTCAACAGTAAATACTGATGAGAAATATTCATTTAGGATCTCATCCATCTCTTGTGGATCTGCACATTGATGACCTTGTTGATCCTTAAGAGGCCCTACTCTCTCCCTAGTTACTCTTTTTCCCTTTATGTATTTGTGGAAGGTGTTTGGATTCTCCTTTGCCTTATCTGCCAAAGCAATCTCATGTCCCCTTTTTGACCTCCTGATTTCTCTCTTAACTCTACTTCGACAACTCTGTGTTCTTCGAGGGATCCAATTGATCCCAGCTGCCTATGCATGTCATGTGCCTCCTCCTTCTTTTGACCAGGGCCTCAATAACCCTAGGCCCCTGAGGAATCCTTCAAGGCCAGCAGAAGTCAATCATCTCAGGCTTCCACCACACAATCCCCAGCGCAGATACTAACATCATGGTGGGACAAGTTAGTAGTGAGGCTTCTGGCTCACTATCTGGTGCACACAACACAGCTATTGATATACATTTGCTGGAGGCAGAAACATCCCAGGGTTTGGGCAAGCGCAGGTCTGCAAGAGCTGAGGAGACAGCTCGCCCTGAGCCAGGTGCCAGGCCACTGGGGTCAATTTGCCCTAAGCTGCTGCAGCTGCAACAGCTGGGGAATGCAGAATGGTGCGTCAGAAACATTGCAGCAACTGCGAGGCTGTTGGAAGGAATCCCACAGACTTCAAGTGCAGGAGATGATGCTGACAATGCATGTTACCCACGCCAACACTGCAAGGGTGGCATCCGCAATGGAAAGCCTGGGTCAGGAAATGGTCACCATGGGTGGCAGAGTTGAAGGCATGGCAGAGTCACAGCAGACCATGGCCAAGACTTCCAAGAGCATGGTCCCCAGTCACAATGGGCCATTGCTGAAGGGCTCCAGAGCTTGGCGCAGTCTGAGAGGGCACTTGCTGCGGGCCTTGAGAGCGTGGCCCAGACTCAGAGGGCCATTGACAAGGGCACACCGTGGAGCGAACGCAGTTGGGCCTCCAGGACTGGCAGGGCTTCTGGAGTTTAGTCCAGCTGCTCCATTGTCATAAGGAGTGTCTGAAGAGCCCATTGACACCCCGAGGAAGGAGGAAGGGTTATAGCCTGTGCAATGGTCTTCCACCCAGCAGACTCAGACCATCATTCTGAATTCCCGCTTCCTGACACCGGTGCATCTCATGGACAGCGGGATCAACAGAGTGGCATGGATATGTGCAAGACATCAGAAAGTCGGCAAGGGGCCTCCAAGTCTTGGCTCTCTAGGAGATGCCTGCCAAGGGCATCACAGGCCATGGGATTAGGGTAATATGCACTGTTAAAAATCACAAATGTTATTGCACCCCACAGCTGTGACTCCCATGAGTGTGTTTTGCCTCCCACAAGGATGACTGTACCCCGGCTGAGGCTCAGAGCACCATTCTGCACGGGAGAGTCTCTTCAGCCCATCAGGTCTCTGATCCCCAGTTCCCAGCACCTGTACCAGACCCCTGCCATACATGGTACTCCAAGTGCTCAGCCGAAAACGCTGTGAGAGTAACAAGGTCACCTGCCCCCACCGCTGACGGGGATCTCAGCAATCCACGTTCCGCTACTCCGATCCCTGCCAACCCCCTGTAGGCTCACAGTGACAGCCTGGCATGGCATCCTCATTACCTACCAGACCCTTGGACTGGTTGTGTCTCCAGAATGCCTGCGACGCCCTCGGCCAAGGCCTACTGTGTCTCCAGGGTGCCTTGGACCCTGCCATACATGGCAAACATTTTCTGCTCCAGGCTTTCCACTGGGGACGCCACCCTTGCAGTTTTGGTTTGTGTACCATGTAATGCTGGCACCATCTCCTGCGACAGAAGTTGAATTCCTCCAAACAGTCTCGGAGTTGCTGCAGTGTTGCTGAAAGTTCCTCCTGCAATCCCCAGCTCTGCTGATGTATCTCCAGTAGCTTCGGAATCCCAGCTTAGGCACCTGGCTTAGGACCACTTAAATCTTTACCTTTGGCAGACCTCCGCATGCCTGAGACCTCAGATGTTCCCACCTCTACCTGATGTGCATCCACGGCTGTGTCGGGTGCACCATGATTCAGAAGCCTTACCAATAACATGTCTCACCCTAGTGATCATATCCGTGCTGGTGGATTGTGTGGTTGATACCTGTGTCGAGTGAATGATACTGACCTTGGAGGATTTCTCAGGGCCTTCCTCCGTGGTGTCATTGCTGTTGTCAGCAAGCTTTGCGGCGGGAGAAATGGAAGATGTGGTGACGCCAGATGGTCCGGTCACATCGGGGTCCTTTCCTGCAACAAAGGACACATGGTTCAGTGCAAGGGAGGGACAAGTATCTGGGCAGCATGCCATTTACTTGAGATATGTCATATGAATGAAGAGCTGGTGCAGGGGGCAGGGATTTAGATTTTTGGATCATTGGGATCTTTTCTGGGAAAGGGCTGACCTGTTCAAGAGGGATGGATTACATCTGAACTGGAGGGGGATTAACATCTTGGTGGGGAGATTTGCGAGAGCCACTCGGGAGGGTTTAAACTAGTTTGGCAGGGGGGTGGGATCCAAAGTAGTAGGGAGACAGAAGAGAAGTTTGAGGACAGCACAGAAGTTAAAGAGAGCACATTAAGTAGTAAAGGGAGTGTCAGTAATCCTAGTACCAGACAGATCAGGCAAAAGCAAGACAGAGAGCAAGGGAAGTCCAGATTAAACTGCATTTATTTCAATGCAAGAGGCCTGACGGGCAAGGCAGATGAACTCAGGGCATGGATGGGTACGTGGGACTGGGATATTATAGCAATTACTGAAACATGGCTAAGGACTGGCAGCTCAATGTTCCAGGGTACAGGTGCTATCGGAAAGATAGAACAGGAGGTAAGAGAGGAGGGGGAGTTGCACGTTTGATGAGGGAAAGCATCACGGCCATACTGAGAGGGGATATATCCGGGGGTTCGGCCAAATGGGTAGAACTGAGAAATAAGAAGTGGGAAATAGACAGGAAGGAAAAGGTGGTGGGGTCGCGCTATTAATAAGAGATAATATCAGGGTAGTACTGAGGGATGACATAGGCTCTGAGGAACAAAACGTGGAATCGTTATGGGTAGAGATGAGGAATAGTAGAGGGAGAAAGACACTAGTAGGTGTGGTATATAGGCCCCCAAATAATAATGTTGAGGTAGGGAGGGCTATGAACAAGCAGATAAGGGATGCGTGTAAAAACGGAACGGCAATAATCATGGGGGACTTCAACATGCACATTGACTGGCAGACTCAAGTCGGTAAGGGTGGAATGGAGGAAGAGTTCTTAGAATGCTGTCGGGATAGTTTCCTTGAACAGCATGTTACGGAACCGACGAGGGAACGAGCTATTTTGGATCTGGTATTGTGTAACGAGGTAGGTAGAATTAAGGATCTTATTGTGAAGGACCCTCTTGGGTCTAGTGACCACAATATGGTCGAATTTCTGATTCAGATGGAAGAGGAGAAAGTTTGGTCTCAAACCAGTGTCCTCTGTTTGAACAGAGGGAAATATGATAGGATGAGGGATGAATTGGCTAAGGTAGACTGGGAGAGCAGGCTGGCAGGTAGGATAGCTGAGGAACAGTGGAGGATTTTTAAGGAGATCCTTTTCAGTTCTCAGCAAAAATATATTCCAGCAAAAAACAAGGATTGTAAGAAAAGGGAGAACCAGCCGTGGATAACGAAGGAAATAAAGGAGAGTATTAAAATAAAAACAGCTGCGTACAGAGTGGCCAAAAATAGTGGAGAAACAAGTGATTGGGAAAAATTTAAGAAACAACAAAGAGAGACGAAGAAAGCGATAAAGAAAGGAAGGATAGACTATGAAGCTAGGCTAGCAATTAATATAAAAAATGATCGTAAAAGTTTTTATAAATATATAAAAAGGAATAGAGTGGCTAGAGTGAATGTTGGACCCTTGGAGGACGAGAGGGGGGAGTTAATAGTGGGAAATGAGGATATGGCTGAGTCTTTAAATAAGTTTTTTGTGTCGGTCTTCACGGTGGAGGACACAAATAGTTTGCCAAATATTAACGATAGAGGGTTGGCAGCAGGAGAAATACTTAATACGATTAATGTTACCAGAGAGGCAGTGCTGGGTAGACTAATGGGACTGAAGGTGGACAAGTCCCCGGGTCCGGATGGAATGCATCCCAGGGTATTGAAAGAAATGTCAGAGGTAATAGTGGATGCGTTAGTGATTATTTATCAAAACTCGTTGCATTCTGGGGTAGTGCCGGTTGATTGGAAAACGGCTAATGTTACGCCGCTGTTTAAAAAAGGAAGGAGACAAAAGGCGGGTAACTATAGGCCGGTCAGCTTAACGTCTGTAGTAGGGAAAATGCTGGAATCCATTATTAAAGAGGAGATAGCAGGGCATCTGGTTAGAAATGGTTCGATCAATCAGACACAGCATGGATTCATGAGGGGAAAGTCGTGCTTGACGAACATGTTGGATTTTTATGAAGATGTGACTAGGGCGGTTGATGGAGGAGAACCGGTGGATGCGGTGTTTTTGGATTTGCAAAAGGCGTTTGATAAGGTGCCCCATAAAAGGCTGCTGAAGAAGATTAGGGCACACGGAGTTGGGGGTAGTGTGTTAAAGTGGATTGGGGACTGGCTATCCGACAGGAAGCAAAGAGTCGGAATAAATGGGTGTTTTTCCGGTTGGAGGAAGGTAACTAGTGGCGTGCCGCAGGGATCGGTACTCGGGCCGCAACTGTTTACCATTTATATAGATGATCTGGAGGAGGGGACGGAGTGTAGGGTAACGAAGTTTGCAGACGACACAAAGATAAGTGGAAAAGTGAATCATGTGGAGGACGGAGAAGATCTGCAGAGAGATTTGGACAGGCTGAGTGAGTGGGCGAGGATATGGCAAATGGAGTATAACGTTGATAAATGCGAGGTTATACACTTTGGAGGAAATAATAACAAATGGGATTACTATCTCAATGGAAACAAATTAAAACATGCTACCGTGCAAAGGGACCTGGGGGTCCTTGTGCATGAGACGCAAAAGCCCAGTCTGCAGGTACAACAGGTGATCAAGAAGGCAAATGGGATGTTGGCCTATATTGCGAAGGGGATAGAATATAAAAGCAGGGATGTCTTGATGCACCTGTACAGGGCATTGGTGAGGCCGCAGCTGGAATACTGTGTGCAGTATTGGTCCCCTTATATGAGGAAGGATATATTGGCATTGGAGGGAGTGCAGAGAAGGTTCACCAGGTTGATACCGGAGATGAGGGGTTTGGATTATGAGGAGAGGCTGAGGAGATTGGGTTTGTACTCGTTGGAGTTTAGAAGGATGAGGGGGGATCTTATGGAGACTTATAAGATAATGCGGGGGCTGGATAGGGTGGAGGCGGAGAGATTCTTTCCACTTAGTAAGGAAGTTAAAACTAGAGGACACAGCCTCAAAATAAAGGGGGGTCGGTTTAAGACAGAGTTGAGGAGGAACTTCTTCTCCCAGAGGGTGGTGAATCTCTGGAATTCTCTGCCCACTGAGGTGGTGGAGGCTACCTCGCTGAATATGTTTAAAGCGCGGATGGATGGATTCCTGATCGGTAAGGGAATTAAGGGTTATGGGGATCAGGCGGGTAAGTGGTACTGATCCACGTCAGATCAGCCATGATCTTATTGAATGGCGGGGCAGGCTCGAGGGGCTAGATGGCCTACTCCTGCTCCTATTTCTTATGTACTTATGTTCTTATGAAATCACTTTGATAGGGTTGTACTATAGGCCCCCAAATAGTCGGCGGGAAATTGAGGAGCAAATATGTAAGGAGATTACAGATAGCTCCAAGAAAAACAGGGTGCTAATAGTCGGAGATTTTAACTTTCCCTACATTGACTGGGACAGCCATAGTATTAGAGGCTTGGAGGAAGACATGTGGGTCACAGTTAGGAGGAGTAAAGGTCAGAAGGGTAATGTACCAGAGAGTACTCCAGTGACTGTCTCTCAGAATAGGAAGGGCTCGGCGACAGCTGTGAGAGGGGAGAGGAGTCAGCAATTAGTGGAGGGGTCACCTGTGGTTGTCCCACTCCAAAACAAGTATATTGTTTTGGATAGTGTGGAGGAGGATGACTCTCCAGGGGTAAGCCACAGTGACCAGGTCACTGGCACAGAGTCAGGCTCTGTGGCCCGGAAAGGAAAGAGAGGGGTTAGGAGAGCGATAGTGGTGGGGGATGCGTCAGTTAGAGGCACGGACAGGCGATTCTGTGGGTGCGAACGGGACTCCAGGATGGTAGTCTGCCTACCTAGTGCTGGGGTAATGGATATCACCGAACGGATAGGAGGCATCTTAAAAGGGGAAGATAAAGAAACGGATGTCATTTTGTACACATTGGTGCAAATGACATAGATAAGAAGAGCAGGGGGATCCTACGAGAGCAATTCAGGGAGTTGGGAAATAGACTAAAAAGTAGGGCCTCCAGGGTGGCCATCTCTGGGCTGCTCCCAATGCCGCGTGCCAGTGAGGCTAAGAATAGGGAGTCAGTACAATTGAATGCTTGGCTAAAGGACTGGTCCAGGAGGGAGGGCTTCATTTTCCTAGATCAATGGGAAGTTTTCAGGAGAGGATGGCACCTGTACAAGAAGGACAGGTCACAACTAAGTTGGAAGGGCACGAATATCCTGGCTGGGAGTTTTGCGAGTGCAGTTCGGGGGGGTTTAAACTAGTATGGCAGGGGGGTTGGGATCAAAATGTTAGGTTGACAAGTGTAGAGGCTGGGGACGAGCTTGGGGCTGGGACAAGGCTGGCAAAGAACAAGAGCACTCTGGGGGAGGATGACCTCACTGGGCCTGGAGGTCTGGAGTGCTTATACTTCAATGCAAGGAGCGTGGCAGGTAAGATAGACGAACTTAGGGCCTTAATGCTTACGAGGAATTTGGATGTGGTTGCGGTGACAGAGACTTGGTTGAAAGAGGGACAGGACTGGCACCTGAATATTCCGGGGTACAAGTGTTTTAGGCGAGACAGAGGAGGGGCCAAAAGAGGTGGGGGAGTAGCAGTATTAGTTGGAGAGCATATTACAGCGGTGCAGAGGGAGGACAATTCAGAGGGGTTGTGTAACGAGTCACTCTGGGTGGAGCTTATAAACAGGAAGGGCGCAGTCACTATGTTGGGGGGTATACTACAGGCCCCCCAACAGCCCAAGGGAAGTGGAAGAACGGATATGTCAGGAGATACTGGATAGGTGCAGGAAAAATAGGGTTGTTGTCGTGGGAGACTTCAATTTCCCTGGTATAGACTGGAAATCGCTGAGAGCTGGGACTCTGAATGGGGAGGAATTTGTAAAATGCGTACAGGAGGGTTCTTTGGAACAATATGTAGATAGCCCGATTAGAGAGGGGGCTATACTGGACCTAGTATTGGGGAATGAGCCCGGTCAGGTCTTCAAAGTTTCGGTAGGGGAACATGTAGCAAATAGTAACCACAATTCTGTTAGCTTTAGGATAGTGATGGAAAAGGATGAGTGGTGTCCCAAGGGCAAGGTGTTGGATTGGGGGAAGGCTAACTTTAGTGGGATTAGGCAGAAATTGGCAGCTGTTGATTGGGAGAGGCTGTTTGAGGGTAAATCCACATCTGGCATGTGGGAGTCTTTTAAGGAACAGTTGTTAGGGCTGCAGGACAGGCATGTGCCTGTAAAAAAGAAGGATCGGAAGGGTAGGATTCGAGAACCGTGGATAACCAGGGAAATTGAGGGACTGGTCAAAAAGAAAAGAGAGGCGTATGTTAGGTCCAGACAGCTAAAAACGGAGGGAGCTCTGGAGGAGTACAAAGAAAGTAGGAAGGAACTCAAACGAGGAATTAGAAGGGCAAAAAAGGGTCACGAAATGTCCTTGGCAGACAGGATTAAGGAGAATCCCAAGGCATTTTATTCATACGTTAGGAACAAAATGGTTGTCAGGGAAAATATCGGACCTCTCAGGGACAAAAGTGGGGAATTATGCTCAGAGCCCAAAGAAGTAGGGGAGATCCTAAATGAATACTTTGCGTCGGTCTTCACAAAGGAGAGGGATGTGTTGACTGGGAGTGTCTCGGAGGGGAGTGTTGAACCATTAGAGAAAATCTCCATTACAAGGGAGGAAGTGTTAGGTTTGTTAGAGAATATAAAGACTGACAAATCCCCAGGGCCTGATGGAATCTATCCAAGGCTGCTCAGGGAGATGAGAGATGAAATCGTTGGGCCTCTGACACAAATCTTTGTCTCGTCACTGGACACAGGTGAGGTCCCAGAGGATTGGAGGATAGCTAATGTAGTCCCATTATTTAAGAAGGGTAGGAAGGATAACCCGGGTAATTATAGGTCGGTGAGCTTGACGTCGTGGTGGGGAAGTTGTTGGAGAAGATTCTTAGAGATAGGATGTACGCGCATTTAGAAAGGAATAAACTCATTAACGATAGTCAGCATGGTTTTGTGAGAGGGAGGTTGTGCCTCACTAACCTGGTGGAGTTTTTTGAAGAAGTGACCAGAATGGTTGACGAGGGAAGTGCCGTGGATGTCGTCTATATGGACTTTAGTAAAGCGTTTGACAAATTCCCTCATGGTAGGCTGGTGAAAAAGGTTGGATCTCATGGGATAAAGGGGGAGGTGGCTAGATGGGTGGAGAACTGGCTTGGTCACAGAAGACAGAGGGTGGTAGTGGAAGGGTCTTTTTCCGACTGGAGGCCTGTGACTAGTGGTGTTTCGCAGGGCTCTGTATTGGGACCTCTGCTGTTTGTGATTTATATAAATGATCTGGAAGAAGGTGTAACTGGGGTGATCAGTAAGTTTGCGGACGACACAAAATTGGCAGGACTTGCAGATAGTGAGGAGCATTGTCAGAAGCTACAGAAGGATATAGATAGGCTGGAAATTTGGGCAAAGAAATGGCAGATGGAGTTCAATCCTGATAAATGCGAAGTGATGCATTTTGGTAGAAATAATGTAGGGAGGAGCTATACGATAAATGGCAGAACCATAAAGGGTGTAGATACGCAGAGGGACCTGGGTGTGCAAGTCCACAGATCCTTGAAGGTGACATCACAGGTGGAGAAGGTGGTGAAGAAGGCCTATGGCATGCTTGCCTTTATAGGACGGGGCATAGAGTATAAAAGTTGGGGTCTGATGTTGCAGATGTATAGAACGTTGGTTCGGCCGCATTTGGAATACTGCGTCCAGTTCTGGTCGCCACACTACCAGAAGGACGTGGAGGCTTTGGAGAGAGTACAGAGGAGGTTTACCAGGATGTTGCCTGGTATGGAGGGGCTTAGTTATGAGGAGAGATTGGGTAAACTGGGGTTGTTCTCCCTGGAAAGACGGAGGATGAGGGGAGACTTAATAGAGGTGTATAAAATTATGAAAGGCATAGATAGGGTGAACGGTGGGAAGCTTTTCCCCAGGTTGGTGGTGACGTTCACGAGGGGTCATAGGTTCAAGGTGAAGGGGGGGAGATTTAACACGGATATCAGAAGGACGTATTTTACACAGAGGGTGGTGGGGGCCTGGAATGCGCTACCAGGCAAGGTGGTGGAGGCGGACACACTGGGAACATTTAAGACTTATCTCGATAGTCAAATGAACGGAGAGGGAATGGAGGGATACAAAAGAATGGTCTAGTTGGACCGGGGAGCGGCGCGGGCTTGGAGGGCCGAATGGCCTGTTCCTGTGCTGTATTGTTCTTTGTTCTTTGTTCTTGTTCTTTGTTGTATTCAGGAGGAATTTCTCATTCAGTATGTGGATGGCCCGACTAGAGAGAGGGCAAAACTTGACCTCCTCTTGGGAAATAAGGAAGGGCAGGTGACAGAAGTGTTAGTGAGGGGTCACTTTGGGACCAGTGACCATAATTCTATTAGTTTTAAGATAGCTATGGAGAATGATAGGTCTGGCCCAGAAGTTAAAATTCTAAATTGGGGCAAGGCAGGAACTTTCAAAAGTTAATTGGGGGAGTCTGTGGGAAAGCAAAGGGACGTCTGGTCAGTGGCACGCTTTCAAAAGTGTGTTAATCAGAGTTCAGGGTAAACACATTCCTCTTAGAGTGAAGGGCAAGGCTGGCAGAAGTCGGGAACCCTGGATGACTCGGGATATTGAGGCCCTGGTCAAGAAGACGAAAGAGGCACATGACATGCAGAGGCAGCTGGGATCAAGCGAATCCCTTGAAGAGTATAGGGGGTGTAGGAGTAGAGTTAAAAGAGAAATCAGGAGGGCAAAAAGGGGACACGAGATTGTTTTGGCAGATAAGGCAAAGGAGAATCCAAAGAGCTTCTACAAATACATAAAGGCAAAAAGAGTAACAAGGGAGAGAGTGGGGCCTCTTAAGGATCAACAAGGTCATCTATGTGCGGATCCACAAGAGATGGGTGAGATCTTAAATGAATATTTCTCAACAGTAAATACTGTTGAAAAAAGCATGGATGTTAGGGAACTTGGGGAAATAAATAATGATGTCTTGAGGAATGTACATATTACAGAGAAGGAGGTGCTGGAAGTCTTAAAGCGCATCAAGGTAGATAAATCCCTGGGACCTGATGAAGTGTATCCCAAGACATTGTGGGAGGCTCGGGAGAAAATTGCGGGTCCCCTAGCCAAGATATTTGAATTATCGATCGTGGCGGGAGAGGTGCCTGAAGATTGGAGAGTGGCAAATGTTGTGTCTTTGTTTAAAAAAGGCTGCAGGGAAAAGCCTGGGAACTACAGGCCAGTGAGCCTCACATCTGTGGTGGGTAAATTGTTGGAAGGTATTTTGGGAGACAGGATCTATAGGCACTTAGAGACGCAAGGACTGATTAGGGACAGTCAGCGTGGCTTTGTGAGTGGAAAATCATGTCTCACAAATTTGATTGAGTTTTTTGAAGGGGTAACCAAGAAGGCAGATGAAGGCAGTGCAGTTGATGTTGTCTACATGGACTTTAGCAAGGCCTTTGACAAGGTACCGCATGGTAGCTTGTTGCATAAGGTTAAATCTCACGGGATCCAGGGTGAGGTATCTAACTGGATACAAAATTGGCTTCTTGACAGAAGCCAGAGGGTGGTTGTAGAGAATTGTTTGTCAAACTGGAGGTCTGTGACCAGCGGTGTGCCTCAGGGATCAGTGCTGGGCCCACTGTTATTTGTCATTTATATGAATGATTTGGATGAGAATATAGTTAGTAAGTTTGCAGATGACATTAAGATTGGTGGCATAGTGGACAGTGAAGAAAGTTATCTCCAATTGCAACGGAATCTTGATCAATTGGGCCAGTGGGCTGACGAATGGCAGATGGAGTTTAATTTAGACAAATGTGAGGTGATGCATTTTGGTAGATTGAACCAGGGCAGGACTTACTCAGTTAATGGTAGGGCATTGGGGAGAGATACAGAATAAAGAGATCGAGGGGTACATGTTCATAGCTCCTTGAAAGTGGAGTCACAGGTGGACAGAGTGGTGAAGAAGGCATTCGACATGCTTGGTTTCATCGGTCAGAACATTGAATGCAGGAGTTGGGACGTCTTGTTGAAGTTGCACAAGACATTGGTAAGGCCACACTTGGAATACTGTGTACAGTTCTGGTCACCCTATTATAAAAGGGTATTATTAAACTAGAAAGAGTGCAGGAAAGATTTACTAGGATGCTACCGGGACTTAATGGTTTGAGTTATAAGGAGAGCTGGATAGACTGGGACTTTTTTCTCTGGAGCGTAGGAGGCTGAGGGGTGATCTTATCGAGGTATATAAAATAATGAGGGGCACAGATCAGCTAGATAGTCAATATCTTTTCCCAAAGGTTGGGGAGTCTAAAACTAGAGGGCATAGGTTTAAGGTGAGAGGGGAGAGATACAAAAGTGTCGAGAGGGGCAATTTTTTCACACAAAGGGTGGTGAGTGTCTGGAACAAGCTGCCCGAGGTAGTAGTAGAGGCAGGTACAATTTTGTCTTTTAAAAAGCATTTAGATAATTACATGGGTACGATGGGTAGAGAGGGATATGGGCCAAATGCAGGCATTTGGGGTTCGCTTACGGGTTTTTGAAAAAAAAAGGGCGGCACGACAAGTTGGGTCGAAGGGCCTGTTTCCATGCTGTAAACCTCTATGACTCTATGACTCTGTAACAAAGGACACATGGTTCAGTGCAAGGGAGGGACAAGTATCTGGGCAGCATGCCATTTACTTGAGACATGTCACATGAATGAAGGTTTTGTTAATGCTCATTTCCATGCCGCACGCCCACCTGGCTGTCAGTTATCATTCTTCACTTGCCCTCCCCTGCCAGCTCCAATACGTGCTCCTCAAAGGGAGTAAGGAGATGCAGCTCAGGGACCCCACCTCTGTGTTTCTCCCGATCCTAGCAGTTATGGGCCATCTTATCCTGCAGGGATAGAGAGGGGGGTTGAAAGCCTGATGGCTGAAAGGGCATGGGATGTCAGGGGTGCAGGGGTTGGATGCAATCGGGTGATGTTTGTCAGGGCCAGGCCTCCGCAGGCAGGGGTTGTGATAGGGCTGGGAGACAGAGCAATTGGAGGTTGATGTTGTGGGGGTCGGGCCATGAGGTGTCAGTGAATGGATCAACATGGACATTACAGATGGCACCGATGCCAGGACAGGATGGAAACTCCAACATTACCTCCTTGCTGTTATATTCTGTACCACGATTGAAGAAAGCAAGTGGCCCATATGCTTTCTTAACTATCCTATTCATGTGCTCTACAGATTTCAGGGATCTGTGAATAATTACCCCAAGATCCCTCAGTTTCTCTGAGCTTCCCAGTGTCCGGACATTCATTAAATACTTCCTCAACTTGTTTCTTCTTCCAAAGTGCCCCACCTTGTACTTAACAGGGTTAAATATCATCTGTCATTGCTCTGCCCATCTGACTAACCCATCTATATATTCCTGTAACTTATAACCACCTTCTTCACTATTAACCACCCTACCAATTACAGTGTCGTTTGCAAACTTGCTTAACATTCCCCCGACATTTTCATCTATATAATTTATGCATATAACAAACAATAAGGGTGCCAGTACTGATCCTTGTGGCACACCGCTGGACACTGGCCTCGGGTTACTGAAACACCCTTTGAGTCCTATTACTGAGTCAGTTTCTGATCCATCTCACCAACTTTCCCTGAATTCCATGTGGGACCTTGTCAAAAGCTTTGCTAAAATCCATATAAACTATATCCATATGGTGCCCTACAAGGCTGTGTTCTCAGCCCCCTACTATACTCCTTATACACCTATGACTGTGTGGCCAAATTCCCCTCCAACTCGATTTTGAAGTTTGCTGACGACACCACCGTAGTGGGTCGGATCTCAAACAATGATGAGACAGAGTGCAGGAATGAGATAGAGAATCTGGTGAACTGGTGTGGCAACAATAATCTCTCCCTCAATGTCAACAAAACGAAGGAGATTGTTATCGACTTCAGGAAGTGTAAAAGAGAACATGCCCCTGTCTATATCAATGGGGAAGAAGTAGAAAGGGTCAAGAGCTTCAAGTTTTTAGGTGTCCAGATCACCAACAACTTGTCCGAGTCCCCCCCATGCTGACACCATTGTTAAGAAAGCCCACCAATGCCTCTACTTTCTCGGAAGACTAAGGAAATTTGGCATGTCAGCTACGACTCTCACCAACTTTTACAGATGCACCATAGAAAGCATTCTTGGTATGGCTCCTGCTCTGTCCAAGACCACAAGGAACTACAAAAGGTCATGAATGTAGCCCAATCCATCACACAAACCAGCCTCCCATTCATTGACTCTGTCTACACTTCCTGCTGCCTCGGCAAAGCAACCAGTATACTTCAGGACCCCGTGCACCCCGGACATTCTCTCTTCCACTTTCTTCCGCCGGGAAAAAGATACAAAAGTCTGAGGACATGTACCAACTGACTCAAGAACAGCTTCTTCCCTGCTGCTGTCAGATTTTTGAATGGACTTACCTTGCATTAAGTTGATCTTTCTCTACACTCTAGCTATGACTGTAATACTACATTCTGCACTCTCTCGTTTCCTTCTCTATGAACAGTATGTTTTGTCTGTATAGCACGCAAGAAACAATACTTTTCACTGTATGTGACAATAATAAATCAAATCAAAAAATAATAAATCAAATCAACTACATCAACTGAACTTCCCTCATCCACATACTTGATCATATTTTCGTAAAATTCTCAGATATTTATTAGACATGACCTTCTGACAAAGCCATGCTGACTATCCCTAATTAACCCATACCTTTCCAAGTGGTTATTAATTCTCTCCTTCAAATTTTTCTCCAATAAAGTTTTATTTATTAATCACAAGTAGGCTTACATTCATACTGCAATGAAGTTATTGTGAAAACCCCCTAGTTGCCACACTCCGGCGCCTGTGCACTGAGGGAGAATTTAGCATGGCCAATTCACCTAACCTGCACATCTTTGGACTGTGGGAGGAAACCAGCGCACCCGGAGGAAACGCACGCAGACACAGGGAGAACGTGCAAACTCCACACAGACAGTGATCCAAGCTGGGAATCCAACCCAGGACCCTGGTGCTGTGAGGCAGCAGTGCTAACCACCGTGCCGCCCCCTACCACTGACGTGAGACTCACCAGTTTGTAATTTCCTGCTTCATCTCTACCACCCTTGAAAAGTGGAACCACATTAACCATTTTCCAGTTCTCTGGCACCTTCCCTGTGAGAATTTTAACAACACCAGGTTAAAGTCCAACAGGTTTATTTGGTAGCAAAAGCTACTGAAATGCCAAGCAGACGAGACAAAGGAACTACACCATCTACATGCACAACAAGAACAGGAAACTTGAGAAACTCGGCATCACCACCAGCAGCAACCAAGCCTCCCCCGGTACCACAGTAGAAAACAGTACCGCTGCAGGGAAGTCCATTGTCAACTTATCGGACTACACACTTCAACCAGATGAAATCGAAGTTCTCAGCCGAGGGCTTAATTTTTGCCCCACCACCAAAATAGACCCCATCAGTCTCGCAGCAGACACAGAGGAATTCATCAGGCAAATGAGGCTGAGGGAGTTCTTCCACAAACCCCAAGAGGCCAACAACGAACACAATGGGACAGCCAATGAACCGGAACAGCCGACAGAGAGATCCACAGTGCATCCGAAGAGGAAAGAGTCGAATTGGACTCCTCCAGAAGGCCGCTGCCCTCGACTTGACATGTATGCCCAAGCCGTCAGGAGGTGCGTCAACACCAAATTCATCAGCCGCACTCACAAGACAGCCCCGAACATCACCCAAGCACAACGTAACGCCATCCACGCTCTCAAGACCAACCGCAACATTGTCATCAAACCAGCAGACAAAGGAGGGGCCATCGTCATACTGAACAGAACGGATTACTGCAAAGAAGTGTACCGACAACTAAACAACGAGGAACACTACAGACAGTTACCTGCAGATCTGACCAAAGAACACACCCGTCAACTCAACACTCTGATCAAGACCTTTGATCCGGACCTTCAGAACACCCTCCGTGCTCTCATCCCACGTACTCCCCGCATTGGAGATCTCTACTGCCTCCCGAAGATACACAAGGCAAACACACCCGGCCGTCCCATCGTATCGGGCAATGGGACCCTGTGCGAGAACCTCTCCGGCTATGTCGAGGGCATCCTGAAACCCATTGTACAAAGAACCCCCAGCTTTTGTCGCGACATGACGGACTTCCTACAGAAACTCGGCACACATGGAGCAGTTGAACCAGGAGTGCTCCTCGTCACAATGGATGTCTCGGCACTCTACACCAGCATCCCCCATGACGATGGCATTGCTGCAACGGCCTCAGTGCTCAGCGCCAACAACTGCCAGTTTCCAGATGCAATTTTACATCTCATCCGCTTCATCCTGGACCACAGTATCTTCACCTTCAACTACCAGTTCTTCATCCAGACACACGGAACAGCCATGGGGACCAAATTCGCACCTCAATATGCCAACATCTTCATGCACAGGTTCGAACAAGACTTCTTCACCGCACGGGACCTTCAGATAGAACCATTTGGATAGAAATGGTTCGATCAATCAGACGCAGCATGGATTCATGAGGGGAAAGTCGTGCTTGACGAACATGTTGGATTTTTATGAAGATGTGACGAGGGCGGTTGATGGAGGAGAACCGGTGGATGCGGTGTTTTTGGATTTCCAAAAGGCGTTTGATAAGGTGCCCCATAAAAGGCTGCTGAAGAAGATTAGGGCACACGGAGTTGGGGGTAGTGTGTTAAAGTGGATTGGGGACTGGCTATCCGACAGGAAGCAAAGAGTCGGAATAAATGGGTGTTTTTCCGGTTGGAGGAAGGTAACTAGTGGCGTGCCGCAGGGATCGGTACTCGGGCCGCAACTATTTACCATTTATATAGATGATCTGGAGGAGGGGACGGAGTGTAGGGTAACGAAGTTTGCAGACGACACAAAGATAAGTGGAAAAGTGAATCGTGTGGAGGACGGAGAAGATCTGCAGAGAGATTTGGACAGGCTGAGTGAGTGGGCGAGGATATGGCAAATGGAGTATAACGTTGAGAAATGCGAGGTTATACACTTTGGAGGAAATAATAACAAATGGGATTACGATCTCAATGGAAACAAATTAAAACATGCTACCGTGCGAAGGGACCTGGGGGTCCTTGTGCATGAGACGCAAAAGCCCAGTCTGCAGGTACAACAGGTGATCAAGAAGGCAAATGGGATGTTGGCCTATATCGCGAGGGGGATAGAATATAAAAGCAGGGATGTCTTGATGCACCTGTACAGGGCACTGGCGAGGCCGCAGCTGGAATACTGTGTGCAGTATTGGTCCCCTTATATGAGGAAGGATATATTGGCATTGGAGGGAGTGCAGAGAAGGTTCACCAGGTTGATACCGGAGATGAGGGGTTTGGATTATGAGGAGAGGCTGAGGAGATTGGGTTTGTACTCGTTGGAGTTTAGAAGGATGAGGGGGGATCTTATGGAGACTTATAAGATAATGCGGGGGCTGGATAGGGTGGAGGCGGAGAGATTCTTTCCACTTAGTAAGGAAGTTAAAACTAGAGGACACAGCCTCAAAATAAAGGGGGGTCGATTTAAGACAGAGTTGAGGAGGAACTTCTTCTCCCAGAGGGTGGTGAATCTCTGGAATTCTCTGCCCACTGAGGTGGTGGAGGCTACCTCGCTGAATATGTTTAAAGCGCGGATGGATGGATTCCTGATCGGTAAGGGAATTAAGGGTTATGGGGATCAGGCGGGTAAGTGGTACTGATCCACGTCAGATCAGCCATGATCTTATTGAATGGCGGGGCAGGCTCGAGGGGCTAGATGGCCTACTCCTGCTCCTATTTCTTATGTTCTTATGTTCTTATGTTCAACCGATGCTATACACTAGATACATCGATGACATTTTCTTCCTTTGGACTCATGGTGAACAATCACTGAAACAACTCTATGATGACATCAACAAGTTCCATCCCACCATCAGACTCACCATAGACTACTCTCCGGAATCGGTTGCATTCTTGGACACACGCATCTCCATTATGGACGGTCACCTCAGCACCTCACTGTACCGCAAGCCCACGGATAACCTCACAATGCTCCACTTCTCCAGCTTCCACCCTAAACACGTTAAAGAAGCCATCCCCTACGGACAAGCCCTCCGTATACACAGGATCTGCTCGGATGAGGAGGATCGCAACAGACACCTCCAGACGCTGAAAGATGCCCTCATAAGAACAGGATATGGCGCTCGACTCATTGATCAACAGTTCCAACGCGCCACAGCGAAAAACCGCACCGACCTCCTCAGAAGACAAACACGGGACACAGTGGACAGAGTACCCTTCGTTGTCCAGTACTTCCCCGGAGCGGAGAAGCTACGGCATCTCCTCCGGAGCCTTCAACATGTAATTGGTGAAGATGAACATCTCGCCAAGGCCATCCCCACACCCCCACTTCTTGCCTTCAAACAACCGCACAACCTCAAACAGACCATTGTCCGCAGCAAACTACCCAGCCTTCAGGAGAACAGTGACCATGACACCACACAACCCTGCCACAGCAACCTCTGCAAGACGTGCCGGATCATCGACACAGATGCCATCATCTCACGTGAGAACACCATCCACCAGGTACACGGTACATACTCTTGCAACTCGGCCAACGTTGTCTACCTGATACGCTGCAAGAAAGCATGTCCCGAGGCATGGTACATTGGGGAAACTATGCAGACGCTGCGACAACGGATGAATGAACACCGCTCGACAATCACCAGGCAAGACTGTTCTCTTCCTGTTGGGGAGCACTTCAGCGGTCACGGGCATTCGGCCTCTGATATTCGGGTAAGCGTTCTCCAAGGCGGCCTTCGCGACACACGACGGCGCAGAGTCGCTGAGCAGAAACTGATAGCCAAGTTCCGCACACACGAGGACGGCCTCAACCGGGATATTGGGTTCATGGCACACTATTTGTAACTAGAACATAGAACATAGAACATAGAACAGTACAGCACAGAACAGGCCCTTCGGCCCACGATGTTGTGCCGAGCTTTATCTGAAACCAAGATCAAGCTATCCCACTCCCTATCATCCTGGTGTGCTCCATGTGCCTATCCAATAACCGCTTAAATGTTTCTAAAGTGTCTGACTCCACTATCACTGCAGGCAGTCCATTCCACACCCCAACCACTCTCTGCGTAAAGAACCTACCTCTGATATCCGTCCTGTATCTCCCACCACAAACCCTATAGTTATGCCCCCTTGTAATAGCTCCATCCACCCGAGGAAATAGTCTTTGAACGTTCACTCTATCTATCCCCTTCATCATTTTATACACCTCTATTAAGTCTCCCCTCAGCCTCCTCCGCTCCAGAGAGAACAGCCCTAGCTTCCTCAACCTTTCCTCATATGACCTACCCTCCAAACCAGGCAGCATCCTGGTAAATCTCCTCTGCACTCTTTCCAGCGCTTCCACATCCTTCTTATAGTGAGGTGACCAGAACTGCACACAATATTCCAAATGTGGTCTCACCAAGGTCCTGTACAGTTGCAGCATAACCCCACGGCTCTTAAACTCCAACCCCCTGTTAATAAAAGCTAACACACTATAGGCCTTCTTCACAGCTCTTTCCACTAGACTGGCAACCTTTAGAGATCTGTGGATATGGACCCCAAGATCTCTCTGTTCCTCCACAGTCTTCAGAACCCTACCTTTGACCCTGTAATCCACATTTAAATTTGTCCTACCAAAATGAATCACCTCACATTTATCAGGGTTAAAC
The DNA here is from genome assembly GCF_964213995.1 of Mustelus asterias. Classification (NCBI taxonomy): domain Eukaryota; kingdom Metazoa; phylum Chordata; class Chondrichthyes; order Carcharhiniformes; family Triakidae; genus Mustelus; species Mustelus asterias. Next base: position 8,367,625 of record NC_135805.1, read on the forward strand.
TCCATTTGCCATTTTTCAGCCCAGCTTTGCATCCTATCTATGTCTCTTTGCAGCCGACAACAGCCCTCCACCTCATCCACTACTCCACCAATCTTGGTGTCATCAGCAAATTTACTGATCCACCCTTCAGCCCCCTCCTCTAAGTCATTAATAAAAATCACAAAGAGCAGAGGACCAAGCACTGATCCCTGCGGCACACCGCTAGCAACCTGCCTCCAATCGGAAAATTTTCCATCGACCACCACCCTCTGTCTTCGGTCAGTCAGCCAGTTACCTATCCAATCGGCCAACTTTCCCTCTATCCCACACCTCCTCACTTTCATCATAAGCCGACCATGGGGGACCTTATCAAACGCCTTACTAAAATCCATGTATATGACATCAACTGCCCTACCTTCATCAACACACTTAGTTACCTCCTCAAAAAATTCTATCAAATTTGTGAGGCACGACTTGCCCTTCACGAATCCGTGCTGACTATCTCGGATTAATCCGCATCTTTCTAAATGGTCGTAAATCCCATCCCTAAGGACCCTTTCCATCAATTTACCAACCACCGAAGTAAGACTAACCGGTCTATAATTACCAGGGTCATTTCTATTCCCTTTCTTAAACAGAGGAACAACATTCGCCATTCTCCAGTCCTCTGGCACCATCCCCGTGGACAGCGAGGACCCAAAGATCAACGCCAAAGGCTCTGCAATCTCATCCCTTGCCTCCCACAGAATCCTAGGATACATTTCATCAGGCCCAGGGAGTTTCACTGGCTGTCTTGTCTGGAGACAATACACATCTTTTTAGCCTGTCTTGATGCTTTCTCCACTCACATTGTTTTGTTTCTTAAAGACTTGATTAGTTGTAAGTATTCGCATTCCAACCTTTATTCATGTAAATTGAGGTTGTGTCTTTATATGCTCTGTTTGTGAACAGCATTCCCACTCACCTGAAGAAGGGGCTTGCAGCTCCGAAAGCTTGTGTGGCTTTTGCTCCCAAATAAACCTGTTGGACTTTAACATAGAACATAGAACATAGAAAGCCACAGCACAAACAGGCCCTTCGGCCCACAAGTTGCGCCGATCACATCCCCACCTCTAGGCCTATTTAACAACCTGGTGTTGTTAAACTTCTTACTGTGTTTACCCCAGTCCAACGCCGGCATCTCCACATCAGACCTTCCCTGTGGCCAGAGAGCACTTAAAAATTTGTCAGAGCCCCTGCATTTTCCTGCATCGCCTCCCAACGGCAGCCTGCAATGCAATTAATCTGGCCCGGGGATTTGTTCATTTTTAAGCCCATCAGAATTGCCAATACCTCCCTATTTCCTCTGTCAAACTGTGCAAGTTCCTCACTGTCCCTTTTCTTGAATTCCATACCTACATTCTCCTTTTCCAGAGTGGAGACCGAAGAGTCCTTCCAATATCCTGCGGCTTAACACACAGATTGCCCCCCCTTGTCTCTAATTGGCCCTACCCTTTCCCTGGTTGATCTCTTCCCTTTAATGTATTTATAAAATATTTTAGAACTCTCCCTAATCCTGTTCGCGAGTCATTTTCCATGCCCCTTTTTGCTCCTCTAATTGCTTTCTTAAGTGCCCTCTTGCATTTCCTATAGGGCCATTGCTGAATTGCTCCCTGTGGACTTACTAAAAGCCTCTCTCTTCTTCCTCATCCAGTCCTGAATTGTCCTAGACATCCAGAGATCCCTGAACTCATTGCTCCTACATTTCCCCACAGGGTACATGTTGAACCTGTACTCTCCCAGCTTCTATTTTGAATGCCCCCCCCCCCCCCCCCCCCCCGCCCCGCACTGCTCTGCTATAGACTTACCCGCAAGTAGCTGTTCTAAGCTTGGCTAGATCCTGCTTTATTTTAATAAGATCCGCCTTCCAACAATCCAAAGCTGTGTTTCTTTTACCTTATCCATAACAAATTTGAACCTCACCGTGTTGTGGTCCCTTTCGCTAAAATCCTCCCCCTCTGCCACATTGAAACCTGAACCAGATTCAGCACTGCACCAATCCTTGTTGGGTCTTCTACATATTGATACATTCTCCTGGATACATTTCAAGAAATCCATCCCCCCAAAACCCTTAACACTGTGCCAGAATTTTACCCTCCCGCCCGCCACGGGATTCAGTGTGGGCAAGGGACGGACCATGGAAAGGTCAATTGTCCTCGGGTGGGATTTTACCCGATCTCTACCACCTCGCCCACTTGGAATCAGCGCGGGCGAGGGTCCCACAATGGAAATCTCTGTTAACCTTGGGTGGGATCTTACAGTCGCGCTCAAGTGAGGCCATAAAATCCCACCAGTATCTCTTCTTATTGCAGTAATTGACTCCTTAATTGATAGCACTACACCACCTCCCTTTTTACACCCTTCTCTATCTCGCCTAAAGATTCTATACCCTGGAATGTTGTGTTGCCAGTCCTGCCCTTCCCTCGACCAACAGTATCACTCTGCCATGTATCATCCATGCCTTCAACACATCAGTCTGACTTATTACACTCCTAGCATTAAAGACCATCCAGTCTTGCCTTACTCTGGACACAACGTCGCTGAACCCACTCTGACTTGCTTCCTTTGCTGTAGCAAAATCTGTCTCTATTTCACCAATATTCTATGTCTCCTCCCCCTGCCAGACTAGTTTAAACTCCTCCCAACAGCACGAGCAAACCTACCTGCAAGGATTTTGGCCCCAGTGTGGTTCAGGCACAGACCATCCCATTTGTACATGTCCCACCTTCCCCATAAATGGTTCCAGTGATCCAGGAATCTAAAACCCTCCCTCTTGCACCAACTCTTGAGCCAAGCATTCATTTGTCCTATTTTTATATATGCTAGTGTTTGGCACTGGGAGTAATCCAGTGAGATCCTGCTTTTTAATCTACTGCCTAGTGAAGTCGGTAAATATACCTCTTGAGGCTGGTATGAGTCAAAATACAGTCAGGCTTTATTCTCACAAGCTTCAGGGAGAACCTGACCCCTTGAAAGCGGAAGCCAAAGTTCTCTCTGAACACAAGAAGTGTGGACCTTTATACATCAGGGTTCCCAATACAAGTCATGAAGCAAAGTCCAGTTAACAGTCCTTGATCATAAATTATAGTTCCTTTAACAGCTTCTGATAGTCTCTGGATTATGGTTAGAGACTATCTGGTATCCTTGGGTCATAAAGCACAATTCTCCTGGTAGTTGTAGTCAAGGTGCCACCTCTGGTCCCCTGCTCTTCCCGCAGCTTTTCCTTTGAAGTGACTGTGTGCGATTGCAGTTCTCCCAGTGGGAGTCCTCCTTCAAATGGCCATTCTTGCACTCTACCATTTGATAGCTGCTTCCTTTGTTTAAATCATGCACAAGCCTACGGAAAAAGTAAGACTTACAACCCTACATCTACATTTAACTGTCTGTTTTATCAGAATGATATAAACAAGCAAGGGAACCATGAACAAATGGCTTATACTACTAAAAGTTAAAGATGCAAGACATGAACAAATGGCTTATACTACTACCAGGAGCAATATAAACAAAGGGGAGACTAGCCATAAGGAAGGGTTATGTTTATGATACATTCCAGGGACAAAGTTCAACCTTTTAGGCACAAAATACATTGAGTACAAAAAAAATCATTAACCCTTTCCCTTCTTCAATCCCCCCTTTTGGTCAGAGGCCAAGTGCAAACATGGCCCCATGACCAACTCAGAGCCAAATGTTACCAATATATATGGGCCTACCTCCTTCATCAGGAAGTCTGCCCCTTCTGCCTGTACACTTACACTCGGCATAATTCAGGCTGTTTGTTCAATAATGTCATATAAATACATCAAGCAATAAGAATGACAATTAATACAATTAACCCGTGCTTCAGATATGATTCCCATGACCTGAACCATTGCCCCAGCCATCCCGGAGGGTTATAATTATGATATCGGTTCCCTTCACCTTGTATTGTCATCGTCACTCGTTTGATATGATCTGCCAAACGAGTTATATTTTCCGAAACATCTGGGATTTACGTGCAGCATTCGGATTCAATTATCGCGCACGTTCCTCCCTGGAAAGCCAACACATAATCAAGTGTCAATCGGTTCTATAAAGCAACAGTCCGGATAGCTACAACCTCGGCTGAAACTTCAGAGAAGGCTGTGCTCACCTCCTCAAACCTGTCTCTAGTTTCATTTGCAATTCTCTCCAAGGTCGAGGCCATATGTATAAGTTCCTGAGCTGCTTTTGCTGTCCCATAAAGTGGGAAAGCTATCATAAAGAACCATTCTGTCTCACTAATGGTGAATACAGGGTACCACATATGCTAAATAACACGATCCTACCCAATCCCAAGGAAGCCATGGGTAGGCATTGTTTCCACAGACACAACAGGTACCATTATATGCAGTCATGCTGCTCATATAAGTAGAGGAGAGGCTGACCAGGACATCAGCAGTGGGGCAATGGATTGTAATCTGTTGCACCAAAGCCCAGGCACCACTGGTGACATTAACCTGCTGGGTACAGTAGCTGAGGCCCACAGGTATGGTTCCGTTTCTTACCAAGCAGATAGATCCCCCCCCTTGTTGGTTTTTCACAACATGCCTGATGGGGCTTTTAAATGTCACTTTCCTTGTCCCATCGTGGGTTCCATTCTGATTCGAAATCCCCTCTACTATTCCCGGAGATGACAAAGGGATAGGGAATAAAGGACTTTCCTCCCTTTCCTTCGTGCATGGGAATATGTGAGCAGACCCAACACTTGCTCAAAATTTTGACTGCAATACATACAAGTGAGATATATATATGAAAGTGTTCATGTGATAGGGTCGGATTTTAGAGGATTGGTACAATGATTGCTTGGATCGACCAAATCTCATGTTGATGTACATATCCTCCCGAGCCCTCTGCTGTTGCCGGGTACAGATCCATCCCGGACCCTCAGCTAAACACCAAAAATTCCAGTTACACCACATTACATGCATGGGAGACCCCAATCACCTCGCCCTTCCAACAGAGTTAGCAACATGGCATGGTTAAGGAATCCCAAGCAGCGGTCCCTACAGGTTACCTCCCAGGAACTTATTCCATGTGTCGGAAGGTTACAATAGACAGAGCCATCGTTAGAGATGCTTGCGATGCTCTATCCTCAAGTCTACACAATTCCATCTATACTTCCCCTCCGTAACTAGCAGGGCAAGGGTCGTGAGAAGCAGCAAGAAAATGATCCTATCACTTAACTAATAACCCGCGTGACCATTATACAATGGTCCAAAGGCTATACCGCCCGCGCGCCACTGCCCGCGAACCCGTTCAGCTAGCTTGGAGGTCAACCGTCTCGCATATCTGTGAATTAAGCACACTACACAATTTTAACTTTATAGGGGCCCTCCCATTTAGGGGTGAACCCAGGTTTGTCAAGTAGTGCTTTTACTTGGACGCAACTTCCCGCCCGTCAGGGAGCATTTCAAGCTCTCTCTCTCTCTCTGTGTCTCTTTGTTCCGGATTGTCTTTTACCAATTTGCGCATCCCTTTAAGTTGGGTGCTTAGTTCCAACACATATCTCCTGAATTCATCTTTTAGTGAACCTACATCATCACCCATTCTGTCATTAATTCATAAGGGGTTAATCCGGTTGTCCGGTTTGTGGTCATTCTTAATCTCATCAGTATAGTGGGCAATACCTCTGTCCACAATTTCCCGATATCTGTATGGCTTTAGCTAGTACATTATACAGTTAACTACACACCCCCCTTCCATAGAAAGCTTAGTGTGAATTAATAACACTTTACACTGGTTTTTGGCTGCAGTTGGACATCTATTCATTTGTATATAATCTCATCAAAAACATCGCATTCCCCATTAAAATCACATACCATACAGCTCCAATCTTTATATAATGTACCCCGACATTATCTCTAGTTTAATTATTTGTATGGCAAGGAAAACAGGAAGCTCCTACAGAATTATGTTTTATCAATACACAAGATATAATATATAACTATATTATACAAAATTGGTGAAGGCTTTTCAGGGTTTGATTTTATTTTCGGGTCTATATAGCAGTGCTATACTGTATAATACAAATAATCAAGCGGCAGTTGTATCATACTTTACACACCATAACTGTGATATCCAAACCCCTTTAATCCAATCCGTTTCCAATTTAAACCGAGCTCCAGATCAAACCCTCCGCACTCGAGGAAAACAACAGGCGCCAAATCAAAACCAGTAGGTACAATACATACTAGCTAATTAATCAGTAATATTTTGGTTTGATTTTAACTGGCTAGATTTTAAGCTTGACAGTGTTCAATATTTGGCAAACTTTGAACAATAGATAGCACATAAAATTCCACGGCAGTACATAATTTTAACCAGTTACAGAATATTAAACTATCAGACATTTGTAAGAGCAATTTGCATTGGCAACTAAGATTTAATTGATTAATCTCCTGCTGGAACTTGAAATAAGCAGAATTACAATTCATTTCACTTAACTTAATATATTTTAAACTGACTCATAGACAGTACATTTACCTCATTCTTTTGTTCTTGCTTATCTACTTTTCCATAAAATTACTTAATTTCTTCTCCCAATTTCTCAACTAACTCTCTCATAATCTTCACTTTAAGACAAAGGAGAGAGCACATGGTTCCCTCCAAGGTTTAAATCCTTTCTTAACAAAATTCAAACACAGGTTTAATCAAAATTCAAATTGGCTATTTCCAACTTCAATTTATGTACTTTGATTTTGAAATTTCAATCTACCTTCTAATTTTATTTAAACTCTGTATCAAACCCACTGTTGTAAAATCACATCAATACAAACAACTCTGTTAAACACACACATGGAAGCTTCCAACACTCATTCAAACTTAACATCTTAAACTGAGATGTAAGTAAAACATTTAAAAGAATACAGAACTTGGATTAAGACAGTCACTTTTATTCTTCTTTCTTCCAAACTGTAATTAAAACTCAAAACAGAAGTAAATGCAAGAAATCTTATCACTGTAATCTTTAACAGTCTTAACACCTCCCCAGCTCTCCTGAGGCTAAACTAAGGTCATTTATTACCCGCAATAAACACTCCACAAGAACAAACAAAGGCTTCAACAATTCCTGCTCTCAATTTAATACAACAACAACCATCTACATTCGACTAGAAACCAGATCACACAAACACACTGAAATACAAAAACTAAGATCTCTCCTATCCACCTCCAGGTATGCCATTAGCCCATTCTACCAACTCATCATAGTTCGGGGTACTGAGAATTCCCATTTTAAGGAGTTTTTGGTGAACACTAAAGAATTCATCCTTAAAAGCCTGGATGAACGCTCGATCTCCTTGTCCAGAGCACTCCTGATGTACCTGGGACAACCATCCCCCACATTCAGAAGCTCCTTCCCCTTTTAGTTGTTTCATTGTGGTCATTCTGCTCCAGTTAGTGGGAGCATTCCCTAATACTCTCAGAATTTCTACCTGAAACTGGGTGAAGGGTGTCTGTTGGGCATCTATCTCTGATGTTAGGGCGACTACATGTGTCCACCGTCCCCCACTATAATCCTGTGCTGGAGGAGCGGCGGGTCCACCTGCTACCTGTCTCCACTTATCCGCTGGACAGGCTGCCCTGACCAGCTGGTGTACGTCTCTTAGGTGTAATAGGTGTCCTACCCAGATTGTGTCTAATTCTTCCCAGAAATTAGTGTTTGCGCTTCTAGGTTTAATTTACCCAGGGAAACCATTATCTGCTGCCTCTCACCTGAGATGAATGGTTCATAATTTACTTTTGGCTGCATCTGTTCCCCCTTGGGTTACTCGCACTAAGTTGTGTTCTAGGGCTTCCCATTCCTCTGGAAGAGCGTTTAGTCCCTGCTGTATGGACTCATAAGGAGGTAGAGGAATGGTTTCCCCTCTCCATAGCTTTTCTTCTAATACTTGGTTTTGTATCTCCAGTTCCCTTACTCTGCATTCTAACTCCCTAATCCTTTCTTTATCCTCACTCCACTTCTGAGTCGAGGTGACTACTTGCTCAATTAGTCCAGCTAACTGATGTATTAACAATACTCCTATTTTCTTTGTCATTTTTCTCTTTTCTTTACCCAACCACTTATGCTGTTGGCCCAGAGGGCAGGATAAGTTCCACCCCCCTTTTCTCATCTGTTTAATGAATTTGTTCCTCTCAGTCATACACTCATTTATCAGGGATTCCGGAAGTCCCCACTGTCTTTGTGCTTGTGATCCCACCATAATACAGAAAAATTTTTTACTAACCACCTGCAGCCTTCTATTCTCCCTTCTCACTCTCCCACTCCTAGGTCGCTCTTATCAGAGTTTGGTGTTACCTGTCAGGGGTGATCAAATCCATCCGTACCACCGCTTACACTATTAAGCTTACACTATTAAGCTTACTTCTACTCCGACAGTCTCTCTCTCACACAGACAGTTTCTTTCGCACTCACGTCTGAACATCACACCTCAGGCAACTTTTCTCCAGTCTTTACACTCACTTGAGAATCCATAACAGACAAATGCCTCCTTGTCCGTATGTGTTCAGCTCAGATGTCTTTCACTCTCACACTCTCTCATCACATATGATCAGCCCACTGTAGTTTGACTCACCCTATTAGGTTCAGAACTCTATTCCAGTACCCAGGTTGTGGCCATTCAACCTGAGCCCGCAAACAGAGGCCCGCAAACAGATCCGGGGGTCTCCGGGGTTTCAGCACCAAATGAAGTCGGTAAATATATCTCTTGAGGCTGGTATGAGTCAAAATACAGTCAGGCTTTATTCTCACAAGCTTGAGGGAGAACCTGACCCCTTGAAAGCGGAAGCCAAAGTTCTCTCTGAACACAAGAAGTGTGGACCTTTATACATCAGGGTTCCCAATACAAGTCATGAAGCAAAGTCCAGTTAACAGTCCTTGATCATAAATTATAGTTCCTTTAACAGCTTCTGATAGTCTCTGGATCATGGTTAGAGACTATCTGGTATCCTTGGGTCATAAAGCACAATTCTCCTGGTAGTTGTAGTCAAGGTGCCACCTCTGGTCCCCTGTTCTTCCCGCAGCTTTTCCTTTGAAGTGACTGTGTCCCAGTGGGAGTCCTCCTTCAAACGGCCATTCTCGCACTCTACCATTTGATAGCTGCTTCCTTTGTTTAAATCATACACAAGCCTACGGAAAAAGTAAGACTTACAACCCTACATCTACATTTAACTGTCTGTTTTATCAGAATGATATAAACAAGCAAGGGAACCATGAACAAATGGCTTATACTACTAAAAGTTAAAGATGAAACCAAGAACAAATGGCTTGTGCTACTAAAAGTTAAAGATGCAAGACATGAACAAATGGCTTATACTACTACCAGGAGCAATATAAACAAAGGGGAGACTAGCCATAAGGAAGGGTTATGTTTATGATACATTCCAGGTACAAAGTTCAACCTTTTAGGCACAAAATACATTGAGTACAAAAAAAAACATTAACCCTTTCCCTTCTTCACCTAGCTCTCTGAATTATTGATGCAAGACCTCATTCCTCACTTTGTCCATATCGTTGGTACCAACATGCACCATGACCTCTAACTCATCACCCTCCCCTTTCAGGATGCCCTGCAGCCGTTCAATGACATCCCTGACCTTGGCACTGGGGAGGCAACACACCATCCCCTGGAGTCACGTCTTCAGCCAGAGAAATGCCTGTTTGCTCCCATGACGAAAGAATCCTGTATCACTATTACTCTTCCTTTCTTCTTCTTCCCTCACTGTACAGTCAAGCCACTTGTGGTGCCAGAAGCTTGGCTCTGACTGCACTCCTCTGAGGTACTAACACCCTCATCAGCTTTTAAAATGGAATACCGGTCTGTGAACGGGACCCCAGGGGACTCCTACACTACCTGCCTGTTCTTTTTGGCATGTGTGAAGATCATTCCATTCTTTCCTCTAGTCCCTTGAGCTGTGGTGTGATCATCTCCAGACATGCTATCCACGTAACTCAGCCTCGCAGATGCACCACAGTGTTTTCACCCACAGCTCAAGCTTCGAAACTCAGAGCTCCAGCTTCTGAAGCTGTGCCCTCAGATCCTAGTCTCTCCTACTAATGGAAACATCTTCTCCATGTCCACTCTATACTGGCCTTTCAGTATTCTATAAGTTTCAATGAGATCCCCCCTCATCCTTCTAAACTCCATCGAGTACAGACCCAGAGTCCTCAAACATCAAGAGTTCCATTCCCGGGTTCATTCTCATGAACCTCCTCTGGACCCTCCCCAAGGCCAGCACATCCTTCCTTCGAAACAAGGCATTATTATTCACCTCACAGACTCATCTGTCCCACAGCATAAGTGGCTCCAAAGTCACAGTGCTCCAAGATTTGCCTCAATTTGGTGATATAAGTCACAGTAGTTTCCCCTTTCCCCTGGAGCTCTCACCCTTGAATTAAACTTAAATCTCTACAATATGACAGATGGTTTTGGATGAAGATGTGTGCTTGGGGATGTGAGGCTGCAAATCAAATTGTAAACATGGTTCCCACAGGCACCCAGGTGTATTGCCTTTCTCTTCCCTCCTCTATTCCGTTTGCCTGAAAGCAATAGTCTAAATGCCCTATGTATTTTGTCCAATCCTCCATGGAGACATCAGACGGATCTTTCTGTCTAAATAGGGGCATTTTTGTAATTAGTCTTCTTTGCCTCAACTGAAACAGTACTCACAGTTCGAGGCTTGCTTTTACCCAGGTCGTCAATGTAATGATTCTTGCTCACCAGTCAAGAGAAAAACAACAACATGTTTATTTATTCATAAAGGCTATACAGAGACTTGCAACCTCATGACTGCAATACCGTTCTAGAACAGAAACCCAAGCTCACCAGGGTGATCTCCCACCCTGCTCCCTGCTTGGTTATCTGAGTCATATAACCCTTACTTTGCAGATTGATCATTAAGGGGGACAATCACTACACAAACCAACAAAATACTTCAGCAAATAGACAGGGTAGGTGTAGGTAAGATGTTTTACTTGGCTGGGGAGCACAATTTCAAAATAGGCAGGATGCCACTTGGGACCAAGATGAGGAAAAATTTCTTTGCACAGAAGGTTGTGAATCTTGGGAATTTTCTTCCCCAGAGAGCTGTAGAAGCTTGGTCATTGTGTACAATTAAATCAGAGATTGATAGATTTCTTATTAATGATAACAGAAAGGGTAATGGGGGTAGTGTGGGTAAAAGGTTTGAAGTGTCCAATCAGCCATGATCATACTAAATGTACTGCTGAATGGCCTACTCCTGTTCGCATGTTCCTAAAAATTATCGTATAATGCTATATTTTTAGATCTGGTAATGTGTAACGAGGTAGGTAGAATTAAGGATGTTCTTGTGAAGGACCCTCTTGGGTCAAGTGATCACAATATGGTCGAATTTCTGATACAAATGGAAGAGGAGAAAGTAGGGTCCCATACCACTGTCCTCTGTTTGAACAGAGGGAAGTACGATAGGATGAGGGCTGAATTGGCTAAGGTGGACTGGGAGAGCAGACTGGTAGGTAGGACAGCTGAGGAACAGTGGAGGATTTTTAAGGAAATCCTTTTCAGTACTCAGCAACAATATATTCCGGTGATAAAGAAGGGCTGTAAGAAAAGGGATAACCAGCTGTGGATAACGAAGGAAATTAAGGAGAGTATTAAATCAAAAAATTGATCAGCCATGATCTTGTTGAATGGCGGGGCAGGCTCGAAGGGCCAGATGGCCTACTCCTGCTCCTATTTCTTATGTTCTTAAAGACCGATGCGTACAGAGTGGCCAAAAATAGTGGAGAATCGGAAGATTGGGAAAACTTTAAGAAACAACAAAGAACAACTGAGAAAGCGATAAAGAAAGGAAAGATAGGTTATGAAGCTAGGCTAGCTCTAAATATAAAAAATGATAGTAAAAGCTTTTACAAATATATAAAAAGGAATAGAGTGGCAAGAGTGAATGTTGGACCCTTGGAAGACGAGAGGGGGGATTTAATAGTGGGAAATGAGGAAATGGCTGAAACTTTAAATAAGTTTTTTGTGTCGGTCTTCACGGTGGAAGACACAAATAGTTTACTGAATATTAACGATAGCGGGTTGGTAGGAGGAGAGGTACTCAATACAATTAATGTTACCAGGGAGGCAGTGCTTGGTAGACTAATGGGACTGAAGGTGGACAAGTCCCCGGGCCCGGATGGAATGCATCCCAGGGTACTGAAAGAAATGTCAGAGGTAATAGCGGATGCGTTAGTGGTTATTTATCAAAATTCGTTGCATTCTGGGGTAGTGCCGGCGGATTGGAAAACGGCTAATGTTACGCCGCTGTTTAAAAAAGGAAATAGACAAAAGGCGGGTAACTACAGGCCGGTTAGCTTAACGTCTGTAGTTGGGAAAATGCTGGAATCCATCATTAAAGAAGAAATAGCAGGCCATCTGGATAAGAATGGTTCGATTAAGCAGACACAGCATGGATTCATGAGGGGAAAGTCGTGCTTGACGAACTTGTTGGATTTTTATGAAGATGTGACTAGTGCGGTTGACGGAGGGGAACCGGTGGATGCGGTGTTTTTGGATTTCCAAAAGGCGTTTGATAAGGTGCCTCACAAAAGGTTCATAGAAATCATAGAAACCCTACAGTGCAGAAGGAGGCCATCCGGCCCATCGAGTCTGCACCGACCACAATCCCACCCAGGCCCTACCCCCACATATTTACCCGCTAATCCCACTAACCTACGCATCTCAGGACTCTAAGGGGCAATTTTTAACCTGGCTAATCAACCTAACCCGCACATCTTGGGACTGTGGGAGGAAACCGGAGCTCCCGGAGGAAACCCACGCAGACACGAGGAGAATGTGCAAACTCCACACAGACAGTGACCCGAGCCGGGAATCGAACCCGGGACCCTGGAGCTGTAAAGCAGCAGTGCTAAGCACTGTGCTACCGTGCTGCTGAAGAAGATTGCTGAAGAAGATTGGGTCACACGGAGTTGGGGGTAGGGTGTTAGCGTGGATTGGGGATTGGCTATCCAACAGGAAGCAGAGAGTCGGAATAAATGGGTGCTTTTCTGGTTGGCAGATGGTAACTAGTGGCGTGCCGCAGGGATCGGTACTGGGGCCTCAACTATTTACCATTTATATAGACGATCTGGAGGAGGGGACTGAGTGTAGGGCAACAAAGTTTGCAGACCACACAAAGATCAGTGGAAAAGTGAATCGTGTGGAGGGCGTAGAAGGTCTGTAGAGAGATTTGGACAGGCTGAGTGAGTGGGCGAGGATCTGGCAGATGGAGTATAACGTTAACAAATGCGAGGTTATTCACTTTGGAAGAAATAATAGCAAATTGGATTATTATCTAAATGGAAAGAAATTACAACATGCTGCTGTGCAGAGGGACCTGGGGGTCCTTGTGCATTAGACGCAAAAACCCAGTCTGCAGGTGCAACAGGTGATCAAGAAGGCAAATGGGATGTTGGCCTATATCGCAAGGGGGATAGAATATAAAAGCAGAGATGTCTTGCTGCATCTGTAGAGGGCATTGGTGAGGTCGCAGCTGGAATACTGTGTGCAGTATTGGTCCCCTTATTTGCGGAAGGATATATTGGCCTTGGAGGGAGTGCAGAGAATGTTCACCAGGTTGATACCAGAGATGAGGGGTGTTGATTATGAGGAGAGACTGAGCAGATTGGGTTTGTACTCGTTGGAATTTAGAAGGCTGAGGGGGGATCTTATAGAGACCTATAAGATAATGAAGGGGCTGGCCAGGGTAGAGGTGGAGAGATTCTTTCCACTTAGAAAGGAAACTAGAACTAGAGGACACAGCCTCAAAATAAAGGTGGGTCATGTTTAGGACAGAGTTGAGGAGGAACTTCTTCTCTCAGAGGGTGGTGAATCTCTGGAATTCCCTGCCCACTGTAGTGGTGGTGGCTACCTCATTGAATATGTTTAAATCACGGATAGATGGATTCCTGATCGGTAAGGGAATTAGGGGTTATAGAGATCAGGCGGGTAAGTGGAACTGATCCACTTCAGATTAGCCATGATCTTATTGAATGGCGGGGCAGGCTCGAGGGGCTAGATGGCCTACTCCTGCTCCTATTTCTTATGTTCTTATGTTCGTATGTTTTGTTTTTGCTCGTTAAGTTGCTTATAATCCTGCACCATCTTATTTATTTCTTCTTTGGATGGGTGAGTTTCGAATCAGTCATACTCATGATGCCTATGGTTTATACTGATTATTTAAATTATGTTCATCTTCTAAACAACAGTGAATGAAAGTTCATTTTGCATTTGGCAAGAATAAATTTTACGGCATCCTCATTCTGCTTTAGAAAATCTTGGCAATTTTCTTAGTGCAGAATCTTGACAATTATATGTTTTAATCCATCATCCGCCCTAAAGCTGACATGACCAGAGTAACGTTCGTGAAATATTAGATGCTCCAGATTGAATTAATATCAATTACTCACCAGGTAGATAATCATTAATTTTCTTTGAGTGTTGACTGACACTAGAAACTAAGGGATGTGACCTCCGGTCATGCAGTGCATTTTTCTAGCAGTTTTAGAAATAGCTGTTCTTGATTAACTGGTCTGCCTATTTACAGGAAGCATCATTTTGTGTCTTGGATTGTACTGATGGAATACTTACTGGTGCTGCGACAATGCTGGAAAATATTTTCATGCCAGCTATTGCTACAACTGGAAACTGGGGAGCACTTAACCAATCTGTACATGGGGAGAGAAAGAAGAAAGCTTTCAAGGACATTATTCGCAGATACATCACTTTCTTAAATGGTAAGGCGTTTTAAAGTTCAATTGGGCTGTGAATTACAGGTTATAAATAGTAGGTTTTTAAAAACCAGAAATCATAGAAACCCTACAGTACAGAAAGAGGCCATTCGGCCCATCGAGTCTGCACCGACCACAATCCCACCCAGGCCCTACCCCCATATCCCTACATATTTTAACTGCTAATCCACGCATCCCAGGACACTAAGGGGCAATTTTAGCATGGCCAATCAACCTAACCCGCACATCTTTGGACTGTGGGAGGAAACCGGAGCACCCGGAGGAAACCCACGCAGACACGAGGAGAATGTGCAAACTCCACACAGACAGTGACCCAAGCCGGGAATCGAACCTAGGTCCCTGGAGCTGTGAAGCAGCAGTGCTAACCACTGTGCTACCGTGCCGCCATAGTTTTGGCCATATCATGGTATTTAATTGGCAACATAGATACTACTATCTTGTGATTGATCAATCAACATGATAAGACTGGAGAATGAAAAGAAAACAAAGGAGTATTGTGGTTTAATCAGAAGTAGGCCATGCAGCCTAATCAGTGCACATCAGAGTTTATGTTCCACTTGAACTTCCTCCTATCTTTTCTCATCTAATTCTACCATTATAACCATCCATTTCCACCCCCCTCGTGTGCTTGTCTACTTTCCTGGTTAAAAGCATAGATATGCTTCAACCATTCCAGGTGATTGCGAGTTCCACATTCTTATCTCTCCTTGGTTGAAGATGTTTCTTTTGAATACCCTACTGGATATCATGATAATAATCTAAATTTGGTGGCCTCTTATTATTTCTAACAAGAGGAAACAAACCCTCTGGGCGGGATTTTGCAGCCATTCCCTCCGGCAGGATCTTCCGTTTCCACTGACAGCCAGCCCCCCACTGCGGGTTCCAGGTGGCAGAGTGTGCGAACAACGGAAAACTCCGTTGACAGTAGCAGGACCAGAGGATCCCACTGAAGGTCAATAGTGGACTGCCTCCGCCATCGCAAAACATGCCACAATGGGAGTAGAAAATCCTCCCCTCTGCATAAACTTTAAAAAAGGTCTAAAATTATGAAACATTTTTCTAAAGAGTAGACATTCATCCTGTCAATCCTTTCCTGATAATGTTAATCCATTCATTTCTGGCACCATCCTTGCTAAATTCTGAACCCACTCCAGGGCTTCCATATCGTTTTCATAATATTGCAACTCATACAATACTCTAAGTTCGAGGTACTTTTCAACCCTATTGCTCTAGAAATAAAATCTCGTGATCTGTTTGTTTTGGTTTAGCTATGGCGAAACTTTACAGATTGATATATTTGTTTTGTGAGATCACATTGTTCTTCTACCCCATCTGGAGTTGCATTTTCAATGTAAAGTGAACTCTTTTCTAGTGAGCATCATAAAGCAGCAGAGATTGTAAAATGAATCAATTTTTTTGAAGTAACTATTTGATTCCAAGAGTTTTGTTTGATGCTCCAGTGAAATCACTGATGATAGTTTTGAGTCATTTTGGAATGGATCTATAGAATAAAAGTTACCTTTGCAGGATTTCCTGGTCTTAATTTTGACTCTCGATGCTGTTCACACTTGTGACCTATTGTTTGGACCTGCACTGGGTTGAATACAGATAGTCTTATTTACAAGGTCAGGCTCACATTAAGGGGACCAGAATCATTGACTAATCTATAGCATAGAAACAGGTCATTCGTCCATTGAGTCAATGCTGCCTCTGTAGAGCAATTCAATCAGTTCCATTCCCCTACTCTAGTCCTGTCACTGTTCAGCCTTAATTCAAATGCACATTCAATTTCCTATTGAAATCATTCATCATCTCTGCCTGCAGCACCCTCATGAGCAGCAAGTTCCAGATCATTACCACTCACTGCATAAAGTAAGTTGTATTTCATATCCCCCCCTGTGTCTCTTGCGCAAAACCTTAAATCTGTGTGTAGTTGTACCATTAGCACAAAGAACAAAGAATAAAGAAAATTACAGCACAGGAACAGGCCCTTCAGCCTTCCAAGCTACTCTTCCCTACTCTCCCGGGGACCATATCTCTCTAGTCCCATCCTATTCATGTATTTGTCAAGACACCCCTTAAAAGTCACTATCATATCTGCTTCCACTACCTCCCCTGGCAGCGAGTTCCAGGCACCCACCATCCTCTGTGTAAAAAACTTGCCTCGTACATCTCCTTTAAACCCTGCCCCTTGCACCCTAAACCTATGCCTCCTAGTAATTTGCTCTTCCACCCTTGGAAAAAACAACTCAAACTTTCTGTGACTAATCTATTATTGAGTGGGTTATACTGGGACACTTAGAAAATCTCAATGCAATCAGGTAGAGTCAACATGGTTTTCCACCACTGATGCACAGTGGAAGCAGCATGTCATAGTGCAATACAGCATGGAAACAGACCCTTCCAACCAACTTATCCATGCCATCCTTTTTTTTTAACTACTAAGCTAATTGTCCCCATTTTACCCATGTAACTTTCTAAATGCTTTATAAAAGACAAAATTGTACCCGCCTCTACTACTACCTCTGGCAGCTTGTTTCAAACACTCACCACCCTCTGTGAAAAGATTGCCCTTATGAACCCTTTTGTATCTCTCCCCTCTCACCTTAAAGCCATGCCCTCTAGTTATAGACTCCCGACATTTGGGAAAAGATATTGACTAGCTGATCTATGCCCCTCATTATTTTATAGATCCCTGTAAGATCACCCCTAAGTTTCCTATGCTCCAGGGAAAAAAGTCCCAGTCTATCCAGCCTCTCCTTATAACTCGCATCCGAGTAAATCGTTTCTGTACTCTTTTAATTTAATAATATCCTTTCTATAATAGGGTGACCAGAACTGTACACAGCATTCCAATTGTGGCCTTACCAATCTCTTGTACAGCTTCAACAAGATGTCCCAACCCCTGTAATCAATGTTCTCACCACTCAGCACCGTGACTTGTGACTCCACTTTCAAGGAGCAATGAATCTGTACCCCTAGATCTCTTTGTTCTATAACTCTCCTCAAAATGCTACCATTAACTGAGTAAGTCCTTCCCTGGTTCGATCTACCATACCTGCCATTCATCAGCCCAGTGGCCCAAATGATCAAGATCGCATTGCAATCCTAGATAACCTTCTTCAATGTCCAATATGCCACCAATCTTGGTATCATCTGCAAACCTACTGACCACACCTCTTAAAATCGCATCCAAATCATTAATAAAAATGATAAATAACAGTGGACACAGTACCAATCCCTGAATCACACTGCTGGTCACTTGAACATGGAGGGTGTCTTCCAGAGGTCCATCATCTGGAAGCAGTGACTGCACATATCTAAATCTTCCCTGCAACAGCCAACCTGCGGCACTGCTGTGCTGCCCCCCTGCCTTCACTTGAATACGGTATGTGTCTACTGAAGGTCCACCTCCTGGAAACAGTGACTGGACCTATGCAAATCTTCCCCACAACAGCCAATCAGCATCCCCACTATGCTGCCTGCTTGCTTTCACTTGAACACTGAGGGTGTCTTGAAGAGGTCCGCCTTCTGGAAGTAGTGACTGCACCTATGCAAATCTTCCCTGAAACAGCCAATCAGAGTCCCTACTCTGCTGCACACTTGCCTTCACTTGAACACGGAAGATGTCTTCCATTGATCCACTTTCTGGAAGCAGTGACTGCTTCGATGCAAATCTTCCCTGCAACAGCCAATCAGCATCACTGCCCTTCTGCCCTCTGCTGCACGTTTGCTTTAACTTGAACACAGAGGATGTTTTCCAAAGATCCAACTTCTGGGAGCAATGACTGCACCTATGCAAATCTTCCCTGCAACAGACAGTGTCGCCGCTCTACTGCCCTTTGCTCACGCTTGCCTTCGTTTGAACACGGTAGGTGTCTTCCGAAGGTCCACCTTCCAGAAGCAGTGACTTCACCTATGCAAATCTTCCCCACAACAGCCAATCAGCATCAGCACTTTGCTGCCCGCTTGCTTTCACCTGAACATGGAGGGTGTCTTGAAGAGGTCCGTCTTCTGGAAGTAGTGACTGCGCCTATGCAAATCTTCCCTGTAACAGCCAATCAGCGTTGCAGCTCTGCTGCACGCTTGCCTTAACTTGAACACGGAGGGTGTCTTCTAGAGGTTCATCTTCTGGAAACAGTGACTGTGCCTATGCAAATCTTCCCCGCAACAGCCAAAGAGCATTGCTGCTCTGCTGCACGCTTGGCTTTACTTGAACATGGAGAATGTCTTCTAGTGGAAGCAGTGACTGCGCCTATGCAGATGTTCCCCATGGGAGCCTATCAGCATCATCGCTGTGCTACCCCCTGCTGCACACTTGCCTTCACTTGAACACAGTAGGTGTCTTCCAAAGGTCTAGCTTCTGGAAGCAGTGACTGCACCTACGCAAATCTTCCCCACAACAGCCACTCTGCTGCCCACTGTTGCACGCTTGCCTTAACTTGAACACAGAAGGTTTTTTCCCAAAGGTCCACCTCCTGGAAGCTGTGACTGCGCCAATGCAAATCTTCCCTGCAACAGTCAATCAGCATCGCCGCTATGCTGCCCATTTGCTTTCATTTGAACACGGAGGGTGTCTTGAAGTGATCCGTCTTCTGGAAGCAGTGACTGCGCCTTACCTGCAACAGCCAATCAGCATCACCACCCTGCTGCCCTCTGCTGCACACTTGCCTTCACTTGAACACAGAGGATATCTTCCAGTGGACCATCTTCTGGAAGCAGTGACTGCAACTGTGCAAATCTTCCTCATAACAGCCTATCAGCATCGCTGCTGTGCTGTCCCCTGCCCCATACTTGCTTTAACTTGAACACGGAAGATGTCTTCCGAAGGTCCACCGCCTAGAAGAAGTGACTGCACCTATGCAAATCTTCCCGGCAACAGCCAATCAGCATCACCGCTATGCTGACCACTTGCTTTCACTTGAACACGAAGGGTGTCTTGAAGTGATCCAGAGTCAGTTCAAGCTGAGGTTCAAGTCCAGAGCTCCCTGAATGTGACCACGCAAGCAGATAGCCTGGTAAAGAAGGCTTGCTTGCCTTTATTGGTCGGGGCATTGAGTGCTAGAATCAGGATGTCATATTGCAGCTTTATAAAACTTTGGTTAGGTTGTACTTAAGGTATTGAAGTGTTCCACCTTCTGCAAGCTGTAACTGCACCTATGCAAACCTTCCCTGCAATAGCCAATCAGCATCACCGCCCTACTGCCCTCTGCTGCAAGCTTGCCTTCACTTGAACAGGGAGGCCGTCTTCTAATGGATCACCTTCTGGAAGCAGTGACTGTATCTATGCAAATCTGCCTCACAACAGCCTATCAGCACTACTTTTTTTTAACTTTTCCAATTCAATCAAATCAAATCCAATTCAGAGTCTCAACGAGTTGAGACATTTCAGATCCAGGCTGACAAGACAGGGCGAGCGACCAAACCACCCTGTCCTGGGCCTGATCTACATGAGCCAAGCTGATTGGAGAAGGGGGAGGTTCCTCCTCCAAGACTTGAGCTCATTTGCATCTTAGCCAAAAGGCCGAGATGCCGCTTTTAAAAATTGCTTCATATGAAACATATGAAGCCTCAGCGTAACCTAATGACCTCAACCAAGTGCGGCCGACCATGGGCTGCCGTCCATACACTTTTTTTTTTACGGCTGCCGTCCATACACTTTTTTTTTTAATTTCAAAAATATACTTTATTCACAAAAAAAACTCTCCGATAAAACATTGCAAAATTACAGATCCAAAAGTCATAAACAGTGCAAAAAGGAATCATTTTTACAGTACAATACCGTGCTCATTTACAAAAACATTACATTTCGTTACATTTCATTTCTTAAAACTATATACATGTGTCAGAGTTTACTGTGTGCCGTTATTTTTCAGGTTGGCACACAGTTACGCAGGCCGAGGGTATTCTGCAGTTACCCGGCCCTCGGTCTGCCTCGGTTGAGACGCTTTACACGGTGGCCTTTCCCCATTGTGCCTTGGCGGCGGCTGCCCCAAGCTTGAGCGCGTCCCTGAGCACGTAGTCCTGGACCTTGGAATGTGCCAGTCTGCAACACTCGGTCGAGGACAATTCTTTCAGCTGGAAGATCAGCAAGTTTCGGGCGGACCAAAGCGCGTCCTTCACCGAGTTGATGACCCTCCAGCAGCAGTTGATATTTGTCTCAGTGTGCGTCCCCGGAAACAGCCCGTAGAGCACAGAGTCCTGCGTCACCGAGCTGCCCGGGACGAACCGCGACAAATACCACTGCATCTCGTTCCAGACCTTCTTTGCAAAGGCACATTCCACAAGGAGGTGTGCGACCGTCTCATCAGCCCCGCAGCCGCTTCAAGGGCAGCGTGCGGTGAGGTTGAGACCCCGGGCGTGCATAAAGGATCTGACGGGGAGTGCCCTTCTCACCACCAGCCAAGCCAGGTCTTGGTGCTTGTTTGTGAGTTCTGGTGATGAGGCATTCTGCCAAATGACATTGACAGTCCGCTCAGGGAACCATCCGACAGGATCTGCCGTCTCCTTCTCTCTCAGGGCCTCAAGGACATTACGTGCTGACCACTGCTTGATAGCCATGTGGTCAAAGGTGTGTTTCCGGAAGAATTTCTCCACGAAGGACAGGTGCTGCGGTACGGTCCAACTACTTGGAGCGTTCCGCGGCAATGTGGCCAGACCCATCCTCCGCAACACTTGGGACAGGTAGAACCTCAAAAAATAGTGGCACTTGCTGTTACTGTACCGAGGATCTACACACAGCTTGATGCAGCCGCACACAAAGGTGGCCATCAGGATGAGGGCGGCGTTGGGGACGTTTTTCCCTCCATTCTCTGGAGATTTGTGCATCGCCTCCCTGCGGATACGATCCATCTTTGATCTCCAGATGAACTTGAAGATGGCCCGGGTCACTGCTGCTGCGCAGGACTTGGGGAGAGGCCACACCTGCGCCACGTACAACAACACGGACAGAACCTCGCATCGGATCACAAGGTTCTTCCCAGTAATGGAGAGGGAGCGTTGCTCCCACAATCCCAATTTTTGTCTGGCTTTGGCGATGCGCTCCTCCCAGTTTTTGGCGCATGCCCCTGCCGCTCCGAACCATATCCCCAGCACCTTGAGGTAGTCTGCCCTGATGGTGAAGGGGACAAAGGATGTGTCAGGCCAGTTCCCAAAGAACATGGCCTCACTCTTACCCTGGTTGACTTTGGCTCCCGAGGCCAGCTCGAACTGCTCACATACTCGAAGAAGCCTGCGAACAGACGAGGGGTCCGAGCAGAAAACAGCCACGTCATCCATGTAGAGGGAGGCTTTGACTTGCGTCCCTCCGCTGCCTGGGATTGTAAGCCCTTTGATGCCTGGGTCGCTTCTGAGGGCCTCGGCAAAGGGTTCAATGCAGCACACAAAAAGGACGGAGGAGAGAGGGCAGCCCTGCCTGACTCCAGACCTGATTTGAAACATATCTGATTCCCACCCATTGATTGAAACTGCGCTACTGATGTCTGTGTAGAGCAGTTGGATCCGATTGCAGATTCCCTCCCCAAACCCCATTTTGGAGAGCACATCCATCATGTAGCTGTGCGATATTCTGTCAAACGCCTTCTCCTGGTCTAGACTGATGAGGCAGGTGTCCAAAGGATTGTCCATCCCATGCCTGTCCTGCACGTAGGCGATCGTATCCCTGAGTAGCGCGAGGCTATCAAAGACCTTCCTGCCGGGTACAGCACAGGTTTGATCAGGATGGATCACTGACCCCAGAGCAGACTTGACCCGGTTGGCGATGACCTTGGCCAGAATCTTGTAATCCACATTCAATAGTGAAATAGGTCTCCAATTTCTAATTTCTTCCCTTTCCCCCTTCTGCTTGTAGATGAGGGTAATGATGCCTTTCCTCATGGATCCTGACATGCTGCCTTCCAGAAGCATACTCTCGTATACTTCCAGGAGGTCCGGGCCCGTCAAGTCCCACAACGCCGAGTAAAACTCAGCCGGTAAGCGTCGCTACCGGGAGTTTTACCCTTCTGAAGGGACTCGACTGCCTTTGTCAGCTCATCCAGAGCTACCGGTCTGTCCAGGCTCTCCCGCTCGCCGTCGTCCAAGACTTGCGTGATAGACGACAGGAAAGACTGGGAGGCCGTGCTGTCTGTTGGCTTCAGGTCATACAGTCCGGCATAGAAGGATTTGCAAATCCTCAGGATATCAGACTGCGATGACCTTACAGAGCCATCTTCTTCCTTCAGGCTTGTGATCACAGAGGTTTCTCTGTGCATCTTCTGGAAGAAGAAGCGCGAGCACGTTTCGTCCTGCTCCACGGAGCGGACCCTGGACCGGAAGATAACCTTGGAGGCCTCCGAGGCAAAGAGCGAGGCTTGCTGGCTCTTCACCTCCCGGAGGTCCTCCTTGACATCCACCCCCATCGACTGCAGTTGGAGTAGCTCCTGCATGCTTTTCTGGAGTCGGGACATTTCCCCCCGTCTCTCCCTGGCCTTCTGAACCCCTTTTCGGATAAAGAACCTCTTGATGTTGCCCTTGATTGTTTCCCACCAGAGCGATGGAGACTCATTTAGACTACTCTTTCCATCCCATGCCATTTTTCCATCTTCATCCTTCTTGAAACTTGAAATCCCAACGCAGCATTCAGCCATTTTCATCACTGCCAATTCTATTTAAGTAGAAATCCACTCCAATTCCTTCTGCAGTAGTCCAGGATTGAGGATTACTTACTTCCAGTTCTGTTCAGTGGGTTTTGAGATAGCTGATTAGTCCAAATTGTGATCTGCAGTCTCCACCACATTCAGGGTATGATTTGGGGTCAGTTATATTGCATAAGTCTGCAGTGTTACAAAATACAGTACTATATTCAATACATGTCATTGTATCCCAATTCATATGACAATAATAAGTCAAATCAAATCTTCGCTTGCTTGGAAGAGTGTATCTCCAACAACACTCAAGAAGCTTGGCACCATCCAAGACAAAGCAATCTGTTGGCACCCCATTCACAAACTTCCACTCTCTCCACATGGTAGCAGCAGTGTGTACCATCTACAAGATGCGCTACAGGAACTCACCAAGGCTACTTCGAGAGCACTTTTCAAACACATGGCTGCTACCATTTAGCAGTTTGGGAGTACCAGACACACGGAAATATCATCTCCTGAAAGTTCCCCTCTAAGCCACTCTCCATCCTGAGTTAGAAGTTTATTGCCATTCCTTCACTTGTCACTGAGTTAAAATTCTGAAACTCCCTCCCTAACACTGTGACTATACCTACAACACGTGGAGTGCAGAAGTTCAAGAGGGCAGCTCTTCTCAAGGGCAATTGGAAATGGACAACAAATGTTGGCTTCGTTAGCAATGCCCACATCCCATGAATGAGTAGAAAAAAAATTTGTTCACTCTCACCAACTTCTTGTCTTTGCCTTTGCATTTTCCGACGATGACTGTTTGGGGCTTTCCCAAATGATCCTGTCGTAGGTTGTTCAACAACATGACAGGGACTCCCATGAGCAAACGGGATGTTTGATCGTTTCAGTGGTGCACATCTCTAACATTTCTGCTGCCCTCCCAAGAGTCTCCCACCATAACTGAGTTTTGATGGAGCAGTTCCTTCGGGAGTAACGTGTCAGGCATACTGATGGCATGATTTGCCCAGCAAAGCTAGTTTGGAATGATTAGCATCTTTGATGTTGCACATATTGGCTTGCAATTGGATTGCTTTTGTTACCACCGGATTTGAAGGTACTTCTCCAATGCTTTGTGGTGCATGCTGTATGTTGTCAAAGACTCTAAAGCAAAGAGAAGCTTGGGGTTCACTGCTGTCCAGTAAGTCATGATCTTAGTCTTGAGTTTGAGATACTGGCTCTCAGAACTCTATCTTTCAGTTACACCAGGGCTGAGTTGGTTCTGTGGAGACAATGATAAATATTGTCATCTGTATTTAAGGGATGATAGGAGTGGATTGCACCTGCACTCTATGATACGATATGGTGGGTGATAATTGCCAGGTTTCCCAAATCCCAAAGAGAAATTTGAATAAGCTATCGCAATGATTTGCAATTTGTATTTTATGAAAACGTAAATGAAGTCAGGAGACAAAATCTCAAACCTGTTAATGAAGAATTTAGAAATAATTTCAACATTTATTTGAAGATTTAAAAAAAATAAACTTAAAGACTTAAGATTGCATTTACACAGCTAACAAGAGTCATCGAGGTTTACAGCATGGAAACAGGCCCTTCGGCCCAACTTGTCCATGCCGCCCTTTTTTTAAACCCCGAAACTAATCCCAATTGCTTGCATTTGGCCCATATCCCTCTATACCCATCTTATCCATGTAACCATCTAAATGCTTTTTAAAAGACAAAATTGTACTCGCCTCTACTACTATCTCTGGCAGCTTGTTCCAGACACTCACCACCCTATGTGCGAAAAAATTGCCCCTTTGGACACTTTTGCATCTCTCCCCTCTCACCTTAAACCTATGCCCTCTAGTTTTGACTCCCCAACCTTTGGGAAAAGATATTGGCGATCTAGCTGATCTGTGCCCCTCATTATTTTATAGACCTCTATAAGATCACCCCTCATCCTCCTACGCTCCAGAGGAAAAAGGTCCCAGTCTATCCAGCTCTCCTTATAACTCAAACCATAAAGTCCCGGTAGCATCCTGGTAAATCTTCTCTGCACTCTTTCTAGTTTAATAATATCCTTTTATAATAGGGTGACCTGAACTGCACACAGTATTCCAAGTGTGACCTTACCAATGTCTTGTACAACTTCAACAAGACGTCCCAACTCCTGTATTCAATGTTCTGACCGATGAAACCAAACATGTCGAATGCCTTCTTCACCACTCTGTCCACCTGTGACTCCACTTTCAAGGAGCTATGAACATGTACCCCTCGATCTCTTTGTTCTGTAACTCTCCCCAACGCCCTACCATGAACTGAGTAAGTCCTGCCCTGGTTCAATCTACCAAAATGCATCACCTTGCATTTATCTAAATTAAACTCCATCTGCCATTCGTCAGCCCAGTGGCCCAATTGATCAAGATCCCGTTGCAATTGGAGATAACTTTCTTCACTGTCCACTATGCCACCAATCTTAGTGTCATCTGCAAACTTACTAACCATGCCTCCTATGTTCTCATCCAAATCATTAATATAAATGACAAATAACAGTGGACCCAGCACTGATCCCTGAGGCACACCACTGGTCACAGGCCTCCAATTGTAGAAAAACAATTCTCTACAACCACCCTCTGGCTTCTGTCAAAGCTCGGGCTGCAGTAGAGTGTGACAGTTGGTGTCTCACTGTGGGAGTGCTGCTCGGGCTGCAGTAGAGAGTGACAGTTGGTGTCTCAGTGAGGGAGTGCTGCTCGGGCTGCAGTGGAGAGTGACAGTTGGTGTCTCAGTGAGGGAGTGCTGCTCGGGCTGCAGTGGAGAGTGACAGTTGGGGAAGTGTGGGGAAGTTTTTTTTTTTGTTTTCTTTTTTTCTTGCTGGTAATGGCTTCAGGGATGGCAGTTCAGGCAGTATGCTGCATCTCCTGTGGGATGTATGTGGTGAGGAAATCCAGTAGTGTTTCAGGAGATTTTAGTTGTAAGAAGTGCATTAGATTGCAGCTTCTGGAGGAGCGTGTAAAGGAGCTGGAGGGGGAGGTAGAGGAACTCCGCATAATTCGGGAGGCGGAGGTGGAAGTTGATAGGAGTTATAGAGAAATAGTAACTCCTAGAAATGAGGCTTGGGTCAATGCCAGGAGGAGGGGTAAGAAGCAATCGGGAAGACAATCCCCTGGGGCGGTTCCCCTCCATAATAGGTTTTCGGTGCTGGAGGCTACAGTTGAGGAGGAATCAACTGAGCATAGAGAGCAGATCTCTGGGGGTGAGCCGAGTGAGAAAGCTCAGGTGGTTAGGGGCTGTAAAAGACTGGGCCTTGTGATTGGGGACTCCACAATTAAGGGGACAGATAGGAGGGTCGGAACTAAAGGTAGGGACTCAGGGTTGGTGTGTTGCCTACCAGGGGCTGGGGTCCGGGATGTGTCTGACAGGGTATTCAGGATTCTTAGGGGGGAGGGAGATAAACCACAAGTTATTGTACATGTGGGGACACACGACATAGGGAGGATAGGGGAAGGGGATATTAGGCAGGGATTTATGGAGTTGGGGTGGAAACTAAAGGCCAAGACTGACAGAGTGGTTATCTCTGGACTCTTGCCTGTACCACGGGATAGTTTAGAGAGGAATAGGGAGAGGGAAGGTTTGAATTCATGGCTGAGGGGATGGTGCAGGAGGGAGGGGTTCAGGTACTTAAGCAATTGGGGCTCGTACTGGGGAAGGTGTGACCTCTATGAGAAGGATGGTCTACACCTTAATCAGAAGGGGACCAATATCCTGGGGGGTAAATTTGCTAAGGCCATGCAAGGAGGTTTAAACTGATTCGGGGGGGGGGAGGGATCCTGAGTAGTGGGGCTGAAAGTGAGGGATGCATGGATGGGGACTGCAATGCACGGCATTGCAGAGGTGGGGTGGAGCAGGGTTTGAAATGTGTATACTTCAATGCCAGGAGTATTCGCAATAAAGTGGGTGAACTTGCAGCGTGGATCAGTACCTGGGACTTCGATGTTGTGGCTATTTCAGAGACATGGATAGAGCAGGGGCAGGAATGGATGCTGCAGGTCCCGGGGTTCAAATGTTTTAGTCGAAGTAGGGAAGGAGGTAGAAGAGGGGGAGGGGTAGCATTATTGGTCAGAGATTGTATCACAGTGTCAGAGAGGAGGTTTGATGAGGACTTATCTGTTGAGGTAGTATGGGCGGAGATTAGAAATAGGAGAGGAGAGGTCACCCTGTTGGGAGTCTTTTATAGACCTCCTAAAAGTTCTAGAGAGGTTGAGGAAAGGATTGCGGAGTCAATCCTGCTTAGGAGTGAAAGTAATAGGGCAATTGTTATGGGGGATTTTAACTTGACTAATATTGACTGGAATTGTTATAGCTCTAGCTCGTTAGAGGGGTCAGTTTTTGTTCAAAGCGTGCAGGAAGGTTTTTTGACTCAGTATGTAGACAGGCCAACTAGAGGTGAGGCTACATTGGATCTGGTGCTGGGAAATGAGCCAGACCAGGTGCTAGACTTGGAAGTTGGTGTGCATTTTGGTGATAGTGACCACAATTCGGTTACGTTCACCTTAGTGATGGAAAGGGATAGGCATGAACCTCGGGCCAGTGGTTTTAGCTGGGGAAGGGTAATTATGAGGCTATTAGGAGAGAATTAGGAAACATAGGTTGGACTAGGAGATTACAGGGACTGGGAACGTCCGACATGTGGAGTTTTTTCAAGGAGCAGCTACTGCGAGTCTGTGATAGGTATGTCCCTGTCAGGCAAGGAGGAATTGGTAGGGCTAGGGAACCGTGGTGCACCAAAAAAGTTTCTTTGTTGGTTAAAAAGAAAAAGGAGGCTTATGTTCGGATGAGACGTGAGCACTCGGGTAGTGCACTAGAAAGCTTTAGATTGGCTAAGAGGGAGTTGAAGAGCGAGCTTAGAAGGGCTAAAAGAGGACATGAGAAGACTTTGGCGGATAGGGTTAAAGAGAATCCTAAGGCGTTCTATAGGTATGTCAAGAACAGAAGGTTGGTTAGGGCAAGTTTAGGGCCAGTTATAGATGGCAGAGGGAAGTTATGTGTGGAACCGGAGGAGATTGGTGAAGCATTGAACCAATATTTCTCTTCGGTGTTCACGCAAGGGGACATGAATATAGCTGAGGAGGACACTGGGTTGCAAGGGAGTAGAATAGACAGTATTACAGTTGATAAGGAGGATGTGCAGGATATTCTGGAGGGTCTGAAAATAGATAAATCCCCTGGTCCGGATGGGATTTATCCAAGGATTCTCTGGGAGGCAAGAGAAGTGATTGCAGAGCCTCTGGCTCTGATCTTCAGGTCGTCGTTGGCCTCTGGTATAGTACCAGAAGATTGGAGGTTAGCGAATGTTGTCCCATTGTTTAAGAAGGGGAACAGAGACTTCCCCGGGAATTATAGACCGGTGAGTCTCACTTCTGTTGTCGGCAAGATGTTGGAAAAAATTATAAGGGATAGGATTTATAGTTATTTGGAGAGTAATGAATTGATAGGTGATAGTCAGCATGGTTTTGTGGCAGGTAGGTCGTGCCTTACTAACCTTATTGAGTTTTTTGAGAAAGTGACCAAGGAGGTGGATGGGGGCAAGGCAGTGGACGTGGTATATATGGATTTTAGTAAGGCGTTTGATAAGGTTCACCATGGTAGGCTTCTGCAGAAAATGCAGATGTATGGGATTGGGGGTGATCTAGGAAATTGGATCAGGAATTGGCTAGCGGATAGGAAACAGAGGGTGGTGGTTGATAGTAAATATTCATCATGGAGTGCGGTTACAAGTGGTGTACCTCAGGGATCTGTTTTGGGGCCACTGCTGTTTGTAATATTTATTAATGATCTGGATGAGGGTATAGTTGGGTGGATTAGCAAATTTGCTGATGACACCAAAGTCGGTGGTGTGGTAGACAGTGAGGAAGGGTGTCGTAGTTTGCAGGAAGACTTAGACAGGTTGCAAAGTTGGGCCGAGAGGTGGCGGATGGAGTTTAATGCGGAGAAGTGTGAGGTAATTCACTTTGGTAGGAATAACAGATGTGTTGAGTATAGGGCTAACGGGAGGACTTTGAATAGTGTGGAGGAGCAGAGGGATCTAGGTGTATGTGTGCATAGATCCCTGAAAGTTGGGAATCAAGTAGATAAGGTTGTTAAGAAGGCATATGGTGTCTTGGCGTTTATTGGTAGGGGGATTGAATTTAGGAGTCGTAGCGTTATGTTGCAACTGTACACAACTCTGGTGCGGCCGCACTTGGAGTACTGTGTGCAGTTCTGGTCCCCACATTACAGGAAGGATGTGGAGGCTTTGGAGAGGGTGCAGAGGAGGTTTACCAGGATGTTGCCTGGTATGGAGGGGAGATCCTATGAGGAGAGGCTGAGGGATTTGGGATTGTTTTCGCTGGAAAGGCGGCGGCTAAGAGGGGATCTTATTGAAACATATAAGATGATTAGAGGTTTAGATAGGGTGGATAGTGATAGCCTTTTTCCTCTGATGGAGAAATCCAGCACGAGGGAGCATGGCTTTAAATTGAGGGGGGGTAGTTATAGAACCGATGTCAGGGGTAGGTTCTTTACCCAGAGGGTGGTGAGGGATTGGAATGCCCTGCCAGCATCAGTAGTAAATGCGCCTAGTTTGGGGGCGTTTAAGAGATCCGTAGATAGGTTCATGGACGAAAAGAAATTGGTTTAGGTTGGAGGGTCACAGTTTTTTTTTTAACTGGTCGGTGCAACATCGTGGGCCGAAGGGCCTGTTCTGCGCTGTAATGTTCTATGTTCTATGTTCTATGAAGCCAATTTTGTATCCATTTAGATACCTCACCCTGGATCCCGTGAGATTTAACCTTATGCAACAACCTACCATGCAGTACCTTGTCAAAAGCCTTCTTAAAGTCCATTAGACAACATCAACTGCACTGCCATCATCTACCTTCTTGGTTATCCCTTCAAAGAACTCAATCAAATTTGTGAGACATGATTTTCCACTTACAAAGCCATGCTGACTGTCCCTAATCAGTCCTTGCATCTCTAAATGCCTGTAGATCCTGTCTCTCAAAATATCTTCCAACAACTTTCCCACCACAGATGTGGGGCTCACTGGCCTGTAGTTCCCACTGGCCTGAAGACTCATAGAAACATAGAAATATAGAAAAACTACAGCACAAACAGGCCCTTCGGCCCACAAGTTGTGCCGAACACATCCCTACCTTCTAGACCTACCTATAACCCTCCATCCTATTAAGCTCCATGTACTCATGCAGAAGTCTCTTAAAAGACCCTATTGAGTTCGCCTCCACCACCACTGACGGCAGCCGATTCCACTCGCCCACCACACTCTGTGTGAAAAGCTTCCCCCTAACACCTCCCCTGTACCTACCCCCCAGCACCTTAAACCTGTGTCCTCTCGCAGCAGCTATTTCCACCCTGGGAAAAAGCCTCTGAGAGTCCACCTGATCTATGCCTCTCAACATCTTATACACCTCTATTAGGTCTCCTCTCATCCTTCGTCTCTCCAAGGATAAAATACCGAGCTCCCTCAGCCTATCCTCATAAGGCATGCCACTCAATCCAGGCAACATCCTTGTAACTCTCCTCTGCACCCTTTCAATCTTTTCCACATCCTTCCTATAATGAGGTGACCAGAACTGAGCACAGTACTCCAAGTGGGGTCTGACGAGGGTCTTATATAGCTGCATCATTAACCCCGGACTCCTAAACTCAATCCCTCGATTGATAAAGGCCAGCACACCATACGCCTTCTTAACCACCTCCTCCACCTGCGGGGCCGATTTCAGAGTCCTATGGACCCGGACCCCAAGGTCCTTCTGATCCTCTACAGTACTAAGAGTCTTTCCCTTTATATTGTACTCCTTCATCCCATTTGACCTACCAAAATGGACCACGACGCCTTTAACTGGGTTGAAGTCCATCTGCCACTTGTCCGCCCAGTCTTGCATCCTATCTATGTCCCTCTGTAACTTCTGACATCCCTCCAGACTATCCACAACCCCACCAACCTTCGTGTCGTCGGCAAACTTACCAACCCATCCCTCCACTTCCTCATCCAGGTCATTTATGAAAATGACAAACAGCAAGGGTCCCAGAACAGATCCCTGGGGCACACCACTGGTGACCGACCTCCATTTAGAAAAAGACCCATCTATGCCCACTCTCTGCCTCCTTTGGGCAAGCCAGTTCTGGATCCACCGGGCAGCAGCCCCTTGGATCCTATGCCCTCTCACTTTTTCTAGAAGCCTTGCATGGGGGACCTTATCGAACGCCTTGCTAAAATCCACATAAACCACATCTACCGCTTTCCCTTCGTCAATGTGTTTAGTCACATTTTCGAAGAACTCCACCAGGCTCGTAAGGCACAATCTGCCCTTGACAAAGCCTTGACTCCTCCAAACATTTTTTTTGATTAATTAAGGCAATTTAGACAACATCAATAATATTGCCAGAAATCGACAGTTGCTATCTGGAGTCTTCACAGGTTTTATTTTTCTCTCTCTCATTTTTTCTAAATGGAGGTCGGTCACCAGTGGTGTGCCCCAGGGATCTGTTCTGGGACCCTTGCTGTTTGTCATTTTCATAAATGACCTGGATGAGGAAGTGGAGGGATGGGTTGGTAAGTTTGCCGACGACACGAAGGTCGGTGAGGTTGTGAATAGTCTGGAGGGTGTCAGAAGTTACAGAGGGACATAGATAGGATGCAAGATTGGGCGGAGAAGTGACAGATGGACTTCAACCTAGATAAATGCGTAGTGGTCCATTTTGGCAGGTCAAATGGGATGAAGGAGTACAATATTAAGGGAAAGACTCTTAGTACTGTAGAGGATCAGAAGGACCTTGGGGTCCAGGTCCATAGGACTCTAAAATCGGCCCCGCAGGTGGAGGAGGTGGTTAAGAAGGCGTATGGTGTGCTGGCCTTTATCAATCGAGGGATTGAGTTTTGGAGTCTGGGGATAATGATGCAGCTATATAAGACCCTCGTCAGACCCCACTTGGAGTACTGTGCTCAGTTCTGGTCGCCTCATTACAGGAAGGATGTGGAAAAGATTGAAAGGGTGCAGAGGAGATTTACAAGGATGTTGCCTGGATTGAGTGGCATGCCTTATGAGGATCGGCTGAGGGAGCTCGGTCTTTTCTCCTTGGAGAGACGTAGGATGAGAGGAGACCTAATAGAGCTATATAAGATGTTGAGAGGCATAGATCGGGTGGACTCTCAGATGCTTTTTCCCAGGGTGGAAATGGCTGCTATGAGAGGACACAGGTTTAAGGTGCTGGGGGGTAGGTACAGGGGAAATGTTAGGGGGAAGTTTTTCACACAGAGGGTGGTGGGCGAGTGGAATCGGCTGCCGTCAGTGGTGGTGGAGGCAAACTCAATTGGGTCTTTTAAGAAACTCCTGGATGAGTACATGGGACTTAGTAGGATGGAGGGTTATAGAGCAAAGAACAAAGAACAATACAGCACAGGAACAGGCCCTTCGGCCCTCCAAGCCCAGGCCGCTCCCTGGTCCAAACTAGACCATTCTTTTGTATCCCTCCATTCCCACTCCGTTCATATGGCTATCTAGATAAGTCTTAAATGTTCCCAGTGTGTCCGCCTCCACCACTTTGCCTAGCAGCGCATTCCAGCCCCCCACCACCCTCTGCGTAAAATACGTCCTTCTGATATCCGTGTTAAACCTCCCCCTCCATCACCTTGAACCTATGACCCCTTGTGAACGTCACCACCGACCTGGGAAAAAGCTTCCCAGCGTTCACCCTATCTATGCCTTTCATAATTTTATACACTTCTATTAGGTCACCCCTCATCCTCCATCTTTCCATTGAAAACAACCCCAGTTTACCCAATCTCTCCTCATAACTAAGCCCTTCCATACCAGGCAACATCCTGGTAAACCTCCTCTGCAATCTCTCTGAAGCCTCCACGTCCTTCCGGTAGTGTGACGACCAGTGTGACGTATTCCAAATGCGGCCGAACCAACGTTCTATACATCTGCAACATCAGACCCCAACTTTTATACTCTATGCCCCGTCCTATAAAGGCAAGCATGCCATCTGCCTCATTCACTACCTTCTCCACCTTTGACGTCACCTTCAAGGATCTTCAAGGATAGGTAGGCCTAAAAGATAGGGATATGTTCGGCACAACTTGTGGGGCTGAAGGGCCTGTTTTGTGCTGTAGTTTTTCTATGTTTCTATGTTTCTATGATACTGAGAAGCCAAAACTTGTCTAAAAACTTTGCAGACACAAACGCTGTGTGCAGATACAAACACTAACAGTGGTTAAAAAAGGAGCGGGCAAATTGGGCCGAAGGGCCTGTTTTCATGCGGTAAAATTCTATGACTCTATGACTTTTCTGAATGTGGCGGCAGTTGTTTTTACACAGGTCTCGCTTAAATCTCACTGCTGTTCATGCTGGCAGGATCCTGCAGTCTGCTATGGGTTTCCCGGCAGCAGAGGGATGCGTTCAACAGGAAATCCCATTGACCAACAGCGGGACCATAAGATCCTGCTTCCAGCAAGCATGCGCCACCCCTGCTGCCACCAAACACGCTCTGGAGTGGGAGAAAAATCGCACCCTTTGTTTCCAGCACGCACTGCTTCAGGATCTCATAGCCACACACCTGCAGTCTTCAACCTCTCTTCAAATGTTTTTTTTCATCTTTTGTTCCACATTCCTTTTGACATTCTCTTTCCTAGAATTGGCAGTTATGTTCTGTCCACTACGTTTAAGATAAAAGTAAACTTGCCTCTCTGCTCCATCAATTTACACTTGATGCCAATTGGACATGGTCCTTTTGAAATATAATGAGCTGACTTCATGTCACTTCCCTCACCATCTTAATGTAAATTTCTATTCTTGCTGCCCATTGTTACTCCGTCCCAGCTCTGCTCCTATCCACTTCAAACTACCTGTCCTCACACCTAACTCCCCTTTGATGTTCCGACCCCTGTAGTATACTGTCTTCAGTTTCATTAAGTATTCACATCCTTACTCAGATGCACAGCCTATTTCACAGTATACCAGCGTGATATTATGAATATACTGAAAAATACAAGAGTCTAAACTTTCCTGTTCCGTCCACCACAGGTAACTTTGTGGGCGGGACAGATAATTTGATGGACCAGTGAAAGATCTATTGACTTTGGGTGGAAATTTCTGGTCCTGGGATGGGTGGGATCAGAAAATCTTGCCCAATATTTCATCAGAACTCTGATTGATAATGAATCCTGAAAATGAATGCTTGCCATGACTGGAATAAGCAAACATTGCAAAGTTTGCTTTACTAAGGAATGAGTTCCTGACCAGATGCTGCAGCTCCACTCTTTCCTCCTGCTGTAAACTGGTCAGCTTATTAAAATTCCTCCTTGTGTATTCAAATCTGTGCAACAAATTTTAGGAAGGTTGACATGGTTTTGAGTGAATGAAAAAGAGAGTCCCAGAGATGAGGTACTCAGTTACAATCAGTGACAATGTCTTCCCGGATGTAGAAATTCTCCAATTGGTAAAAAGATTAAGGGGAGATAGAACAAAGAACAATACAGCACAGGAACAGGCCCTTCGGCCCTCCAAGCCCGCGCCGCTCCTTGGTCCAAACTAGACCATTCTTTTGTATCCCTCCATTCCCACTCCGTTCATGTGGCTATCTAGATAAGTCTTAAACGTTCCCAGAGTGCCCGCCTCCACCACCTTGCCTGGCAGCGCATTCCAGGCCTCCACCACCCTCTGTGTAAAATATGTCCTTCTGATATCCGTGTTAAACCTGCCCCCCCTCACCTTGAACCTATGACCCCTCGTGAACGTCACCACCGACCTGGGAAAAAGCTTCCCACCGTTCACCCTATCTATGCCTTTCATAATTTTATACACCTCTATTAGGTCACCCCTCATCCTCCGTCTTTCCAGTGAGAACAAGCCCAGTTTACCCAATCTCTCCTCATAACTGAGCCCCTCCATACCAGGCAACATCCTGGTAAACCTCCTCTGTACTCTCTCTAAAGCCTCCACATCCTTCTGGTAGTGTGGCGACCAGAACTGGCCGCAGTATTCCAAATGCGGCCGAACCAACGTTCTATACATCTGCAACATCAGACCCCAACTTTTATACTCTATGCCCCGTCCTATAAAGGCAAGCATGCCATATGCCTTCTTCACCACCTTCTCCACCTGTGACGTCACCTTCAAGGATCTGTGGACTTGCACACCCAGGTCCCTCTGCGTATCTACACCCTTTATGGTTCTGCCATTTATCGTATAGCTCCCCACTACATTAGCTCTACCAAAATGCATCACTTTGCATTTATCTGGATTGAACTCCATCTGCCATTTCTTTGCCCAAATTTCCAGCCTATCTGTATCCAACTGTAGGCTCTGACAATGTTCCTCACTATCTGCAAGTCCAGCCAATTTCGCTTCATCTGCAAACTTCCTGATCACCCCAATTACACCTTCTTCCAGATCGTTTATATAAATCACAAACAGCAGATGTCCCAATACAGAGCCCTGTGGAACACCACCAGTCACAGGCCTCCAGCCGGAAAAAGACCCTTCCACTACCACCCTCTGTCTTCTGTGACCAACCAGTTCTCCACCCATCTAGCCACCTCGCCCTTTATCCCATGAAATCCAACCTTTTGCACCAACCTACCATGAGGCACTTTGTCAAACGCTTTACTAAAGTCCATATAGACGACATCCACGGCCCTTCCCTCGTCAACCATTCTGGTCACTTCTTCAAAAAACTCCACCAGGTTAGTGAGGCATGACCTCCCTCTCACAAAACCATGCTGACTATCGTTCATGAGTTTATTCCTTTCTAAATGCGCATACATCCTATCTCTAAGAATCCTCTCCAACAACTTCCCTACCACGGACGTCAAGCTCACCGGCCTATAATGACCCGAGTTATCCTTCCTACCCTTCTTAAATAACGGGACCACATTAGCTATCCTCCAATCCTCTTGGACCTCACCTGTGTCCAGTGACGAGACAAAGATTTGTGTCAGAGGCCCAACGATTTCATCTCTCATCTCCCTGAGCAGCCTTGGATAGATTCCATCAGGCCCTGGGGATTTGTCAGTCTTTATATTCTCTAAAAAACCTAACACTTCCTCCCTTGTAATGGAGATTTTCTCTAACGGTTCAACACTCCCCTCCGAGACACTCCCAGTCAACACATCCCTCTCCTTTGTGAATACCGACGCAAAGTATTCATTTAGGATCTCCCCTACTTCTTTGGGCTCTGAGCATAATTCCCCACTTTTGTCCGATTTTTTCCCTGACAACCCTTTTGTTCCTAACGTATGAATAAAATGCCTTGGGATTCTCCTTAATCCTGTCTGCCAAGGACATTATATCAGATATATTAAGAGATGTTCAAAATTCTGAACAGTTTTCATGGAGCAAAAATTGACACACTGGGTGGAACTTCACAGCCTCGCTTGTCCCGAAACCATAAAACCCTACCCGAGGTCAATGGACCTTCCATTGTCCGCCACTCACCCATTCCGATTCCTGGGGTGGACAGGGCGATAAAATTCTGACCATTTTTTCTACTGACGGCAGGGTCATTAACCACAAGACTTATAATGAAGGCAGTTCGACAAAGAACCAGAGGAGAGATGAGGACATTTTTTTTGATGCCAGAAGTTGTGATCTGCTGCATTGCCTGAAAGGAATGAAAGCAGACTGAATGACCTATCTGTCTTCTGTGATTATATATTTTCTTAAGGTACAAAAGCAAGTCTTGAAAAAGCTGTTGTGCTGAAGAGTGAGACGGTTGATCTTTCTCAGCTCCGTTCATTTGAGCAAGTGAAAGCTGCAGCATCAAACCCAGAAATGATTTTACAAATTGAAAATTTACTTTTGATGTGGCGCAATCAGCTCGAACAGGTTTGTTTAATAAACTATTAAATCTAACAAGATTAATGTCTCATTTTCCTCCTTATGCACCACAGAAATATCTGTTTTGAAAATAAATGATTTTATATTCCAATTTTCAATTTGCTTTGTCTTGTAATGTTTGAGTTCATTCTGATTTCCCAACTGAGTCTTGACTTTGTAAATCAAAGTTACAAAGTTATAAAAGTTTACTTATTAGTCACAAGTAGGCTTACATTAACACTGCAATGAAGTTACTGTGAAAATGTCACACTGGCCCAATTTTCTTGTACTTGCACTCTCATATCATGGATGAGCCTCAAATATTTTTGCCTATCATTTGACTTCGACAGGAGGAGCTTTATCTGAGCGCTTGACCTGCAGAACTTGCCTCGGTTGATCACAAATCTGGCAAGGGAAAAACTCAGGGCATTCACCTAAAAAAAAGATAGGGGCAATAAAGTTGCCTAAATTTCACAAGATCCAATGTGAAACCTTTAAACAATGGGGACAATTTTACCATTTTTTTTAACGTGCTGGGCGGACTTGAAACTGGGAGAGTTTTAGATCCGTCGTTTGGGTGTGTTTTCAGCCACCAACCCCCCCACCCTCCCTTGCTCCATATGCAATCTGCCTGCAAAAATTTGAGCAAGCCTGTTGCTCGCTGCAGAAGCCTGTGGGCGGGGCTTAACATGCCCAAAGCCTGCAGTGGGAGATAGTGCGCATGTGCAGGCTTCTGATGCTGCACATCCGCATTAGCAGTAGCAGGGGTTTAACAGAAAAGAGAGAGCTGTCAGGCCCCTGCTAGTGCAGGCTGCCTGAAGCAGCTCCCCCACCCCCCTGCAATTGCGATACAGACCTCGCCGATTCCCCCCCCACCCCACGATCACAGACCCGCCGCCCTCCCCCGACCGATCGTTGAAGAGTGGTAGCAGGCCCCCCCAACCCCTCTCTCTTATTTCTTGGCTGAAAATAAGTAAATGGATTACTAGTGGGAGCAAAATTAAAGTCTACAAATTTCCTTTTTTTTTCAGTGTCAGCTCAAGCAAGAAAAGTGGAGAGTAGCCCACCAGCTGCACTCTGGTTTTTCCCGTCATGATTTTCAGACACTCTAGGAGTGATCTTACCAAAAAATGGGAGAAATTCGTGTTTTTTTTGGTTGACTTAAAAATCGAATCTTACCTGACTTTGTCAGCCAAACTTGGATTCTACCAACAGGAGGAGTGGTGAGGTCCTAAATTGCCCGAAAGCCAGCGCGAGACTAATCTCTTTGGATATCCGATGCTGGTAAGACCGCGACAGGCAAGAATTTGTGTGTGAATTAGCTCTCTCACGATCTTACCAGCTTGCCCGCCAATTGACTGGCAGGGGAGGGAGTTAAAATCGCCTCCTCTTTTTTGTTTAACACAAATTGAAGGTGCGTGCCACACAAAATCATGCTGGTGTCCACTTCGCCAACAATTCAGCATCTTGAAAAGGGTACCCTTTTTAAAGGGTTGATAGCGCCAGGGACTCAGTTCGATTCCTGGTTTGGGTCACTGTCTATGCGGAGTCTGCATGTTCTCCCCATATCTGTGTTCTCCGGTTTCCTCCCAGCAAGACATAGTAGTTAGCTGCATTGGCCATTCTAAATTCTCCATCAGTGTATCCGAACAGGCACCAAGTGTGACGATTAGTGGATTTTTACAGTAACTTCATTGCAGTGTTAATGTAAGCCTATTTGTGACACTAATAAGTAAACTAAACTTTATTTAATTATTTTCAAAAAGCCACTATCTGATTTAAGGTTTAACTTCTGGAAACTTGATTACTAATGATAAAAATGTAAATCATGAAGTATGTTTTTTTTTATCCACAGGTATTGGCCCAAAGTAATCAAGTGAGAAAAGAAGCAGAAAATTCAGGTCCCCTCACTGAACTGGAATATTGGAAATGCATGTCTGCTAAATTCAATTCCATCATAGAGCAGCTTAGAGGACAACATTGCAAGGCAGTGATCAATGTTTTGAAAGCAAGTCATTCAAAAATGTTAAAGGTAAAAATTATCAAAAAGCAGTGTGAGGAACACAATTACAATTTTGTAAATATTTTTATCACTGTTTTGAATAACAATTAGGCCAGGATTTTTGAAATAGGAACAGAACACCTGAAGTAATAATTTTGTTATAAATTAAGAACTTCATAGGTATCTTCAGGTTTAGTGGCACCAGCCTCAAAAAGGTGGATCCAATAGCTTGGAACTCATTTAAGACCATGAAACCACAAGACATAGGAGCAGAATTAAGCCACTCAGCCCATCGAGTCCGCTCCGCCATTCAATCATAGCTGATATTTTTCTCATCCCCATTCTCCTGCCTTTTCCCCACAACCTCGGATCCTCTTATTAATCAAGAACCTATTTATCTCTGTCTTAAAGACACTCAATGACCTGGCCTCCACAGCCTTCTGCGGCAAAGAGTTCTACAGATTCACCACTCTCTGGCTGAAGAAATTCCTCCTCATCTCTGTTTTAAAGAATCGTCCCTTGAGCCTGAGGTTGAGCACTCTGGTTCTAGTTTTTCCTATAGTAGAAACAGCCTCTCCATGTCCACTCTCTCCAGGCCTCACAGTATCCTGTAAGTTTCAAGAAGATCCCCCCTCACCCTTCTAAACTCTAAAGGTTGCCACTCAAGTGGATAGAGCTGTGAAGAAGGCATATAGTGTGTTAGCTTTTATTAACAGGGGGTTGGAGTTTAAGAGCCGTGGGGTTATGCTGCAACTGTACAGGACCTTGGTGAGACCGCATTTGGAATATTGCGTGCAGTTCTGGTCACCTCACTATAAGAAGGATGTGGAAGCGCTGGAAAGAGTGCAGAGGAGATTTACCAGGATGCTGCCTGGTTTGGAGTGTCGGTCTTATGAGGAAAGGTTGAGGGAGCTGGGGCTGTTCTCTCTGGAGCGGAGGAGATTGAGGGGAGACTTAATAGAGGTTTATAAAATGATGAAGGGGATAGATCGAGTGAACGTTCAAAGACTATTTCCTCGGGTGGATGGAGCTATTACAAGGGGGCATAACTATAGGGTTCGTGGTGGGAGATATAGGAAGGATATCAGAGGTAGGTTCTTCACGCAGAGAGTGGTTGGGGTGTGGAATGGACTGCCTGCAGTGATAGTGGAGTCAGACACTTTAGGAACATTTAAGCGGTTATTGGATAGGCACATGGAGCACACCAGGATGGTAGGGAGTAGGATAGCTTGATCTTGGTTTCAGATGAAGGTCGGCACAACATCGTGGGCCGAAGGGCCTGTTCTGTGCTGTTATGTTCTATGTTCTATGAGTGCAAACCCAGAGTCCTCAACCGATCCTCATACAACAAGCTTTGCATTCAACGGATCATTCTTGTGAACCTCCTCTGGACCTTTTCAAAGGCCAGCACATCCTTCCTTAGATATGGGGCCCAAAACTGCTTACAATACTCCAAATGGGGCTCTGACCAGAGCCTTATACAGCCTCAGAAGTACTTCCCTGCTCTTGTATTCTGGCCCTCTCGACATGAATGCTAACATTGCATTTGCCTTCCTAACTGCCGACTGAACCTGCACGTTAACATTAAGAGAATCTTGAACAATGATTCCCAAGTCCCTTTGTGGTTCTGATTTCCTAAGCATTTTCCCATTTAGAAAATAGTCTATGCCTCCATTCCTCCTTCCAAAATGCATACCTCACACTTTTCCTCATTGTATTCCATCTGCCACTCCTTTGCCCACTCTCCTAACCTGTCCAAGTCCTTCTGCAGCCCCGCTGCTTCCTCAATACTACCTGTCCCTCTACATCTCTTTGTATCATCTGCAAACTTAGCAACAGGGCTTTCAGTTTCTTCCTCCAAATCGTTAATGTATATTGTGAAAAGTTGTGGTCCCAGCACAGACCCCTGAGGCACAGCACTAGTCACCGGCTGCAATCCTGAAAAAGACCCCTTTATCCCCACTCTCTGCCTTCTGCCAGTCAGCCAATCCTCTATCCATGCCAGGATCTTACCCTTAATACCATGGGCACTTAACTTATTTAACAGCCTCTTATGCCGCACCTTGTCAAAAGCCTTCTGGAAATCTAAATAAATCACGTCCACTGGTTCTCCTTTATCTAACTTCCTTGTTACCTCCTCAAAGAACTCTAACAGATTTGTCAGATATGACCTCCCCTTGACAACTTTATTTATTTATTTAACACTATATGAACTAAGTGCCAATAGAAAGAACAAATTAATATTCTGGTGAATCCAAGCCAATGACAAACCAAGGAGGTGATTTATATTGAATTGAACCATCTAGAAGAGCAGCAGACACGTGGGAACACCACCACCTGGGAGTTCCCCTCACCATCCTGACATGGAAATATATTCTGATACCTTCACTTTTTTGTTGGGTCAAAATCCTTGAACACTCTCCCTTGCAGCACTGTTTTGATGGTATCAGGCAGGAACTTTCAAAAGTTAATCGGGGGTGTCTGTGGGAAGGCAAAGGGATGTCTGGTAAGTGGAAGTCTTTCAAAAGTGTGTTAACCAGGGTACAGGGTAAGCACATTCCTCTTAGAGTGAAGGGCAAGGCTGGCAGAAGTCGGGAACCCTGGATGACTTGGGATATTGAGGCCCAGGTCAAGAAGAAGAAGGAGGCACATGACATGCATAGGCAGCTGGGATCAAGTGAATCCCTTGAAGAGAATAGGGGTTGTAGGAGGAGAGTTAAGAAATAAATCAGGAGGGCAAAAAGGGGACACAAGGTAGTTTTGGCAGATAAGGCAAAGGAGAATCCAAAGAGCTTCTACAAATACATAAAGGGCAAAAGGGAGAGAGTAGGGCCTCTTAAGGATCAACAAGATCATCTATGTGCGGATCCACAAGAAATGGGTGAGAACCTAAATGAATATTTCTCATCAGTATTTACTGTTGAGAAAAGCATGGATGTTAGGGATCTTGGGGAAATAAATAATGATGTCTTGAGGAGTGTACATATTACAGAGAAAGAGGTGCTATAAATTTTAAAAGCACATCATGGTAGATAAATCCACCGGGCCTGATGAAGTGTATCCCAGGACATTGTGGGAGGCTAGGGAGCAAATTGCGGGTCCCCTAGCAGAGATATTTGAATCATCGATAGTCATGGGTGAGGTGCCTGAAGGTTGGAGAGTGGCAAATGTGCCTTGGTTTAAAAAGGGCTGCAGGGAAAAGCCTGGGAACTACAGGCCAGTCAACCTCACATCTGTGCTGGGTAAGTTGTTGGAAGGTATTTTGAGAGACAGGATTTACAGGCATTTAGAGACACAGGACTGATTAGGGACAGTCAGCATGGCTTTGTGAGTGGAAAATCATCTCTCACAAATTTAATTGAGTTTTTTGAAGGAGTAACCAAGAAGGTAGATGAGGGCAGTGCAGTTGATGTTGCCTACATGGACTTTAGCAAGGCCGTTGACAAGGTACTGCATGGTAGGTTGTTGCATAAGGTTAAATCTCATGAGATCCAAGGTAAGATAGCTAAATTGATACAAAATTGGCTGGATGACAGAAGACGTTCGCATTACAGGTAAAACAAAGGCAGAATACCTACTGAAACTGGAGGAAGTCCTTAGCCATTTTTCAAAAGCCGGCATGTGATTAAAGAGGGAGAAATATGTCTTCTTGGTACTCCAAGTGACCTGTCTGGGTTATAAAGTGGACAAGTTAGGTCCACATCCTTTAGAAGACCAGTGCAGGTGATA
Organism: Mustelus asterias; assembly: GCF_964213995.1. Taxonomy (NCBI): domain Eukaryota; kingdom Metazoa; phylum Chordata; class Chondrichthyes; order Carcharhiniformes; family Triakidae; genus Mustelus; species Mustelus asterias. The sequence continues at coordinate 8,410,648 of NC_135805.1, forward strand.
AAAGATACTCCAACGCCCACCTCAATCCAGGAGATTTTAGGCTGCTGACGTCCTACAGAAAATTCATACCAAACCCGGTCTCCATCTTGGTTCTGCTACATCACAGCTAAAAAAAGTTCAAGCTTGGGAATGTCTGCCTGTCAAGACCTCGCTTTCAAGAAAATAAAGCAACAGCTATCATCATCGAATGTCTTACTACATTACGATCCCAGAAAAGAGTTAGTGCTAACCTGTGCTGCATCTTATTACGGCATCGGGACAGTATTAGCACTTAGATGTCCAAATGGAGAGGAACACCCAATAGCTTATGCCTCCTGGACCTTAGCTATAGCAGAAAGAAAGTATGCCCATATTTAAAAAGAAGGGTTACTGATCACAAGCCGTTACTTGGACTACTAAGAGGACAAGGCGGTACCACCGATAGCATCAGCTCAGATCCAGGCATTATTATTGGCAGTTTACAACTATCAGTTACAGCACTGGTTAAGAGTTCGAGTGACAAACACAGATGCCTTAAGTAGGCTACCTTTAGCAGACACCCCACCGATGGTACTCCAAGTAGAAGAGACGGATTTTCTGGATACCCTCCCAGTGGCCACACAAAATACACGTCTTTGAATGCAAAAGGACCCCGTATTCACAAAAGTTAATCTCAGTACTGATAGAGGCAATGGAAAGGTCAGGGGGGGATACGGGGGGGAATGTGACATCTCTGCCTCTGGGGGGGGGGGGCGGAGACGTCACATCCCCCCCCACCACCCCCCCTCAGGGAAGAGACGTCACATCCCCCCCCCTGCCCCCCACCCCACCCCAGGGAAGAGACATCACAAGCCCCCCCTACCCCCGCCCTCCCTCCAGGGAAGAGATATCACATCCCTCCCCCAACCACCCCCCCTCAGGAAAGAGATGTCAGACCCCCCCCCCCAGGGAAGAGATGTCACATTCCACCCCTCCCCGACACCACCCCCCCCCCCCCAACCAGGGAAAGTCAAAGGCAGCGCAGACAGCAGTGCTGTGAGCACTGCCTTTGACTTTCGCGCTCGGGCGCGCTGAGTGCTGTCGGCTTCGAACTGCACATGCGCAGTTCGGTGCTCCTACAGATGCAAATGCACTAGGCCCCGCCCACTGGACCCACGCCAAAAAAAGGCGTATGGGGGCACTGGAGCGCGGCTGCCGGGCGCGGGTTTGATTTACGACCGCACCCAGCACTTAGAGCCGATTTGGTAAAATCGGCCCCACTGGATCAGACGCAAAAACATCAGGGTTGCTTTGGTAACAGGCTTTACGCATTTGAATTAGAACATGTTTTGAATTTTAATCAATCAATTTGAAATAGGAATTTGAATAGCAGCAGCCTATTGGATTTGAATTTGATGTTTTGATAACCTGTAAACCAATCCTATTGTGGGGATTTCTGGTATGTTATTGAGAGTATAAAGGACACAACTCGTAGCTCCAAACTGCCAGAAGACCGACTGCCACAGATCACAGCTAGAGAGAGAGAAAGACACAGATAGTAACTGTTCTCTGCGAGTGTAACAGCCACATTTATGTCTTAAAAGAAAGCCTCATCTCCATCATAAAGGTACCAACAGAACAACAGAAGAAACCACCCTCCCATCCATTGACTCTGTCTGCATTTCCTGCTGCCTCGGCAAAGCAGCCAGCATAATTAAAGACCACACGCACCCCGGACATTCTCTCTTCCACCTTCTTCCGTCAGGAAAAAGATACAAAAGTCGGAGGTCATGTACCAACCGACTCAAGAACAGCGTCTTCCCTGCTGCTGTCAGAGTTTTGAATGGAACTACCTTGCATTAAGTTGATCTTTCTCTATACCCTAGCTATGATTGTAACACCACATTCTGCACTCTCTCTTTTCCTTCTCTATGAATGGTATGCTTTGTCTGTATAGCGCGCAAGAAACAATACTTTTCACTGTATGCTAATACATGTGACAATAATAAATCAAATCAAATCAAAACAAAAACGAAAATCAGCACAGAAATCCTGGAAGAAGACAAACCTGATTGAAATTTGAGAGTGACTAAAAATTCTATTTGTTTTTGTAAATAAGTGGGAATTATAATTATCTCATAGAGTCATAGAGGTTTACAGCATGGAAACAGGCCTTTCAGCCCAACTTGTCCATGCCTTTTTTTTAAAACCCCGAAGCTAGTCCCAATTGGCCGCATTTGGCCCATAGGGAGGAAATTAGACGGGTAAATTGGAAGGAGGCATTCTTGGGGAAAAGTACCGAAGGAAAGTGGAGGATTTTCAAGGAATGTTTGTCTGGAGCTCTGCATGACAACGTTCCGATGAGACAGGGGGGTGTTGGTAGGGTACGGGAACCGTGGTGCACGAAGGTTGTGATGAACCTGGTAAATAAGAAAAGAGAGGCGTACAGAAGGTTCAGAGAGCTAGGAGGTGTTAAGGATTTAGAGGAGTATACGCGATGTAGGAAGGAGCTTAAGAAGGAAATTAGGAGAGCGAGAAGGGGTCATGAGAAGACCTTGGCGGGTAAGATTAAGGAGAATCCCAAGGCTTTCTACAAATATGTCAAGAGTAAAAGGATGAGATGTGAAGGCATAGGACCCTTAAAAGGTGAAGGGGGAAAAGTTTGTGCGGAACCGTTAGAAATGGCGGAGGTGCTTAATGAATACTTTACCTCGGTATTCACGGTGGAAAGGGATCTGGGTGGTTGTACTGCTGGATTGCGGAGGACAGAAAGGATCGAGCATGTGGACATAAAGAAAGAGGATGTGTTGGAACTATTGAATGGCATCAAGGTTGGTAAGTCGCCGGGACCGGATGGGATGTACCCCAGGTTACTGTGGGAGGCGAGGGAGGAGATTGCGGAGCCTTTGGCGATGATCTTTGCATCGTCGATGGAGACGGGAGAGGTTCCGGAGGATTGGAGGATTGCGGATGTGGTCCCTATATTCAAGAAAGGGAACAGGGACAGCCCGGGAAATTACCGACCGGTGAGTCTAACCTCAGTGGTTGGTAAGTTGATGGAGAGGATCCTGAGAGACAGGATTTATGATCATCTAGAGAAGTTTAGTATGATCAAAAGTAGTCAGCACGGCTTTGTCAGGGGCAGGTCGTGCCTTACGAGCCTGGTTGAGTTCTTTGAAAATGTGACCAAGCACATTGACGAAGGAAGAGCGGTGGATGTGGTCTATATGGACTTCAGCAAAGCGTTCGATAAGGTCCCCCATGCAAGACTTCTTGAGAAAGTGAGAGGGCATGGGATCCAAGGGGCTGTTGCCTTGTGGATCCAGAACTGGCTTGCCTGCAGAAGGCAGAGAGTGGCTGTGGAGGGGTCTTTCTCTGCATGGAGGTCAGTGACCAGTGGAGTGCCCCAGGGATCTGTTCTGGGACCCTTGCTGTTTGTCATTTTCATAAATGACCTGGATGAGGAAGTGGAGGGATGGGTTGGTAAGTTTGCTGACGACACCAAGGTAGGTGGTGTTGTGGATAGTTTGGAGGGATGTCAGAAGTTGCAGCGAGACATAGATAGAATGCAAGACTGGGCGGAGAAGTGGCAGATGGACTTCAACCCGGATAAGTGTGTAGTGATCCATTTTGGCAGATCCAATGGGATGGAGCAGCAGTATAAAATGAAGGGTACCATTCTTAGCAGTGTAGAGGATCAGAAGGACCTTGGGGTCCGGGTCCATAGGACTCTTAAATCGGCCTCGCAGGTGGAGGATGCGGTCAAGAAGGCGTATGGCGTACTAGCCTTCATTAATCGAGGGATTGAGTTTAGGAGTCGGGAGATAATGCTGCAGCTTTATAGGACCCTGGTTAGACCCCACTTGGAGTACTGCGCGCAGTTCTGGTCACCTCATTACAGGAAAGATGTTGAAGCCATTGAAAGGGTGCAGAGGAGATTTACAAGGATGTTGCCTGGATTGGGGGGCATGCCTTATGAGGATAGGTTGAGGGAGCTTGGTCTCTTCTCCCTGGAGAGACGAAGGATGAGAGGTGACCTGATAGAGGTTTACAAGATGTTGAGGGGTCTGGATAGGGTGGACTCTCAGAGGCTATTTCCAAGGGCTGAAATGGTTGCTACGAGAGGACACAGGTTTAAGGTGCTGGGGGGTAGGTACAGGGGGGATGTCAGGGGTAAGTTTTTCACTCAGAGGGTGGTGGGTGAGTGGAATCGGCTGACGTCGGTGGTGGTGGAGGCAAACTCGTTGGGGTCTTTTAAGAGACTTCTGGATGAGTACATGGGATTTAATGGGATTGAGGGCTATAGATAGGCCTAGAGGTGGGGATGTGATCGGCGCAACTTGTGGGCCGAAGGGCCTGTTTGTGCTGTGACTTTCTATGTTCTATGTTCTATTCCTCTATACCCACCTTACCCATGTAACTGTCCAAACACTTTTTAAAAAACAAAATTGTACCCGCCTCTACTACTACCTCTGGCAGCTTGTTCCAGACACTCACCACCCTCAGTTGAAAAAATTGCCCCTCTGGACACTTTTGTATCTCTCCCCTCTCACCTTAAACCGATGCCCTCTAGTTTTAGACACCCCTACGTTTGTGAAAAGATATTGACTTTCTAGCTGATCTATGCCCCTCATTATTTTATAGACCTCTATAAGATCACCCCTCAGCCTTCTATGCTCCAGAGAAAAAAGTTCCAGTCTATCAAGCTTCTCCTTATAACTCAAACCATCAAGTCTCTGTAGCATCCTAGTAAATCTTTTCTGCACTCTTTCTAGTTTAATAATATCCTTTCTATAATAGGGTGACCAGAACTGTACACAATATTCCAAGTGTGGCCTTACCAATGTCGTGTACAATTTCAACAAAACGTCCCAACTCCTGTATTCAATGTTTTGACCAATGAAACCAAGCATGCTGAATGCCTTCTTCACCACTCTGTCCACCTGTGACTCCACTTTCAAGGAGCTATGAACATGTACCCTTAGGTCTCTGTGTTATGTAACTCTCCCCAACGCCCTACCATGAACTGAGTAAGTCCTGCCCTGGTTCAATCTACCAAAATGCATCACCTTGCATTTATCTAAATTAAACTCCATCTGCCATTAGTCACCCACTGGCCCAATTGATCAAGATCCCATTGCAATCGGAGGTAACCTTCACTGTCCACTATGCCACCAATCTTGGTGTCATCTGCAAACTTACTAATCATGCCTCCTAAATTCTCATCCAAATCATTAATATAAATGACAAATAACAGTGGACCCAGCACCAATCCCTGAGGCACACCACTGGTCACAGGTTTCCAGTTTGAAGAACAACCCTCTACCACCACCCTCTAGCTTCTGTCATCAACTCTTGCAACTCGGCCAATGTTGTCTACCTGATACGCTGCAGGAAAGGATGTCCCGAGGCATGGTACATTGGTGAGACCATGCAGACGCTATGACAACGAATGAATGAACACCGTTCAACAGTCACCAGGCAGGAGTGTTCCCTTCCAATTGGGGAACACTTCAGCAGTCACAGGCATTCAGCCTCTGATCTTCGGGTAAGCGTTCTCCGAGGCGGCCTTCACGACACACGACAACGCAGAATCGCTGAGCAGAGACTGATAGCCAAGTTCCACACACATGAGAACGGCGTCAACTGGGATCTTGGGTTCATGTCACACTATCTGTAACCCCCACGACTGGCCTGGGCTTGCAAAATCTCACTAACTGTCCTGGCTGGAAACAATACACATCTCTTTAACCTGTGCTTAACCCTCTCTCCACTCACATTGTCTGTACCTTTAAGACTTGATTACCTGTAAAGACACGCATTCCACCCATTATCTTGTAAATTGAGTTTGTGTCTTTATATGCCCTGTTTGTGTCACTCACCTGAAGAAGGGGCTTGGGGCTCCGAAAGCTAGTGCTGCCAAATAAACCTGTTGGACTTTAACCTGGTGTTGTGAGACTTCTTACTGTTCAGTCATCAAACCAGCTTTGTATCCATTTGGCTACCTCACCCTGGATCCCGTGAGATTTAACCTTATGCAACAACCTACTATGCGGTACCTTGTCAACGGCCTTGCTAAAGTCCATGTAGACAACATCAACTGCACTGCCCTCATCTACTTTCTTGGTTACCCCTTCCAAAAACTCAATCAAATTTGTGAGACATGATTTTCCACTCACAAAGCCATGCTGACTGTCCCTAATCAATTCTTGCGAGTCTAAGTGCTTATAGATCCTGTCTCTCAAAATACCTTCCAACAACTTACCTACCACAGATGTGAGGCTCACCGGCCTGTCGTTCCCAGGCTTTTCCCTGCAGCCCTTTTTAAACAAAGGCACAACATTTGCCACCCTCCAATCTTCAGGCACCTCACCTGTGTCTATCGATAATTCAAATTTCTGCTAGGGGACCTGCAATTTGCTCCCTGGCCTCCCACAATGTCCTGGGATATACTTCATTAGGTCCCACAGATTTATCTATCTTGATGCGCTTTCAGACTTCTAGCACCTCCTTCTCTGTAATATGTACACTCCTCAAGACATCTAAACAGCATTCCATTCGAATTGTGTTTCATCTGATTTGTTAATAGTTTAATTAACCTGTTTACTGTTAGAAGAATAAGGTATTACTTGTTTATTTTACAGAGAGTCAGATAGTTATTTTGATTTGACCACAAAAAGCTGTTGGAGTGCAGATGTTCACCTTCTGACAAACACTTGAACAGGTTATGAAGGGAGGTACTTCTCTTTCAGTGGTTGCGTGTTAGTTCTCAGAGAGGAGATCATAACACCATTCAAAGTGGTTGGACATACATCGGGTGCATTCAGCAATCACAACAATAACGATAGAGAATATTCGCACCTCATTTGCGACATATGGAATCCCAGAAGTGCTACTCTCTGACAATGAACCGGCATTCACCAGCCAGGAGTTCAGCCATTTTATGAAGTTGAATGGGATTCAACATAGAATCATAGAATCCCAAGCATAATGATATGTCATTTGTCCATTCAATCCGGACATTAACTCCCATCTTGGCTGAAGTTGCTAAGTAAATATAAACTCTCATCATAGAGGTCAAAGTGAACATTCCACTGGCTCACTGCCAAGTTGAATAGACATGTGATCCTGCATCCAAGTATGTATCTATTCCATGTCTGGGCAATGAATGTCCCGATTTATAAAGTTGCAAAATATGTTCCCTCATCAAAAACTTTCTGATGTGAATTCTGCTAACTGCTATGGTTCCCCGGCCTTTGGCTCTGAACTCTTCACATTTACCATCATCCCTTATGGCAATCTGCTCTTGGCTGAAGTGAACAATGATTCATACAATACTTAAAATACATTTTAAAATAGCAATAATAGTTTAAAGTCAGAATTACTAGTTTGATTCTCTTACTGCATTTATACATGTGTAAACCATTTTTCTCATTAGCTTATTAACTTTATTTTAAGAATCATTTAACTCTTTACTGGTAGTACTGTCAATGCATTATGTATTCTGTCTAAAATCTTAGTAGCTGATTAATAACTTCCCCGTCCACACTCCAAAAATTAATTCTCCTTTACTGAAAACAGAAAATGCTGGGTAAACTCAGATCTAACATAAGAACATAGGAACTAGGAGCAGGAATAGGCCATCTGGTCCCTCGAGCCTGCTCAGTCATTCAATAAGATCATAGAACATAGAACACTACAGCGCAGTACAGGCCCTTCGGCCCTCGATGTTGCGCCGACCAGTGGAACAAATCTAAAGCCCCTCTAATCTACACTATTCCAATATCATCCATATGTTTATCCAATAACCATTTGAATGCTCTTAATGTTGACGAGACATGGCTGATCTTTTCGTGGACTCAGCTCCACTTATCGACCTGCTCACCATAACCCTTAATTCTTTTATTGTTCAAAAATTTATCTACCCTTGCCTTAAAAACATTCAATGAGGTCGCTTCAACTACTTCACTGGGCAGGGAATTCCACATATTCGCAACCCTTTGGGTGAAGAAGTTCCTCTTCAACTCAGTCCTAAATCTGCTCCCCCTTATTTTAAGGCCATGTTTAGTTCTAGTTTCAGCCACCAGTGGAAACAACTTCCTTGCTTCTATCTTACTATTCCCTTCACAATCTTATATGTTTCTATAGGATTTCCCCTCATTCTTCTGAATTCCAATGAGTATAGCCCCAATCTACTCAGTCTCTCCTCATATGCCAACCCTCTCAACACCGGAATCAACCTAGTGAATCTCCTCTGTACCCCGTCCAGTGCCAGTGTATCTTTTTTCAAGTAAGGAGACCGAAACTTGACACAGGACTCCAGCTGCAACATAACCTTGCTGTTTGATGCGCGATTAAATCACTCGGGAGGCTAGATCGTACCCGGGAAATAAAGGCTTTTATTACTAACAAGAATGGAGCATACTATATACAATACAATCCCAGACTAAAGGGTCACCAGGCAGTGCAGTGACCTTTATACTCCTCCAGGTAGGCGGAGCCAACTGGAGTGTACCACAGAACAATATCAACAGGTAGAACACCCCAACCCTAACCCCAACAGTGACAACAGTAACATATCTACAAGTACCCATAGTGCTGACCATCTATGGTTCAGTACTCAGTGGTAACCAACTATGGTTCACCACATTCACCCCTCCTTTAAAACAAAGGCCGGCGGGGCAAAAAAACAGAACGAACTGTCCATATATTCACAAGTTCAGTCGTATTGGAGGACCGCACCGTCTCTGCGACCTCCTCAACACTGGCGGTAACGCCGGTTTTGGTGACCGTGATGACCCTCTCTCCAAGGCGGTGTCCAGTGACTCCTCCAGTTCCTCACGGACGGGTGGACCACAAGGTGGCGACAATCTGCTGGACTCGAGCACGCCTCGAGGTGGCGACAATCTCCTGGACTCAGACAAGCTGTACACGGGAGTAAGAGGATTAAGTGGTGGTCCCGATACTGCCCGCGCCGTGTCAGGAGGGGAGATAAAGGTCAAGGGGTCCCTAACTAGGGGTGTGGGAGCGACTGGGGTTTCCAAGTCCCCTGCAGGCGCCAGATCTCTAATAGAGACCGTGTCCTCTCGCCCGTCAGGATATGCCACATAGGCATATTGAGGGTTGGCGTGGAGGAGATGGACCTGTTCAACCAAAGGGTCGGACTTGCGGGTCCTAACATGCCGCCACAGGAGGACAGGTCCTGAGTACATCAACCAAGACGGCAATGAGGTCCCAGAGGAAGACTTCCTAGGGAAGGAAAACATCCTCTCATGTGGAGTAGCGTTGGTTGCCGTACACAGGAGGGACCGGATGGAATGGAGCACATCAGAAAGTACCTCTTGCCAACGGGAGACTGGAAGACCCTTAGACCTCAACGCCAGTCAGACAGCCTTCCAGACTGTAGCATTTTCTCTTTCAACCTGCCCGTTACCCCTGGGGTTGTAACTCGTAGTTCTACTTGAGGCAATCCCCTTTGAGAGCAGGTATTGCCTCAAGTCGTCACTCATAAATGACGAGCCCCTATCACTGTGGATATAGCTGGGGTAACCGAACAGGGTGAAAAGATCCCGTAATGCTTTGATAACCATGGCAGTGGTCATGTCTGAACAGGGAATGGCAAAAAAGAATCGTGAGTACTCGTCAATCACGTTGAGGAAGTACACGTTCCGATCTGTCGAAGGAAGGGGCACCTTGAAGTCCACACTCAGTCTTTCAAAAGGGCGAGTGGCCTTAATGAGGTGTGCCCTGTCAGATCGGTAGAAGTGCGGTTTGCATTCAGCACATACCTGGCAGCTTCGGGTTATTGACCTGACATCATCCACTGAGTAGGGTAGATTCCGGGCCTTTACGAAATGGAAGAGCCGAGTGATCCCCGGATGGCAGAGATCATTGTGGAGGGCCTGTAATCGATCCTCCTGCACACTTGCACATGTTCCACGCGACAGGGCGTCTGAGGGCTCATTGAGCTTCCCCGGACGGTACATGATATCATAGTTGTAGGTGGAGAGTTCGATTCTCCACCTCAAGATTTTATCATTTTTGATCTTACCCCGTAACGTGTTGTTGAACATGAACGCCACAGACCGCTGGTCCGTGAGCAGGGTGAATCGTTTTCCCGCCAAGTAATGGTGCCAATGCCGGACGGCCTCCACAATGGCCTGAGCCTCTTTTTCCACCGCGGAGTGCCGAATTTCAGGGCCTTGGAGGGTGCGAGAGAAAAAGGCGACGGGTCTGCCCGCCTGGTTAAGTGTGGCGGCCAGGGCGAAATCAGATGCATCACTCTCCACCTGAAAGGGGATGGACTCATCGACAGCGTGCATCGTGGTTTTCGCGATGTCGGCTTTTATCCCTTCAAAGGCTAAGCGAGCCTCTGCTGCTAGGGGAAAAGAGGTAGACTTTATGAGCGGACGGGCTTTGTCCGCATAATTGGGAACCCACTGTGCATAGTATGAAAAGAAACCTAAGCATCTTCTCAGTGCTTTTATACTAGTGGGTAGGGGGAGTTCAAGGAGGGGACGCATACGGTCTGGATCAGGGCCAAGGACCCCGTTTTCCACCACGTATCCGAGAATTCCTAGGCAGCGCTTGCTAAATACACACTTCTCCCTGTTGTAGGTCAGATTCAGGCGAGACGCAGTGCGTAAAAATCTAAGGAGATTGGCATCGTGGTCCTGCTAGTCATGGCCACAGATAGTGACATTGTCCAGGTACGGGAAGGTAGCCCGCAGCCCGTTCTGGTCCACCATTCGGTCCATTGCACGCTGGAAGACCGAGTCCCCATTCGTGACGCCAAAGGGAACCCTTAAAAAGTGGTAAAGACGACCATCCGCCTCAAAGGCCATATATTTTCGGTCCTCTGGGCGAATGGGGAGCTGGTGGTAAGCTGACTTCAAGTCAATGGTGGAGAACACCCGGTACTGCGCAATCTGGTTGACCATGTCAGATATGCGCGGGAGAGGATACGTGTCCAGCTGTGTGTATCTATTAATGGTCTGACTATAGTCTATGACCATCCGGGGTTTGTCTCCAGTTTTAACCACCACGACTTGCGCTCTCCATGGACTAGTACTAGGTTGAATGATCCCTTCCCTGAGGAGCCGCTGAACTTCAGATCGAATAAAGATCCGATCCTCAGCGCTGTAACGCCTGCTGTTAGTTGCGATGGGCTTGCAGCCTGGCATGAGATTCTCGAATAAAGATGGTAGGGTGATTCCGAGTGTCGAGAGGCTACACGTGGAGCGCGCTGGGCAATTTGGAGGCTGCTATTCTCCCACTGAAAGTGGAGGGAGTGGCCCATCGTACTGTAGGGTTACACTCCTCAGGTGGACCATAAAGTCTAGTCCCAGGAGTATCGGAGCGCAAAGGTGCGGTAACACGAGGAGCCTGAAGTTCTCATAAACTGTGCCCCGCACCGTTAGGTTGACCACGCAGCTCCCAAGCACGGTAACAGATCGGGACCTCGACACCATCGAAATTGTCTGTCTGACAGTCTGTACTCGGAGACCGCACCGCTTCACAGTGTCAGGGTGAATGAAACTCTCCGTGCTCCCGCTGTCAAACAAACAATGAATTAGGCGTCCATTTACCTCTATGCCCATCATGGACTTGTCGAATCTGTGAGGCTTGGCCTGGTCCAGGATGATTGACGCCACCGTTAGGTCTTGAGTGCAACTGCAGGCAGCTGAGATGGTTGATGATGATGACCCCTGCTGGTCGTCTGCGGTCGGTGCCGACCAAAATGGCTGCGCCCATGGATCGCACGTGGTCGGTGGCGCTAAAAGTGGCGGCCCCTGCAGGTCGCACGTGTCTTGCGTCTTTGTTGTCAGGAATGGTGGCGCTCTGGAATCGCACGTGGTGGAAGACCTCGAAGAAGCTGGAGACAAGGAGACAGGCTCTGGAGAATCACATGCCGCGCTGCTATGCTTGGAGGGTGGTTTAGCCCTGCAGACTTTGGCATAAAGAACAAAGAACAAGAACAAAGAACAAAGAACAGTACAGCACAGGAAACAGGCCCTTCGGCCCTCCAAGCCTGTGCCGCTCCTTGGTCCAACGAGACCAATCGTTTGTATCCCTCCATTCCCAGGCTGCTCATGTGACTATCCAGGTAAGTCTTAAACAATGTCAGCGTGCCTGCCTCCACCACCCTACTTGGCAGCGCATTCCAGGTCCCCACCACCCTCTGTGTAAAAAACGTCCCTCTGATGTCTGAGTTATACTTCGCCCCTCTCAGCTTGAGCCCGTGACCCCTCGTGATCGTCACCTCCGACCTGGGAAAAAGCTTCCCACTGTTCACCCTATCTATACCCTTCATAATCTTGTATACCTCTATTAGATCTCCCCTCATTCTCCGTCTTTCCAAGGAGAACAACCCCAGTCTACCCAATCTCTCCTCATAGCTAAGACCCTCCATACCAGGCAACATCCTGGTAAACCTTCTCTGCACTCTCTCCAATGCCTCCACGTCCTTCTGGTAGTGCGGCGACCAGAACTGGACGCAGTACTCCAAATGTGGCCTAACCAGCGTTCTATACAGCTGCATCATCAGACTCCAGCTTTTATACTCTATTCCCCATCCTATAAAGGCAAGCATACCATATGCCTTCTTCACCACCTTCTCCACCTGTGTTGCCACCTTCAAGGATTTGTGGACTTGCACACCTAGGTCCCTCTGTGTTTCTATACTCCTGATGACTCTGCCATTTATTGTATAACTCCTCCCTACATTATTTCTTCCAAAATGCATCACTTCGCATTTATCCGGATTAAATTCCATCTGCCACCTCTCCGCCCAATTTTCCAGCCTATCTATATCCTGCTGTATTGCCCGACAATGCTCATCGCTATCCGCAATTCCAGCCATCTTCGTGTCATCCGCAAACTTGCTGATTACACCAGTTACACCTTCTTCCAAATCATTTATATATATCACAAATAGCAGAGGTCCTAGTACAGAGCCCTGCGGAACACCACTGGTCACAGACCTCCAGCCGGAAAAAGACCCTTCGACCACTACCCTCTGTCTCCTATGGCCAAGCCAGTTCTCCACCCATCTAGCCACTTCTCCTTGTATCCCATGAGCCTTAACCTTCTTAACCACCCTGCCATGTGGGACTTTGTCAAATGCCTTACTGAAATCCATATAGACGACATCCACGGCCCTTCCTTCATCAACCGTTTTTGTCACTTCCTCAAAAAACTCCACCAAATTTGTAAGGCACGACCTCCCTCTTACAAAACCATGCTGTCTGTCACTAATGAGATTGTTCCGTTCTAAATGCACATACATCCTGTCTCTAAGAATCCTCTCCAACAACTTCCCTACCACGGACGTCAAGCTCACTGGCCTATAATTTCCTGGGTTATCCCTGCTACCCTTCTTAAACAACGGGACCACATTCGCTATCCTCCAATCCTCAGGGACCTCACCCGTGTCCAAAGAAGCGACAAAGATTTCCGTCAGAGGCCCAGCAATTTCACCTCTCGTCTCCCTGAGCAGTCGAGGATAGATGCCATCAGGCCCTGGGGCTTTGTCAGTTTTAATGTTCCCTAAAAAACCTAACACTTCCTCTCTTGTAATGGAGATTTTCTCTAATGGGTCAACACCTCCCTCCGAGACACTCCTGGTTAACACGCCCCTCTCCTTCGTGAATACCGATGCAAAGTATTCATTTAGGATCTCCCCTATTCCCTTGGGTTCTAAGCATAATTCCCCTCCTTTGTCCCTGAGAGGTCCGATTTTCTCCCTGACAACTCTTTTGTTCCTAACGTATGAATAGAATGCCTTAGGATTCTCCTTAATCCTGCCTGCCAAGAACATCTCGTGCCCTCTTTTTGCCCTTCTAACTCCCCGTTTGAGATCTTTCCTACTCTGTCTGTATTCCTCCAGAGCTCCATCTGTTTTCAGTTGCCTGGACTTAACGTACGCCTTCCTTTTCATTTTAATCAGATCCTCAATTTCCCTGGTTATCCACGGCTCTCGAATCCTACCTTTCCTATCTTTCCTTTTTACAGGCACATGCCTATCCTGCAGCCTTATCAATAGTTCCTTAAAAGACTCCCACATGCCAGACGCGGACTTACCCTCGAACATCCTCTCCCAATCAACATCCACCAATTCCTGCCTAATCCGGCTATAGTCAGCCTTCCCCCAATTTAGCACCCTGCCCGTAGGACAGCACTCATCCTTGTCCATTACTATCCTAAAGTTAACAGAGTTGTGGTCACTATTTGCCACATGTTCCCCTACCGAAACTTTGACGACCTGACCGGGCTCATTTCCCAGAACTAGGTCCAGTATAGCCCCCTCTCTAGTCAGGCTATCTACATACTGTTCCAAAGAACCTTCCAGTACGCATTTTACAAATTCCTCCCCGTCCGGACCCCCAGCTCTAAGCACTTTCCAGTCTGTGCCAGGGAAATTAAAGTCCCCCACTACAACAACCCTATGTTTTCTGCACCTATCCAGAATCTCCTGACATATCCTTTCCTCCACTTCCCGTGGGCTGTTGGGTGGTCTGTAGTACACCCCCAGCATAGTGACTGCACCCTTCCTGTTTCTGAGTTCCACCCCCAGCGACTCAGTACATGACCCCTCTAAGTTGTCTACCCTCTGCACCGCGGTAATATGCTCCTTAACTAATATCGCTACTCCCCCACCTTTTTTAGCCCCTCCTCTGTCTCGCCTAAAACACTTATACCCCGGAATATTCAGCTGCCAGTCCTGTCCTTCTTTTAACCAAGTTTCCGTCACCGCAACCAATTCCGCACAAGCATTAAGGCCCTAAGTTCGTCTGTTTTACCCGTTACACTCCTCGCATTGAAGCAGATGCACTCCAGACCTCCAGGCCCAGTCAGGTCCTCCTCCTCCAGAGTGCTCCTCTTCTTAGCTAGCCTTGCCCTGGCCCCCAGCTCAACCCCAGCCTCAGTATTTACTGACCTCCTGTTTTGTTCCCCACCCCCCTGCTACACTAGTTTAAATCCTGCCGAAACACTCTAGCAAAACTCCCAGCCAGGATATTTGCTCCCTTCCAGTTAAGGTGTAACCCATCCTTTCTGTACAGTTGCCATCCTGACTTGAAGATTTCCCAGTTATCTATGAATTTAAAACCCTCCCTCTTGCACCAGTCCTTTAGCCACGTGTTCAACTGTAGAATCTCCCTGTTCCGAGCCTCACTTGCACTAGGCACCGGGAGCTGTCCAGATATTGCTACCCTGGAGGTCTTACTTTTTAGCCAAGCACCCAACTCCCTGAATTTCTCTCGTATGACCCCCCTGCTCTTCCTACCTACATAATTTCCCCCAATGTGTACAATCACATCCGTTTGACTACCTTCCTTTTTAAATATGCTTCCTACCCTCTCGGAGACATCCAGTACCCCGGCACCAGGGAGGCAGACTACCATCCTGGATTCTCGTTCAGCCCCACAGAACCGCCTGTCCGTGCCTCTAACCATTGCGTCCCCCACAACTATCGCTCTCCTAAACCCCTTCTTTCCCTTCCGGACCCCTGAGCCTGTCTCCGTGGAGGCGATCTGGTCCTCGTGGCTTACCCCTGGAGGGTCATCCCCCTCCACAGAATCCAAAACAAGATACCTATTTTGGAGGGGGACAACCACAGGGGATCCCTCCACAGACTGCTCACTCCCTTCCCTTCTCCCATCTGTTGCCCATTCCTTTGTTTTATGTGAGACTGCCACTGGGGTACTTTCTGGCACATCACCCTTCTGACTATTACCCCTCCTAACTGTGACCCACGTGTCTTCCTTCCGAGACCCTGGTGTCACTACCTGACTATAACTTTTATCTATTACTCTCTCATTTTCCCTAACTAAACTGAGTTCATCGAGCCTCAGCTCCAGCTCCCTTACACGATCCTTCAGGAGATGCAGTTCCACACATCTGGCACAGATATGGACTTCCGGGAGGCAAGTTGTCTCCAGGAACTCCCACATCCCACACCGAATGCAGTATACTGGCCTCCCACTCATACCAGCCATGTCCTTTTTAGTTTTGGGGATAAAACAAAAAGGGGGTGTAACCGAAGAAAAACAAACAAACAACCTTCCTCGCCTTCGCCGAAGCCCTGTGAGCCAAAGCCCTTTTAGCTCTCACTCTGTCCCCTGCTCACTCCGCTGCCCGCTAACGACGCTGCCCGCTCAAAGGTGCGGCCTACTTTTAAACCCTCCAAAACCTTCCCAGGCTGCATAATGCCCTTTCTTCCCACACGCGGAGCAAAATACCGTTCTGGCTGGACATCGCTGCCGAGGGTGTTTCGCCAATCCACAGAAATAGCACCACGGGCCTCCTGGAGCTGCCGCCGTCGTCAGGTCCGAGGTTGAAAGCACAATCGCGCAGTTTTTCGGAGCCGCTGGATAGAGTTGAGTCGGTGGCTGTATTTGCCACGATGTCCCCACATGGTTGGTGGGGTAAGTTTCTAGACTTCTGGAGGCCGTTTCCATCGTGTCAGCCAATTCCACCGTCTTAGCTAGGTCCAGGTTACCTTGCTCTAGCAGCCGCAGGCGAATATACGATGAGCCGATTCCCGCCACGAACGCATCTCGGATCAAGTTGTTAGTATACTGGGCCACCGACACTGGCTTGCAGTTGCAGGCTCTGGCTAGCTGCTGAAGTTCGCGCAGGTACTGTCCTGTCGTTTCGCCGGGCTGCCGCCGTCGAGTGGCTAGAAGGTGTCGAGCATGGATCTCGTTTGGCGGTTTGTTGTACAGTTTCTTAAGTAGTTCGATGGCCCCTTTGTAGTCTTGGACATCGCGGATTGATGAGTATACAGTGTCGCTTACCCTTGCGTGGAGGACCCGCAGTCTATCGGCGTCATTTTGAATGGCTGTTGAGGCATCGATGTAGTCTTGAAAACACTTTAACCAATGGTCGAAAGTGTTCGACGCTCCCACTGCAAGTGGATCTAAGGTAAGCCGATCGGGTTTCAACATTTGCTCCATGGTTTTTTTTTTACCAAAATTGTTAGTAATAAAATTGATGTGTGATTAAATCATTCGGGAGGCTAGATCGTACCCGGGAAATAAAGGCTTTTATTACTAACAAGAATGGAGCATACTATATACAATACAATCCCAGACTAAAGGGTCACCAGGCAGTGCAGTGACCTTTATACTCCTCCAGGTAGGCGGAGCCAACTGGAGTGTACCACAGAACAATATCAACAGGTAGAACACCCCAACCCTAACCCCAACAGTGACAACAGTAACATATCTACAAGTACCCATAGTGCTGACCATCTATGGTTCAGTACTCATAGTGGTAACCAACTATGGTTCACCACACTGTTTTTAAACTCCATCCCACTAGCAATGAAGGACAAAATTCCATTTGTCTTCTTAATTACCTGCTGCACCTGCAAACCAACTTTTTGTGATTCATGCACAGGACACCCTCTGCACAGCAGCATGCTGCAATTTTTTTACCATTTGAATAATAGTCCATTTTACTGTTATTCCTACCAAAATGAATGACCTCACATTTACCAACATGGTCCTCCATCTGCCAGACCCTTGCCCACTCACTCAGACAATCTATATCCCTTTGCAGACATTCAGCATCCTCTGCACACTTTGCTCTGCCACTCATCTTAGTGTCATCTGCGAATTTTGACACACTACACTTGGTCCCCAACTCCAAATCATCTATGTAAATCGTAAACAATTGCGGTCCCAACACTGATCCCTGAGGCACACCACTAGTCACTGATCGCCAACCAGAAAAACACCCATTTACCTCCACTCTTTGCTTTCTGTTAGTTAACCAATCCTCTATCCATGCTAATACATTACCCGTAACACCGTGAACCCTTATTTATGCAACAGCCTTTGGTGCTGCACCTTGCCAAATGCCTTTTGGAAATCCAAATACACCACATCCACAGGTTCCCCATTGTCCACTGCGCACATAATGTTCTCAAAGAATTCCACCAAATTAGTCAAACATGACCTGCCATTCATGAACCAATGCTGCGTCTTCCCAATGGGACAATGTATATCCAGCTGTCTCGCTATTTCTTCCTTGATGATAGATTCAAGCATTTTCCCTTGTACAGAAATTAAGCTCACCGGCTTATAGTTACCCGTCTTTTGTCTACCTCCTTTTTTAAACAGCGGCGTCATATCTGCTGTTTCCCAATCTGATGGAACCACCCCAGAGTCCAGCGAATTTTGGTAAATTACCACTAATGCATTTGCTATTTCCCCCACCATCTCTTTTAGTACCCTGGGGTGCATTCCATCAGGGAATGCTCTGCTTTCCATAACTGAGGCAGTTATGTTAGCCACATTTAAGACTTATCTTGATGGGCATGAACAAATGGGAATAGAGAGATATAAGTGTCTGGTTTAGATAGATAAACGTGATCGGTGCAGGCTTGGAGGGCTGAAGGGCCTGTTCCTGGGTTCTACTGTTCTTTGTTCTCCACATTTCATAGAATCTCTATGGTGCAGAATGAGGCCATTCGGCCCATCGAGCCTGCACTGACCACAATCCCACACAGGCCCTATTCGCGTAACCCCACACATTTATCCTGCTAATCCTCCTGACACTAGAGTCAATTTAGCATGGCCAATCAAGCTAACCCGCACATTTAAAACAGGAATTCAGGGAGCTTGGGTGGAAGCTGAGAGCCAGGACAAAACAGGTTGCCATCTCTGGTATGTTGCCGGTGCCACGGGATAGTGAGTTGAAGAACAGGGAGAGAATGCAGTTAAACACATGGATGCAGGGATGGTGTAGGAGGGAGGGTTTCAGCTATGTGGATAATTGGAACACTTTCTGGGGAAGGTGGGACCTGTACCAACAGGACGGGATGCACCTGAACCAGAAGGGCACCAATATCCTGGGAGGGAAATTTGCTACGGCTCTTCGGGGGGATTTAAACTGATTTGTCAGGGGGATGGGAAAAGGAGTTGTAGTCCAGAGGTCAGTGAGTGTAGTGAGGTACTGGGAAGGGTATCATGGTCAAAGGTGGGTACCAGCAGACAAGAAGGTGGGTTGAAGTGTGTCTACTTCAATGCAAGGAGCATCCGAAATAAGGTAGGTGAACTTGGGGCGTAGATTGGCACTTGGGACTACGATGTTGTGGCGATTACGGAGACATGGGTAGAACAGGGACAGGAATGGTTGTTGGAAGTTCCGGGGTATAGATGTTTCAGTAAGTGTAGGGTAGCTGGTAAAAGAGTTGGAGGAGTGGCACTGTTAATCAAGGAGAGTGTAACGGCTGCAGAAAGGCATTTCGAAGGGGATCTGCCTACAGAGGTAATATGGGCTGAGGTTAGGAATGGGAAAGGAGCGGTCACGTTGTTAGGAGTTTACTATAGGCCCCCAAATAGTAATAGAGATGTGGAGCAAGAAATTGCTAAGCAGATTATGGATAGGCGTGGAGGTCACAGGGTAGTTGTCATGGGGGACTTTAACCTGCCAAATATTGATTGGAACCTTTATAGGTCGAATAGTTCGGATGGGGCAGTTTTTGTGCAGTGTGTGCAGGAGGGGTTCCTGACACAATATGTGGATAAGCCGACAAGAGGTGGGGCCACATTGGATTTGGTAATGGGAAATGAGCCAGGCCAAGTGTTGGATTTGGTTGTGGGAGAGCACTTTGGAGATAGTGACCACAATTCGGTGTCTTTTGTTATTGCAATGGAGAGGGAGAGGGCCATACGGCAGGGCATAGTTTACAATTGGGGGAGAGGTAATTATGATGCAATCAGGCGGGAATTAGGAAGCATAGGATGGGAACAAAAATTGTCAGGCAAAGGCACTAATGATAAGTGGAACTTTTTCAAGGAACAAATACTGTGTGTCCTTGATAGGTATGTCCCAGTAAGAAGTTTAACAACACCAGGTTAAAGTCCAACAGGTTTATTTGGTAGCAAAAGCCACACAAGCTTTCGAGGCTCTGAGCCCCTTCTTCAGGTGAGTGGGAATTCTGTTCACAAACAGAACTTATAAGACACAGACTCAATTTACATGAATAATGGTTGGAATGCGAATACTTACAACTAATCCAGTCTTTAAGAAACAAAACAATGGGAGTGGAGAGAGCATCAAGACAGGCTAAAAAGATGTGTATTGTCTCCAGACAAGACAGCCAGTGAAACTCTGCAGGTCCACGCAACTGTGGGAGTTACAAATAGTGTGACATAAATTCTGATTCTAGGATCGCATGATAAAGACTCAGGAGGAAAAAAGCAGAAATATTTATGTGAAATAGTGTGACATAAACCCAATATCCCGGTTGAGGCCGTCCTTGTGTGTGCGGAACCTGGCTATCAGTTTCTGCTCAGCGACTCTGCGCTGTCGTGTGTCGCGAAGGCCGCCTTGGAGAACGCTTACCCGAATATCAGAGGCCGAATGCCCGTGACCGCTGAAGTGCTCCCCAACAGGAAGAGAACAGTCTTGCCTGGTGATTGTCGAGCGGTGTTCATTCATCCGTTGTCGCAGCGTCTGCATAGTTTCCCCAATGTACCATGCCTCGGGACATCCTTTCTTGCAGCGTATCAGGTAGACAACGTTGGCCGAGTTGCAAGAGTATGTACCGTGTACCTGGTGGATGGTGTTCTCACGTGAGATGATGGCATCTGTGTCGATGATCCGGCACGTCTTGCAGAGGTTGCTGTGGCAGGGTTGTGTGGTGTCTTGGTCACTGTTCTCCTGAAGGCTGGGTAGTTTGCTGCGGACAATGGTCTGTTTGAGGTATGTCCCTGCCAGGCAGAGAGGAAATGGCCGAGTGAGGGAACCATGGTTCACAAAAGAGGTGGAATGTCTTGTCAAGAGGAAGAAGGAAGCGTATGTTAGGTTGAGAAAACAAGGTTCAGTTGGCTCGATGGAGGGTTACAAGTTAGCAAGAAATGAGCTGAAAAAGGGGCTTAGGAGAGCTAGGAGGGGGCATGAGAAGTCCTTGGCGGGTCGGATCAAGGAAAACCCCAAGGCTTTGTACTCTTATGCGAGGAATAAAAGAATGACCAGGGTGGGGCTGGGGCCGGTCAAGGACGGCAGTGGGAATTTGTGCATGGAGTCAGAAGAGATAAGAGAGGTGATGAATGAATACTTTTCTTCGGTGTTCACCAAGGAGAGGGGCCATGTTTTTGAGGAAGAGAGGGTGTCACAGGCTGATAGGCTGGAGGAAGTAGTTGTTCGGAGGGAAGATGTACTAGCAATTTTGAAACAACTGAAAGTTAATTAGTCCCCTGGGCCTGATGAAATATATCCTAGGATTCTTTGGGAGGCAAGGGATGAGATAGCAGAGCCTTTGGCATTGATCTTTGCGTCCTCACTGTCCACGGGGGTGGTGCCAGAGAACTGGAGAATGGCGAATGTGGTTCTTCTGTTTAAGAAAGGGAATAGAAATGACCCTGGTAATTATAGGCCGGTTAGTCTTACTTCGGTGGTCGGTAAGTTGGTGGAAAAGGTCCTTAGGGATAGGATTTACGACCATTTAGAAAGATGCAGCTTAATCCGGGATAGTCAGCACGGATTTGTGAAGGGCAAGTCTTGCCTCACAAATTTGATAGAATTTTTTGAGGAGGTTACTAAGTGTGTAGATGAAGGAAGTGCAGTTGATGTCATATACATGGATTTTAGTAAGGCGTTTGATAAAGTCCCCCACGGTCGGCTTATGAAGAAAGTAAGGATGTGTGGGATAGAGGGAAGTTTGGCCGATTGGATAGGTAACTGGCTATCTAACAGAAGACAGAGGGTGGTGGTGGATGGAAAATTTTCGGACTGGAAACCGATTACCAGCGGAGTGCCACAGGGACCAGTGCTTGGTCCTCTGCTATTTGTAATTTTTATAAATGACTTGGAGGAGGGGGCTGAAGGGTGGATCAGTAAATTTGCTGATGACACCAAGATTGGTGGAGTAGTGGATGAGGTGGAGGGCTGTTGTAGGCTGCAAAGAGATATAGATAGGATGCAAAGCTGGGCTGAAAAATGGCAAATGGAGTTTAACCCTGACAAATGCGAGGTGATTCATTTTGGTAGGACAAATTTAAATATGGATTACAGGGTCAAAGGTAGGGTTCTGAAGACTGTGGAGGAACAGAGAGATCTTGGGGTTCATATCCACAGATCTCTGAAGGTTGCCACTCAAGTGGATAGAGCCGTGAAGAAGGCCTATAGTGTGTTGGCGTTCATTAACAGGGGTTTTGAGTTTAAGAGCCGTGGGGTTATGCTGCAACTGTACAGGACCTTGGTGAGACCACATTTGGAATATTGTGTGCAGTTCTGGTCACCTCACTACAAGAAGGATGTGGAGACACTGGAAAGAGTGCAGAGGAGATTTACCAGGATGCTGCCTGGTTTGGAGGGTAGGTCTTATGAGGAAAGGTTGAGGGAACTTGGGCTTTTCTCTTTGGAGCGGAGGAGGTTGAGAGGAGACTTGATAGAGGTTTATAAGATGATGAGGGGGATAGATAGAGTGAACGTTCAAAGACTATTTCCTCGGGTGAATGAAGCGGTAACTATCATAGAAGTCATAGAAACCCTACAGTGCAGAAGGAGGCCATTCGGCCCATCGAGTCTGCACCGACCACAATCCCACCCAGGCCCTATCCCCACATATTTATCCGCTAATCCCTCTAACCTACACATCTCAGGACTCTAAGGGGCAATTTTTAACCTGGCCAATCAACCTAACCCGCACATCTTTGGACTGGGGGGCATAACTATAGGGTTCATGGTGGGAGATATAGGAAGGATGTCCAAGGTAGGTTTTTTACTCAGAGGGTGGTTGGGGTGTGGAATGGACTGCCTGCAGGGATAGTGGAGTCAGAAACTTTAGGAACATTTAAGAAGCTATTGGATAGGCACATGGAGCACTTCGGGATGACAGGGAGGAAATAGCTTGATCTGGGTTTCAGACAAAGCTCGGCACAACATCGTGGGCTGAAGGGCCTGTTCTGTGCTGTACTGTTCTATGTTCTATGTTCTATCTTTGGAGTGTGGGAGGAAACTGGAGCACCTAGAGGAAACCCACGCAGACACATGGAGAATGTTCAAACTCTACACAGACAGTGACCCAAGCCAGAATTGAACCCGGGTCCCTGGCGCTGTGCCACTGTGTCGCCTGCGGGTAGCTTTTTTCATGGCTTTCTTGTGATCTTTAAACATTTCTCAATCCTCTAGTTTTCTACTAATCTTTGCCACTTTGTATGCATTTTCTTTCAATTTGATACCCTCCTTTATTTCCTTAGATATCCATGGCTGATTATCTCGTTTTCTACAGTTCTTCCTTACCACTGGTATATACTTTTGCTGAGCACTGTGAAAAATCATTTTGAAAGTCCTCCACTGTTCATCACTTCTCCCACTATAAAGTTTTTGCTCCCAGTCTACCTTAGCCAACTCCTCCTCATCCCCATTGTAGTCTCCTTTGTCTAAGCACAAGACATTGATATTGGATTTTACCTTCTCACACTCCATCTGTATTTTAAATTCAACCATACTGTGATCACTCTGTCCGAGAGGATCCCTAACTTTAAGATCATTAATTATTCATGGCTCATAACACAGGACCAGATCTACAATAGCTTGCTCCCTCGTAGGTTCCATTACATACTATTCAAGGAAGCTATCACGGATACAGTCTATGAACTGCACCTCAAGGCTGCCTTGACCAACCTAGTTTGACCAATCAGCAACCTGGTTTGACCAATCAAACAGCATCTGTGGAGAGAAACGAGGATTTAGAAAGCCTGTTAGTCGTGGGCACAAATCCCGATATGGCCGCAAATATGAGGCCAAAAATGGCATTCACGCCAGCAAGATTTCTGATCGCGATCTTTGTAGGCCTTCCCCCCTGATGCGATCAGATTCACGCCCAGGAAGGGTGAGCGAAATGTCTAACAAGGACCACGATGTGGACCTCTGAGAATACAAACTCCCAGATTAAGGCCATAATGGCTTGTCCAATCACGGAGCCCTGCATGTGTACATAATGTGGAGTGTGAGGGTTACTGGGACTCTGGGTTTATATTCTGATTGAGGAAGTACCTGTCCGAATGTTGGTTACTCTGTAAATAAACCTTAATTTGGTGAGGGGACACTGGCCTTGGAGTTATTTCAGTAGCAGCGAGGTAAAGCATGTCTCTGAAGGAACTTGCAACAGCTGCTCTAAATTGGTGTAAGCAATTCTTATGCATTATGCCTTTGTTTGGAAGACTAGACTCGTTCAACCCTGCTGTCGAGGACTGGACCCAATATATGCAATGCATACGTTACCTTTTTCGGGCAAATTATATTATGGCAGATGAAGGCAGCCTGTGGCACTTCAGCATTTGCTGTCATTCGGAGTTTAACTTTCCCTGAGGCACCCGATACGGAAACCTTTCAAGAATTGACTGAACTAGTTAGAGAATACCGCGACTCCAAACCAGCTCTAATTCTGAGACGTTATCGTTTTCACTCAGCAATCCGAGAGCCAGGGAAATCTTTTATGTGTTTCCTACCTAGGTTAAGACAATTGGCGGAAGCATGTGAATTTGGTTTAACCCTCTGTGCCTGTCTCCTGTAAAAGTCAACTGGTTCGGTTACTAATGATTGTGGTGGAGGACTTGGGGTCAAGCCTATTGGGACGAATTTGGTTGCAAGAGATCCACCTAGATTGGCTCACCATCTTTCAGCTAGAGAACGGCCGCCTTCGCGAAGTCCTGCTTAAATACCCAGAAGTCTTCCAGGAAGGCCGAGGAACTGTCAAAGGAGCGAAGTTGACCTTGCATGTTGACCAGGAAGCAATTTTGCAAGGCCAGCCCACTACTATTTGCCTTGCGGGAAAAAGTTAACCAAAATCCGAAGAAAAAATGTAAAGGGATCATCAAACCAGTCCAATATGTGTAATGGGCAGCACCGTTTGTACCAATTTTGAAGCCGGATGGATCAGTCTGCTTTAGTGGGAATTTTAATGGTAAACCATTTCTCGCAGCTGGATAAATATCCGATTCCTCAGACCAAGGATGTATACATGAGAAGGACTCTTGTTTTCGAAACTTGATATGAGTCACGCTTACTTACAATTACAGCTAGACAAGGATTTCCAGAGATATTCAACCATTCATATTCATAAAGGATTTTAGCAATACACTAGACTGCCATTTAGGGTATCGTCAGCCTGCTCAATCTTCCACCGAATGATGGAAGGCATTTTAGAAGGTCTACCTCAGGTTGCTATTTATCTGGATGACGTCTTCATAACAGGTAAAACAAATAAGGAACACCTAGAGAACTTTGTGGAAATTCTATGTCAATTTTCCATGGCAGGTGTATGCCTAAAAAGGATCAGTGTATATTCGAAGTCCCCCAAGTGACCTATCTGAGCCACAGTAGACAAGTCTGGTCTACACCTTGGAGGAGAAGGGCAATCAAAGGTACCTGGGTCCCATATCTATCCAGGAGTTAAGATCATTTCTGGGATTGGTAACCTACTACGGGAAATTTATACCCAACATATCCTCCATCCTGGCTCCATTACACCAACTACTAAAAATGGATCAGCCCTGGGAGTGGTCTTCCAGTCAATCCTTGATTTTCAATAAAGTATAGCAACAGCTTTAGCTAGAGTTGAGAGGGTTGGCTTATGAGGAGAGACTGAGTAAACTGGAGCTGTACTCATTGGAATTCAGAAGAAAGAGGAGAGATCTTGTAGAAACATATAAGATTATGAAGGGAATAGATAAGATAGAAGCAGGGAAGTTGTTTCCACTGGCAGGTGAAACTAGAACTAGGGGGCATAGCCTCAAAATAAGAGGAAGCAGATTTAGGACTGAGTTGAGGAGGAACTTCTTCACACAAAGGGTTGCGAATCTGTGGCATTCCCTGCCCAGTGAAGTAGTTGAGGCTACCTCACTGAATGTTTTTAAGGCAAGGATAGATAAATTTTTGAACAGTAAAGGAATTAAGGGTTATGGTGAGTGGGCAGTTAAGTGGAGCTGAGTCCACAAAAAGATCAGCCATGATCTTATTGAATGGCGGAGCAGGCTCGAGGGGCCAGATGGCCTACTCCTGCTCCTAGTTCTTATGTTCTTATGTTCTTTTTCCTCGTCGAACCTTCTGGCACATTATGATCCCAGGAAAGAACTATCACTGACCTGCGATGCATCCCTGTATGCCATCAGGGCGGTATTGGTACATAGGTGGCCAAATGGAGAGGAATGCCCAATTATGTACACTTCCAGGGCCTTAGTTATCACGGAATTCAAGTACGCCCACGTTGAAAAAGAGAGGTTGGCAGTGAAATTTTGTCTGAAAAAATTCCACCAGTACCTTTTTATGGGCGAAAATCTGTTATTATCACAAGCTACTACTGGGAATGCTATGGGAGGGCAAGGTGGGCTTTAGTACTGGCCACTTATAATTACCAGTTGGAACACCATCTATGAGGCCGAGTCGCTAACGAAGATGCTTTGAGTCGGCTACCATTAGCAGGCACCCTACCGATGGTACCTCCAATGGAAGAGACTGCCATGGCAATGAATATTTTTGGAGACTCTCCCAATGGCAGCAAGTAATATTCAACTGTGGACTCAAAATGACCCAGTCCTTGCTAAATTGAAACAGCTAGTGCTGACTGGGGAAACCAGAAGGCCGTTACAGCCCGAGTTCCACCCTTATTGGTGTCGAAGAAAGCAACTGACCATAGAAGATGGCCGACTCTAATCTTATATGTTTCTATAAGATCTTTCCTCATTCTTCTGAATTCCAATGAGTATAGCCCCAGTTTACTCAGACTTGTCAACCCAAACCAGGGCTGCTGTCCCATCCTGGCCACCCCGGAGTGGCCAAACTGAAGATGCTTACAAGGACCAATGTCTAGTGGCCAGGTATGGATATGGACGTAGCCACATTCGAGGGTCAGTGTTAGCAATGCCGACAATGGCAAAAGTTACCACCACCAAAGATGTGCGGGTTAGGTTGACTGGCCTTGTAAATGGCCTCTTAGTGTCCCGGGATGCACAGGTTAGAGGGATTAGTGGGTAAATATGTAAGGATAGGGACTGGGTGGGATTGTTGTCGGTGCAGACTCGATGGGCCGAATGGCCTCCTTCTGTACTGTAGGGTTTTTATGATTTCTATGATTCTATGATTTCTCTACACCCTTGGGAATGGTCAGTTAAGCCGTGGATTCGGCTAAACTTCATTTATGCTGGTCTGTTCAAGGGTTTGATGTTCGTCATAATTGTAGATGCTCACTCCAAATGAATGGATGTACACAGGGTGCATTCATTGAATACGAGAACGATGGTAGAGAAGCTTTGCCTCCTTTGCGACACATAGGATCCCGGAGATGCTAGGTTACGATAATGGACCAGCCTTTACCAGCCAGGAATTCACCTATTTTATTAAGTCAAATGGAATTCGACACATTAGAACGGCATCATAATCATCCATCGTCTAACGGAAAGAGCAGTCCAGACCTTGAAAGCAGCTTAAAGAAACAGCCTGCAGCCTCTTTGGACACCAAACTTTCCAGATTACTGTTTGACCTCAGAACAACCGTCATGCAATTATCGGAGTAGCGCTGATTGAATCAGACCTGATTGAATCTTCCCACCCACCAATGTGATGTCATGTGGGTGTGAATTACTACTGGTTTCCAATAATGGGAGCCAGGTGCCATGAGTTCCGAGGGAGGAAGGAAATCAGTATCTCTCTCCATCTTATACCAGGCTGTCCAAGGGAACAGTTACAGTTCCTGGTGGCCATCCCCAGAGGATGTTTGTGAACGGAATTCCCACTTACCTGACGAAGGAGCAGCGCTCCGAAAGCTAGTGGCTTTTGCTACCGAATAAGCCTGTTGGACTTTAACCTGGTGTTGTGAGACTTCTTACTGTGTTATCCCCAGAGGAGACAGGATGTTCAGGGGTGGGGGTGAGGTGTGTTAGGGGGCCTGGCGTGTGTTGTCTGTTTTGAAATGTTTTCAGAGCACTGCGTCAGTCTGTTGGAGATTGGGGTAGGCGGTGGGCAAGCATTTAAAATAGATCAGGTGGCTGTCCAGGAGTCTGAAGTGCAGACCTGACAGCCGAGCTAAGTCCAGTGTCTATTAGCTTTGCCTATTCTTGATGTTGAAAGTAAGAGGGGGGAATTTTATTGTGTCGCCTGCCACAGGAATCATAGCAGGAGAGAGGCGGATCATACAAAGGTCCGTTGACCTCGGGAGGGAGTTTTCGGTTTTAAGGTGAGCAAGGCTGAAAAATCCCACCCATTGTGCCGACTAACATTCATAGAATCATAGAATCATAGAATCCCTACAGTGCAGAAGGAGGTCATTTGGCCCATCGAGTGTGCACCGAAAACAATTCTGCCCAGACACCATTCCTAAGACTCATGCTCATCAAACTAAATGGCCATCATGTTTGGTAAGAGTTTTAACAACACCAGATTAAAGTCCAACAGGTTTATTTGGTAGGAAATGCCATTAGCTTTCGGAGCACTGCTCCTTCGTCACATGGAGTGGATATCTGCTCTCAAACATGGCATACAGAGACACAAAATCAAGTTACAGAATACTGATTAGAATGCGAATCTTTACAGCCAACCAGGTCTTAAAGATACAGACAATGTGAGTGGAGGGAGCATTAAGCACAGGTTAAAGAGATGTGTATTGTCTCCAGACAGGACAGCCAGTGAGATTCTGCAAGTCCAGGAGGCAAGCTGTGGGGGTTACTGATAGTGTGACATGAATCCAAGATCCCGGTTGAGGCCGTCCTCATGTGTGCGGAACTTGGCTATCAGTTTCTGGTCAGCGACTCTGCGCTGTCGTGTGTCGTGAAGGCCACCTTGGAGAACGCTTACCCGAAGATCAGAGGCTGAATGCCCGTGACCGCTGAAGTGCTCCCCCACAGGAAGAGAACAGTCTTGCCTGGTGATTATCGAGCGGTGTTCATTCATCCGTTGTAGCGTCTGCATGGTTTCCCCAATGTACCATGCCTCAGGACATCCTTTCTGGTAGATGGTGTTCTCACGTAATATGATGACATCTGTGTTGATGATCCGGCACGTCTTGCAGAGGTTGCTGTGGCAGGGTTGTGTGGTTTCGTGGTCACTGTTCTCCTGAAGGCTGGGTAGTTTGCTGCGGACAATGGTCTGTTTGAGGTTGTGCGGTTGTTTGAAGGCAAGAAGTGGGGGTGTGGGGATGGCCTTGTTGAGATGTTCGCCTTCATCAATGACATGTTGAAGGCTCCGGAGGAGATGCCGTAGCTTCTCCGCTCCGGGGAAGTACTGGACGGCAAAGGGTACTCTGTCCACCGTGTCCCGTGTTTGTCTTCTGAGGAGGTCGGTGTGGTTTTTCGCTGTGGTGCGTCGGAACTGTCGATCGTGGAGTCGAGCGCCATATCCTGTTCTTATGAGGGCATCTTTCAGCGTCTGGAGGTGTCTGTTGCGATCCTCCTCATCTGAGCAGATCCGGTGTATTCGGAGGGCTTGTCCTTCGGGGATAGCTTCTTTAACTTGTTTTGGGTGGAAGCTGGAGAAGTGGAGCATCGTGAGGTTATCCATGGGCTTGCGGTACAGTGAGGTGCTGAGGTGACCGTCCTTAATGGAGATGCGAGTGTCCAAGATCGCAACCGGAGAGTAGTCCATGGTGAGTCTGATGGTGGGATGGAACTTGTTGATGTCATCATATAGTTGTTTCAGTGATTGTTCACCATGAGTCCAAAGGAAGAAAATGTCATTGATGTATCTAGTGTATAGCATCGGTTGAAGGTCCTGTGCGGTGAAGAAGTATTTGTCCAAACCTGTGCATGAAGGTGTTGGCATATTGAGGTACAAATTTGGTCCCCATGGCTGTTCCGTGTGTCTGGATGAATAACTGGTTGTTGAAGGTGAAGACATTGTGGTCCAGGATGAAGCAGATGAGTTGTAAAATTGCATCTGGAAACTGGCAGTTGTCGGCGTTGAGTACTGAGGCCGTTGCAGCAATGCTATCATCGTGGGGGATGCTGGTGTAGAGTGCTGAGACATCCATTGTGATGAGGAGTGCTCCTGGTTCAACTGCTCCATGTGTGTTGAGTTTCTGTAGGAAGTCCGAAGTGTCGCGACAAAAGCTGGGGGTTCTTTGTACAATGGGTTTCAAGATGCCCTCGACATAGCCGGAGAGGTTCTCGCACAGGGTCCCATTGCCCGATACGATGGGACAGCCGGGTGTGTTTGCCTTGTGTATCTTCGGGAGGCAGTAGAGATCTCCAACGCGGGGAGTACGTGGGATGGGAGCAAGGAGGGTGCTCTGAAGGTCCGGATCAAAGGTCTTGATCAGAGTGTTGAGTTGACGGGTGTGTTCTTTGGTCAGATCTGTGGGTAACTGTCTGCAGTGTTCCTCGTTGTTCAATTGTCGGTCCACTTCTTTGCAGTAATCCGTTCTATTCAGTATAACGATGGCCCCTCCTTTGCTGGTTTGATGACAATGTTGCGGTTGGTCTTGAGAGTGTGGATGGCGTTGCGTTGTCCTTGGGTGATGTTCGGGGCTGTCTTGTGAGTGCGGCTGATGAATTTGGTGTTGACGCACCTCCTGATGGCTTGGGCATACATGTCAAGTCGAGGGTAGCGGCCTTCTGCAGGTGTCCAATTCGACTCTTTCCTCTTTGGTTGCACTGCGGATCTCTCTGTCGGCTGTTCCGGTTCATTGGCTGTCTCAATGTGTTCGCTGTTGGCCTCTTGGGGTTTGTGGAAGAAGTCCTGCAGCCTCATTTGCCTGATGAATTCCTCTGTGTCCGCTGCGAGACTGATGGGGTCTATTTTGGTGGTGGGGCAAAAATTGAGCCCTCGGCTGAGAATTTCGATTTCATCTGGTTGAAGGTTGACATCCTGTCTGGAGACAATACACATCTCTTTAACCTGTGCTTAATGCTCCCTTCACTCACATTGTCTGTATCTTTAAGACCTGATTGGCTGTAGAGATTCGCATGCTAATCAGTATTCTGTAACTTGATTTTGTGTCTCTGTGCCCTGTTTGAGAGCATATATCTACTCCATCTGATGAAGGAGCAGCGCTCCGAAAGCTAATGGCATTTGCTACCAAATAAACCTGTTGGACTTTAACCTGGTGTTGTTAAAACTCTTACTGTGTTTACCCCAGTCCAATGCCGGCATCTCCACATCATCATGTTCGGTGCAGGGGATCGAGAGGGAATGTTCCTGCATAAGTGCCGGACTCAGCACCTGCCATTGAGCATCCATTAGCCCCTAAGCATCCAGTTGACCCTGCCTCTCCTCTCTCATGGGTAACTATTGAAACATCCTGTCAGTAGCCTGCTGACCAAGTGACTCTAAATGGCAAGGGCATTGACTGGGGTCGATCAAACAATAAAGTTGGACGTGCACCAGACATGTAAGTGAGAGATAGGAGAATAAGGTGCAGGACTGGCTGCTTCCAGGACCGGGAAGACAATGGGTGAAGGAGGGTTTGAAGGTAACTGGGTGGGAAACCAATGTGACTATGTCTCTTTCTCTCTCATTCCTTGCAGCTTATTCAGAGATCTTGAGCTGGAGCCAGTGAAGCTCTCAGTTTTGTTTATAACTGCGCTGGAGGATAACGGACGACAGCAGCAATGAGCAGTAGCACCCAGGGAACACCCAGTGCTAGGAGACCAGGGGACCAGATGGAAGGCCCAAGGGCCGGAGTCAGCACAAGCTGAACAGGGAGCTTGAAGGAGACAGAGGGCGGGATTTTACAGCCTCACTTGAGTGAGACCGAAAAATCCCACCCAAGGTCAACAGACATTTCCGTTGTCTGTCCCTCACCTGCTCCAATTCTGTGGTAGGCTGGACGATAAAATTTCAGTGAGAGGGTTTAGAACATCAGGGTGTCCTACATCAAGCTGTCAGACAACATATGCTGCAGGAGACTCCGCACAACAGGGAGACAGTCCTGTATCTGTGCAATATTTTTGTCAACTTGGTGCCATGTGCAGAAGGAGGACACTCACTCCCTGTGGCCAAAGTCAAGTCAGTGCTCAAATTCTACGCCATGGGGTCATTCCAGAGCTCAACAGATGACCGGTTTGGCATCAAGCATTCATCTGCCCATAGATAAATCCATGAGATCATGGATGCATTCTGTGTGAGGGCATTGGACTTCATTCATTTTGATCTGGACCAGGCCCATCAGGACGAGAGGGCTGCTATTATTAGTTTGCCACAAGAGCAGGGGGCCATCAATTGCGCTCGTAGCTCTATGTGCCTGTGGCAGCAGGGAGGTCCATTTATTTACAGGAAGAGGTTCCACTCCTTTAATGTCCAGATCCTCTGTGACTACCAGATGATAATACATGTGTGTACACGATTTCATTGAGAGCATGAATGATAGCTTCATCCTTGGGCAATCTCAAATCCCTGTGATATTCGAGAGTCGCCCAATGCTTCAGGGACGGCTTATTGCAGACAAGGGAAATCCCCTGAGGTCGTGGCTGATGATGCCAATGCAGAGGCCTTCAATGGAAATGGAGGATCGCTACTACAAGGCTCATAGTGCCACCCAGCCTGTGACTGAACAGTGCATGTAGCTCCTTAAGATGTGTCTCCGCTGCCTCAACAAATCTAGTGGTGTTCTCCAATACAGTCTGTAAACGGTCTTACACACATCGTCTGCTGTGCCCTACAGAACTTGGCACAGCAGCATGACAGTCTCTTTGATCATGACGACCATGAGGAATGGAACAGCTCTGATGAAGAGGAAGTCCAGGCGAGAGTGGAGAGAGAGGCCGAAGAGGAGCCGAAGGATGAAGGCCAGGCCAGGGTAAGGGTTCACATGGACAGGAGGACCAGGGATGCCCTCATTACTTCCTGCTTCACGCAATCAAGCATTTCATGACCCCTCTGCAATCAAGGGGGGAGGTCCACATGAAAACCAACTCATCAGAATGCTGGCCCTGGGGTGTCCTTGTGTCTGCTTACTTATCAATGCAGCAGAGTAATGATGATTCGCAGTGAAGAAAGCTCTGTGAATCTTCTCAGCTTTTGCTTATGTCTGTGACCAGCACGCAGACTCCCTGGCTCATTGCAAGTGAGGTTCAGGCCTACGTATTTGGTACTAAAAAGGGATTAGGGCCGAGGGTCTAGGGCTCACTGATTAATGCCAAAGTCCTTCCACGATGTATGTTACTTTCGGTTTGAATGGGCCGAACCATTTCCTTTATATTGAGGGTCTGCTGCATCCAGTTGAGGTGAAGCACTGTCCCAGTGGGAGGAGGTTCAATGAGATTGAGGCCTTAAGGTTGTGAATAACAGAGGTTTTAATAAGATAGCATGTGCAATTGTTAAATTTGATTATGACCTCCAAATATTTGTACCTTACTTCACCTGTGCCCACTATGTGTCCCTACAATTTCTTACTCTTGCGAGCCCTCCCTTAACATCTGTGTATTCCCAGGATGCCTGTTGCCTTCCACACTCTGTTGCCTGGGGTGCCTTTGACAGGCATCCTCTGGAGGGCCGGGACCTGGAAGGTTCCAGCCTACTTTTGGATGGCACTGGTGTTGCAATGTCACCCTATTCTGTCCAATGTACCTGAAATGTGCCAGTATCAGGAAGGGGGATTCAGAAGGGCTGGTCAAAGAACAAAGAACAGTACAGCACAGGAAACAGGCCCTTCGGCCCTCCAAGCCTGTGCCGCTCCTTGGTCCAACGAGACCAATCGTTTGTATCCCTCCATTCCCAGGCTGCTCATGTGACTATCCAGGTAAGTCTTAAACGATGTCAGCGTGCCTGCCTCCACCACCCTACTTGGCAGCGCATTCCAGGCCCCCACCACCCTCTGTGTAAAAAACGTCCCTCTGATGTCTGAGTTATACTTCGCCCCTCTCAGCTTGAGCCCGTGACCCCTCGTGATCGTCACCTCCGACCTGGGAAAAAGCTTCCCACTGTTCACCCTATCTATACCCTTCATAATCTTGTATACCTCTATTAGATCTCCCCTCATTTTCCGTCTTTCCAAGGAGAACAACCCCAGTCTACCCAATCTCTCCTCATAGCTAAGACCCTCCATACCAGGCAACATCCTGGTAAACCTTCTCTGCACTCTCTCCAATGCCTCCACGTCCTTCTGGTAGTGCGGCGACCAGAACTGGACGCAGTACTCCAAATGTGGCCTAACCAGTGTTCTATACAGCTGCATCATCAGACTCCAGCTTTTATACTCTATACCCCGTCCTATAAAGGCAAGCATACAATATGCCTTCTTCACCACCTTCTCCACCTGTGTTGCCACCTTCAAGGATTTGTGGACTTGCACACCTAGGTCCCTCTGTGTTTCTATACTCCTGATGACTCTGCCATTTATTGTATAACTCCTCCCTACATTATTTCTTCCAAAATGCATCACTTCGCATTTATCCGGATTAAATTAGTGATTTTAATCACTCTCAGGGTCTCCTGGGTAGAAGGCCCTGGGATATGCCCTAGCGTTTTGCCCTCCCTCCGGAAGCTTGTGGGCCCCTGGGTTGCTCCGTGGTACGGAGAGGCAGATGAAATGAGCTCCAGAAGCCTCTATATCATCTTGCGCTGTCAGTCCTGGAGGCCTTCCAGTGTCTGCACCATGGTGTTAAATGCCTTAGCCATGGTCCTCAATGACACAGTCATGCTTCAATGTTCTTCAGTCATGGATCTGACATTCTGCCCCACGCAATGCCCGCAACATTTGTTTGTCTGGAGCTCTGCATGACAACGTTCCGATGAGACAGGGGGGTGTTGGTAGGGTACGGGAACCGTGGTGCACGAAGGTTGTGATGAACCTGGTGAATAAGAAAAGAGAGGCGTACAGAAGGTTCAGAGAGCTAGGAGGTGTTAAGGATTTAGAGGAGTATACGGGATGTAGGAAGGAGCTTAAGAAGGAAATTAGGAGAGCGAGAAGGGGTCATGAGAAGGCCTTGGCGGGTAAGATTAAGGAGAATCCCAAGGCTTTCTACAAATATGTCAAGAGTAAAAGGATGAGATGTGAAGGCATAGGACCCTTAAAAGGTGAAGGGGGAAAAGTTTGTGCGGAACCGTTAGAAATGGCGGAGCTGCTTAATGAATACTTTACCTCGGTATTCACGGTGGAAAGGGATCTGGGTGGTTGTACTGCTGGTTTGCGGTGGACAGAAAGGATCGAGCATGTGGACATAAAGAAAGAGGATGTGTTGGAACTATTGAATGGCATCGAGGTTGGTAAGTCGCCGGGACCGGATGGGATGTACCCCAGGTTACTGTGGGAGGCGAGGGAGGAGATTGCGGAGCCTTTGGCGATGATCTTTGCATCGTCGATGGAGACGGGAGAGGTTCCGGAGGATTGGAGGATTGCAGATGTGGTCCCTATATTCAAGAAAGGGAACAGGGACAGCCCGGGAAATTACCGACCGGTGAGTCTAACCTCAGTGGTTGGTAAGTTGATGGAGAGGATCCTGAGAGACAGGATTTATGATCATCTAGAGAAGTTTAGTATGATCAAAAGTAGTCAGCACGGCTTTGTCAAGGGCAGGTCGTGCCTTACGAGCCTGGTTGAGTTCTTTGAAAATGTGACCAAACACATTGACGAAGGAAGAGCGGTGGATGTGGTCTATATGGACTTCAGCAAGGCGTTCGATAAGGTCCCCCATGCAAGACTTCTTGAGAAAGTGAGAGGGCATGGGATCCAAGGGGCTGTTGCCTTGTGGATCCAGAACTGGCTTGCCTGCAGAAGGCAGAGAGTGGCTGTGGAGGGGTCTTTCTCTGCATGGAGGTCAGTGACCAGTGGAGTGCCCCAGGGATCTGTTCTGGGACCCTTGCTGTTTGTCATTTTCATAAATGACCTGGATGAGGAAGTGGAGGGATGGGTTGGTAAGTTTGCTGACGACACCAAGGTAGGTGGTGTTGTGGATAGTTTGGAGGGATGTCAGAAGTTGCAGCGAGACATAGATAGAATGCAAGACTGGGCGGAGAAGTGGCAGATGGACTTCAACCCGGATAAGTGTGTGGTGATCCATTTTGGCAGATCCAATGGGATGAAGCAGCAGTATAATATGAAGGGTACCATTCTTAGCAGTGTAGAGGATCAGAAGGACCTTGGGGTCCGGGTCCATAGGACTCTTAAATCGGCCTCGCAGGTGGAGGATGCGGTCAAGAAGGCGTACGGCGTACTAGCCTTCATTAATCGAGGGATTGAGTTTAGGAGTCGGGAGATAATGCTGCAGCTTTATAGGACCCTGGTTAGACCCCACTTGGAGTACTGCGCGCAGTTCTGGTCACCTCATTACAGGAAAGATGTTGAAGCCATTGAAAGGGTGCAGAGGAGATTTACAAGGATGTTGCCTGGATTGGGGGGCATGCCTTATGAGGATAGGTTGAGGGAGCTTGGTCTCTTCTCCCTGGAGAGACGAAGGATGAGAGGTGACCTGATAGAGGTTTACAAGATGTTGAGAGGTCTGGATAGGGTAAACTCTCAGAGGCTATTTCCAAGGGCTGAAATGGTTGCTACGAGAGGACACAGGTTTAAGGTGCTGGGGGGTAGGTACAGAGGAGATGTCAGGGGTAAGTTTTTCACTCAGAGGGTGGTGGGTGAGTGGAATCGGCTGACGTCGGTGGTGGTGGAGGCAAACTCGTTGGGGTCTTTTAAGAGACTTCTGGATGAGTACATGGGATTTAATGGGATTGAGGGCTATAGATAGGCCTAGAGGTGGGGATGTGATCGGCGCAACTTGTGGGCCGAAGGGCCTGTTTGTGCTGTGGCTTTCTATACTATACTCTATACTTCTGCTGCAAAAATCGGTGCAATTCTCACCAGTGGCATGAACTAGACTGCAATTTTTAGGCATTTAGAAAAATGTTTTCTCCACACATGAAAAACGCCGTCCAATACTTTAGATATAATTGATCTTTCTGCAGGTTTGTAGATCAGCATCTTCTGTTTTTATTTCAGATTTCCAGCATCTGCATTATCTTTTTTCATGTTTTCAAAGCACTTTCTAAAGATGCTTTATACAAGGTTTTTATTTAGGTTTCTCCCCTAATAATTCGACTAATTAACACTCAGCTGCTATAAACCTTCTGGATGACAAATGGCACTATTCTATAACATTAAGGATGGCTAGCCCCCATGCCCCTTAAAATCTTTTCCACTTCTTTTCCGTAAACATGGATATATTTTACCTTTGCAAATAAAATGATTAAATATCTCTGTAACATGTCCTTCTGAATGTGAGCATCTTTTCACTTTTCTAGCTATCACTGATTCTTCCTTCTCCACATGCACAAAAACAACTTGTTTGTCGTGCAGCTGGATTTCCGAACCCACAGCACTCTTACTGAATTCTTCTGAGTTCCATATTACTGCAATAGGTAACATATCAGTTTCCTTCCTTAAACTCTACCTTCCACCTCCCCATTTTAATAGACTGGTGTTCTTCAGCTGGCTCCTTATTACAAACACTTTTAACATCACTAGGTGACAACGGCAAAACAAACAGCACTGCCGACCCTGCAAAGTCCTTCTTACTCACATCTGGGATGTGGAGTTGCTGGCGTTGGACTGGGGTAGGCATAGTAAGTAGTCTCACAACACCAGGTTACAGTCCAACAGGTTAATTTGGTAGCACAAGCATTCGGAGCGTTGCCCCTTCATCAGGTGAGTGAAGAGTTTGGTTCACAAACAGGGCATATATAGACACAAACTCAGTTCCAAGATAATGGTTTAAACAAGACTTCTTCGCTGCACAGGACCTTTAACCAACGCTATGCGCTAGATACATTGATGACCTTTTCTTCTTTTGGACTCATGGCGAACAATCACTGAAACAACTATATGATGACATCAAGAAGTACCATCCCACCATCAGACTCACCATGGACTATTCTCCAGAATTGGTTACATTCTTGGACACATGCATCTCCATCAAGGATGGTCACCTCAGCACTTCACTGTACCACAAGCCCACGGATAACTTCACTTCTTCAGCTTCCACCCTAAACACGTTAAAGAAGCCATCCCCTACGGACAAGCCCTCCATATACACAGGATCTGCTCAGTTGAGGAGGATCACAACAGACACCTACAGATGCTGAAAGACGTCCTTGTAAGAACAGGATATGGTGCTCAACTCATCGATTGACAGTTCCGATGTGCCACAGTGAAAAACCACATAGACCTCCTCAGAAGACAAACACGGGACACGGTGGACAGAGTACCTTTCGTTGTCCAGTACTTCCCCAGAGCAGAGAAGCTATGACATCTTTTCCGGAGCCTTCAACATGTAATTGATGAAGATGAACATCTCGCCAAGGCCATCCCCATACCTCCACTACTTGCCTTTAAACAATCACGCAACCTCAAACCATTGTACGCAGCAAACTATCCTGCGTTCAGGAGAACAGTGATCACGACACCACACAACCCTGCCACAGCAACCTCTGCAAGACGTGTCGGATCATCGACACGGATGCCATCATCTCATGTGAGAACACCATCCACCAGGTACACAGTACATATCCTTGTGACTGGCCCAACATTGTCTACCTAATATGCTGCAGGAAAGGATGTCCCGAACATGGTACATTGGCGAGACCATGCAGATGCTATGAAAATGGATGAATGGACACCGCTCGACAATCACCAGGCAGGAGTGTTCCCTTCCTGTCGGGAAACACTTCAGCAGCCAAGAACATTCAGCCTCTGATCTTCGGGTAAGCATTCTCCAAGGCGGCCTTCACGACACACAACAACGCAGTATCGCTGAGCAGAAACTGATAGCCAAGTTCCGCACACATGAAGACGGCCTCAACCGGGATCTTGGGTTCATGTCACACTATTTGTAACCACTATGACTTGCCTGGGCTTGCAAAATCTCACTAACTATCCTGGCTGGAGACAATTCACACCTCTTTAACCTGTGCTTAACCCTCTCTCCACTCACGTTGTCTGCACCTGTAAAGATTTGATTACCTGTTAAGACTCGCATTCCAACCATTATCTTGTAATTGAGTTTGTACCTATATATGCCCTGTTTGTGAACCAAACTCTTCACTCACCTGATGAAGGGGCAGTGCTCCGAAAGCCTGAGCTACAAATAAACCTGTTGGATTTTACCTGGTGTTGTGAGACTACTTACTGTAACATCTGGGGGCGAGTGGCAACATTTGGAGAGATGTCCCACAGACTAGTCAAGCAGCAGCCTGACATAGTTATTCTCACGGAATCATATCTTACAGATAACAGCCCAGACACACTATTACCATCCCTGGCTATGTCCTGCCCCACCAGCAGGACAGACCCAGCAGAGGTGGCAGCACAGTGGTATTCAGTCAGGAGGGAGTTGCCCTGGGAGTCCTCAACATTGACTCTGGACCCCATGAAGTCTCAAGGCTTCAGGTTAAAAATGGGCAAGGAAACCTCTTACTGGTTACCATGGACCATCTTCATGAATCAGCTTTGACAAAGGGTCATCTAGACTCGAAACATCAGCTCTTTTCTCTGCTTGTAGATACTGCCAGACCTGCTGAAGTTTTCCAGCATTTCCTCTTTGGGTTCATGAATCAGTACTCCTCCATATTGAACAACACTCAGAGGAAGCACTGAGGATGACAAGGGTGCCAAATATACTCTGGGTGGCGGATTTCAATGCCCACCACCAAGAGTGGCTCAGCAGCAGCACTACTGATTGACCTGGCCGGGTCCTAAAGGATATATAACCGTTAGACTGGTCTGCAGCAGGTGATGAGAGAACCAACAAGAAGGAAAAACATACTTGAATTCATCCTTACCAATTTGCCAGCTGCAAATGCATCTGCCCGTGACAGTCTCGGTAAGAATGACCACCACACAGTTCCTGTGGAGACGAAGTTCCACCTTCACCTTGAGAATAACCTTTTTCTATTCATTCTTGGGACATGGGCATTGGTGGGTGGCCAGCATTTGTTGCCCTTGAGAAAGTGGTGCTTTCTTGAATTGCTGCAGTCCATGTGCTGTGGGTGGACCCACAGGGAGGGAATTCCAGGATTTTGAACCAGTGACAAATCAGGATGATGAGTGGCTTGGATGTTTTTAAGGCAAAGATAGATAAATTAAAGAATTAAGGGTTATGGTGAGCAGGCGGGTAACTGGAGCATAGTCCACGAAAAGATCAGCCATGATCTTATTGAGGGGCCAGATTGGATACAGAACTGGCTCGGTGGATACAGAACTGGCTCGGTAGATACAGAACTGGCTCGGTCATAGAAGACAGAGGATAACAGTGGGAGGGTGTGTTTCAGAATGGAGGGCTGTGACAAGTGGCGTTCCTCATGGATCAGTGCTGGGACCTTTTCTGTTTGTAATATATATAAATGGTTTGGAGGAAAATGTAACTGGATTGATTAGTAAGAATGCTGACGACACAAAGGTTGGTGGATTTGCGGATAGTGATGAGGATCATCAGAGGATACAGCAGGATATAGATCGGTTGGAGGCTTGGGCGGAGAGATGGCAGCTGGAGTTTAATCCGGACAAATGTGTGGTAATGCATTTTGGAAGGCCTAATACAGATAGGAAATAGACAGTAAGTGGCAGAACACTTAAGAGTATTGATAGACAGAGGGATCTGGGTGTGTGCAGGTACACAGGTCACCGAAAGTGGCAACGCAGGTGGAGAAGGTAGTCAAGAAGGCATACAGTATGCTTGCCTTCATCGGCCGGGGCATTGAGTTGAAAAATTGGCAAGTCATGTAACAGCTTTATAGAACCTTAGTTAGGCTGCACTTGGAATATAGTGTTCAATTCTGGTCGCCACACTACCAGAAAGATGTGGAGGCTTTGGAGAGGGTGCAGAAAAGATTTACTAGGATGTTGCTGGTATGGAGGTCATTAGCTATGATGAGAGGATTGAGAAAGTTGGTTTGTTCTCACTGGAACGACGGAGGTTGAGGGGTGACCCGATCGATGTCTACAGGATTATGAGGGGTATGGACAGAGTGGATAGTCAGAAGCTTTTTCCCAGGGTGGAAAAGTCAATTACTAGGAGGCATAGGTTTAAGGTGTGAGGGGCAAGATTTACAGGAGATGTACAAGGCAATTTTTTTTACACAGAGGGTGGTGGATGCCTGGAACTCGCTGCCAGGGGAGGTAGTGGAAGCAGATACAATAGTGAGTTTTAAGGGGCGTCTGGACAAATACATGAATAGGATGGGAATAGAGGGATATGGTCCCCGGAAGGGTAGGGGATTTTAGTTCAGTCGGGC
Source organism: Mustelus asterias (assembly GCF_964213995.1). Taxonomy (NCBI): domain Eukaryota; kingdom Metazoa; phylum Chordata; class Chondrichthyes; order Carcharhiniformes; family Triakidae; genus Mustelus; species Mustelus asterias. Next base: position 8,451,775 of record NC_135805.1, read on the forward strand.
AGCATGGTCGGTGCAGGCTTGGAGGGCCTGTGCTGTAATTTTCTTTGTTCTTTATGACCTACTCCGGTTCCTGGTTCTTATATTCTTAAAGGCAATGGGCCCTGATAACATTCCGGTAATAGTACTGAAGACCTGAGCTCCAGAACTTGTCGCTCCCCTAGCCAAGCTCTTCCAGTACAGTTACAACACTGGCATCTACTCGACAATGTTGAAAATTGCTCAAGTATGTCCTGCACACAAATCCAACCTGGCCAATTACCACCCAATCAGTCTACTCTCGATCATTAGTAAAGTGAATGAAAGGGTCATCAACTGCGCTATCAAGTAGCACGTGCTCAACAATAGCCTATTCAGTGACACCCAGATTGGGTTTTACCAGGGTCACTCAGCTCCTGACTTCATTACAGCCTTGGTTCAAACATAGACAAAGGAACTGAATTCCAGGTGTGGGGTGAGAGTGACAGTCCTTGATATCAAGGGTGCATTTGACCGAGTGTGGCATCAAGTAGCGCTAGCAAAACTGGAATCAATGGGTATCAGGGGCAAACTCTCCGCTGGTTGGAGTCATACCTGGTACATAGGAAGATGGTTGTGGTTGTGGAGGGTCAGTCATCTCAGCTCCATGACATCTCTGCAGGAGTCCCTCAGGGTAGTGTCCTAGGCCCAACAGTCTTCACCTGCTTCATCAATGACCTTCCCTCTGTCATAAGGTCAGAAGGGGGGATGTTCGTCAATGATTGTACAATGTTCAGCACCATTCGCAACTCCTCAGATACTGAAGCAATCTATGTCCAAATGAAACAAGATCTGGAAAATATCCAGGCTTGAGCTGACAAGTTGCAAGTGTTGTGGGAAAAATCCACTAGTAGTCAGACTTCGAGATTCAGAAAATACGATTTATTAAATGGAGCCCCGGGAGATAAGGCACATGTTCGTAGAACACCTTTTCTCAATAGTATGTCGGGAGCGGTTCATTTTTATACCCTTTACACAATGGGTATACCGGTGATTCGAACATTATCACATTGTTTAAGTGAGTACAAGTATTTAACATTTTATGAATGGGTACATTTGTTCCACAGGACCAGGCTGAGGAGAAGGCAGTTGGTTTGTTCACTACATTTATTTATTTTAAGTTAAATTTGTGTAAAAAATCGGAGGTTTTTTTTTAAAACAGGAAGTGGGCCCAGCAGGAGTCTGGGAAGGTTTTTGGAGGGTTTAAAAGTAGGCCGCACTTTTGAGCGGGCAGCGTCGTTTGCGGGCAGCAGAGTGAGCAGGAGGCAGAGTGAAAGCTGTAGGGCTTTGGCTCACAGGGCATAGGCAGAAAGGGCGAGCAGGGGTGAGTTAATTCATTTTTTGCTGCTTCTACCTGGTACTGGCAAGGTATCTAGAGGGGATGGGTGTGAAGGCAGTGCAATGTTCCTCTTGCACTATGTTCGAGGTGAGGGACGACGTCAGTGTCCCTGCTGATTATACCTGTGAGAAGTGCATCCATCTGCAGCTCCTCCAAAACCGTGTAAGGGAACTGGAGCTGGAGTTGGAGGAACTTAGGATCATTAGGGATGCAGAGATGGCCATAGACAGAAGCTTCAGGGATACAGTTACTCCGCGGAATGAAAATAGATGGGTGACGGTGAGAGGGGCTGGGAAGAAGCAGTCGGTGCAGGGATCCCCTGTGGTCGTTCCCCTTAGCAACAAGTATTCCGCTTTGGATACGGTTGAGGGGGACGACATACCAGTGGTGAGCCGCAGTGAGAGGATCTCCGGCACTGAGTCCGTCCCTGTGGCTCAGGAGGGTAAGGAGGAGAGCGGGAGGGCAATAATTATTGGGGACTCGTTAGTTAGAGGGATAGATAGGAGGTTCTGTGGCAGCAAAAGAGACTCGAGGATGGTTTGTTGCCTACCGGATGCCAGGGTCCGTGACGTCTCGGACCGTGTTTTCCGGATTCTTAAGGGGGAGGGGAAACAGTCACAAGTCGTGGTACACATTGGTACCAACGACATAGGTAAGAGAAGGGACGGGGATTTAAAACAGGAATTTCGGGAGCTCGGCTGGAAGCTGAGAGCAAAGACAAAACATGTGGTCATCTCTGGTATGCTACCGGTGCCACGTGATAGCGAGTTGAGGAACAGGGAGAGAGTGCACTTAAACATGTGGTTGCAGGGATGGTGCAGGAGGGAGGGTTTCAGATACGTGGATAATTGGAACACGTTCTGGGGAAGGTGGGACCTCTACAAACAGGACGGGGTGCACCTGAACCAGAGGGGCACCAATATCCTGGGAGGGAAATTTGCTACGGCTCTTCAGGGGGATTTAAACTAATTTGTCAGGGGAGTGGGAAAAGGAGTTGTAGTCCAGAAGTCAGTGTTGAGGGTGGTGAGGTATTGGGGAAGGTATCAAGGTCAAGGGTGGGTACCGGTAGACAGGAAGATGGGTTGAAGTGTGTCTACTTCAATGCAAGGAGCATCCGGAACAAGGTGGATGAACTTGGGGCGTGGATTGCTACTTGGGACTACGATGTTGTGGCCATTACGGAGACGTGGGTAGAACAAGGACAGGAATGGTTGTTGGACGTTCCGGGGTATAGATGTTTCAGTAAGTGTAGGGAAGCTGGTAAAAGAGGTGGAGGAGTAGCATTGTTAATCAAGGATAGTTTAACGGCTGCGGAAAAGCACTTTGAGGGGGATATGCACACTGAGGTAATATGGGCTGCAGTTAGAAACAGGAAAGGAGCGGTCACGTTGCTAGGAGTTTACTATAGGCCCCCAAATAGTAATAGAGATGTGGAGGAAGAAATTGCTGAGCAGATTATGGATATGTGTGGGGGTCACAGGGTAGTTGTCATGGGGGACTTTAACTTTCCAAATATTGATTGGAACCTTTGTAGGTCAAATAGTTTGGATGGGGCACTTTTTGTGCAGTGTGTGCAGGAGGGTTTCCTGACACAATATGTGGATAGGCCGACAAGGGGTGAGGCCACATTGGATTTGGTACTGGGAAATGAACCGGGCCAAGTGTTAGATTTGGTTGTGGGAGAGAACTTTGGAGATAGTGACCACAATTCGGTGTCTTTTGTTATTGCAATGGAGAGGGATAGGGCCGGACGGCAGGGCAAGGCTTACAATTGGGGGAGAGGTAATTATGATGCGATTAGGCAAGAATTAGGGGGCATAAGATGGGAACAGAAACTGTCAGGGAAAGGCACTGATGAAAAGTGGAACTTTTTCAAGGAACAAATACTGGGTGTCCTTGATAGGTATGTCCCTGTCAGGCAGGGAGGAAATGGCTGAGTGAGGGAACCGTGGTTCACAAAAGAGGTGGAATGTCTTGTGAAAAGGAAGAGGGAAGCTTATGTAGGGATGAGGAAACAAGGTTCAGATGGCTCGACTGAGGGTTACAAGTTAGCAAGGAACGAGCTGAAAAAGGGGCTGAGGAGAGCTAGGAGGGGACATGAGAAGTCCTTGGTGGGTCGGATCAAGGAAAACCCCAAGGCTTTTTACTCTTATGTGAGGAATAAAAGAATGACCAGGGTGAGGTTAGGGCCGGTCAAGGACAGTGGTGGGAACTTGTGTATGGAATCAGTAGAGATAGGCGAGGTGATGAATGAATACTTTTCTTCAGTGTTCACCAAGGAGAGGGGCCATGTTTTTCAGGAAGAGAAGGTGTTACAGGCTAATAGGCTGGAGGAAATAGATGTTCGGAGGGAGGATGTATTGGCAGTTTTGAATAAACTGAAGGTCGATAAGTCCCCTGGGCCTGATGAAATGTATCCTAGGATTCTTTGGGAGGCAAGGGATGCAGAGCCTTTGGCTTTGATCTTTGGGTCCTCGCTGTCCACGGGGATGGTGCCAGAGGACTGGAGAGTGGCAAATGTTGTTCCTCTGTTTAAGAAAGGGAATAGAAATGACCTTGGTAATTATAGACCGGTTAGTCTGACTTCGGTGGTTGGTAAGTTGATGGAAAAGGTCCTTAGGGATGGGATTTACGACCATTTAGAAAGATGCGGATTAATCCGGGATAGTCAGCACGGATTTGTGAAGGGCAAATCGTGCCTCACAAATTTGATAGAATTTTTTGAGGAGGTAACTAGGTGTGTTGATGAAGGTAGGGCGGTTGATGTCATATACATGGATTTTAGTAAGGCGTTTGATAAGGTCCCCCATGGTCGGCTTATGATGAAAGTAAGGAGGTGTGGGATAGAGGGAAAGTTGGCCGATTGGATAGGTAACTGGCTGTCTGATCGAAGACAGAGGGTGGTGGTCGATGGAAAATTTTCGGACTGGAGGCAGGTTGCTAGCGGAGTGCCGCAGGGATCGGTGCTTGGTCCTCTGCTCTTTGTGATTTTTATTAATGACTTAGAGGAGGGGGCTGAAGGGTGGATCAGTAAATTTGCTGATGACACCAAGATTGGTGGAGTAGTGGATGAGGTGGAGGGGTGTTGTAGGCTGCAAAGAGACATAGATAGGATGCAAAGCTGGGCTGAAAAATGGCAAATGGAGTTTAACCCTGATAAATGTGAGGTGATTCATTTTGGTAGGACTAATTTAAATGTGGATTACAGGGTCAAAGGTAGGGTTCTGAAGACTGTGGAGGAACAGAGAGATCTTGGGGTCCATATCCACAGATCTCTAAAGGTTGCCACTCAAGTGGATAGAGCTGTGAAGAAGGCATATAGTGTGTTAGCCTTTATTAACAGGGGGTTGGAGTTTAAGAGCCGTGGGGTTATGCTGCAACTGTGCAGGACCTTGGTGAGACCGCATTTGGAATATTGCGTGCAGTTCTGGTCACCTCACTATAAGAAGGATGTGGAAGCGCTGGAAAGAGTGCAGAGGAGATTTACCAGGATGCTGCCTGGTTTGGAGTGTCGGTCTTATGAGGAAAGGTTGAGGGAGCTGGGGCTGTTCTCTCTGGAGCGGAGGAGATTGAGGGGAGACTTAATAGAGGTTTATAAAATGATGAAGGGGATAGATCGAGTGAACGTTCAAAGACTATTTCCTCGGGTGGATGGAGCTATTACGAGGGGGCATAACTATAGGGTTCATGGTGGGAGATATCGGAAGGATATCAGAGGTAGGTTCTTCACGCAGAGAGTGGTTGGGGTGTGGAATGGACTGCCTGCAGTGATAGTGGAGTCAGACACTTTAGGAACATTTAAGCGGTTATTGGATAGGCACATGGAGCACACCAGGATGGTAGGGAGTGGGATAGCTTGATTTTGGTTTCAGATGAAGGTCGGCACAACATCGTGGGCCGAAGGGCCTGTTCTGTGCTGTACTGTTCTATGTTCTATGTTCTATGTTCTATTTCCTCATGTTTACAAGAGTACGAACAGGTATAGACATTTAGCATTTTATGAATGGGTACATCTCCTTATGTCTGTGTCTATCAATGGCTAGTTTCGTCTTGTTCAGGTGCTAATCGGTTCCCTCGCATTCATATTTCCCGCGTTCCTGTAACGTTAATCGAGGCTCTTTGTTTAGGGGTTTCCTTATCTTAAAAGATGTTTGACCCTTGGCTTTGGCTTCCTGAGGTGTTTGTTTGCTATGAGTCACTGTCTGTACTTTGGAAGTGGCTTGTCTGTTAGGATTTTGGCTTGACGTTATTTCTGAACAGCGGGAGCCTGTGTCTGCTTTTCTGGCTTCTTTCCCAGTTAACCCTGTGTGTGCCAGGCAGCCATTTTAGAGTGTGCTTTCTTGTATTGCCATTTTAAAGTGTGCCCCCCTTGTATTTTCCCCTTTACAGTCCCTCCTTTTGGTCAGATTATAGCTTGGACAATCCTCAGACCAACAATCATACATTCACATATACAGGTCTTCGTTCTTCTCTCCTTCTTTGCTTCTTTTGATGCCTTTATTTCTTCCAGTATCTTCATTTCTTCTGACGTCTTTGGGGATCTTCATTAGGGGTTCTTCTTCGATGTACACACTGGCTCCTGGCACAATTCTTGTCAACATTATTTTAAAACAGGCTTTAAGGCATCCCACAGTCAGACAACAGACAAGTATAATGACAATGAGTATAATCAACCCATGTAACAGGTACGATTCCCAGGATTCTCCCACCAGCCAAGCCAGCCAACTACCTCCTCTTTTGGGTCCCTGTCTAAAGTTATCAAGTTGCGTCCTGATGTCATTGATGACCTGTGTAATATTGTAAGACTCATCTGTGACATGGGTTATGCATTTGTTGCCTATGATGGCACATACTCCCCCTTGTTGTGCGAACTGGTAGTCCACTGCGTATCGTGTCTGCTGAGCATACAATCTTAATTCAGCCATTTCTTGGTTGACAGCCTCCAATGCTTTTGAAGTGCTGTTTCCCAGGATTGTTAGCCCACAAACAATATGGTTTCTATTCTTTGCACCAATTACCCCGGCTGACCCTCCTAGAGATAAAGCTCCGAGGAACCCATACCCCAGTGAGGATCCTAGTGTACCCGGGGCTTCCCAGTCAGCGCAGAATTCCCTGCTAATAGCCCGGGTTACTATTCTCCTCCGAATGTACCCCTTCTGAGGGCATGGACCAGTCAGTGGCCCGATTGTTCCTACCGCAAAACGGTTTGGGAGGTTTGGTGTCTCTGTCATGTAGGTACCATTGAAGAGGAATACATACCCCTTCTTAGCCCGGTAACATTTAGTGTCCCGGTTGTGAGTTTGCTCATATTGCCAATTGTTCAATTTATTTGGCTTCCTGTTTGATCCCACCACCTGGTAAGTATCAAAGGGGTATGTCCATTTGGCTGAGCTTACGTGAGTCCCATTACATTGCCCGCAAATAAGCTGTCTTCCCGCGGTTATATTTAAACATTTTCGTTCGTCACAAATACAAGTAATCTGTCCCTTGTTAATCCGACAATGCTGACGGACACACTGTGTCTGTACACAAGAATCATTCTTGGGGACTAAGGCATAGGCACATCCCCATCCCTGCCCCGTGAAACAAAGCGGATAGTTTGCAGTATCTGGGCAAGCTTTTCCTCCCTCCTTTTGGGACCCCTCGCATGTAGGATTTGTGGGGTTTACAAGTCCCACACATCTCCCCTGTAAACCTCTTTTATATTTGCCAATTTGTCCCTTACAGGGGGTCTCTGATGTATCTACAGTATATAAGTCATGAGGGGTCCACCCAGGGGTGGCTACAAATAGGGCTTCTACAGATTGGGTTAACGGGTAACATACAGTCCGATTCCCGTGTAAATGAATGTGGGCTTTGTAAAACAAGTTGTCTTCTAGCCCAGTCAGATTTACAGTTACCACAACGCAAAATAATACAATTACATACGCGATTACATACATATTCGCAACAGTTGTAAAACTTAACACTACAATTCAATCTTTTACAGTTATTTCGTTTATTAACCCGCGCACGCCGGCTCTTGCTTGCAGTCTTTGCCTGTTTTGAGGAAAGCAGTTCTGTTAGTTCATCGATTTAGCTACTTATCTCCTTTGTATAATTTCAACTGCGTCCAGTGCTTCCAGACACCTTTCCCTCTTATGTCTATACAGGCACAGGTATCCCCACTAATTATGATCTCATATGGCCCATTCCACTTTGGTGCAAACCCTGGTTTGTCGGGTAGTGTTTTCACTAGGACGCGACTTCCCACTGTTGGGACGTCAGGGAGCATTTCCAGCTCTCTCTCTGCGTCTTTTATTTCCTGATTGTCTCTTACCAATTTGCGCATCCCTTTTAGCTGGGTGCTCAGGTCCAGAACGTATCTTTTGATTTTATCTTTTAGTGGACCGACATCGGTCCCACCTATTATGATGCTTTCTGGTAATTGCATTGCCCGTCCTGTCATTAGTTCATAAGGGGTTAATCCGGTTGTCCGGTTTGTGATAGCCCTTAATTTCATTAGTATGGTGGGCAATACCTCTGTCCACCTTCTCCCTGATGTCTGCATGGCCTTGGCAAGTGCATTTTTTAGTGTTCTGTTCAGACGCTCCACCATTCCAGATCTCTGCGGGTGGTAGGGGATGTGAAATTTTTGTTTTATCCCCATTAATTGACATACTGTTTTTATCACCTTTCCAGTGAAGTGCGTTCCTTGGTCCGAATCAATTTGTAGGGGTACCCCCCATCTTGGGATTACCTCCTCTGCCAATATCCTGGCCACTGTGGTAGCCGTGCAGTTTGAAGTCGGGAACGCTTCCACCCACCTGGTGAACTGGTCTATGATGACCAGACAGTAAGTTTTGCCATGGGACTGTGGCAGTGGTCCTGCAAAATCCAGTTGTAGATGTTCCCAGGGTCCCTTGGGTCTCGGCTGGTGTCCCATTTTAATTTTTATGGGTCTACCAGGGTTGTGTTGCACGCACGTCACGCATCGGTGACAGTGTCGGGCAATATCCTTTCCCATTCCCTTCCACCACCACTCCTTTCCGATATTAGTTATCATGGCCTCTCTACCCACATGTGAGAGTCCATGATGTAATCCCAATAGGGTGTTTTGTATGCACTCTGGTGCTATTACCTTATCTTCTCGTCTCCAAATGTTATCTGTCCCCTTGACTGCTCCCTGCGCTTCCCACTTCTCCTTTTCTTCCTTTGGAGTATCCTCATGTAAACCCTGAATGTCTACTTCGGCTTCTGTTGGTCCTATTGTTGCTATTGGCAATTCATCAATCATTTCCTGCTCTAGGGCTATCTGTGCTGCCCTATCTGCGGCTTGGTTCCCTTTGAAATTTAGCCAGTCTGGGCTATCTCTTCCGGGCTCCTTCTGGTGCGCTTTAATTTTTATTACTGCGGCTTCTCGAGGTCTCTCGCTAGCTCTCAACAATGCCTCAATTCTCTGCTGGTGCTTGATAGGGGTTCCCCCTGTCGTTATGAACCCTCTCCTTCCCCAAGCTGTCATATAATCATGTATGACTCCGAAGGCATAGCGGCTGTCTGAATAAATGTTTACCGCTTTACCCTCGGATAACTCAAGTGCCTGGGTGAGTGCCACCAGTTCTGCCACTTGTGGGGACAAGCTTCCGTCAATTCTTCCTGACCTTACTGTTTCTAGTTTACTATTTACGACTGCCCATCCTGTCCGGGGTGATCCTTCCACATATTTGCGTGACCCATCCACAAAGAGGGTCTCTTCCGCTGTTACCAGGGGCATGTCCTTTATCCTTCCTTCTCCTTCTCCTGCATCCACATCCCCACAATTGTGGGGTTCTCCTCCATCTAAGATTCCTTCTGCTGGGTTATTTCCCGTATCCCTTATTATTGTTACGGACTTGCTGGGAGGTAGGAGGACAGCTTCCCATTTAGCCCTTCTCATGTTGGAGACTGACTTTAGTTTTCCTGTGTTCAACATTTCCACCAAGGTGTGTTTGGTGTGGAGGATTATATTCCCTGTCATGATTACTGGCTCGCTAACCATTACAGCCCATGCGGCGCAATCCAAGGCGGCTATGCACCTTGGCAGTCCGGTGACTACCGGCCCTTCTGCGGTGGAATAATACCCTATGGGTCTCCTTCTGTCGCCATGGTCCTGTGTCACTATTGCGGAATAGAACCCTTCCTCATTATTACAATAAATGTGGAAGTCTTTGTTAAGATCGGGTAAGCCTAGTCCGGGGGCTGATATTAGTTCTGTTTTTAATTTAGTGTAAGCTTCTTCTTGCTCGGGTCCCCACTCTACGGGGTCTAAAGCTGGCTTCCCCCCTTTAACGAGTCTTTGTATGGGTTCTGCGAGTTTTGTGAACCCTGGGATGAAACTCCGACTGGAGTTGAATAGTCCTAGCACCTTTCTAACCCCTCTTATATTAACCGGCCGCGGCATCTGTTGTATTGCCTCTTTCCTGTCCGCCGGCATTTCTTTAAGTCCTTGGGATATAAGGTGCCCTAGGTATAGGACCTGTGACTTCCCGATCTGCGCCTTTTTGGGGCTGACCTTTAACCCTGTGGCTTTTAATTCGTTCAGTACTAGGTATAGGGCTTCTTGATGTCCTGACTTGGACTCTGAAGCGATTAGGATGTCGTCGACATATTGTAAGGTCGTGTTACCCTCTGGCAGTTCTACCCTATTTAGGATGTCACTCATCACTCGATGGAATATAGCGGGGCTGTTGTGGAATCCCTGTGGTAAACGGGTCCAGGTATACTGCTTGTCCCCTACTGTAAATGCAAATTTGTCTTGGGATTCAGGATCCAAGGGTAAGGACCAGAATCCATTAGCTATGTCCAGTACTGTAAATATTTTATGCTCCTGTGACAGTCCATTCAGGATTGTCGAAGGGCTTGCTACAATGGGGTGCAGCTTGGACGTGACTTTATTAAGTCCAGTGTAATCTATCGTGAGCCTATAGCTCCCGTCAGGTTTACTCACTGGCCATGTTGGGGAGTTAGTGGTGCTCGTGGCTTCTCTCAGGATCCCCTTTACCACTAACCCTTTCACAATTTCTACTACAGCTTTCTCCGCTTCTGGTTTAATTGGGTACTGCCGGTGTGGCTTATGCTCTGGTCCCGGTACCTTTATTGGGTCCGTTTTGGTTAAACCGGTATCTAACTTTGTTTCAGCCCATACTCCGGGAACAGAAGCACAAATGGCTCCAAACCCTCCTGTCTTTAACTCCCATTTTCTGGCGGTGACTGTGGCCACCTTAATGGTCTCGAGGTGACTTGTGAGTTTCCCTATTCTAGTTTTTCGACCGTCCTGTCTTGGCCAAATTAATTCTCCCTTCCCACAATCTATCAAGATCTCATATTCTTTCATTAAATCGTTCCCCATTATGGTTCCCTCGTTATTTCTGCACACATAGAACTTCATTGGGATATATAGATTATTTATTTCTACTAACGTGGTCTCGCTCAGGTAGGCGGGAGTTTTGTTCCCTCCTATCCCGGTCAGATAAATCATTTTATTTGTAGTGGGTAAGGGTAGGTCGGTAACGGATATGGATGCCCCTGTGTCCACTAGCATCTCGCATTGTCTGCCCCCTACCAGTGCTGACACATAAATCCTTCCCTCCTTTTTACCCTTGTGAACGGGGGCTGCAGACCGTCAATCTTGCTGGCCCTGGGTGTCCTTTTGTTCCTGGGGTTCAGCTGGGGACGTGGATTGGGCTGGGGGTCTCCCATGCTTATGCCAACATACTGCTTCCGTATGTCCGTGTCTTTTACAGTGGCTGCAATGCTTACCACTGTTCCCAGTTTTGCTCTTTCTCCGTGGAGTCCCGCAATCCCTCGCAAAGTGCCCCTGTCGCCCACAATTGTGGCAAATCAATTTGGGTTTTGTTTCACTCCCGTTACTGTAGGCTGCTACCCTTTCTAACCTTGCTCTTGCCTGGGGTTTCTCTTCCGCTGGGACGCCGCTAGCCCATTCCACCAGCTCATCGTAATTTTGGGACATGATCACTCCCATTTTCAGGATGATCTGGTGGGCACTAGAGAGTCCATCCTTAAAAGCTTTGATGAATGCTCGATCTCCTCGCCCTGGGTCCCCTTGTCCTGAGCACTCTTGGTATATTCGGAACAATCGTTCCCCGTACTCAGAGGCCCCTTCCCCTTTAAGCTGCTTTGTGGTGGTGATTCTGCTCCAGTTAGTGGGGGCATTCCCTAAGACCCTCTGAATTTCTTCTTTAAACTGTAAGAAGGGTGCCTGTTGGGTATCTATTTCTGCTGTTAGGGGGATTACATGTGTCCACCGTCCCCCACTATAATCCTGTGCTATAGGGGCAGCGGGTCCACCTACTACCTGCCTCCACTTATCCGCTGGACAGGCTGCCCTGACCAGCTGGTGTACGTCTCTTAGGTGTAATTGATGTCCTACCCAGATTGTGTCTAATTCCTCCCAGAATGTAGTGTTCGTGCTTCTAGTTTGTAATTTGCCCAGGGAAGCCATTATCTGCTGTCTTTCCCCTGGGGTAAAGGGTTTATAATTTGCCTTGGGTCGCGCTGCGGTCCCCCCCCTAGTTATGGGCGCTAAGTTGTGTTCCAGCTGTTCCCACTCTTCTGAGGGTGCCGTTGGCCCTTGCTGGGTAGACTCATAAGAAGGTAGAGGATCAGTTTCTCCTCCCCCTTGCCTTTCTAAAACCTGATTTCGTTTTTCCAATTCCCTCACTTGGGATTCTAGTTCTCTAATTCTTTCTTTGTCCTCTCTCCATTTCCTTGCAGAGGCAATTGTTTGCTCAATTAGACCTGCTAACTGATGTGTTAACATTATTCCTATTTTCTTTGTTCTGTCTCTTTTTACTTTATCTATCCACTTTCTCTGCTGCTCTAAGGCTTGAGAAGTATCCCAGCCATCCTTTTGCATTCTCTTTATTAACTCCTTCCTGTCTGTCATGTAGATTTCAATCAGGGAACCTGCAGATCCCCTTTTAACTTCACTATCTGCCATTTCGCAGATTTCACTAACCCCGGCCACGATTATTCTTTAGTAAAGTGTGCTAACTACCGTAGGGACTTCACTACCCCAGGCCACTATTACTACTCTTAGCAAAGTGTGCTAACTACCGTAGGGACTTCACTACCCCGGGCCACTATTACTACTCTGAGCAAAGTGTGCTAACTACCGTAGGGACTTCACTACCCCCGGCCACTATTGCTGTTCTCACACTGTGTTTTACTGCCGTTACAGGGTTTTAAGTTATACTCACGGCTTCCACGATTACCACTTCGGCAATGTGCTTCTCCACCGGATTTCGGTTTAGGTCAGAGTTGATCAAACTCCTGTTCCGCCCCGCTTTTCACCACATTGACAGTACAGTTCCCAACTTTTCAATAACTTTCATGCAATCAGCTGGCACCTCTGCGTCTGTTCGCCACTACAGAGGGTGATGTTAAACCGACTTCTGCCCTTTTGTGCTTCACAATCCTTTAGTGCCCTTGGTGTCTCTCACTCACTTCAATTCCTGACCTTCACGTGGCAGATTTCTGCTCTTAATAGCCAGTCTAAGGCAGAGGTTTTGAGACAGGCACTACCTTGTTCTTTTGTCGATCAGCACAAATCAGTTATTTATTCCTATCAGCAGTTAGTACTTATCACTATAACAAATACTATCACAAATAAACAGTACAAATGTTTCCCCTTATGAACCGTATTTCCTGATCCAGTCTGACTGTCACAGATTCCGCGATCTCTACCCCGGTTGCGACCGTGGCCAATCGATCTCACCAGTAATAGGATCCTAGCCGACTACGCCAATTGTTGTGGGAAAAATCCACTAGTAGTCAGACTTCGAGATTCAGAAAATACGATTTATTAAACGGAGCCCCGGGAGATAAGGCACATGTTCGTAGAACACCTTTTCTCAATAGTATGTCGGGAGCGGTTCATTTTTATACCCTTTACACAATGGGTATACCGGTGATTCGAACATTATCACATTGTTTAAGTGAGTACAAGTATTTAACATTTTATGAATGGGTACATTTCCTCATGTTTACAAGAGTACGAACAGGTATAGACATTTAGCATTTTATGAATGGGTACATCTCCTTATGTCTGTGTCTATCAATGGCTAGTTTCGTCTTGTTCAGGTGCTAATCGGTTCCCTCGCATTCATATTTCCCGCGTTCCTGTAACGTTAATCGAGGCTCTTTGTTTAGGGGTTTCCTTATCTTAAAAGATGTTTGACCCTTGGCTTTGGCTTCCTGAGGTGTTTGTTTGCTATGAGTCACTGTCTGTACTTTGGAAGTGGCTTGTCTGTTAGGATTTTGGCTTGACGTTATTTCTGAACAGCGGGAGCCTGTGTCTGCTTTTCTGGCTTCTTTCCCAGTTAACCCTGTGTGTGCCAGGCTGCCATTTTAGTGTGTGCTTTCTTGTATTGCCATTTTAAAGTGTGCCCCCCTTGTATTTTCCCCTCTACACAAGTAACATTCGCGCCACACAAATGCCATCACCAAGAAGAGACACTCTAACCACTGCCCCTTAACATTCATAAGAACATAAGAACAAAAGAAATAGGAGCAGGAGTAGGCCATCTAGCCCCTCGAGCCTGCCCCGCCATTCAATAAGATCATGGCTGATCTGACGTGGATCAGTACCACTTACCCGCCTGATCCCCATAACCCTTAATTCCCTTACCGATCAGGAATCCATCCATCCGCGCTTTAAACATATTCAGCGAGGTAGCCTCCACCACCTCAGCGGGCAGAGAATTCCAGAGATTAACCACCCTCTGGGAGAAGAAGTTCCTCCTCAACTCTGTCTTAAACCGACCCCCCTTTATTTTGAGGCTGTGTCCTCTAGTTTTAACTTCCTTACTAAGTGGAAAGAATCTCTCCGCCTCCACCCTATCCAGCCCCCGCATTATCTTATAAGTCTCCATAAGATCCCCCCTCATCCTTCTAAACTCCAACGAGTACAAACCCAATCTCCTCAGCCTCTCCTCATAATCCAAACCCCTCATCTCCGGTATCAACCTGGTGAACCTTCTCTGCACTCCCTCCAATGCCAATATATCCTTCCTCATATAAGGGGACCAATACTGCACACAGTACTCCAGCTGCGGCCTCACCAATGCCCTGTACAGGTGCATCAAGACATCCCTGCTTTTATATTCTATCCCCCTTGCAATATAGGCCAACATCCCATTTGCCTTCTTGATCACCTGTTGTACCTGCAGACTGGGCTTTTGCGTCTCATGCACAAGGACCCCCAGGTCCCTTTGCACGGTAGCATGTTTTAATTTGTTTCCATTGAGATAGTAATCCCATTTGTTATTATTTCCTCCAAAGTGTATAACCTCGCATTTCTCAACGTTATACTCCATTTGCCATATCCTCGCCCACTCACTCAGCCTGTCCAAATCTCTCTGCAGATCTTCTCCGTCCTCCACACGATTCACTTTTCCACTTATCTTTGTGTCGTCTGCAAACTTCGTTACCCTACACTCCGTCCCCTCCTCCAGATCATCTATATAAATGGTAAACAGTTGCGGCCCGAGTACCGATCCCTGCGGCATGCCACTAGTTACCTTCCTCCAACCGGAAAAACACCCATTTATTCCGACTCTTTGCTTCCTGTCGGATAGCCAGTCCCCAATCCACTTTAACACACTACCCCCAACTCCGTGTGCCCTAATCTTCTTCAGCAGCCTTTTATGGGGCACCTTATCAAACGCCTTTTGGAAATCCAAAAACACCGCATCCACCGGTTCTCCTCCATCAACCGCCCTAGTCACATCTTCATAAAAATCCAACATGTTCGTCAAGCACGACTTTCCCCTCATGAATCCATGCTGCGTCTGATTGATCGAACCATTTCTATCCAGATGCCCTGCTATCTCCTCTTTAATAATGGATTCCAGCATTTTCCCTACTACAGACGTTAAGCTGACCGGCCTATAGTTACCCGCCTTTTGTCTCCTTCCTTTTTTAAACAGCGGCGTAACATTTGCCGTTTTCCAATCAACCGGCACTACCCCAGAATGCAACGAGTTTTGATAAATAATCACTAACGCATCCACTATTACCTCTGACATTTCTTTCAATACCCTGGGATGCATTCCATCCGGACCCGGGGACTTGTCCACCTTCAGTCCCATTAGTCTACCCAGCACTGCCTCTCTGGTAACATTAATTGTATTAAGTATTTCTCCTGCTGCCAACCCTCTATCGTTAATATTTGGCAAACTATTTGTGTCCTCCACCGTGAAGACCGACACAAAAAACTTATTTAAAGACTCAGCCATATCCTCATTTCCCACTATTAACTCCCCCTCTCGTCCTCCAAGGGTCCAACATTCACTCTAGCCACTCTATTCCTTTTTATATATTGATAAAAACTTTTACGATCATTTTTTATATTAATTGCTAGCCTAGCTTCATAGTCTATCCTTCCTTTCTTTATCGCTTTCTTAGTCTCTCTTTGTTGTTTCTTAAATTTTTCCCAATCACTTGTTTCTCCACTATTTTTGGCCACTCTGTACGCAGCTGTTTTTATTTTAATACTCTCCTTTATTTCCTTCGTTATCCACGGCTGGTTCTCCCTTTTCTTACAATCCTTGTTTTTTGCTCGAATATATTTTTGCTGAGAACTGAAAAGGATCTCCTTAAAAATCCTCCACTGTTCCTCAGCTATCCTACCTGCCAGCCTGCTCTCCCAGTCTACCTTAGCCAATTCATCCCTCATCCTATCATATTTCCCTCTGTTCAAACAGAGGACACTGGTTTGAGACCAAACTTTCTCCTCTTCCATCTGAATCAGAAATTCGACCATATTGTGGTCACTAGACCCAAGAGGGTCCTTCACAATAAGATCCTTAATTCTACCTACCTCGTTACACAATACCAGATCCAAAATAGCTCGTTCCCTCGTCGGTTCCGTAACATGCTGTTCAAGGAAACTATCCCGACAGCATTCTAAGAACTCTTCCTCCATTCCACCCTTACCGACTTGAGTCTGCCAGTCAATGTGCATGTTGAAGTCCCCCATGATTATTGCCGTTCAATGGTGTTACCATCACTGAATCCCCCATTGTCAACATCCTTGGGGTTACCATTGACCAGAAACTCTACTGGACTTGCCACATAAACACAGTGGCTACAACAGCAGGTCAGAGGTGAGGAATACTGCGGTGAGTCACTCACCTCTTGACTCCCCAAAGCCTATCCACCATCTACAAGGCACAAGTCAGGAATGTAGTGGAATACTCCCCACTTACCTGGATGAGTACAGCTCCAACAACACTCAAGATTTTTGACACCATCCAGGACAAAGCAGCCAGCTTGATTGGCATCACATCTACAAACATCCATTCCCTCCACCATCAATACTCAGTAGCAGCAGTGTGTACGAAAGACGCACTGCAGCAATTCATCAAAGATCCTTAGACAGCACCTTCCAAACCCACAACCAATTTCATCTAGAAAGACAAGGCCAGCAGTTACATGGGAACACCACCATCTGCTTCACTGGGTAGGGAATTCCACATATTCACAACCCTTTGCATGAAGAAGTTCCTCCTCAACTCAGTACTAAATCTGCTCCCCCTTATTTT
The DNA here is from genome assembly GCF_964213995.1 of Mustelus asterias. NCBI lineage: Eukaryota > Metazoa > Chordata > Chondrichthyes > Carcharhiniformes > Triakidae > Mustelus > Mustelus asterias. The sequence continues at coordinate 8,468,713 of NC_135805.1, forward strand.
AAGGCCATGTCCCCCTAGTTCTCGTTTCACCTCCCTGCTTCTATCGTATCTATTCCCTTCATCATCTTATATGTTTCTATAAGATCTCCCCTCATTTTTCTGAATTCCAATGCGTCTCGACCCAGTCTACTCAGTCTCTCCTCATAAGCCAACCCTCTCAACTCTGGAATCAACCAAGTGAATCTCCTCTGCACACCCTCTATTGCCAGTATATCCTTTCTCAAGTCAATATGGATAGAGCTCAGGAATAGGAAGGGTGTTGTCACAATGTTGGGGGTTTAGTGCAGGGCTCCCAACAGCCAGTGGGAGATGAAGGAACAGGTGTGTAGGCAGATTTTGGCAAGGTGTAAAAGTAACAGGGTTGTTGTGGTGGGTGATTTTAACTTTCCCCTATATTGACTGGGACTCACTTAGTACTAGGGGCGTGGATAGAAACATAGAAAGAAACATAGAAACAGAGAAAAACTACAGCACAAAACAGGCCCTTCAGCCCCACAAGTTGTGCCGAACATATCCCTACCTTTTAGGCCTACCTATAACCCTCCATCCTATTAAATCCCATATACTCATCCAGGAGTCTCTTAAAAGACCTGATTGAGTTTGCCTCCACCACCACTGACGGCAGCCGATTCCACTCGCCCATCACCCTCTGTGTGAAAAACTTCCCCCAAACATTTCCCCTGTACCTGGGAACCTCCGCCCTGACTGGAAAACAGCTACTGTTACGCCGCTGTTTAAAAAAGGAAGTAGACAAAAGGCGGGTAACTACAGGCCGGTTAGCTTAACGTCCATAGTTGGGAAGATGCTAGAGTCCATTATTAAAGAGGAAATAACAGAGCACCTGAATAAGAATGGTTCGATCAAGCAGACGCAGCATGGATTCATGAAGGGAAAGTCGTGTTTGACGAATCTACTGGACTTTTATGAAGATGTCACTCGTGCGGTTGACAGAGGGGAACCGGTGGATGTGGTGTTTTTAGATTTCCAGAAGGCGTTCGATAAGGTGCCTCACAAAAGGTTGCTGCAGAAGATTGGGGTACACGGAGTTAGGGGTAAGGTGTTGGCGTGGATTGGGGATTGGCTATCTAACAGGAAGCAGAGAGTTGGGATAAATGGGTGCTTTTCTGGTTGGCAGTTGGTGACCAGTGGCGTGCCGCAGGGATCGGTGCTGGGGCCTCAATTGTTTACCATTTACATAGATGATCTGGACGAGGGGACTGAATGTAGGGTATTCAAGTTTGCTGATGACACGAAGGTGAGTGGGAAAGCGAATTGCGTGGAGGACGCAGAAAGTCTGCAGAGAGATTTGGATAGGCTGAGCGAGTGGGCGAGGTTCTGGCAGATGGAATATAACGTTAGCAAATGTGAGGTTATCCACTTTGGAAGAAATAATAGTAAATTGGAATATTATTTAAATGGAGAAAAATTACATCGTGTGACTGTGCAGAGGGACCTGGGGGTCCTTGTGCACGAATCGCAAAAACTCAGTCTGCAGGTGCAGCAGGTGATCAAGAAGGCGAATGGAATGTTGGCCTTTATCGCGAGGGGGATAGAATATAAAAGCAGGGAGGTCTTGCTGCAACTGTACAAGGCACTGGTGAGGCCGCAACTGGAGTACTGTGTGCAGTTTTGGTCCCCTTATTTGCGAAAGGATATATTGGCCTTGGAGGGAGTGCAGAGAAGGTTCACCAGGTTGATACCGGAGATGAGGGGTTTGGATTATGAGGAGAGGCTGAGGAGATTGGGTCTGTACTCGTTGGAGTTTAGAAGGATGAGGGGTGAACTTATAGAGACATATAAGATAATGAAGGGGCTGGATAGGGTAGAGGTGGAGAGATTCTTTCCACTTAGAAGGGAAACCAGAACTAGAGGGCACAGCCTCAAAATAAGGGGGGGCCGGTTCAGAACAGAGTTGAGGGGGAACTTCTTCTCTCAGAGGGTAGTGAATCTCTGGAATTCTCTGCCCATTGAAGTGGTGGAGGCTTCCTCGTTGAATATGTTTAAATCACGAGTAGATAGTTTTCTGATCGATAAGGGAATTAGGGGATATGGGGAGCAGGCGGGTAAGTGGAACTGATTCGCTTCAGATCAGCCATGATCTTGTTGAATGGCGGGGCAGGCTCGAAGGGCCAGATGGCCTACTCCTGCTCCTATTTCTTATGTTCTTATGTTCTTATGTACCGGCCCCCCAGCACCTTAAACCTGTGTCCTCTTGCAGCAGCCATTTTCACCCTGGGAAAAAGCCTCTGAGAGCCCACCCGATCTATGCCTCTCAACATCTTATATACCTCTATGAGGTCTCCTCTCATCCTACGCCTCTCCAAGGAGAAAAGACCGAGCTCCCTCAGCCTAGCCTCATAAGGCATGCCACTCAATCCAGGCAACATCCTTGTAAATTTCCTCTGCACCCTTTCAATCTTTTCCACATCCTTCCTGTAATGAGGCGACCAGAACTGAGCACAGAACTCCAAGTGGGGTCTGACGAGGGTCTTATATAGTTGCATCATTATCCCCGGACTCCTAAACTCAATCCCTCGATTGATAAAGGCCAGCACACGATACGGCTTCTTAACCACCTCCTCCACCTGCGGGGCCGATTTTAGAGTCCTATGGACCCGGACCCCAAGGTCCTTCTGATCCTCTACAGTACTAAGAGTCTTTCCCTTTATATTGTACTCCTTCATCCCATTTGACCTGCCAAAATGGACCACTACGCATTTATCAGGGTTGAAGTCCATCTGCCACTTCTCCGCCCAGTCTTGCATCCTATCTATGTCCCTCTGTAACTTCTGACATCCCTCCAGACTATCCACAACCCCACCAACCTTCATGTCATCGGCAAACTTACCAACCCATCCCTCCACTTCCTCATCCAGGTCATTTATGAAAATGACAAACAGCAAGGGCCCCAGAACAGATCCCTGGGGCACACCACTGGTGACCGACCTCCATTTAGAAAAAGTCCCACCTATACCCACTCTCTGCCTCCTTTGGGCAAGCCAGTTTTGGATCCACCGGGCAGCAGCCCCTTGGATCCCATGATCTCTTACTTTTTCTAGAAGCCTTGCATGGGGGACGTTATCGAACGCCTTGCTAAAATCCATATAAACCACATCTACCGCTTTCCCTTCGTCAATGTGTTTAGTCACATTTTCGAAGAACTCCACCAGGCTCGTAAGACATGATCTGCCTTTGACAAAGCCATGTTGAGTATTCTTGAGCATACTAAACCTCTCTAAATGCTCATAAATCCTGTCCCTCAGGATCTTCACCATCAGCTTACCAACCACTGAGGTTAGACTCACCGGTCGGTAATTACCTGGGCTATCCCTATTCCCCTTCTTGAAAATAGGAACCACATCCGCAATCCTCCAATCCTCCGGCACCTCTCCCATCTCCATTGACGACGCAAAGATCATCGCCAGAGGCTCTGCAATCTCTTCCCTCACCTCCCACAGTAACCTGGGGTACATCCCATCCGGACCCGGCGACTTATCTATCTTGATGCCATTCAAAGATTCCAGCACAACCTCTTTGTTAAAGTCCACATACTCAATCTTTTCAGTCCACCGCAAGCCCGCAGTACATCCACCCAGGTCCTTCTCCTCTGTGAAAACCGAGGCAAAATACTCATTAAGCACCTCTGCCATTTCTACTGGTTCTGTACAGATTTTCCTGCCTTCACCTTTTATAGGCCCTATGCCTTCACGTCTCATCCCTATACTCTTCACATATTTATAGAACGCCTTCGGGTTTTCCTTAATCCTACCTGCCAAGGCCTTCTCGTGACCCCTTCTGGCTCTCCTAATTTCCTTCTTTAGTCCCTTCCTACAAGCCGTATACTCATCTAGATCCCTATCTTCGCCAACCTCTCTGAACCTTTTGTACGCTTTCCTTTTCTTCTCGACTAGGTCCCGCACAGCTTTCGTGCACCACGGTTCCTTTAACCTACCAACTCCTCCGTCTGCTCGGAACATTGTCCTGTAGAACTCTAGACAGACATTCCTTGAAAAACTGCCACCTCTCTTCAGTACATTTCCCCGAGAATACCTCCTTCCAATTTACTCCTCTAATTTGCTGCCTTATGTCTTCATATTTCCCCTTACTCCATATAAATGCTTTCCTAACTAACCTGATCCTCTCTTTTTCCAATGCAAGCATAAAGGAGATAGAGTTATGATCGCTATCCCCAAGATACTCTCCCACTGAGAGATCTGACACCTGTCCAGGTTCATTGGTCAGTATCAGATCAAGTACAGCCTCTCCTCTTGTAGGATTGTCCACACGCTGTGTCAGGAAACCTCCTGAACACACCTAACCAACTCCTCCCCATCCAATCCCCTTACCCTAGGGATATTCCAATCTATGTTTGGGAAATTAAAGTCTCCCATCACAACAACTCTGCTATTACTGCAACTCCAGTAAGAAGTCTCACAACACCAGGTTAAAGTCCAACAGGTTTATTTGGTAGCAAATACCATAAGCTTTCGGAGCGCTGCCCCTTCGTCAGATGGAGTGAAAATCTGTTCTCCAACAGTGCACAGAGACACAACATCAAGTTACAGAATACGAATTAGAATGCAAATCTCTACAGCCAGCCAGGTCTTAAAGGTACAGATAATGTGGGTGGAGGGAACATTAAACACAGGTTAAAGAGATGTGTATTGTCTCCAGACAGAACAGCTAGTAAGATCAGGAGGCAAGCTGTGGGGGTTACTGATAATGTGACATAAATCCAACATCCCGGTTTAGGCCGTCCTCATGTGTGCGGAACTTGGCTATCAGTTTCTGCTCAGCGACTCTGCGCTGTCGTGAAGGCCGCCTTGGAGAACGCTTACCTGAAGATCCAAGGCTGAATGCCCGTGACTGCTGAACTGCTCCCCCACAGGAAGAGAACAGTCTTGCCTGGTGATTGTCGAGCGGTGTTCATTCATCCGTTGTCGTAGCGTCTGCATGGTTTCCCCAATGTACCATGCCTCGGGACATCCTTTCCTGCAGCGTATCAGGTAGACAACGTTGGCCGAGTTGCAAGAGTAGTTACTGCAACTCTCCCGGATCTGTTTCCCTGTCTGCTCCTCCACCTCCCTGTTACTATTGGGCGGCCCATAGAAAACTCCCAGCAAAGTGATCGACCCCTTCCCACTCCGAACTTCCACCCACAGAGACTCTGTAGACAATCCCTCCACAGCATACACCTTCTCTACAGCTGTGACACTATCCCTGATCAGCAGTGCCACCCCACCCCCTCTCTTGCCTCCCTCCCTGTCCTTCCTGAAACATCTGAATCCCGGCACCTGGAGTATCCAGTCCTGTCCCTGAGACATCCAAGTCTCCGTAATGGCCACCACATTACACTTCCCGGCATCGATCCACGCTCTGAGCTCATCCCCTTTATTCACTATACTCCTGGCATCAAAATAAACACATCTCAATCCTTTGGTCTGAGCTCTCCCCTTCTCTATCCCCCGTCCATCCTCGCTCTTGCACTGTCTATAACCCTTCTCTGTTTGCGAGCTAACTTCCTCACTCCCAGTCACCTCGTCTCGATCCCCTCCCCTCAACCTATCTAGTTTAAACTCTCCCCAGTAGCCTTAGCCAACCTTCCCGCCAGGATATTGGTCCCCCTGGGATTCAAGTGCCACCCGTTTTTTGTGTACAGGTCACACCTGCCCTTAAAGAGGTCCCAATGGTCCAGGAACCTGAATCCCTGCCCCCTGCACCAGTCCCTCAGCCACACATTCATCTTCCACCTCACTCCATTCCTGCCCTCACTTTTCCGTGGCACAGGCAGAAATCCTGAGATTACTACCTTTGCTTTCTTCCTTCTCAGCTGTCTCCCTAGTTCCCTATACTCTCTTTTCATGACCCCTTCCCCCTTCCTTCCCACATCAGCGGTACCAATATGTACCACTACCTCTGGCTCCTCTCCCTCCCCCCTCAGGATTTCTGGGAGTCGACCAGCGACATCCTGGATCCCGGCCCCAGGGAGGCAGACCATCATCCGCGACTCCCGCCTGCCTCCGCAAAAGTGCCTGTCCGACCCCCTTACTGTCGAGTCCCCGATTAACACTGCCTTCCTCCTCTTTTCCTTAGCCCTCTGAGTTATAGGGCCGGACTCCACTCCGGAGACACGGCCACTACTGCTTCCCCCCAGGCGGGCTGTCTCCCCCAGCAGTACTCAGGCAGGAGTACTTGTTGTGTAAGGGCACATCCACCGGGGTGCTCTCAATCACCCGAGCTTCACCCTTCCTGGCTGTCACCCACTTGGCCTCCACCCATGGCCCTGGTGTGACCACCTGATGATAGCTCTTGTCTATCACCTCCTCATTCTCCCTTAACAGCCTAAGATCCTCGAGCTGCAGTTCCAGCTCCGTAACATGGTCCCTCAGGAACCACGGCTCGACACACCCCTCACAGATGTGGATGTCCGGGAGGCCAGGTGCCTCCAGGACCTCCCACATCCTACACTGGGAGCAACACACTGGCTTCACACTCATATTTGACCCTTTTTACCAAAAAGGATTTTTTTGGATGGGCAGAGTTTGTAAGAAGCATCCAGGAGGGCTTCTTGAAACAGTCTGTGGATAGTCCAACTGAGGAAGGGGCTGTACTGGACCTGGTATTGTGGTTTGAGCCTGGCCAGGTGGTCGATGTTTCAGTAGGGGAGCAGTTCGGGAACAGTGACCACAATTCAGTAAGCTTTAAGGTACTGATGGATAAAGATAAGCGTAGTTCTTAGGTGAAGGTTCTAAATTGGGGGAAGGCTAATTGCAACAATATTAGGCAGGAACTGAAGAATGTAGATTGGAGGCAGATGTTTGAGGGCAAATCAACATCTGGGATGTGGATGCTTTCAAGTGTAAGTTGATAAGAATTCAGGACCAGCATGTTCTGGGAAGGATGAAGGATAAATATGGCAAGTTTCAGGAACCTTGGATAACAAGAGATATTGTGAGCCTCGTCAAAGAGAAAAAGGAAGCATTTGTCAAGGCTAGGAGGTTGGGAACACATGAAGCAAGTGTGGATTATAAGGAAAGTAGAAATAACCTTAAGCAAGGAGTCAAGAGGGCTAAAAGAGGTCACGAAAAGTCATTAGCCAGCAAGATTAAGGAAAATCCCAAGGCTTTTTATACAGACATAAAGAGCAAGAGGGTAGCCAGGGAGAAGGTTGGCCCACTCAAGGACAGGGGAGAGAATCTATGTGTGGAGCCAGAGGAAATGGACAACGTATTATATAGAGTCATAGAGGTTTACAACATGGAAACAGGCCCTTCGGCCCAACATGTCCATGCTGCCCTTTTTTTAAAAACCCCTAAACTAATCCCAATTGCCCGCATTTGGCCCATATCCCTCTATCCCCATTTTACCCATGTAACTGTCTAAATGGTTCTTAAAAGACAAAATTGTACCCGCCTCTACTACTACCTCTGGCAGCTTGTTCCAAACACTCACCACCCTCTGTGTGAAAAAATTGCCCCTCTTGACACTTTTGTATCTCTCTCCTCTCACCTTAAACCTATGCCCTCTAGTTTTAGACTCCCCTACCTTTGGGAAAAGATATTGACTATCAAGCTAATCTGTGTCCCTCATTATTTTATAGACCTCTATACGATCACCCTTCAACCTTCTACGCTCCAGAGAAAAAAGTCCCCATCCATCCAGCTTCTCCTTATGAGTACTTTGCATCAGTATTCAGCACAGAGAAAGACATGGTGGATGATGAGCCTGGGGAAGGGTGTGTCGATAGTTTGGGTCATGTTGAGATCAAAAAGGAGGAGAGCCTTACATCAATGGTAGGGAAATTATTGGAGAGGATTCCTCGAGACTGGATTTACTCCCACTTAGAAATAAGTGGACATGTTAGCGAGAGACAACATGGTTTTGTGAAGGGGAGGTCATGTCTCACTAACCTGATTGGGTTTTTTGAGGAAGTGACAAAGTTGATTGATGAGGGTAGGGCAGTGGATGTTGTCTACATGGACTTCAGTAAGGCCTTTGACAGAGTCCCTCATGGCAAACTAGTACAATAGGTGAAGTCGCACAGGATCAGAGGTGAGCTGGCAAGATGAATACAGAACTGGCTCGTCATAGAAGACAGAGGGTAGCAGTGGAAGGGTACTTTTCTGAATGGAGGGCTGTGACTAGTGGTGTTCATGATGTGGAGATGCCGGTATTGGACTGGGGTAAACACAGTAAGAGTTTTAACAACACCAGGTTAAAGTCCAACAGGTTTATTTGGTAGCAAATGCCATTAGCTTTCGGAGCCCTGCTCCTTCGTCAGATGGAGTGGATAATCGCTCCCAAACAAGGCACAGTACGAAGTCTAACAACACCAGGTTAAAGTCCAACAGGTTTATTTGGTAGCAAAAGCCACGAGCTTTCGCAACAGGTAGTCTCTTCGTCAGGTGGGTGGGAGTTCTGATTACAAACAGGGCACAAAGACACAAACTCAATTTACATGAAGAATGATTGGAATGTGAGTCTTTACAGCTAATCAAGTCTTAAAGGTACAGACAATGTGAGTGGAGGGAGCATTAAGCATCATCCCAAACAAGGCACACAGAGACACAAAATCAATTTACAGAATACTGATTAGAATACGAATCTTTACAGCTAATCAAGTCTTGAAGATAAAGACAATGTGAGTGGAGGGAGCATTAGGCACAGGTTAAAGAAATGTGTATTGTCATGAGTTACTGATAGCGAATTTCCACACACATGAGGATGGCCTAAACCAGGATCTTGGGTTCATGTCACACTATCGGTAACCCCCACAGCTTGCCTCCTGGACTTGCAAAATCTCACTAGCTGTCCTGTCTGGAGACAATACACATTTCTTTAACCTGTGCCTAATGCTCCCTCCACTCACATTGTCTGCATCTTCAAGACTTGATTAGCTGTAAAGATTCGCATTCTAATCAGTATTCTGTAAATTGATTTTGTGTCTCTGTGTGCCTTGTTTGGGAGCAGATATCCACTCCATCTGACAAAAGAGCAGGGCTCCGAAAGCGAATGGCATTTGCTACCAAATAAACCTGTTGGACTTTAACCTGGTGTTGTTAAAACTCTTACTAGTGGTGTTCCTCAGGGATCAGTGCTGGGACCTTTGCTGTTTGTAATATATAGAAATGATTTGGAGGAAAATGTAACTGGTTTGATTAGTAAGATTGCAGATGACACAAAGATTGGTAGAATTGCAGATAGCGATGAGGATCGTCGGAGGATACAGCAGGATAAAGATCAGTTGGAGAGTTAGGTGGAGAGATGGCAGATGGAGTTTAATCCGGACAAATGTGAGGTAATGCATTTTGGAAGGTCTAATACAGATGGGAAATATACAGTAAATGGCAGAACCCTTAAGAGTATTGATAGACGGAGGGATCTGGGTGTACAGGTACACAGGTCACTGAAAATGGCAATGCAGGTGGACAAGGTAGTCAAGAAGGCATACGGTATGCTTGCCTTCATCGGCCAGGGCACTGAGTTTAAAAATTGGCAAATCATGTTGCAGCTTGATAGAACTTTGGTTAGGCCACACTTGGAATATAGTGTTCAATTTTGGTCGCCGCACTTTTAGAAGGATGTGGAGGTTTTGGAGAGGGTACAGAAAAGATTCGCCAGGATGTTGCCTGGTATGGAGGGCATTAGATATGAGGAGATGTTGGAGAGATGTTGTTTTGTTCTCACTGGAACGATGAAGGTTCCAGTGAAGGGCGACCTGATATAATTCTACAAGATTATGAGGGGCATGGACAGAGTGGATCGTCAGAAGCTTTTTCCGAGGATGGAAGAGTCAATTATGAGGGGGCATAGGTTTAAGGTGTGAGGCACAAGGCTTAAGGGAGATGTACAAGCCAAGTTTTTTACACAGAGGGTGGGTGGGTGCCAGGAACTCGCTGCCAGTGGAGGTAGTCGAAGCAGATATGATAATGACTTTTAAGGGGCATCAGGACAAATACTTGCCTATGTCAGACCTATGTCAGACTTCAGCACTATTATTCCTATGGTACATCTCCAAATTCCGTGGCCTGGGTCTCGGCTCCTCCCTCTGCGACTGGATCCTGAACTTTCTAACCCACAGGCGACAATCAGTACAGATAAGCAACAATACCTCCTCCACGATCATCCTCAACATTGATGTCCACAAGACTGTGTTCTCAGCCCCCTACTATACTCCTTGCACACCTTTGACTGTGTGGCCAAATTCCCCTCCAACTTGATTTTCAAGTTTGCTGACGACACCACCACATTGGGTCGGATCTCAAACAATGACAAGACAGAGTACAGGAATGAGATAGAGAATCTGGTGAACTGGTGTGGCGAAAATAATCTCTCCCTCAATGTCAACAAAGCAAAGGAGATTCTCATCGACTTCTGGAAGCGTAGAGGAGATCATGCCCCTGTCTACATCAACGGGGATGAAGTAGAAAGGGTCGAGAGCTTCAAGTTTTTAAGTGTCCAGATCACCAACAACCTGTCCTGGTCCCCTCATGCCAAAACTGTAACTCAGAAAGCCGATCAATGCCTCTACGTTCTCAGAAGACTAAGGAAATTTGGCATGTCAGCTATGACTCTCACCAACCTTTACAGATGCACCATAGAAAGCATTCTTTCTGGTTCTATCACAGCTTTGGTATGGCTCCTGCTCAGTCCAAGACCACAAAAAACTGCAAAAGGTCATAAATGTAGCCCAATCCATCATGCAAACCAGCCTCCCATCCATTAACTCTGTCCACACTTCCCGCTGCCTCGGAAAAGCAGCCAGCATAATTAAGGACCCAGCGCACCCTGGACATTCTCTCTTCCACCTTCTTGCGTCAGGAAAAAGATACAAAAGTCTGAGGTCACATACCAACCGACTCAAGAACAGCTTCTTCCCTGCTGCCGTCAGACTTTTGAATGGACCTACCTTGCATTAAGTTGATCTTTCTCTACACCTTAGCTATGACTGTAACACTACATTTTGCACTCTCTCATTTCCTTCTCTATGAATGGTATGCTTTGTTTGTATAGGGTGCAAGAAACAATACTTTTCAGTGTATGCTAATACATGTGACAATAATAAATCAAATCAAATCAAACGTGAATAGGATGAAAATAGAGGGATATGGTCCCTGGAAGGATAGGGGGTTTTAGTCCAGATGGGCAGTATGGTCGGTGCAGGTTTAGAGGGCCAAAGGGCCTATTCCTGTCCTGTAATTTTCTTTGTTCTTTGTTCAAAGCTGTACACAATTTTCCAGGTGTGCCATCACCAGCACCTTATACAGTTGCAACTTAACCTCCCTGTTTTCAAACTCCACCTCTTTCGCAATGAAGGACAAAATTCCATTTGCCTTCTTAATTACCTGCTGCACATGCAAACCAACATTTTGTGAATCATGCACAAGGATACCCAGGTCCCTCTGCACAGCAGCATGCTGCAATTTTTTACCATTTAAATAATAGTCCATTTTGCTGTTATTCTTACCAAAATGGATGACCTCACATTTACCAACATTGTACTCCATCTGATAGAACCTTACGCACTCACTTAGACTATCTATGTCCCTTTGCAGACTTTCAGTGTCCTCTGTACACTTTGCTCTGCCACTCATCTTAGTGTCATCTGCGAATTTTGAAACACTACACTTGGTCCCCATCTATGTAAATTGTAACAATTGCGGTCCCAACACTGATCCCTGAGGCACACCATTCATCACTGATCGCCAAACAGAAAAACACCCCCTCTTTGCTCCCTGTTAGTTAACCCAATCCTCTATCCATGCTAATACATTACTCGTAACACCGTGCACCTTTATCTTATGCAGCAGTCTTTGGTGCAGCACCTTGTCAAATGCCTTCTGGAAATCTAGATACACCACATCCACAAATTCCCCATTGTCCACTGTGCACGTAATGTTCTCAAAGAATTTCACCAAATTAGTCAAACATGACCTGCCCTTCATGAACCCAAGCTGCGTCTTCCTAATTGGGCAATTTATATCCTGATGTCTCGCTATTTCTTTCTTGATGAGAGATTCAAGCATTTTCCCCACTACAGAGATTAAGCTAACCAGCCTTTAGTTATCCTTTTCTCTACCTCCTTTTTTAAATGTGGCGTCACATTTGCTGTTTGTTAATCTGCAGGAACCACCTCAGAGTCCAGCGAATTTTGGTAAATTACCCACAGGCGCGTTTGCTATTTTCCCCGCCATCTCTTTTAGTACCCTGGGAGGCATTCCATCAGTGCCAGGAGAGTTGTCTACCTTTAGCTTGCTCAACACTACCTCTTTCGTGATAATGATAGTTTCTAGGTCCTCACCTGCCATAGCCTTCTTGCCATCAATGTTTGGCATGTTATTTGTGTCTTGCACTGTGAAGACCGACACAAAATACCTGTTCAATGCCTCAGCCATTTCCTCATTTCCATTTATTACATCCCCCTTCTCACCCTCCAAAGGACCAATGTTATTTTAGCCACTCTTTTTTGTTTTAAGAACATAAGAACATAAGAAATAGGAGCAGGAGTAGGCCATCTAGCCCCTCGAGCCTGCCCCGCCATTCAATAAGATCATGGCTGATCTGACGTGGATCAGTACCACTTACCCGCCTGATCCCCATAACCCTTAATTCCCTTACCGATCAGGAATCCATCCATCCGCGCTTTAAACATATTCAGCGAGGTAGCCTCCACCACCTCAGTGGGCAGAGAATTCCAGAGATTCACCACCCTCTGGGAGAAGAAGTACCTCCTCAACTCTGTCTTAAACCGACCCCCTTTATTTTGAGGCTGTGTCCTCTAGTTTTAACTTCCTTACTAAGTGGAAAGAATCTCTCCGCCTCCACCCTATCCAGCCCCCGCATTATCTTATAAGTCTCCATAAGATCCCCCCTCATCCTTCTAAACTCCAACGAGTACAAACCCAATCTCCTCAGCCTCTCCTCATAATCCAAACCCCTCATCTCCGGTATCAACCTGGTGAACCTTCTCTGCACTCCCTCCAATGCCAATATATCCTTCCTCATATAAGGGGACCAATACTGCACACAGTATTCCAGCTGCGGCCTCACCAATGCCCTGTACAGGTGCATCAAGACATCCCTGCTTTTATATTCTATCCCCCTTGCAATATAGGCCAACATCCCATTTGCCTTCTTGATCACCTGTTGTACCTGCAGACTGGGCTTTTGCGTCTCATGCACAAGGACCCCCAGGTCCCTTTGCACGGTAGCATGTTTTAATTTGTTTCCATTGAGATAGTAATCCCATTTGTTATTATTTCCTCCAAAGTGTATAACCTCGCATTTCTCAACGTTATACTCCATTTGCCATATCCTCGCCCACTCACTCAGCCTGTCCAAATCTCTCTGCAGATCTTCTCCGTCCTCCACACGATTCACTTTTCCACTTATCTTTGTGTCATCTGCAAACTTCGTTACCCTACACTCCGTCCCCTCCTCCAGATCATCTATATAAATGGTAAACAGTTGCGGCCCGAGTACCGATCCCTGCGGCACGCCACTAGTTACCTTCCTCCAACCGGAAAAACACCCATTTATTCCGACTCTTTGCTTCCTGTTGGATAGCCAGTCCCCAATCCACTTTAACACACTACCCCCAACTCCATGTGCCCTAATCGTCTTCAGCAGCCTTTTATGGGGCACCTTATCAAACGCCTTTTGGAAATCCAAAAACACCGCATCCACCGGTTCTCCTCCATCAACCGCCCTTGTCACATCTTCATAAAAATATTTGTAGAAACTTTTGCGATCTGTTTTTATATTCTGAGCTAATTTACTCTCATAATCTATCTTATGTATCTTTATAGCTTTTTTTGTGGCTTTCTGTTGACCTTTAAATATTTCCCGATTCTCTAGTTTCCCACTAATCTTTGCCACTTTGTATGCATTTTCTTTCAATTTGATACCCTCCTTTATTTCCTTAGATCCATGGCTGATTATCTATTTTTCCACAGTTCTTCCTTATCACTGGGATATACTTTTGCTGAGCACTGTGAAAAATCATTTTGAAAGTCCTCTACTGTTCCTCACTTGTCCCACTATCAAGTTTTTGCTCCAAGTCTACCTGAGCCAATTCCTCCCTCATCCCTTTGTAGTCTCCTTTCAGTACAAGACACTGGTATTGGATTTTACCTTCTCACGCTCCATCTGTATTTTACATTCAATCATATTGTGATTGCTTCTTCCGAGAGGATCCCGAACTGCAAGATCATTAATTATTCCTGTTTCATTACACAGTATCCAGTGCCTCCAACTGTTTCTTGAGCGAATCAAATTGACTGGAGACTGACACCTGAGATTTTGGCGGCCACTGGAGTAGGCTGACTGTTGTGTGGCACCATCACCGTGCTAAATGGGACAGACTTCGAACAGATCTAGCAACTCAACAATTGGCATCCATGAAGCGCTGTGGGCCCTCAACAGCAGCAGAATTGTACTTGACCAGAATCTATACCTCGTGGCCTTGCATTTCCCCTGCTCAACCATTACCATCAAGCCGGGGAATCAACCCTGATTCAATGGAGAGTGCAGGAGGGCATGCCAGGTGCAGCACCTGGCATACCTCAAAATGAGGTATCAACCTGGTGAAGCTACCAAACATGACTACTTGCATGCCAAACGCATAAACAGCAAGTGATAGACAGGTCTAAACGATCCCACAACCAACGGATCAGATCCAAGCTCTGCAGTCCTGCCACATCCAGTTGTGAACAGTGGTGGACGATTAAACAACTCACTGGAGGAGGATGTGTGGAGGAGGAGGGAGTGGGGAGGGGAGGGGGAAGAGGGAAATGGGAAGGGGATGGGGGAAAGGAAGGGTGAAGAGGGAAGGGGGGATGGGGAAGGGAATGCAGTCTTCTCGATGGAAGGCAGGGTAGGATCAGGTGATGCGAAGCGGATCAGAGACCTTTGCTTCTGATGAGAATGCTGTAAAGCCATGACTGTGGCTCTTGAGATTTCAGTATGGTATGGTTGCCAGTCTCTTCTTATTCAGAGTCCGTGGAATGCATGTTGACCATAATCTGGAGCATTGAGCCCAAATAGCCCAGGAAAAGTCTACATGCACTCGCACCCAGGGCCGACCAGGCCCCTTCCATGGATGTAGGGAGGTTGAGGGGATCGTTTTTAATTCTCTTGGCATGACTCACAATGTTGCTTCAAGAAGACAGCTATCATCCCAGTACCAAAGAATGGACCTACCTCGCATTAAGTTGATCTATCTCTACACCTTAGCTATGACTGTAATACTACATCCTGCACTCATTCCTATCCTTCCCTCTGTACTGTCTGTATATACTGCCTTGTCTGTATAGCATGCAAGAAATAATGCTTTTCACTCTATACTAGTACACGTGACAATAAATCAAATCAAATCAAATCAAAAGGTCCTTGTCCCTGCATATTGATGAGTTGAAGTCGAGCTGACTCCTGCCTGTAAGTTACTAGAGTCGCTGTGGTGCCTTCTGTCTGCAATGGTTCCCCTGTGTAGGTGGCCAACCTGACCTTTGTCCTTTCAAAGTTCAGGAGCTGAATATAAGCCCTTAGGTGATTAAAAGTCTGCTGCCCGATAACAGAAACTGCAGCACCCATATCCACTTTAATGGATGGCCATTTAATAACAACTCCGCCATTAAGGGGGCAACATTTGTCGTGGAGAGGTGATTTAATTGTATTATCCCTAGTTGTGGGCCTTTCTGAAAGGTACTGGTATTGGCCTTTTCTCGAAATAGCACATGTTTTGACTGTCCCTGTCTCATCGCCTCAATTGTGGTCCTCTGCAGCACCTGCATTAGTTTGTCACCTGACATCTACATCTTTCCGGAATAGGCTTCCTGGGAGTCTGAAGGCTGTCTCTTGACTGCCTGGTGATGCGACTCGGGCTCCATGCTGCCAGAGATGATGCAATATTTTACTGATATCAGTCTCTATTGAGGGGTGGACATACCTTTTGCCTTCTTTACAGCTGCTGTACCTGTATGCTTATTTTCAGCAATAGATATACGAGGACATCAAGGCTCGCTGAGTATCCACCTTTCTTAATTTACACCCATTGAAGTAATAATCTGTCTTCCTATTATTGCTGCCAAAGTGGGTAACCTCACATTTATCCACATTATACTGCATCTGTCATGTACATGCTCACACACTCAGCCTGTCCAAATCACGCTGAAGCATCTCTGCATTCTCCTCACAGCTCATCCTCCAACCAACTTTGTGTCATCTGCAAATTTGGAGATAACACATTTAATTCCTTCTTCCAAATCATTAATATGTAATGTGAACAGTTGGGGTCCGAGCACAGATCCCAGTGATACCCCATTAGTTACTGTCTGCCAATCAGAAAAAGACCCATTTATGCCAACTTCTTGCTTCCTATCTGCTAACCAGCTTTCTATCCACCTCAAGACATTACCTGCAATCTCATGCGCTTTAACTTTACATCGTAGTCTGTTATGTGAGACCTTGTCAAAAGCCTTCTGAAAGTCTAAATAAACCACATCCACTGGTTCTCTTTGATCAGCTCTACTAGTTACATCCTCAAAGAATTCTAATAGATTCGTCAAGCATGATTTTCCCTTTTTAAATCTATGCTGACTTTGTCTGATCATATCACTGCCTACCAAATGCTTGTTATGAAATCCTTGAGAATGGACTCCAGCAGCATCCCCAGTACTGATGTTATGCTCACTGGTTTATAGTTCCCTGTTTTCTCTCTACCTCCCTTTTTGACTAGCCTCCAATCTGTGGGAATTAGTCCAGAGTCCAAAGTATTTTGGAAAATAACCACCAATGGATCTACTATTTCCAGGGCCACTTTCCTATGTACTCTGGGATGCAAATTATCAGGTCCTGGAGATTTAGTCATCTTCAATCTCATCAATGTCCCAAGACCATTTCTCTACTAATGCTGATTTCCTTCAGCTCCTCACTAAAACTTGTTTCCCTAAGAACATCTGGTACATTATTCGTATCATCTTTTGTGAAGACTGAAGCAAAGTACGAATTTAATTCCTCGGCCATTTCTTTATTCCCTGTTATGAGTTCTCCCATTTCTGAAAAAACATTAGGTTATGTCAATCTTTTACTCTTTACATACCTATAGAAATGTTTACAGTCAGTTTTTATGTGGAAGAGTGCAGAACTAGGGGTCATAGCTTGAGGATGAGGGGTAAACCATTTCGGACTGAGGTGAGGAGAAGTGTCTTTAACCAGAGAATGGTGAATGTGTGGATTTCACTTCCAAAGAAAGTAGTTGAGGCCAAAACATTGTGTGATTTCAAGAAGAACTTCGATATATCTCTTGGGGTTGAAGGGATCAAGGGATATGGGGGGGAGGTAGGATCAAGATATTAATTTTGATGATCTGTCATGATCAAAATGAATAGGAGAGCAGGTTCGAATGGTCGACTGGCTTATTCCTGCTTCAAATTTCTATGTTTCTATGGAGTCAATGGGAAACAGGGAAAACTCTCCACTGATTAGAGTCATACCTGGCACAAAGGAAGATAGTTGTGTTGGTTGTAGGTCAATCATCTCAGCTCCAGGACATCACTGCAGGAGTTCCTCAGGGGAGTCATAGAGTAAACAGCACATAAAAAGTCCCTTTGGCCCATCAAGTCTGCACTGGTCAAAGGAAAACCACTTAACTATTCTAATCCCATTATCCAGCACTTGGCCCATAGCCTTGTATGCCTTGGCATCGCAAGTGTACATTTCAATATTTCTTATTTGTTATGAGGGTTTCTGACTTTCAGGCAGTGCGTTCCAGACTTCCACCACCCTTTGGGTGAAAATGTTTTTCCTCACAAGTCCTCTAAGCCTCCTGCCCCTTACTTTAAATCTATGCAGCAATACCAGGACAATATCCAGGCTTGGGCTGACAAGTGACAAGTAACATTTGCACCACCACAGGTGCCAGGCAATGAACATCTCCAAAAAGACAGAGTCCAACCATCATCCCTTGACATTCAATGGCATTACCATCACTGAATCCCCCACTATCAACATCCTTGGGGATTGCCATTGACCAGAAACTGAGCTGGACTAGCCATATAAATATTGTGGCCAGTAGAGCAGGTCAAATCTGAGAATTCTGCAACAATGAACTCACCTCCTGACCCCACAAATCCTGTCCACCATCGACAAGGCACAAGTCAGGAGTTTAATGGAATACTATCCACTTGCTTGGATGAGTGCAGCTCCATTCAACAACAGTCAAGAAGTTCAACACCATTCCAGACAAAATAGCCTTTCCACAAATATGCATTCTCTCCACCACCGACAAACGGTGGCAGCCATGTGTATCATCTACAAGATGCACTGCAGGAACTCACCAAAGTTCCTTCGGCAGCAGCTTCCAAACCTACCAGCACTACCATCTAGAAGGACAAGAGTAGCAGATACCTGGAAACACCACCATCTAGAGCTTCCCTTCCAAGTTCCTCACCATCCTGACTTGGAAATATATCTCCATTCCTTCACTGTCGCTGGGTCAAAATCCTGGAATTCCCTCCATATCGGTACTATACGAACACCTTGGACTGCAATGATTCAAAAAGGCAGCTTACCACCTTCAGAAGGGCAACTAGGAATGGGTAATAAATGTTGGCCTAGTCAGCGATGCCCACATCCTGTAAATGAATAAAGAAAATATTTGCTTCAGTTGATTAAACAATTTTGTCTTATCTAGCTTCCTGAATACTTAAAACGTGTCTTTATGTTGCACAATCAATTTCTTGCGTACTGTTGATGCAATAATGTCTCTCCTGTTGTGCCCTAAATTTGGTTTTCTTCATTCCTAATTCCTGTAAAATGTTTTAATTTATTTCAAAGGAATTTCATTTAATTGTCAAATTCAATGTAATGCATTGGCATCACATATCCCAGAAAAATGAACCTTGCTAAATAATCATATACAACATTTCTTTTAGACTACCATGGCATCAGAGATTTATGTTGAAATGAGAACGTGACTCTGAATTTTAAAATTTGCTATCTAACCATGGTTTGATTATTAATCCCTATATTAGGGAGCCTTTCTTACATGTAAGAAAAAAATTGCTGATGTGCAGCTTTTTTGGGTGTGTGTCTTTTTCAATCAGTGAATCCTCTTTGTTATTTTCTGGCACTGTGAGTACTACAGCTCTCCAGTGTATGAATTCTTCCCTGATAGTAGTAGAAGTCCCACTCTGAAGTAATTCAAGTAACATAGTGAATTATCACTATGAGGCAACTGGATTTCTGTTTGTCAAGTTGATGCCTGACTTAGGTTGAGGGTGGAGGTTATGGGCAGCAGAGGACATCTGTCCACCCATAAAACCCAAGTTCTTGTGTATGAATATATGTCAATTCTAGCAAATATAAATGAGCCACATTACGAGCTTGCCAGATTATTTTAAATAGGTTGTTATTGTAGCTATTAGGCCATTGAGAATTGTTCAGGGAGTACTGTCCAATTGCAGAATCACATTTAACAGTGGATATTTGTTTTGCCATTTGCAGGTGTGACCTGGTTGAGTATTGATCTGTTTATATATTATTTTTAGATATGGCTAGAGCTGGATTCTCAAATTACTGATGCAGCTAATGGAGCAAAGGACAATGTGAAGTTTCTGCAAGCATTGGAGAAAGTCTGTGAACCACTTTATAATTCTGATCCAGTAAGCTCTTTTAAGGAATTTTCATTATAGATACTTTTAAAGTTTATACATGCATGGTAGAGTTCAGCTTGTGGATAGTGGACTTCTCGATATGATGCAACTAATTTTCAAATATGAGATTTTAACTGTTTCAAGACATTGATGATTAAATTTAATGATTTGGACAAGAAGCCAGCTACATCTTGTATGAATTAGATGTATGATGTTAAACCAGCCTGGCTATCTTTATAGTGTTTCCTAATTGTTGCATCCACTGCTGCATATCCAGTTTTTTTGTAGTGAGCATTTCTCCACTTGTGAAACACTTTAATTTTCTTTATGTAAATAATTTTAACATAAAGGAACATGTGATTTAAGGGTGGGTGTAGATTAAAACTTGTGTCATTTGAAGTGGTTTGTGAAGCCAGCTCCAATCCACCAACTCCCGCATCTCAGTCCAGTATATTAGACTGGATATTTTCAACTCTCTTGGGAAAGGTGGGTTGGCAATTAACATGCATTAATTATGGTCTAGAAGATGATTCTTATACAAAATAATCTCTGGAGTCTCAGGTACAGAATGATTGTTTATTTCAACACATTGGGAGAGCTCTACTGAAAGGATACCTCTGAAGCAGGACTCTGAACAGCTAAGAAATCACAGGTCATTTATATATTGAGAAGCACACAGACAGTACATGCTTGAATTCAACATTGTCTGCCTGTTTTGGATTTAATTTAAATAAATGCCTTTGATTGCAGATTTTCATGAGGCAGAGTGTCTACTGTCCCAGGCATTATCTAACCTCCCTACCTCGCAGGGGCCACTCTTATTCTCTTTCTGGTGCCTGTTGCTGACAGGTTTTATTTAGTTTATTTATTTATTAGTCACAAGTAAGGCTTACATTAACACTGCAATGAAGTTACTGTGAAATTCCCCTAGTCGCTACAGTTCAGCACCTGTTCGCGTCAATGCTCCTAACCAGCACGTCTTTCGGAATGTGGGAGGAAAACAGAGCACCCAGAGGAAATCCACACAGATACAGGGAGAATGTGCAAACTCCACACAGATACTGACCCAAGCCGGGAATCGAACCCGGGTCCCTGGCACTGTGAAGCAGCAGTACTAATCACTGTGCTACCGTGCCGCCCCACTTAAACTATCTATATCCCTTTGCAGATGTTCAGTGTCCTCTGCACACTTTGCTCTACCACTCATCTCTACCAGGCTTGGTCTAATACTGGATCTGTTTGTGAAATCAGGTCTTTGATGAGCACAAAGACCTGATTTGTGCTCATCAAACCAGGCATTCATGCTATTGATATGGACTCCGAAGATGTCTGAGGTTTAATGATACGAGGCTGCTTAACCACGTAAGCATCCAGCTAGTTGTGCCACTGTGTTTTGACATGTTAGCTGGATGGTGTATTTTGCTCTGAATGTGGAATATTATTTTAAATCCTTACTAATACAACCATTTGGACATCAAATTCCTCTAAAAGTCCCTTTAGTAAATTACATAGATTCCCTAATCCCTTTTGACGTAATTCTCTGAGGACCCCAACATGTGGACTTGGCCCTCGGCTCAACTGCAACCCCAGAGACATCATCCACTTACCGGCCTTCAATCCGTACACGCTGAAGCGTGGTCTGGACATCCACCGACCTCCGAAGCCAAATTGCAGCCCAACAGCGACAGGAACGCCCGACCGTGCAGGCATATCTACCGACGCAGGAACTCAAACAAGGCAACAAATCCTCCATCCACACACCCGCCAGAGCGAAGAACATCACTGGATGCACCTGTATCCTTAATACCGCACACTACTCTCACCGTCTCCCAGGTATGAAAAGAAGCAGTCACTCCAGGAAGCGTGGTAAACATGCAGGCCTGCAGGTGAGAGTGAGACAACATGGTCCCAAGGACCCCCTCCCCAGCTCATTGCTTGCAAATGTCCAATCTCTGGAAAACAAGCTAGACAAACTTAATCAAGACTCATTTTTCAAAGAGAACTGCGACACTGCTGTCTGCTCTGTTTCACGGAGACATGGGTCATTCCTGCTTCACCAGACTGTGCTCTACAACCAGAGGGCTTCTCAATCCACTGAATGAACTGCACAGCAGCCTCAGGCAAGGCTAGGGGAGGTGGGGTCTGCCTAATCAACACCTCATGGTGCCCAGACATAGCAAGACTGGTGGGTTTCTGCTCCCTGGACCTAGAATACCTGACGCTAAAATGCTGCCCGTACTACATTCTGTGGGAGTTCACCTCTGTTATCCTGACAGCAATTTACATCCCATCCCACACAGATGTGAAGACCGCACTGGACAAAATATTCACCACTACAATTAGCCTTGAGACGAAACATCCCGAGGCCTTGTTCATCGTGGCTGGTGACTTCAATCAGGCCAAGCTCAAGAGCATCCTACCAAGATACCACCAACACACCTCCTGTTCCACCAGAGGCTCAAACATCCTAGACCACTGCTACACAAATATCAAACATGCCTACCGCTCTATCGCCCGCCCACACTTTGGCAAATCAGACCACAAGGCCGTTCTCCTGCTCCTGGCTTACAAGCAAAAACTGAAATGCGAGAATCCATCAAAGAAAGTTGTGCCATGTTGGTCTGAGGAATCGGATGATCTCCTATGGACTGCTTAGAGTCAGTAGACTTGTCAGTGTTTTAAAACTCTGCAACCAGCCTGAACGAGTACGCCACTACAGTAACTGACTTCATTAGTAAGTATGTGGAAGACTATGTGCCAAAAAAGCAAATCCACATGTTTCCCAACCGGAAACCATGGATGAACAGGGATATCCACTGCTTGCTGACGTCTAGGTCTGAGGGGTTCAAGTCAAGTGACCCTGACCTATACAAGAAAGCTAGATATGATCTAAGGAGGTCCATCAAAGATGCCAAAAGACCGTATCCAGACCAACCTACAGTCCCAGGCTCGCCACACAGACCCCCGCCAACTATGAAAAGGTCTGCAGGACATAACAGCCTACAAGGTGAAGGCATGTAAAATCGCCAGTACCAACGTACCCCTCCCTGGTGAGCTCAATGCACTCTAATCCCGTTTTCAGCAAGAGATCAGCGAGAGCACACCCTCCACTCTGGAAGACTTGGATGAACTTGAATCCGAGGTCACCATTGCAGATGTCAGAGCAACCTTCTTGAAGGTCAATCCATGGAAAGTTACTGGCAAGGATGGGTTACCTGGCCAAGCACTCAGTTCCTGCACGGATCAGCTGGCAGGGGTATTCGCAGTCATCTTCAATCTCTCTTTACAACAATCTGAGGGCCCTATCTGTTTCAAGAAGACAGCCATCATTCCGGTACCAAAGAAAAGCCAAGCAGCTTGGCTTATTGACGATTATCAGGTGGCTCTGATGTTCATCATTATGAAATGCTTCAAAAGGTTAGTCATGGCATGATTCATAAGACCATAAGACATAGGAGCAGAATTAGGCCATGGCTGACATTTTTCTCATCCCCATTCTCCTGCCTTTTCCCCATAACCCCTGATCCCCTTATTAATCAAGAACCTATATATCTTTGTCTTAAAGACACTCAATGACCTGGCCTCCACAGCCTTCTGCGGCAAAGAGTTTCACAGATTCAACACTCTCTGGCTGAAGAAATTCCTCCTCATCTCTGTTTTAAAGGATCGTCCCTTCAGTCTGAGGTTGTGCCCTCTGGTTCTAGTTCTTCCTACTAGTGGAAAAATCCTCTCCATGTCCACTCTATCCAGGTCTCGCAGTTTCCTGTAAGCTTCAATAAGATACGGGTGGCACCGTGACACAGTTGTTAGCACTGCTGCCACACAGCGCCAGGGACCTGGGTTCAATTCCCAGCTTGGGTGACTGTCCATGTAGAGTTTGCACATTCTCCCCATGTCTGCATGGGTTTCCTCCCACAGTCCAAAGATGTGCGGGTTCGGTGGATTGGCTATGCTAAATTGCTCCTTAGTGTCAGGGGGACGAGCTAGGGCAAATGCATGAAGTTATGGGGATAGGGCCTGGTGGGATTGTGGTTGGTGCAGACTCGATGGGCCGAATGGCCTCCTTCTGCACTGTAGGATTCTAGCTATAAGATCCCCCCTCATCCTTCTAAACTCCAATGAGTACAGACCCAGAATCCTCAACTGTTCCCCATACAACAAGCTTTTCATTCCAGGGATCATTCTTCCCTGGACCCTTTCCAAGGCCAGCACACCCTTCCTTAGATACGGAGCCCAAAACTGCTCACAATACTCCAAATGGAGTCTGACCAGAGCCTTATGTAGCCTCAGAAGTACACCCCTACTCCTGTATTCTAGCCCTCACGGCATGAATGCTAACATTGCATTTGCTTTCCTAACTGCCGACTGAACCTGCACATTAACCTCAAGAGAATCTTGAACAAGGACTCCCAAGTCCCTTTGTGTTTCTGATTTCCTAAGCATTTTCTCATTTAGAAAATAGTCTATGCCTCCATTCCTTCTTCCAAAGTGCATAACCTCACACTTTTCCACATTGTATTCCATCTGCCGCTTCTTTGTCCACTCTCCTAACCTATCCAAGTCCTTCTGCAGCCCCCCTGCTTCCTCAATACTACCTGTCCCTCTGCATATCTTTGTATCATCTGCAAACTTAGCAACAGGGCTTTCAGTTTCTCCCTCCAAATCGTTAATGTATATTGTGAAAAGTTGTGGTTCCAGCACAGACCCCTGAGGCACAGCACTAGTCACCGGCTGCAATCCTGAAAAAGACCCCTTTATCCCCACTCTCTGCCTTCTGCCAGTCAGTCAAACCTTTATCCATGCCAGGATCTTACCCTTAACACCCTGGGCTCTTAACTTATTTAACAGTCTCCTATGCGGCACCTTGTCGAAGGCCTTCTGGAAATCTAAATAAATCACGTCCACTGGTTCTCCTTTATCTAACCTCTTTGTTACCTCCTGAAAGAACTCGAACAGATTTGCCAGACATGACCTCCTCTTGATGAAGCCGTGCTGACTCGGTCCTATTTTATCATGCACTTCCAAGTACTCCATGATCTCACCTTTAATAATGGACTCTAAAATCTTGCCAGAATCAATTCTGGCTCTCAGATTGCTTGAATCCACTGCAGTTTGCCTATGTCCGCAACAGGTCCACAGCAAGAACCATCTCCCTGGCCCTCTACTCAAACCTGGAATACCTAGATAACAAAGTCACCAATGTCAGACTCCTATTTATTGACTACAGCTCAGCCTTCCTACGAAATTCATCTCCAAGCTTCATGGCCTCCGAGGCTCCTCCCTCTGCAGCTGGAGCCTGAACTTCCTAACTCACAGATCGCAGTCAGTAAGAATAGGCAACAACACCTCCACCACGATCATCCTCAACACAGATGTGCTACAAGGCTGTGTCCTCAGTCCCTGACTATACTCCTTATATGCATGACTGTGTGGCCAAGTTCTCCTCCAATTCAATTTTCAAGTTTTCTGATGACACCACCGTAGTGGGTCAGATCTCAAACATTGATGAGAAGGAGTACAGGAAAGAGATAGAGAATCTGGTGCAACGACAATAATTTCTCCCTCAATGTCAACAAAACAAAGGAGATAGCCATCGACTTCAGGAATTGTAGAGGAGAACATGCCCCTGTCTACATCAATGGGGACAAAGTAGAAATGTTTGAAAGCTTCAAGTTTCTAGGTGTCCAGATCACCAACAACCTGTTCTGGTCCCTCCACGCTGACATTATAGCGAAGAAAGCCCACCAATGTCTCTACTTTCTCAGAAGACTAAGGAAATTTGGCATGTCCACTACGACATTCACCAACATTTACAGATGCACCATAGAAAGCATTCTTTCTCGTTGTATCACAGCTTGGTATGGCTCCTGCTCTGCCCAAGACTACAAGAAATTACAAAGGGTTGTGAACTAAGCCGATTCCATCATTCAAACCAGCCTCCCATTGACGCTATCTACACTTCCCACTGCCTCAGAAAAGCAGTCAGCATAATTAAGGACCCTGCAATCCTGGACATACTCGCTTCCACCTTCTTTCATCAGGAAAAAGATACAAACGTCACAAGATCATGTACCAACTGACTCAAGAACAACTTCTTCCCTGCTGCCATCAGATTCTGGAATGGACCTACCTTGCATTAAGTTGATCTTTATCTACATCCTAGCTATGATTGTAATACTACATCTGCAGTCTCTCCTTTCGTTCTCTTTGATCGGTATCCTTTGTCTGTATAGTGCGCAAGAAACAATATTTTTCACTGCACACCAATACATGTGACAATAATTAATAAAATAAAATCAAAGATCAAATCATTTAACTTCTTTAAAAATCCTTTAATAAACAATATTCGTCATTTCTCTGAAAGCAGTAGTTTGGGCGACACGGTGGCACAGTCTCACAGCGCCAGGGTTTAATACCAGCCTCAGGTAACTGTCTGTGTGGAGTTTGCACATTCTCTCTGTGTCTGCGTGGCTTTCCTCCCACACTCCAATGATGTGAGGGTTAGGTTGATTAGTCATGCTAAATTAACCCTTAGTGTCAGGAGATTAAGAACAAAGAACAAAGAAAATTACAGGACAGGAACAGGCCCTTTGGCCCTCCAAGCCTGCACTGACCATGCTGCCTGACTGAACTAAAACCCCCTACCCTTCTGGGGACCATATCCCTCCATTCCCATTCTACTCGTGTATTTGTCCAGACGCCCCTTAAAAGTCACTATCGTATCTGCTTCCACTATCTCCCCCGGCAGCGAGTTCCAGGCACCCACCACTCTATATGTAAAAAACTTGCCTCATATGTCTCCTTTAAACCTTGGCCCTCGCACCCTAAACCTATGCCCCCCCCAGTAATTGACTCTTCCACCCTGGGAAAAAGCTTCTGACTATCCACTCTGTCCATGCCCCTCATAATCTTGTAGACTTCTATCAGGTCGCCCCTCAACCTTCATCGTTCCAGTGAGAACAAATTAAGTTTCTCCAACTTCTCCCCATAACTAATGCCCTCCATACCAGACAACATCCTGGTAAATCTTTTCTGTACCTCTCCAAAGCCTCCATATTAGCAGGGGAAATATATGGGGTTACTGGGATTGAGCCTGCGTCAGACTGTTTTCGGTGCAGGATCGATAGGCCGAATGGCCTCCTTCTGCACTGCAGGAATTCAATGATGATAAAGTAATAAAACATTTTCATTATGTAACAATTTCTCCCACAGTCCAAAGATGTGCGGGTTAGGTTGATTGGCCATGCTAAAAATTGCCCTTAGTGTCCTGAGATGCGTAGGTTGGAGGGATTAGTGGGTAGATATGGGGGTAGGGCCTGGGTGGGATTGTGGTCGGTGCAGACTCGATGGGCCGAATGGCCTCTTTCTGTACTGTAGGGTTTCTATGATTCTATGAATTACACAATTAACTGAATATTAACACAGACTTTTGACTTTAACATCAGATCCTCTGGTTGCCTGGGCTCCCTGAAACTTATCAGTAAAAGAAAAGTGAGAAAACAGGAAGCAATTAAGAAGCTCAATCTATTTCATGGAAAAATAGCAAGAAATACTCAATACTCTCAACTGCTTTCCATCTGCTGTTGGGAAAAGCTGTTAGCAGAAGTTTACTTCCGACAACTTGGAAAGTGTGGAGAGTGAAGGAATTAAAGGAGGGAGAAATCTGTTGGATTATATCCTTATAAAAGGGGCTGGACCAACTGAATTGGAGTAGAAAGTCAGTGATTAGTGGGAGCTAGGAGGGATAACATCAAAGATATGGAGGTCATGTTATTTATTTAAGTGGCTGCATGATTGCTTTAAGTGTCAGTCACATGATTTGATGGTCATGTCATTGGAGAGTTTCACAGGCTGCTGTTTCCATTTCATTTTTGACTCTGTACAGGCAACAATTCCTAAATAAATTTGTTGTTATTATTTTTAATCTGTGGACGCAATCTTACAACCTTGTCCTGCCCTTTGTTTGGCGAGGCGAGGTGGTATGTTCAGGTGAAAGGGGAAAAATCGGAAACGCGCCTGGTTTCTCAGCTCCCCCATTCATACTCGTCCCGTTTTGCAAGTGAAATTTCAATATTAATGACATCATTAACATAGAATCATGGAATCCCTACAGTGCAGAAGGAGATCATTTGGTCCATAGAGCTTGCACGAAAAACAATCCCACCCAGGCCCTATCCCCTAAACCCAATGTATTTACCCTATTAGTCCTCCTGACACTAAGGGACAATTTAGCATGGCCAATCAACTTAACCCACACATCTTTGGAGTGTGGAAGAAACCGGAGCACAAGGAGGACACCCAGTCAGAGTTGGAAAGAACATGCAAACTCTACACAGACAATTGCCCAAGGCCAGAATTAAACCCAGGTCTTTTGGCGCTGTGAAGCAGCAGTGCTTATTGTTGAGAAAGGCATGCATGTCAGGGAATTTCGGAAAATAAATAGTGATGTCTTGAGGAGTGTACATATTACAGAGAAGGAGGTGCTGGAAGTCTTAAAGCGCAAAAGGTAGATAAATCCCTGGACCTGATGAAGTGTATCATGAACGTTGTGGGAAGCTGGGGAGGAAATTGTCGGTCCACTAGCAGCGATATTTGGATCATCGACAGTCAAAGGTGAGGTGCCTGAAGATTGGAGGGTGGAAAATGCTGTGCCTTTGTTTAAGAAGCACTGCAGGGAAAAGTCCCAGAATTACAGGCTCGTGAGTCTCACATCTGTAGTGAGTACGTTGTTAGAAGGTATTTTGAGAGACAGGAGCTACAGGCATTTAGAGAGGCAAGGACTGATTAGGGATAGTCAGCATGGCTTTGTGAGTGGAAAATCATGTCTCACAAATTTGATTGAGTTTTTTGAAGGGGTTGCTAAGAAGGTAGATGTGGGCAGTGCAGTTGATGTTGTCTACATGGACATTAGCAAGGCCTTTGACAAGGTACTGCATGGGAGGTTGTTGCATAAGATTAAAGCTCACGGGATCCAGGGTGAGTGAGCCAAATGGATACAAAATTGGCTTGATGACAGATGACAGAAGACAGAGGGTGGTTGTAGAGGGTTGTATTTCAAACTGGAGACCTGTGACCAACGGTGTGCCTCAGGGATATTGATCAATTGGGCCAGTGGGCTGACAAATGGCAGATGGAATTTAATTTAAATAAATGCGAGGTGATGCATTTTGGTAGATTGAACCAGGGCAGGACTTACCCTATAAATGGTAGGGCATTGAGGAGAGTTATAAAACAAAGAGACCTAGGGTACAGATGCATTGCTCCTTGAAAGTGGAGTCAGAGGTGGACAGAGTTGTGAAGAATGCATTTTACATGCTTAGTTTCATTGGTCAGAACATTGAATATAGGAGTTGGGATGTCTTGTTGAAGTTGTACAAGACATGGGTAAGGCCACACTTGGAATACTGTGTACAGTTCTGGTCACCCTATTCTAGAAAGGATATTATTAAACTAGAAAGAGTGTAGAAAAGATTTACTCGGATGCTACCAGGACTTGATGGATTGAGTTATAAGGGGAGGCTGGATAGACTGGGACTTTTTTCTCTGGAGTGAGGGAGGCTTAGGGGTGATCTTATAGAGGTCTATAAAATAATGAGGGGCACACTTAGATCAGCTAGATAGGCAACATCTTTTCCCAAAGATAGGGGAGTCTAAAACTAGAGGGCATAGGTTTAAGGTGAGAGGGGAGAGATACACAAAGGAACAGAGGGGCAATTTATTGACACAGAGAGTGGTGTGTGCCTGGAACAAGCTGCCAGAAGTAGTAGTATAGGCGGTACAATTTTGGCTTTTAAAAAGCGTTTAGACAGCTACATGTTTAAGATGGCTATAGAGGGATGTGGGCCAAATGTAGGCAATTGGGACCAGCTTAGTGGTTAAAAAAAAGGGTGGCATGGAGAAGTTGGACCAAAGGGCCTGTTTCTATGCTGTAAACCTCTATGACTTTATGACTCTATGCTGCCTACAGAGAATGGCAAAGGAACGTCACAAAGGAATTCTGGGAGATATCGGCATAGTCACCACGTCTGAACAGCATATCTCGGCATGACAGCCTTTGTGTTGAACACGAGGAAGAGCAGCCTACAGAGGTCAGCAGGGGGACGTCACTGAGACGAATTCTGGGAGACGTTGGCGCAGTCACCACGACTGAATAGCAGATTGCAGAGAAACTGGCGTCAAGGAGCTACTCACACTCCTTCGTGTTTCGGTTCGACCAGCAGCTGGACACACTGCGGAGCATTCGGGGGCAGAGACTGTGATAGACACTAGCTTCAAGGAGGTGGTCACACCACAGGTCCAGACAGGTAGATGGGTGACCACCAGGAAAGCAGGCAAGTAATGCAGGAGTCTCCTGTGGCCATTCCTCTCTCAAACAGGTATACGGTTTTGGATACTGTTGGAGGGTTAGCCCCTCAGGGGTAAATACCCGGCCTGTGGCACCACAACTTGTTCTGCTGTGGAGCAGGGTTGGGCAAAGTCCAAGCAAGCGATAGTAGTAGGAGAATCGATAGTCAGGGGCACAAGCAGGCTTCTCTGTGGTCGTGATTGAGATTCTACGATGTTGTGTTACCTCCCTGGTGCCTGGGTCCTGGATGTCTCTGAGCGTGTATAGTGCAGGGAGGGGAAAACAGACAGATGTCATTGTCTACATTGACACAAATGACATAGACAGGAAGAAGGAAGAGGTCCTGCGAAGACAATTCAGGTAGTTAGTTAGGGAGCTAAATAAGGAACTCGAGAGTAGTAATCTCAGAATTACTCCCCCGAGTTTAAAGTAGATAGGTTGGGGGGAGGGGATCGAGACGAGGTGACTGGGAGCGAGGAAGTTAGCTCGCAAACAGAGAAGGGTTATAGACAGTGCAAGAGGGAGGATGGACGGGGGATAGAGAAGGAGAGAGCTCAGACCAAAGGATTGAGATGTGTTTACTTTTATGCCAGGAGTACAGTGAATAAAGGGGATGAGCTCAGAGCGTGGATTGATGCCTGGAAGTCTGATGTGGTGGCCATTACGGAGACTTGGATGTCTCAGGGACAGGACTGGATACTCCAGGTGCCGGGATTCAGATGTTTCAGGAAGGACAGGGAGGGAGGCAAAAGAGGGGCTGGAGTGGCACTGCTGATCAGGGATAGTGTCACAGCTGTAGAGAAGGTGTATGCTGTGGAGGGATTGTCTACAGTGTCTCTGTGGGTGGAAGTTCAGAGTGGGAAGGGGTCGATCACTTTGCTGGTAGTTTTCTATAGGCCGCCCAATAGTAACAGGGAGGTGGAGGAGCAGATAGGGAAACAGATCCTGGAGAGTTGCAATAATAGCAGAGTTGTTGTGATGGGAGACTTTAATTTCCCAAACATAGATTGGAATATCCCTAGGGTAAGGGGATTGGATGGGAAGGAGTTCATTAGGTGTGTTCAGGAGGGTTTCCTGACACAGCATGTGGACAAGCCTACAAGAGGAGAGGCTGTACTTGATCTGATACTGACCAATGAACCTGGACAGGTGTCAGATCTCTCAGTGGGAGAGCATCTTGGGGATCGCGATCATAACTCTATCTCCTTTATGCTTGCATTGGAAAAAGAGAGGATCAGGCAAGCTAGGAAAGCATTTATATGGAGTAAGGGGAAATATGAAGACATAAGGCAGCAAATTAGAGGAGTAAATTGGAAGGAGGTATTCTCGGGGAAATGTACTGAAGAGAGGAGGCAGTTTTTCAAGGAATGTCTGTCTAGAGTTCTACAGGACAACGTTCTGAGCAGACAGGGAGGAGTTGGTAGGTTAAAGGAACTGTGGTGCATGAAAGCTGTGCGGGACCTAGTCGAGAAGAAAAGGAAAGCGTACACAAGGTTCAGAGAGCTTGGCGAAGATAGGGATCTAGATGAGTATACGGCTTGTAGGAAGGGACTAAAGAAGGAAATTAGGAGAGCCAGAATGGGTCACAAGAACATAAGAACATAAGAAATAGGAGCAGGAGTAGGCCATCTAGCCCCTCGAGCCTGCCCTGCCATTCAATAAGATCATGGCTGATCTGACGTGGATCAGTACCACTTACCCGCCTGATCCCCATAACCCTTAATTCCCTTACCGATCAGGAATCCATCCATCCGCGCTTTAAACATATTCAGCGAGGTAGCCTCCACCACCTCAGTGGGCAGAGAATTCCAGAGATTCACCACCCTCTGGGAGAAGAAGTTCCTCCTCAACTCTGTCTTAAACCGACCCCCCTTTATTTTGAGGCTGTGTCCTCTAGTTTTAACTTCCTTACTAAGTGGAAAGAATCTCTCCGCCTCCACCCTATCCAGCCCCCGCATTATCTTATAAGTCTCCATAAGATCCCCCCTCATCCTTCTAAACTCCAACGAGTACAAACCCAATCTCCTCAGCCTCTCCTCATAATCCAAACCCCTCATCTCCGGTATCAACCTGGTGAACCTTCTCTGCACTCCCTCCAATGCCAATATATCCTTCCTCATATAAGGGGACCAATACTGCACACAGTATTCCAGCTGCGGCCTCACCAATGCCCTGTACAGGTGCATCAAGACATCCCTGCTTTTATATTCTATCCCCCTTGCAATATAGGCCAACATCCCATTTGCCTTCTTGATCACCTGTTGTACCTGCAGACTGGGCTTTTGCGTCTCATGCACAAGGACCCCCAGGTCCCTTTGCACGGTAGCATGTTTTAATTTGTTTCCATTGAGATAGTAATCCCATTTGTTATTATTTCCTCCAAAGTGTATAACCTCGCATTTCTCAACGTTATACTCCATTTGCCATATCCTCGCCCACTCACTCAGCCTGTCCAAATCTCTCTGCAGATCTTCTCCGTCCTCCACATGATTCACTTTTCCACTTATCTTTGTGTCGTCTGCAAACTTCGTTACCCTACACTCCGTCCCCTCCTCCAGATCATCTATATAAATGGTAAACAGTTGCGGCCCGAGTACCGATCCCTGCGGCACGCCACTAGTTACCTTCCTCCAACCGGAAAAACACCCATTTATTCCGACTCTTTGCTTCCTGTCGGATAGCCAGTCCCCAATCCACTTTAACACACTACCCCTAACTCCGTGTGCCCTAATCTTCTTCAGCAGCCTTTTATGGGGCACCTTATCAAACGCCTTTTGGAAATCCAAAAACACCGCATCCACCGGTTCTCCTCCATCAACCGCCCTAGTCACATCTTCATAAAAATCCAACATGTTCGTCAAGCACGACTTTCCCCTCATGAATCCATGCTGCGTCTGATTGATCGAACCATTTCTACCCAGATGCCCTGCTATCTCCTCTTTAATAATGGATTCCAGCATTTTCCCTACTACAGACGTTAAGCTGACCGGCCTATAGTTACCCGCCTTTTGTCTCCTTCCTTTTTTAAACAGCGGCGTAACATTAGCCGTTTTCCAATCAACCGGCACTACCCCAGAATGCAACGAGTTTTGATAAATAATCACTAACGCATCCACTATTACCTCTGACATTTCTTTCAATACCCTGGGATGCATTCCATCCGGACCCGGGGACTTGTCCACCTTCAGTCCCATTAGTCTACCCAGCACTGCCTCTCTGGTAACATTAATTGTATTAAGTATTTCTCCTGCTGCCAACCCTCTATCGTTAATATTTGGCAAACTATTTGTGTCCTCCACCGTGAAGACCGACACAAAAAACTTATTTAAAGACTCAGCCATATCCTCATTTCCCACTATTAACTCCCCCCTCTCGTCCTCCAAGGGTCCAACATTCACTCTAGCCACTCTATTCCTTTTTATATATTGATAAAAACTTTTACTATCATTTTTTATATTAATTGCTAGCCTAGCTTCATAGTCTATCCTTCCTTTCTTTATCGCTTTCTTCGTCTCTCTTTGTTGTTTCTTAAATTTTTCCCAATCACTTGTTTCTCCACTATTTTTGGCCACTCTGTACGCAGCTGTTTTTATTTTAATACTCTCCTTTATTTCCTTCGTTATCCACGGCTGGTTCTCCCTTTTCTTACAATCCTTGTTTTTTGCTCGAATATATTTTTGCTGAGAACTGAAAAGGATCTCCTTAAAAATCCTCCACTGTTCCTCAGCTATCCTACCTGCCAGCCTGCTCTCCCAGTCTACCTTAGCCAATTCATCCCTCATCCTATCATATTTCCCTCTGTTCAAACAGAGGACACTGGTTTGAGACCAAACTTTCTCCTCTTCCATCTGAATCAGAAATTCGACCATATTGTGGTCACTAGACCCAAGAGGGTCCTTCACAATAAGATCCTTAATTCTACCTACCTCGTTACACAATACCAGATCCAAAATAGCTCGTTCCCTCGTCGGTTCCGTAACATGCTGTTCAAGGAAACTATCCCGACAGCATTCTAAGAACTCTTCCTCCATTCCACCCTTACCGACTTGAGTCTGCCAGTCAATGTGCATGTTGAAGTCCCCCATGATTATTGCCGTTCCGTTTTTACACGCATCCCTTATCTGCTTGTTTATAGCCCTCCCTACCTCAACATTATTATTTGGGGGCCTATATACCACACCTACTAGTGTCTTTCTCCCTCTACTATTCCTCATCTCTACCCATAATGATTCCACGTTTTGTTCCTCAGAGCCTATGTCATCCCTCAGTACTACCCTGATATTATCTCTTATTAATAGCGCGACCCCACCACCTTTTCCTTCCTGTCTATTCTTCCTAAACGCCTGATACCCCTGGATATTCATCTCCCAGTCCTGGTCACCTTTCAGCCACGTTTCTGTAATGGCCACTAGATCGTACCCACTTGTGCTGATTTGCACCATCAACTCATTCACCTTGTTCCGAATGCTTCGTGCATTCAGGCAAAGTGTCCTTATTCCAGCTTTTATCTGGACCCGCTTTGATGAGTCACGAACACCCTCTCCCTCTACTCCCTTATCTAAATTACCGCCTTCATTCACTTGCACCCTCTCCTCTACCATTAATTTTGTAATTCCCCTTACCCCTGCATCCTCCCCCCCATCAATTAGTTCCTTGATCCTAGTCAACTCTTCTAGCTCCCCTCCCCCCAACCTATCTCGTTTAAATTCTCCCCAGTAGCCTTAGCCAACCTACCGGCCAGGATATTGGTCCCCGTGTGATTCAAGTTCCACCCGTTTTTTGTATACAGATCACCCCTGCCCCTAAAGAGGTCCCAATGGTCCAGGAACCTGAATCCCTGCCCCCTGCACCAGTCCCTCAGCCACACATTCATCCTCCACCTCATTCCATTCCTGCCCTCACCTTCCCGTGGCACAGGCAGTAATCCTGAGATGACGACCTTTGCTTTCCTCTTTCTCAGCTGTCTCCCTAATTCCCTGTACTCCCTTTTCATGACCCCTTCTCCCTTCCTACCCACATCAGCGGTACCAATATGTACCGCTACCTCAGAAGAAGGCCTTGGCAGGTAGGATTAAGGAAAACCCGAAGGCGTTCTATAAATATGTGAAGAGTATAGGGATGAGACGTGAAGGAATAGGGCCTATAAAAGGTGGAGGTGGGAGAATCTGTACGGAACCAGTAGAAATGGCAGAGGTGCTTAATGAGTATTTTGCCTTGGTTTTCACAGAGGAGAAGGACCTGGGTGGATGTACTGCGGGCTTGCGGTGGTCTGAAAAGATTGAGTATGTGGACTTTAACAAAGAGGTTGTGCTGGAATCTTTGAATGGCATCAAGATAGATAAGTCGCCGGGTCCGGATGGGATGTACCCCAGGTTACTGTGGGAGGCGAGGGAAGAAATTGCAGAGCCTCTGGCGATGATCTTTGCATCGTCGATGGAGACGGGAGAGATGCCGGAGGATTGGAGGATTGCGGATGTGGTTCCTATTTTCAAGAAGGGGAATAGGGATAGCCCAGGAAATTACCGACCGGTGAGTCTAACCTCAGTGGTTGGTAAGGTGATGGAGAAGATCCTGAGGGACAAGATTTATGAGCATTTAGAGAGGTTTAGTATGCTCAAGAATACTCAGCATGGCTTTGTCAAAGGCAGGTCGTGCCTTAGGAGCCTGGTGGAGTTCTTCGAAAATGTGACTGAACACATTGACGAAGGGAAAGCGGTAGATGTGGTTTACATGGATTTTAGCAAGGCGTTCGATAAGGTCTGGACTGCTCCCGGTGTCTAGTGCAAGTGAGGCTCGGAACAGGGAGATTCTACAGTTGAACGCGTGGCTAAAGGACTGGTGCAAGAGGGAGGGTTTTAAATTCATAGATAACTGGGAAATCTTCAAGTCAGGATAGCAACTGTACAGAAAGGATGGGTTACACCTTAACTGGAAGGGAGCAAATATGCTGGCTGGGAGTTTTGCTAGAGTGTTTCGGCAGGATTTAAACTAGTGTAGCAGGGGGGTGGGGAACAAAACAGTAGGTCAGTAAATACTGAGGCTGGGGTTGAGCTGGGGGCCAGGGCAAGGCTAGCTAAGAAGAGGAGCACTCTGGAGGAGGATGACCTGAGTGGGCCTGGGGATCTGGAGTGCATCTGCTTCAATGCGAGGAGCGTAACGGGTAAAACAGACAAACTTAGGGCCTTAATGCTTATGCGGAATTTGGATGTGGTTGCGGTGACGGAAACTTGGTTAAAAGAAGGACAGGACTGGCAGCTGAATATTCCGGGGTATAAGTGTTTTAGGCGAGACAGAGGAGGGGCTAAAAAAGGTGGGGAGTAGCGATATTAGTTCAGGAGCATTACCGCGGTGCAGAGGGTAGACAACTTAGAGGGGTCATGTACTGAGTCGCTGTGGGTGGAACTCAGAAACAGGAAGGGTGCAGTCACTATGCTGGGAGTGTACTACAGACCACCCAACAGTCCAAGGGAAGTGGAGGAAAGGATATGTCAGGAGATTCTGGATAGTTGCAGAAAAAATAGGGTTGTTGTAGTGGGGGACTTTAATTTTCCTGGCACAGACTGGAAAGTGCTTAGAGCTGGGAGTCCGGACGGGGAGGAATTTGTAAAATGCGTACTGGAAGGTTCTTTGGAACAGTATGTAGATAGCCTGACTAGAGAGGGGGCTATACTGGACCTAGTTCTGGGAAATGAGCCCGGTCAGGTCGTCAGAGTTTCGGTAGGGGAACATGTGGCAAATAGTGACCACAACTCTGTTAACTTTAGGATAGTAATGGACAAGGATGAGTGCTGTCCTACGGGCAGGGTGCTAAATTGGGGGAAGGCTAACTATAGCCGGATTAGGCAGGAATTGGTGGATGTTGATTGGGAGAGGATGTTCGAGGGTAAGTCCGCGTCTGGCATGTGGGAGTCTTTTAAGGAACTATTGATAAGGCTGCAGGATAGGCATGTGCCTGTAAAAAGGAAAGATAGGAAAGGTAGGATTCGAGAGCCGTGGATAACCAGGGAAATTGAGGATCTGATTAAAATGAACAGGGAGGCGTACGTTAAGTCCAGGCAACTGAAAACAGATGGAGCTCTGGAGGAATACAGAGAGAATAGGAAAGAACTCAAACGGGGAGTTAGAAGGGCAAAAAGAGGTCACGAGATTGTCTTGGCAGGCAGGATTAAGGGGAATCCTAAGGCATTCTATTCATACGTTAGGAACAAAAGAGTTGTCAGGGAGAAAATCGGTCCTCTCAGGGACAAAGGAGGGGAATTATGCTTAGAACCCAAGGGAATAGGAGAGATCCTAAATGAATACTTTGCATCGGTATTCACGAAGGAGAGGGGCGTGTTGATCGGGAGTGTCTCGGAGGGAGGTGTTGACCTGTTAGAGAAAATGTCCATTATAAGAGAGGAAGTGTTAGGTTTTTTAGGGAACATTAAAACTGACAAAGCCCCAGGGCCTGATGGCATCTATCCTCGACTGCTCAGGGAGACGAGAGATGAAATTGCTCGGCTTCTGACGGAAATCTTTGTCGCTTCTTTGGGCACGGGTGAGGTCCCTGAGGATTGGAGGATAGCGAATGTGGTCCCGTTGTTTAAGAAGGGTAGCAGGGATAACCCAGGAAATTATAGGCCAGTGAGCTTGACGTCCGTGGTAGGGAAGTTGTTGGAGAGGATTCTTAGAGACAGGATGTATGTGCATTTAGAACGGAACAATCTCATTAGTGACAGACAGCATGGTTTTGTAAGAGGGAGGTCGTGCCTTACAAATTTGGTGGAGTTTTTTGAGGAAGTGACAAAAACGGTTGATGAAGGAAGGGCCGTGGATGTCGTCTATATGGATTTCAGTAAGGCATTTGACAAAGTCCCACATGGCAGGTTGGTTAAGAAGGTTAAGGCTCATGGGATACAAGGAGAAGTGGCTAGATGGGTGGAGAACTGGCTTGGCCATAGGAGACAGAGGGTAGTGGTCGAAGGGTCTTTTTCCGGCTGGAGGTCTGTGACCAGTGGTGTTCCGCAGGGCTCTGTACTGGGACCTCTGCTATTTGTGATATATATAAATGATTTGGAAGAAGGTGTAACTGGTGTTATCAGCAAGTTTGCGGATGACACGAAGATGGCTGGACTTGCGGATAGCGAAGAGCATTGTCGGGCAATACAGCAGGATATAGATAGGCTGGAAAATGGGGCGGAGAGGTGGCAGATGGAGTTTAATCCGGATAAATGCGAAGTGATGCATTTTGGAAGAAATAATGTAGGGAGGAGTTATACAATAAATGGCAGAGTCATCAGGAGTATAGAAACACAGAGGGACCTAGGTGTGCAAGTCCACAAATCCTTGAAGGTGGCAACACAGGTGGAGAAGGTGGTGAAGAAGGCATATGGTATGCTTGCCTTTATAGGACGGGGTATAAAAGCTGGAGTCTGATGATGCAGCTGTATAGAACGCTGGTTAGGCCACATTTGGAGTACTGCGTCCAGTTCTGGTCGTCGCACTACCAGAAGGACGTGGAGGCGTTAGAGAGAGTGCAGAGAAGGTTTACCAGGATGTTGCCTGGTATGGAGGGTCTTAGCTATGAGGAGAGATTGGGTAAACTGGGGTTATTCTTCCTGGAAAGACGGAGAATGAGGGGAGATCTAATAGAGGTGTACAAGATTATGAAGGGTATAGATAGGGTGAACAGTGGGAAGCTTTTTCCCAGGTCGGAGGTGACGATCACGAGGGGTCACGGGCTCAAGCTGAGAGGGGCGAGGTATAACTCAGACATCAGAGGGACGTTTTTTACACAGAGGGTGGTGGGGGCCTGGAATGCGCTGCCAAGTAGGGTGGTGGAGGCAGGCACGCTGACATCGTTTAAGACTTACCTGGATAGTCACATGAGCAGCCTGGGAATGGAGGGATACAAACGATTGGTCTAGTTGGACCAAGGAGCGGCACAGGCTTGAAGGGCCGAAGGGCCTGTTTTCTGTGCTGTACTGTTCTTTGTTCTTTGTTCTTTGTCCCCCATGCAATGCTTCTAGAAAAAGTGAGAGGGCATGGGATCCAAGGGGCTGCTGCCCTGTGGATCCAGAACTGGCTTGCCTGCAGAAGGCAGAGAGTGGCTGTAGATGGGTCTTTTTCTAAATGGAGGTCAGTCACCAGTGGTGTGCCCCAGGGATCTGTTCTGGGACCCTTGCCGTTTGTCATTTTGATAGATGACCTGGATGAGGAAGTGGAGGGGTGGGTTGGTAAGTTTGCCGACGACACGAAGGTTGGTGGGGTTGTGGATAGTCTAGAGGGATGTCAGAAGTTACAGGGGGACATAGATAGGATGCAAGACTGGGCGGAGAAGTGGCAGATGGACTTCAACCCAGATAAATGTGCAGTGGTCCATTTTGGCAGGTCAAATGAGATGAAGGAGTACAATATAAAGGGAAAGACTCTTAGTACTGTAGAGGATCAGAAGGACCTTGGGGTCCGGGTCCATAGGACTCTAAAATCGGCCCCGCAGGTGGAGGAGGTGGTTAAGAAGGTGTATGGTGTGCTGGCCTTTATCAATCGAGGGATTGAGTTTAGGAGTCCGGGGATAATGATGCAGCTATATAAGACCCTCGTCAGACCCCACTTGGAGTACTGTGCTCAGTTCTGGTCGCCTCCTTACAGGAAGGATGTGGAAAAGATTGAAAGGGTGCAGAGGAGATTTACAAGGATGTTGCCTGTATTGAGTGGAATGCCTTATGAGGATAGGCTGAGGGAGCTCGGTCTTTCTCCTTGGAGAGAAGTAGGATGAGAGGAGACCTAATAGAGGTATATAAGATGTTGAGAGGCATAGATCGGGTGGACTCTCAGAGGCTTTTTCCCAGGGTGGAAATAGCTGCTGCGAGAGGACACAGGTTTAAGGTGCTGGGGGGTAGGTACAGGGAAAATGTTCGGGGGAAGTTTTTCACACAGAGGGTGGTGGGCGAGTGGAATCGGCTGCCGTCAGTGGTGGTGGAAGCAAACTCAATAGGGTCTTTTAAGACACTCCTGGATGAGTACATGGGACTTAATAGGATGGAGGGTTATAGGTAGGCCTAGAAGGTAGAGATATGTTCGGCACAACTTGTGGGGCTGAAGGGCGTATTTTGTGCTGCAGTTTTTCTATGTTTCTATGTTTCTCTGACCACGTGCTTGGAGAAAGAGTGCAGAAAAGATTTACGAGGATGCTGCTGTGACTTGATCATTTGAGTTATAAGAAGAGGCTGGATAGCCTGGGACTTTTTTCCTTGGAGCGTAGGAGACTTAGACGTGATCGTACAGAGTTCTATAAAATAATGAGGGGCATAGATCAGCTGGATAGTCAACATCTTTTCCCAAAGGTAGGGGAGTCTAAAACTGGAGGACATAGTTTTAAAGTGAGTGGGGAGAGATACAGAAGGGTCCAAAGGGGCAACTTTTTCACACAGAGGATGGTGAGTATCTGGAACAAGCTGCCAGTGGTAGTAGTAGAGGCGGGTACAATTTTGTCTTTTTAAAAGCATTTAGAAATTTCCATGGGTTAAGATGGGTATGGAGGGATATGGGCCAAACACGGGCAATTGGAACTAGCTTAGTGATTTTAAAAAAGGGTGGCATGGACAAGTTAGGCCGAAGGGCCTGTTTCCATGTTGTAAACCTCTATGACTCTAAAGAGACAGTACAGTTGAATACATGGTTAAAGAGCTAGTGTAGGAGAGAGGGCTTTAGATATATGGATCACTGGGATGTCTGGGGAAAGTGGGACCTGTACAAGAAGGACAGGTTGCACCTGATCTGGAGGGGCACCAATTTCCTGGGCAGGAGGTTTGCTCGTGCTGTTGGGGAGGGTTTAAACTAATGCGGTACGGGGATGGGAACCAGAACAACAGGCCAGTAAGTGTTGGGACTGGCGAAGAAAGTGAAACTGAAATAAACATAGCACAGAGTAAGAGCAGGCAGAGGGAAGCCACATGGTTCGGCAACTCTGTAGGGCTGGAGTGCATTTGCTTCACTGCAAGAAGTATAACTGGTAAAACAGATGAACTGAGAGCCTGGATTACTGCATGGAATTATAATGTTATTGTCATTACGGAGATATGGTTAAAGGAGGGACAGGACTGGCAGCTTAGCATTCCAGGATATTGTTGTTTTAGATGGGATAGAATGAGAAACAATAGGGGTGGGAGAGTTGCTTTGATCATTACGGAGCACATCACACGTTGGAGGAATCTAGCAGTGAGGCATTATGGGTGGAGGTCAGGAATATGAAGGGTGAAATCACAATGTTGGAAGGAAACAGAAGAGCAGATGTGGACTCAGATGCTGGAAAAATGTGAAAAAAGCAGGGTTTAAAGTTTATTTATTAGTGTCACAAGTAGGCTTACATTAGTACTGCAGTGCAGTTACTGTGAAAATCCCCTTGTCGCCACACTGCGGTGTCCGTTGGGGTACACTCAGGGAGAATTTAGCATGGCCAATACACATAACCAGCACGTCTTTTAAACTCTGCGAGGAAACCAGAACACCCAGAGGAAGCCCACATAGACACGGGTAGAATGTGCAGACTCCGCACAGTCATTGACCCAAGCCGGTAATCAAACCCGTGTCCTTGGTGCTGTCAGGAGTACTAACCACTCTGCCACCATGCAGCCTGATGTCAGTGGTAGGGAAGCTTTTTGAGAAGATACTGAGGGACAGGATATATGCACATTTGGAAGAATATGGACTAGTTAGTGACAGGCAGCATGGTTTTGTACGGAGGAGGTCATGTCTCACCAAATTGATTGAGGTTTTTGAAGAGGTGACAAAGATAATTGATGAGGGAAGGGCTGTGGATGTAGTTTATATGGACTTTAGTAAGGCGTTTGAGAAGGTCCCACATGGCAGACTGGTACAAAAATCAAAATCTCATGGGATTCGGGGTGGACTGGCGAGATGGATATGGAACTGGTTTGGTCATAGAAGACAGAGAATATCAGTGGAAGGGTGTTTTTCAGAATGGAGATGTGTAGCTAGTGGTGTTCCACAGGGATCAGTGCTGAGACCTCTGTTGTTTATATGTAAGTTTGTTGGTGACACAAAAATTGGTGGAGTTGCTGATAGTGCCGGGGATTGTTGTATCATAGGATATAGATAGATTGGAGACTTGGACACAGAAATGGCAGATGGAGTTTCATCCAGACAAATGCGAGATGATGTATTTTGGAGGGACAAATTTAGGTGTGAATTATTCTGTAAATGGCAGAACACTCAGGAACATTAACATCCAGAGGGATCTGGGCGTGGAGGTCCACAGTTCCCTAAAAGTGGCAACACAGGCGGCCAAGGTAATTAAGAAGGCAGACGGCATGCTTGCCTTTATCAGCCAGGACATTGAGTACAAGAGTTGGGAAATCATGTTGCAGCTATATAAAACCTTAGTTAGGCCGCATTTGGAGTATTGCATGCAGTCCTGATCACCACACTACCCGAAGGACATGGAAGCTTTGGAGAGAGTGCAAAAAAGTTTCACCAGAATGTTGCCTGGCCTCGAGGGTGTTGGCTATCAGGAGAGCTTGAATAAACTAGGATTGTTTTCACTGTAAAGACAGAGATTGAGGGGAGACCTGATAGAGGTCGACAAAATTATGAGAGGCATAGACAGGGTGGATAGTCAGAGGCTTTTTCCAAGGGTGGAAGTGTCAATTACAAGGGGGTACAGGTATAAGGCGAGAGGGGGAAAGTTTAAGGGGGATGTGTGGGGGAGGTTTTTCACGCCGAGAATGGTAGATGCCTGGAAAGTGCTTCCAGAGGAGGTGGTGGAAGCAGGTACATTAGCAACATTTAAGAGTCATCAAGATGGGTACTTGATCAGCCATATAAATACTGTCGTTATTAGAGGAGGTCATAGACTGGGAATTCTACACCAGGGTAACTAACCTTCTGACTCCCCAAAGCTAATCTACCATCGACAAGGCATAAATCAGAAGTGTGCTGGAATATTCTCCAGTTGTTTGGATGAGCACAGCTCCTAAAACACTCAGGAAACGACATATCATCCAGGACAAAGCAGCCCGTTAATTGGTACCCCATCTATCACCTTCAGCATTCACTCCCTCCATTACCACAAAGTGACATCAGTGTGTACAATCTAGAAGATGCACTGCAGCGACTCAACAAGGTTCCTTCGAATAGCACCTTCCACACTTTTGACTTCTACCACCAGGAAGGATAAGGGCAGCAGCAGCAGTGGCATGGAGTCTATGTAAATAAGGCAAACAAGTGGGGAGGTCATGGAACCTATACAGATTAA
Source organism: Mustelus asterias (assembly GCF_964213995.1). Lineage (NCBI taxonomy): Eukaryota > Metazoa > Chordata > Chondrichthyes > Carcharhiniformes > Triakidae > Mustelus > Mustelus asterias. Next base: position 8,511,965 of record NC_135805.1, read on the forward strand.
AGGGGAGGAGGTGCTTGCTGTCTTGAGGCAAATCAGAGTAGATAAATCCCCAGGACCAGACAGGGTATTCCCTCGGACCTTGAAGGAGACTAGTGTTGAAATTGCAGGGGCCCTGGCAGATATATTTAAAATGTCGGTATCCACGGGTGAGGTGCCGGATGATTGGAGGATAGCTCATGTTGTTCCGTTGTTTAAAAAAGGCTCAAAAGGTAATGCGGGAAATTTTAGGCCGGTAAGTTTGACGTTAGTAGGAGGTAAATTATTGGAAGGAGTATTAAGAGATAGGATCTACAAATATTTGGATAGACAGGGACTTATTAGGGAGAGTCAACATGGCTTTGTGCGTGGTAGGTCATGTTTAACCAATCTATTAGAGTTTTTCGAGGAGGTTACCAGGAAAGTGGATGAAGGGAAGGCAGTGGATGTTGTCTACATGGACTTCAGTAAGGCCTTTGACAAGGTCCCGCATGGGAGGTTAGTTAGGAAGGTTCAGTTGCTAGGTATACATGGGGAAGTTGTAAATTGGATTAGACATTGGCTCAATGGAAGAAGCCAGATAGTGGTAGTGGAGGATTGCTTCTCTGAATGGAGGCCTGACTAGTGGTGTGCCACAGAGATCAGTACTGGGTCCATTGTTGTTTGTCATCTATATCAATGATCTGGATGATAATGTGGTCAATTGGATCAGCAAATTTCCTGATGATACAAAGATTGGAGGTGTAGTGGACAGTGAGGAAGGTTTTCAAAGCTTGCAGAGGGATTTGGACCAGCTAGAAAAATGGGCTGAAAAATGGCAGATGGAGTTTAATGCAGACAAGTGTGAGGTATTGCACTTTGGAAGGACAAACCAAGGTAGAACATACAAGGTAAATGGTAGGACACTGAAGAGTGCAGTAGAACAGAGGGATCTGGGGATGCAGATACATACTTCCCTAAAAGTGGCGTCACAGGTAGATAGGGTCGTAAAGAGTGCTTTTGGTACATTGGCCTTTATAAATCAAAGTATAAGAGTTGAAATGTTATGGTGAGGTTGTATAAGACATTGGTGAGGCCGAATTTAGATTATTGTGTGCAGTTTTGGTCACCTAATTACAGGAAGGATATTAATAAGGTTGAAAGAGTGCAGAGAAGGTTTACAAGGATGTTGCCAGGACTTGAGAAACTGAGTTACAGAGAAAGGTTGAATAGGTTAGGACTTTATTCCTAACCTATGGTTCGGCACAGACAAGAAGGGCCAAAAGGCCTGTTTCTGAGCTGTAATTTTCTATGGTTCTATGAATGCTAACATTGCATTTGCCTTCCTCACTGCTGACTGAACCTGCACATTAACGTTAAGAGAATCTTGAACAATGACTCCCAAGTCCCTTTGTGTTTCTGATTTCCTGAGCATTTTCCCAACAAGAAAGTTGATCTTTCTTTACACCCTAGCTATGACTGTAATACTACATTTTGCACTCTCTCATGTCCTTCTCTATGAATGGTATGCTTTGTCTGTATAGCATGCAAGAAACATGAGGGGAGAAGAATGAGGGGAGATTTGATAGAGGTATATAAAATTATGATGAATGCAAGCAGGCTTTTTCGACTGAGGCTAGGGGAGAAAAAAACTAGAGGACATGGGTTAAGGGTGAAGAGGGAAAAGTTTAAAGGGAATATTAGGGGGGTTTCTTCACACAGAGAGTGGTGGGAGTGTGGAATGAGCTGCCAGATAAAGTGGTGAATGCGGGCTCACTTTTAACATTTAAGAAAAACCTGGACAGGTGCATGGATGAGAGGGGTGTGGAGGGATATGGTCCAGGTGCAGGTCAGTGGGATTAGGCAGAAAAATGGTTCGGCATAGCCAAGAAGGGCCAAAAGGCCTGTTTCTGCGCTGTAATGTTCTATGGTTCTATGCATGGAAACACCACCACCAAGTTCCCCTCCAAGTTTGATTTGATTTGATTTAATTTATTATTGTCACATGTATTAGTATACAGTGAAAAGTGTTGTTTCTTGCATGCTATACAGACAAAGCATACCATTCATAGAGAAGGACATGAGAGAGTGCAAAATGTAGTATTACAGTCATAGCTAGGGTGTAAAGAAAGATCAACTTTCTTGTTGGGAAAATGCTCAGGAAATCAGAAACACAAAGGGACTTGGGAGTCATTGTTCAAGATTCTCTTAACGTTAATGTGCAGGTTCAGTCAGCAGTGAGGAAGGCAAATGCAATGTTAGCATTCATAGAACCATAGAACCATAGAAAATTACAGCTCAGAAACAGGCCTTTTGGCCCTTCTTGTCTGTGCCGAACCATTTTATGCCTAGTCCCACTGACCTGCACTTGGACCATATCCCTCCACACCCCTCTCATCCATGAACCCGTCCAAGTTTTTCTTAAATGTTAAAAGTGACCCCGCATATACCACTTTATCCGGCAGCTCATTCCACACTCCCACCACTCTCTGCGTGAAGAAGCCCCCCCTAATATTCCCTTTAAACTTTTCTCCTTTCACCCTTAACCCATGCCCTCTGGTTTTTTTCTCCCCTAGCCTCAGTGGAAAAAGCCTGCTTGCATTCACTCTATCTATACCCATCAAAATCTTATACACCTCTATCAAATCTCCCCTCAATCTTCTACGCTCCAGGGAATAAAGTCCCAACCTATTCAATCTCATGTCGCGAGGGCTGGAATACAAGAGCAGGGATGTACTCCTGAGGCTGTATAAGGCTGTGATCAGACCCCATTTGGAGTATTGTGAGCAGTTTTGGGCCGCATATCTAAGGTAGGATGTGCTGGCCTTGCAAAGGGTCCAGAGGAGGTTCACAAGAATGATCCCTGGAATGAAGAGCTTGTCGTATGAGGAGCGGTTGAGGACTCTGGGTCTGTACTTGTTGGAGTTTAGAAGGATGAGGGGGGATCTTATTGAAACTTACAGGATACTGTGAGACCTGGATAGAGTGGACGTGGAGAGGTTTCCACTAGTAGGGAAAACTAGAACCAGAGGGCACAACCTCAGGCTAAAGGGATGATCCTTTAAAACAGAGATGAGGAAGTATTTCCTCAGCCAAAGAGTGGTGAATCTGTAGAACTCTTTGCTGCAGAAGGCTGTGGAAGCCAGGTCATTGAGTGTCTTTAAGACTGTCCACGGGGATAGTGCCAGAGGACTGGAGAGTAGCGAATGTTGTTCCTCTGTTCAAGAAAGGAAATAGGAATGACCCTGGTAATTATAGGCCGGTTAGTCTTACTTCGGTGGTCGGCAAGTTAATGGAAAAGATCCTGAGGGATAAGATTTACGACCATTTAGAAAGATGCAGCTTAATCCGGGATAGTCAACATGGATTCGTGAAGGGTAAGTCTTGCCTCACAAATTTGATTGAATTTTTTGAGGAGGTAACTTAGTGTGTCAATGAAGGTAGAGCAGTTGATGTCATATACATGGATTTTAGTAAGGCGTTCAATAAGGTCCCCCATGGTCGGCTCATGAAGAAAGTAAGGAGGTGTGGGATAGAGGGAAATTTGGCTGATTGGATAAGTAACTGGCTATCTCATAGAAGACAGAGGGTGGTGGTGGATGGAAAATTTTCAGACTGGAGACCAATTACCAGCGGTGTACCACAAGGATCAGTGCTGGGTCCTCTGCTATTTGTGATTTTTATAAATGACTTGGAGGAAGGGGCTGAAGGGTGGATCAGTAAATTTGCAGATGACATCAAGATTGTTGGAGTAGTGGATGAGGTGGAGCGCTGTTGTAGGCTGAAAAGAGACATAGATAGGATGCAGAGCTAGGCTGAAAAATGGCAGATGGAGTTTAACCCTGATAAGTGCGAGGTGATTCATTTTGGTCGGACAAATTTGAATGCGGATTACAGGGTCAAAGGTAGGGTTCTGAGGAATGTGGAGGAACAGAGAGATCTTGGAGTTCATATCCACAGATCTCTGAAGGTTGCCACTCAAGTGGATAGAGCCGTGAAGAAGGCCTATAGTGTGTTAGCGTTTATTAACAGGGGGAGTGAGTTTAAGAGCCGTGGGGTTATGCTGCAACTGTACAGGACCTTGGTGAGACCACATTTGGAATATTGTGTGCAGTTCTGGTCACCTCACTATAAGAAGGATGTGGAAGCACTGGAAAGAGTGCAAAGGAGATTGACCAGGATGCTGCCTGGTTTGGAGGGTAGGTCTTATGAGCAAAGGTTGAGGGAGCTCGGGCTTTTCTCTTTAGAGCGGAGGAGGTTGAGAGGCAACTTAATAGAGGTTTATAAGATGATGAGGGGGATAGATAGAGTGGACGTTCAGAGACTATTTCCTCGGGTGGATGTAGCTGTTACTAGGAGGCATAACTATAAGGTTCGTGGTGGAAGATATAGGAGGGATGTACGAGGTAGGTTCTTTACTCAGAGAGTGGTTGGGGTGTGGAATGGACTGCCTGCTGTGATAGTGGAGTCGGACACTTTGGGAACTTTCAAGCGGTTATTGGATAGGCACATGGAGTACACTAGAATGATAGGGAGTGGGATGGCTTGATCTTGGTTTCGGAAAAGGTTCGGCACAACATCGTGGGCCGAAGGGCCTGTACTGTGCTGTACTGTTCTATGTTCTATGTTCTAACCACACTGTGGGTATACCTGTGAATTGCATTGGATCAAGAAGGTGGTTCACCGCCACCTACTGAAAGGAAATTAGGGATGGTAATAAATATTGGCCTCACCTGTGACACCCACATTCCATGGAATCAAAAAAAAAGTTCTCATTGTAAATAACTAAATATATGAAGAGTCAGAAAGTTAGTCCTGTAACAAAGGTGTCATTGTGACATTCTCTATATATTTTTAGAAGGCTAATTTCTTTTTGAAATGGACACAAGGAGCCTTAATATGGCTGCTAAAAATCACCGACCTTTCCAACTGCAACATTTTTCTTGCTTCTAAAAAGCTCCAAGTGATTTGCAAATGGACACACCCAGATATGTGAAGACAAAGAACAAAGAAAAGTACAACACAGGAACAGGCCCTTTGGCCCTCCAAACCTGCGCGGATTATGATGCCTGCCTAAACTAAAACCATGTGCACTTACGGAGTCTGTATCCTTCCATTCCCATCCTATTCATATATTCGTCTAGTTGTCCCTTAAATGATTAGATTTGATTTGATTTATTATTGTCACATGTATTATCATACAGTGAAGAGTATTGTTTCTTCACGCTATACAGATAAAACATACCGTTCATAGAGAAGGAAATGAGAGTGCAGAATGTAGTGTTACAGTCATAGCTAGGGTGTAGAGAAAGATGAAATTAATGCAAGGTAAGTCCATTCAAAAGTCTGATGGCAGCAGGGAAGAAGCTGTTCTTGAGTCGGTTGGTACGTGACCTCAGACTTTTGTATATTTTTCTCGAAGGAAGAAGGTGGAAGAGAGACAGTAAGGGGTGCGTGGGGTCCTTAATTATGCCGGCTGCTTTGCCAAGACAGCGGGAAGTATAGACAGAGTCAATGGATGGAAGGCTGGTTTGCGTGATGGATTGGGCTACATTCACGATGATGCTATCGTACCTGCTCCCTCCACCTCCTCAAGCAGCGCGTTCCAGACATTCACCACCCTCTGTGTCAAGAAATTGCCTCACACATCTCCTCTAAACTTTTCCCCACACACCTTAAACCTACGTCCCCTAGTCCTTGACTTTTCTACCCTAGGAAAGAGCATCTGACTATCCACTCTGTCCATGCCACTCATAATCTTGTAGACATCTATCAGGTCACCCCTCAACCTCCGTCATTCCAGTGAGAACAAACTGAGTTTATTCAACCTCTCCTCATAGGTAATAACCTACAGACCAGGCAACACCCTGGTAAACCTCTTCTGTACTCTCTCCAAAGCATCCATATTCTTCTGATAGTGTGGTGACCAGAATTGGACACAATATTCTAAATGATGCCTCACTAAGGTTCTGTACAGCTGCAGCCTGGCCTGCCAATTTTTAGACTCAATGCCCCGACTGATGAAAGCAAGCATGCCGTATGAATTCTGCCTGTCAATACTCCTAAGGGTTCTACCATTTACTGTATAATTCTTACATGCATTGGACCTTCCAAAATGCATTATCTCACACTTGTCTGGATTAAACTCCATTTGCCATTTCTCCACCCAAGTCTCCAACCGGTTTATATCTTGCTGTATCCTCTGACAATCCTCTTCACGATCCGCAACTCCACCAATTTTTGTGTCGTCTGCGAACTTACTAATCAAACCAGCTACATTTTCCTCCAAATCATTTATACATACTACGAACAACAAAGGTCCCAAAACTGATCCCTGTGGAACACAGCTAGTCACAGCCTTCTATTCAGAAAAGCCCCCTACTGCTACCCCCTGTCTTCTATGGCCAACACAGTAAGAAGTCTGACAATACCAGGTTAAAGTCCAACAGGTTTATTTGGTCACAAAAGCCACTAGCTTTCGGAGCGCTGCCCCTTCGTCAGGTAAGTGGGAGTTCTGTTCACAAACAGGGCATATAAAGACACAAACTCAATTTACAAAATAATGGTTGGAATGTGAGTCTTTACAGGTAATCAAGTCTTAAAGGTACAGACAATGAGAGTGGAGAGAGCGTTAAGCACAGGTTAAAGAGATGTGTATTGTCTCCAGACAGGACAGTTAGTGAGATTTTGGGGGTTACAGATAGTGTAACATGAACCCAAGATCCCGGTTGAGGCCGTCCTCATGTGTGCGGAACTTGACTATCAGTCTCTGCTCAGCGACTCTGCGTTGTCGTGTGTCATGAAGGCCACCTTGAAGAACGTTTACCCGAAGATCAGAGGCCGAATGCCCGTGACTGCTGAAGTGTTCCCGAACAGGAAGAGAACACTCCTGCCTGGTGATTGTCGAGCGGTGTTCTATGGCCAAGCCAGTTCTGTATCCATCTTGCCATCTCTCCTCTGATCCCGTGTGACTTCACCTTTCGTACCTGTCTACCATGAGATACCTTGTCAAAGACTTTACTGAAGTCCATGTCTACACCATCCACTCCTTTCCCTCATCTATCATCTTCATCACTTCCTCGAAAAACATGATCCAGTTTGTGAGGCACGACCTTCCCTTCATAAAACCATGCTGTCTATCACTAATAAGTTCATTTGTTTCCAAATGTGAGTAAATCCTATCCCTAAGAATCTTTTCCAATAATTTCCCTACCACTGATGTCAGGCTCACTGGCCTGTAATTTCCTGGATTATCCCTGCTGCCCTTCTTAAACAATGGAACAACGTTGGCTATCCTCCAGTCCTCTGGAACTTCATCTGTAGCCAATGAGGATACAAAGATTTCTGTCAAGGCCTCAGCAATTTCCTCCCTTGCCTCCTTCTCATCAGGCCCTGAGGACTTATCTACTTTAATGCTTTTTAAGATGCCCAAAACCTCCTCCTTTTTGATAGACCTTATGAATGCTTCCTTTTTCTTTTTGACAAGGCTCATAATATCCCTCGTTATCGAGGGTTCCCAATACTTGCCACACTTATCCTTCATCCTCGTAGGTACATGCCAGTCCTGAATTCCAATCAACTGATATTTGAAAGACTCCCACATGTCGTCTGTTGATTTACTCTCAAACAGTCTCCCCCAATCTACAGATCCTGCCTAATGTAGTTCGTCTTCCCCCAATTTAACACCTTTGCCCGAGGACCCCTCTTGTCCTTATCCACAAGCACCTTACAAGTTATGGAATTATGATCACTGTTCCCGACATTTGAAATTTTATGCACATTTCCACAATTGTAAACAGAAAAATATTGACAATGGCTTTCCTGGAGGTGTAAATTGTCCTTTCCAGCTACCCAAATCTGGAAAAATGGGAACCATTCAAGTTAATGACTGAGATTTCTAAATGGTTAATTACCTAAGCTAAAGGGTAGGCTTAGAGGGCTGACACAGGCTCGGGGGGCCGGAGGGCCTGTTCCTGTGCTGTGCATTTTCTTATAATGGGTGGAATTTTCTGGTCCTGCCTGTCCTCGAACCAGAAAGCTTTGCCCAAATCAACAGACCTTTCACTGGTCTGTCAAATTACCTGTCCCGCCCTGCAACAATGCCCACAGTGGGCGGGACTGGAAGATTTAGGCCAATGGATGGAGCCAATACCAAACCAGGGCAAATCAATTTTTCATCTGGAAGCAGGAGGTGACATAATCTAGAACTAGTGGACTCAGTTTAAAAAAAACGACTGTCATTTAAGATGGAGAAGAGAAGATTTTGTTTTCTCTCTGAGGGTCATGATTCTTTAAAATTTTCTTCCCTGAATAATGGTTGAGGCAGGGTCAATGAATATTTTTCAGGCAGAGGTAGATAGGTTCTGATTAACAAAGGAGTCAAAGATTATTGGAGGTAGCTGGGATGTGAAGTTGAGGGCACAAACAGATCAGCCATGATTTTATTGAATGACAGAGCAGTTTTGAGAGGCCAAGTGGCTCTTAATTTGCATATACATGCGACAATTTAGGATACTAACTATTTTGAGTCTTGAATTATATAAAGTCCAATGGAGAACAGTCATTTTGTGCAAAATTTCCAGGAATTACTCTGAGAGACACATTTGAGATGGTTCTCAGCCAACAGAGACCAAGAGAAGTTCTGTTGAATCTGCATAATCTTTAAGTGTGGCAACCACAGAACTATTGAGGAAGAAGAAACATTGGGCAGAATTCTCCCATTTTGGGACTGACTGCAATGGCCAGAATGGTGGCCCCCACCAGATTCTGCACTTGGAACATCATCGATGATGTACAGCTGAGTTCCCCTCCGAATCACCTGGCAGCCAGCAGCTGGTTCGTTTGCCCATTGTTAGCTTGTGAGTTTCAAGGTCCCATTGCAATAATTAAACACCAGTCCAGTACACTCATATCGCATTTTCCAGTCCACCTGTCTTCACCAGACCATGCAGGATGTTTGGAACCCAGTAGCAAAAACAAAGTAGAATCAAGAAGAAGGCAGCACCAGCTTTCAGATGCAGAACCCTCCCTATTCAGAAATCCCAGGCCCCCAGCATGTGCTGTGCCCTTAGGATGCTTCAAAAAGCACAGAAACCTCATTTGTCTGGTCTGAGAGGCCGTTGCCCAGGAGGCCAGTGCACCTGCCACCGCCCACAAAGAACTATCCAGCACAGGAACTGGATGAATAATCTCATCCACTCTGCCATGCTAAGTCCTCTCTCAGCTCCTTCCACTAACAAACTCTCAGAAAGGCATCATGTACTCAAATGGCTGCTCTCTTCATGGATCTCACATTTTCAGTGGTGGGAAACATATATCAACACTCTCTCAACAAAACTTTCTCAAAACCAAAATCCCATCTCTCTTTTCACTCAAACTCCAATGTTTGTCCCTTCTGGGGAGGGCTCACCACACACAAGGATATCTATCTTCCCAACTAGTGCTCAATCCTTTCTGATCACGTCTCTTTTTTTGTCTAAATGTGCGCACAACAAATGTGATTGAACCCAAACCTAGGCAGAGGCGGCAGCAATCATCACCATCAGTTGGTTTGAGAAGGCTGCTGCTAATCTCACTGATTTTAGCCTCTCACAATAACCTTGTACAGCTCTCAGCCCCATCACTTCACTGAATCCTGAAATTGATACTGAGTGCAATGCAGTCTGAATTAGCTTCAGCTCATCTGCTAAAACTGCCCTTTGTACTTTTTAGGCACCAGCAGACTCCAGCCAGCTAGCCCAGCAGCTATCTGAGCCCCTGCAGCAGCATTAAAAATTCCAGGTCTCAGGAAGAAACATCACAGTGCTCACCCATGCTCCACCAGTGCAAAGTCACACAAGTCGGTATCACATAGCTCAAGGTTAGAATCGGAGTTACTTTCTGGTGAACACTTCACAGATATGTCCCCCCAACTTGTTCTTCTTGAAGGTACCTAGATTCTTCTTCTAAATATTCTTCTCAAGGGAAGCTAGTCTAGCCCAACACACTTTTGTAATGTGATCCATTTTGCTACAATTCCTGCATTGATTTGCTCCAGTATTCTATTGCTGGACGGTCCATTTTGGGGCATCTACGACATGTTTATTGCTGTTCGCAACTGGTGGACTTTCATTCAAGGTACAAAATTGTGAAGCCTCTTTAACAGCCAATTCCATTACACTGTGGTTTCTACTGCTGTCTTTAAAGTCAAAGCATATCCAGTAAGCAATTTTCTTTGGTTTAGTCTCATTTTGGAAACCACAAACCAAGATGATTTTGAAGAGTATATTCTAATGGCTCACCAAACTCACAATCTTGTGCAGGCCTTTTTAAGGTCACCACAAACTGAGCAATGCTTTCACCTTCTACTTGATTCTGTCAGTATAGACCACTATATGGATTTTAGTAAAGCGTTTGACAAGGTCCCTCACGGCAGGCTGGTGCAAAAGGTTAAATCTCACAGGATAAAAGGTGAGCTAGCTAGATGGGTGGAGAACTGGCTTAGCCATAGAAGACAGAGGGTAGCAGTGGAGGGGTCTTTTTCAGGTTGGAGGTCTGTGACTAGTAGTGTTCCGCAGGGCTCTGTACTGGGACCTCTGCTGTTTGTGATATATATAAATGATTTGGAGGAAGATGTAGCAGGTGTGATCAGTAAGTTTGCGGACGACATGAAGATTGCTGGAGTTGCGGATAGTGATGAACATTGTCAGAGAATACAGCAGGATATAGATAGGCTGGAACATTGGGCGGAGAAATGACAGATGGAATTTAATCCAGATAAATGGGAAGTGATGCATTTCGGTAGATCTAATGTAAGGGGGAGCTATACAATAAATGGCAGAACCATCAGGAGTATAGACACACAGAGGGACCTGGGTGTACAAGTCCACGGATCCTTAAAGGTGGCAGCACAGGTGGAGAGGGTGGTGAAGAAGGCATATGGCATGCTTGCCTTTATTGGACGGGGCATAGAATATAAAAGTTGGCATATGATGTTGCAGCTGTATAGAACGATGGTTAGGCCACATTTGGAATACTGCGTCCAGTTCTGGTCGCCACACTACCAGAAGAACGCGGAGGCTTTGGAGAGAGTACAGAGAAGGTATACCAGGATGTTGCCTGGTATGGAGGGTCTTAGCTATGAGGAGAGATTGGGTAAACTGGGGTTGTTCTCCCTGGAAAGATGGAGGATGAGGGGCGACCTAATAGAGGTGTATAAAATTATGAAGGGCATAGATAGGGTGAACAGTGGGAAGCTTTTTCCCAGGTCGGAGGTGACGAACACAAGGGGTCACAGGTTCAAGGTGAGGGGGGCAAGATTCAACACAGATGTCAGGGGGACGTATTTTACACAGAGGGTGGTGGGGGCCTGAAATGCACTGCCAAGCAAGGTGATTGAGGTGGACACACTGGGATCGTCTAAGACTTATCTAGATAACCACATGAACGGACTGGGAATAGAGGGATACAAAAGAATGGTCTAGTGGGCACATGAGCGGCGCAGGCTTGGAGGGCCGAAGGGCCTGTCCCTGTGCTGTATTGTTCTTTGTTCACTAAGCTTAACATCGGTAGTGGAGAAAATTCTCGAATCCATGATCATGGACTTCATAGCGGAGCATTTAGAAAGCAGCAGCAGGATCAGACAGAGTCAGCACGGATTTATGAAGGAGAAATCATGTTTGGCAAATCTACTGGAATTCTTTGAAGATGTAACTAGTAGAGTTGACAAGGGGGAGCCAGTTGATGTGATATATTTGGACTTTCAGAAAGTCTTTGACAAAGTTCCACACAAGAGATTATCATGCAAGGTTAAAGCACATGGGATTGGTGGTGGTGTATTGAGATGGATAGAAAACTAGTTGGCAGAGAGGAAACAAAGAGTAGGAATTAATGGGTCCTTTTGAAATTGGCAGGCAATAACTAGTGGGGTGCCACAGGGATAGGTACTGGGATCCCAGCTATTCACAATATATATGAATGATTTGGATGAGGGAACAAAATGTAACATCTCAAAGTTTGCAGATGGTATCAAGTTGGGTGGGAGGGTGAACTGTGATGTGGATGCAGAGATTCTTCAGAATGATCTGGACAGGTTGGGTGAGTGGACAAATCAATGGCAGATGCAGTATACTTTGGATAAATGTGAGGTTATTCACTTTGCAAGCAAAAACAAGAAGGCAGATTGCTACCTGAATGGCTATAAATTGGGAGAGGGGAGTGTGCAGCGGGACCTGGTTGTCCTTGTGCACCAGTTGCTAAAATTGCAGCAGGCAGTAAAGAAGGCAAATGGTATGTTGGCCTTCATTGCGAGAGGTTTCAAGTACAGAAGCAGGGCTGTGTTGTTGCAATTATACAGGGCCTTGGTGAGACCACACCTAGAGTATTGTATGCAGTTTTGGTCTCCTTTTCTGAGGAAAGATGTTCTTGCTTTCGAGGGAATGCAGCGAAGGTTTACCAGGCTGATTCCGGGGATGGCGGGACTGATATATGAGGAGAGATTGACTAGGTTAGGATTATTTTTGCTGTAGTTCAGATGAATGAGGGGCGATCTCATAGAGACTTATAAAATTCTAACAGGACTAGACAGGGTAGATGCAGGGAGAATGTCCCCGATGGTGGGGAGTCCAGGACCAGAGGTCACAGTCTGAGGATTCAGGGTAGACCATTTAGGACAGAGGTGAGGAGACGTTTCTTCACCCAAAGAGTAGTGAGCCTGTGGAATGCATTATCACAGGAAGTAGTTGATGCCAAAACATTGAATGTATCCAAGAGGCTGCTCAATATAGCATTTGGGATGAATGGGATCAAAGGTTATGGGGAAAAAGCAGGATTAGGCGATTGAGTTGGACGATCAGCCATGATCGTAATGAATGGCGGAGCAGGCTCGAAGGGCCAAATGGCCTCCCCCTGCTCCTATCTTCTATGTTTTCTATGTAAAGAGAAAAAGATTAACAAAAACGAATGTAGGCCTGTTCCAGTCAGAAACTGGAGAATTCATAATAGAGAACAAAGAAAGTCCGAGGAATTAATTTCGTATTTTGCTTCATAAAACATGTTTTCGTGGGGAGCTGAAAGAAATCAGTATTGGTAGAGAAATTTAGAGGAGGAAGGTGGATAAATATCCCGGTCTTGATCATAGAATCATAGAATTCATACTCTTGATAATCTTCATCCCCTGGAAATAGTAGATCCATTGGTGATTATTTTCCAAAATTCTTTGGACCCTGCACTGGTTTCTAAAGATTGGATAGTAGCTAATGTAAGCCCGCTATTCAAAAAGGGAGGTCAAGAGAAATCAGGGAACCATTGAGCCTAACTTCAGTACTGGGGAAGATGCTAGAGTCCATCCTCAATAACTCAGCATTTGGAAGGTAGTGATGTAATCAGACTAAGTCAGCATGGATTTACAAAAGGGGTATCGTGCTGGATGAATCTATTGGCATTCTTTGAGGTTGTAACTAGTAGAGTTGACCGAGGAGAACCAGTGGATATGGTTTATCTAGACTTTCAGAAGGCTTTTGACAAGGTCTCACATAACAGACTACAATGTAAAGTTGAAGCACATGGGATTGCAGGTAATATCTTGAGATGGGTAGAAAGCTGGTTAGCAGATAGGAAGCAAAGAGTTGGCAAAAATGGGTCTTTTTCTGATTGGCAGTCAGTGACTAATGGGGTTCCGCAGGGATCTGTGCTCAGACTCCAACTGGTCACATTATATATTAATGATTTGGAAGAGGGAACTCAATGTATTATCTCCAAGTTTGCAAATACGAAGTTGGATGGGAGGGTGAGCCATGAGGAGGAAGCAGAGATGCTTCAGCATAATTTGGACAGGCTGAGTGTGTGGGCATGTGCACGGCAGATGCAGTATAATGTGGATAAATGTGAGGTTATCCATTTTGGTAGCAACAATAGGATGACAGATTATTACCCAAATGGGTGTAAATTGAGAGAGGTGGAAAGTGAAGGGTCCTCGTGCATCAATTGTTGAAAGTAAGCACAGGTACAGCAGGCAATAGAAAAGCCAAATAGTACATTGGCCTTAATAGTGAGAGGATTTGAGTATAGGTATAGGGATGTTTTGCGGAAATTGTATAGGGCGTTGGCAAGGCCACATCTGGAGTAGTTTTGTTGTTCTTATCTGAGGAAGGATGTCCTTACTATAGAGGGAGTAAAGCAAAGGTTTACCAGGCTGATTCCTGGGATGGCAGGTCTGTCATATGAGGAAAGACAAAGTCGGTTAAGATTATATTCACTGGAGTTTAGAAGAATGAGAGGAGTTCTCATAGAAACTTATAAAATACTCACAGGCTTAGACAGAGTAGATTCAAAAAGAAAGTTCCCAGTGGTGGGGAAGTCCAGAAAAAGGGGTCATAATTTGAGGATTTATTTTATGAATTTGCTCACCCCTAGTTGCCTTTGAGAAGGTGGTGGTGATACAACTAAGTGCCTCGTTAGGCCATTTCTGAGGGCAGTTGAGAGTCAACCACATTGCTGTGGCTCTGGAGTCCCATGTAGGCCAAACCAGGTAAGGATTCCCTTCCCTGAAAGATATTAGTCAAAGAGTCATCGATGTTTACAGCATGGAAACATGCCCTTTGGCCCAACTTGTCCATGCTGCTCTTTTCTTTCAACCGCTAAGCTAGTCCCAATTGCCCGCTTTTGGCCCATATCCCTCTCCACCCATCTTACCCATGTGACTGTCTAAATGCATTTTAAAAGACAAAATTGTACCCACCTCTACTACTATCTCTGGCAGCTTGTTCGAGACACTCACCACTCTCTGTGTGAACAAATTGCCCTTCTGGACCCTTTTGTATCTCTCCTCTCTCTGCTTAAACCTATGCCCTCTAGTTTTAGACTACCCTACCTTTGGGGAAATATGTTGACTATCTAGCTGATCTATGCCCCTCATTCTTTTATAGACCTCTATAAGATCATCCATAAGCCTTCTACGCTGCAGGGGAAAAAATCCCAGTCTATCCAGTCACTCTTTATAACTCAAATCATCAAAACCTGGTAGCATCCTAGTAAACCTTTTCTGCACTCTTTCTTGTTTAATAATATCCTTTCTATAATAGGATTACCAGAACAGTGTTCCAAGTGTGGCCTTACCAATGTCTTGTACAACTTCAACAAGACATCCCAACTCCTGTATTTAATGTTCTGACCAATGAAACCAAGCATGCCAAATGCCTTCTTCACCACTCTGTCCACTTGTAACTCCATTTTCAAGGAGCTATAAACCTGTACCTCTAGATTTCTTTGTTATGTAACTCTTCCCAACACCCTACCATTAACTGAGTAAGTCCTGCCCTGGTTCAATCTACCAAAATGCATCACCTTGCATTTATCTAAATTAAACTCCATCTGCCATTCATCAGCCCACTGGCCCAATTGATCAAGATCCCGTTGCAATCCTAAATAACTTTCTTCACTGTCCACTATGCCACCAATCTTGGTGTCATCTGCAAACTTACTAACCATGCCTCCTAAACTCTCATCCAAATCATTAATATAAATGATAGATAATAGTGGACGCAGCACCGATCCCTGAGGCACACTGGTGGTCACAGGCCTCCAGTTTGAAAAACAACCTTCTACAACCATCCTCTGTCTTCTGTCATCAAGCCAATTTTGTATCCATTTGGCCCCATCACTCTCATCCCATGAGACTTAACCTTATACAACAACTTAACATGCAGTACCTTGTCAAAGGCCTTGCTAAAGTCCATGTAGACAACATTAGCTGCACTGCCCTCATATACCTTCTTGGTTTCCCCTTCAAAAAACTCAATCAAATTTGTGAGACATGATTTTCCACTCACAAAGCCATGCTGATTGTCCCTGATCAGTCCTTGCTTCTCTAAATGCCTGTAGATCCTATCTCTCAGAATACCTTCTCACAACGTACCCACTATAGATATTAGGCTCACCGGCCTGTAGTTCCCAGGTTTTCCCTGCAGCACTTCTTAAACAAAGGCATAACATTTGCCACCCTCCAATCTTCAGGCACTTCACATATGGCTCTCGATGATTCAAATATCTCTGCTAGGCGACCCACAATTTCCTCCCTAGTCTCCCACAACATCCTGGGATACACTGAGAACACAGAACATAGAACATTACAGTGCAGTACAGGCCCTTCGGCCCTCAATGTTGCGCTGACCAGTGAAACAAATCTAAAGCCCATCAAACCCACACTATTCCAATATCATCCATATGTTTATCCAATGACCATTTAAATGCCCTTAATGTTGGCGAGTCCACTACTGCTGCAGGCAGGGCATTCCAACCCTTACTACTCTCTGAGTGAAGAACCTACCTCTGACATCTGTCCTAAATCTATCACCCCTCAATTTAAAGCTATGTCCCCTCGTGCGAGCTATCACCATCCGAGGAAAAAGGCTCTCACTATCCACCCTATCTAATCCTCTGATCATCTTGTATGCCACTATTAAGTCACCTCTTAACCTTCTTCTCTCCAACGAAAACAACCTCAAGTCCCTCAGCCTTTCCTCATAAGACCTTCCCACCGTACCAGGCAACATCCTGGTAAATCTCCTCTGCACCCTTTCCAATGCTTCCACATCCTTCCTATAATGCGGCGACCAGAACTGTACGCAATACTCCAAGTGCGGCCGCACCAGAGTTTTGTACAGCTGCAACATGACCTCCTGGCTCTGAAATTCAATCCCTCAAGGGCAGGTCGTGCCTTACGAGCCTGGTTGAGTTCTTTGAAAATGTGACCAAACACATTGACGAAGGAAGAGCGGTGGATGTGGTCTATATGGACTTCAGCAAGGCGTTCGATAAGGTCCCCCATGCAAGACTTCTTGAGAAAGTGAGAGGGCATGGGATCCAAGGGGCTGTTGCCTTGTGGATCCAGAACTGGCTTGCCTGCAGAAGGCAGAGAGTGGCTGTGGAGGGGTCTTTCTCTGCATGGAGGTCAGTGACCAGTGGAGTGCCCCAGGGATCTGTTCTGGGACCCTTGCTGTTTGTCATTTTCATAAATGACCTGGATGAGGAAGTGGAGGGATGGGTTGGTAAGTTTGCTGACGACACCAAGGTAGGTGGTGTTGTGGATAGTTTGGAGGGATGTCAGAAGTTGCAGCGAGACATAGATAGAATGCAAGACTGGGCGGAGAAGTGGCAGATGGACTTCAACCCGGATAAGTGTGTGGTGATCCATTTTGGCAGATCCAATGGGATGAAGCAGCAGTATAATATGAAGGGTACCATTCTTAGCAGTGTAGAGGATCAGAAGGACCTTGGGGTCCGGGTCCATAGGACCCTTAAATCGGCCTCGCAGGTGGAGGATGCGGTCAAGAAGGCGTACGGCGTACTGGCCTTCATTAATCGAGGGATTGAGTTTAGGAGTCGGGAGATAATGCTGCAGCTTTATAGGACCCTGGTTAGACCCCACTTGGAGTACTGCGCGCAGTTCTGGTCACCTCATTACAGGAAAGATGTTGAAGCCATTGAAAGGGTGCAGAGGAGATTTACAAAGATGTTGCCTGGATTGGGGGGCATGCCTTATGAGGATAGGTTGAGGGAGCTTGGTCTCTTCTCCCTGGAGAGCCGAAGGATGAGAGGTGACCTGATAGAGGTTTACAAGATGTTGAGAGGTCTGGATAGGGTAGACTCTCAGAGGCTATTTCCAAGGGCTGAAATGGTTGCTACGAGAGGACACAGGTTTAAGGTGCTGGGGGGTAGGTACAGAGGAGATGTCAGGGGTAAGTTTTTCACTCAGAGGGTGGTGGGTGAGTGGAATCGGCTGACGTCGGTGGTGGTGGAGGCAAACTCGTTGGGGTCTTTTAAGAGACTTCTGGATGAGTACATGGGATTTAATGGGATTGAGGGCTATAGATAGGCCTAGAGGTGGGGATGTGATCGGCGCAACTTGTGGGCCGAAGGGCCTGTTTGTGCTGTGGCTTTCTATGTTCTATGTTCTATGTTCTAATAAAAGCTAACACTCCGTACGCTTTCTTAACAACCCTATCAACCTGGGTGCCAACGTCCAGGGATCTATGCACATGGACATCGAGATCTCTCTGCTCATCCACACTACCAAGTATCTTACCATTAGCCCAGTACTCTGTAATCCTGTTACTCCTTCCAAAGTGAATCACCTCACACTTTTCCGCATTAAACTCCATTCGCCACCTCTCAGCCCAGCTCTGTCCCTCTGTAACTTGCAACAAGCTTCCGCACTGTCCACAACTCCACCGACTTTAGTGTCATCCGCAAATTTACGAACTCATCCTTCTACACCCTCATCCAGGTCATTTATAAAAATGACAAACAGCAGTGGCCCCAAAACAGATCCTTGCGGTACACCACTAGTAACTGAACTCCAGGATGAACATTTCCCATCAACCACCACCCTCTGTCTTCTGACAGCTCGCCAATTCCTGATCCAAACCGCTAAATCACCCTCAATCCCATGCCTCCGTATTTTCTGCAATAGCTTACCGTGGGGAACCTTATCAAATGCTTTACTGAAATCCATATACACCACATCAACTGCTTTACCCTCATCCACCTCTTTGGTCACCTTCTCAAAGAACTCAATAAGGTTTGTGAGGCACGTCCTACCTTTCACAAAACCGTGCTGACTATCCCTAATCAAATGATTCCTTTCTAGATGATTATAAATCCTATCTCTTATAATGCTTTCCAAAACTTTGCCCACAACAGAAGTAAGGCTCACTGGTCTATAATTACCAGGGTTGTCTCTACTCCCCTTCTTGAACAAGGGGACAACATCTGCTATCCTCCAGTCTTCTGGCACTATTCCTGTAGACAGTGACGACATAATGATCAAAGCCAAAGGCTCTGCAATCTCCTCCCTAGCCTCCCAGAGAATCCTAGGATAAATCCCATCTGGCCCAGGGGACTTACCTATTTTCACACTTTCCAGAATTGCTAACACCTCCTCCTTATGAACCTCAATCCCATCTAGTCCAATCGCCTGTATCTCAGTATTCTCCTCAACAACATTGTCTTTTTCTTGCGTGAATACTGACGAAAAATATTCATTTAGCGCCTCTCCTATCTCTTCAGACTCCACGCACAACTTCCCACTACTGTCCTTGACTGGCCCTAATCTTACCCTAGTCATTCTTTTATTCCTGACATACCTATAGAAAGCTTTAGGGTTTTCCTTGATCCTACCTGCCAAAGACTTCTCATGTCCCCTCCTGGCTCTTCTTAACTCTCTCTTTAGGTCCTTCCTGGCTAACTTGTAATTCTCAAGCGCCCTAACTGAGCCTCACGTCTCATCTTTACATCTTCACAAGAGATTCAACTTCTTTTGTAAACCACGGTTCCCTCGCTTGACCACTTCCTCCCTGCCTGACAAGTACAGACTTATCTAGGACACGCAGTAGCTGTTAGAACCATAGAACCATAGAAAATTATAGCTCAGAAACAGGCCTTTTGGCCCTTCTTGTCTGTGCCGAACCATTTTATGCTTAGTCCCACTGACCTGCACTTGGACCATATCCCTCCACACCCCTCTCATCCATGAACCCGTCCAAGTTTTTCTTAAATGTTAAAAGTGACCCCGCATTTACCACTTTATCCGGCAGCTCATTCCTTGAACAAGCTCCACATTTCAATTGTGCCCATTCCCTGCAGTTTCCTTCCCAAACCTATGCATCCTAAATCTCGCCTAATCGCATCATAATTTCCTTTCCCCCAGCTATAACTCTTGCCCTTCGGTATATACCTATCCCTTTCCATCGCTGAAGTAAACGTAATTGAATTGTGGTCACTATCACCAAAGTGTTCACCTACCTCCAAATCTAACACCTGGTCTGGTTCATTACCCAGTACCAAATCCAATGTGGCCTCGCGTCTTGTTGGCCTATCTACCTACTGTGTCAGGAAACCCTCCTGCAGACATTGGACAAAAACTGACCCCTCTAAAATACTCGAACTATAGCTTTTCCAGTCAATATTTGTCAAGTTAAAGTCCCCCATAACAACTACCCTGTTACATTCGCTCCTATCCAGAATCATCTTTGCAATCCTTTCCTCTGCATCTCCAGAACTTTTCAGAGGCCTATAGAAAACTCCCAACAGGGTGACCTCTCCTATCCTGTTTCTAACCTCAGCCCATACTACCTCAGAAGATGAGTCCTCATCAAACGTCCTTTCTGCCACCATAATACTGTCCTTGACTAACAATGCCACACCTCCCCCTCTTTTACCATCTGCCCTGCCCTTACTGAAACATCTAAGCCCCGGAACCTGCAACAACCATTCCTGTCCCTGCTCTATCCATGTCCCTGAGATGGTCACAACATTGAAGTCCCAGGTACCAACCCATGCTGCAAGTTCACCACCTTCATCAGGTCCCAGAGATTTATCTACCTTGATGCGCTTCCAGCCCCTCCTTCTCTGTAAGATGTACACTCAAGAGTGTGTATTAGTGAACCAGATGGGTTTTCCGACAATCAACAAGGGTTTCACGGTCGTCAGTAGATCCTTAATTCCAGATCTCTTTATTGAATTCAAATTCCACCATCTGCCATGGCGGGATTCAAACCCAGGTCCCCAGGACATTAGTTGAGTTTCTGGATTAATAGTCTAGTGATAATACCACTAGGCCATTGCCTCCCCATTAAGGGTAAACCTTTCGAACTGAGGTGAGTGGAAATTGCTTCACCCAGAGATTTGGGAATGTGTGGAATTCAGTTCCACAGAAAGTAGCTGAGGCCAACCCACTGTCTGATTTCAAGAAGAAATTAGATATAGCTCTCGGTGCTGAAGGGATCAAGCGATATGGGAGGAAGGGGGGATCAGAATATTGAATGTGACGATCAGTCATAAACAAAATAATTGGCAGAGCAGGCTCGAATGGCCGAATGGCCTACTTCTGCTTCTAATTTCTATGTTTCTAAACACAAAACAGCACTGATTTATAAAATGAAACAGGATCTCAGCTTTACTCATTAATGCGGGCAGAGGCTGGTTGGGGAGGTTGCTTCTTAGACCTATCCTGCTGCAATACTAACTATGGGGATTTGTTGCTGAGGTGATTCCAGATAGTACTTTCACATATTCATCTCCATGTTAATGCATTTCAACATCATTGGAGGGAGATGGAAGAAAAATGAATGCTGGCACCTTTTGCTGATTTCTGCCCCAGCTTTAAATATACCTTCATAGCTATCAGAGAGAATCTGCACCTGTTCATTCATAGATTTTAGCTTTGCATTGAGACAGGAACACATCAACTGTTTACAACTACACATGTGTCACTGGCTACCAGTTCTCTGTGTCTTTGCATATGACAGGCACTACCTGTCAAATCAACCCATCAATTACCCCTTAAACTGACCAATCAAAGTAGTCTGGACAGACAAAGTCTGCATATAATTATTATAAGTATTTTTGTCTTCTAGAATCATAATTATAAAATAATACAATTTTTTTTCCAGGTGACTATGACTAAAGGTGTTCCAAATTTAATAAATGCAACTCAAATGATTCACAATGTGTCACGATACTACAACACTTCACAGCAAATGACCTCCCTATTTATTAAAGTAGGTACTTTCATTTGCTCATGAATTTAATCTTTGAATACATCTACATTTTGATAACTCTGCCGTGATTGCATGTTACTGACTAGGTCACAAACCAAATGGTTACAGCTTGTAAGGAATATATCACTGAGGATGGCAGCATTCGTGTGTGGGACCAGGATTCTGAAGTCATCATTCGAAAAGTGGAGGTAAAACTTACTATATCCTCAATTCTGCTTCAGGGTGTTAAAATTCTACTTTTTAACAGCTGCACAAATTGCCACACTCTGGTGGAAGAGTACATAAGAATTCATATTGGACTGTGCCTCTGTCACACTTTCTCCTGTAATCAGCAGCAGGTCAGTATTTTCTCCTGCACCAGATATTCTACTTTGTTGTTAAAGGAAGAAGGAACATAGAATTTGGAAATTAAGGCAAAATATTGGAAGTGCTGGTCACCTGATGAGATTAAGAACATAGAACATAGGACAGTACAGCACAGAACAGGCCCTTCGGCCCACGATGTTGTGCCGAGCTTTATTTGAAACCAAGATCAAGCTATCCCACTCCCTATCATCCTGGTGTGCTCCATGTGCCTATCCAATAACCGCTTAAATGTTCCTAAAGTGTCTGACTCCACTATCACTGCAGGCAATCCATTCCACACCCCAACCACTCTCTGCGTAAAGAACCTACCTCTGATATCCTTCCTATATCTCCCACCACGAACCCTATAGTTATGCCCCTTGTAATAGCTCCATCCACCCGAAGCAATAGTCTTTGAACGTTCACTCGATCTATCCCCTTCATCATTTTATAAACCTCGATTAAGTCTCCCCTCAGCCTCCTCCGCTCCAGAGAGAACAGCCCTAGCTCCCTCAACCTTTCCTCATAAGACCTACCCTCCAAACCAGGCAGCATCCTGGTAAATCTCCTTTGCACTCTTTCCAATGCTTCCACATCCTTCTTATAGTGAGGTGACCAGAACTGCACACAATATTCCAAATGTGGTCTCACCAAGGTCCTGTACAGTTGCAGCATAACCCCACAGCTCTTAAACTCCAACCCCCTGTTAATAAAAGCTAACACACTATAGGCCTTCTTCACAGCTCTATCCACTTGAGTGGCAACCTTTAGAGATCTGTGGATATGGACCCCAAGATCTCTCTGTTCCTCCACAGTCTTCAGAACCCTACCTTTGACCCTGTAATCCACATTTAAATTAGTCCTACCAAAATGAATCACCTCACATTTATCAGGGTTAAACTCCATTTGCCATTTTGCAGCCCAGCTTTGCATCCTATCTATGTCTCTTTGCAGCCTACAACAGCCCTCCACCTCATCCACTACTCCACCAATCTTGGTGTCATCAGCAAATTTACTGATCCACCCTTCAGCCCCCTCCTCTAAGTCAAAGATAGATTATGAAACTAAACTAGCTCAAAATATAAAAAATGATAGTAAAAGTTTTTACAAGTATATAAAAAGGAATAGAGTGGCTAGAGTGAATGTTGGACCCTTGGAAGATGAGAGGGGGGATTTAATAGTGGAAAACGAGGAAATGGCTGAGACTTTAAATAAGTTCTTTGTGTCGGTCTTCACGGTGGAAGACACAAATAGTTTGCCGAATATTAGAGATCGAGAGTTGGTGGGAGGGGAGGTCCTTAATACAATTACTGTTACTAAGGAGGTGGTGCTTGGTAGACTAATAGGACTGAAGGTAGACAAGTCCCCGGGCCCGGATGGAATGCATCCCAGGGTACTGAAAGAAATGGCTGAGGTAATAGCAGATGCGTTAGCAGTAATTTATCAAAATTCGCTGGACTCTGGGGTAGTGCCGGCTGACTGGAAAACAGCTACTGTTACGCCGCTGTTTAAAAAAGGAAGTAGACAAAAGGCGGGTAACTACAGGCCGGTTAGCTTAACGTCCGTAGTTGGGAAGATGCTAGAGTCCATTATTAAAGAGGAAATAACAGAGCACCTGAATAAGAATGGTTCGATCAAGCAGACGCAGCATGGATTCATGAAGGGAAAGTCGTGTTTGACGAATCTACTGGACTTTTATGAAGATGTCACTAGTGCGGTTGACAGAGGGGAACCGGTGGATGTGGTGTTTTTAGATTTCCAGAAGGCGTTCGATAAGGTGCCTCACAAAAGGTTGCTGCAGAAGATTGGGGTACACGGAGTTAGGGGTAAGGTGTTGGCGTGGATTGGGGATTGGCTATCTAACAGGAAGCAGAGAGTTGGGATAAATGGGTGCTTTTCTGGTTGGCAGTTGGTGACCAGTGGCGTGCCGCAGGGATCGGTGCTGGGGCCTCAATTGTTTACCATTTACATAGATGATCTGGAGGAGGGGACTGAATGTAGGGTATTCAAGTTTGCTGATGACACGAAGGTGAGTGGGAAAGCGAATTGCGTGGAGGACGCGGAAAGTCTGCAGCGAGATTTGGATAGGCTGAGCGAGTGGGCGAGGATCTGGCAGATGGAATATAACGTTAGCAAATGTGAGGTTATCCACTTTGGAAGAAATAATAGTAAATTGGAATATTATTTAAATGGAGAAAAATTACATCGTGCGACTGTGCAGAGGGACCTGGGGGTCCTTGTGCACGAATCGCAAAAACTCAGTCTGCAGGTGCAGCAGGTGATCAAGAAGGCGAATGGAATGTTGGCCTTTATCGCGAGGGGGATAGAATATAAAAGCAGGGAGGTCTTGCTGCAACTGTACAAGGCACTGGTGAGGCCGCAACTGGAGTACTGTGTGCAGTTTTGGTCCCCTTATTTGCGAAAGGATATATTGGCCTTGGAGGGAGTGCAGAGAAGGTTCACCAGGTTGATACCGGAGATGAGGGGTGTAGCTTATGAGGAGAGATTAAACAGATTGGGTCTGTACTCGTTGGAGTTTAGAAGGATGAGGGGTGATTTTATAGAGACATATAAGATAATGAAGGGGCTGGATAGGGTAGAGGTGGAGAGATTCTTTCCACTTAGAAGGGAAACCAGAACTAGAGGGCACAGCCTCAAAATAAGTGGGGGCCGGTTCAGAACAGAGTTGAGGGGGAACTTCTTCTCTCAGAGGGTAGTGAATCTCTGGAATTCTCTGCCCATTGAAGTGGTGGAGGCTTCCTCGTTGAATATGTTTAAATCACGGGTAGATAGTTTTCTGATCGATAAGGGAATTAGGGGTTATGGGGAGCAGGCGGGTAAGTGGAACTGATTCGCTTCAGATCAGCCATGATCTTGTTGAATGGCGGGGCAGGCTCGAAGGGCCAGATGGCCTACTCCTGCTCCTATTTCTTATGTTCTTATGTTCTTATTAATGGGGGTGGGGGGGGGTGGGGGGGGTGGGGGGTGGTGTTGGATGGGGGGCTGGGGGGCGGGTGGGGGGGTGGGGGGGTGGGGGTGATGTGGGGGTGGGGGGTGGGGTGGGGTGGTTAGCGGGGGTGGGGGGATGGGGGGGATGTGGGGGTGGGGGGGGTGGGGGGGTGGGGTGGGGGTTTGGGGGCGTGGGGGTGGGGATGGGAGGGGGTGGGGTGGGGGTTGGGGTGGGGTGGCGGGGGGGTGGGGAGGATGTGGAGGGGGGGATGGAGGGGGGGGGGGTGGAGGTGCAAGCTGCCACTGGTGTCCAATCTCTGATCTTAGTGCTGACCTTGAGTCCTAGCTCTGACCTCAGGTCCTAGCGCTGCCAGCAGCCATCAATGGCGGGGCTAAGTTCATGAGCATGCTGAGGGAGTGTGAGGAAGCAGCAGCATTGTGGCAGTGCTGCTTTCCCTTCGCTCCAGTAAGGCAACACTGGCTGGGGCCAGTAGCGTTGAGGCTGTGTGGGGGATGGGTTGGGGTGTGGGTGTGTGAGAGAATGGGGGGGGGGGGGGGGGGGGGCGGTATGGGGGATGCCAGATGTGGGGGGTGGGGGTAGCTGGTTGGAGGCCCTATTGACTCCCTCCATGTCTCCCTCCCTTCTCCTAACCAAACCCACATTCCCCCTTTCCAAACTCTAGAATGGCGTTCCATATGGAGCCAATTGACATGGTGGTGATTCTTGTGGCTGTTGGTGATGCTGAGGAGGAGAAGGAGGAATTGTGGGCAGAACGAGGGCAGCCCAGACCACAGGCTGCAGCAGGAGGAGAGGGAGATGGCCGCCGGAGGCAAGAGCCGGCTGCCAGTCAGTCCGAGGGGGGTGCCAGGCAAGTGAGGATCTGGACACCCCAACAGTTCCGCACATGCATGTCATTCGAACAGCTGCTGGACAGCATGTGCTGCTCCAGGCTCCGGCTCTGCAAGGGGAGACACCTGTGCCATCTGCTGCAAGACTTGGCGTCTCGAGGCACAGAGGGACACCCACTCCCGGTAGTGGTGAACGTCATGGCAGCCCTCAACCTTTAGGCTGCTGGGTCCTTCCCGGCCACCAACGGGGAGCCCTGGCATCCATCTCGCAGTCCTCCATTTTTTTGAGGAGGTGACAAAAATGATTGACGAGGGAAGGGCTGTGGATGTTGTCTACATGGACTTTAGTAAGGCATTTGGCAAGGTTCCTCATGGCAGGCTGGTGCAAAAGATTAAATCCCATGGGATCAGGGGTGAACTAGCTCGATGGATTCAGAACTGGCTTGGCCATAGAAAGAAGTTTAACAACACCAGGTTAAAGTCCAACAGGTTTATTTGGTAGCAAAAGCCAAATAAACCTGTTGGACTTTAACCTGGTGTTGTTAAACTTCTTACTGTGTTTACCCCAGTCCAACGCCGGCATCTCCACATCTTGGCCATAGAAGACAGAGGGTAGCGGTGGAATGGTGTTTTTCTGAATGGAGGTCTTTAGCTAGTGGTATTCCGCAGGGATCAGCGCTGGGACCTGTTGTTTGTAATATATATAAATGACTTGGAAGAAAATGTAGCTGGTCTGATTAACAAGTTTGCAGATCATACTAAGATTGGTGGAGTTGCGGATTGTGATGAAGATTGTTAGGGAATACAGCAGGATATAGATAGGCTGGAAAATTGGGTGGAGAAATGGCAGATGGAATTTAATCTGGACAAATGCGAGGTGATGCATTTTGGTAGATCCAATTCAGGTGGGAACAATAAAATAAATGACAGAACCATCAGGAGCGTAGACACACAGAGAGATCTGGATGTACAGGTCCACAGATCCTTAAAAGTGGCAGCACAGGTGGAAAAGGGAGTGAAAAAAGCATATGGCATGCTTGCCTTCATCGGACAGGGCATTGAGTACAAAAGTTGGCAAATTATGTAACAGTTATATAACACGTTGGTTAGGCCACATTTGGAATACTGTGTCCAATTCTGGTCGCCACACTACCAGAAGGATGTGAAGGCTTTGGAGAGAGTATAGAAAAAGTTTACAAGGATGTTGCCTGGTATGGAGGGTATTAGCTATGAGAAGAGGTTGAATAAACTGGGATTGTTCTCCCTGGAAAGACAGAAGCTGAGGGGCGACCTGATAGAGATTTATAAGATTATGAGAGGTATAGATAGGGTGAACAGTTGGAAGCTTTTTCCCAGAGCAGAAATGACAATTAGAAGGAGGCACAAGTTCAAGGTAAGGGGTGTAAAGTAAAAGTAAAGTTTATTTATTAGTCACAAGTCGGCTTACATTCACACTGCAATGAAGTTACTGTGAAAATCCCCTAGTCATCACACTCCAGCGCTTGTTCGGGTGCACAGGGAGAATTTAAGATGGCCAATTCACCTAACAGGCACATCTTTGGACTGTGGGAGGAAACCGGAGCACCCGGAGGAAACCCACACAGACACAGGGCGAACTTGCAAACTCCACACAGACAGTGATCCAAGCCGGGAATCAAACCTGGGTCCCTGGTACTGTGAGACAGCAGTGCCACCCTGTTCAGTGGAGTTATGCGGGGGAAGCTTTTTTACACAGAGTGTGGTGGGGGCCTGGAATGCACTACCATGTGAGGTGGTTGAGACAAATACGTTAGCGACATTTAAGACTTACCTGGATAGATACATGAACAGACGGTGAATAGAGGGATATAAGCAGTTGGTCTAGATAGGACAACATGATCGGTGCAGGCTTGGACGGCCGAAGGGCCTGTTCCTGTGCTGTACTGTTCTTTGTATCCACAAGTGTGTGAGAGGGGTGATGGAGGCCCAGTACACCCAGGATGGGCAGTACATCATTTTTGACCTGGGCCAGGCCCAACAGGAAGCCCAGGCTGCAGGATTTTCCACCATTGCGGGGATGTCCAATGCGCAGGGGGCCATTGACTGCACACATGTCACCCTGACCAGAACTCCCAGCGGTTCATCAACAGAAAGGGGTTCCACTCAATCAATGTGTAGCTGATGTGCAACCACCAGATCATGCACGTGTGTCTTCGATACCCTGGAAGCATACATGATAGCTTCATACTGAGGAACTCCGATATCCGTAATGTCTTCGTGGAACAGCGCAGGCAGCAGGGATAGCTCATGAGGGACATGGGATACCCACTGAGAATTTGGCTGATGACGCCAGTGGGGAGGCCAATGACTGAGGCGGAGACCCATTATAATGCAGCCACCCAGCCAATCACTGCGCAGTGCATCAGGCTCCTCAAGATGCGCTTCCGGTCCCGGGACCTCCCTAATGGGACCCTGCCGTATAACCCCGTGAAAGTGTTCCACATATTGGTGGTTTGCTGTGCGCCACACAACCTGGCATAGCAGCGGGTCACTTTTTGGAGGAGGAGGAGGAAGATTGGAAAGCAACCAATCTTTGTCTGTACTGGGGAAAAGGCAGCCCAGGAGGATGAGGAGGAGGAGCACGATAACGACGAACATCTGGACCATGTAGGACAGGCGGCGGCAAGGGAGCGACATGCCAGGACAGCAAGGGAGCTCCCAATCGCTACCAGGTATGCACTTTCAGGCCGTGTGTTGCAGTGGGTGGAAACTAGCCCCCAGCACCACCCACTCCACACACCATAATCCTTGTAAATCTCCCGCACCATGGTAACACAGGGAGATGGGCATGGGTAGGCTGTGTTAGTGAGTTACAATTGCAGGTAGGAGGGTGATGATGACTCGCTATGTGGCACAATGTGATGGTGCCCTGTTGCAAACAAGTCCTGAGCTCTGCATGCACACTGGCATCTGGGGTGCGGGGGTGAAGAAACATGAGCCACGACTGTACGACCTTAGGACGGGTGAGGGGAAGGAGATATCCTGTGTCTGCTTGGTTCTGGCAATGCTATGGCAGCTTCAGTGACTTGGTGGCCCTGCATGGCACCCAGAACTGGCAGGGATGGTTTTGAGTGCCTCGATTGTAAGTGCAGTCATGGGTGAGCAACATACATGTGGTGAACCATCGTTGGTTCCCACTAGATAGTACTGAGCCAGGGTCTGGCCAGTACTACAAGTATGTATATATGTTGCTGTTGGGGTTAGGGATGGGTTGTTCTACTTGTTGCTGTTGGGGTTAGGGTTGGGCTGTTACACCTTGTATTATAGTTATTGTGGTACATCCCAGTCGGGCTCCGCCTCCTGGGAGAGGTATAAAGGTCTCTGCTCTGTCTGGGACCCCTCAGACTGGGATCGTGTATATAATTAGTAGCTTCGTTGTACAGCAAATAAAAGCCTTTATTTCCTGAGCATCTCAAGCCTCGTGTGTGATAACGCGCATCAATTTTATTTGCTGTAAATAAACTCTCGTCGAAAAAACGATATAGAGAGTATGGAGCAGATACTGAAGCCTGAACGCCTTACACTGGATCCACGTGCGGTGGGCGCCTCGAACACCTTCGACCACTGGTTGAAATGTTTTGAGGACTACCTGGCAGCCTCCGCAGCGGTCACCACAGATGATGACAGACTCCGGATCCTCCATGCGAGGGTAAGCGACACTGTCTACCTCACGATCCGTGCGGCCACCGACTACACAAAGGCCCTCGAGCTTCTTAAGAAGCGTTATATTAAACCGCCCAACGAAATACACGCTCGTTACCTCTTAGCCACTCGACGACGGCAGTCCGGCGAAACGACGGAGGAATAGGCGAACGAGCTCCTACAGCGAGCCAGGGGCTGTAACTGCAAAGCAGTGTCGGCAGAGCAGAATATGAACGACCTCGCTCGAGATGCGTTTGTGGCGGGAGTCGGATCATCTTACATCTGACTCAAACTACTGGAGAAAGGTAATCTTGACCTCACCCAGGCAATAGAACTCGCGGATATGTTGGAGACGGCCTCCAAAAGCCTAGTATTGTATCCGGAAGACCACGTGGAGACAACGTGGCAGGAGCAGTCGCTGATCCCTCCTCGTCCCTCGGGTTCGAAATACTGCGTGATGGCGTGCTCACACTCGGGCCAGACGACGGCAGCAGCTCCGGGCGGCCCGCGCTGTTACTTCTGTGGGGGAGCGAAGCATACTCGGCAACGGTGTCCCGCTAAAGCTGTGTTGTGCTCCGCCTGCGGTAAGAAGGGGCACTATTCGAAAGTGTGCCGATCTAAATTTGCTTCTCGGAACAGCAGTGCGGCCTGCAATTCCTCGGAGCCCGGTTCTTTGTCGTCGGCATCGTCGAGGGTTTCGTCCACGTGCGAGGCCAGGACGACGCCATTACGGTCGACGGAGTCGGAGAGGTGTGACCACCAGGGGTCGCTGAGTTTGGCGCCATTACCCACGTGCGACCTATGGAAGCGGCCATGTTGGTCGGCACCGACCGCGAACGACCAGCAGGGGTCATCCTCGTCAATCTCAGCCGCCTGCAGTGGCGCTCATGAACCAACGGTGGCGTCGATCATCCTGGACCAGGCCAAGCCTCATAGACTTGACAAGTCTATGATGGACATTCAGGTAAACGACCACTTGATTTATTGTCTGTTTGACAGCGGGAGCACTGAGAGTTTTATCCACCCAGACGCTGTGAAGCGGTGTGGACTCCGGATTTAACCTGTCAGACAGACAATTTCTATGGCATCAAGGTCCCGGTCTGTCACCGTGCTAGGGAGTTGCGTGGTAACTTTAACGGTGCAAGGCACAGTTTACGAGCGTTTCAAGCACCTGGTGTTGCCGCACCTTTGCGCGCCAATACTTCTCGGACTAAACTTCATGGTCCACTTGAGGAGTGTAACCCTACAGTACGGTGGGCCACTCCCTTCGCTTTCAGTGGGAGAACAGCAGCCTCCAAATTGCCCAACGCCTTTAGCCTATCGACGCTGAAGATCACCACACCCTCCCTGTTCCAGAATCTTGTGCCAGGCTGCAAGCCCATTGCGACTAAGAGTAGGCGTTACAGCGCTGAGGATCGGATCTTCATTCGATCTGAAGTTCAGCGGCTCCTCAAGGAAAGGATCATACAATCTACCGCTCGTCCATGGAGAGCACAGGTCGTGGTGGTCAAAAGTTGGAACAAACCCCGGATGGTCATTGACTATAGTCAGACCATTAATAGATACACGCAGCTGGATGCGTATCCCCTCCCGCACATATCTGACATGGTCAATCAGATTGCGCAGTACCGGGTGTTCTCCACCATAGACCTCAAGTCTGCCTACCACCAACTCCCCATTCGCCCAGAGGACCGACAATACACGGCTTTTGAGGCGGATGGTCACTTGTATCACTTTCTCAGGGTTCCCTTTGGTGTCACCAATGGGGTCTCGGTCTTCCAGCGTGCTATGGACCGAATGGTGGACCAGAACGGGCTGCGGGCTACCTTCCCGTACCTGGATAACGTCACCATCTGCGGCCATGACCAGCAGGACCACGACACAAATCTCCTGAAGTTCCTACGCACTGCATCTCGCCTGAACCTGACCTACAACAGGGAGAAGTGTGTGTTTCGTACGCGCCGTTTAGCCATCCTCGGATACGTGGTGGAAAACGGGGTCATTGGCCCTGATCCAGACCGTATGCGTCCCCTCTTTGAACTTCCCCTGCCCACTAGTGCAAAAGCACTGAGAAGATGCTTAGGCTTCTTCTCTTATTATGCACAGTGGGTTCCCAATTACGCGGACAAAGCCCGTCCGCTCATCAAGTCCACTTCTTTTCCCCTAACACCAGAGGCCCGATTGGCCTTTGATAAACTAAAAGCCGACATCGCGAAAGCTACGATGCACGCTGTTGACGAGTCCATCCCCTTTCAGGTGGAGAGCGATGCATCTGATTTCGCCCTGGCCGCCACACTTAACCAGGCGGGCAGGCCCGTCGCCTTTTTTTCCCGCACCCTCCAAGGCCCCGAAATTCGGCATTCAGCGGTGGAAAAGGAGGCCCAGGCCATTGTGGAGGCCGTCAGGCACTGGCGCCATTACTTGGCGGGAAAACGGTTCACCCTGATCACGAACCAGCGGTCCGTGGCGTTCATGTTTAATAACACGCTGAGGGGCAAGATCAAGAACGACAAGATCTTGCGGTGGAGAATTGAACTCTCCACCTATAACTATGACATCATGTATCGTCCAGGGAAACTCAATGAGCCCTCGGATGCCCTTTCGCGTGGAACGTGCGCCAGTATACAGGAGGACCGTTTGCAGGCTCTCCATAATGATCTATGCCATCCTGGGGTCACTCGGCTCGACCACTTTGTAAAAGCCCGCAATCTGCCCTACTCGATGGAGGATGTCAAGTCCATAACAAGAAGCTGTCGGGTATGCGCGGAATGCAAACCGCACTTTTACCGACCTGACCGGGCACAATTAGTCAAGGCCACTCGTCCCTTCGAAAGACTGAGTGTCGATTTTAAGGGCCCCCTTCCCTCAACAGATCGGAATGTGTACTTCCTCAACATCATTGACGAGTACTCGACATTCCCTTTTGTTATTCCCTGCTCTGATACATCCGCTGCCACGGTTATCAAGGCATTCCGTGATCTTTTTACCCTGTTCGGGTACCCCAGCTACGTTCACAGCGACAGGGGCTCGTCGTTCATGAGCGATGACTTGAGGCAATACCTGCTCTCATAAGGCGTTGCCTCTAGTAGAACCACGAGCTACAACCCTAGGGGTAACGGACAGGTGGAACGTGAGAATGCTACAGTCTGGAAGGCTGTCTTACTGGCGTTGAAGTCAAAAAGCCTTCCAGTCTCCCGTTGGCAAGAGGTGCTCCCTGATGCGCTCCATTCCATACGCTCACTCCTGTGTACGGCAACCAACGCTACTCCCCATGAGAGGCTGTTTTCATTCCCTCGGAAGTCTTCCTCTGGGACCTCATTACCGTCTTGGTTGACGTACTCAGGACCTGTCCTCCTGCGGCGACATGTAAGGGCCCGCAAGTCCGACCCGTTGGTCGAACAGGTCCATCTCCTCCACGCCAACCCTCAGTATGCCTATGTGGCATACCCTGACGGGCGAGAGGACACGGTCTCGATCCGAGACCTGGCGCCAGCAGGGGACGTAGAAACCCCTGTCGCTCCCATACCCCCTGTTACAAACCCCATGACTCTTGTTTCCCCTCCGGACACGGCACGGGCAGCATCGGGACCATTACTTAACCCTTTTACTCCCGTGTACAGCTTGCCTGAGTCCAGAGGACGGTCGCCACTTCAGGGTGTGTCGGAACTCCATGGCTTACCGTCACCTCAGGGTCAACCGGCCCGTGAGACTGTGGAGGAACAGTTGGACATCGCCTTGGGGAGAACGCCACCGCGAGTGCCTACTCCGGTGTCATCGCCGGTATTGAGGAGGTCACAACGACGGTGCGGTCCCCCTGACCGTCTGAACTTATAGACTGATGACAAATTATTCTGTTTTTCTGTACCCCGCCGGCCTTTGTCTTCAAAGGAGGGGTGAATGTGGTGAACCATCGTTGGTTCCCACTAGATAGTACTGAGCCAGGGTCTGGCCAGTACTACAAGTATGTATATATGTTGCTGTTGGGGTTAGGGATGGGTTGTTCTACTTGTTGCTGTTGGGGTTAGGGTTGGGCTGTTACACCTTGTATTATAGTTATTGTGGTACATCCCAGTCGGGCTCCGCCTCCTGGGAGAGGTATAAAGGTCTCTGCTCTGTCTGGGACCCCTCAGTCTGGGATCGTGTATATAATTAGTAGCTTCGTTGTACAGCAAATAAAAGCCTTTATTTCCTGAGCATCTCAAGCCTCGTGTGTGATAACGCGCATCAATACACCTGGATTTGGAGATTGCATGTAGCCATGCGCTGAGGGCCCTCCCCCACGCAATGACATTCACGTCTCCTCCATCTAAGTTTGGGGTATGGTCATCCCTGCTGGTGGATAATCAGAGACATATTAGTCACAGCTGTGGGGTACAAATACATTTATTTTTGAATTAAATGTTCAATAACATTTGCGCCACACACAAATGTCAGACAATAACCATCACTAATAAGAGACACTCTAACCACTGCCCCTTGACATTCAATGGTGTTACCATCATGGAATCTCCCGTGTCAACATACTTGGGGTTACCATTGACCAGTGTTGTCAGATTCGTTTAAATTTGATCCCGGCTTCCAGACCGTGGCCACCAGTCAGAAGTCAGATATCAAATCCTGAGCCGACTACGCCATTTGTTGTGGGGAAAAATCCCTTGTACCAGTGCATTCAAGGAGGTCGAGTCGCAAGGCAAGGTTCAAAGCGTTTTTCTTTATTGTACAATTACTGGGATCCCAGGGAGACCCCCGTAGCCAGCTTAGAAACAGTGGTTTGGCCACGTTGATCTCAGCAGTTACACATTTGCTCTGGATATTTATAGGAATCCAAATTCGAGCGGGAACATTTGCTCATACATTTTTACAATACCTAAAAAGTGTCCTATCTGGTCAGGAAGTTCCCTGGGAGACTTGTCAATTTGCATCTGTATGGTGTGTGTCCGTGTTAATGGGACTGTCTGTTCTTGCCCCGGTGTTTTAATGTGTTTCCCATTATCCTCTCGATGTGTCCCCTTATCTAAATCGACCTCTGATGTTTGTGTCTGTATTCTATGCTTGCGAGATTAGGTGTTAATGTCATTTTGTCCTGCTGTGTGTAGGGGGATTTAATCTAATCTTTTATTCTTTTAATCCTGGTTTATTAAGTTTCTTTGCCTGCCTTGGCCATTTTATTCCCATGATATTTTATTTAGAGTACAGTTATGCCATATATCCCACTGCCAGGTCTTGACTCGCAGATATCCCGATCTTCTGGCCAAGGGCCGTTTTAAAATGCAGCTTCGTGCTGTCGCTGGGCAGAATAAGGATCTTCCATCAAACTTGAATTAAAGGTCTCTCAGCTATGCAGAGGGGGATTTAAACGAATGTCCATTCGGGTGTTCCCCTCTGCATTGTGGGCACGCTATGAATGGTGCCAATCAGTCCAATAAATGAATATGTTTAATGAGGTGAATATTGATGAGATAATAAAAATATGGCTTTGGAAAATGGCCTACTTCACCAGAAACTCAACTGGACTCGCCACATAAACACAGTGGCTACAAGAACAGATCAGAGGCTAGGAATACTGCGGTGAGTAGTTCTGACTCCTCAAAGCCTATCCACCACCTTCCGACTCCTCAAAGCCTATCCACCACCTATAAGGCACAAGTCAGGAGTGTGATGGAATACTCCCCACTTGCCTGGATGGGTGCAGCTCCAACAACACTCAAGAAGCTTGACACCAAGACAAAGCAGCCCGCTTGATTGGCACCACATCTACAAACATCCACTCCCTCCATGACCGATGCTCAGTAGCAGCAGTGTGTGCTATCTACAAGATGCATGCAGCAATTCACTAAAGATCCTTAGACAGCACCTTCCAAATGTATGACCGCTTCCAGCTTGAAGGAGAATTGCAGCAGATATATGGGAATGCCACCATCTGCAAGTTCCTCTCCAAGCCACTCACCGTCCTGACTTGGAAATATATCACCGTTCCTTCGCAGTTGCTGGTTCAAAATCCTGGAATTCTCTCCCTAACGGCATTATGGGTCAACCCACACCACGTGGACTGCAGCGATTCAAGAAGGTTGCTCACCACCTCCTTCTCAAGGGAAACTAAGGATGAGCAATAAATGCTGGCCAGCCAACGACACCCATGTCTCATGAACAAATTTTAAAAAGTGCCCATTCTTAACATGTGATCTTGAAAACTAACTGTGCAT
Organism: Mustelus asterias; assembly: GCF_964213995.1. NCBI lineage: Eukaryota > Metazoa > Chordata > Chondrichthyes > Carcharhiniformes > Triakidae > Mustelus > Mustelus asterias. The sequence continues at coordinate 8,547,483 of NC_135805.1, forward strand.
TATTCTCTCACCCTAGGTGATAAACCTTCACCCGTGCCTTCTTGATGACCCTACAACTTTTTAACTTTACATGGCCTACCACTACATCTAGGCATGTCCCCAGCATGTAGGATGCGGTCAAGAAGGCGTACGGCGTACTGGCCTTCATTAATCGAGGAATTGAGTTTAGGAGTCGGGAGATAATGCTGCAGCTTTATAGGACCCTGGTTAGACCCCACTTGGAGTACTGCGCGCAGTTCTGGTCACCTCATTACAGGAAAGATGTTGAAGCCATTGAAAGGGTGCAGAGGAGATTTACAAGGATGTTGCCTGGATTGGGGGGCATGCCTTATGAGGATAGGTTGAGGGAGCTTGGTCTCTTCTCCCTGGAGAGACGAAGGATGAGAGGTGACCTGATAGAGGTTTACAAGATGTTGAGAGGTCTGGATAGGGTAGACTCTCAGAGGCTATTTCCAAGGGCTGAAATGGTTGCTACGAGAGGACACAGGTTTAAGGTGCTGGGGGGTAGGTACAGAGGAGATGTCAGGGGTAAGTTTTTCACTCAGAGGGTGGTGGGTGAGTGGAATCGGCTGACGTCGGTGGTGGTGGAGGCAAACTCGTTGGGGTCTTTTAAGAGACTTCTGGATGAGTACATGGGATTTAATGGGATTGAGGGCTATGGATAGGCCTAGAGGTGGGGATGTGATCGGCGCAACTTGTGGGCCGAAGGGCCTGTTTGTGCTGTGGCTTTCTATGTTCTATGTACACAGTAAGAAGTTTAACAACACCAGGTTAAAGTCCAACAGGTTTATTTGGTAGCAAAAGCCACACGGTGACATCGGAGCTTCTGGAGCTTAGTTCACAAGCTGTGCCATCCCATGGAGCAATCCAAAGGCCCACTGGCACCCCAAGGGAGGCGGAAGGGCTTCAGTGGCTTTTGCTACCAAATAAACCTGTTGGACTTTAACCTGGTGTTGTTAAACTTCTTACTGTGTTCACCCCAGTCCAACGCCGGCATCTCCACATCATGCCCAGCATGTACATCAGAGGTGCGCTCCATGGCCTGTAATGCCCTTGGCGGCTGTCCCCTAGAGGGTCAGAACTGGGAGGGCTCTGCCTGGCTTTCTGGTGTCACGGACGTATCCGTGTCACCCTGTTCGTCCCACTGCCCTTGAGATGCACCGGAGTCAGGAAGGGGGGAGTCAGAAGTCATAGCAACAGCCACGGTCTCCCGGGTGGAAGGTTCCAGCACAGGCTGAAGCCCTTCCGCTTCCCTTGGGGTGCCAGTGGGCCTTTGGATTGCTCCATGGGATGGCACAGCTTGTGAACTAAGCTCCAGAAGCTCCGATGTCACCGGGCCCTGCCAGTCCTGGACGCCACCTGAGTTCATACCATAGTGGGCGAACCCTTGCCGATGGCCGTATGACAGGGGTCATCAGTTGATGGCAGCAGCAAGTGAGCTCTGAGACTGGGCCACGCTCTGCAGCCCCTTATCCATATTCTGCTGTGAGTGGACCATGTCCTGAAGGGCCATAACCCACTGTATCTCGACACCGTCCTGCTGGGTCTCCTACCATGGGCTGCAGGGTGCCTCAGCTGTGGCTTGTTGTGACTCAGCCATAGCTTGCTGTAACTTGATGTGGAGATGCCGGCGTTGGGCTGGGGTGAACATCTGACGAAGGAGCAGCGCTCCGAAGGCTTATGGTATTTGCTACCAAATAAACCTGTTGGACTTTAACCTGGTGTTGTGAGACTTCTTGCTGTAACTTGGCCATGGCTTGGACCCTGCCACTCGTGATGATAATTTCCTGCTATAGGCCTTCCATCGCATATGCCACCCTTGCAGAGTTGGCCTGGGTACCATGCAATACCGGCAATAGCTGTTCCACCTGAAAGCTCTGGGACTCCTCCCAACAGCCTCGCTGCAATGTGGCGTAAGCTCCCTCCTGCATTCCTTGGCACTGTTGCTGCATCTCCAGCAGCTGAGGGAGAACTAATCTCAAAGGCCCAACATCTGACATGAGGCCAACTGAGTCCTTGCCTCCGGCAGGGCTCCACCTGCCAGAGGCCTCAGACATTCTCACCTCCACCCGATGTACATCAACAGATGTGTCGTGCACACCCCAGAATGACCCAGTAGAGCAGGATCAGGCAAAGTCCAAGCAAGCAATAGTAGTAGGAGGCTCGCTAGTTAGGGGTACAGACAGGCCTTTCTTTGGCCATGTTTGAGACTCCAGGATGTTGTGTTGCCTCCCTGGTGCCAAGATTAAGGACTTCTCTGAGCGGTTGCATGAAATTCTTAAGGGGGAGGGTGAACAGCCAGAAGTTGGTGTGCAGGCAGATATTATTTAAGGGGTTTTTAGATGAGCATTTGAATATGCAAGAAATAGAGAACTATGGACCAAGGACAGGCAGCAGGGATTAGTTTAATTTGGCGTTATGTTCAGCACACATCGTGGGCCGAAGGGCCTGTTTTTGTGCTGTAATGTTCTATGCGCATTTTGGGCCTCCGATCCGAGCTGCCAGCTCTCGGGCACTCCCACTCCCGAAGAATGAGGATTGGTTTCTGCTGCTTTTTTTTGTCAAAGTGAATAAGTTCGCAGATTTGAACTCGCCCAAAACACGGATCAGAAACTCTCCCATTTTCACGCTCGTCTTGAGCTTAGCATTTTGTTGGTAAGATCGCCCCCGAAGGTCAGAAAATTATTATCAGTTCTGAGGAAGAATTGTATTTCAGAAACAGTCTGCAATTATGGAAGAATAGATAATATTGCAAATTTTTACGACTATTTCACTATTCCTCCTAGTGCTCCAGTTTCCTCCCATAGTCAAAAATATGTGCTGGCTAGGTGCATTGACCATGCTAAATTCTCCCTCAGTGTACCCGAACAAGTGCTGGAGTGTGCCGACTGGGGGATTTTCACAATAACTTCATTGCCGTGTGAATGTAAGCCTACTTGTGACTAATAAATAAACTTTTGAAAAACTCCATACAGCCCACACTCTTATTTGGATGGCTCTCCAACTTACCAGCTTTAATTGCTTCTTGCCAATTTTAGCAATACCTACCAATTGTCTGTGTGTACGGCAGTCCACATTTCCACCTGATGTCGGTTTTCCTGCCGAATTGACAAAATCCAGGTCACAATTCTAAAGACAGTTCAGGTACAGAATGACTTGGGCTTTCACATGTGTATTCTTTGAAGTTGTCAGGGCACACATTGAGAGAGTAATTAATTAACTAGAGACTAATTAATTAACTGGTTGCTCTCTGTGATTGGGATGTTATCCTATGATTACTAGCTAGATAAGTTAGAGTAATAGTCATAGACATTTACAGCATGGAAACGCCCTTCGGCCCAACTTGTCTATGCTGCCCAGTTTTACCATTAATTTAGTCACAATTGCCCACGTTTGGCGCATATCCCTCTATACCAATCTTACACATGTAACTGTCTAAATGCTTTTTAAAAGACAAAATTGTATCCTCTGGCAGCTCGTTCCAGACAGTCACCACCCTCTGCGTGAAGAAATTGTCTCTCTGGACCTTTTGTATCTCTCCCCTCTCATCCTAAGCCTATGCCCTCTTGTGGTGAACCATCGTTGGTTACCACTGGGGGTTGTTCTTATGTTACTGTTGGGTTAGGGTGTTGTCACTGTGGGGGTTGTACAATGTTGTTGGGTTAGGGTGTTTACCTGTTGTAAATGTTATTATGGCACATCCCGGTGGGGCCCCGCCTCCGGAGGAGAGGTATAAGACCCTCTGCTCCGGCAGGACCCCTTCAGTCTGAACTGGTGTATTCGTGTTAGTTAGTTCCATTGTTAGACAATAAAAGCCTTCAATACTGAAGCCTTGTTCCACGTGCTTGATTGTCGCGCATCAATTTTATTGTCTAACAGAAAACTCTCAGCTGTACAAAAAAAAAAGAGTATGGAACAGATCTTGAAACCAGATCGTCTGGCGTTGGACCCATGTGCGGTCGGTGCCGCTAACACCTTCGACCACTGGTGGAAGTGTTTCGAAGACTACCTGGCTGCCTCTGTAGCTATTACTACAGACAGCGACAAACTCCAAGTCCTCCACACAAGGGTAAGCGACACGATTTATCTCGCGATTCGTGCGGCTACCACTTACCCGAGGGCCGTCGAGCTCTTGAAGAAACGATACACGAAACCACCCAACGAGATACACGCTCGTTACCTCCTCGCTACACGACGTCGGCAGTCGGGCGAAACCATGGAGGACTACGCCAATGAGCTCCTGCAGCTTGCCAGGGGTTGCGATTGTAAAGACGTATCAGCCGAACAATACATGTACGACCTCGCCCGAGACGCGTTCGTAGCAGGGGTAGGGTCCTCGTACATCCGGCTTAAATTACTGGAAAAGGGGAACCTCGACTTGACCCAAGCGATGGAGATGGCTGAGATGCTGGAAGCGGCGTCGAAAAGCTTGTCGCTGTACCCCGAGGACCACGTGGAGTCAACGTGGCAAGAGCAAGCTCAACTCCCTCCTCGCCCCGCAAACTCGCGCTCCCAGATCGATCCGACGACGGCGGCAGCTCCAGGCGGCCAGCGATGCTATTTTTGCGGTGGGGCCAAGCATCCACGGCAACAGTGTCCGGCAAGAACGGCAATCTGCAGCCAGTGCGGTAAAAAAGGCCACTACGGTAAAGTTTGCAGGTCGAAGTCCAAAAACGGCAGTGCAGCTTGTAACCCTCCAGAACGGAGACAATCTCCTTCGGCGTCGCAGTACCCATGAGGTCCGACCACGTGCGAATCCAAGACGGCGCCATCGTGGCTGACGGAGGAGGAGGAAGACCACCAGGAGTCGCTGCGTTTGGTGCCCTCGCCCACGTGCGATTCATGGGGGCGGCCATCATGGTCCACGACGACTAGGAGCGACCAGCAGGGGTCCTCAGCATCAACATCGGCGGCATGCAGTGACGCCCAGGGGTCAACGGTGGCGTCGATCTCCCTGGACCAGACTAAGCACCACAGGCTTGAGAATTCAATGATGGATATCAAGGTAAATGGTCGAACTGTGAATTGTCTGTTTGACAGTGGGAGCACCGAGAGTTTCATACACCCTGACACTGCTAAAAGGTGTGGACTCCGGGTTCTCCCTGCCAAGCAGACAATTTCCATGGCATCACGGTCCCGGTCTGTACCGATCCAAGGACGATGTATGGTAACTCTAGAGGTACAGGGCACAATTTACGAGCAATACAGGCTCCTTGTGTTACCTCACCTTTGTGCGCCAATTCTCCTCGGACTAAATTTTATGGTCCACATGAAGAGTGTGATCCTACAGTACGGTGGGCCACTCCCTTCACTGGCAGTAGGGAATCAGCCGCAGCCTCCAAATTGCCCAAAGCGCCCCGCATGCAATCTTTCCACTCTGAAAATCACTACACCATCCCTATTTAAGAATCTGGTACCAGGCTGCAAGCCCATCGCTACTAAAAGTAGGCGTTACAGCGCTGAAGACCGGATCTTTATTAGATCTGAGGTTCAGCGGCTCCTCAAGGAAGGGATCATACAGGCCAGTGCTAGTCCGTGGAGAGCGCAGGTCGTGGTAGTCAAAAGCGGGAACAAACCTCGGATGGTCATCGACTACAGTCAGACCATTAACCGTTATACGCAGCTGGATGCGTATCCTCTCCCGCGCATTTCTGATATGGTCAATCAGATTGCGCAGTACCGAGTGTTCTCTACCATAGACCTTAAGTCCGCCTACCATCAACTCCCCATCCGCCCAGAGGACCGACAATATACGGCTTTTGAGGCGGATGGTCGTCTATACCATTTCCTCAGGGTTCCATTTGGTGTCACCAATGGGGTCTCGGTCTTCCAGCGTGCTATGGACCGAATGGTGGACCAGAACGGGTTGCGGGCTACCTTCCCGTACCTGGATAACGTCACCATCTGCGGCCATGACCAGCAGGACCATGACACGAATCTCCAACACTTTCTGCGCACCGCATCTCGCCTGAATCTGACCTATAACAGGGAGAAGTGCGTATTCCGTACGTGCAGGTTAGCCATCCTTGGATACGTGGTGGAAAACGGGGTCATTGGCCCTGATCCAGACCGTATGCGCCCCCTTACTGAACTTCCCTTGCCCGCTAGCACGAAAGCACTGAGGAGATGCCTCGGGTTCTTTTCGTACTATGCGCAGTGGGTCCCCAACTACGCGGACAAAGCTCGTCCGCTCATCAAGTCCACGACCTTCCCACTTACGCCGGAGGCCCAATTGGCCTTCAAGGCTTTGAAAAGCGACATTTCGAAAGCCACGATGCACGCGGTGGATGAATCCATCCCTTTCCAGGTGGAGAGTGATGCATCTGATTTCGCCCTAGCCGCCACACTAAACCAGGCAGGCCCGTCGCGTTCTTTTCCCGCACCCTTCAAGGCCCCGAAATTCGGCACTCAGCGGTGGAGAAGGAGGCTCAGGCCATTGTGGAGGCAGTCAGACACTGGCGCCATTACCTGGCGGGGAAGCGGTTCACTCTGATCACGGATCAACGATCCGTGGCGTTTATGTTCAGCAACACGCAGAGGGGCAAGATCAAGAACGATAAGATCTTGCGGTGGAGAATTGAGCTCTCCACCTATAATTACGATATTATGTATCGTCCAGGGAAGCTCAATGAGCCCTCGGATGCCCTCTCGCGCGGAACATGCGCCATCATGCAGGAGGACCGCTTGAAGGCCCTCCACAATGACCTGTGTCATCCTGGAGTCACCCGACTCTACCATTTCGTCAAAGCCCGCAACCTGCCCTACTCGGTGGAGGATGTCAGGTCAGTGACGAGAAGCTGTCGGATTTGCGCAGAATGCAAACCACACTTTTATCGACCAGACCGGGCACAATTGGTCAAGGCCACTCGCCCTTTTGAGAGGCTGAGTGTGGATTTTAAGGGCCCCCTTCCCTCAACGGACCGGAACGTCTATTTCCTCAACATAATAGACGAGTACTCCCGGTTCCCGTTTGTTGTCCCCTGTGCGGACACGTCGACTGCCACCGTCATCAAGGCATTCAGTGAGCTTTTTACCCTGTTCGGGTACCCCTGCTACATTCATAGCGACAGGGGCTCGTCGTTCATGAGCAACGACTTGAGGCAATTCCTGCTCTCATTCGGGATTGCCTCTAGTAGAACCACGAGCTACAACCCTAGGGGTAACGGACAGGTGGAAAGGGAGAATGCTACAGTCTGGAAGGCTGTCCTACTGGCACTGAAATCCAGGGGCCTTCCAGTCTCCCGTTGGCAGGAGGTCCTTCCAAATGCGCTCCATTCTATCCGCTCCCTCCTGTGTACGGCAACCAATGCTACTCCCCACGAGAGGATGTTCTCATTCCCTCGGAAGTCGTCCTCGGGGATCTCATTACCAGCCTGGTTGACGTACCCAGGACCCGTCCTTCTGCGACGACATGTGAGGGCTCGCAGGTCCGACCCCTTGGTCGAACCGGTCCAACTCCTCCACGCCAACCCTCAGTATGCCTATGTGGCATATCCTGACGGGCGAGAGGACACTGTCTCCATTCGAGACCTGGCGCCCGCAGGGGACGTAGCAACTCCTGTCGCTCCCATATCCCCTGTCACGAATCCCCTACTACTCATTTCTTCCCCAGACGTGGCGCGGTCAGCACCGGGACCAGTGCATAACAGTTCTACTCCCATGTACAGCTTGCCTGAGACTCGGAGATCGGCGCCACCACCGAAGGTTCCAGGATCCCCTGCACCATCGCCTCACCAGGGCCAACCGGCCCGGGAGTCCTTGAGGGGACAGCCGGACGTTGTTTTGGAGAGAACGCCACCGCAAGCACCTGCTCCGGTTTCGCAACCGGTGTTGAGGAGATCACAGCGACGGTGCGGTCCTCCAGACCGTCTGGACTTGTGAATTTTGTACATATGACCTGTTTTTTTTGCACCCCGCCGGCCTTTGTTTTTAAAGGAGGGGTGAATGTGGTGAACCATCGTTGGTTACCACTGGGGGTTGTTCTTATGTTACTGTTGGGTTAGGGTGTTGTCACTGTGGGGGTTGTACAATGTTGTTGGGTTAGGGTGTTTACCTGTTGTAAATGTTATTATGGCACATCCCGGTGGGGCCCCGCCTCCGGAGGAGAGGTATAAGACCCTCTGCTCCGGCAGGACCCCTTCAGTCTGAACTGGTGTATTCGTGTTAGTTAGTTCCATTGTTAGACAATAAAAGCCTTCAATACTGAAGCCTTGTTCCACGTGCTTGATTGTCGCGCATCACCTCTAGTTTTAGATTCCCGTAACTTTGGGAAAAGATGTTGATTATCTAGCTGGTCTATGCCCCTCATTATTTAATAGACCTCTATAAGATCACCCCTAAGCCTCCTCTGCTCCAGGGAAAAAGTAAGAAGTCTCACAACACCAGGTTAAAGTCCAACAGGTTTATTTGATAGTAAAGTCCCAGTCCAACCAGTCTCTCTTTAAACTCAGATCAAGTCCTGATAGCATCCCAGTAAATCTTTTCTGCACTCTTTCTTGTTTAATGCTATCCTTTCTTTAATAGGGTAACCAGAACTATACACAATATTACAATTGTGGCCTTACCAATATCTTGTAGAACTTCAACAAGACATTCCAACTCATGCATTCAATGTTCTGACCAATGAAACCAAGCATGCCGAATGCCTTCTTCATCATTCTGTCTACTGTGACTACACTTTCAAGGAGCTATGAACCTGTACCCATAGATTTCTTTGTTCTATAACTCTCTCCAATGCCCTACCATTAACTGTGTAAATCCTGCCCTCGCTCGACCTACCAAAATGCATCACCTTGCATTTATCTAAATGAAACTCCATCTGCCATTCATCAGCCCACTGACCCAACGGACCAAGATTCCGTTGCAATCCTTGATAACCTTCCTCATTAGAACATAGAACATTACAGCGCAGTACAGGCCCTTCGGCCCTCGATGTTGCGCCGACCTGTGAAACCAATCTAAAGCCCATCTAACCTACACTATTCCAATATCATCCATATGTTTATCCAATGACCATTTTAATGCCCTTAATGTTGGCGAGTCCACGACTGCTGCAGGCAGGGAATTCCATGCCCTTACTATTCTCTGAGTGAAGAACCTACCTCTGACATCTGTCCTATATCTATCACCCCTCAATTTAAAGCTATGTCCCCTCATGCTAGATATCACCATCCGAGGAAAAAGGCTCTCATTATCCACCCTATCCAATCCTCTGATCATCTTGTATGCCTCTATTAAGTCATCTCTTAACCTTCTTCTCTCTAACGAAAACAGCCTCAAGGCCCTCAGCCTTTCCTCATAAGACCTTCCCACCATACCAGGCAACATCCTGGTAAATCTCCTCTGCACCCTTTCCAATGCTTCCACATCCTTCCTATAATGCGGCGACCAGAACTGTAAGCAATACTCCAAGTGCGGTCGCACCAGAGTTTTGTACAGCTGCAACATGACCTCATGGCTCCGAAATTCAATCCCTCTACCAATAAAAGCTAACACACCGTACGCCTTCTTAACAACCCTATCAACCTGGGTGCCAACTTTCAGGGATTTATGCACATGGACACCAAGATCTCTCTGCTCATCCACACTACCAAGTATCTTACCATTAGCCCAGTACTCTATATTCCTGTTACTCCTTCCAAAGTGAATCACCTCACACTTTTCCGCATTAAACTCCATTTGCCACTTCTCAGCCCAGCTCTGCAGCTTATCTATGTCCCTCTGTAACCTGCAACATCCTTCCGAACTGTCCACAACTCCACCGACTTTAGTGTCATCCGCAAATTTACTAACCCATCCTTCTACGCCCTCATCCAGGTCATTTATAAAAATAACAAACAGCAGTGGCCCCAAAACAGATCCTTGCGGTACACCACTAGTAACTGAACTCCAGGATGAACATTTCCCATCAACCACCACCCTCTGTCTTCTTACAGCTAGCCAATTTCTGATCCAAACTGCTAAATCACCCTCAATCCCATGCCTCCGTATCTTCTGCAATGGCTTACCGTGGGGAACCTTATCAAACGCTTTACTGAAATCCATATACACCACATCAACTGCTTTACCCTCATCCACCTCTTTGGTCACCTTCTCAAAGAACTCAATAAGGTTTGTGAGGCACGACCTACCCTTCACAAAACTGTGTTGACTTTCCCTTATCAAATGATTTCTTTCCAGATGATTATAAATCCTATTTCTTATAATCCTTTCCAAAACTTTGCCCACAACAGAAGTAAGGCTCACTGGTCTATAATTACCAGGGTTGTCTCTACTCCTCTTCTTGAACAAGGGGACAACATTTGCTATCCTCCAGTCTTCCTGCACTATTCCTGTAGACAATGATGACATAAAGATCAAAGCCAAAGACTCTGCAATCTCCTCCCTAGCCTCCCAGAGAATCCTAGGATAAATCCCATCCCGCCCAAGGGACTTATCTATTTTCACACTTTCCAGAATTGCTAACACCTCCTCCTTATGAACCTCAATCCCGTCTCCTCCAATAGCCTGTATCTCAGTATTCTCCTCGACAACATTGTCTTTTTCCTGTGTGAATATTGACGAAAAATATTCATTTAGCGCCTCTATCTCTTCGGACTCCATGCACAACTTCCCACTACTGTCCTTGAATTACCCTCGACATTCTTTTATTCCTGACATACCTGTAGAAAGCTTTAGGGTTTTCCTTGATCCTACCTGCCAAAGACTTCTCATGTCCTCTCCTGGCTCTTCTTAGCTCTCTATTTAGGTCCTTCCTGGCTAACGTGTAGTTCTCAAGCGCCCTAACTGAGCCTTCACGTCTCATCTTTACATAAGTCTCCTTCTTCCTCTTAAGAACAAAACAAAGAACAAAGAACAATACAGCACAGGAACAGGCCCTTCGGCCCTCCAAGCCTGCGCTGCTCCCTGGTTCAAACTAGACCATTCTTTTGTATCCCTCCATTCCCACTCCGTTCATGTGGCTATCTATGTAAGTCTTAAATGTTCCCAGTGTGCCCGCCTCCACCACCTTGCCCGGCAGCGCATTCCAGGCCCCCACCACCCTCTGTGTAAAATATATCCTTCTGATATCCGCGTTAAACTCACCTTGAACCTATGACCCCTCGTGAACGTCACCACCGACCTGGGAAAAAGCTTCCCACCGTTCACCCTATCTATGCCTTTCATAATTTTATACACCTCTATTAGGTCACCCCTCATCCTCCGTCTTTCCAGTGATAACAACCCCAGTTTACCCAATCTCTCCTCATAACTAAGCCCCTCCATACCAGGCAACATCCTGGTAAACCTCCTCTGCACTCTCGCTCATGCCTCCACGTCCTTCTGGTAGTGTGGCGACCAGAACTGGACGCAGTGTTCCAAATGCGGCTGAACCAACGTTCTACACATCTGCAACATTAGACCCCAACTTTTATACTCTATGCCCCGTCCTATAAAGGCAAGCATGCCATTTGCCTTCTTCACTACCTTCTCCGCCTGTGACGTCACCTTCAAGGATCTGTGGACTTGCACACCCAGGTCCCTCTGCGTATCTACACCCTTTATGGTTCTGCCATTTATCGTATAGATCCCCTGTACGTTAGTTCTACCAAAATGCATCACTTCGCATTCATCTGGATTGAACTCCATCTGCCATTTCTTTGCCCAAATTTCCAGCCTATCTATATCCTTCTGTAGCCTCTGACAATGTTCCTCACTATCTGCAAGTCCAGCCATTTTCGCTTCATCTGCAAACTTACTGATCACCCCAGTTACACCTTCTTCCAGATCGTTTATATAAATCACAAACAGCACAGGTCCCAATACAGAGCCCTGTGGAACACCACTCGTCACAGGCCTCCAGCCGGAAAAATACCCTTCCACTACCATCCTCTGTCTTCTGTGACCAAGCCAGTTCTCCACCCATCTAGCCACCTCCCCCTTTATCCCATGAAATCCAACCTTTTGCACCAACCTACCATGAGGGACTTTGTCAAATGCTTTACTAAAGTCTATATAGACGACATCCACGGCCCTTCCCTCGTCAACCATTCTAGTCACTTCTTCAAAAAACTCCACCAGGTTAGTGAGGCATGACCTCCCTCTCACAAAACCATGCTGACTATCGTTAATGAGTTTATTCCTTTCTAAATGCACATGCATCCTCTCTCTAAGAATCCTCTCCAACAACTTCCCTGCCACGGACGTCAAGCTCACCGGCCTATAATTACCCGAGTTATCCTTCCTACCCTTCTTAAATAACGGGACCACATTAGCTATCCTCCAATCCTCTGGAACCTCACCTGTGTCCAGTGACGAGACAAAGATTTGTGTCAGAGGCCCAGCAATTTCATCTCTCATCTCCCTGAGCAGCCTTGGATCGATTCCATCAGGCCCTGGGGATTTGTCAGTCTTTATCTTCTCAAAAAAACCTAACACTTCCTCCCTTGTAATGGAGATTTTCTCTAACGGTTCAACACTCCCCTCCGAGACACTCCCAGTTAACACATCCCTCTCCTTTGTGAATACCGACGCAAAGTATTCATTTAGGATCTCCCCTACTTCTTTGGGCTCTAAGCATAATTCCCCACTTTTGTCCCTGAGAGGTCCAATTTTTTCCCTGACAACCCTTTTGTTCCTAACGTATGAATAAAATGCCTTGGGATTCTCCTTAATCCTGTCTGCCAAGGACATTTTGTGACCCCTTTTTGCCCTTCTCATTCCTCGTTTGAGTTCTTTCCCACTTTCTTTGTATTCCTCCAGAACTCCCTCCGTTTTTAGCTGCCTGTACCTAACGTAAGCCTCTCTTTTCTTTTTGACCAGTCCCTCAATTTCCCTGGTTATCCACGGTTCTCGAATCCTACCCTTCCTATCCTTCTTTTTTACAGGCACATGCCTATCCTGCAGCCCTAACAACTGTTCCTTAAAAGACTCCCACATGCCAGAGGTGGATTTACCCTCAATCAGCCTATCCCAATCAACAGCTGCCAATTTCTGTCTAATCCCACTAAAGTTAGCCTTCCCCCAATCCAACACCTTACCCTTGGGACACAACTCATCCTTTTCCATCACTATCCCAAAGCTAACAGAATTGTGGTCACTATTTGCTGAAAATTTGAAGACCTGACCGGGCTCATTCCCCAGTACTAGGTCCAGTATAGCCCCCTCTCTAGTCGGGCTATCGACATATTGTTCCAAAGAACCTTCCTGTACGCATTTTACAAATTCCTCCCCATTCAGTGTCCCAGCTCTAAGCGATTTCCAGTCTATACCAGGGAAATTGAAGTCTCCCACTTCAACAACCCTATTTTTCCTGCACCTATCCAGTATCTCCTGACATATCTATTCTTCCACTTCCCTTGGGCTGTTGGGGGGCCTGTAGTATACCCCCAACATAGTGACTGTGCCCTTCCTGTTTCTGAGCTCCACCCACAGTGACTCGTTACACGACCCCTCTGAATTGTCCTCCCTCTGCACCGCTGTAATATGTTCTCTTTCAAATACTGCTACTCCCCCACCTCTTTTGGCCCCTCCTCTGTCTCACCTAAAACACTTGTACCTCGGAATATTCAGCTGCCAGTCCTGTTCCTCTTTCAACCAAGTCTCTGTCACCGCAACCACGTCCAAATTCCTCGTAAGCATTAAGGCCCTAAGTTTGTCTGTCTTACCTGCTACGCTCCTTGCATTGAAGTAGATGCACTCCAGACCTCCAGGCCCAGTGAGGTCATCCTCCCCCAGAGTGCTCTTCACAAGAGATTCAACTTCTTTTGTAAACCACGGTTCCCTCGCTCGACCACTTCCTCCCTGCCTGACAGGTACATACTACCAAGGAAACGCAGTAGCTGTTCCTTGAACAAGCTCCACATTTCAATTGTGCCCATCCCCTGCAGTTTCCTTCCCCATCCTATGCATCCTAAATCTCACCTAATCGCATCATAATTTCCTTTCCCTCAGCTATAACTCTTGCCCTGCGGTATATACCTATCCTTTTCCATCGCTAAAGTAAGCGTAACCGAATTGTGGTCACTATCACCAAAGTGTTCACCTACCTCCAAATCTAACACCTGGCCTGGTTCATTACCCAGTACCAAATCCAATGTGGCCTTGCCTCTTGTTGGCCCATCTACATACTGTGTCAGGAAACCCTCCTACGCACATTGGACAAAAACTGACCGCTCTAAAGTACTCGAACTATAGCTTTTCCAGACAATATTTGTAAAGTTAAAGTCCCCCATAACAACTACCCTGTTACATTCGCTCCTATCCAGAATCATCTTTGCAATCCTTTCCTCTCCATCTCTGGAACTTTTCGGAGGCCTGTAGAAAACTCCCAACAGGGTGACCTCTCCTATCCTGTTTCTAACCTCAGCCCATACTACCTCAGTAGACGAGTCCTCATCAAACGTCCTTTCTACCACCGTAATACTGTCCTTGATTAACAATGCCACACCTCGCCCTCATTGTCCACTATGCCACCAATCTTGGTGTCTTCTGAAAACCTACTAATCACGCCTCCTAAATTCTCATCCAAATCATTAATATGAATGACAAAAAGCAGTGGACCCAGCACTGATCCCTGAGGCACACCACTGGTCACAGGCCTCCAGATTGAAAAACAACCCTCTATAACAACTCTCTGTCTTCTGTCATCAAGCCAATTTTGTATCCAATTGGCTACCTCACCCTGGATCCCGTGAGATTTAACCTTATGCAATAACCTACCATGTGGTACCTTGTCAAAGGCCTTGCTAAAGTCCATGTAGGCAACGTCAACTGCACTGCCCTCATTTACCTTCTTGGTTACCCTTTCAAAAAACTCAATCAAATTTGTGAGACATGATTTTCCACTCACAAAGTCATGCTGACTCTCCGTAACCAGACCTTGCGTATCTAAATGCCTGGAGATCCTGTCTCTCAGAATACCTTCTAACAACTTACCCACTACAGACATTAGGCTCACCGACCTGTAGTTCCAAGGCTTTTCCCTGCAGCCTTTCTTAAACAAAGGCACAACATTTGCCACCCCCCAATATTCAGGTACCTCACCTGTGGCTGTTGATGATTCAAATATTTCTGCTCGGGGACCCGTAATTTCCTCCCTAGCCTCCCACAACGTCCTGGGATACACTTCATCAGGTCCCAGGGATTTATCTACCTTGATGCGCTTTAAGATTTCCAGCACCTCCTTCTTTGTTATATGTACACTCCTCAAGACATCACTATTTATTTCCCCCAGTTCCCTAACATCCATGCCTTTTCAATACTAATGAGAAATATTAATTTAGGATCACACCCATTTCTTGTGGATCCACACATAGATGACCTTGTTGATCCTTAAGAGGCCCTACTCTGTCCCTCGTTACTCTTTTGCCTCATATGTATTTGTAGAAGCTCTTTGGATTCTCCTTTGCCTTATCTGCCAAAACAATCTCATGTCCCCTTTTTGCCCTCCTGATTTCTCTCTTAATTCTACTGCTTCACCCTCTATACTCTTCAAGGAATCCACTTGATCTCAGCTGCCTATGCCTCCTTCTTCTTCTTGATCAGGGCCTCAATATCCCGAGTCATCCAGTGTTCCCTACTTCTACCAGTTTTGCCCTTCACTCTAAGAGGAACGTGCTTACCCTGAACCCTGGTTAACACATTTTTGAAAGCCTCCCACTCACCAGACATTCCTTTGCCTACCAACAGGCTCTCCCAATCAACTTTTGAAAGTTCCTGTCCAATACCATCAAAATTGTCCTTGCCCCAATTTAGAATTTTAACCTTTGGGCCAGACCTATCATTCTCCGTAGCTATCTTAAAATTAGTGGAATTATCATCACTCGGGCTTATACTCTAGAGTTTAGAAGAATGAAAGACGATCTAGGAGTGTCACAGTGACACACTGTTTCCTCACAGCACCAAGGACCTTGGTTCAATTCTGGCCTTGGGTGACTGTGTGGTGTTTGCATCTTCTGTACTGTGTGTGGATCCTGAAAATCTGAAATAAAAATAGAATATGCTGGAAGATGCAGGCTTGGAGGGCCAAAGGACTCGTTCCTGTGCTGTAATTTTCTCTGTTCTTTGTTCTTTGTAAGACTCAGCAGGTCTGGCAGCATCGGTGGAGAAATCTGTGTAATTTCAAATCATTTCAAATTTATATGATTATGTTAATTCTGTTTATCTCTCCACAGATGCTGCCAGTTCTGCTGATCTTTTCCAGCACTTTCAGAAAATCATAGAATGGTTACAATGCAGAAGGAAGCCATTTGACCCATTGTATCTGCACCAACTCTCCAAACGGTCATCATGACTGAGTGCCCTTCCCCTACCTTTCCCCCATATGCCTGCCCATTGTTTTTATTTCAATGACCATCTAATGTCTTTTTGAACGCCTTGATTGAACCTGGCTCCACTGCACATCCAGGCAGTGCATTCCATATCCAAACCACTTGTGTGAAACAATGTTTCCTCACATCACATTTGCTTCTTTTGCAAATCACTTTAAATCTGTGCCCTCTCGCTCCTGATCCCTATTTGTCCAGCCCCCTCATAATTTTAAACAGCTCTATCAAATGTCCTCTCAGTCTTCTCTACGAGGAGAACAGTCCCAACCGCTCCAATCTCTCCATATAACTGAAGTTTCATCTCTGGAACAATTCTTGTAAACCTATTTTGAAACAATGAATCCATTAGAGCAAAAGGAAGGCATCCTTGGATGGTTAGAGATTTTGGAATTAAAAACTAAAGATATAAAGAGGCTTTTGATGAATATCAGATCCACAGTAGAGTAGAGAATCAAGGAGAAAAACAGTAGTTCAGAAAATGCGGAGGAAAATTGAAAAAGGTGCAGTCTCAATTGACCCATTGATTTGCTACTCTCGTGTAAGAAAAAATTAGATTTAGCTAGTTTGGGTGTCATCAAAGCTCAGCAAGCATTGCGTGATGGGTGAACTTGACTTAATGTGAGTTATGGGCCGGAATTCTCCCAAACAAAATTCTGTGTCAAATTTGCAGGAAATCTGGAGTAATTCACGCTGGTTTTCTCAGTGGGAATCCAGACTTGAATCTCCCATACTCTGTGCAATGCAGAGGCCACCAGCGTGAATATCATTGGATTTCAGAGGGTGGGGCCTAATCCCACGCGGGAGGCTAAAACCAGCAGGCCTCTGCACATGTGCAGGGCCCCGCACAGTCAATCTCCCATTTGCTGGCCAGCTCACCAGCCCAGGACCACTGCAGTGTTCCACCCCAACGCCTCCACCAACCGATCGCAGTCCCCCTGACCATTCCCGGGTCAGCCTCGACCTCCCCCCTCCGCCCCTCCCTCGTCCCGGCCCGTCCCAGACAACCCCGATCTCCAGCCCCTCCGCCCCCACCCCTCCCACCACCCCCCCACAGCTCCACTTAGACATTTAGTGCTGTGTGGTGGGAGAATCACCCCCAGGTTGTGGGCAACAGAGTTTTGGACTAACGGCCATTTATATAGGCGCATGTTAAGAACAAAAAAGGAGGTATTGGGGTTCTTGAAAAATATAAAGAACTAAGAACAAACAAAGAACAAAGAACAATACAGCACAGGAACAGGCCCTTCGGCCCTCCAAGCCTGCACCGATCATGTGTTCCTAACTAGACCATCCGTTTGTATCCCTCTATTCCCAGTCTGTTCATGTGGCTATCTAGATAAGTCTTAAATGATCCTAGCGTGTCTGCCTCAACCACCTTGCTTGGTAGTGCATTCCGGGCGCCCACCACCCTCTGTGTAAAATACTTCCCCCGCATATCTGTATTGAACCTTGCCCCCCTTACCTTGAACTTGTGACCCCTTGTGTTTGTCATTTCCGACCTGGGAAAAAGCTACCAACTGTTCACCCTATCTATGCCCTTCATAATTTTATAAACTTCTATTAGGTCGCCCCTCAACCTCCATCTTTCCAGGGAGAACAACCCTAGTTTACTCAATCTCACCTCATAGCTAATACCCTCCATACCAGGCAACATCCTGGTAAACCTTTTCTGCACTCTCTCCAAAGTCTCCACGTCCTTCTGGTAGTGTGGCGACCAGAACTGGACGCAGTATTCCAAATGTGGCCGAACCAACGTTCAATATAACTGCAACATCACATGCCAACTTTTATACTCTATGCCCCATCCAATAAAGGCAAGCATGCCATATGCCTTCTTCACCACCTTTTCCACCTGTGTTGCCACCTTTAAGGATCTGTGGACTTGCACACCCAGATCCCTCTGTGTGTCTATACTCCTGATGGTTCTGCCATTTATTGTATACCCCCCCCCCTGCATTAGATCTACCAAAATGCATTACTTCGCATTTATC
The DNA here is from genome assembly GCF_964213995.1 of Mustelus asterias. Classification (NCBI taxonomy): domain Eukaryota; kingdom Metazoa; phylum Chordata; class Chondrichthyes; order Carcharhiniformes; family Triakidae; genus Mustelus; species Mustelus asterias. Next base: position 8,565,781 of record NC_135805.1, read on the forward strand.
TGGATTAAATTCCATCTGCCATTTCTCCGCCCAATTTTCTAGCCTATCTATATCCTGCTGTATTCTCTGACAATGTTCATCACTATCTGCAACTCCAGCAATCTTTGTGTCATCCGCAAACTTACTAATCAGACCAGCTACATCTTCTTCCAAATCATTTGTATATATCACAAACAAGTAAGAGTTTTAACAACACCAGGTTAAAGTCCAACAGGTTTATTTGGTAGCAAATACCATTAGCTTTCGGAGCGCTGCTCCTTCATCAGATGGAGTGGAAATTTGCTCTCAAACAGGGCACAGAGACACAAAATCAAGTTACAGAATACTGATTAGAATGTGAATCCGGACAACCAACCAGATCTTAAAGATACAGACAATGTGAGTGGAGGGAGCATTAAGCACAGGTTAAAGAGATGTGTATTGTCTCCAGACAGGACAGCCAGCAAGTCCAGGAGGCAAGCTGTGGGTGTTACTGATAATGTGAGATAAACACAACATCCCGGTTTAGGCCGTCCTCATGTGTGCGGAACTTGGCTATCCGTTTCTGCTCAGCGACTCTGCGCTGTCGTGTGTCGTGAAGGCCGCCTTGGAGAACGCTTACCCGAAGATCAGAGGCTGAATGCCCGTGACCGCTGAAGTTGGACCGCGTTGGAGATCTCTACTGCCTCCCGAAGATACACAAGGCAAACACACCCGGCCGTCCCATCGTATCGGGCAATGGGACCCTGTGCGAGAACCTCTCCGGCTATGTTGAGGGCATCTTGAAACCCATTGTACAAAGAACCCCCAGCTTTTGTCGCGACACTACGGACTTCCTACAGAAACTCAACGCACATGGAGCAGTTGAACCAGGAGCACTCCTCGTCACAATGGATGTCTCAGCACTCTACACCAGCATCCCCCACGATGATGGCATTGCTGCAACGGCCTCAGTACTCAACGCCGTCAACTGCCAGTTTCCAGATGCAATTTTACAACTCATCCGCTTCATCCTGGACCACAATGTCTTCACCTTCAACAACCAGTTCTTCGGACACACGGAACAGCCATGGGGACCAAATTCGCACCGCAATATGCCAACATCTTCATGCACAGGTTCAAACAAGACTTCTTCACCGCTCAGGACCTTCAACCGATGCTATACACTAGATACATTGATGACATTTTCTTCCTTTGGACTCATGGTGAACAATCACTGAAACAACTATATGATGACATCAACAAGTTCCATCCCACCATGGACTACTCTCCGGAATCGGTTGCATTCTTGGACGCACGCATCTCCATTAAGGACGGTCACCTCAGCATCTCACTGTACCGCAAGCCCACGGATAACCTCACGATGCTCCACTTCTCCAGCTTCCACTCTAAACACGTTAAAGAAGCCATCCCCTACGGACAAGCCCTCCGTATACACAGGATCTTCTCAGATGAGGAGGATCGCAACAGGCACCTCCAGACGCTGAAAGATGCCCTCATAAGAACAGGATATGGCGCTCGACTCATCGATCAACAGTTCCGACGCGCCACAGCGAAAAACCGCACCGACCTCCCCAGAAGACAAACACGGGACAAGGTGGACAGAGTACCCTTCGTCGTCCAGTACTTCCCCGGAGCGGAGAAGCTATGGCATCTCCTCCGGAGCCTTCAACATGTCATTGATGAAGACGAACATCTCGCCAAGGCCATCTCCACACCCCCACTTCTTGCCTTCAAACAACCGCGCAACCTCAAACAGACCATTGTCCGCAGCAAACGATCCAGCCTTCAGGAGAACAGTGACCACGACACCACACAACCCTGCCACAGCAACCTCTGCAAGATGTGCCGGATCATCGACACGGATGCCATCATCTCACGTGAGAACACCATCTACCAGGTACACGGTACCTACTCTTGCAACTCGGCCAACGTTGTCTACCTGATACGCTGCAGGAAAGGATGACCCGAGGCATGGTACATTGGGGAAACCATGCAGACGCTACAACAACGGATGAATGAACACCACTCGACAATCACCAGGCAAGACTGTTCTCTTCCTGTGGGGGAGCACTTCAGCGGTCACGGGCATTCAGCCTCTGATCTTCGGGTAAGCGTTCTCCAAGGCGGCCTTCACGACACACGACAGCGCAGAGTCGCTGAGCAGAAACTGATAGCCAAGTTCCGCACACATGAGGATGGCCTAAACCGGGATGTTGGATTTATGTCACATTATCAGTAACCCCCACAGCTTGCCTCCTGGACTTGCTGGCTGTCCTGTCTGGAGACAATACACATCTCTTTAACCTGTGCTTAATGCTTCCTCCACTCACATTGTCTGTATCTTTAAGATCTGGTTGGTTGTAGGGATTCGCATTCTAATCAGTATTTTGTAACTTGATTTTGTGTCTCTGTGCCCTGTTTGAGAGCAGATTTCCACTCCATCTGATGAAGGAGAAGCGCTCTGAAAGCTAATGGTATTTGCTACCAAATAAACCTGTTGGACTTTAACCTGGTGTTGTTAAAACTCTTACTGTGTTCACCCCAGTCCAACGCCGACATCTCCACATCATATATCACAAACAGCAGAGTTCCCAGTACAGAGCCCTGCAGAACACCACTAGTCATGATGTGGAGATGCCGGCGTTGGACTGGGGTAAACACAGTAAGAGTTTTATCAACACCAGGTTAAAGTCCAACAGGTTTATTTGGTAGCAAATGCCATTAGCTTTCGTAGCGCTGCTCCTTCGTCAGATGGAGCAGATATCCACTCCATCTGACGAAGGAGCAGCGCTCCGAAAGATAATGGCATTTGCTACCAAATAAGCCTGTTGGACTTTAACCTGGTGTTGTTAAAACTCTTACTGTGAGCACCACTAGTCACAGACCTCCAATCAGAAAAAGACCCCTCCACTGCTACCCTCTGTCTTCTATGGCCAAGATGTGGAGATGCCGGCGTTGGACTGGGGTAAACACAGTAAGAGCTTTAACAACACCAGGTTAAAGTCCAACAGGTTTATTTGGTAGCAAATGCCATTGGCTTTTGGAGCGCTGCTCCTTCGTCAGATGTAGTGGATATCTGCTCTCAAACAGGGTACACAGAGACACAAAATCAAGTTACAGAATACTGATTAGAATGCGAATCTTTACAGCTGATCAGGTCTTGGGCGGCACGGTAGCACAGTGGTTAGCACTGCTGCTTCACAGCTCCAGGGACCTGGGTTCGATTCCCGGCTGGGGTCACTGTCTGTGTGGAGTTTGCACATTCTTCTCGTGTCTGCCTGGGTTTCCTCCAGGTGCTCCGGTTTCCTCCCACAGTCCAAAGATGTGCGGGTTAGGTTGATTGGCTATGCTAAAAATTGCCCTTAGTGTCCTGAGATGCGTAAGTTAGAGAGATTAGTGGGTAAATATGTAGGAATATGGGGGTAGGGCCTGGGTGGGATTGTGGTCGGTGCAGACCCGGTGGGCCGAATGGCCTCTTTCTGTACTGTAGGGTTTCTATGTTTCTATGTTTAAAGATACAGACAATGTGAGTGGAGGGAGCATTAGGCACAGGTTAAAGGAATGTGTATTGTCTCCAGACAGGACAGCCAGTGAGATTCTGCAATTCTATTCTGTGGCCAAGCCAGTTCTGTACCCATCTAGCTAGTTCACCTTTGATCCTGTGAGATTTAACCTTTTGCACCAACCTGCCATGCGGGACCTTGTCAAATGCTTTTCCAAAATCCATGTAGACGACATACATGGCCCTTCCTTCGTCAATCATTTTTGTCACCTCCTCGAAAAACGCAACCAAATTTGTGAGGCATGACCTCCCTCGTTCAAAACCATGTTGTCTATCGCTAATGAGACTATTCAGTTCTAAAAGTATAAGATCCTAAGAATCTTCTCCAACAATTTCCCTACCAGGGATGTCAAGCTCACTGGCCTTCTCCTTGCTACCCTTCTTAAATAACGGGACCACATTTGCTATCCTCCAATCCTCTGGGACCTCACCTGTGTCCAATGAAGAAACAAAGATTTCTGTTAGAGGCCCAGCAATTTCATCTCTTGTCTCTCTCAGTAATCTAGGACAGATGCCACCTGGACCTGGGGATTTGTCCACCTTAATGCTTCCTAAAACACCTAACACTTCCTCCCTTGTAATTGCGATTTTTTCTCAGGTAGCCTTGTCTTGGCCCCATGCTCGTCCCCAGTCTCTACGCTTGCTGACCTATTGTTCTGATTCCCACCCCCCTGCCACATTAGTTTAAACCCACCCGAACCACACTAGCAAATCTCCCAGCCAGGATATGGGTGCCCCTCCAGTTCAGGTGTAACCCGTCCTTCTTGTACAGGTCCCATCCTCTCTGGAAGTCTTCCCAGTGATCCACGAATCTGAAACATAAGAACATAAGAACATAAGAAATAGGAGCAGGAGTAGGCCATCTAGCCCCTCGAGCCTGCCCCGCCATTCAATAAGATCATGGCTGATCTGAAGTGGATCAGTTCCACTTACCCACCTGATCCCTATAACCCCTAATTCCCTTACCGATCAGGAATCCATCTATCCGTGATTTAAATCCGTGATTGAAACCCTCCCTCCTGCACCAGTTCTTTAGCCATGTGTTCAGCTGCACAGTCTCCCTGTTCCTAGCCTCACGAGCACGTGGCACGGGGAGTAATCCAGAGATTGCTACCCACGAGGTCCTGTTTTGTAGCCTTCTATCTAACTCCCTAAATTGCTCTTGCAGGACCTCCCTGCTCTTTCTGCCTACGTCATTTGTACCAATGTGGACAATGACATCTGTCTGATTACCCTCCCCTCTTAGGATGCTTTCTACCCGCTCAGAGATATCCAGGACCCTGGCACCAGGGAGGCAGACTACCATCCTGGAGTCTCGTTCGTGCCCACAGAACCGCCTGTCTGTGCCTCTAACTATTGAGTCCCCCACTACTATTGCTCTCCTATTCTCCCCCTTTCCCTTCGAAGCCACAGAGCCCGACTCCTCGCCAGAGACCTGGTCACCGTGGCTTACCCCTGGAAGGTCATCCCCCCCCCCCTCCCCCCCTCCCCCACAGTATCCAAAATGGTAGACTTATTTTGGAGGGGAACAACCACAGGGGATCCCTGCACTGACTGCTTCCTCCCCTCCCCTCTCCTGACTGTCACCCAGCTAGCTTCGTTTTTAGGTGTTGGACAAGTTTTTTGGACTTCGTTTTTAGACAAGTCCCCAGGGCCTGATGGGATTTATCTCAGAATACTGAGAGAGGCAAGGGAGGAAATTGCTGGGGCCTTGAGAGGAATCTTTGCATCCTCACTGGCTACAGGGGAGGTCCCAGAGGATTGGAGAATAGCCAATGTTGTTCCTTTGTTTAAGGGTAGCAAAGATAATCCAGGTAATTACAGGCCGGTGAGCCTTACGTCAGTGGTAGGGAAATTATTGGAGAAGATTCTTCGAGCCAGGATTTACTCCCACTTGGAAAAAAGTGGACATATTAGCGAGAGGCAACATGGTTTTATCCAGGGGAGGTTGTGTCTCACGAATTTGATTGAGTTTTTTGAGGAAGTGACGAAGATGATTGATGAGGGTAGGGCAGTGGATGTTGTCTATGTGGGCTTCAGTAAGGCCTTTGGCAAATTCCGTCATGGCAGACTGGTACAGAAGGTGAAGTTGCACGCGATCAGAAGTGAGCTGGCAAGATGGATACAGAACTGGCTCCGTCATAGGAGACAGAGGGTAGCGGTGGAAGGGTGCATTTCTGAATGGAGGGCTGTGACTAGTAGCGTTCCTCAGGGATCAGTGCTGGACCTTTGCTGTTTGTAATATATATATAAATGATTTGGAAGAAAATGTAACTGGTTTGATTAGTAAGTTTGCGGACGACACAAAGGTTGGTGGGAATTACGGATAGCAAGACTTGGGCAGAGAGATGGCAGCTGGAGTTTAATCCGGACAAATGTGAGGGAATGTATTTTGCAAGATCTAATACAGATGTGAAATATACAGTAAATGGCAGAACCCCTAAGAGCACTGATGGACAGAGGGATCTGGGTGTACAGGTACACCCAGATCCCTCTGAAAGTGGCAACCCAGGTGGAATAGGTAGTCAAGAAGGCATACGGCATGCTTGTCTTCATCTGCTGGGGCATTGAGTTTAAAAATTGGCAAGTTATGTTGCAGCTTTATAGAACCTTAGTTAGCCCGCACTTGGAATATTGTGTTCAATTCTGGTCACCACACTACCAGAAGGATGTGGAGGCTTTGGAGAGGCAGATGTTTCCTGGTATGGAGGGCATTATCTATGAGGAGAGCTTAGATAAACTTGGTTTGTTCTCACTGGAACGACGGAGGTTGAGGGGCGACCTGGTAGAAGTTTTCAAGATTATGAGGGGCATGGACAGAGTGTATAGTCAAGCTTTTTCCCAGGGTGGAAAAGTAAATTACTAGGGGACATAGGTTTAAGATGCGAGGGACAAGGTTTAAAGAAGGTGTACGAGAGTAGTGGGCACCTGGAACTCGCTGCCGGGGGGAGATAGTGGAAGCAGATATGATAGTGAGTTTTAAGGAGCGTCTGGATATAAATAGGATGGGAATAGAGGGATATGGTACCCAAAAAGGGAAGGGGTTTTAGTTCAGACGGGCAGCATGGTCAGTGCAGGCTTGGAGGGCCAAAGGGCCTGTCCTTGTGCTGTAATTTTCTTTGTTCTTGACAGGGTGTAAGCCAACCAGGAAAGCAAGAATGAGGGTTTCAATAACAAATTATTTGAGGGAAGGGAAATGTAAGCCGAATGCACTCAATCCTCAACCTTCTGGATTAGAGGTTAAAATGTTATTAACTCATCTAGAAATCATAGAAACCCTACAGTGCAGAAGGAGGCCATTCAGCCCATTGAGTCTGCACCGACCACAATCCCACCCAGGCCCTACCCCCACATATTTTACCCGCTAATCCCTCTAACCAACGCATCCCAGGACTCTAAGGGGCAATTTTTTTAACCTGGCCAATCAACCTAACCCGCACATCTTTGGACTGTGGGAGGAAACTGGAGCACCCGGAGGAAACCCACGCAGACACGAGGAGAATGTGCAAACTCCACACAGACAGTGACCCGAGCCAGGAATCGAACCTGGAACCCTGGAGCTGTGAAGCAGCAGTGCTAACCACTGTGCTACCGTGCCGCCCCATCTAAATTGACAATGACTGTGTTCTCCATTGACCAACAAAATATATTGGATGGCCTGTAATTTGTGAGCTTCAGGGCAGCATACCTAGGGGTTCCCCCAGATATGTGCTGGAGAATCCCCCTGGAGGTTCCCAGCCAAAGATTGCACAGCAATTGTCTGGGAAGTTTAAACTTCAGATGAACAATTGCCCTGCACTTGGAACCATCTGAAAATGTAATTAAAATTACAGCATCAAATAGTTTCAACTGTCTTATAGCAATAGTTACCCAGAAAATGTTAGAAGAGTTAAAACCACATATAGTTTCTGGGTAACGATTATATTGATCTGCCCGATTCCCCTCCCTTTCCCCTCATGAGACATGCAACTATTTTCCACGACACCCCAACATTCCCACGATGCCCCAAAGCTCCACAGAACCCTTGCACACCCTCCCAACACCCTGAGAGACTTATCAAAGCCCACTATTTCCCTCAATATTCCCCACACCCCCATGACTACCCCTTTCACTCCACCACATGGACACCTCTAACCCCCCCTCACCCACCAATTCACACGGGATTCCTCCTGACGACACCCCATCTGACTGCACTCCCATCACAACTTCAACTCCTGACTGCACATGCTGAAGGCACTGTCTCTCGATTGTACCCTTATCCCCCGCCACCTGCACCATTCCCACTGAGCTCCCAACTGCACTTACTTCCTCTGTGGTTTTTCTGTGCCTGGATCATTAAACTGTTCTACAGCTTTAAATTTAAATACCTTCCAAACATTCCAGTTCAATGAGACAAACAATGACAACAAAGACAACAACCTGTTCTGCTCCCCCCATGCCAATACTATAGTTAAGAAAGCCCACCAACGCCTCTATTTTCTCAGACGACTAAGGAAATTTGGCATGTCAGCTATGACTCTCAACAACTTTTACAGATGCACCACAGAAAGGATTATTCCTGGTTGTATCACAGCTTGGTATAGCTCCTGCTCTGCCCAAGACCGCAAGGAACTACAAAAGGTCGTGAATGTAGCCCAATCCATCACGCAATCCAGCCTCCCATCCATTGATTGACTCTGTCTACACTTCCTGCTGCCTCGGCAAAGCAGCTCAGCTAGCATAATTAAGGACTCCACGCGCCCTGGACATTCTCTCTTCCACCTTATTCCTTCGGGAAAAAGATACAAAAGTCTGACGTCATGTATCAACCGACTCAAGAACAGTTTCATCCCTGCTGCTGTCAGACTTTTGAATGGACTTACCTTGCATTAAGTTGATCTTCCTCTACACCCTAGCTACGACTGTAACACTACATTCTGCACTCTCTCGTTTCCTTCTCTATGAATGGAATGTTTTGTCTGTATAGCGTGCAAGAAACAATACTTTTCGCTGTATGTTAATACAAAGAACAAACAAAGAACAAAGAACAATACAGCACAGAACAGGCCCTTCGGCCCTCCAAGCCTGCGCTGCTCCCTGGTCCAAACTAGACCATTCTTTTGTATCCCTCCATTCCCACTCCGTTCATGTGGCTATCTAGATAAGTCTTAAACGTTCCCAGTGTGTCCGCCTCCACCACCTTGCCCGGCAGCGCATTCCAGGCCCCCACCACCCTCTGTGTAAAATACATCCTTCTGATATCCGTGTTAAACTTCCCCTCCTTCACCTTGAACCTATGACCCCTCGTGAACGTCACAACCGACCTGGGAAAAAGCTTCCCACCGTTCACCCTATCTATGCCTTTCATAATTTTATAAACCTCTATTAGGTCACCCCTCATCCTCTGTCTTTCCACTGAGAACAACCCCAGTTTACCCAATCTCTCCTCATAACTAAGCCCTTCCATACCAGGCAACATCCTGGTAAACCTCCTCTGTACTCTCTCTAAAGCCTCCACGTCCTTCCGGTAGTGTGGCGACCAGAACTGGGCGCAGTATTCAAAATGCGGCCGAACCAACGTTCTATACAACCGCAACATCAGACCCCAACTTTTATACTCTATGCCCCGTCCTATAAAGGCAAGCATGCCATATGCCTTATTCACTACCTTCTCCACCAGTGATGTCACCCTGGGATTTGCACACCCAGGTCCCTCTGCGTATCTACACCCTTTACGGTTCTGCCATTTATCGTATAGCTCCCCTGTACGTTAGTTCTACCAAAATGCATCACTTCGCATTTATCAGGATTGAACCCCATCTGCCTTTTCTTTGCCCAAATTTCCAGCCTATCTATATCCTTCTGTAGCCTCTGACAATGTTCCTCACTATCTGCAAGTCCAGCCATTTTTGCGTCATCCGTAAACTTTCTGATCACCCCAGTTACACCTTCTTCCAGATCGTTTATATAAATCACAAACAGCACAGGTCCCAATACAGAGCCCTGCGGAACACCACTCGTCACAGGCATCCAGCCGGAAAAAGACCCTTCCACTACCACCCTCTGTCTTCTGTGACCAAGCCAGTTCTCCACCCATCTAGCCACCGCCCCCTTTATCCCATGAGATCCAACCTTTTGCACCAACCTACCATGAGGGACTTTATCAAACGCCTTACTAAAGTCCATATAGACGACATCCACGGCCCTTCCCTCGTCAACCATTCTAGTCACTTCTTCAAAAAACTCCACCAGGTTAGTGAGGCATGACCTCCCTCTCACAAAACCATGCTGACTATCGTCAATGAGCTTATTCCTTTCTAAATGCGCATACATCCTATCTCTAAGAATCCTCTCCAACAACTTCCCTACCACGGACGTCAAGCTCACCGGCCTATAATTTCCCGGGTTATCCTTCCTACCCTTCTTAAATAACGGGACCACATTAGCTATCCTCCAATCCTCTGGGACCTCACCTGTGTCCAGTGACGAGACAAAGATTTGCGTCAGAGGTCCAGCGATTTCATCTCTCATCTCCCTGAGCAGCCTTGGATAGATTCCATCAGGCCCTGGGGATTTGTCAGTCTTTATATTCCCTAAAAAACCTAACACTTCCTCCCTTGGAATGGAGATTTTCTCTAACGGGTCAACACTCCCCTCCGAGACACTCCCAGTCAACACATCCCTCTCCTTTGTGAATACCGACACAAAGTATTCATTTAGGATCTCCCCTACTTCTTTGGGCTCCAAGCATAATTCCCCACTTTTGTCCCTGAGAGGTCCAATTTTTTCCCTGACAACCCTTTTGTTCCTAACGTATGAATAAAATGTCTTGGGATTCTCCTTAATCCTGTCTGCCAAGGACATTTCGTGACCCCTTTTTGCCCTTCTCATTTCTCGTTTGAGTTCTTTCCCACTTTCTTTGTATTCTTCCAGAGCTCCCTCCATTTTTAGCTGCCTGGACCTAACGTACGCCTCTCTTTTCTTTTTGACCATTCCCTCAATTTCCCTGGTTATCCACGGTTCTCGAATCCTACCCTTCCTATCCTTCTTTTTTACAGGCACATGCCTATCCTGCAGCCCTAACAACTGTTCCTTAAAAGACTCCCACATGCCAGATGTGGATTTACCCTCAAACAGCCTCTCCCAATCAACAGCTGCCAATTTCTGCCTAATCCCACTAAAATTAGCCTTGCCCCAATCCAACACCTTACCCTTGGGACACCACTCATCCTTTTCTATCACTATCCTAAAGCTAACAGAATTGTGGTCACTATTTGCCACATGTTCCCCTACCGAAACTTTGAAGACCTGACCGGGCTCATTCCCCAGTACTAGGCCCAGTATAGCCCCCTCTCTAGTCGGGCTATCGACATATTGCCCCAAAGAACCTTCCTGTACGCATTTTACAAATGCCTCCCCATTCAGACTCCCAGCCCTACGCGATTTCCAGTCTATACCAGGGAAATTGAAGTCTCCCACTACAACAACCCTATTTTTCCTGCACCTATCCATTATCTCCTGACATATCCGTTCTTCCACTTCCCTTGGGCTGTTGACAATAATACATGTGACAATAATAAATCAAATCAAATCAGAGACATTATTTATTTATTTAACACTTCCATTACCAACTCAAACATTAACTGTTGCAATTGTTAACTTTTTACTGAACTTTAACTGTAACATAGAAACATAGAAGGTAGGAACAGGAGGAGATCATTTGGCCCTTCGAGCCTGCTCCGCTATTCATTGAGATCATGGCTGATCATCCAACTCAATAGCCTAATTGTGCTTTTTCCCCATAACCTTTGATCCCATTTGCCCAAGTGCTGTATCCAGCCACCTCTTGAATACATTCAATGTTTTGGCATCAACTACTTCCTGTGATAATGAATTCCATAGGCTCACCACTCTTTGGATGAAGAAATGTCTCATCACCTCTGTCCTAAATGGTCTACCCTGAATCCTCAGTCTGTGACCCCTGGTTCTGGACTCCCCCACCATCGGGAACATCCTCCCTATATCTATCCTGTCTAGACCTGTTAGAATTTTATAAGTCTCTATGAGAACCCCCCTCATTTATCTGAACTCCAGTGAAAACAATCCTAACCTAGTCAATCTTTCCTCATACACTAGTTCCACCATCTCCGGAATCAGCCGGGTAAACCTTCGCTGCACTCCCTAACTGAACATCAACTTTCAACTGAACTTTAACTTTTAACTGCATGTGAACTTTAACTGAACATCAACTTTAACTGAACATCAACTTTAACTAATTAACTGAAAATAGATACTACCGAGTTTAGGAAAATCTTGGCCAAGAAAATGTAGAATCTATCTTCTTCTCTGAAGCATCCTTCAAGGTACAGGTCTTCCTGCGATGGTTGGTCTCTTTGAGTTATCACTGGCAAATAAAGGCTCACATGTCTTTTTATCCACAATTCTCTACTCGCTTCCAGAAGATTCTATGTCATCCAACCAATAAATTGAATAGAAACCCCAAGTGCATAGTTTGATTTGGCCAATTAAATACAGGCAGAATGGTGGCATTGGTCACTGCAGACCACATCATATTTCGGCCCCTTAAGTGCATATTGTTTACATTCCAATGCCCAGATAAGGAATACTGGCTCCAAAAGTCTGTAAAGAACTCCTCCCTACCAAGGACAAGCTGTTAAAATTTGACATCTTCTATCCTTTGACAAATTCCAGGCCACTGGCCACAAGAAATCCCAGCATATGTAACTCTCAGCCAGAAACGCCATTTTACAGCCACTATTGCGATGATTGTTGTTAAATTATTGTTGCGGCAATTCTTTCTCCATCCACAAACCTTACCTGCATTATAGCAGCCAGCTTCATAAAATGTAGGCCCAGTTTAATTATCTTCAACTGAGCTGCCCTCAACTGAAGCTTTAGTGAAATGAGAAGCACAGATTTTTTATGGTGCAGAAGGAGGCCAGATAGGAGTGACTCAATATCAACATAAGTAATTATGAGCTGAATGCCAATCCAACGCAATTGCCACCCCACCAGAAGTTATAACGCTGTATTAGTACTGAAACAGTTCCATCTGTGCTTTAAGGCAAAGCAATAGAAGAAGTAATTCCAGATGGGAAAAGACTGGAGGTCAATATGGAAGCTGATACGATGGAACTATACAATGACATTTTTGATTGAGAGAAATAAGCTGATTCACAAAATCAAATGATAGTTTGTGTTCCATAGGTCTGTCTTGGGATCTAATTCTAAAAACAGATTTTCAGAATGTTCTGTTCAAGTATTCCATACTTCTATCATTTAGTAGGCAGAAACATGCAACTGATAACTCTCAAACAATACTATAATTGTCCAGTTACATTTTATCAGATATTGGTATAAAAAAGGAGCAGAATGACTATGGATGCTCATCTGTGCACCCATAATGCAAACAGTTTGTGCAATAATCTGATTACCTCCAATGCAACCTTATTTTCTTGTTTTTCAGGAGTGTAAAAAATTGTTAGCAGAATATCGCACATATTTTCAGAACACCAAGAAACACACAACTGAAACAGTGCGAGATACTCCATTTGATGTGTCAGAAATGTACATATTTGGTAAACTTGACGTCTTCTGCAAAAGACTGGCAAAGGTACAATGGGACCTAGGATAAAATGCATTGCAATTATAATCTAGATTTCTGTCCATCTGCTCAGTACAAATGTTTTGTAACCACAACCATTTAGTAGCAAATTGTATTCCAGTTATTAGAATTAGTGTTAGATAAAATCATGGAAATCCCACACATTTCCCAATCCTTCAGTAAAGAAAATCATATTGGTCTGTTAGAAGCAGGGTGAGTGGATAATAGAATCATTGTGATTTTACATAAAATATGTAGCACATATGGTTCCAAGTGCAGCACATTAGATCATCTGGATCATTGGTGTTTATATTCAATACAAGCCTCCTCCCATCATGCCATAATCATTCTCAGTCTTTTGGCATTATCTATTTCCTTTCCTCCCATGTACCTGTCTAGCTTTCTTTTGAAAGCATTTTAGTTATTTGCCTCAACCATTACCTTGGATCACGATTTCCACTTCTAACTATTCTCTACAGGAAGAAGTCTCACAACATCAGGTTAAAGTCCAACAGGTTTATTTGGAATCATGAGCTTTCAGAGCGCTGCTTCTTCAAACTGATCAAACTGACTTCTTTCAGGAATGATGGTGGGAGGGTGGAGTTGGGGAGGGGGTTAGCTCCTGAATGGTGTGATCTGCAAGTTTCAGTGCATGTACAATGTGCAGCACCATGTCTGGCCATCCATTCTTTCACTCTTTCACTGGCTGTCTTGTCTGGAGACAATACACATCTTTTTAGCCTGTCTTGATGCTCTCTCCACTCACATTGTTTTGTTTCTTAAAGACTTGATTAGTTGTAAGTATTCGCATTCCAACCATTATTCATGTAAATTGAGTCTGTGTCTTTATATGCTCTGTTTGTGAACAGAATTCCCACTCACCTGAAGAAGGGGCTTAGAGCTCCGAAAGCTTGTGTGGCTTTTGCTACCAAATAAACCTGTTGGACTTTAACCTGGTGTTGTTAAACTTCTTACATCCATTCTTAGTTCAGGGTTGCTCCTCTTCAGGAAAAGCCTGAACCATCCTGAGAACAGTGAGCCTGTGTGGAGAAATGGAGCAAAAATCTGGTGTTCATGCTGGAGTGCAGAGTCAGAGATTTCAGTCTTGGGAGACGAGAATGAAGCCCTCGAAGATGAACAATTGTTGAAATAGTCTGGTCACAGTGGCATTGAGGGAGATAGAACCATAGAACCATAGAGCATTACAGCAGCGAAACAGGCCTTTTGGCCCTTCTTGGCTGTGCCGAACCATTTTTCTGCCTAGTCCCACTGACCTGTACCTGGACCATATCCCTCCATACCCCTCTCATCCATGTACCTGTCCAAGTTTTTCTTAAATGTTAAAAGTGAGCCCGCATTCACCACTTCATCTGGCAGCTCATTCCACACTCCCACCACTCTCTGTGTGAAGAAGCCCCCCCTAATATTCCCTTTAAACTTTTCCCCCCTCACCCTTAACCCATGTCCTCTAGTTATTTTCTCCCCTAGCCTCAGTGGAAAAAGCCTGCTTGCATTCACTCTATCTATACCCATCATAATTTTATACACCTCTATCAAATCTCCCCTCATTCTTCTGGGCTCCAGGGAATAAAGTCCTAACCTATTCAACCTTTCTCTGTAACTCAGTTTCTCAAGTCCCGGCAACATCCTTGTAAACCTTCTCTGCAGTCTTTCAACCTTATTAATATCCTTCCTGTAATTAGGTGACCAAAACTGCACACAATACTCCAAATTCGGCCTCATCAATGTCTTATCCAACCTCACCATAACGTTCCAACTCCTAAACTCAATACTTTGATTTATAAAGGCCAATGTACCAAAAGCACTCTTTACGACCCTATCTACCTGTGACGCCACTTTTAGGGAATAATGTATCTGTATTCCCAGATCCCTCTGTTCTACTGCACTCTTCAGTGTCCTACCATTTACCTTGTATGTTCTACCTTGGTTTGTCCTTCCAAAGTACAATACCTCACACTTGTCTGCATTCAACTCCATCTGCCATTTTTCAGCTCATTTTTCTAGCTGGTCCAAATCCCTCTGCAAGCTTTGAAAACCTTCCTCACTGTCACTACACCTCCAATCTTTGTATCATCAGCAAATTTGCTGATCCAATTTACCACATTATCATCCAGATCATTGATATAGATGACAAACAACAATGGAGCCAGCACTGATCCCTGCAGTACACCACTAGTCACAGGCCTCCACTCAGAGAAGCAATCCTCCACTACCACTCTCTGGCTTCTTCCATTGAGCCAATGCCTAATCCAATTTACTACCTCTCCATGTATACCCAGCGACTGAACCTTCCTGACTAACCTCCCATGCAGGACCTTGTCAAAGGCCTTACTGAAGTCCATGGAGATAACATCCATTGCCTTCCCTTCATCCACTTTCCTGGTAACCTCCTCGAAAAACTCTAATAGATTGGTTAAACATGACCTACCACGCACAAAGCCATGTTGACTCTCCCTAATAAGTCCCTGTCTATCCAAATATTTGTAGATCCTATCTCTTAGTACTCCTTCCAATAATTTACCTACTACTGACGTCAAACTTACCGGCCTATAATTTCCCGCATTACTTTTTGAGCCTTTTTTAAACAACGGAACAACATGAGCTATCCTCCAATCATCCGGCACCTCACCCGTGGATACCGACATTTTAAATATATCTGCCAGGGCCCCTGCAACTTCAACACTAGTCTCTTTCAAGGTCTGAGGGAATACCCTGTCCGGTCCTGGGGATTTATCTACTCTGATTTGCCTCAAGACAGCAAGCACCTCCTCCCCTTTAATCTGTATAGGTTCCATGACCTCCCTACTTGTTTGCCTTATTTCCATAGACTCCATGCCAGTTTCCTTAGTAAATACGGATGCAAAAAACCCATTTAATATCTCCCCCATTTCTTTTGGTTCCATACATAGCCAACTACTCTGATCTTCAAGAGGACCAATTTTATCCCTTACTATCCTTTTGCTCTTAGGATTATCCTTCACCTTGTCTGCCAAAGCAACCTCATGTCTTCTTTTAGCCCTCCTGATTTCTTTCTTAAGTAGTTTCTTGCACTTTTTATACTCCTCAAGCATCTTATTTGCTCCCTGTTGCCTATACATGTCATACATCTCTCTCTTCTTCTTGATCAGAGTTCCAATATCCCTCGAGAACCAAGGTTCCTTATTCATATTCACTTTGCCTTTAATCCTAACAGGAACATACAAACTCTGCACTCTCAAAATTTCTCCTTTGAAGGCCTCCCACTTACCATTCACATCCTTGCCAGAGAACAGCCTGTCCCAATCCACGCTTTTTAGATCCTTTCTCATTTCTTCAAATTTGGCCTTGTTCCAGTTTAGAACCTCAACCCGAGGACCAGATCTATCTTTATCCATGATCAAGTTGAAACTAATGGCGTTATGATCACTGGAACCAACGTGTTCCCCTACACACATTTCCGTCACTTGTCCTAACTCGTTTCCTAATAGGAGATCTAATATTGCATCCCGTCTAGTTGGTACCTCTATATATTGATTTAGAAAATTTTCCTGAACACATTTTACAAACTCTAACCCGTCTAGACCTTTAGCAGTATGGGAGTCCCAATCTATATATGGAAAATTAAAATCCCCGACTATCACAACTTTATGTTTCCTGCAGTTATCTGCTATCTCTCTGCAGACTTGCTCCTCCAATTCTCGCTGACTATTGGGTGGTCTATAATACAACCCCATTAATGTGGTCATACCTTTCCTGTTTCTCAGCTCCACCCATATGGCCTCGGTGTTCAAGCCCTCTAATCTGTCCTGCCTGAGCTGTAACATTTTCCCTGACTAGCAATGCCACCCCCCACCCTTCATCCCTCTGCCTCTATCGCGTCTGAAACATCGGAACCCTGGAACATTGAGCTGCCAGTCCTACCCCTCCTGTCGCCAAGTTTCACTAATGGCTATAATGTCATAATTCCATGTGTCAATCCACACCCTCAGCTCGTCTGCCTTCCCCACAGTACTCCTGGCATTGAAATAGAACCATAGAAACCATAGAAAATTACAGCTCAGAAACAGGCCTTTTGGCCCTTCTTGTCTGTGCCGAACCATTTTTTGCCTAGTCCCACTGACCTGCACTTGGACCATATCCCTCCACACCCCTCTCATCCATGAACCCGTCCAAGTTTTTCTTAAATGTTAAAAGTGACCCCGCATTTACCACTTTATCCGGCAGCTCATTCCACACTCCCACCACTCTCTGCGTGAAGAAGCCCCCCCTAATATTCCCTTTAAACTTTTCTCCTTTCACCCTTAGCCCATGCCCTCTGGTTTTTTTCTCCCCTAGCCTCAGCGGAAAAAGCCTGCTTGCATTCACTCTAGCTATACCCATCAAAATCTTATACACCTCTATCAAATCTCCCCTCAATCTTCTACGCTCCAGGGAATAAAGTCCCAACCTATTCAATATCTCTCTGTAACTCAGCTTCTCAAGTCCCGGCAACATCTTTGTGAACCTTCTCTGCACTCTTTCAACCTTATTTACATCCTTCCTGTAACTAGGTGACCAAAACTGTACACAATACTCCAAATTCGGCCTCACCAATGCCTTATATAACCTTACCATAACACTCCAAATAGACACTCCTCAGAAGATTATTACCACCACACACAACCCTTCTATTTGTGATTTTGCATGAACTATCAACATCATTTATTTTCACCCCCGCTCCACTATCTGCTCTGGAACTCTGGTTCCCATCCCCCTGCAATCTAGTTTAAACCCTCCCCAATAACACTAGCAAACCTCCCTGCAAGTATATTGGTCCCCTTGTAGTTCAGGTGTAACCCGTCTCTCTTGTACAGGTCCCACCTGCCCCAGAAGGGGTCCCAATGATCTAGAAATCTGAAACCCTGCCCCCTACACCAGTTTCTCAGCCACATGTTCATCTGCCTGAGCATCCTACTCTTACCCTCACTGCCACGTGGCACAGGTAGCAATCCTGAGATTACTACCCTCAGGGTCCTGCTTTTTAACTTCCTACCAAGTTCTCTAGACTCACTCTTGAGGACCTCCTCACTCTTCCTTCCCACTTCATTGGTACCAATGTGTACCATGACATCTGGCTGATCACCCTCCCACTTCAGAATGCTGTGCACGCGATCAGAGACATCTCTGACGCTGGCACCTGGGTGGCAACAAACCATCCGGGAGTCTCTGTCAGGACCACAGAACCTCCTGTCTGTACCTCTGACTATTGAGTCCCCTATCACGACCACTCTCCCCTTCTTCCACCCTCTGTTCTGTGCTGCAGAATCAGACTCAGTGCCGGAGATCCAGCTGCCGCAGCTTGTCCCAGGTAAGGCATCCCCCACAACAATATCCAAATTGGTATACCTGTTGTGGAGGAGAATGGTCACAGGGAAACCCTGCTCTGCCTTCCCTTTCCCTTTGCCTCGCTTGACGGTAACCCAAGTGCCTGTGCTCTGTGCCTTTGGCGTAACTGCCTCCCTGAAGCTACCATCTATAAACTCCTCATTCTCCCGAATGATTCGGAGGTCATCCAGCTCCTGCTCCAGTTCCCTAACGTAGTTTGTTAGGAGCTGCAGCTGGATGCACCTCCTGCAGGTGTCGTTGTCAGGGAGACCGGAGGTCTCCCTGACTTCCCACATCCTGCAAGAGAAGCATTCCAACATCCTGCCTGGCATTCTTTCTACTCTGAAGAAACAATAACAACTTACCGGGACCTACCCTCGCCTCTGCCTGTTCACGCCGAAGCCTGTTTGAGCCAAAGCCGTCCCACTCTGCTCCCTCTCACTCGCCGCCCGCTCACAACGCTGCCCGCTGGATAGAGTGGCCTGCTTTTTAAACCTTCCGCGCGCTACTGGCTGATGTCAGAAAAAAAAAACTTCCCAGGTCTCACTGGGGCCTACTTCCGGTTTTAGACTTCCGGCTCCCTTACAAAAACTCCGAAAAAACAAAGAAAAAAAATTAAGTCATAAATCCCTCTTTCCTCCTAGCTTCCCTCACTTGAATCACCTCTGAGATCTGAGATTGGGTTGGGATTTTCCCCGCCCCGCTGCAGCGGGCT
The DNA here is from genome assembly GCF_964213995.1 of Mustelus asterias. Lineage (NCBI taxonomy): Eukaryota > Metazoa > Chordata > Chondrichthyes > Carcharhiniformes > Triakidae > Mustelus > Mustelus asterias. The sequence continues at coordinate 8,585,008 of NC_135805.1, forward strand.
TTCTGGCAGTGGAGGTGGCTCAGCATTGGCCATTAGCATGGTCCTCCTGAAATCAATGATCATTTACATTACTTGCCATTGCACTGCTGTGAATCTGGATTGAAAGTTCCCATCAGAGGAAAGGGCCAGAAAATCCTGGTGTTGATCTTTGAAAGTAAAAAGTTTAGAAGTGACTCGTGAGGGAGACAAAAGGTGGAATTTATCTGCGTTTGGCAGAGTGCGATAGTGGGGTTAAAACATAGAAACTGGAAGCAGAAGTAGGCCATTCTGCCCTTCGGACCTGCTCTGCCATTCAATTTGATCATGGCTAATCATTGAATTCAATATCCTGATCCCCCTGACCCCCATATCCCTTAATCCCTTTAGCCCTAAGAGCTACATCTAATTTCTTCTTCAGATCAGGCAATATTTTGGCGTCAACTACATTCCATGGTAGTGAATTCCACACATTCACCATCCTCTGGGTGAAGAAATTTATCTTCACCTCAGTTTGAATAGGTTTACCCCTCATCCTCAAACTATGACCCCTAGTTATAGAAACAAAAGAGCAGCTTTTCGACTGCTGGTGGTAATGGTGGATGTTGGCGCTGTATTGCTAGGTGCTTTGAAAAAAACATTTTGCTGAGGGATTCTCATCACCTCCATGGTGGGCGGACTCTGATTCACCAGTCCCATCATCAGCTGAGCACATTAATCATCAGGGTGCTCCATTTAAAGCCTGCCTCAGCACCCAACAGTCACTTCCTCCACGAATACTCAGTGCTGTAAAGAGGTCCGCACCCAAATTTTGAGAAGCTTCCCTCACCAGACTGCTGTGGATGCAATAGGGTCACATTGCAACATCCTCGACCTTCACAAAGGGAGGAGACCTTCCAGTAGGGATACCACCCCAGCATTGGAGGTAGTGGCATCAGTGGTCAATGCCAACTCCCTGCAGAAGGGGACAGGCATCCAGTGCTGCAAAAGGCTGAATGATTTTTACCATTCTTCCAGCATAAGTCACTCCTCTCATCACTCTCACGTCCACCACCCATCACAAAGGAAGTTCACTCACTGCCAGCTCAAGAGACATCATCACTTGGTCTCCCACATAAATCTTCATTTCCACTGTGGGTCATCTCATCATCACCTTTCTGCTCCCACTCACCATCCATACAAGCCAGGCAGCACAGCACAGGAAACAAGCCCTTCGGCCCTTCAAGCCTGTGCCGCTCATTGGTCCAACTAGACCATTCGTTTGTATCCCTCCATTCCCAGACTGTTCATGTGACTATCCAGGTAAGTCTTAAACGATGCCAATGTGTCTGCCTCCACCACCCTACTTGGCAGCGCATTCCAGGCCCCCATCACTCTCTGTGTAAAAAACGTCCCTCTGATATCTGAGTTATACCTCGCCCCTCTCACCTTGAGCCCGTGACCCCTCGTGATCGTCACCTCCGACCTGGGAAAAAGCTTCCCACTGTTCACCCTATCTATACCCTTCATAATTTTGTACACCTCTATTAGATCTCCCCTCATTCTCTGTCTTTCCAGGGAGAACAACCCCAGTTTACCCAATCTCTCCTCATAGCTAAGAACCTCCATACCAGGCAACATCCTGGTAAACCTTCTCTGCACTCTCTCTAAAGCCTCCACATCCTTCTGGTAGTGCGGCGAACAGAACTGGACGCAGTACTCCAAATGTGGCCTAACCAGCATTCTATACAGCTGCAACATCAGACTCCAGCTTTTATCATAAGAACATAAGAACATAAGAAATAGGAGCAGGAGTAGGCCATCTAGCCCCTCGAGCCTGCCCCGCCATTCAATAAGATCATGGCTGATCTGACGTGGATCAGTACCACTTACCCGCCTGATCCCCATAACCCTTAATTCCCTTACCGCTCAGGAATCCATCCATCCGCGCTTTAAACATATTCAGCGAGGTAGCCTCCACCACCTCAGTGGGCAGAGAATTCCAGAGATTCACCACCCTCTGGGAGAAGAAGTTCCTCCTCAACTCTGTCTTAAATCGACCCCCCTTTATTTTGAGGCTGTGTCCTCTAGTTTTAACTTCCTTACTAAGTGGAAAGAATCTCTCCGCCTCCACCCTATCCAGCCCCCGCATTATCTTATAAGTCTCCATAAGATCCCCCCTCATCCTTCTAAACTCCAACGAGTACAAACCCAATCTCCTCAGCCTCTCCTCATAATCCAAACCCCTCATCTCTGGTATCAACCTGGTGAACCTTCTCTGCACTCCCTCCAATGCCAATATATCCTTCCTCATATAAGGGGACCAATACTGCACACAGTATTCCAGCTGCGGCCTCACCAATGCCCTGTACAGGTGCATCAAGACATCCCTGCTTTTATATTCTATCCCCCTCGCAATATAGGCCAACATCCCATTTGCCTTCTTGATCACCTGTTGTACCTGCAGACTGGGCTTTTGCGTCTCATGCACAAGGACCCCCAGGTCCCTTTGCACGGTAGCATGTTTTAATTTGTTTCCATTGAGATAGTAATCCCATTTGTTATTATTTCCTCCAAAGTGTATAGAAGTCATAGAAATCATAGAAACCATATAGTACAGAAAGAGGCCATTCGGCCCATCGAGTCTGCACCGACCACAATCCCACCCAGGCCCTACCCCCATATCCCTACATATTTTACCCACTAATCCCTCTAATCTACGCATCCCAGGACACTAAGGGGCAGTTTTAGCATGGCCAATCAACCTAACCCGCACATCTTTGGACTGTGGGAGGAAACCGGAGCACCTGGAGGAAACCCACGCAGAGACGAGGAGAATGCCAGGTCCCTGGAGCTGTGAAGCAGCAGTGCTAACCACTGTGCTACCGTGCCGCCCTATATACTCTATACCTCGTCCTATAAAGGCAAGCATACCATATGCCTTCTTCACCACCTTTTCCACCTGTGCTGCCACCTTCAAGGATTTGTGGACTTGCACACCTAAGTCCCTCTGTGTTTCTATACTCTTGATGGCTCTGCTATTTATTGTATAACTCCCCCCTACATTAGTTCTTCCAAAATGCATCACTTCACATTTATCTGGATTAAATTCCATCTGCCATTTCTCCGCCCAATTTTCCAGCCTATCTATATCCTGCTGTATTGTCCAACAATGTTCATCGCTATCCACAAGTCCAGCGATCTTTGTGTCATCCGCAAACTTGCTGATAACACCAGTTACACCTTCTTCCAAATCATTTATATATATCACAAATAGCAGAGGTCCCAGTACAGAGCCCTGCGGAACACCACTGGTCACAGACCTCCAGCCGGAAAAAGACCCTTCGACTGCTACCCTCTGTCTCCTGTGGCCAAGCCAGTTTTCTAGCCATCTAGCCACCTCTCCTTGTATCCCATAAGCCTTAACCTTCTTAACCAACCTGCTATGAGGGACTTTGTCAAATGCCTTACTGAAATCCATATAGACGACATCCACGGCCCTTCCTTCGTCAACCGTTTTTGTCACTTCCTCAAAAAACTCCACCAAATTTGTAAGGCACGACCTCCCTCTTACAAAACCATGCTGTCTGTCACTAATGAGATTGTTCTGTTCTAAATGCGCATACATCCTGTCTCTAAGAATCCTCTCCAACAACTTCCCTACCACGGACGTCAAGCTCACTGGCCTATAATAACCCGGGTTATCCCTGCTACCCTTCTTAAATAACGGGACCACATTCGCTATCCTCCAATCCTCAGGGACCTCACCTGTGTCCAAAGAAGAGACAAAGATTTCCATCAGAGGCCCAGCAATTACATCTCTTGTCTCCCTGAGTAGTCTCGGATAGATGCCATCAGGCCCTGGGGATTTGTCAGTTTTAATGTCACCTAAAAAACCTAATTCTTCCTCCCTTGTAATGGAGATTCTCTCTAACGGGTCAACACCTCCCTCTGAGACACTCCCAGTCAACAAGTCCCTCTCCTTTGTGAATACCGATGCAAAGTATTCATTTAGGATCTCCCCTATTCCCTTGGGTTCTAAGCATAATTCCCCTCCCTTGTCCCTGAGAGGTCCGACTTTTTCCCTGACAACTCTTTGTTGTCCGACAGCCCGGACATTCCCTTTTCCACCTTCTTCTTTCGGGGAAAAAGGTACAAAAGTCTGAGGTCACGTACCAACCGACTCAAGAACGGCTTCTTTCCTGCTTCTGTCAGACTTTTGAATGGACTTACCTTGCATTAAGTTGATCTTTCTCTGCACCCTAGCTATGACTGTCACACTACATTCTGCACTCTCTCGTTTTCTTCTCTATGAATGGTATGCTCTGATTGTATAGCGTGCAAAAAACAATACTTTTCAGTGTATGTTAATACATGTGACAATAATAAATCAAATCAAATCAAATCAAATCAAAATTAAAAGTTGTGAAGGGGATGCAAGGAGCATCCAAGGTGATTTAGACAAATTGAGTGAGTGGGCAAACACATGGCAGATGCAGTGCAATACTTCTAAATATGAATTTATACACTTTGGTGTGAAAAACAGAAAGAAAGAGTATTATTTAAATGGTGATATATTTGGAAATGTGGTGTACATAAAGATCTGGTTGTCCTTGTACACCAGTCAATGAAAGTGGAGAGGCAGGTGCAATTAGAAAAGCAAATGGTATATTAGCCTTCAGTGTAAGAGGATTTGAATTCAGAATCAGAGATGTCTTACTGCAGCTATACAATACCTTGTGAGATCTCACTTGGGGTATTGCATGCAATTCTGGTCTCCCTACGAAGCAAGAATATACTTCCCAGAGAGGGAGTGCAACAGAGGTTCAACAGCTTGCTACCAGGTTGGCAGGACTATCTTATGAGGAGAGATTTGTTCGACTGGGCCTGTTTACACTCGAGTTTTGAAGAATGAGAGGAGATCTGATTGAAATGGAAAAATTTCCAATAGGGCTGGCCAGATTAGATCCTTGTTTTCCCTGGTTGGGGAATCCAGAGTGAGAGTTTTAACAACACCAGGTTAAAGTCCAACAGGTCTATTTGGTAGCAAATACCATAAGCTTTCGGAGCGCTGCTCCTTCGTCAGATGGAGTGGAAATGTGCTCTCAAACAGTGCACAGAGACACAAAATCAAGTTACAGAATACTGATTAGAATGCGAATCCCTACAACCAGCCAGGCCTTAAAGATACAGACAATGGGGGTGGAGGGAGCATTAAGCACAGGTTAAAGAGATGTGTATTGTCTCCAGACAGGACAGCCTGCAAGTCCAGGAGGCAAGCTGTGGGGGTTACTGATAATGTGACATAAATCCAACATCCCGGTTTAGGCCGTCCTCATGTGTGCGGAACTTGGTTATCAGTTTCTGCTCAGCGACTCTGCGCTGTCGTGTGTAGTGAAGGCTGCCTTGGAGAACGCTTACCTGAAGATCAGAGGCTGAATGCCCGTGACCGCTGAAGTGCTCCCCCACAGGAAGAGAACAGTCTTGCCTGGTGATTGTCGAGCGGTGTTCATTCATCCGTTGTCGTAGCGTCGATGCTAAAGATGTATCTTTAGTGGGGAGGGGGGGGGAGGAGGGAGGTCCGATCATTTTCTGGTGGCTGGGGAGGGGGGGCCAGATGGATCTCTGGTGGGGGGGGCGTTGGGGGCAGGTGCAGTGGGGGCCGCTGCCACTCTGTGGGTGATCGGTGGGGTGAAGGGGGGCAGAGGGTCGCGATCGGTCTGGGTAGCAGGGGGGTGGGTGGATAAGGGGGACAGTTATGTTGTGGGGGTGAGGTGATATCTGTGGGAGCGGATAAAACGGATAAAGCGGCCCGGGAGCGATGTGACAGGGCACGTTTTTCAAATTTCTTTTTCACTGCGCATGCGCAGTTCAAAGCTCCGATCAGACCAGAACATTTCAGGTGCGATAAGCCCCGCCCACAGCACGATTCAGACTCGCGATTGTTTTTCAGGCTAAGTGCATATGGGGGCGCCTGAGAACAGTTCTCCAAGTTGGATCTGAATTGCTCCCAGATTCAGCACTTCGAATCAAAATGGTAAAATCGGACCCTATATATTAAGTGCTGGAAAATTGGATGAATATAGATAGGTGGTTGATGGCTGGCACAGACATGATGGCTGGAATTTTATCATCCCGCCTGCCATGGGAATCGCAGTGGACGAAGGGTGGACCATGGAAAGGTCCATTGATCTTTGGAGAGATTTTACGGTTTCGGAATGAGCGATGCTGTAAAATCCCACTTGATGGCCTTTTTTCATGCTGTAAAAGATTATTATTGTAATGCTGTGGGGAAGGAGTTCAAATCCCACCATGGCAGATGGTGAAAATTGAATTTAATAGCAATGTCCACATCCCATGATTGAATAAATAAATCTTTGGGTTTTAGCGCTGACAGCAAACAGCAATGGTGGATATGTGTTGTTGTAGATCGGGGAGGGGGGAAGCAGTACTATACCAGTAGTGATGCATCTCTCAGAGCCTGGGCCTCAGCGCTGGCTGGGGCCAGTAGTGCTGGAATTATAAGGGGTGGGTGGATTCGGGGGAAGCAGCACCATACCCGCAGCACTGCATCCTTCAATGCCTAGGCCTCAGCACTGATTGGAGCCAGAAGTGCTGGGGTTGTGGGGGGAAAGGGGGAGTGGTCTGGGTTAGGTGGTTGGAGACCTCGAGTGATCTAATCTCTCTAGCTCTTCCCCCTTCTTCCAGCTCCCCCTTCCAGAGTCGTGATTGACTTTGCCATGCAAAGTCCACGAGGTCCATGAGGACCGTCAGAAGATACAGCAGGATATAGATCAGTTGGAGACTTTTGCGGAGAGATGGCAGATGGAGTTTAATCTGGACAAATGTGAGGTAATGCATTTTGAAAGATCTAATACAGATGGAAACCCTTAAGAGCATTAATAGGCAGAGGGATCTGGGTGTACAGGTACACAGGTCACTGAAAATGGCAACGCAGGTGGAGAAGGTAGTCAAGAAGGCATGCGGCATGTTTGCCTTTATCGGCTGGGGCATTGAGCTTAAAAATTGGCAAGTCATGTTGCAGCTTTATGGAACCTTAGTTAGGCCGCACTTGGAATATAGTGTTCAATTCTGGTCGTCACACTACCAGAAGGATGTGAAGGCTTCGGAGAGAATACAGAAAAAATTTACCAGGATGTTGCCTGGTATGGAGGGCATTAGATATGAGGAGAAGTTGAAGAAAGTTGGTTTGTCCTCACTGGAATGATAGAGGGGTGACCTGAAAGAAGTCTACAAGATTATGAGAGGCATGAACAGAGCGGATAGTCAGCAGCTTTTTCCCAGGGTGGAAGAGTCAATTACTAGGGGGCATATGTTTAAGGTGCGAAGGGCAAGATTTAAAGAAAATGTACGAGGCACGTTTTTTACACAGAGGGTGGTGGGAGCCTGAAACTCGCGGCCGGGGGAGATATTGGAAGCAGATACAAATAGTGACTTTTAAGGGGCGTCTTGACAAATACATGAATAGGATGGGAATGGAGGGATATGCTCTCCGGAGGGGTAGGGGGTTTTAAAGAACAAAGAACAAAGAAAATTATAGCATCAGAACAGACCCTTCGGCCCTCCAAGCCTGCGCCGACCACGCTGCCCGACTTAACTAAAACCAGTTCAGTCAGGCAACCTGGTCTATGCAGGCTTGGAGGGCCGAAGAGCCTGTTACTGTGCTGTAATTTTCTTTGTTCATTGTTTTTAGTTCAATTGTCGTGCTGGTCATTCTTGTGACTGCTGCTGCAGAGAGGTGTAAGAGGAATTGTGGGCACTATAAGGCCAGCCAGATCACAGGCTGCAGCAAGAAGAGAAGGAGGCGCCCACGGAGGAAGGAAGCAGCAACCAATCGGCCCGAGGGCAGGTGGGAATAGGCGGGGGCAGACAATGGAAGATATGGAGACCCCAACACTTCAGGACATACATGTCCTTTGAGCAGCTATCGGACAGTGTGGCAATGACAGTGACAGTGTGACAGTGTGGCACTTATGCCATGTCCTGCAGGGCTTGGCACCTCAAGGCACGGGGGCACCCACTCCTGGTGCTGGTGAAGGTCATGGCAGCCCTCAATCATTAGGCCATTGAGTCCTTCCAGGCTGCTAGTGAGGACCTCTGTGGGATCTTGCAGTCCTCCTTCCACAAATGTGTCCATGAGGTGAGTGTCCAAGCTGGGCAGTACGATAACTTCAACATGGATCAGGCCTGGCAGGAAACCCGGGCTGCAGGATTTCCAACCTAATGCACAGGGGGCAATTCACTGCACGCACGTCGTCCTGAGGTCCCCAGAATGGAACTTGCCATGATTTGTGAACAGGAAGGGCTTTCACTCCCTTAATGTGCAGTTGCTGTGTGACCACAGGTTGCATATCATGCACGTGTGAACCCGTCACCCAGGCAGCATGCATGATATCTTCATCCTGAGGAGCTCAGATATCTCTGGTGTATTCGAGGAGCAGACTAGGCTGTAGAGATGGCTCAAGGGGGACATGGGATACCCACTTAGGACTTGGCTGATCACACTAGTGTGGAGGCCACAGACCGAGGCAGAGACCGATTTCAATATGAGGCCCATGCTGCTACCCAGTCAATTGTGGAGCGGTGCATCTGTTCCTAAACATGCGGCTCCAAAGCCTGGACCATTCTGGTGGGGGCACTTCAGTACAGCCCCCTGACAGTGTCCAGCATCGTGGTAGTCTGCTGTGTGCTCCACAACTTGGTGGAGCAGAAGGGAGACTTCTTGGAGGAGGAGGAGGTAGAGGGCGATTGGATATTGCTGCGGAGGAGGCGACCCAGGAGGACATGGAGGAGACGAAGGATAATGATGTCGGCGGGGTTAATGAGCAACAAGGCAATGGAGGACAGGCGGTGGCATGGGACCGACATGGCAGGGCAGCGAAGGAGGCCCTCGTCGCTACTAGGTTCTCCAACTAGGGGGTATGTGATGCTATAGCTGGAAATCCATCCCTTTCCACCTGTCCCAACCCCCCCTTCCCCCTCATTAACCCTTGACACTCTTCCAATCCATTTTCTTAGGCCCGGGCAGGCTGTGTGTCAGCAAGTTAATGTTGCAGGCAGGAGGATGATGATGATTAGCTATTTGGCACAATGTGATGGTGCCCTGGTGCAAACAAGTCTGGCTCCTACCTGAGCTCTGCATGCATGCTGGCACTTAAGTCCACATCTGGGTAGGGGTCAGGGACTACAATCTTCCGTTGGGGCAGGTGTGAGGGGACGGGATGTGGTCTATCCAGTGCTGCTTGGTTCTGGGGATGCCATGGCAAGCTTTAGTGACTCGGTGCTCTTGCATGGCACCTGCAGCGAACACAGATTGTTCTGATCACTTCGAGTTCAAGTGCCGTGATGGGTCAACAAAATGTGCCTGGATTTGGGGATCGCAGTAGCGTGTGCCGAGGGCCCTCCCCATGCTCAACGAACTCCTTCGGCTAAGGTTGGGCTACGATCATCCCTGTTGGAGGATAATCAGAGACATATTAGTCACAGTTGTGAGGTGCATATGCATTTATTTATGTCTGCAACAGTGCAATAATTCAAAGTGCTCATACTTAACATGTCCAAAGATGTGCGGGTTAGGTTGATTGGCCAGGTTAAAAATTGCCCCTTAGAGTCCTGGGATGTGTAGGTTAGAGGGATTAGCGGGTAAATATGTGGGGTGGGATTGTGGTCGGTGCAGACTCGATGGGCCGAATGGCCTCCTTCTGCACTGTAGGGTTTCTATGTACTCATGATACTTAATTGTGCTTTATTCCCTCAACCTAAGTGATGCACTCCTTCACCCATGCCTTCTTGGTAACCCTATAACTTCTTAACCTTACGTAGCTGACCACTACGTCTAGGTGTCTCCCCAGGATGTACATCGGAGGTGGAGGTGGTCGGCTGCTTTCTGTGCATTTGGCCTTGAGGCCCTTCACAGGGGTCACCTGGAGGGCCGGAACCTGGAGGGTCTCAGCCGGCTTTCTAGTGTCGCAGACTTGTCCATGCTAATCATGCTGTCCTTGAGATGCACCAATGTCAGGAAGTGGGGAGTCAAAACGCGTAGTGACGTTCACAGTCAGAAGGCCTTTGACAAGGTGTCGCTTAGGAGACTGTGAAATAAGTTAAGTACCCATGGTGTTAAGGGTAAGATCCTGGCATGGATATAGGTTGGCTGACTGGCAGAAGGCAGAGAGTGGGGATAAAGGGGTCTTTTTCAGGATGGCAGCCGGTGACTAGTGGTGTGCCTCAGGGGTCTGTGCTGGGACCACAATTTTTCACGATATACATTAACGATTTGGAGGAAGGAACTGAAGGCACTGTTGCTAAGTTTGCAGATGATACAATGATATGTAGAGGGACAGGTAGTATTGATGAAGCAGGGAGGCTGCAGAAGGACTTGGACAGGTTAGGAGAGTGGGCCAAGAAGTGGCAGATGGAATACGATGTGGAAAAGTATGAGGTTATGCACTTTGGAAGGAGGAATGGAGGCATAGACTATTTTCTAAATGGGAAAATGCTTAGGAAATCAGAAACACAAAGGGATTTGGGAGTCCTTGTTCATGATTCTCTTCAGGTTAACGTGCAGGTTCGGTTAGCAGTTAGGAAGATAATTGCAACGTTCGCATTCATGTCGAGAGGGCCAGAATACAAGAGCAGGGATGTACTTCTGAGGCTGCATAAGGCTCTGGTCAGACCCCATTTGGAGTATTGTGAGCAGTTTTAGGCCCCATATCTAAGGAAGGATGTGCTGGCCTTGGAAAGGGTCCAGAGGAGGTTCACAAGAATGATCCCTGGAATGAAGAGCTTGTCGTATGAGAAACGGTTGAGGACTCTGGGTCTGACCATAGAACCATAGAAAATTACAGTTCAGAAACAGGCCTTTAGGCCCTTCTTGTCTGTGCCGAACCATTTTTTGCCTAGTCCCGCTGACCTGCACTTGGACCATATCCCTCCACACCCCTCTCATCCATGAACGCGTCCAAGTTTTTTTTAAATGTTAAAAGTGACCCCGCATTTACCACTTTATCCGGCAGCTCATTCCACACTCCCACCACTCTCTGTGTGAAGAAGCCCCCCTAATATTCCCTTTAAACTTTTCTCCTTTCACTCTCAACCCATGTGCGGTGAACCATCGTTGGTTCCCACTAGATAGTACTGAGCCAGGGTCTGGCCAGTACTACAAGTATGTATATATGTTGCTGTTGGGGTTCGGGATGGGTTGTTCTACTTGTTGCTGTTGGGGTTAGGGTTGGGCTGTTACACCTTGTATTATAGTTATTATGGTACATCCCAGTCGGGCTCCACCTCCTGGGAGAGGTATAAAGGTCACTGCTCTGTCTGGGACCCCTCAGTCTGGGATCGTGTACTATACTTAGTAGCTTTGTTGTAACAGTAAATAAAAGCCTTTATTTCCTGAGCATCTCAAGCCTCGTGTGTGATAACGCGCATCAATTTTATTTACTGTTAAGTAAACTCTCGTCGTAAAAAAAAACGATACAGAGAGGATGGAGCAGATGTTAAAACCTGAACATCTTACACTGGATCCACGTGCAGCGGGCGCCTCTAACACCTTCGACCACTGGTTGAAATCTTTTGAGGACTACCTGGCAGCCTCCGCAGCGGTCACCACCGACGATGACAGACTCCGGGTCCTCCATGCGAGGGTAAGCGACACCGTATACCTCGCGATCCGTGCGGCCACCGACTACACAAGGGCCCTTGAGCTTCTTAAGAAGCGTTACATTAAACCGCCAAACGAAATGCATGCTCGATACCTCTTAGCCACTCGACGACGGCAGCCCGGCGAAACGACGGAAGAATACGCGAACGAGCTCCTACAGCTAGCCAGGGGCTGTAACTGCAAACAGTGTCGGCAGACCAGAATATGAACGACCTCGCTCGAGATGCGTTTGTGGCGGGAATCGGATCATCTTATATCCGACTCAGACTGCTGGAGCAAGGTAATCTTGACCTCACTAAGTCGATAGAACGAGCGGATACGTTGGAGACGGCCTCCAAAAGCCTAGTATTGTATCCTGAAGACCACGTGGAGACAACGTGGCAGGAGCAGTCGCTGATCCCTCCTCGTCCCTCGGGTTCGAAAAGCTGCGTGATGGCGTGCCCACACTCGGGCCTGACGACGGCAGCAGCTCCGGGCGGCCCGCGGTGTTACTTCTGTGGGGGAGCGAAGCATACTCGGCAACGGTGTCCCGCTAAAGCTGTGTTGTGCTCTGCCTGCGGTAAGAAGGGGCACTATTCGAAAGTATGCCGATCTAAACTTACTTCTAGGAACAGCAGTGCGGCCTGCGATTCCCTGGAGCCCGGTTCTTTGTCGTCGGCATCGTCGAGGGTTTCGTCCACATGCGAGGCCAGGACGACGCCATTACAGTCGACGGAGTCGGAGATGCGTGACCACCAGGGGTCACTGATTTTGGCGCCATCACCCACGTGCGACCTATGGGAGCGGCCATGTTGGCCGGCACCGACCGCGAACAACCAGCAGGGGTCATCTTCGTCTATCTCAGCTGCCTGCAGTGGCGCTCACGAACCAACGGTGGCGTCGATCATCCTGGACCAGGCCAAGCCTCATAGACTCGACAAGGCTATGATGGACATTCAGGTAAACAACCACTTGATTTATTGTCTGTTTGACAGCGGGAGCACTGGGAGTTTTATTCACCCAGACGCTGTGAAGCGGTGTGGCCTCCAGATACAACCTGTCAAACAGACAATTTCTATGGCATCAAGGTGCCGGTCTGTCACCGTGCTAGGGAGTTGCGTGGTAAATTTTAACGGTGCAAGGCACGGTTTACGAGCGCTTCAAGCTCCTGGTGTTGCCGCACCTTTGCACGCCAATACTCCTCGGACTAAATTTCATGGTCCACTTGAAGAGTGTAACCCTACAGTATGGTGGGCCACTCCCTCCGCTTTCAGTGGGAGAACAGCAGCTTCCAAATTGCCCAACGCGCCCCGCCTGTAGCCTCTCGACGCTGAAGATTACCACACCCTCCCTGTTCCAGAATCTTGTGCCAGGCTGCAAGCCCATTGCGACTAAGAGTAGGCGTTACAGCGCTGAGGATCGGATCTTCATTCGATCTGAAGTTCAGCGGCTCCTCAAGGAAAGGATCATACAATCTACCGCTCGTCCATGGAGAGCACAGGTCGTGGTGGTCAAGAGTGGGAACAAACCCCGGATGGTCATTGACTATAGTCAGACCATTAATAGATACACGCAGCTGGATGCGTATCCCCTCCCGTGCATATCTGACATGGTCAATCAGATTGCGCAGTACCGGGTGTTCTCCACCATAGACCTCAAGTCTGCCTACCACCAACTCCCCATTCGCCCAGAGGACCGACAATACACGGCTTTTGAGGCGGATGGTCACTTGTATCACTTTCTCAGGGTTCCCTTTGGTGTCACCAATGGGGTCTCGGTCTTCCAGCGTGCTATGGACCAAATGGTGGACCAGAACGGGCTGCGGGCTACCTTCCCGTACCTGGATAACGTCACCATCTGCGGCCATGACCAGCAGGACCACGACACAAATCTCCTGAAGTTCCTACGCACTGCATCTCGCCTGAATCTGACCTACAACAGGGAGAAGTGTGTATTTCGTACGCGCCATTTAGCCATCCTCGGATACGTGGTGGAAAACGGGGTCATTGGCCCTGATCCAGACCGTATGCGTCCCCTCTTTGAACTTCCCCTGCCCACTAGTGCAAAAGCACTGAGAAGATGCTAAGGCTTCTTCTCTTATTATGCACAGTGGGTTCCCAATTACGCGGACAAAGCCCATCCGCTCATCAAGTCCACCTCTTTTCCCCTAACACCAGAGGCTCGATCGGCCTTTGATAAACTAAAAGCCGACATCGCGAAAGCCACGATGCACGCTGTTGATGAGTCCATCCCCTTTCAGGTGGAGAGTGATGCATCTGATTTCGCCCTGGCCGCCACACTTAACCAGGCGGGCAGGCCCGTCGCCTTTTTTTCCAGCACCCCCCAAGGCCCCGAAATTCGACATTCAGCAGTGGAAAAGGAGGCCCAGGCCATTGTGGAGGCCGTCAGGCATTGGCGCCATTACTTGGCGGGAAAGCGGTTCACCCTGATCACGGACCAGCGGTCCGTGGCGTTCATGTTTAATAACACGCTGAGGGGCAAGATCAAGAACGACAAGATTTTGAGGTGGAGAATTGAACTCTCCACCTATAATTACGACATCATGTATCGTCCAGGGAAACTCAATGAGCCCTCGGATGCCCTGTCGCGTGGAACATGCGCCAGTATACAGGAGGACCGTTTGCAGGCTCTCCATAATGACCTATGCCATCCTGGGGTCACTCGGCTCTACCACTTTGTAAAAGCCCGCAATCTGCCCTACTCGGTGGAGGATGTCAGGTCCATAACGAGAAGCTGTCGGGTATGCGCGGAATGCAAACCGCACTTTTACCGACCTGACCGGGCACAATTAGTCAAGGCCACTCGTCCCTTCGAAAGACTGAGTGTCGACTTTAAGGGCCCCCTTCCCTCAACAGATCGGAATGTGTACTTCCTCAACATCATTGATGAGTACTCGAGATTCCCTTTTGTTATTCCCTGCTCTGATACATCCGCTGCCACGGTTATCAAGGCATTCCGTGATCTTTTTACCCTGTTTGGGTACCCCTGCTACATTCACAGCGATTGGGGCTCGTCGTTCATGAGCGATGACTTGAGGCAATACCTGCTCTCACACCGGATTGCCTCTCGTAGAACCACGAGCTACAACCCTAGGGGTAACGGACAGGTGGAACGTGAGAATGCTACAGTCTGGAAGGCTGTCTTACTGGCGTTGAAGTCAAAAAGCCTTCCAGTCTCCCGTTGGCAAGAGGTGCTCCCTGATGCGCTCCATTCCATACGCTCACTCCTGTGTACGGCAACCAACGCTACTCCCCATGAGAGGCTGTTTTCATTCCCTCGGAAGTCTTCCTCTGGGACCTCATTACCGTCTTGGTTGACGTACTCAGGACCTGTCCTCCTGCGGCGACATGTAAGGGCCCGCAAGTCCGACCCGTTGGTCGAACAGGTCCATCTCCTCCACGCCAACCCTCAGTATGCCTATGTGGCATACCCTGACGGGCGAGAGGACACGGTCTCGATCAGAGACCTGGCGCCAGCAGGGGACGTCGAAACCCCTGTCGCTCCCATACCCCCTGTTAGAAACCCCCAAACTATTGTTTCCCCTCCGGACACAGCGCGGGCAGCATCGGGACCATTACTTAACCCTTTTACTCCCGTGTACAGCTTGCCTGAGTCCAGAGGATGGTCGCCACTTCAGGGCGTGTCGGAACTCAACGGATTATCATCACCTCAGGGTCAACCGGCCCGTGAGACTGTGGAGGAACCGTTGGACATCGCCTTGAGGAGAACGCCACCGCGAGTGCCGACTCCGGTGTCATCACCGGTGTTGAGGAGGTCACAACGACGGTGCGGTCCCCCTGACCGTCTGAACTTATAGACTGATGACAAATTATTCTGGTTTTTTTTGTACCCCGCCGGCCTTTGTCTTCAAAGGAGGGGTGAATGTGGTGAACCATCGTTGGTTCCCACTAGATAGTACTGAGCCAGGGTCTGGCCAGTACTACAAGTATGTATATATGTTGCTGTTGGGGTTCGGGATGGGTTGTTCTACTTGTTGCTGTTGGGGTTAGGGTTGGGCTGTTACACCTTGTATTATAGTTATTATGGTACATCCCAGTCGGGCTCCGCCTCCTGGGAGAGGTATAAAGGTCACTGCTCTGTCTGGGACCCCTCAGTCTGGGATCGTGTACTATACTTAGTAGCTTCGTTGTAACAGTAAATAAAAGTCTTTATTTCCTGAGCACCTCAAGCCTCGTGTGTGATAACGCACATCACCATGCCCTCTGGGTTTTTTCTCCCCTAGCCTCAGTGGAAAAGGCCTGCTTGCATTCACTCTATCTATACCCATCAAAACCTTATAGACTTCTATCATATCTCCCCTCATTCTTCTACGCTTGAGGGAATAAAGTCCTAACCTATTCAATCTCTCTCTGTAACTCAGCTTCTCAAGTCCCGGCAACATCCTTGTGAACCTTCTCTGCACTCTTTCATAGAACATAGAACATAGAACAGTACAGCACAGAACAGGCCCTTCGGCCCAGGATGTTGTGCCGACCTTCATCTGAAACCAAGATCAAGCTATCCCACTCCCTACCATCCTGGTGTGCTCCTTATTTACATCCTTATTTACATCCTTCCTGTAACTAGGTGACCAAAACTGTACACAATACTCTAAATTCGGCCTCACCAATGCCTTATATAACCTTACCACAACACTCCAACTTTTATACTCGATACTCCGATTTATAAAGGCCAATGTACCAAAGGCACACTTTACGAACCTATCCACCTGTGACGTCACTTTTAGGGAATTCTGTACCTGTATTCCCAGATCCCTCTATTCAACTGCACTCTTCAGAGTCCTACCATTTACCCTGTACGTTCTACTTTTGTTTGTCCTTCCAAAGTGCAATATCTCACACTTGTCTGTGTTAAATTCCATTTGCCATTTTTCTGCCCATTTTTCTAGTTGGTCCAAATCCCTCTGCAAGCTTTGAAAACCTTCCTCACTGTCCACTACACCTCCAATCTTTGTATCATCAGCAAACTTGCTGATCCAATTTACCACATTATCATGCAGACCATTGATATAGATGACAAACAACAATGGACCCAACACCGATCCCTGCGGCACACCATAGTCACAGGCCTCCACTCAGAGAAGCAATCCTCCACAACCACTCTCTGGCTTCTTCCATTGAGCCAATTTACTACCTCCCCATGCATACCCAGCGACTGAACCGCCCATGAGGGGCCTTGTCACAGGCCTTGCTGAAATCCAGGTAGACAACATCCACCGCCTTCCCTTCATCCACTTTCCTGGTCACCTCCTCGAAAAACTCTAATAGATTGGTCAAACACGACCTACCACGCACAAAGCCATGTTGACTCTCCCTAATAAGTCCCTATCTATCCAAATATTTGTAGATCCTATCCCTTATCACACCTTCCAATAACTTGCCCACCACCGACGTCAAACTTACTGGCCTATAATTTCCCGGATTTCTTTTGGAACCTTTTTTAAACAACGGAACAACATGAGGCACCCTCCAATCATCCAGCACCTTCCCCGTGAATACTGATATTTTAAATATATCTGCCAGGGCCCCTGCAAATTCAACACTAGCTTCCCTCAAGGTCCGTGGGAATACCCTGTCCGGTCCTGAGGATTTATCCACTCTGATTTGCCTCAAGACAGCAAGCACCTCCTCCCCTTTAATCTGTAAAGGTTCCATGACCTCCCTACCTGTTTGCCCTATTTCCGTAGACTCCATGCCTCTTTCATTAGTAAATACGGATGCAAAAAACCCATTTAATATCTCCCCCATTTCTTTTGGTTCCATACACAGTCTACCTCTCTGATCTTCAAGAGGACCAATTTTATCCCTCACTATCCTTTTGCTCCTAACATACCTATAGAAGCTCTTTGGATTTTCCTTCACTCTGTCTGCCAAAGCAACCTCGTGTCTTCTTTTAGCCCTCCTGATTTCCCTCTTAAGTAGCTTCTTGCACTTTTTATACTCCTCGAGCATCTGATCTGCTCCTTGCTGCCTGTACATTTCATACAACTCTCTCTTCCTCTTAATCAGTGTTACAATCTCCCTCGAGAACCAAGGTTCCTTACTCCTATTTACTTTGCCTTTAATCCTGACAGGGACATACAAACTCTGCACTCTCAAAATTTCTCCTTTGAAGGCCTCCCACTTTCCATTTACATCCCTACCAGAGAACAGCCTGTGCCAATCCACACTTCCCAGGTCCCTTCTCATTTAATCAAATTTGGCCTTTTCCAGTTCAGAACTTCAACCCGAGGACCAGATCTATCCTTACCCCTGATCAGGTTGAAACTAATGGCATTATGATCACTGGATCCAAAGTGTTCCCTCACACTCACATCCATCACCTGCCCTAACTCATTTCCCAATAGGAGATCCAATATCGCATCCACTCTCGTTGGCCCCTCTATATACTGATGTAGAAAATTCTCCTGAACACATTTTACAAACTCTATCCCGTCTAAACCTTTAACAGTATGCGAGTCCCAATCTATATGTGGAAAATTAAAATCCCCTACTATCACAACTTTGTGTTTCTTGCAGTTGTCAGCTATCTCTCTGCTGATTTGCTCCTCCAATTCTCGCTGACTATTGGGTGGTCTATAATACAACCCGATTAATGTGATCATACCTTTCCTGTTTCTCAGCTCCACCCATAGGGCCTATGTAGACAAGCTCCCTAATCTATCCTGCCTGAGTACCGCTGTAACATTTTCCCTGACCAACAATGCCACTCCCCCACCTTTTATCCCTCTGCCTCTATCCCGCCTGAAACATTGGAACCCTGGAACATTGAGCTGCCAGTCCTGCCCCTCCTGTAGCCAAGTTTCACTCATGGCTATTATGTCATATGTCTATCCACGCCTTCAGCTCATCTGCCTTCCCCACAATACTCCTGGCATTGAAATAGACACACCTCAAAAGGTTATTTCCACCACTCATTGGAGTTTAGACGGATGAGGGGGGATCTTCTTGAAACTTACAGGATACTGCGAGGCCTGGATATAGTGGATGTGGAGAGGATGTTTCCACTGGTAGGAAAAACTGGAACCAGAGGGCACAATCTCAGGCTAAAGGGACGATGCTTTAAAACAGAGATGAGGAGGAATTTTTTCAATCAGAGAGTGGTGAATCTCTGGACCTCTTTGCCGCAGAGGGCTGTGGAGGCCAGGTCATTGAGTGTCTTTAAGACGGAGATAGATAGGTTCTTGATTAGTCAGGGGATCAGGGGTGGTGGGGAAAAGGCAGGAGAATGGGGATGAGAAAAATATCAGCTAAGCTTGAATGGCGGAGCAGACTCGCTGGGCCAAGTGGCCGAATTCTGCTCCTATGTCTTATGGTCTTATAGATTCCCTCCCCTGTCCCTGAGTGAGCCAACTTTCTCCATGGCTACCCTCTTGCTATTTATATACATATGAAAAGCCTTGGGATTCTCCTTAATCCTGCTGGCCAATGACATTTTGTGATCCCTTTTAGCCCTCTTTACTCCTTGCTTAAGTTTCTTTCAACTTTCCTTGTGTTCCACACTTGCTTTGTATGTTCCCAGCCTCCTAACCTTGACAAATGCTTCCTTTTTCTCTTTGACTAGGCTCACAATATCTCTCGTTATCCAAGGTTCCTGAAACTTGCCATACTTATTCTTCATCCTGACAGGAATGTGCCGGTCCTGAATTCCTGTCAACTTACACTTGAAAGCCTCCCACGTGCCAGATGTTGATTTGCCCTCAAACATCTGTTCCCAATCTACATTCTTCAATTATCTTGTAATTATCTGTAAATAACTGTAATTATCCTTCCCCCAATTTAGCACCTTCCCTTGAGGACTACACTTATCTTTATCCAGCAGTACCTAAATGTTGACTGAATTGTGGTCACTGTTCCTGAACTGCTCCCCTACTGAAACATCGACCACCTGGCCAGGCTCATTCCCCAATATCAGGTCCAGTATTGCCTCTTCCCTGGAGTATCTATATACTGTTTCAAGAAACCCTCCTGAATGCCCCTTACAAACTCTGCCCCATCCACTCCCTGGCAATAAGTGAGTCCCAGGCAATATAGGGGAAGTTAAAATCTCCCACCACAACAACCTTGTGACTTTTACACCTTGCCAAAATCTGCTACATACCTATTCCTCTATCTCCTGCTGGCTGTTGGGAGGCTTATAGTAAACCCCCAACATTGTGACTACACCCTTACCATTCTTGAGCTCTACCCACCCACAGCTGTACAGCTGTGATATTCTCCTTAGCCAGTAGTGCAACATCCCCACCCCATTTACATCCCCCTTTATCCTGCCTGAAAGATCTGTATCTTGGAACGTTAAGCTGCCAATTCTGTCCTTCCCTTAACCAAGTCTCTGTAATGGCAACAACATCATAGTTCCAAGTACTAATCCAAGCTCTAACTTAATCTGCTTTGACTGTTACACTTGTTGCATTGAAAAAAATGCACTTCAGTCCACCAGACCCTCTTTGATTAGCAACCACACCCTGCCTGCTCTTCCTCTGAGTCTTACTGGCCCTACCATATCTAGGTATTTAGAGGGAATGGGTGTGAAGGCAGTGCAATGTTCCTCTTGCAGTATGTTTGAGGTGAGGGACGCCGTCAGTGTCCATGCTGATTATACCTGTGGGAAGTGCACCCATCTGCAGCTTCTCCAAAACCATGTTAGGGAACTGGAGCTGGGGTTGGATGAACTTAGGATCATTCGGGAGGCAGAGGTGGCCATAGACAGAAGCTTCATAGAACATAGAACATTACAGCGCAGTACAGGCCCTTCGGCCCTCGATGTTGCGCCGACCAGTGGAACCAATCGAAAGCCCCTCTAATCTACACTATTCCAATATCATCCATATGTTTATCCAATAACCATTTGAATGCTCTTAATGTTGACGAGTCCACTACTGCTGCAGGCAGGGCATTCCACGCCCTTACTACTCTCTGAGTAAAGAACCTACCTCTCACATCTGTCCTATATCTCTCACCCCTCAATTTAAAGCTATGTCCCCTCGTGCTAGCCATCACCATCCGAGGAAAAAGGCTCTCACTATCCACCCTATCTAATCCTCTGATCATCTTGTATGCCTCTATTAAGTCACCTCTTAACCTTCTTCTCTCTAACGAAAACAACCTCAAGCCCCTCAGTCTTTCCTCATACGATTTTCCCATCATACCAGGCAACATCCTGGTAAATCTCTTCTGCACCCTTTCCAACACTTCCACATCTTTCCTATAATACGGTGACCAGAACTGTACGCAATACTCCAAATGCAGCCGCACCAGAGTTTTGTACAGTTGCAGCATGACCTCCTGGCTCCGAAACTCAATCCCTCTACCAATAAAAGCTCACACACCGTACGCCTTCTTAACAACCCTATCAACCTGGGTGCCAACTTTCAGGGATCTATGCACATGGACACCCAGATCCCTCTGTTCATCCACACTACCAAGTATCTTATCATTAGCCCAGTACTCTGTATTCCTGTTACTCCTTCCAAAGTCAATCACCTCACACTTTTCCACATTAAACTCCATTTGCCACCTCTCAGCCCAGCACTGCAGCTTAACAAATGTCCCTCTGTAACCTGCCACTTCCCTCCGCACTGTCTACAACTCCACCGACTTTAGTGTCATCTGCAAATTTACTAATCCATCCTTCCACGCCCTCATTCAGGTCATTAATAAAAATGACAAACAGCAGTGGCCCCAAAACAGATCCTTGCGGTACATCACTAGTAACTGAACTCCAGGATGAATATTTCCCATCAACCACCACCCTCTGTTTTCTTACAGCGAGCCAATTCCTGATCCAAACCACTAAATCACCCTCAATCCCATGTGTCCGTATTTTCTGCAAAAGCTTACCATGGGGAACCTTATCAAACGCTTTGCTGAAATCCATATACAACTCATCAACCACTTTACCCTCATCCACCCCTTTGGTCACCTTCTCAAAGAACTCAATAAGGTTTGTGAGGCACGACCTACCCTTCACAAAACCGTGCTGACTATCCCTAATCAAATTATTCCTTTCTAGGTGATTATAAATCCTATCTCTTATAATCCTTTCCAATACTTTGCCCACCACAGAGTAAGGATCACTGGTCTATAATTACCAGGGTTGTCCCTACTCCCCTTCTTGAACAAGGGGACAACATTTGCTATCCTCCAGTCTTCTGGCACTGTTCCTGTAGACAATGGCGACACAAAGATCAAAGCCAAAGGCTCCGCAATCTCCTCCCTAGCCTCCCAGAGAATCCTAGGATAAATCCCATCCGGCCCAGGGGACTTATCTATTTTTACCCTTTCCAGAATTGCTAACACCTCCTCCTTATGAACCTCAATCCCATCCAGTCCAACAGCCTGCATCTCAGTACTCCCCTCGACAACACTGTCCCTCTCCAGTGTGAATACCGACGAAAAATATTCATTTAGTGCCTCTCCTATCTCTTCAGACTCCATGCACAACTTCCCACTACTGTCCTTGACTGGCCCTAATCTTACCCTTGTCATTCTTTTACTCCTGACATACCGATAGAAAGCTTTAGGGTTTTCCTTGATCCTACCTTCCAAAGACTTCTCATGTCCCCTCCTGGCTCTTCTTAACTCTTTCTTTAGGTCCTTCCTGGCTAACTTGTAACTCTCAAGCGCCCTAGCTGAACCTTCACGTCTCATCTTAACATAAGTCTCCTTCTTCCTCTTCACAAGAGATTCAACCTCCTTAGTAAACCACGGTTCCCTCACACGTCTGCTTCCTCTCTGCCTGACAGGTACATATTGATCAAGGACGCGTAGTAGCTGTTCCTTGAACAAGTTCCACATTACAATTGTGCCCATCCCCTGCAGTTTCCTTCCCCAACCTATGCCAGCTAAATCTTGCCTAATCGCATCATAATTTCCTTTCCCCGAGCTATAATTCTTGCCCTTTGATATATACCTATCCTTTTCCATTGCTAAAGCAAACGTAATCGAATTGTGGTCACTGTCACCAAAGTGCTCATTTACCTCCAAATCTAACACCTGGCCTGGTTCATTACCCAGTACCAAATCCAGTGTGGCCTCGCCTCTTGTTGGTCTATCTACATACTGCGTCAGGAAGCCTTCCTGCACACATTGGACAAAAACCGACCCCTCTAAAGTACTCGAACTATAGCTTTTCCAGTCAATATTTGTAAAGTTAAAGTCCCCCAGTACAACTACCCTGTTACTTTCGCTCCTATCCAGAATCATCTTTGCAATCTTTTCCTCTACATCTCTGGAACTTTTCAGAGGTCTATAAAAAACTCCCAACAGGGTGACCTCTCCTTTCCTGTTTCTAACCTCAGCCCAAACTACCTCGGTAGACGAGTCCTCATCGAATGTCCTTTCTGTCACTGTAATACTGTCCTTGACTAACAATGCCACACCTCCCCCTCTTTTACCACCTTCCCTGCACTTACTGAAACAATGGATATAGTTACTCCAGGAAAGGAAAATAGATGGGTGACAGTGAGAGGGGCTGGGAGGAAGCAGTCAGTGCAGGGATCCCCTGTGGTCGTCCCCATTGGCAACAAGTATTCCGCTTTGGATACAGTTGAGGGGGACGACATACCAGTGGTGAACTCCAGTGAGCGGGTCTCCAGCACTGAGTCCGTCCCTGTGGCTCGGGAGGGTAAGGGGGAGAGCGGGAGGGCAATAGTTATTGGGGACTCATTAGTTAGAGGGATAGATAGGAGGTTCTGTGGCAGCAAAAGAGACTCACAGATGGTATGTTGCCCACCGGATGCCAGGGTCCGTGACGTCTCAGACCATGTTTTCCAGATTCTTAAGGGGGAGGGGGAACAGTCACAAGTCGTGGGACACATTGGTACCAACGACATAGGTAAGAGAAGGGACGGGGATTTAAAACAGGAATTTAGGGAGCTGGGCTGGAAGCTGAGAGCCAAGACAAAACATGTGGTCATCTCTGGTACATTGCCGGTGCCACGTGATAGCGAGTTGAGGAACAGGGAGAGTGTGCAGTTAAACATGTGGTTGCAGTGATGGTGTAGGAGGGAGGGTTTCAGCTACGTGGATAATTGGAACACATTCTGGAGAAGGTGAGACCTGTACAAACAGGACGGGGTGCACCTGAACCAGAGGGGCACCAATATCCTGGGAGGGAAATTTGATACGGCTCTTCAGGGGGATTTAAACTAATTTGTCAGGGGGGGTGGGAAAAGGAGTTGTCGTCTCGAAGTCAATGTTGGGGGGTGAGGTATTGGGGAAGGTATCAAGGTTAAGGGTGGGTACCGGTAGACAGGAAGGTGGGTTGAAGTGTGTCTACTTCAATGCAAGGAGCATCCGGAACAAGGTAGATGAACTTGGGGCATGGATTGGTACTTGGGACTACGATGTTGTGGCCATTACGGAGACATGGGTAGAACAAGGACAGGAATGGTTGTTGGACGTTCCGGGGTATAGATGTTTCAGTAAGTGTGGGGAAGCTGGTAAAAGAGGTGGAGGAGTGGCATTGTTGATCAAGGATAGTTTAACGGCTGCAGAACGGCACTTTGAGGGGGATCTGCATACTGAGGTAATATGGGCTGAAGTAAGAAATAGGAAAGGAGCGGTCACATTGTTAGGAGTTTACTATAGGCCCCCAAATAGTAATATAGATGTGGAGGAAGAAATTGCTGAGCAGATTATGGATATGTGTGGGGGTCACAGGGTAGTTGTCATGGGGAACTTTAACTTTCCAAATATTGATTGGAACCTTTGTAGGTCGAATAGTTAGGATGGGGCAGTTTTTGTGCAGTGTGTGCAGGAGGGTTTCCTGACACAATATGTGGATAGGCCGACAAGAGGTGGGGCCACATTGGATTTGGTACTGGGAAATGAACCAGGCCAAATGTTAGATTTGGTTGTGGGAGAGCACTTTGGAGATAGTGACCACAATTCGGTGTCTTCTGTTATTGCAATGGAGAGGGATAGGGCCGTACGGCAGGGCAAGGTTTATAATTGGGGGAGAGGTAATTATGATGCGATTAGGCAAGAATTAGGGAGCATAAGATGGGAACAGAAACTGTCAGGGAAAGGCACAAATGAAAAGTGGAACTTTATCAAGGAACAAATACTGGGTGTCCTTGAGAGGTATGTCCCTGTCAGGCAGGGAGGAAATGGCCAAGTGAGGGAACCATGGTTCACGAAAGAGGTGGAATGTCTTGCAAAAAGGAAGAGGGAAGCTTATGTAGGGATGAGGAAACAAGGTTCAGATGGCTCGATTGAGGGTTACAAGGTAGCAAGGAATGAGCTGAAAAAGGGGCATAGGAGAGCTAGGAGGGGGCATGAGAAGTCCTTGGCGGGTCGGATCAAGGAAAACCCCAAGGCTTTTTACTCTTATATGAGGAATAAAAGAATGACAAGGGTGAGGTTAGGGCCGGTCAAGGACAGTCGTGGGAATTTGTGTATGGAGTCAGTAGAGATAGGAGAGGTGATGAATGAATACTTTTCTACAGTGTTCACCAAGGAGAGGGGCCATGTTTTTGAGGAAGAGAAGGTGTTACAGGCTAATAGGCTGGAGCAAGTAGATGTTCGGAGGGAGGATGTACTAGCAGTTTTGAATAAACTGAAGGTCGATAAGTCCCCTGGGCCTGATGAAATATATCCTAGGATTCTTTGGGAGGCAAGGGATGAGATTGCAGATCCTTTGGCTTTGATCTTTGGGTCCTCACTGTCCACGGGGATGGTGCCAGAGGACTGGAGAGTGGCGAATGTTGTTCCTCTGTTTAAGAAAGGGAATAGAAATGACCCTGGTAATTATAGGCCGGTTAGTCTTACTTCGGTGGTTGATAAGTTGATGGAAAAGGTCCTTAGGGATGGGATTTACGACCATTTAGAAAGATGCGGATTAATCCGGGATAGTCAGCATGGATTCGTGAAGGGCAAGTCATGCCTCACAAATTTGATACAATTTTTTGAGGAGGTAACTAAGTGTGTTGATGAAGGTCGGGCAGTTGATGTCATATACATGGATTTTAGTAAGGCGTTTGATAAGGTCCCCCATGGTCAGCTTATGATGAAAGTAAGGAGGAGTGGGATGGAGGGAAAGTTGGCCGATTGGATAGGTAACTGGCTATCTGATCGAAGACAGAGGGTGGTGGTGGATGGAAAGTTTTCGGACTGGAGGCAGGTTGCTAGCGGAATGCCACAGGGATCAGTGTGTGGTCCTCTGCTATTTGTGATTTTTATTAATGACTTAGAGGAGGGGGCTGAAGGGTGGATCAGTAAATTTGCTGATGACACCAAGATTGGTGGAGTAGTGGATGAGGTGGAGGGCTGTTGTAGACTGCAAAGAGACATAGATAGGATGCAAAGCTGGGCTGAAAAATGGCAAATGGAGTTTAACTCTGATAAATGTGAGGTGATTAATTTTGGTAGGACAAATTTAAATGTGGATTACAGGGTCAAAGGTAGGATTCTGAAGACTGTGGAGGAACAGAGAGATCTTGGGGTCCATATCCACAGATCTCTAAAGGTTGCCATTCAAGTGGATAGAGCTGTGAAGAAGGCCTATAGTGTGTTAGCTTTTATTAACAGGGGGTTGGAGTTTAAGAGCCGTGGGGTTATGCTGCAACTGTACAGGACCTTGGTGAGACCACATTTGGAATATTGTGTGCAGTTCTGGTCAGCTCACTATAAGAAGGATGTGGAAGCGCTGGAAAGAGTGCAAAGGAGATTTACCAGGATGCTGCCTGGTTTGGAGGGTAGGTCTTATGAGGAAAGGTTGAGGGAGCTCGAGCTGTTCTTTCTGGAGTGGAGGAGGTTGAGGGGAGACTTAATAGAGGTTTTTAAAATGATGAAGGAGATAGATAGAGTGAACGTTCAAAGACTATTTCCTCGGGTGGATGGAGCTGTTACAATGGAGCATAACTATAGGGTTCATGGTGGGAGATATAGGAAGGATGTCCGAGGTAGGTTCTTTATTCAGAGAGTGGTTGGGGTGTGGAATGGACTGCCTGCAGTGATAGTGGAGTCAGACACTTTAGGAACATTTAAGCGGTTATTGGATAGGCACATGTAGCACACCAGGATGATAGGGATTGGGATAGCTTGATCTTGGTTTCAGATAACGCTCAGCACAACATCGTGGGCCGAAGGGCCTGTTCTATGCTGTACTGTTCTATGTTCTATGTACTCTCTAGTTCCCCTTCGGTTAATTCATCTTTGCTTTGGTTCCCACCCACGCACCCCTTCTCCCCCTGCCCCTGCCAAACTAGTTTAAATCCTGCCATGAGTTGTTTTGTAAGGTTAATTTTAACTGTGTAAAGGTAATCCTATGTGTTTAAGTTTTCCTTCCTTTTGTTATCAAAACTTTTAATTTAATATGTAAAATCCCAAAGTGTTACTGGATTTTGTGGCTTCTGAATTCAATAAACATATCTTCTCATGCTCAGACAACAACAAAAAAGATATGTGACAAGTTTGCCAAATACTACCTTTGGGATTTGGTTTTCACAGCAATTAACTTCTGCTGGATTATAACACTCAGTATTAACACAAAGTGGTGTTTTGACCTTGTTAGCTTATTACAATAAATTTAACATGAAATTGAACTAAAAATGGTTGAGTTGCACCAAAATCTAGTGCTCAGGCTTACTTACTTGGTAAGCAATGGGTAGATATCTAACACATGGAATCCTTCTCATTTTTCTTCTCAGTCACACACACCTATGCCTGTTAAGCAGATATAAACAAGTGGAAAATGAACCCTGGATAGGGTATTTTGCTCCTGCTTTCATCATATGGGTTTGGTGAGAGGAGTGGAAAATCTGCTAAGATGCACAAATCACTTTTCAAAAAACGTAAAAGTATGATGTGATTTTCCCCGCTTCCCACCAGTGGCTAGCATTGAACATCAGGAATTTCCATGCATTAACATCTCCTTATCAGATCTCTATGCCTGAATCATCCCCCATAAGAAAATCCATTCACACTGGCGTGAGAATAGACCAGCGTGAATCATAGAATCTTAAGGTGCAGAAGATGCCCTTCGGCTCATCTAGTCTGCACCTAGACATTAGAAACACTTGAACTCCCATCTAATCCCATCTGCCAGCATTTGGCCCATAGCCCTGAATGTTAGACATGCCAAGTGCTCATGCAGATACTTTCAAAAGGATGTGAGGCAACCCACTTCTACCACCCACCTAGGTAGTGCATTCCAGACCAAAAATGTTTTTCCTCAAACTGCCCCCCCCCAACCTTCTCACCCTCCCCTTGAATCTATGTCCCCATGTGACTGACCCTTCAACTAAGAGGAGCAGCTGCTCCTTATCCACTCTGTCCACGTCCCTCATAATCTAGTACGCCTTGATCAGGTTGCCCCTCAGTCTTCTCTGCACCAACAAAAACAATCCAAGCCTCCTCAACCCCTGTTCATAACTAATGATGAGTGGTCTCCCTCGTGGGCACCTGGTGAGCAGACCTCCCAGTGGAGCTCAGGTGAGTGCATTATAAGAGGGGGTAGAACTGGGAACTGCCCTCTGTCACTACCTGGGCACTGTTCCTGGAATTGCATATGCACAGCCCAGGCACTGCCCCTGGCATTGCCAGTGCCAGTTGGTGATGTCTGGGTAGTGCTGGAGGTTGCTTGGCAGGAGATGTGTGGATGGGGGGTCCTGGTTAATGCTTGTGCACTAGCATAAAATATAGTGCCCCGATCTTCAAAAAGGTTTTGTGACTTTGTGGGACCTGCCCCTTGCCATTTTCTTTACTAAATCCAGGAGGAAAAACAGAGAAAACTGTCATCGGTGACGGTGGCATCAACACCACTTTTCCTGCCCGCTATTATTCTTTGCCGATATTCAGGAAAATTTTGCACTATGGTTTTGGTTTCTGATCCAGCTTACGGTTGGGAGAATTGGCTAAGCTGATTCTCACATACTCATTACATGCAAAATAACAAGGTGGTGAAGTAAATGTTCTTGAGAGCCCTGTAAAATTCATTGGCTACAAAATCCAGGATGGAATGCCAAATGTAATTTTTATCATTTGGCATTAAATTTGGACATTTTGCAAGTTTCTGCCTGTTAATGCATGATATTAAAAATACACGTTATTGATGTAAATTAATAGAATAAATGTAAACATTTTCTAAAATTGTTTGGAATTAATATCATCAATATTTAATTATATTTATAGATCACAGAAATGGTTGAAGCAACAAAGACATTTTCTGTATTGAAGAATTCTACAATTGAAGGAATCGAGATCCTAGCAATAAAATACCAGAATATTTATTTGAATCTCAAAAAGAGTCATTATGACATTTTGGACCCTCGGAAGAAAGAATTTAATTCAGACTATGCTGTATTCATGAAGCAAATCTCCGATTTAGAGGTAATAGGCTGAGCGAGTGGGCGAGGATTTGGCAGATGGAATATAACGTTAGCAAATGTGAGGTTATCCACTTTGGAAGAAATAATAGTAAATTGGAATATTATTTAAATGGAGAAAAATTACATCGAGCGACTGTGCAGAGGGACCTGGGGGTCCTTGTGCACGAATCGCAAAAACTCAGTCTGCAGGTGCAGCAGGTGATCAAGAAGGCGAATGGAATGTTGGCCTTTATCGCGAGGGGGATAGAATATAAAAGCAGGGAGGTCTTGCTGCAACTGTACAAGGCACTGGTGAGGCCGCAACTGGAGTACTGTGTGCAGTTTTGGTCCCCTTATTTGCGAAAGGATATATTGGCCTTGGAGGGAGTGCAGAGAAGGTTCACCAGGTTGATACCGGAGATGAGGGGTGTAGCTTATGAGGAGAGATTAAACAGATTGGGTCTGTACTCGTTGGAGTTTAGAAGGATGAGGGGTGATCTTATAGAGACATATAAGATAATGAAGGGGCTGGATAGGGTAGAGGTGGAGAGATTCTTTCCACTTAGAAGGGAAACCAGAACTAGAGGACACAGCCTCAAAATAAGGGGGGGCCGGTTCAGAACAGAGTTGAGGGGGAACTTCTTCTCTCAGAGGGTAGTGAATCTCTGGAATTCTCTGCCCATTGAAGTGGTGGAGGCTTCCTCGTTGAATATGTTTAAATCACGGGTAGATAGTTTTCTGATCGATAAGGGAATTAGGGGTTATGGGGAGCAGGCGGGTAAGTGGAACTGATTCGCTTCAGATCAGCCATGATCTTATTGAATGGCGGGGCAGGCTCGAAGGGCCAGATGGCCTACTCCTGCTCCTATTTCTTATGTTCTTATGTTCTAATATCAGTGAATGGATATTTACACTATGGATAAAGGAAGGGAGGGAGATATGGTAACATAATGATAATGTTACTGCAATTGTCCAGAGGCTCAGCATAATTTCCTTGGGACATATGTTTAAATTGCTCCAAGGTGTTAGAGAAATTAAAATTCCACTAATTAATAAAGATGGAATGCAATGATAGTTTAATTAACAGTAGTACTAGTGGATTGTCATAAAAACACATCTGGTTCAATATTATCCTTTGGGAGAGGCATTCTGACTTCCTTCATCATCTGCCCTACAAATGGCTCCAGTGTGATTGCCTCTTAAATGCTCTCTGAAATGACCTAGTTAGCCAGTCAATTGTGTCAAACAGTTCTAAAGGAAGAGGTTCCAAAAATGTCCTCAACCCGAGTGATGATGGAGCCAAGCACATCTGTTCAAAAGGCAAGGCTGAATCACATGCAACCACTTTCACTCAAAAGAGCACTTAATCCATCTCAGCCTCCTCCTGAGATTGCCACCATTATAGATGCCAGTTTTTAGACCATTTGTGAAATCATGAAACAACTGAAGTCATTAGATACAGCAATGGACTCTGACAAAATCTCTCCTGTAGTAATGAAAACTTGTGCTCCAGCATTTGTTATGCCCATAGCCAAGTCTTCCCGTACAGCAACAACACATTCAACAGTGTGGAAACTTGCCCCAGATATGTCCTGTACATAG
Source organism: Mustelus asterias (assembly GCF_964213995.1). Lineage (NCBI taxonomy): Eukaryota > Metazoa > Chordata > Chondrichthyes > Carcharhiniformes > Triakidae > Mustelus > Mustelus asterias. The sequence continues at coordinate 8,615,577 of NC_135805.1, forward strand.
AAAGTAGGGCGAGACAAATTGGCCCATTACCTCTGTAAAATTCACTCTCTATTGTTAGGGTGCCAGCTCAGAGACCCCAAGGTATATTATGAGGTTAGACTAGACACCAACAATGTTTCTATTTTGGCATAAATGTGAGGAAAGGATTCTTTTACTCCAGGAGTAATTCCACTGACAAATTAGAGAGTATTTTTTAACAAAACAAGCTTTATTCATAACACAGTTTAAATATAACTAATAAAATGAAACAGTTTATCTCTTAACCATTGAATAATCTTTAATTATAAGAAGAAACAACTTTTAACTTATTACTATTCTGTTCCAATTGCACAATATTTTTCTTAGAGATGTTAACCCCACTTCAAAATAATTGGCAAATCCAGGCATATGTGCTTTAACTTGGTTAACAGTCTTGGAGCTTTCAGAGAGGGGGGATGAGTTTCAGCAGCTTGCAGAAAGCCTCTGACTTCAGGTAATTTCCAGCCAGAACTCAACTCTAAAACTGAAACTAAAATCTGCACAGAATCCTTGTGACAGACCTAACTCCTCCCATTAATCTAATATCACATGATCCTGTCAACCCTGTTTGAAATCTCAGGAGAACTTAAGTAAACAAAAATGCACTTATTCTTCTGCTAGCTAAGCATGTGCACAGCTAAAATAATTATCCTGCTTTCCAGCATCTGCTTTATTCTTTTCAGACAAACCAACTGTTTGCAACAAAATACTGAACCTTAAAGCAGTCCCCCAAATGTAAAATATATTAACAGCACAATATTCATAGAATCCTTACAGTGCAGAAAGAGGCAATTTGGTCCATTTAGTCTGCATCGACAACAATCCCACCCAGGCCCAATCCCCGTTGCCCCACATATTTACCCCACTAATCCCTCTCACCTATGCATCCCGAAACACTAAGGGACAATTTAGTATGGCAAATACACCTAACCCGCACATTTTTGGACTGTGGGGGGAAACCGGAGCACCTGGAGGAAACCCATGGGGAGAATTTGCAAACTCCACAGAGACAGTGACGCAAGCCAGGAATTGAATCCAGGTCCCTGGAGCTGTGAGGCAGCCGTGCTAGTCACCATGCTGCCCACATTGCAACACCTCCCCCCTTAAAAAAACAAAACGAAAAGATGGCTTCATTTTTCTAAAGCCTTGCATTTTTCACACTGTTAGTACTCTATACGATACACCTTGTTACATCAGAACATGCAAATTTAGGAATTCAGGGAGAGGGACTGTGACGTTCTTGAGCAAATTGACATAGGGAAGGATAAGGTATTGGAGGTGTTGGCAGCCTCTCCAGGTCCAGATGAATTGAGCCCTAGGCTGCTGTGAGAGGCAAGGGAGGAGATTTCAGGGGCTCTGACCCAAATTTTCAACTCCTCTCTGGTCACAGGGAAGGTGCCAGATGACTGGGGAATAGCTAATGTAGTTCCACTATTTAAGAAGGGTTGTAGAAATAAACCAGGGAACTACAAATCAGTGAGTCTCACATCAGTGGTCAGTAAACTATAAGAGAAACTTGTGAAGGAGAGCAATTATCTCCATTTGGAGAGGCAAAGCTTGATCAGGGATAGTCAGCATGGCTTTGCCTACCTAACGAATTTGATTGAATTTGAGAAATGATCAGGTGTGTAGATGAGGGTAGTGTGAGTCAATGTAGTTTATATGGATTTCAGCAAAGCCTTTAACAAGGTCCCACATGGGAGACTTGTAAATAAGGTAAATTCATAAGGGACACAGGGTAATTTGATAAACTGGATTCAAAATTCGCTCAGTTGTAGGAGACAGATTGTGATGACAGATGGCTATTTTAAAGACTGAAAGCCAGTGTCCAGTGGCATAGCACAGGGATCTGTGTTGGGCCCCCGATTATTCTTCATTTATATAGATGACATAGATGACTATGAGGGGGGTAGGATTAGTAAATTTGCAAATGACACAAAGATTGGCCAGGTGGTTAACAGTGAGATGGAGTGTCTTGGGCTACAAGAAGATATGGACGGAATGGTCAAATGGGCAGATACGTGGCAGATGGAATTTAATCCTGAAAAGTGTGAGGTGATACACTTTGGAAAGAGTAACTTTACAAGAAAGTTTTCAATGCAAGGTAGGACACTGGGAAGTTTTGTGGAACAAAGGGACCTTGATGTGTTTGTCCACAGATCTCTGAAGTCGGAAGGGCATGTTAATAAGGTGGTGAAAAAGACATATGGGACCTTTATCATTCGAGGCATAGATTACAAAAGTACGGAAGTCATGTTGGAGTGAGGCCACAGCTAATGTACTGTGTGCAGTTCTGGTCACTACATTTTCAGAAGGATGTGATTGCACTGGAAGGGGTGCAGAGGAGATTCACCTGGATGCTGCCTGGGATAGAACATTTAAGTTATGAAGAGAGGCTTGGTTTTTTTTTTGTTGGAGCAGAGAAGACTGAGGGGCGACCTGTTCGAGGTGTACAAGATTGTGAAAGACGTGGATAGAGTGGATGAGGAGCAGCTGTTTCCTTAACTGAAGGTCAGTCATGAGGGGACATAGGTTCAAGTGAGTGACATTGAGTTTACGGGGTATGTGAGGAAAAACCTTTTTACCAAAAGAGTGGTGATGGTCTGGAATGCACTGCCTGGGAGGGTAGTAGAGACGGGTTGCCTCACATCCTTTAAAAAGTACCTGAATGTGGACTTGGCACATCATAACATTCAGGGCTATGGGCCAAGTACTGGCAGATGGGATTTGGCCGGAGATCAGGTGTTTGTAATGTGTCAGTGCAGACTCAATGGGCTAAAGGTCTTCTTTTGCGCTGTATGATTCAATGAAATTTAACAAGAGTATAGTCAAATTCATTTTTTCTTTTCCAACGTTGATAGCTCCATCTTTCTACATGTCATAGTCATGATAAAGCATCTGCAATCACCTTCTCTCTTCCTGCTTTACTCGACACGCTGCTGTTCTTCAGCTGCTTCCTCTCCCTCATCAGAGGCCTCCTTCTCTTCTTGATCCTGCTTTGATTCCACGTCCAAGTTTGGTTCCATTGCCATAATTGTTACCTAATTCTGGTGATGTCCTCAGAGCTGGGCAGTATCCAGAGTATAAAACTTTACTTTGAATGAAAACTGCCACAAACCACTTTCGATGTGGTTTTTTAAATTTCCTTCGCTGAGTCCATCCATTTCTTTTGATTTCCAGAACCCTGAAATGTCAAAATGAAATAATCTTCTTCAGAAGGTTGAGGTGCTGACAGATTTTGTCAAAGTGAACGTGTCCCTTTGCACACTTTCTTAAATTCACATGTGTTCAAGGCTACCCAGCCCTGTCCCATTTCTTTTTAACTGGCCTTAGTTCCTTTGTCAGATAGTCCAACTCCCCCTTTTGCTGTGAAATGGTACACTCAAAATTCTTCCCAGAGTCTCCAATTGTATATCTTTCTGTTCCAATGTAATTTATTAATTCATTTGTTTGTTCTGGACCTTCATCATCATTTTCTGCATATTCTTTGACTTCTTGGTGTCAGGATTTGTTGTAATTATGGTTTTAGCGATCATAATGGCAGCCATTCTGCTGCGAAAACCATTGCAAATTACTCAAACATCAGCTATGAACAGTGTTGCTTCCTTAGGTATCCATGTCTGTGCAATCTGTATAGATTCATTTTTCCAGCAGTCCATTTGGAATTATGGTACAGTTTCATGAAACAGTCATACTTCAAGTCATTGTCCTTTTCTTCTGTCTGCAGTAGTAAAATACTTCTGCTCCTCAATCTCCAACTTGAGATTGATCTACATTTTTCTGTTCATAGATGATGAGCTGCTGTTGTTAGTTTCTGCTCAGGTATAGTTTCTGCTCAGGTACTTTCAACAACTCAGGTTCAGGCTATAAATTAGTTAATTTTTCTTGCATCTGTCTCCTAACCTGCTCACTTTCCTTATTTACATCATCATCCAGAAACTTGTTCTCCTTCTCTGCCTTCACCAGCTTCACATTGCACTCATCTACCTTCCATTCCTGATTTCATTATCTGAGATTTGTAGCTACCATCAGCCTTTCATGGTTTTTGACCAAGACTTTTGGCTGCTGCACCGCAGACTGAGCAAACATCAGCTTCTCCTTCTGAACTTGTGCCAACTTGAGTGGATTAAGTTTATATACAAATGTTGCATAATTGGAATAGCATTTTTGACATCTACATCATGCACAATTCTTTTTTATTTGGTTTATTATTGTCACATGTATTAGTATACAGAGAAAAGTATTGCTTCTTGCACGCTATATCGACAAAGCATACTGTTCATAGAGAAGAAAATGAGAAAGTCCAAAATGTAGCATTACAGTCATAGCCAGGGAGTAGAAAAAGATCACCTTGATGTGAGGTAAGTCCATTCAAAAGTCTGACAGCAGCAGGGAAGAAGCTGTTCTTGTGTCGGATGATGCGTGACCTCAGACTTTTGTATCTTTTTCCCAATGGAAGAAGGTGGAAGAGAGAATGTCTGGGGTGGATGGGGTCCTTAATTATGCTGGCTGCTTTGCCGAGGCAGTGGGAAGTGTAGACAGAGTCAATGGATGGGAGGCTGGTTTGCATGATGGATTGGGCTACATTCACAACCTTTTGTAGTTCCTTGTGGTCTTGGGCAGAGCAGGAGCCATGCAAACACCTAAAAACTTGAAGCTTTTGACCATTTCTACTTTGTTCCCATTGATGTAGACAGGGGCATGTTCTACACTACGCTTCCTGAAGTCGATGACAATCTCTTTCGTTTTGTTGACATTGAGGGAGAGATTATTGCCGTCGCACCAGTTCACCAGACTAGTACTTTAGTCCTTTGGTACTTCCCAATTTATTCCTACGTATGGTTCTAAGTGATCGTAATAATGATTTCAGGTCAAATTGATTTTCCTCTGGAAGGTAAGTCAGCAAATTCTCACAATTCTGGAGTGCTTCTTCACCATCCAGTCTAATTTGAGGAATATCAGATTCAGAAACATCTGGATTTGTTTCTTCTCTCCGAGTTGTAACGACCAACACCTCCAGTTTCTGCTTTCCTTCCCTATCAAAATGCCGTTTGAACATTTTAACTTGATACACTCCGTGAGTTTGCCTTCTATCTGGCATTCTTATCAAAAGTTTTATTTTCTTATTTCATTCTTGTCACAAGTAGACTGACATTAACACTGCAATGAAGTTACTGTGAAAATCCCCGAGTTGCCACACTCCAGCGGCTGTTCAGGTACACTGAGAGAGAATTTAGCATGGCTAATGCACCTTACCAGCACGTCTTTCAGACTGTAGGAGGAAACCGGAGCACCCAGAGAAAACCCACGCAGACACGGGGAGAACGTACAGACTCTGCACAGTGACCCAGGTCCCTGGTGCTGAGGCAGCAGTGCTAACCACTGTGTCACCGCCTCACTTAATTATCTTTCATTTGATAAAGCACGCTAAACTTTGCTTTTAATTGTTCATTTACTGCTAACAAAATTGCAATTTTTTGATTTTTTGATTTTTTGAAATTATAGGCCGGTGAGCTTGACGTCCGTGGTAGGGAAGTTGTTGGAGAGGATTCTTAGAGACAGGATGTATGTGCATTTAGAACGGATCAATTTCATTAGTGACAGACAGCATGGTTTTGTAAGAGGGAGGTCGTGCCTTACAAATTTGGTGGAGTTTTTTGAGGAAGTGACAAAAACGGTTGATGAAGGAAGGGCCGTGAATGTCGTCTATATGGATTTCAGTAAGGCATTTGACAAAGTCCCACATGGCAGGTTGGTTAAGAAGGTTAAGGCTCATGGGATACAAGGAGAAGTGGCTAGATGGGTGGAGAACTTGGACATAGGAGACAGAGGGTAGTGGTCGAAGGGTCTTTTTCCGGCTGGAGGTCTGTGACCAGTGGTGTTCCGCAGGGCTCTGTACTGGGGCCTCTGCTATTTGTGATATATATAAATGATTTGGAAGAAGGTGTAACTGGTGTAATCAGCAAGTTTGCGGATGACACGAAGATGGCTAGACTTGCGGATAGCGAAGAGCATTGTCGGGCAATACAGCAGGATATAGATAAGCTGGCAAATTGGGCAGAGAGGTGGCAGATGGAGTTTAATCCGGATAAATGCGAAGTGATGCATTTTGGAAGAAATAATGTAGGGAGGAGTTATACAATAAATGGCAGAGTCATCAGGAGTATAGAAACACAGAGGGACCTAGGTGTGCAAGTCCACAAATCCTTGAAGGTGGCAACACAGGTGGAGAAGGTGGTGAAGAAGGCATATGGTATGCTTGCCTTTATAGGACGGGGTATAGAGTATAAAAGCTGGAGTCTGATGATGCAGCTGTATAGAACGCTGGTTAGGCCACATTTGGAGTACTGTGTCCAGTTCTGGTCGCCGCACTACCAGAAGGACGTGGAGGCGTTAGAGAGAGTGCAGAGAAGGTCTACCAGGATGTTGCCTGGTATGGAGGGTCTTAACTATGAGGAGAGATTGGGTAAACTGGGGTTGTTCTCCCTGGAAAGACGGAGAATGAGGGGAGATCTAATAGAGGTGTACAAGATTATGAAGGGGATCGATAGGGTGAACGGTGGGAAGCTTTTTCCCAGGTCGGAGGTGACGATCACGAGGGGTCACGGGCTCAAGGTGAGAGGGGCGAAGTATTACTCAGATATTAGAGGGATGTTTTTTACGCAGAGGGTGGTGGGGGCCTGGAATGCGCTGCCAAGTAGGGTGGTGGAGGCAGGCACGCTGACATCGTTTAAGACTTACCTGGATAGTCACATGAGCAGCCTGGGAATGGAGGGATACAAACGATTGGTCTAGTTGGACCAAGGAGCGGCAGAGGCTTGGAGGGCCGAATGGCCTGTTTCCTGTGCTGTACTGTTCTTTGTTCTTTGTAATGCAGGTATATTTTAGTTGATCAATTTAGTGCATCCCTAATTGAAAAACATACAAACAGAATTCCTTTATCTCAATTCTTTGGATAATCCTGACTATAGATCCTCAAAATGTTCTTTAAAGTTTGATGCCATCGTTTTAATGTTCCATGCGGTTCTAGATGGTACATAGTTGATTGAAATTGATTTATTCCTAAACTATCCATAACTTCGTTAAATAACTTTGACATAAAATTTGATACTTAATCTGATTGAATTTCTGTCGGCAGTGTGACAATATTGTGCCTTTGAGAAATGTATTTTAATCATGTTCCTTTGCAGGTTGTTTCTAGCAGGCCCAGTAAGTTGGATTGACACTGAGCTATTGGTAGCTGGTGTCCGCTAATGGTTACTGAAGCAATATAATGATCATGTTTATTTTTAATCTGGACTATTGCAGTGTCCTGGTGTTTTATGATTCTTTGGGAATTGCTGAGTCGGGGATGATTAACAGGTCAGGTGATAGAGTCATAGACGTTTACAGCATGGAAGCAGGCCCTTCAGCCCAACATGTCCATGCCGCCCCTTTTTTTAACCCCTAAGATAGTCCCAAGAGAAAAAAGTTCCAGTCTATCCAGCCTCTCCTTATGACTCAAACCATCAAGTCCCAGTAGCATCCCAGTAAATCTTTTCTGCACTCTTTCTAGTTTAATAATATCCTTTCCATAATAGGGTGACCAGAACTGCACACAGTATTCCAAGTGTGGCTTTACCAATGTCCTGTACAACTTCAACAAGACGTCCCAACTCCTGTATTCAATGTTCTGACCAATGAAACCAAGCATGCCGAATGCCTTCTTCACCACTCTGTCCACCTGTGACTCCACGTTTAATGAGCTATGAACCTTACACCTAGATCTCTTTTTTCTATAACTATCCCCAATGCCCTACCATTAACTGAGTAAGTCCTGCTCTGGTTTGATTGACCAAAATGCATCACCTCGCATTTACCTAAATTAAACTCCATCTGCCATTCATCAGCCCACTGGCCAAATGCTGATGCCTGGTAACAGTTTTTTTTCACAGAAAAGTCCAAGTTTTTAGTTTTGCTTTTCAGTGGTAGTCTGGAGTTGGAATCTTTAGTTTCATTTTCTCAGATGCTGTTTGGACTTGAGTCAGAAAGCAAGCAGTGTCTCTTGTTTTCTCCTCTCTGGAATTGGAAATTCTGTTGCTCTTAGCTGGTGAAAGCAGGAAGTGTCTCTGTCTCCCCCTCTCTCTCTTCAGCGGCTTTTTGGAAATTTCAAGGACTTGGAGGCCTCAGAAATTTAAATCAAAATTCAGATGGTCAACTCATTGCAGGTGTTAAAAAGCTGTGGATCCAGCACATGTGAGCATACTTGCTTTTTATGCCAAGTCTAGAAAGGGGTGTACGTCTATAGGATGGTGGTTGACTTGGAACAACACAGATAGCTAGCTGTTAAGGTTTGAATCATAGAATCATAGAATCCCTGCAGTGAAAAAAGAGGCCATTCAGTCCATTGAGCCTGCAACAACAACAATCCCACCCAGACTCTATTCTGTAACCCCACGTATTTACTCTGTTAACTCCCCTGACACTAAGGGCAAATTAGCATGGCCAATTAACCTAACCCACACTTCTTTGGCATGTGGGAGGAAACTGGAGCACCCGGAGGAAATTCACCCAGGTACGGGGAGAATGTACAAACTCCACAGACAGTTACCGGAGATTGGAACTGAACCCGGGACCCTGGCGCTGTGAGGCAGCAGTTCTAACCACTGTGCCACCGTGTCACCCCACTGTACTGTATCATGTTTGAATCTTGTAATTGGTAAAAGTAATGCTAAATCTTTTTATTATACATAATACTTACAGAATACTGGAAGGGCTGGATGGAGTGGACATGGGGAAGGTGTTTCCATTAGTCGGCAAAACTAGGGTCTGAGGGCACAGCCTCAGAATAAATTGTAGACCCTTTAGAACTGAGATGAGGAGGAATTTCTTCAGCAAATGATGGTGAATCTATGGAATTCATTGTCACAGATAGCTGTGGAGGCCAGGACATTGAGTATATTTAAGACTGAGTTAGATAGGTTCTTGATTGGTAAAGAGATCAAAGGTTACTTGGTAAAGGCGGGAGAATTGGGTTGAGAAACGTATCATCCATGATTGAATGATGGAGCAGACTTGATAGGCCAAATGGCCTAATGCTGCTCCTATATCTTTTGGTCTTATATTTTAACTGTATTCTTAAACAAACTTTGTTTGATAATGGCCTCTGGAAATCTAGTTGCATTTCCATTATGATCAACAAATACTGATTCCCTCTTTTTGTTTTAGGCAGGTGTCCCACATAATCAATTAGGACCCGCGTAAAAGGTTCCTCGAATGCCAAAATCTGTATTAAGGGTGCTTGTTTGAGATTTTCCTGTTACCTGACGTGTTTTCACAGTGGAGGACACTAGTACCATTCCTATAGGTACGGGCATGTCAGAGTTAAAAGAAAGGGTAGAACTTAGAACAATCAACATCGATAGGAAAAAGCTACTCAGCAAACTATTGGGATTGAGGGCCAACAAGTTCCCCCAGCCCTGATGACCTACATCCTAGAGTATTAAAGGAAATGGCGGCAGAGATAGTGGATCCATTGGTTATAATATTCCAAAATTCCCTGGACACAGGAAAGGTTCCAGTGGATTGGAAAAATGCTAATGTAACACACTTATTCAAAAAGGGAGGGAGGCAAAATGTGTGAAATTACTGACCAGTAAGTTTAACATCTCTTGTTGGGGAAGTGTTAGAATTAATTATCAAGAAAGCAATATCAGGACATTTGGAAAGCCAAAACGCTATCCATCAGAGTTAGCATGGTTTTATGAAAGACAAATCACATTTGACTAATTTGCTAGAGTTCTTCGAAGATGTAACAAGCAAAGTGGATAATGGGGATCCTGTAGATGTAGTATATCTGGACTTCCGGAAGGCCTTTGGCAAGGTGCCGGACAAGAGGTTAACTCACGAGGTTAGATCACATGGGATTAGAGGTAATTTATTAGCTTGGATAGGTGACTGGCTGATGGACAGAAGACAGAGAGATGGGAGAAGTGTTTTTTTTCTGGAGGACAAGAAGTAACTAGTGCCACAGGGTTCTGTTCATGGGCTCCGGCTATTTACAATCTATATTAACGACTTGGATACAGGGATAGAAGGCTCCATAGCCAAATTTGCAGATGACACAAAAATAAGCAGGATGGTAAGTTGCAATGAGGAAATAAGAACCCTACAAATGGATATAGATAGGTTAGGCGAGTGGGCCAAAAGGTGGCAGATGGAGTTTAACGTAGATAAGTGTGAGGTTATGCATTTTGGTCGGAAAAATGGGAAGGTTTCAGGGTGCTCCTGTGCAGAGGGATCTGGGGGTCCTCATTCATGTGTCACAGAAAACTAGCATGCAGGTACAGCGGACAATAAAGGATGTTGGCATTTGTAGCTAAAGGAATAGAATATAAAGGAAAGAATCTGAGGGTATTCCGGAGTGTTATTACATTATAAATAATGTCTTAATGAGGAAGTGGAGACCTTCATAAATTCAGGCAGATGAAAAATAAGCAGATGTTCAACAAATTTATTACCAGTGGGTTATAGAAAGGAAGTTTTGCAGGTAGCGCGTGAGGTTCCAGGAGGAGATCATTTAGTTAAGAAGTACTGTTGCAACTATACAAGGCATTGGTGAGACCGTATCTGGAGTATTGTGCACAGTTTTGGTCCCCTTATTTGAGGAAAGATAGAGTGGCATTGGAGGCAGTTCAGAGGAGGTCCACTAGATTGATTCCAGAGATGAGGGGTTTTCCATATGAAGAGATATTGAACAGTTTAAGCCTATACTCTCTGGAAATTAGAAGAATGAGGGGAGATCAGATTGAGATATAAAAGATGATAAAACATATGGATGAAGTAGACGTGGAGCGGATGCTTGTGGGGCATTCATAGTCTTAGAATAAGGAGTAGCAAATTTAAAACAGAGTTGAGGAGAAACTACTTCTCCCAAAGGGTTATGAATCTGGAATTTGCTACCCCAAAGTGCGGTGGATGCTGGGACAGTGAGTAAATTTAAGAAGTTCAACAGATTTTTAATTGCTAATGGGTTGAAGTGTTATGGGGAGAAGATAGGAAAATGGGGATGAGGAACATTTCAGCCATGATCGAATGGCGGAGCAGACTCGATGGGTTGAATGGCCTAATTCTGCTCCTATATCTTATGGACGTATGAACTTACAGCAAAATTCAATTACATCTTTTGCAGTCCAGGCCAATAAAAGTGTTTTTGTATTTTCACTTGTGTTTTCCATCCTCCTAAATGACCTCCTACAGGAACCACACGTGCTCCCCACAAAATCTTCTTTCTATAACCCCCCGGTAATAAACTTGTTGAACATCTGCCCATTTTTCATCTTCCTGAATTCGTATAGGTCTCCTCATTAAGACATTATTTATAATTTCATAACACTCTGGTATAAACTCAGATTCTTCTTCTGTGTATATTTTCTGATATAACCGCTTTATCTCTACATCCTTCTGTTGTAATTCTGCCAACTTTTCTGAACTAAAGATAACTACTTGATCCCCTGTTCTTGTTCTTTATCAACCATCTTGTCAAAGATTATTTCTGATAACTGAACCTCAAACAACTTATCTTTACTCTTTGATTTTTCTACTCTTATCTCAACCTGTGGGATCTTGTTCCTCCACATTCGGCAAACATCCCAGGATATACTTTCTGCAACACCTCAGTTGTTTGATTTTCCACTGACTTTTCAATCACAGGCACGACTCCCAACTGTGATCCAGCTATATTGTTACACCCGATAAACTGTGCCCCTGAAAAAGGTAATTTCTCTATTACTACTACTACTTCACCATTTTTCACCAGATTCTCCAACTTTACCTTACATAACCAAACAATATTCTATTCACCATTAATTCCACATATTGTCACCTTTTCTGGCAATACTTCTTCTAAAGTACTTGGGCAGAATCTTCCCAAAGAAATTCTAAGTGTTATAAATGCGAGAAAACGGGAGTCCTCTGTGCTAGTCTTTTCAGCACATTCGTCCAATGATGAAAGAGCCTCCATGCGATTCACACCAGCATGGACTCTCCAGGTGCGTGACATGCCCAAAGTGGCCACAGTTTTGCACTGTGAAGCATGGGGAGCTCCATTTAAACATGAATTATGCACACACAGTCAGTCACACCAGGAAAATAGCACCGCATCGAGCCACCCTTCGATTTACGGAAAGGGAGTTGGGACGGTACTGTAGGCTGTGGAGGAGAGGAAGGGCCATCTTTTACCCCTGAGGTGGTCTGTGGCCCAGGGGTTGGGTTGGCAATACACCCTGGGATGCATTGGCAATGGCAGAGAGTGCCCGCACTCTGGCACAGAGGCCTGGAGGCCAGTATCGCAAGAAAATGAACAACCTCATTTGGGCAGTAAGGATAAGCGTCCATCCCATCCTGAAATTGACTCCCCCACCCTTCCAGGACCTGACCCACAGCACCTGCCTCCAACTTCTCTGGCATCCCCAATTGACAAGCCGCTGCCTCCCGAGGCACAGTCCCAACATATGCCACCCAATCATCCCACCACCTACACCTCGCGCACTTCCAACCATCAGCTTTCAATCCTCCCTCCTGTCCCTGCAGAAGAAAATTGCAAGGAGCAAACGAAGACTGGAGGTGGGGTCCCGAGCTCCATATATTCAGCGCGTTCGAGAAGCGTGTGATGGAGCTTTCAAGAGAGTCCAAGAAGAGAGCTGTGACCGACAGCCAGGTTGGGGTGCGCCACAGAGGTGAGGAGCCACAAAATCTTCATTCATATGACTTATCTCAAGTAAGTTGCAATCTGCTCAGATACTTGTCTCTCCCTTGCATTTACTCATGTGTCTTGCATTTCAGGAGGCAACCTCAAAGAGGCCAGCACCTCTGAGGAAAACACCCATCAGTTGACATAGGCATCAACTGTACCATCCATCAGCACAGACAGGGTCACCATGTTGGGACACGTAAGTGGTGAGGCTTCTGGGTCACATTTTGGTGAGCACACACAGCCATTGATGCACATCTGGTGGAAGCGGGAACACCTGAGCGCTGGGGCACACAGAGGTCACCCTGAGCCAAAGAATCAGCTAGCCGTCAGCCAGGTGCTGGGCCACTGGGATCAGTTTTCCTGAAGCTACTGGAGATACACAAGTAGAGCTGGGGAATGCAGGAGGGGCTGTCAGCAGCATTGCAGCAACTGTAAAGTTGTTTGGAAGAGTCCCACAGCCTTCAATTGCAGGAAATGGTGCCTGCATTGCGTGTCACCCAAGCTAACACTGCAATGGTGGTGAACCAGGGGAGAGCTTGAGGCAGAAAATGGTCACCATGGGTGGCAGGGTCTCAGAGACCATGGCTAAGGGCCCTGGGAGCATGCTTGAGACACAGAGGGCCATGGTTGCAGGCTTCGAGAGCATAGCCCAGTATTAGAGGGCACTTGCTGTGGTCAATTGATGTTGGGATCCAGAATATGGCACAGTCTCAGAGCTCACCGACAACAATCCCATCCAGGCCCTATGCCTGTGACCTCATGTATTTATCCTGCCAGTCCTCTGATACCAAGGGGCAATTTAACGTCGCCAAGCCCTCTAACCTGCACATCTTTGGATTGTGGGAAACCGGAGGACCCGGAGAAAGCTTTCTCTACTTTCTCAGAAGACTAAGGAAGTTTGGCACGTCAGCTACGACTCTCACCAACTTTTACAGATGCACCATAGAGCCAGACTCACTTTCCAAAGGGAACTGAGAGACTGTTGTGTACTCTGTTTCACAGAGACGTGGCTCACTCCTGCTTCACTGGACAATGCCCTACAAGCAGAGGGCTTCTCAATCCATCGAATGGACCATGCAGCAGCCTCAGGCAAGGCTAGGGGAGGTGGGGTCTGCTTCCTAATCAACATCTCGTGGTGCCTAGACGTAGCAACACTGGCAACTTTCTGCTCCCGACACCTAGAATACCTGATGCTAAAATGCTGCCCCTACTACCTTCCACAGGGGTTCACCTCCATTATACTGATGGCAGTTTACATCCCACCCCAGGCGGACGTGAAGATCGCATTGGACGAAATATGCACCACTACGAATAGCCTTGAGATGAAACATCTCGGGGCCTTGTTCATCGTGGCCGGGGACTTCAATCAGGCCAAGCTCAAGAGCATCCTACCAAGTTACCACCAACACGTCTCCTGTTCCACCGGAGGCCCCAACATCCTAGACCATGACTATACAAATATCAAACATGCCTACCACTCTATCGCCTGCCCTTATTTCGGCAAATCAGATTGTAAGGCTGTGCTCCTGCTCCCGACTTACAAGCAAAAACTGAAGTGGGAGAATCCATCAAAGAAAGTCGTGCAATGTTGGTCTGAGGAATCGAATGATCTCCTACGGGACTGCTTGAGTCAGTGGACTGGTCAGTATTTAAAAACTCTGCAACCAGCCTGAACAAGTACGCCACCACTGTAACTGACATCATTAGTAAGTGTGTAGAAGACTGTGTGCCAAAGAAGCAAATCTGTGTGTTGCCCAACCAGAAACCATGGATGAACAGGGATATCCACTGCTTGCTGAAATCCAGGTCTGAGGCGTTCAAGTCAGGTGACACTGACCTATACAATAAAGCCAGATACGATCCAAGGAGAGCCATCAAAGATGCCAAAAGATAGTACTAGACCAAGCTAGAGTCCCAGGCTAGCCACACCAACCCCCGCCGACTATGGCAAGGTCTGCAAGACATAACAGACTAAAGATGAAGGCATGTAAAATCGCCGGCTCCAACGCAGCCCTCCTTGATGAGCTCAATGCATTTCATGCCCGTTTTGAGCAAGAGGTCAGTGAGAGCATGCCCTTCACTCTGGAAGCCTTGGATGAACCTGTATCTGGGGTCACCATCGCAGATGTCAGAGCAGCTTTCTCGAAGGTCAACCCATGGAAAGCGACTGGCCTGGATGGGGTACCCGGATGAGCCCACAGATCCTGCGCAGGTCAGCTGGCGAGGGCATTCACAGACATCTTCAACCTCTCTTTACAACAATCTGAGGTGCCTATCTAATTCAAGAAGACGACATTTATCCCGGTAACTAAGAAAAACCAAGCAGCGTGCCTGAATGACTATCAGCCGGTGGTTCTGACATCGATCATGATGAAGTGCTTCAAAAGGCTAGTCATGGCACGAATCAATTCCAGCCTCCCGGACTACCTGGATCCACTACAGTTAGCCTACCCCCACAACAGGTCCACAGCAGACGCCATCTCCCTGGCCCTGCACTCAAACCTGGAACACCTAAATAACAGGGACACGTATGTCAGACTCCTAATTATTGACTACAGCTCAGCCTTTAACACCATTATTCCCACGAAACTCATCTTGAAACTCCATGGCCTGGGCCTTGGCACCTCCCTCTGCGGTTGGATCCTGAACTTCCTAACTTACAGAATCAGTAAGGATAGGCAACAACACCTCCTCCACGATCATCCTCAACACTGGTGCCCCACAAGGCTGTGTTCTCAGCCCCCTTCTATACTCCTTATACACCTATGACTGTGTGGCCAAATTCCCCTCCAATTCGATTTTCAAGTTTGCTGATGACACCACTGTAGTGGGTCGGATCTCAAACAATGAAGAGACAGAGTACAGAAATGAGATAGAGAATCTGCTGAACTGGTGCAGCAACAATAATCTCCCCCTCAATGTCAACAAAACGAAGGAGATTGTCATCGACTTCAGGAAACGTAAAGGAAAACATGTCCCTATCGATATCAATGGGGATGAAGTAGAAAGGGTCAAGAGCTTCAAGTTTTTAGGTGTCCGGATCACCAACAACTTGTCCTGGTCCCTCCATGCCGACACTATAATTAAGAAAGTCCACCAACGTCTCTACTTTCTCAGAAGACTACGAAGGAAATTTGGCATGTCAGCTACAACTCTCACCAACTTTTACAGATGCACCATAGAAAGCATTCTTTCTGGTTGTATCACAGCTTGGTATGGCTCCTGCTCTGCCCAAGATTGCAAGGAACTACAAAAGTTTGTGAATGTAGCCCAATCCATCACGGAAACCAGCCTCCCATCCATTGACTCTGTCCACACTTCCTGCTGCCTCGGTAAAGCAGTCAGCATAATTAAGGACCCCATGCACCCCGGACATTCTCTCATCGAGGTTTACAGCATGGATATCCCTATTAATCCATGCTGCACTTTTTAAAAAACCCCTAATCTAGTCCCAATTGTCCGCATTTGGCCCATATCCCACGATACCCATCTTACCTATGTAACTGTCTAAATGCTTTTTAAAAGAAAAAGTTGTACCCACCTCTACCACTATCTCTGGCAGCTTGTTTCAGTCATTCACCATTCTCTGTGTGAAAAATTACCCCTCTGGACCCTTTTGTATCTCTCTGCTCTTACCTTAAACCAATGTCCTCTAGTTTTAGACTCCCGTACCTTTGGGAAAAGATATTGACTATCTGGCTGATCTGCACCCCTCATTATTTTATAGACCTCCATAAGTTCACCCCTTAGCCTCCTACGTTCCAGAGAAAAAAGTCCTAGTCTCGTAGAGTCATAGAGGTTTACAGCATGGAAACAAGCCCTTCGGCCCAACTTGTCCATGCCGCCTTTTTTTTTTAAAACCCCTAAGCTGATCCCAATTGCCCGCATTTGGCCCATATCCCTCTATACCCATCTTACCCATGTAACTATCTAAATGCTTTTTAAAAGATAAAATTGTACCCGCCTCTACTACTACCTCTGGCAGCTTGTTCCAGACACTCACCACCCTCTGTGTGAAACAATTGCTCCTCTGGACACTTTTATATCTCTCCCCTCTCACCTTAAACCTATGCCCTCTAGTTTTGGACTCCCCTACCTTTGGGAAAAGATATTGACGATCTACCTTGTCTTTGCCCCTCATTATTTTATAGACCTCTATAAGGTCACCCCTCAGCCTCCTACGCTCCAGAGAGAAAAGTCCCAGTCTATTTAGCCCCTCTTTATAACTCAATCCATCAAGTCCCGGTAGAATCACAGTAAATCTTTTCTGCACTCTTTCTGGTTTAATAATATCCTTTCTATAATAGGGTGACCAGAATTGCACACAGTATTCCAAGTGTGGCCTTACCAATGTCTTGTACAACTTCAACAAGACGTTCCAACTCCTGTATTCAATGTTCTGACCGATGAAACCAAGCATGCCGAATGCCTTCTTCACCACTCTGTCCACCTGTAACTCCACTTTCAAGGAGCTATGAACATGTACCCCTCGATCTCTTTGTTCTGTAACTCTCCCCAACACCCTACCATTGCAGTGGAGTGAGTGGGAAGCAGAGTGAGAGCTATAAGGGCTTTGGCTCACAGCACTTCGGGGGACAGGGCGAGCAGGGGTGAGTTTTTAATTCTTATTTATTTTTCTCTGCGTACCTTGGTATAAAGGGTCAAATATGAGTGTGAAGCCAGTGTGTTGTTCCCAGTGTAGGATGTGGGAGGTCCCGGAGGCACCTGGCCTCCCGGACATCCACATCTGTGAGGGGTGTGTCGAGCTGCGGTTCCTGAGGGACCGTGTTAAGGAGCTGGAACTGCAGCTCGAGGATCTTAGGCTGTTAAGGGGGAATGAGGAGGTGATAGACAAGAGCTATCATCAGGTGGTCACACCAGGGCCAAGGGTGGAGGCCAAGTGGCTGACGGCCAGGAAGGGTGAAGCTCGGGTGATTGACAGCACCCCGGTGGATGTGCCCCTACACAACAAGTACTCCTGCCTGAGTACTGCTGGGGGGGACAGCCCGCCTGGGGGAAGCAGCAGTGGCCGTGTCTCCGGAGTGGAGTCCGGCCCTGTAACTCAGAGGGCGAAGGAAAAGAGGAGGAAGGTAGTGTTAATTGGGGACTCGACAGTAAGGGGGTCGGACAGGCGTTTTTGTGGAGGCAGGCGGGAGTCTCGGATGTTGGTCTGCCTCCCTGAGGCCGGAATCCAGGATGTCGCTGGTCGACTCCCAGAAATCCTGAGGGGGGAGGGAGAGGAGCCAGAGGTAGCGGTACATATAGATACCGCTGATGTGGGAAGGAAGGGGGAAGGGGTCATGAAAAGAGAGTATAGGGAATTAGGGAAACAGCTGAGAAGGAGGAAAGCAAAGGTAGTAATCTCAGGATTGCTGCCTGTGCCACGGAAAAGTGAGGGCAGGAATGGAATGAGGTGGAGGAAGAATGTGTGGCTGAGGGACTGGTGCAGGGGGCAGGGATTCAGGTTCCTGGACCATTGGGACCTCTTTTTGGGCAGGTGTGACCTGTACACACACAATGGGTGGCACTTGAATCCCAGGGGGACCAATATCCTGGCGGGAAGGTTGGCTAAGGCTACTGGGGAGAGTTTAAACTCGATAGGCTGGGGGGAGGAGATCGAGACGAGGTGACTGGGAGCGAGGAAGTTAGCTCGCAAACAGAGAAGGGTTATAGACAGTGCAAGAGGGAGGATGGACGGGGGATAGAGAAGGGGAGAGCTCAGACCAAAGGATTGAGATGTGTTTACTTCAATGCCAGGAGTATAGTGAATAAAGGGGATGAACTCAGAGCATGGATCGATGGCTGGAAGTGTGATGTGGTGGCCATTACGGAGACCTGGATGTCTCAGGGACAGGACTGGATACTCCAGGTGCCGGGATTCAGATGTTTCAGGAAGGACAGGGAGGGAGGCAAGAGAGGGGGTGGAGTGGCACTGCTGATCAGGGATAGTGTCACAGCTGTAGAGAAGGTGTATGCTGAGGAGGGATTGTCTACAGAGTCTCTGTGGGTGGAAGTTCGGAGTGGGAAGGGGTCGATCACTTTGCTGGGAGTTTTCTATGGGCCGCCCAATAGTAACAGGGAGGTGGAGGAGCGGACAGGGAAACAGATCCTGGAGAGATGCAGTCATAGCAGAGTTGTTGTGATGGGAGACTTTAATTTCCCAAACATAGATTGGAATATCCCTAGGGTAAGGGGATTGGATGGGGAGGAGTTTGTTAGGTGTGTTCAGGAGGGTTTCCTGACACAGCATGTGGACAAGCCTACAAGAGGAGAGGCTGTACTTGATCTGATACTGACCAATGAACCTGGACAGGTGTCAGATCTCTCAGTGGGAGAGCATCTTGGGGATAGCGATCATAACTCTATCTCCTTTATGCTTGCATTGGAAAAAGAGAGGATCAGGTTAGCTAGGAAAGCGTTTATATGGAGTAAGGGGAAATATGAAGACATAAGGCAGCAAATTAGAGGAGTGAATTGGAAGGAGGTATTCTCGGGGGAATGTACTGAAGAGAGGTGGCAGTTTTTCAAGGAATGTCTGTCTAGAGTTCTACAGGACAACATTCCGAGCAGACAGCGGGGAGTTGGTCGGTTAAAGGAACCGTGGTGCACGAAAGCTGTGCGGGACCTAGTCGAGAAGAAAAGGAAAGCGTACAAAAGGTTCAGAGAGCTTGGTGAAGATAGGGATCTAGATGAGTATACGGCTTGTAGGAAGGGACTAAAGAAGGAAATTAGGAGAGCCAGAAGGGGCCACGAGAAGGCCTTGGCAGGTAGGATTAAGGAGAACCCTAAGGCGTTCTATAAATATGTGAAGAGTAAAAGGATGAGACACGAAGGAATAGGGCCTATAAAAGGTGAAGGTGGAAAAGTCTGTACGGAACCAGTAGAAATGGCAGAGTTGCTTAATGAGTATTTTGCCTCGATTTTCGCAGAGGAGAAGGACCTGGGTGGATGTACTGTGGGCTTGCGGTGGACTGAAAAGATTGAGTATGTGGAATTTAACAAAGAGGTTGTGCTGGAATCTTTGAATGGCATCAAGATAGATAAGTCGCCGGGTCCGGATGGGATGTACCCCAGGTTACTGTGGGAGGTGAGGGAAGAGATTGCAGAGCCTCTGGCGATGATCTTTGCGTCATCGATGGAGACGGGGGAGGTGCCGGAGGATTGGAGGATTGCGGATGTGGTTCCTATTTTCAAGAAGGGGAATAGGGATAGCCCAGGAAATTACCGACCGGTGAGTCTAACCTCAGTGGTTGGTAAGCTGATGGAGAAGATCCTGAGGGACAAGATTTATGAGCATTTAGAGAGGTTTAGTATGCTCAAGAATACTCAGCATGGCTTTGTCAAAGGCAGATCGTGCCTTACGAGCCTGGTGGAGTTCTTCGAAAATGTGACAAAATGGCCTACTCCTGCTCCTATTTCTTATGTTCTTATGTTCTTATGTTCTTAAACACATTGACGAATGGAAAGCGGTAGATGTGGTTTATGTGGATTTTAGCAAGGCCTTCGATAAGGTCCCCCATGCAAGGCTTCTAGAAAAAGTGAGAGGGCATGGGATCCAAGGGGCTGCTGCCCTGTGGATCCAGAACTGGCTTGCCCAAAGGAGGCAGAGAGTGGGTATAGATGGGTCTTTTTCTAAATGGAGGTCGGTCACCAGTGGAGTGCCCCAGGGATCTGTTCTGGGACCCTTGCTGTTTGTCATTTTCATAAATGACCTGGATGAGGAAGTGGAGGGATGGGTTGGTAAGTTTGCCGACGACACGAAGGTTGGTGGGGTTGTGGATAGTCTGGAGGGATGTCAGAAGTTACAGAGGGACATAGATAGGATGCAAGACTGGGCAGAGAAGTGGCAGATGGCCTTCAACCCAGATAAATGTGTAGTGGTCCATTTTGGCAGGTCAAATGGGATGAAGGAGTACAATATAAAGGGAAAGACTCTTAGTACTGTCGAGGATCAGAAGGACCTTGGGGTCCGGGTCCATAGGACTCTAAAATCGGCCCTGCAGGTGGAGGAGGTGGTGAAGAAGGCGTATGGTGTGCTGGCCTTTATCAATCGAGGGATTGAGTTTAGGAGTCCGGGGATAATGATGCAGCTATATAAGACCCTCGTCAGACCCCACTTGGAGTTCTGTGCTCAGTTCTGGTCGCCTCATTACAGGAAGGATGTGGAAAAGATTGAAAGGGTGCAGAGGAGATTTACAAGGATGTTGCCTGGATTGAGTGGCATGCCTTATGAGGATAGGCTGAGGGAGCTCGGTCTTTTCTCCTTGGAGAGAAGTAGGATGAGAGGAGACCTAATAGACATATATAAGATGTTGAGAGGCATAGATAGGGTGGACTCTCAGAGGCTTTTTCCCAGGGTGAAATGGCTACTACGAGAGGACACAGGTTTAATGTGCTGGGGGGTAGATACAGGGGAGATGTGAGGGGGAAGTTTTTCACACAGAGGGTGGTGGACAAGTGGAATCGGCTGCCGTCAGTGGCGGTGGAGGCAAACTCAATAGGGTCTTTTAAGAGACTCCTGGATGAGTACATGGGACTTAATAGGATGGAGGGTTATAGGTAGGCCTAAAAGGTAGGGATATGTTCGGCACAACTTGTGGGGCCGAAGGGCCTGTTTTGTGCTGTAGTTTTTCTATGTTTCTATGTTTCTATTAACTGAGTAAGTCCTGCCCTGATTCAACCTACCACAATGCACCACCTGGCATTTGTCTAAATTAAACTCCATCTGCCATTCGTCAGCCCACTGGCCCAATTGATCAAGATCCCGTTGCAATTGGAGATAACTTTCTTCACTGTCCACTATGCCACCAATCTTGGTGTCATCTGTAAACTTACTAACTATATTCTCATCCAAATCATTAATATAAATGACAAATAACAGTGAGCCCAGCACTGATCCCTGAGGCACACCGCTGGTCACAGGCCTCCAGTTTGAAAAACAACTCTCTACAACCACCGTCTGGCTTCTGTCAAGAAGCCAATTTTGTATCCAATTAGATACCTCACCCTGGATCCCGTGAGACTTAACTTCATGCAACAACCTACCATGCGGTACCTTGTCAAAGGTCTTGCTAAAGTCCATGTAGACAACATCAACTGCACTGTCCTCATCTACCTTCTGTCCTGCCTTTCCTTATAACTCAAACCAGCAAATCCCAGTATCTTCCCAGTAAATCTCTTCTGCACTCATTCGAGTTTAATAATATCCTTTCTATAATAGGGTGACCAGAACTGTACACACTATTCCAAGTGTGGCTTTACCAATGTCATGTACAACTTCAACAAGACGTCCCACCTGCTGTATTCAATGTTCTGACCAAAGAGACCAAGCATGCTGAATGTCTTCTTCACCACTCTGTCCACCTGTGACTCCACTTTCAAGGAGCTATGAACCTGTATCCCTTGATCTCTTTGTTCTGGAACTCTCCCCAACGTCCTGCCATTAACTGAGTAAGTCCTGTCCTGGTTCAGTCTACCAAAACGCATCACCTCGCATTCATCTGCTGTTTGTCAGCCCACTGGCCCAATTGATCAAAATCCCGTTGCAATCCAAGATAACCTTCTTCACTGTCCACTATGCCACTCATCTTGGTGTCATCTGCAAACTTACCAACCATGCCTCCCATATTCTCATCCAAATCATTAATATAAATGACAAATAACTGACCCTGCACTGACCCCTGGGGCACACCGCTGGTCTCAGGTCTCCAGTTTGAAAAACAATTCTCTACAACCACCCTCTGGCTTCTGTCATCAAGCTAATTTTGCATCTATTTAGCTACCTCACCCTGGATTCCGTGAGGTTTAAACTTATGCAGCAACCTACCATACGGTACCTTGTCAAAGGCCTTGCTAAAGTCCATGTAGCCAACATTAGCTGCACTGTCCTCATCCACCTTCTTAGTTACCCTTCCCTCCACCCTAGCTATGAATGTGATGCGCATCAATTGGACACGAGGCTCAAAGCTTCGGTAAAAGAAGGCTTTTATTAACTCACAATGGAACTATCAGAACTTTAACACACTATCCCAGACTGAAGGGGTCCCATCCGAGCAGGGGGTCTTATACCTCTCCCAAGAGGCGGAGCCCGACTGGGATGTGCCACAACAGTAGCAACCACAGGTGTATCAATCCCATCCTAGCCCAACAACAACATTAGTACAATCCCACAGTAACCTATATACATTCCTATAGTGCTGGCCAGCCCTGGCCCAGTACTATCCAGTGGGAACCAACGATGGTTCACCACATTCACCCCTCCTTTGAGAACAAAGGCCGGCGGGGTACGAAAACAGACTAAAATGTCAACAGATTATAAGTTCAGACGGTCTGGAGGACCGCACCGTCGTTGTGACCTCCTCAATACCGGCGGTGACACCGGAGTAGGCACTTGCGGTGGCGTTCTCCCCAAAACGGCGTCCAGCTGTTCTCCCACGGACTCACAGGCCGGTTGACCCTGATGAAACGGTAGTGCAGGGGATCCTGACACATTCTGCAGTGGCGACGATCTTCGGGGCTCAGGCAAGCTGTGCATTGGAGTAAAACTGTTAAGCACTGGTCCCGATGCTGTCCGCGCTACTTCCGGGGAAGAAATAAGGGATAAGGGATTCGTCACTGGGGGTATGGGAGCGACAGGAGTTGCTACGTCCCCTGCGGGCGCCAGGTCTCGGATCGAGACTGTGTCCTCTCGCCCGTCAGGATATGCCACATAGGCATACTGAGGGTTGGCGTGGAGGAGGTGGACCTGTTCGACCAAGGGGTCGGACTTGCGGGCCCTTACATGTCGCCGCAGGAGGACGGGTCCTGGGTACGTCAACCAGGCTGGTAAAGATATCCCCGAGGAAGACTTCCGAGGGAATGAGAACATCCTCTCGTGGGGAGTAGCATTGGTTGCCGTACACAGGAGGGAGCGAATAGAGTGAAGCGCATCAGGGAGGACCTCCTGCCAATGGGAGACTGGAAGGCCTTTGGACCTCAACGCCAATAGGACAGCCTTCCAGACTGTAGCATTCTCTCGCTCCACCTGTCCATTACCCCTAGGGTTGTAACTCGTGGTCCTACTAGAGGCAATCCCGTATGAGAGCAGGAATTGCCTCAAGTCATTGCTCATGAACGACGAGCCCCTGTCGCTATGGATATAGCTGGGGTACCCAAACAGGGTAAAAAGATCACGGAATGCCTTGATCACCGTGGCAGCCGATGTGTCCGCGCAGGGGACAACAAACAGGAACCGGGAGTACTCATCTATTATGTTCAGAAAGTACACGTTCCGATCTGTTGAGGGAAGGGGGCCCTTAAAATCAACACTCAGCCTCTCGAAGGGGCGAGTGGCCTTGACCAAATGTGCCCGGTCAGGTCGGTTAAAGTGCGGTTTGCATTCCGCGCAAATCCGACAGCTCCTTGTCACCGACCTGACGTCCTCCACCGAGTAAGGCAGGTTGCGGGCTTTGACAAAGTGGTAGAGCCGAGTGACCCCAGGATGGCACAGGTCATTATGGAGGGCGTTCAAGCGATCCTCCTGAGTACTAGCGCATGTTCCGCGCGAGAGGGCATCCGAGGGCTCATTGAGTTTCCCTGGACGATACATGATATCGTAGTTATAGGTGGAGAGTTCAATTCTCCACCGCAAGATCTTGTCATTCTTGATCTTGCCCCTCTGCGAGTTGTTGAACATGAACGCCACGGACCGCTGGTCCGTGATCAGGGTGAACCGCTTTCCCGCCAGGTAATGGCGCCAGTGTCTGACGGCCTCCACAATGGCCTGGGCCTCCTTTTCCACCGCTGAATGCCGAATTTCGGGGCCTTGGAGGGTGCGGGAAAAAAACGCGACGGGCCTGCCCGCCTGGTTAAGTGTGGCGGCCAGGGCGAAATCAGATGCATCGCTTTCCACCTGAAAAGGGATGGATTCGTCTACCGCGTGCATCGTGGCTTTCGCGATGTCGTGTTTCAATTCCTTGAAGGCCAATTGGGCCTCTGGCGTGAGTGGAAAAGTCGTGGACTTAATAAGCGGACGGGCTTTGTCCGCGTAGTTGGGGACCCACTGCGCATAATAGGAGAAGAAGCCTAGGCATCTTCTCAGTGCTTTTGCGCTAGCGGGCAAGGGAAGTTCAGCAAGGGGGCGCATACGGTCTGGATCAGGGCCAATAACCCCGTTTTCCACCACGTATCCCAGGATGGCTAACCGGCGCGTACGGAATACACACTTCTCCCTGTTGTAGGTCAGATTCAGGCGAGATGCAGTGCGTAAGAAGTTCTGGAGATTTGTGTCATGGTCCTGCTGGTCACGGCCGCAGATGGTGACATTATCCAGGTACGGGAAGGTAGCCCGCAGCCTGTTCTGGTCCACTATTCGGTCCATAGCACGCTGGAAGACCGAGACCCCATTGGTGACACCAAATGGAACCCTAAGGAAATGATACAGACGACCATCTGCCTCAAAGGCCGTGTATTGTCGGTCCTCTGGGCGAATGGGGAGTTGGTGGTCGGCGGACTTAAGGTCTATGATGGAGAACACCCGGTACTGCGCAATCTGATTGACCATATCAGATATGCGCGGGCGAGGATACGCATCCAGCTGCGTATATCGGTTAATGGTCTGGCTGTAATCAATGACCATCCGGGGTTTGTTCCCGCTCTTGACCACCACAACCTGTGCTCTCCATGGACTAACACTGGGCTGTATGATCCCTTCTTTGAGGAGTCGCTGAACCTCAGATCTGATGAAGATCCGATCCTCAGTGCTGTAACGCCTACTTTTAGTAGCGATGGGCTTGCAGCCTGGTACCAGATTCTGAAATAAAGAGGGTGTGGTGATCTTTAACGTAGAAAGATTGCAGGCGGGGCGCTTTGGACAATTTGGAGACTGCAGCTGTTCTCCCACTGTCAGCGAAGGGAGTGGCCCACCGTACTGTAGGATCACACTCTTCATGTGGACCATAAAGTTTAGTCCGAGGAGAATTGGTGCGCAAAGATACGGCAACACAAGGAGCCTGAAATGCTCGTAAATTGTGCCCTGTACTTTCAAAGTTACCACACAACGTCCTAGCACAGCGACAGACCGGGACCTTGATGCCATAGAGATTGTCTGTTTGGCAGGTTGAATCTGGAGTCCACACCTCTTCACAGTGTCAGGGTGGATAAAACTCTCAGTGCTCCCGCTGTCAAACAGACAATAAATCGCATGATTGTTTACCTGGATATCCATCATCGAACAATCAAGCCTGTGAGGCTTAGCCTGGTCCAGGGTGATCGACGCCACCGTTGGTCCGTGAACGTCACTGCAGGCAGCTGAGGTCGATGCTGAGGACCCCTGCTGGTCGCTCATGGTCATCGTCGACCAAAATGGCCGCCCCCATGAATCGCACATGGGTGAGGGCGCCAAACTTAGCGACCCCTGGTGGTCATCCGACTCCGACTCCGTCGACCGCAATGGCGTCGTCCTGGACTCGCACGTGGACGAACCCCGTGAGTACTTCGACGACGATGGTGATGATCCCCGTTCCGAAGGGTCACAGGCCGCACTGCCGTTCCTGGGCTTCGATCTGCACACCTTCGCATAATGCCCCTTTTTACCGCATGCGGTACAGACTACCGCTTTCGCGGGACACTTTTGTCGGGTATGTTTGGCTCCTCCGCAGAAGTAGCACCGTGGGCCGCATGGGGCTGCAGCCGTCGTCTGGTCCACATGGGAGCACGCCATAATACTGCACTCCAAGCCCGAGGGGCGAGGAGGGATTTGCGACTGCTCCTGCCATGTTGTCTCCACGTGGTCCTCCGGATACAGGACTAAGCTCTTCGAAGTCGCCTCGAGCATTTCAGCTAATTCCATGGCTTGGGTCAGGTTGAGAATACCCTTTTCTAGCAGCTTGAGACGGATGTATGAAGACCCGACTCCGGCCACAAACGCATCTCGGGCGAGGTCGTACATGCTCTGCTCAGCCGACACAGCTTTGCAGTCACAGCCCCTGGCTAGCTGTAAGAGCTCATTGGCGTAGTCCTCCATGGTTTCGCCCGACTGCTGACGTCGTGTAGCGAGGAGGTAACGAGCGTGGATCTCGTTAGGAGGTTTCGTATAGCGCTTTTTTAGAAGCTCGAGGACCCTCGGGTAAGTGGTGGCCGCACGGATCGCGAGGTAGACTGTGTCGCTTACCCTCGCATGGAGGACCCGGAGTCTGTCAACATCTGTGGTGACCGCTGCGGAGGCTGCTAGGTAATCTTCAAAACACTTCAGCCAGTGGTCGAAGGTGTTAGAAGCGCCCACCGCAAGTGGATCTAGCGTCAGACGTTCTGGCTTGAGGATTTGCTCCATACTCTCCTTTCTTTTTTTTTTCTACCGTCGAGAGTTTAATTTTAGTTAATAAAATTGATGCGCATCAATTGGACACGAGGCTCAAAGCTTCGGTAAAAGAAGGCTTTTATTAACTAACAATGGAACTATCAGAACTTTAACACACTATCCCAGACTGAAGGGGTCCCGTCCGAGCAGGGGGTCTTATACCTCTCCCAAGAGGCGGAGCCCGACTGGGATGTGCCACAACAGTAGCAACCACAGGTGTATCAATCCCACCCGAGCCCAACGACAACATTAGTACAATCCCACAGTAACCTATATACATTCCTATAGTGCTGGCCAGCCCTGGCCCAGTACTATCCAGTGGGAACCAACGATGGTTCACCACAGACTGTAACACTACATTCTGCACTCCCTCGTTTCCTTCTCTATGAACGATATGTTTTGTCTGTATAGCATGCAAGAAACAATACTTTTCATTGTATGTTAATACATGTGACAATAATAAATCAAATCAAATCAAAAAACTCAATTAAATTTGTGAGACATGATTTTCCACTCAGAAAGCCATGCTGACTGTCCCTAATCAGTCCTTGCGTCTCTAAATGCCTGTAGATCCTGTCTCTCAAAATACCTTCCAACAATTTACCCACCACAGATGTGAGGCTCACCGACCTGTAGTTCCCAGGCTTTTCCCTGCAGCCCTTTTCAAACAAAGGCACAATATTTGCCACCTCCAATCTTCAGACACCTTACCTGTGACTATCGATGATTCAAATATCTCTGCTCGGGGACCCACAATTTCCTCCCTAGCCTCCCACAATGTCCTGGGATACACTTCATCAGGTCCTGGTGATTTATCTATCTTGATGCGTTTTAACACTTCCAGCACCTCCTTCTCTGTAATATGTACACTCCTCAAGACATCACTATTTATTTCCCCAAATTCCCTAACATCCATACTTTTCTCAACAGTAAATACTGATGAGAAATATTCATTTAGGATCTCACCCATCTCTTGTGGATCTGCACAAGATCTAGGATCTCTCTTCCACCTTCTTCCATCGGGAAAAAGATACAAAAGTCTGAGGTCAAGGACCAACCAACTCAAGCTCAGCTTCTTCCCAGCTGCTGTCAGTCTTTTGAATGGACTTACCTTGCATTAAGTTGATCTTTCACTACACCAGAGCTATGACTGTAACATTACATTCTGCACTCTCTCATTTCCTTCTCTACAAACGGTATGCTCTGATTGTATAGCGTGCAAGAGACAATACTTTTCATTGTATGTTAATACATGTGACAATAATAAATCAAATCAAATCAAATCAAATCAAATAGAAAGCATTCTTTCTGTTTGTATCACAGTTTGGTATGGCTCCTACTCTGCCCAAGACCACAAGGAACTACAAAAGGTCATGAATGTAGCCCAATCCATCACGCAAACCAGCCTCCCATCCATTGATTCTGTCTACACTTCCCACTGCCTCGGCAAAGCAGCCATCATAATTAAGGACCCCATGCACCCTGGACATTCTCTCTTCCACCTTCTTCCGTCAGGAAAAAGATACAAAAGTCTGAGGTCACGTACCAACCGATTCAAGAACAGCTTCTTCCCTGCTGCTGTCAGACGTTTGAGTGGACTTACCTTGCATTAAGTTAATCTTTCTCTACACCCTAGCTATGACTGTAACACTACATCCTGCACTCTCTTGTTTCCTTCTCTATGAACGGTATGTTTTGTCTGTATAGCGTGCAAGAAACAATACTTTTCACTGTATGTTAATACATGTGACAATAATAAATCAAATCAAATCAAACCCATGCAGACATGGGCAGAACATATAAGCTCCACACAGTCACCTGAGGCTAACATTGAACCCAGGTCCCTGGTGTCTGAGGCAGCAGTGTTAACCACTGTGCCACCTGGCTGAGTCAGGTGAAGAAGAGGCCTCTGGAGCTCAATCCAGCTACCCCACCATCATATGCAGTGTCCCAGGGACCTCCGGGCACCCCATGGGAGGAGGAGTTGCCACATTATAGGAAGGACGTTAACGCACTGGAAGGGGTGCAGAGGAGATTCACCAGGATGTTGCCTGGGATGGAACATTTAAGTTATAAAGAGAGCTTGGATAGGCTTGGGTTGTTTTCTCTGGAGCAGAGAAAACTGAGATGTGACCTGATTGAGGTGTTCAAGATTATGAAGGGCCTGGACAGGGTGGATAGGGAACAGCTGTTCCCCTTAGTTGAAGGGTCAGTTACGAGGGGACACAAGTTAAAAGTGGGAGGTTTAGGGGGGATTTGAGCTTTTTTACTCAGAGGATGGTGACGGTCTGGAATGCACTACATGGGAGGGTGGTGGAGGCGGGATGCCTCACATTCTTTAAAAAGTACCTGGTTGAGTAGTTGGCATGCCATAACATTCAAGGCTATGGGTCAAGTGCTGGCAAGTGGGATTAGGTGGGCAGGTCAGGGCCTTTCATGCATCAGTGCAGACTCGATTTGCCAAAGGGCCTCTTCTGCACTGTAGTATTTTGTGATTCTGTGAAGCATGGGGCTCATACCGGGGCCTTCAATCCAGGAGACCCCGGCCATCCCCAGCCATTCCAATACCCCCTTCTTGACACTGGTGCATCTCATGGGCAGCAGGATGAACAGGGTAGCATGGCTACAGATGTGACACCCAAAATTCAGCTGGTGCCCTCAAGGTCCCAACTCCCTAGTGGACACCCGCAAAGGGCATCACAGGCCATGGGTCATGAAACGTAGCTGACCGTCTTCACTCTGATGTGCCTACTGGGGGCACCTAGACATAACAGTAGGACACGTAAAGTTAAGAAGTTATAGAGTCACCGAGAGGGCATGGGTGAAGACAAGCACTAGTTAGTGTTTTGGAAATTGTCAATTGGAAGTTCACTAATAAATGCAATTGCACCCACTGCTATGATTAATCTGTCTGTGATCCACCCCACACAGAGAAGACCGTACCCCAAATGTAAGCATAGCAGCACAAAATTATGTTGTGTGCCAGAGAGACCCTTTGGCCCATGGAGTTTGTGATACTCAATTCACAGCACCTGTTCCAGACCACTAACTGCAGTGATATTCCAAGCGCCCATCCCATGCAGTCCCAGTAGTGGGAGCTATTGTAGGCCACGGTGACAAACCAGGCCCATCACCCTGGTGTGATGTCAATGGGACCCATGGCGGGGAGCATGGTCAAGGGGTGGGGGGAAGGGGCTGGGGGGAAAGGCTCTTGCCGGATCTTTGCTGCTGTCTGTCCACCACCCTCCACCTCCTCCTCAGCCTCATCCTTCACATCCTCCTGGACCTCCTCCTCTTCCTCCTCCAGGATTTCTCCCCGCTGCTGAGAAAGGTGGTGGAGCACATAGCAGACCACGATGATGCGGGAGACCCTCGGGGGCTGTCTGGAGGACACCACCAGTGCGGTTCAGGCAGCAGAACCGCATCTTCAGAAGCCTGATGCACCACTTGATGATGGACCAGGTGGCAGTGTGGGCCTCATTGTAGCGGGTCTCCACCTCAGTCTCAGGCCTCTACACCGGCGTCATCAGCCATGACTTCAGCAGGTAGCCCTTGTTCTCCAGAGCCATCATGGCAACTTGCGGATGTCTGAGCTGTGCAGGATGTAACTATCATGCACGCCCTGCGGGTGGCATGCACACAACATTCATAATGCGAAACCGGTAGTCACATGTTGAGGGAGTGAAACCCCTTCCTGTTAATGAAGGGCATCCCTTGATCATTTGGGGCCTGCAGGATGATGTGAGTGCCATTGATAGCCCCCTGCATTTAGGGCATCCCAGTAATGGTGGCGAAGCCAGCAGCACGGGATTCCTGTTGGGCCTGGCCCACAGCAAAGTGAATGTAGTTGGCTGTCCAGGCATACAGAGCATCCCTAACCTCACGGATGCACCGCAGTAATGCAACAAGGTCTCTGGTGGAGGCCTGGAAGGACCTGGTGGCGTAGAGGTTGAGGGCCGCCATGACTTCCACTGTCACTGGGAGCAGGTGTCTTCAATGCTCACGAGGTGCCAGCTCTTCAAGGACCTGGAACAGGTGCTGCACTGTCTCTTTCTGAGACACGGTTTGTGGCGCACATGGTGTTTGACAGCCCATCGAATGACATACAGATCCTGCAATGGCAGGGTCTCCGTCTCAGGTGTCCTCTGCCCCCCTCCCCCCCTCCACCCCCTGCAGGCTGATGGGAGGCCGTGTCCTGGCCCTGACTGATAGCCCCCTGTCCTTTTGCTGTGGCCTGTGGCCTGGGTGGCCTTGCCGCAGGTGGATGCCCCCTCCTCCTCCTCCTCAGCAGCCACAATAATGAACATAGAACATAGAACATTACAGCGCAGAACAGGCCCTTCGGCCCACGATGTTGCACCGACCAGTTAAAAAAAAAAACTGTGACCCTCCAACCTAAACCAATTTCTTTTCGTCCATGAACCTATCTACGGATCTCTTAAACGCCCCCAAACTAGGCGCATTTACAACTGATGCTGGCAGGGCATTCCAATCCCTCACCACCCTCTGGGTAAAGAACCTACCCCTGACATCCGTTCTATAACTACCCCCCCTCAATTTAAAGCCATGCCCCCTCGTGCTGGATTTCTCCATCAGAGGAAAAAGGCTATCACTATCCACCCTATCTAAACCTCTAATCATCTTATATGTTTCAATAAGATCCCCTCTTAGCCGCCGCCTTTCCAGCGAAAACAATCCCAAATCCCTCAGCCTCTCCTCATAGGATCTCCCCTCCATACCAGGCAACATCCTGGTAAACCTCCTCTGCACCCTCTCCAAAGCCTCCACATCCTTCCTGTAATGTGGGGACCAGAACTGCACACAGTACTCCAAGTGCGGCCGCACCAGAGTTGTGTACAGTTGCAACATAACGCTACGACTCCTAAATTCAATCCCCCTACCAATAAACGCCAAGACACCATATGCCTTCTTAACAACCTTATCTACTTGATTCCCAACTTTCAGGGATCTATGCACACATACACCTAGATCCCTCTGCTCCTCCACACTATTCAAAGTCCTCCCGTTAGCCCTATACTCAACACATCTGTTATTCCTACCAAAGTGAATTACCTCACACTTCTCCGCATTAAACTCCATCCGCCACCTCTCGGCCCAACTTTGCAACCTGTCTAAGTCTTCCTGCAAACTACGACACCCTTCCTCACTGTCTACCACACCACCGACTTTGGTGTCATCAGCAAATTTGCTAATCCACCCAACTATACCCTCATCCAGATCATTAATAAATATTACAAACAGCAGTGGCCCCAAAACAGATCCCTGAGGTACACCACTTGTAACCGCACTCCATGATGAATATTTACTATCAACCACCACCCTCTGTTTCCTATCCGCTAGCCAATTCCTGATCCAATTTCCTAGATCACCCCCAATCCCATACATCTGCATTTTCTGCAGAAGCCTACCATAGTGAACCTTATCAAACGCCTTACTAAAATCCATATATACCACGTCCACTGCCTTGCCCCCATCCACCTCCTTGGTCACTTTCTCAAAAAACTCAATAAGGTTAGTAAGGCATGACCTACCTGCCACAAAACCATGCTGACTATCACCTATCAATTCATTACTCTCCAAATAACTATAAATCCTATCCCTTATAATTTTTTCCAACATCTTGCCGACAACAGAAGTGAGACTCACCGGTCTATAATTCCCGGGGAAGTCTCTGTTCCCCTTCTTAAACAATGGGACAACATTCGCTAACCTCCAATCTTCTGGTACTATACCAGAGGCCAACGACGACCTGAAGATCAGAGCCAGAGGCTCTGCAATCACTTCTCTTGCCTCCCAGAGAATCCTTGGATAAATCCCATCCGGACCAGGGGATTTATCTATTTTCAGACCTCCAGAATATCCTGCACATCCTCCTTATCAACTGTAATACTGTCTATTCTACTCCCCTGCAACCCAGTGTCCTCCTCAGCTATATTCATGTCCCCTTGCGTGAACACCGAAGAGAAATATTGGTTCAATGCTTCACCAATCTCCTCCGGTTCCACACATAACTTCCCTCTGCCATCTATAACTGGCCCTAAACTTGCCCTAACCAACCTTCTGTTCTTGACATACCTATAGAACGCCTTAGGATTCTCTTTAACCCTATCCGCCAAAGTCTTCTCATGTCCCCTTTTAGCCCTTCTAAGCTCGCTCTTCAACTCCCTCTTAGCCAATCTAAAGCTTTCTAGTGCACTACCCGAGTGCTCACGTCTCATCCGAACATAAGCCTCCTTTTTCTTTTTAACCAACAAAGAAACTTTTTTGGTGCACCACGGTTCCCTAGCCCTACCAATTCCTCCTTGCCTGACAGGGACATACCTATCACAGACTCGCAGTAGCTGCTCCTTGAAAAAACTCCACATGTCGGACGTTCCCAGTCCCTGTAATCTCCTAGTCCAACCTATGTTTCCTAATTCTCTCCTAATAGCCTCATAATTACCCTTCCCCCAGCTAAAACCACTGGCCCGAGGTTCATGCCTATCCCTTTCCATCACTAAGGTGAACGTAACCGAATTGTGGTCACTATCACCAAAATGCACACCAACTTCCAAGTCTAGCACCTGGTCTGGCTCATTTCCCAGCACCAGATCCAATATAGCCTCACCTCTAGTTGGCCTGTCTACATACTGAGTCAAAAAACCTTCCTCAGTGTTCCTCTGGGAGCGGACCTGCGGGGTGGAGACTGTGAGCGGTGAGAGAGAGAGCGCGGACTGTGAGTAAATTCTGGGGTTTTTTTTGTCTAATTTTCGGGAGGTTTTTTGTAATTAACGGAAACCGGAAGGCCGCATCGCGAAGCCTGCCGGTAGCTGTAGTTTTTTTTTCTCTCGGGCCCCTAGCCCTATAAATTGGTGCAGAGGAGATACCCGATCCTCTACACTGGTAGAGGATCCCACCCTTCCATCCTCCTCTAACCTAATTATAAGTGTGGGGGAAGTTTTTTGTTTTCTTTTTTTCTTGCTGGTAATGGCTTCAGGGATGGCAGTTCAGGCAGTATGCTGCATCTCCTGTGGGATGTATGTGGTGAGGAAATCCAGTAGTGTTTCAGGAGATTTTAGTTGTAAGAAGTGCATTAGATTGCAGCTTCTGGAGGAGCGTGTAAAGGAGATGGAGGGGGAGTTAGAGGAACTCCGCATAATTCGGGAGGCGGAGGTGGAAGTTGATAGGAGTTATAGAGAAATAGTAACTCCTAGAAATGAGGCTTGGGTCAATGCCAGGAGGAGGGGTAAGAAGCAATCGGGAAGACAATCCCCTGGGGCGGTTCCCCTCCATAATAGGTTTTCGGTGCTGGAGGCTACAGTTGAGGAGGAATCAACTGAGCATAGAGAGCAGATCTCTGGGGGTGAGCCGAGTGAGAAAGCTCAGGTGGTTAGGGGCTGTAAAAGACTGGGCCTTGTGATTGGGGACTCCACAATTAAGGGGACAGATAGGAGGGTCGGAACTAAAGGTAGGGACTCAGGGTTGGTGTGTTGCCTACCAGGGGCTGGGGTCCGGGATGTGTCTGACAGGGTATTCAGGACTCTTAGGGGGGAGGGAGATAAACCACAAGTTATTGTACATGTGGGGACACACGACATAGGGAGGATAGGGGAAGGGGATATTAGGCAGGGATTTATGGAGTTGGGGTGGAAACTAAAGGCCAAGACTGACAGAGTGGTTATCTCTGGACTCTTGCCTGTGCCACGGGATAGTTTAGAGAGGAATAGGGAGAGGGAAGGTTTGAATTCATGGCTGAGGGGATGGTGCAGGAGGGAGGGGTTCAGGTACTTAAGCAATTGGGGCTCGTACTGGGGAAGGTGTGACCTCTATGAGAAGGATGGTCTACACCTTAATCAGAAGGGGACCAATATCCTGGGGGGTAAATTTGCTAAGGCCATGCAGGGAGGTTTAAACTGATTCGGGGGGGGGGGAGGGATCCTGAGTAGTGGGGCTGAAAGTGAGGGATGCATGGATGGGGACTGCAATGCACGGCATTGCAGAGGTGGGGTGGAGCAGGGTTTGAAATGTGTATACTTCAATGCCAGGAGTATTCGCAATAAAGTGGGTGAACTTGCAGCGTGGATCAGTACCTGGGACTTCGATGTTGTGGCTATTTCAGAGACATGGATAGAGCAGGGGCAGGAATGGATGCTGCAGGTCCCGGGGTTCAAATGTTTTAGTCGAAGTAGGGAAGGAGGTAGAAGAGGGGGAGGGGTAGCATTATTGGTCAGAGATTGTATCACAGTGTCAGAGAGGAGGTTTGATGAGGACTTATCTGTTGAGGTAGTATGGGCGGAGATTAGAAATAGGAGAGGAGAGGTCACCCTGTTGGGAGTCTTTTATAGACCTCCTAAAAGTTCTAGAGAGGTTGAGGAAAGGATTGCGGAGTCAATCCTGCTTAGGAGTGAAAGTAATAGGGCAATTGTTATGGGGGATTTTAACTTGACTAATATTGACTGGAATTGTTATAGCTCTAGCTCGTTAGAGGGGTCAGTTTTTGTTCAAATGAATGCCAGGTCTATCGGCTCCAATGTAAAATCTATAATTCCTTTCGGGGGGTGGTGGGAGAGAGAGAGAGAGAGAGAGAGACAGTCAGTCAGGTTATCTATCCATAAGACCATAAGACATTGGAGCAGAATTAGACTACTCGGCCCATCGAGTCTGCTCCGCCATTCAATCATGGCTGATATTTTTCTCATCCCCATTCTCCTGCCTTTTCCCCATAACCCCTGATCCTCTTATTAATCAAGAACCTATCTATCTCTGTCTTAAAGACACTCAATGACCTGGCCTCCACAGCCCTCTGCGTTAAACAGTTCCACAGATTCACGACTCTCTGGCTGAAAAAATTCCTCCTCATCTCTGTTTTATAGGATCGTCCTTTCAGCCTGAGGTTGTGCCCTCTGGTTCTATCTTTTCCTACTAGTGGAAACATCCTCTCCACGTCCACACTATCCAAGCCCCACAGTATCCTGTAAGTTTCAATAAGATACCCCTCATCCTTCTAACTCCCAACGAGTACAGACCCAGAGTCCTCACCTTTTCCTCATACAAAAGCTCTTCATTCCGGGAATCATTCTTGTGAACCTCCTCCGGACCCTTTCCAAAGCCAGCACATCCTTCCTTAGGTATGGGACCCAAAACTGCTTACAATACTCTAAATGGGTCTGACCAGAGCCTTATACAGCCTCAGAAGTACATCCCTGCTTTTGTATCCTAGCCCTCTCGACATGAATGCTAACATTGAATTTGCCTTCCTAACTGCCGACTGAACCTGCACGTTAACCTTAAGAGAATCTTGAACAATGACTCTCAGGTTCCTTTGTGTTTCTGATTTCCTAAGCATTTTCCCATTTAGAAAATAGTCTATGCCTCCATTCCTCCTTCCAAAGTGCATAACGTCACACTTTTCCACATTGTATTCCATCTGCTACTTCTTTGCCCACTCTCCTTACCTGTCCAAGTCCTTCTGCAGCCACCCTGCTTCCTCAATACTATCTGTCCCTCTACATATCTTTGTATCATCTGCAAACTTAGCAACAGTGCCTTCAGTTCCTTCCTCCAAATCTTTAATGTATATTGTGAAAAATTGTAGTCCCAGCACTGACCCACTGACCACTAGTCACCGGCTGCCATCCTGAGAAAGACCCCTTTGTCCTCACTCTCTGCCTTCTGCCAGTCAACCAATCCTCTATCCATGCCAGGATCTTACCCTTAACACCATGGGCTCTTAACTTATTTGACAGTCTCCTATACGGAACCTTGTCAAAGGCCTTTTGGAAATCTAAATAAATCATGTCCACAGATTCTCCTTTATCTAACTTCCTTCTTACCTCCTCAAAGAATTCTAACAGATTTGTCAGACATGACCTCCCCTTGACTCAGTCGTGCTGACTCAGTCCTACTTTATCATGTACTTCCAAGTACAAGTAATGGACTCTAAAATCTTGCCAATGACTGAAGACAGGCTAACCAGCCTATAATTTTCCGTCTGCTGCCTCACTCCCTTCTTAAACAGCCGTGCTACATTAGCTGCTTTCCAGTCCTCTCATACCCTCCCTGCTTCCAATGGTTCCTGAAAGATCACCACCAATGCCTCCACAATTTCCTCAGCTGTCTCTTTTAGAATCCTGGGGTGTAGTCCATCCAGCCCAGGTGATTTATCCACCTTCAGATCTTTCAGTTTCCCCAGAACCTTCTTCTTAGTGATGGCCACTACACTCACCTGTGCTCCCTGACTCTCCTGGTGCTCTGGCATCCCAGGCCCATCACTCGCTCCCAGCAACCCATGTCCCTATGAGTCTGGCAAATTGACACCAGCCATGGGCCACCACAATGGCCATCTGACCATTGCCACATCCTTGCCACGATGGGCACGGAGAACAGATGGGTGATTGTGACAGGGGGCCCATTGAGAACTCCTGTAGCATGGTCATGAGTGTACCTACTTGGATGTCTGGTGCATTGGCTTCCAGGAATGGCTCACAGTATGGCCAATTGGTGGAGGAGCACCCTCGTGGCCAGCACGGGATATGTAGCCATTGCAGGGAGCGCTGCAGTGACCATGCAGTGTTAGGATCCGTGTAAAAAGCTGCTGAACTCCCTTGATTGGGGCAACAGCTGTCAGACCTGGTTCCTGTTACTGTTCGTGGGACCTGGGATGGAATGCCAGCAGAAAACACAGAACCTGCCCAGGGGACCACAGCGACATTAGTGGGGTTGGGAATTGACTTCATAAGCAATCCATCCAGGGTCCTGGCATGAAGACCCCAATACCAGGAAGAGCCCCACCAAACCCCTGTGCCCCTGAAAGCCTCCCACCCCGCAACTTGTTAGCGGTTGAGAACCCCCCCCATGCACCCAGGGAGTTGATGCTCAGTGGGTACTCACC
The DNA here is from genome assembly GCF_964213995.1 of Mustelus asterias. NCBI lineage: Eukaryota > Metazoa > Chordata > Chondrichthyes > Carcharhiniformes > Triakidae > Mustelus > Mustelus asterias. The sequence goes on from NC_135805.1 coordinate 8,653,554, forward strand.
TCCTCACTACCCCTCGCTACTGCTGCACCTGAAGCACACTTTTATAGAGGAGAAATCATTTGTGCTGGGGTGACGTCACACCAGATAAGAGGGAAGCATTCGGAAGGGGGAATGATAGCGGGCCGACCTCAGAAATCATATTGAAATCGATTCAAATTCACTCTGATAAGCTTTGCACCCATTTTGGGTGCAAAGCAGTTCACGCCAGTAAAACGGGCTGGGAAGAAAGCAAACAGTTGGGCCCTGGACGTGAACCTGATTTTTAGCTTCTGACACTATCTTCCCGGCTCGTTATGCTGATCAACAGGTCCGGCGAGCCGGTAAGATCACGCACCATATCTCCTCTCATTAAAGGTTGACTTCATAGAATCCCTACAGTGCAGAAGGATGCTATTCGGCCCATCGAGTCTGCTCCGACTACAACCCCACCCAGCCCCAATCCCATAGTATTTACCCTGCTAGTCCCCCTGACACTAAGTGGTAATTTAGCATGGTCAATCAACCTACACATCTTTGGACTGTGGGAGGAAACCAGAGCATCCAGGGGAAACCCACACAGACATGGGGAGAATGTGCAAACTCCACACAGACAGTTCCTGGTGCTGTGAGGTATCAGTGCTAACCATTGTGCCACCGTGCCGCCCACTGTGATCCTGTACCCCTTAGGATCTTAATTTCCTTACCTAATCCTCCTCGTACACATGTGTAAAGCTTACCCACACAAATAAAAGCTTTAAAAAGATCTGCCATTTGCTTATCACCAACCTCTGAACAGGGGCATGTCTGCTACGACTCTCACCAACTTTTACAGATGCACCATAGAAAGCATTCTTTCTGGTTCTATCACAGCTTGGTATGGTTCCTGCTCTACCCAAGACTGCAAGGAATTACAAAAAGTCGTGAATGTAGCCCAATCCATCACGCAAACCAGCCTCCCATCCATAGACTCTATCTACACCGCTGCCTCAGCAAAGCAGCCAGCATAATTAAAGACCCCCACGCACCCCAGACATTCTCTCTTCCACCTTCTTCCTTCGGGAAAAAGATTCAAAAATCTGAGGTCATGTACCAACCGACTCAAGAACAGCTTCTTCCCTGCTGCTGTCAGACGTTTGAATGGACTTACCTTGCATTAAGTTGATCTTTCTCTACACCCTAGCTATGACTGTAATACTACATTCTGCACTCTCTGGTTTCCTTCTCTATGAACGGTATGCTTTGTCTGTATAGCGCACAAGAAACAATATTTTTCACTATATGTTAATACACGTGACAATAATACATCAAATCAAATCAAATCAAAAACATTCTTTTACACCTCTTCAGCTTCAACCATCGTTTCCTTCATCACTCCAACAAACCCCTCTGGCTTATTCTGTTTTAAAGCATTTGTTTTCCCTTACTTTTCTGAAGCAACGTTCTTCCTGCCACTTGGTGTGTCCAACTTCATTACAATGAGAACATCTAGGTTTTGTTATTTTTCTTCCACTTTCATATGTTTCCTTTTTAACCTCAGGTAAACTATCCTTACTATATCCAATGTGGTCTCCTTTGCCTTGACCACTAGACGATTTCTCTTTTTCCCAGTTTCTATCCATTACAGATTGAAATTGATGTCAATAGCCAAATGGTGACACAGTGGCACAGTGGCTAACACTGCTGCCTCACAATGCCAGGGACCGTGGTTCAATTCCCGGCTTGGGTCACTGACTGTGCGACTTCTGCAAGTTCTCCCCATCTCTGAATGGGTTTCCTCTGGGTTCTCTGGTTTCCTCCCACAGTCTGAAAGACGTGCTGGTTATGTGAATTGGCCATGCTAAAAAAGTTCTCCCTCGGTGTACCTCAACAGGTGCCTGAGTGTGGTGACTGGAGGATTTTCACAGTAAATTCATCGCAATGTTAATGTAAGCCAGCTATGACACTAATAAATAAACCTTGATTTATGAACTAATTCAAAATCAACTGTCATTTTTGCTGCTAATCTTGCGGTTTGAACCTTTTGCTCTTCTACAATTTTATTTTTAAATTTTCTTTTCAGTTCCTGAAGTTCACAGGATCACAGGATACTGCAATGCAGTAGAGGCCCTTTGGCCCATCGAGTCTGCACTGACGCATGAAAGCTCCTGACCTGCCTACCTAATCCCACTTGCCAGCACTTGGCCCATAGTCTTGAATGTTATGGCGCGGCAAGTACTCATCCAGGTAGTTTTTAAAGGAAGTGAGGCCTCTATCACCCTCCCACACAGACCATCACCACCCTATGGGTAAAAGGATTTTCCTCAAATCCCCCCTAAACCTCCCATCCCTCACTTTTAACTTGTGTCCCCTCGTAAGTAACCCTTCAACTGAGGGGAACAGATGCTCCCTATCTACCCTGTCCATGCCCGTCATAATCTTGTATACCTTAATAAGGTCGCCGCTCAGTCTTTTCTGCTCCAGAGAAAACAATCCAAGCTTATCCAACCCCTCTTTATAACTTAAATGTTTCATCCCAGGCAACATCCTGGTGAATATCCTCTGCACCCCTTCCAGTGCGATCACAGCCTTCCTATAATGTGGCGATCAGAACTGCACACAGTACTCCGGCTGTGGCCTCACCAAAGTTCTATACAACCCTATCATAACCCTCTCTGCTTTTATAACCTATATCCTGATTGATAAAGCCAAGTTCAAATTATTTCTCTTTTTTCCCTTGCCTCTCTCTTTCTTTCCTTTTATTCTGCCAGATCTATTCTTTCTCTTTTTCTGATGCAATTGTCCCTCCTTTTCTTTCTTTCATTTACTTTCAATTACATAGAACATAGAACATTACAGCGCAGTACAGGCCCTTCGGCCCTCGATGTTGCGCCGACCAGTGGTACCAATCTAAAGCTCCTCTAATCTACACTATTCCAATATCATCCATATGTTTATCCAATAAACTCAACTCAAGCTGTCTCAATTCTTTTTCCTGTTAAAGCTGTTTCATTTTTGATTGAATGTTAACCAATCCCAATGATTCAAACTGTTTCTGGCAATTTTAAATGCTGAGCTATCATTGAAATTAACTCAAAGAACAAAGAACAGGAACAGGCCCTTTGGCCCTTCAAGCCTGTGCTGATCATGATGCTCTAACTAAACTAAAAAAAACCTTCTGTCATTACTCGGTCTGTGTACCTCTACTCCTTCCCTATTCACGTACCCATTTGGATGCCTCTTAAATGTTGCTAATGTGCCTGCTTCCACCACCTCCTCTGGCAGCATATTCCAGGCGCACATCACTCTGCGTGAAAAGCTTCCCCCGCACATCTCCCTTAAACTTTTCCCTTCTCACCTTGAACCTGTGCCCTCTTATAATTGACACTTCCACCCTGGGGAAAAAACTTCTGACTATCCACCCTGTCTATGCCTGTCATAATTTTGTTGACCTCTATCAGGTCCCTCCTCAGCCTCCGTCTTTCCAGTGAAAATAAGCCCAGTTTATTCAACCACCCTTGAGACCAGGCAACATCCTGGTAAACCTTCTTTGCACAATCTTCAAAGCTTCCACATCCTTCTGGTAGTGTGGTGACCAGAACTGCATGCAATACATCAAATGTGGCTTAACCAAGGTTTTATATAGCTGCAATATGATTTTCCAATTCCTGTACTCAGTGCTCCGGCCGATGAAGGCAAGCATGCCATATGCTTTTTTAATCACTTTGGCCACCTGTGTTGCCATTTTTAGGGAACTGTGAACCTGCACACTCAGATCCCTCAGTATGTTAATATTCTGAAGGATTCTTCCATTTACAGTGTAACTCACACTTAAATCTGATCCTCCAAAATGCAACACCTCGCATTTGTCCAGATTAAGCTCCATCTGCCCTTTCTGTACCCAAGTCTCCAATCTATCTATATTGCATATTCTGACAATCCCTGGCACTATCAACAACTCCACCAATCTTCATGTCATCTGCAAACTTACTAATCAGACCACTCAGATTTTCCTCCAGATCATTTATACATACTACAAACAACAGAGGTCCCAGCACTGATCCCTGTGGAACACCACAAGCTACAGATCTTCGTTCTGAAAAACACACTCCACTGCTACTCTCTGGGTCCAATTTTACCATCACGTTGCACCCGTTTGTGCGTGCGAAAATTTGATAAAGTTGGACATGAGGTGAGTAGCACAGTCCGTGCCCGCCTCTGCACTAGTTCCCCCTTTACCAAGGCCCAAAAATGGCCGCAATCGGGACCGTGCCCGAAATAGTCGCGATGGCAATTTAAATGCATCTGCATGCATTTCAATCGGCATAATGGGCTGCACGCCCAACTTTACCGGCACTTCCCCCTTTCCCACCCCATTCAACCATCCAGAATCGGCGCAAAACAGACATGCTCCATAAAAGTTCGATTAGGGCACTCCATCAATAAGGGTTAGTGAGGAGGTAATTGCCTAGTGTCCGATGGCTCTCTGCTGCTGTCCTTTTATTTGTGGCCATTGTGTTTTTTGGGTCAGTGAGGGCTCTGTGAGTGTGTGGGGGGCTGTTGCTCAGCAGGGTATCGGATGTCTGATTTGCAGCATGGACCCGGGTCTCAGCACTGACCTTGGGTCTTGTGGATGCTGCTGAAGGATGTGCACAAAGCCCTTGCATATTGCACTGTGCAGCCTCTCAACGTTTCAAGGAGTTGTGATTCTGGGGAGCATGTGGGTTGGGGAATCGGCAGTCTGTGATTCTGGGGAGCACATGGGTGGGGGGATGGGGGCCTGTGATTCTGGGGAGCATGTGGGTGAGGGAATGGGGCCTGTGATTCTGGGGAGAATGTGGGTGGGGGGATGGGGGCCTGTGATTCTGGGGAGCATGTGGGTGGGGGGATGGGGGCCTGTGATTCTGGGGAGCATGTGGGTGGGGGAATGGGGGTCTGTGATTCTGGGGAGCATATGGATGGGGGAATGGGGGTCTGTGATTCTGGGGAGAATGTGGGTGGGGGAATGGGGGCCTGTGATTCTGGAGAGAATGTGGATGGGGGAATGGGGGTCTGTGATTCTGGGGAGCAAGTGGGTGGGGGAATGGGGGTCTGTGATTCTGGGGAGAATGTGGGGGGGGGGGAATGGGGGTCTGTGATTCTGGGGAGAATGTGGGTGGGGGATTGCAGATCTGAGATTCTGGGGGGTATGTGGTGGAATAGGCAGTATGGACCAAGGGAAGTGGAAGAACGGATATGTCAGGAGATAATGGATAGGTGCAGGAAAAATAGGGTTGTTGTCGTGGGAGACTTCAATTTCCCTGGTATAGACAGGAAATCGCATAGGGCTGGGAGTCTGAATGGGGAGGAATTTGTAAAATGCATACAGGAAGGTTCTTTGGAACAATATGTAGATAGCCCGACTAGAGAGGGGGCTATACTGGACCTAGTACTGGGGAATGATCCCAGTCAGGTCTTCAAAGTTTCTGTAGGGGAACATGTGGCAAATAGTGACCACAATTCTGTTAGCTTTGGGATAGTGATGGAAAAGGATGAGTGGTGTCCCAAGGGTAAGGTGTTGGATTGGGGGAAGGCTAACTTTAGTGGGATTAGGCAAAAATTGGCAGCTGTTGATTGGGAGAGGCTGTTTGAGGGTAAATCCACATCTGGCATGTGGGAGTCTTTTAAGGAACAGTTGTTAGGGCTGCAGGATAGGCATGTGCCTGTAAAAAAGAAGGATAGGAAGGGTAGGATTCGAGAACTGTGGATAACCAGGGAAATTGAGGGAATGGTCAAAAAGAAAAGAGAGGCGTACGTTAGCTAAAAACGGAGGGAGCTCTGGAGGAATACAAAGAAAGTAGGAAAGAACTCAAACGAGGAATTAGAAGGGCAAAAAGGGGTCACGAAATGTCCTTGGCAGACTAGATTAAGGAAAATCCCAAGGCATTTTACTCATACGTTCGGAACAAAAGGGTTGTCAGGGAAAAAATTGGACCTCTCAGGGGCAAAAGTGGGGAATTATGCTTATAGCCCGAAGAAGTAGGGGTGACCCGAAATGAATACTTTGCGTCGGTATTCACAAAGGAGAGGGATGTGTTGACTGGGAGTGTCTCGGAGGGGAGTGTTGACCCGTTAGCGAAAATCTCCATTACAAGGGAGGAAGTGTTAGGTTTTTTAGAGAATATAAAGACTGACAAATCCCCAGGGCCTGATGGAATCTATCCAAGGCTGCTCAGGGAGACGAGAGATGAAATCGTTGGGCCTCTGACGCAAATCTTGTCTCGTTACTGGACACAGGTGAGGTCCCAGAGGATTGGAGGATAGCTAATGTGGTCCCGTTATTTAAGAAGGGTAGGAAGGGTAGGGGCGGCACGGTAGCACAGTGGTTAGCACTGCTGCTTCACAGCTCCAGGGACCTGGGTTCAATTCCCGGCTTGGGTCACAGTCTGTGTGGAGTTTGCACATTCTCCTCGTGTCTGCATGGGTTTCCTCCGGGTGCTCCGGTTTCCTCCAACAGTCCAAAGATGTGCGGGTTAGGTTGATTGGCCAAGCTAAAATTGCCCTTAGTGTCCTGGGATGCGTAGGTTAGAGGGATTAGTGGGTAAATATGTAGGGATATGGGGTTAGGGCCTGGGTGGGATTGTGGTCGGTGCAGACCTGATGGGCCGAATGGCCTCTTTCTGTGCTGTAGGGTTTCTAAGATATTTCTAAGATAACCCGGGAAATTATAGGCCAGTGAGCTTGACGTCTGTGGTAGGGAAATTGTTGGAGAGGATTCTTAGAGATAGGATGTATGCTCATTTAGAAAGGAATAAACTCATTAACGATAGTCAGCATGGTTTTGTGAGAGGGAGGTCATGCCTCACTAACCTGGTGGAGTTTTTTGAAGAAGTGACTAGAATGGTTGACGAGGGAAGGGCCGTGGATGTCGTCTATATGGGCTTTAGTAATGCGTTTGACAAAGTCCCTCATGGTAGGTTGGTGGAAAAGGTTGGATCTCATGGGATAAAGGGGGAGGTGGCTAGATGGGTGGAGAACTGGCTTGGTCACAGAAGACAGAGGTGGTAGTGGAAGGGTCTTTTTCCGGCTGGATGCCTGTGACGAGTGGTGTTCCGCAGGGCTCTGTAATGGGACCTCTGCTGTTTGTGATTTATATTAACGATCTGGAAGAAGGTGTAACTGGGGTGATCAGTAAGTTTGCGGACGACACGAAAATGGCTGGACTTGCAGATAGTGAGGAACATTGTCAGAGGCTACAGAAGGATATAGATAGGCTGGAAATTTGGGCAAAGAAACGGCAGATGGAGTTCAATCCAGATAAATGCGAAGTGATGCATTTTAGTAGAACTCACGTAGAGGGGAGCTATACGATAAATGGCAGAACCATAAAGGGTGTAGATACGCAGAGGGACCTGGGTGTGCAAGTCCACAGATCCTTGAGGGTGACGTCACAGGTGGAGAAGGTAGTGAATAAGGCATATGGCATGCTTGCCTTTATAGGACGGGGCATAGAGTATAAAAGTTGGGGTCTGATGTTGCAGTTGTATAGAACGTTCGTTCGGCCGCATTTGGAATACTGCGCCCAGTTCTGGTCACCACACTACCAGAAGGAGGTGGAGGCTTTAGAGAGAGTGCAGAGGAGGTTTACCAGGATGTTGCCTGGTATGGAAGGGCTTAGTTATGAGGAGAGATTGGGTAAACTGGGGTTGTTCTCACTGGAAAGACGGAGGATGAGGGGTGACCTAATAGAGGTGTATAAAATTATGAATAGGGTGAACGGTGGGAAGCTTTTCCCAGGTCGGTGGTGACGTTCACGAGGGGTCATAGGTTCAAGGTGAGCAGGAGGGAGGTTTAACACGGATATCAGAAGGACGTATTTTACACAGAGGGTGGTGGGGGCCTGGAATGTGGTGCCGGGCAAGGTGGTGGAGGCGGACACTCTGGGAACGTTTAAGACTTATCTAGATAGTCACATGAACGGAGTGGGAATGGAGGGATACAAAAGAATGGTCTAGTTTGGACCAGGGAGCGGCGTGGGCTTGGAGGGCCGAAGAGCCTGTTCCTGTGCTGTATTGTTCTTTGTCCTTTGTTCTTTGGACAGTGACTGTTGCTGGGCTAGGGGCAAGCAGCGTTTCTTAACCTCTACATGTGTCCCTCTCCATCTGCAACCCCCCCAACCCCGCTTTCAGAGTGACGAGATGGCTTTTGCGATACAACCGATTGATCTTGCTGTTCTTTTGGTTGCTGCTGGAGCTGAGGAGGAGGAGCAGGAGGAAGAATTGCGGACACGGGAGGCCCAGACCTTACCACTTGCTGGAGTAGAGGGAGACGACTACCAGGCGCAGGAGGTGGCCACCACTCACCCAGAGTGGGGCGTGCACGAGAAGGAGGGAGCGGTGATCCCGGCAGTTCTGTGCACGAGTATCGTTTGAACAATGTCGGACACCATGTGCCACCGACGACTCCGCCTCCGCCTCCAAAAGAAGACAGTGCATCACCTGTGCCACCTTTTGCAGGACCTGGGATCTCAAGGCAGGGGGTGGGGGTGTCACCCACTCTCGGTGGCTTTCAAATTGATGGCCGCTCTGAACATTTGTGCCACTGGCTCCTTCCAGACCCTGAGCAGAGATGTATGTGGCCTTTCCCAGTCAGCTGTGCACATCTGTCAAGTAGGTCACGGAAGCCCTGTATGCCCGGGCTGGGCAGGACATCAAATTTAACCTGGACTAGGCCCATCAGGAAGCCCGGCTGCAGGGTTCGCGGCCATTGCGAGGATGCCTAATGTACAGCGGTCCATCGACTGGAGCCATGTCACCCTCAATGCCCCGCTGCAGAATTCATGAAGATTCGTCAACAGAAAGGGATTCCACTCCCTGAATGTCCAACTGGTGTGTGACCACAATATGAACATTATGCACGTCTGCATGAGACATCCTGACAGCTTCCATTATCAGGAGCTCTGACATACCGGAGGCATTTGAGGAGGAGCCAGGCTGCGGGGATAGCTCATGGGTGATATGGGTTACCCACTTTGGACATGGCTGATGATGCCTGTGCGGAGGCCTCTGACTAAGATGGAGATCCGTTATAATGAGGCCCATGGAGCCACACACGCGCAATAGTGGAGAGATGCATAAGGCTCCTCAAAATGTGATTCTGGTGCTTTAACCGGTCTGGCAGGGCCCTACAGTACAGCCCTCTGATATCTTCCAGCATTGTGATGGTGTGCAGTGGCACAGCAGAGTGGTGATCTATTGGAGAGGAGGACGTGGAGGCTGACCAGCCGGGCGTCGCTGGGGAGGAGGCCACCCAGCAGGAGGAGGAAGAAGAGGACGAGCACACCGAGCAACACCACCCAGTCGCTGGAGGGCTGGCAGCTCAAATGAGGCATGCGAGGGCAGCTAGGGAGGCCCTGATCACCAGGCGGTTCAGTCGCTAGAGGCCTGGGTCTGTGGGTTCCATTTCCGCCCCCCCCCCACCCCCAAAGTCCTTCTATCTCCTGCAAAATTGTCACACCAGAGTGATGGGCCTGCGTACGCTGTGTTAGCGAGTTCCTTTGGCAGGTAGGAGGGTGATGATGACTCGCTAAGCATGATTATGATGATGCCCTGGTGCAAACTAGTCTGACTAATACTGAGCTCCGCATGCGCACTGGCACCTGGGCCCACTTCTGTGTGGTGAGTAAGGGATCTGAAGCCCCCATACAGGGCCCTGGGGTGGGTGGGGTGGGGGAGGGTAGAGAATTGCTCATTGGTCCTGGGAAACCAATGGCTTCATTTTCTCAGTGACACAGGACTGAGTGGCCTCCCTAACTGACATCAACATAGAGCATCCCTCCTGCAATCGCCAATGGAAGAGGATTCCTGTTTGAGACAAATCTGAGTCAAATAAGTCAGAGGTGGGTGATTACAATAAAGGTGTTTAAATAATAAATTCTAACATAAAAATGTGTGAATGGAAAACGTCAAAATGCTTAAAGATCTATCTAATGAGTGCAGCCCTTCACCCGTGCCAACTTAGTGCAACTACAACTTCCTAACCTTACGTGGCCTACCACTATGTCTCAGTGTCTCCCCAGAAAGTACATCAGAGATAGAAGGGGCCAGCTGCCTACCTTGCCCCATTGCCTGTGATGCACGTGGCGGGCGTCCTCTGGAGGTCCTGGACCTTGAGGACCCTGGCTGGCTTCCAGGTGTCTGGGATTTTTCCGTGACACCCTCTTCATCCCGCTGCCTCTGAGATGCTCCGGTGTCAGGAAACGGGAAGTCAGAAGGTGTAGCCACAGCCACAGTCTCCTGGCTGAAAGGCTCCGGCATGGGCCCAAGTCCTTCCTCCTCCCGAGGGGTTCCTGTAGGCCCCTGGGTCACTTCATGGGACGGCAGTGCTACTGCAGTGAGCTCTAGATGCTCCAGCGTCACCTGGCCCTGCCAGTCCTGGAGGACCACCTGCGTCCTACCCAAGGTGGTTGAGCCCTCTGCGATGGCCACCTGAGTTGGGGGCCACCTGTCGATGGCCGGACCAACTGCCCTCTGAGACTGGGTCACGCTCTGTACCCTCTCAGCCATGACTCTCTGCAACTGGGCCATGCTCTCAAGGGCTGCTGCTGTAGCCCGCTGTGTCTCAGCGTTTTCCCACTGGGTCTCCTGCAATCTCTTGAGCCTCTCAGCCATGGGCCGCAGAACCTCAAGAATCCTGTTCAGTCCCTCAGCTGTGGCCCATTGTGTTTCGGCCGTAGCCCTCTGGGACTCCGCTGTGGCCTGCTGTGACTCGGCCATCTCTTGGAGCCTGCCACTCATGGTGAGGATTCTCTGCCCCAGGCTTTCCACCACGGACGCCACCCTTGCAGTGTTGGCCTGGGAACCATGCAAGACAGGCAATAGCTGGTCTGTCTTGTTCCACTGGAGCAAGCAGAGAGGGAGTGATTGGAGGCAGGAGTGCTGGTGAGAGATTGATTGAATTATTTATTCATTTAATTAGTCAGTTAGTGTGTGTTTTTTTTTTTGGCCTTTACTTTTGTAGCAGTATTTTTCTTAAGTTTAAAGTGAAAACCGGAAGTGGGCTGCTAAGGAGTCTGGGAAGGGTTTTTTAAGCGCGGGAAGTATAAAAGGTAGGCTGCAGTATACAGCGGGCAGTGTCAGGAGCGGGCTGTGGAGTGTGAGCTATAAGGGTTTTGGCTCACAGGGCTTAGGCAGAAAGGGCAAGCAGGGGTGAGTTTAATTCATTTTTGCTGTTTCTACCTGGTACTGGCAAGGTATCTAGAGGGGATGGGTGTGCAGGCAGTGCTATGTTCCTCTTGCACTATGTTTGAGGTGAGGGACGATGACAGTGTCCCTGCTGATTACACCTGTGGGAAGTGCACCCATCTGCAGCTCCTCCAAAACCGTGTTAGGGAACTGGAGCTGGAGTTGGATGAACTTAGGATCATTAGGGACGCAGAGGTGGCCATAGACAGAAGCTTTAGGGATACAGTTACTCCGAGGAATGAAAACAGATGGGTGACAGTGAGAGGGGCTGGGAGGAAGCAGTCAGTGCAGGGATCCCCTGTGGTCGTTCCCCTTAGCAACAAGTATTCTGCTTTGGATACGGTTGAGGGGGACGACATACCAGTGGTGAGCCGCAGTGAGAGGATCTCCAGCACTGTGTCCGTCTCTGTGGCTCGGGAGGGTAAGGGGGAGAGCGGGAGGGCAATAGTTATTGGGGACTCATTAGTTAGAGGGATAGATAGGAGGTTCTGTGGCAGCAAAAGAGACTCACAGATGGTATGTTGCCTACCGGATGCCAAGGTCCGTGACGTCTCAGACCGTGTTTTCCGGATTCTTAAGGGGGAGGGGAAACAGTCACAAGTTGTGGTACACATTGGTACCAACGACATAGGTAAGAAAAGGGACGGGGATTTAAAACAGGAATTTCGGGAGCTGGGCTGGAAGCTGAGAGCCGAGACAAAACATGTGGTCATCTCTGGTACGTTGCCGGTGCCACGTGATAGCGAGTTGAGGAACAGGGAGAGAGTGCAGTTAAACATGTGGTTGGAGGGATGGTGTAGGAGGGAGGGTTTCAGATACGTGGATAATTGGAACACATTCTGGGGAAGGTGGGACCTGTACAAACAGGGTGGGGTGCACCTGAACCAGAGGGGCACCAATATCCTGGGAGGGAAATTTGATACGGCTCTTCAGGGGGGTTTAAACTAAGTTGTCAGGGGAGTGGGAAAAGGAGTTGTAGTCCAGAAGTCAGTGAGGGTGGTGAGGTATTGGGGAAGGTATCAGGGTCAAGGGTGGGTACCGGTAGATGGAAGGTGGGTTGAAGTGTGTCTACTTCAATGCAAGGAGCATCCGGAACAAGGTAGATGAACTTGGGGCGTGGATTGGTACTTGGGACTACGATGCTGTGGCCATTACAGAGACGTGGGGAGAACAAGGACAGGAATGGTTGTTGGACGTTCCGGGGTATATGATGTTTCAGTAAGTGTAGGGAAGCTGGTAAAAGAGGTGGAGGAGTAGCATTGTTAATCAAGGATAGTTTAACGGCTGCGGAAAGGCACTTTGAGGGGGATCTGCACACTGAGGTAATATGGGCTGAGGTTAGAAATAGGAAAGGAGCGGTCACGTTGTTAGGAGTTTACTATAGGCCCTCAAATAGTAATAGAGATGTGGAGGAAGAAATTGCTAAGCAGATTATGGATATGTGTGGGGGTCACAGGGTAGTTGTCATGGGGGACTTTAACTTTCCAAATATTGATTGGAACCTTTGTAGGTCAAATAGTTCGGAAGGGGCAGTTTTTGTGCAGTGTGTGCAGGAGGGGTTCCTGGCACAATATGTGGATAGGCCGACAAGAGGTGAGGCCACATTGGATTTGGTACTGGGAAATGAACCGGGCCAAGTGTTAGATTTGGTTGTGGGAGAGCACTTTGGAGATAGTGACCACAATTCGGTGTCTTTTGTTATTGCAATGGAGAGGGATAGGGCCGTACGGCAGGGCAAGGTTTACAATTGGGGGAGAGGTAATTATGATGCGATTCGGCAAGAATTAGGGGGCATAAGTTGGGAACAGAAACTGTCAGGGAAAGGCACTAATGAAAAGTGGAACCTTTTCAAGGAACAAATACTGGGTGTCCTTGATAGGTATGTCCCTGTCAGGCAGGGAGGAAATGGCCGAGTGAGGGAACCATGGTTCACGAAAGAGGTGGAATGTCTTGTGAAAAGGAAGAGGGAAGCTTATGTAGGGATGAGGAAACAAGGTTCAGATGGCTCGATTGAGGGTTACAAGTTAGCAAGGAACGAGCTGAAAAAGGGGCTTAGGAGAGCTAGGAGGGGGCATGAGAAGTCCTTGGCGGGTCGGATCAAGGAAAACCCCAAGGCTTTTTACTCTTATGTGAGGAATAAAAGAATGACCAGGGTGAGGTTAGGGCCGGTCAAGGACAGTAGTGGGAACTTGTGTATGGAGTCAGTAGAGATAGGCGAGGTGATGAATGAATACTTTTCTTCGGTGTTCACCAAGGAGAGGGGCCATGTTTTTGAGGAAGAGAAGGTGTTACAGGCTAATAGGCTGGAGGAAATAGATGTTCGGAGGGAGGATGTCCTGGCGGTTTTGAATAAACTGAAGGTCGATAAGTCCCCTGGGCCTGATGAAATATATCCTAGGATTCTTTGGGAGGCAAGGGATGAGATTGCAGGGCCTTTGGCTTTGATCTTTGCGTCCTCACTGTCCACGGGGATGGTGCCAGAGGACTGGAGAGTGGCGAATGGTGTTCCTCTGTTTAAGGAAGGGAATAGAAATGACCCTGGTAATTATAGACCGGTTAGTCTTACTTCGGTGGTTGGTAAATTGATGGAAAACGTCCTTAGGGATGGGATTTACGACTATTTAGAAAGATGCGGATTAATTCGGGATAGTCAGCACGGATTCGTGAAGGGCAAGTCGTGCCTCACAAATTTGATTGAATTTTTTGAGGCGGTAACTAAGTGTGTTGATGAAGGTAGGGCAGTTGATGTCATATACATGGATTTTAGTAAGGCGTTTGATAAGGTCCCCCATGGTCGGCTTATGATGAAAGTGAGGAGGTGTGGAATAGAGGGAAAGTTGGCCGATTGGATAGGTAACTGGCTGTCTGATCGAAGACAGAGGGTGGTGGCGGATGGAAAATTTTCGGATTGGAGGCAGGTTGCTAGCGGAGTGCCACAGGGATCAGTGCTTGGTCCTCTGCTCTTTGTGATTTTTATTAATGACTTAGAGGAGGGGGCTGAAGGGTGGATCAGTAAATTTGCTGATGACACCAAGATTGGTGGAGTAGTGGATGAGGTGGAGGGCTGTTGTAGGCTGCAAAGAGACATAGATAGGATGCAAAGCTGGGCTGAAAAATGGCAAATGGAGTTTAACCCTGATAAATGTGAGGTGATTCATTTTGATAGGACTAATTTAAATGTGGATTACAGGGTCAAAGGTAGGGTTCTGAAGACTGTGGAGGAACAGAGAGATCTTGGGGTCCATATCCACAGATCTCTAAAGGTTGCCACTCAAGTGGATAGAGCTGTGAAGAAGGCCTGTAGTGTGTTAGCTTTTATTAACAGGGGGTTGGAGTATAAGGGTCGTGGGGTTATGCTGCAACTGTACAGGACCTTGGTGAGACCACATTTGGAATATTGTGTGCAGTTCTGATCGCCTCACTATAAGAAGGATGTGGAAGCGCTGGAAAGAGTGCAGAGGAGATTTACCAGGATGCTGCCTGGTTTGGAGGGGAGGTCTTATGAGGAAAGGTTGAGGGAGCTAGGGCTGTTCTCTCTGGAGCGGAGGAGGCTGAGGGGAGACTTAATAGAGGTTTATAAAATGATGAAGGGGATTGATAGAGTGAACGTTCAAAGATTATTTCCTCGGGTGGATGGAGCTATTACAAGGGGGCATAACTACAGGGTTCGTGGTGGGAGATATAGGAAGGATATCAGAGGTAGGTTCTTTACGCAGAGAGTGGTTGGGTGTGGAATGGACTGCCTGCAGTGATAGTGGAGTCAGACACTTTAGGAACATTTAAGCGGTTATTGGATAGGCACATGGAGCACACCAGGATGATAGGGAGTGGGATAGCTTGATCTTGGTTTCAGATAAAGCTCGGCACAACATCATGGGCCGAAGGGCCTGTTCTGGGCTGTACTGTTCTATGTTCTATGTCTGAAAGCTTTGGGACTCCTCCCAACAACCTCGCAGTCAGTCCAGTGTAACCGTCAGCTCCTCCTGCATTCCCTGGCCCTGTTGCTGCATCTCCAGCAGCTGAGGGAGAAGTGATCTCAGAGGCCGAGCATGTAGCCTGGGGCCAGCTGAGTCCTTGCTTCCGGTGGCCCCTGCACACCAGAGGCCTTGGACATTCTCTCCTCCACCCAATGTACATCAGCAGATGTGTTGTGCTCACCAGAAAGTGACCCAGAAGCCTCACCACTGATTGGACCACCGACGTGTCGGTGTCTGGGATGGTGAACTGCGAGGTGGAAGCTGACACCAAAACGGTGTCACCCTCGGAGGTCCTTTCAACCATATCCTCCGAGGACTTGTCCAAGCTATCTAGAGCAGGATGGGCGGGAGCCGCAATGGGAGCCATAATGCCAGAAAGCCCTGAGGCATCCTGTTGCCTCTTATCTGCCGCACAGTCTGTTTTAACCCTTCTACGGTGGACAAATAACTACAAGTAGATGTCTTATTAGTACAACCAATATTTATTTAAACCCACACAATCAATAATCAACCACCCAACCAACGATATGTTATCTTACAGGAAAATACGAAAGTTCAATTCCAATATAATACCTTAACTTAACTTTGCGTGACTGGCAAGTACCCAAGCAGATATTGGCCTTTATCTATGCGTTGGTCTCGGTCGTCCTCTGCGTAATCTGGTCCTTTGGTCTGGTCTGGCACTCTGGCTCTGGTCTGCCTTCCTTCTCGGGTGTGGCTCTGTGGTTCCTTCTCTGTGGTGGCTCTCCTCATGCTGGTCATCGCTGGCAATGTTCACCGTTGTTGTAGCTCGTTCGTGGGGTCAGAGAGAGAGAGATTCCTGGTTGTGCAGCACCCTTTATACCCCGTTGGGTTTCACGCCCCTTTTGGCCATTGCCAATCACTCGATCAGGACTTGATCACCCTGATCGATAAGAGTCCAATCAGGTGCTGCCACACTGATCCTTGGGTGTGTCCCCAACGGCCATGCCTGTAGGTGCTGGAGGCACATAGGTGACATACCTCCCTCCTAAATAAGGGGTCACGGTTCCCTTATGTTTGGTAAACAACCCAGTGCAACCAGAAAGTCTCTTTCATCCTGGAGATGACCCATATCCTGTGTATTCACTCGTCTGGGTTGCAGCCTGTTTATCTCTGTCTTTCAACTGCAGCCTGTCGTTTTAGTTCTTGTCCAATTGTCCCAGAGTGCTTTACAAATCACCATTTTAGATGGCCCGTTTGGCCACAATCCGGATCAGTCCCTGCAACACAGAACACAAGGTTAAGTGCAAGGGAGGGAGAGGAATCTGGGATGAAAAAAACTTGATTCACATTTCTCCATTGAACATAGAACAAAACAGAAAGAAGATTACATCACAGGAGCAGGCCTTTCAGTCTTTCAAGCCTGCAGCGACCAGGCTGCCCATTTGAATTGTAACCCCCTACCCTTCTGGGGACTATATACCTCTATTTCCATCCCACTCATGTAGCTGCAACACGCCCCTTAAAGGTCACTCTCGTATCTGCCTCCGCGACCTCCCCTGGCAGTGAGTTCCAGGCACAGACCACTCTCTCTCTCTGCAAATAAACATGTGTAGGCGGGCATAAATTTTGTGGGTATTAGGATTAGAATATTTCTTAAACTATAACTCGATAAATGAAGCAAAACAGGACAGCATTCAGCCAGAAAGGTGTGAGTAAGGCAAGCAGACATCTTTTAAACACAGAAACCAGGTTGACAAAGACTCAGGAACTCGCATCAATATGCTATTCAGAAAATATCTTGAGACCTGGAAAACTTCCTGACATCCCATCAAACACCCATTGTCCAAAGGAATTCAGAGACATAAAGCAATTATCACACTCTTAAACCAAACTTTACATATTAAAACTCTAGACCAGAAAACCCATTAACGGGATAACTATAAAAGAAAACCATTTACACATCAAACTCCACACCCACAAACCTATTGAAACAGGATGATTATATCAGGAAACCACTCACAAACCATTTACATATCAAAACAGATCGTTACTATAACTGTACTCCGTTTTGGCAGGCAAGCAGAGTACTTTACGGGACTGTCTTGTCTGTGTCCTGATTGTACCTCCGTCGACGTAAAACACTATAATAAACTGTGCTGCTATCGATCTTGGCTCTGGGTGCGAGTGGTGTGGTATCTGTTCACTCGCGCTAACACATGTCTCGTACATCTCCTTTAAATCTTGCCCCTTGCATCCAAACCCATGCCCCCTAGAAGTTGCCTCAAATTGAGTGGAGGATTGTCAGTTGCTCACTGCTTGACTCCAGCCCGACCATGCTGTCGCTGACAGCCCACATCTCCCCTTCCCTGGACAGCTCCAGCGCCCGCTCCTCAAAGCGGGTGAGGACCTGGAGGTCTGGCTCACCACTCCTGTCTTCGCCCTTTCTCTGCTGTTATGGTCGTCTTCTTCTGTGAAGACAGAACTTGCCATGAAAGAAATGATGGCGTGACTCCTGCAGAGCATCAGGTGGTGGCCTTTAGAGGGCAAATGCAGTGCTACTCTTGAGGGGGATAGGAAGGAGGTGCTTGGGGGTCAGAGGCTGGAAACATGCAGAGTCCTGGGGATGGGAGGATCTGGGGGTGATTTGGGGGAAGATGCTGGATGGGATTAAGCACTCATCCTTGCTGCCCAGATGAGGTCATTGACCTTCTTGCGGCACTGCTTCACTCTTCTGGGGGCCAGTGCCATGGTGCTATCCGAGGCGGCAATTGCCTCCCAGGCCGTATTGCCATCAGCCCCCCGGGTCTGCATCCTCCTGGGGGGAAGAGGATGTCCCGCTTCGCCTCTGCCGCATCCAGCAGCCTCCCGAGGTCGTCCTCAGTAAATTGGGGGGGCTGGCCGTGTGCTTACTTTTTCCTGCACTGCCTGCCTACCTGTCCATCCTTGGGGTTTTTAATGGAGCTGCCCCTCGTTAGGGCAGATCAGCTACAGGCGGTTTGGCAGAGCATTCCAGCAAGTTACATACAATTTGCTTGTTAGCATTGAGGGAAAGACAAGCAAGCACTTGCAGGTGTGCTGATGGGATGGGGTGGAGTGGGGGGGATGGTGGGGGTGAAGGTGGGGATGTTGGATCAGTGCCACTATGATTGGGGACGGAGAAAGAGGAAGATGTCATACAGCCACCGGAGTCAGGAGGAGATGGGGGCCTTGTGCAGGAAGGCCCAGGATGGATATGGGAACCACTCTGCTTGTGATCGGTAGGGGGGCATGGGGAATCTCTCTGCCTGAGAAGAGGGGAAGGGGGTCCACTGTCACTCTGCCTAAGATCAGTGGGGGAAGGGGGCAAGGGACCCCGATCGGTCTGGGTGGTGGGGGTGTGGGGCGATTAGGGGGTCAGTAATGTTGTGGGGTCGGACAATGTCTGTGGGGGCCAGGGAGAGACATGTGGCAGGGGAGCAGCATTCTATCTTTTGTTTGCACATGCGCATTTGTAGGCTCTGATCGGAGCTGCAAGGTTTCGGTGCGTTAAGCCCTGCCCACAGGCTTGTACAGCATGATTTGGAATCGCTGATATTTTTGCAGGCAGTATGTGTATGGGGGCGCCTCAGAATGAGTCTAAAAGCCGGATCTGAAATACTCCCAGTTTCAAGTCTGCCCAGCACTTCGAATCAAAATGGTAAAATAGGGCCTCTGTCTTCTATAACCAACGTAAGAAGTCTCACAACACCAGGTTAAAGTCCAACAGGTTTATTTGGTAGCAAATACCATAAGCTTTCGGAGCAATGCTCCTTCGTCAGTTGGAGTGGTCTCTGTTCTCAAACAGGGCACAGACACAGAAATCAAATTACAGAATACTGATTAGAATGCAAATCTCTACAGCCAGCCAGGTCTTAAATGCACAGACAATGTGGGTGGAGGGAGCATTCAACACAGGTTAAAGAGATGTGTATTGTCTCCAGACAGTACAGCTTGTGAAATTGTGCAAGTCCAGGAGTCAAGCTGTGGGGGTTACTGATAATGTGACATAAATCCAACATCCCGGTTTAGACCGTCCTCATGTGTGCGAAACTTGGCGATCAGTTTCTGCTCAGTGACTCTGCGCTGTCGTGTGTCGTGAAGGCCGCCTTGGAGAACGCTTCTATAACCAAGCCAGTTCTGTATCCATCTAGCCAGCCCATCCCAAATCCCATCATATAATCGTAGAATCCCTACAGTGTAGAAAGAGATCATTCGGTCCATCATGAATTTGGTGTTCCGGAGGAGTCCAATTCAACTCTTTCCTCTGCCCGCTGCCCTCGACTTGACATGTATGCCCAAGCCATCAGGAGGTGCGTCAACACCAAATTCATCGGCCACACTCACAAGACAGCACTGAACATCACCCAAGCACAACGCAACGCCATCCACGCTCTCAAGACCAACTGCAACATTGTCATCAAACCAGCAGACAAAGGAGGGGCCATCGTCATACTGAACAGAACGGATTACTGCAAAGAAGTGTACCGACAACTGAACAATGAGGAACACTACAGACAGTTACCCACAGATCCGACCAAAGAACACACCTGTCAACTCAACACTCTGATCAAGACCTTTGATCCGGACCTGCAAAACACCCTCCGTGCTCTCATCCCACGTACTCACCGCGTTGGAGATCTCTACTGCCTCCCGAAGATACACAAGGCAAACACACCCAGCCGTCCTATCGTATCAGGCAATGGGACCCTGTGCGAGAACCTCTCCGGCTATGTCGAGGGCATCCTGAAACCCATTGTACAAAGAACCCCCAGCTTTTGTCGCGACACTACGGACTTCCTACAGAAACTCAATGCACATGGAGCAGTTGAACCAGGAGCGCTCCTCGTCACAATGGATGTCTCGACACTCTACACCAGCATCCCCCACGATGATGGCATTGCTGCAACGGCCTCAGTACTCAACGCCAACAACTGTCAGTTTCCAGATGCAATTTTACAACTCATTCGCTTCATCCTGGACCACAATGTCTTCACCTTCAACAACCAGTTCTTCATCCAGACACACGGAACAGCCATGGGGACCAAATTCGCACCTCAATATGCCAACATCTTCATGCACAGGTTCGAACAAGACTTCTTCACCGCACAGGACCTTCAACCGATGCTATATACTAAATACATTGATGACATTTTCTTCCTTTGGACTCATGGTGAACAATCACTGAAACAACTATATGATGACATCAACAAGTTCCATCCCACCATCAGACTCACCATGGACTATTCTCCGGAATCGGTTGCATTCTTGGACACACGCATCTCCATTAAGGACGGTCACCTCAGCACCACACTGTACGCAAGCCTACGGATAACCTCACGATGCTCCACTTCTCCAGCTTCCACCCTAAACACGCTAAAGAAGCCATCCCCTACGGACAAGCCCTCCATATACACAGGATCTGCTCGGATGAGGAGGATTGCAACAGACACCTCCAGACGCTGAAAGATGCCCTCATAAGAACAGGATATGGCGCTCGACTCATCGATCGACAGTTCCGATGCGCCACAGCGAAAAGCCGCACCGACCTCCTCAGAAGACAAACACGGGACACAGTGGACAGAGTACCCTTCGTCGTGCAGTACTTCGCCGGAGCGGAGAAGCTACGGCATCTCCTCCGGAGCCTTCAACATGTCATTGATGAAGACGAACATATCGCCAAGGCCATCCCCACACCCCCACTTCTTGCCTTCAAACAACCGCACAACCTCAAACAAACCATTGTCTGCAGCAAACTACCCAGCCTTCAGGAGAACAGTGACGACGACACCACACAACCCTGCCACAGCAACCTCTGCAAGATGTGCCGGATCATCAACACAGATGCCATCATCTCACGTGAGAACACCATCTACCAGGAACACGGTACCTACTCTTGCAACTCGGCCAACGTTGTCTACCTGATACGCTGCAGGAAAGGATGTCCTGAGGCATGGTACATTGGGGAAACTATGCAGACGCTACGACAACGGATGAATGAACACCACTCGACAATCACCAGGCAAGACTGTTCTCTTCCTGTGGGAGAGCACTTCAGCGGTCACGGGCATTCAGCCTCTGATCTTCGGGCAAGCGTTCTCCAAGACGCCTTCACAACACACGACAGCGCAGAGTCGCTGAGCAGAAACTGATAGCCAAGTTCCGCACACATGAGGACGGCCTAAACCAGGATCTTGGGTTCATGTCACACTATCAGTAACCCCCACAGCTTGCCTCCTGGACTTGCAGAATCTCACTGGCTGTCCTGTCTGGAGACAATACACATCTCTTTAACCTGTGCTTAATGCTCCCTCCACTCACATTGTCTGTATCTTTAAGACCTGGTTGGCTGTAGAGATTCTCATTCTAATCAGTATTCTGTAACTTGATTTTGTGTCTCTGTATGCCCTGTTTGAGAGCAGATATCCACTCCATGTGACGAAGGAGCAGCGCTCCGAAAGCTAATGGCATTTGCTACCAAATAAACCTGTTGGACTTTAACCTGGTGTTGTTAAAACTCTGACAGGTATTGAACCAGGGGAGGGGAAGGCAGAGCGACCTGGGAGGCGGTGGCCATGGCAGTCAGTGCACGGTCACTGGCAAGGAGAACCAGCCGCTGGTGCAGAAAAAAACTCAGTGACCTCATTCGGGCAGCAAGAGTGACTGCACATCCTGTTCTGTCATCGTTCCTCTATGTGACCCCTGTTGTGTGCATCTACCCCCTTTCCCCCTCTACCCCCGCCATTCTGCATGCATCCAGCCCCTGATCTCTGAGCACCTGCCTCCAACTTCCCACCCCCTCCCCCACTTCCAGGTCTCCACACAACCTCTGCCCTCTGAGGCCCACCCTGACACCCTGCAGGCCTCCTGCCACCAGCCTTTTCATGCCTCTTTGTGCCCCACAGGAGAAAAATGCCCATAATAAACGGGAGTGGCAAAAGACGGGGGGGTGATGTGCCTGATCTGTGATTGCCTGCACAGTATAAGGAGATGCTACTCGATCTAGCGGGTGAGGATGACGACCAGATTGTCAGTGACAGCTTTACGGGCTGCGCCACAGACTTGCCCACTTGCCAATCGTCCAAATGTTTGAGATATCTCAAGTAAGTTGCTTGCAGCCCAGATTGCTATCCTCCCTTACACTCAACCTTGTGTCCTGAAGTGCGAAAATGACCCTGATGCACCAGGTATCACCACCCATTCTGCTCCTACCGAAGCTCCCCAAGACAGTTCTGACGACACCTCAGAAGAAGGGCAGGAGTCAACCTCTGAGGCCAGAACCAGTTTCTCGACACAGGCTTCCACATCACAATTCACCATCCCAGAAAAACACCTCGCTGGGTCAAGTTAGTGGTGAAGCTTCTGGGTCACCCTGTGGTGCACACGACACATCTGTTCATGTACATTAGGTGGAAGCAGGAACGTCTGAAGCCTCTGGCACACAGAGACGTGCCGGACGCAAGGTAGAAACATAGAAGATAGGAGCAGGAGGAGGCCATTTGGCCCTTAGAGCCTGATCTGTCACTTCATTACTTTCATGGCTGATCATCCAGCTCAATAGCCTAATCCTGTTTTCTTCCTGTAACCTTTGATCCCATTCATCCCTAGAACGATATCTAGCCACCTCTTGAATGTTTTCAATGCTTTGGAATCAACTACTTCCTGTGGTAATGAATTCCACAGGCTCACCACTCTTTGGGTGAAGAAATGTCTCCTCACTTCGTTCTAAATGGTCTACCCTGAATTCTCAGACTGTGACCCCTGGTTCTGGACTCCCCCACCATCGGGAACATCCTCTCTGCATCTACCCTGTCTCGTCCTGTTAGAATTTTATAAGTCTCTATGAGATCCCCCCTCATTCGTCTGAACTCCAGCAAAAAGAATCCTAACGTAGTCAATCTCTCCTCATACATCAGTCCCGCCATCCCTGGAATCAGCCTGGTAAACCTTCGCTGCACTCCCTCAAGAGCAAGAACAACTTTTCTCAGAAAAGGAGATCAAAACTGCACACAATACTCTCGGTGTGGTCTCACCAAGGCCCTGTATAATTGTAACAACACATCCCTGCTCCTGTACTCGAAACCTCTCGCAATGAAGGCAAACATACCATTTGCCTTCTTTACTGCCTGCTGCACCTGCATGCTTACCTTCAGTGACTGGTGCACTAGGACACCCAGGTCCCGTTGCACACTCCCCTCTCCCAATTTACAGCCATTCAGGTAGTAATCTGCCTTCTTCTTTTTGCTTTCAAAGTGAATAACCTCACATTTATCCAAATTATATTGCATCTGCCATTGATTTGTCCACTCACCCAACCTGTCCAGATCATTCTGAAGGATCTCTGCATTCTTGTTCACCCCGATCATTGTTCACCCTCCCACCCAATTTGGTATCATCTGAAAACTTTGAGATGTTACATTTTGTTCCCTCATCCAAATCATTAATATATATTGTGAATAGTTGGGGTCCCAGCACTGATCCTGTGGCACCCCACGAATTATTGCCTGCCAATTTGAAAAGCACCCGTTAATCAGGCAAAAACAAGACAGAGAGCAAGGGAAGTCCAGATTAAACTGCATTTATTTCAATGCAAGAGGCCTGACGGGCAAGGCAATGAACTCAGGGCATGGATGGGACTGGGATATTATAGCAATTACTGAAACATGGCTAAGGGAGGGACAGGACTGGAAGCTCAATGTTCCAGGGTACAGATGCTTTGGAAAGATAGAACAGGAGGTAAAAGATGAGGGGAAACATCAAGGCTGTACTGAGAGGAGATATATCCGAGAGTTTGGCCACTGAGTCCATATGGGTAGAACTGAGAAATAAGAAGGGGGAAATCGCTTTGATAGGGTTGTACCCCAAAAAATCAGTGGGAAATTGAGGAGTAAATATGAGATTATAGATAGCTCCAAGAAAAATAGGGTGGTAATAGTAGGGGATTTTAACTTTCCCAACATTGACTGGGACAGCCAAAGTATTAGAGAGTTGGATGCAGAGAAATTTGTTGAGTGTATGCAGCAGGAATTTCTCATTCAGTATGTGGATGGCCCAACTAGAGAGGGGGCAAAACTTGACCTCCTCTTGGGAAATAAGGAAGGGCAGGTGACAGAAGTGTTAGTGAGAGATCACTTTGGGACCAGTGACCATAATTTATTAGTTTTAAGATAGCTACGGAGAATGATAGGTCTGGCCGAAAAGTTAAAATTCTAAATTGGGGCAAGGCCAATTTTGATGGTATCAGGCAGGAACTTTCAAAAGTTAATTGGGGGGGTCTGTGGGAAAGCAAAGGGACTTCTGATAAGTGGGAGACTTTCAAAAGTCTGTTAACCAGGGTTCAGGGTAAGCACATTCCTCTTAGAATGACGGCACGGTAGCACAATGGTTAGCACTGCTGCTTCACAGCTCCAGCGTCCCGGGTTCGATTCCCGGCTCGGGTCACTGTCTGTGTGGAGTTTGCACGTTCTCCTCGGGTCTGCGTGGGTTTCCTCCGGGGTGCTCCGGTTTCCTCCCACAGTCCAAAGATGTGCGGGTTAGGTTGATTGGCCAGGTTAAAAATTGCTCCTTAGAGTCCTGTGATGCGTAGGTTAGTGGGATTAGCGGGTAAATATGTGGGGGTAGGGCCTGGGTGGGATTGTGGTCGGTGCAGACTCGATGGGCTGTATGGCCTCCTTCTGCACTGTAGGGTTTCTATGATTTCTATGATTTCTATGAATGAAGGGCAAGGCTGGCAGAAGCAGGGAACCAAGGATGACTCGGGATATTGAGGCCTTGGTCAAGAAGAAGAAGGAGACACATGACATAAGAACATAAGAACTAGGAGCAGGAGTAGGCCATCTGGCCCCTCGAGCCTGCTCCACCATTCAATAAGATCATGGCTGATCTTTTTGTGGACTCAGCTTCACTTACCCGCCCGCTCACCATAACCCTTAATTCCTTTACTGTTCAAAAATTTATTTATCCTTGCCTTAAAAACATTGAATGAGGTAGCCTCAACTGCTTCACTGGGCAGGGAATTCCACAGATTCACAACCCTTTGTGTGAAGAGGTTCCTCCTCAACATGACATGCATAGGCAGCTGGGATCAAGTGAATCCCTTGAAGAGTATAGGGTGTGTAGGAATAGAGTTAACAGAGAAATCAGGAGAGCAAAAACACTACCAGAAGGATGTGGAGGCTTTGGAGAGGATACAGAAAAGATTTACCAGGATGTTGCCTGGTACGGAGGGCATTAGCTATGAGGAGAGGTTGGAGAAACTTGGTTTGTTCTCACTGGAATGACGAAGGATGGGGGGTGACCTGATAGAAGTCTACAAGATTATGAGAGGCATAGACAGAGTGGATAGTCAGAAGCTTTTTCCCAGGGTGGAAGAGTCAATTGCTAGGAGGCACAGGTTTAAGGTGTGAGGGGCAAGGTTTAAAGGAGATGTATGAGGCAGATCTTTTACACAGAGGGTGGTGGGTGCCTGGAACTTTTTGCCGGGGGAAGTAG
Source organism: Mustelus asterias (assembly GCF_964213995.1). Lineage (NCBI taxonomy): Eukaryota > Metazoa > Chordata > Chondrichthyes > Carcharhiniformes > Triakidae > Mustelus > Mustelus asterias. The sequence continues at coordinate 8,679,178 of NC_135805.1, forward strand.
TGGAAGCGGATACGATAGTGACTTTTAAGGGGCATTGTAACAAATACATGAAGAGGATGGGAATAGAGGGTTATGGTCCCCGGAAGTGTCGAGGATTTTAGTTAAATTGGGCAGCATGGTTGGTGCAGGCTTGGAGGGCCAAAGGGCCTTCTCCTGTGCTGTAATTTCTTTGTTCTTTGTTCTTTGAGATTGATTTGGCAGGTAAGGCAAAGGAGAATCCAAAAAGCTTCTACAAATACATAAAGGCGAAAAGAGTAACTACGAAGAGAGTAAGGCCTCTTAATGATCAACGAGGTCATCTAGGGCGGATCCACAAGAGATGGGTGAGATCCTAAATGAATATTTCTCATCAGTATTTACTGTTGAGAAAGACATGGATGTTAGGGAACTTGGGGAAATAAATACTAATGTCTTGAGAAGTGTACATATTAGAGAGAAGGAGGTGCTGGAAGTCTTAAAGCGCATCAAGGTAGACAAATCCCCGGGACCTGATGAGGTGTATCCCAGGACATTGTGGGAGGCTAGGGAGGAAATTGCGGGTCCCGTAGCAGAGATATTTGAATCATCAATCGTCACAGGTGAGGTGCCTGAAGATTGGAGGATGGTAAATGTTGTGCCTTTGTTTAAAAAGGGCTGCAGGAAAAAGCCTGGGAACTACAGGCCAGTAAGCCTCACATCTGTTGTAGGTAAGCTGTTGGAAGGTATTTTGAGAGACAGGATCTACAGGCATTTAGAGACGCAAGGACTGATTAAGGACAGTCAGCACGGCTTTGAGAGTGGAAAATCATGTCTCACAAATTTGATTGAGTTTTTTGAAGGGATAACCAAGAAGGTAGATGAGGGAAGGTAGATGTTATCTACATGGTCTTTAGCAAGGCCTTTGACAAGGTACTGCACAGTAGGTTGTTGCATAAGGTTAAATCTCATGGGATCCAGGGTGAGGTAGCTAAATGGATACAAAATTGGCTTCTTGACAGAAGCCAGAGTGTTGTTGTAGAGGGTTGTTTTTCAAACTGAAGACCTGTGACCAGCGGTGTGCCTCGGGGATCAGTGCTGGGTCCACTGTTATTTGTCATTTATATTAATGATTTGGATGGGAATATAGGAGGCATGGTTAGTAAGTTTGCAGATGACACCAAGATTGGTGGCATAGTGGACAGTAAAGAAAGTTATCTCCAATTGCAACGGGATCTTGATCAATTGGGTCAGTGGGCTGACGAATGGCAGATGGAGTTTAATTTAGTTAAATGCGAGGTGATGCATTTTGGTAGATTGAACCAGGGCAGGACTTACTCAGTTAATGGTAGGGTGTTGGGGAGAGTTACAGAACAAAGAGATCGAGGGGTACATGTTCATAGCTCCTTGAAAGTGGAGTCACAGGTGGACAGAGTGGTGAAGAAGGCATTCAGCATGCTTGGTTTCATTGGTCAGAACATTGAATATAGGAGTTGGGACATCTTTTTGAAGTTGCACAAGACATTGGTAAGGCCACACTTGGAATACTGTGTGCAGTTCTGGTCACCCTATTATAGAAAGGATATTATTAAACTCGAAAGAGCAGAAAATATTTGCTGGGTGCTACCGGGACTTGGTGGTTTGAGTTATAAGGAGAGGCTGGATACACTGGGACTTTTTTCTCTGGAGCTTGGAAGGCTGAGGGGTGATCTTATAGAGGTCTATAAAATAATGAGGGGCATAGATCAGCTAGATGGTCAATATCTTTTCCCAAAGGTAGGGCAGTCAAAAACTAGAGGGCATAAGTTTAAGATGAGAGTGGAGAAATACAAAAGTGTCCAGAAGGGCAATTTTTTCACACAGAGGGTGGTGAATGTCTGGAACAAGCTGCCAGATGTAGTAGTAGAGGTGGGTACAATTTTGTCTTTTAAAACGTATTTAGACAGTTACATGGGTAAGATGGGTATAGAAGGATATGGGCCAAATGTGGGCAATTGGGACGAGCTTCGGTGTTTAATAAAAAGGGCAGCATGGACAAGTTGGGCTGAAGGGCCTGTTTCCATGCTGTAAACCTCTATGACTCTATGGCTCTAATTTCTACTCTTTCTTGTCTGCCAACCAGTCTTCTATCCATCTCAATACACCACCCCCTATCCCATGCGCTTTAATCTTACACAATAATCTCTGATGCAGGACTTTGTCAAACGCTTTCTGAAAGTCCAAATATATTTCCATCGACTGGTTCCCCCTTGTCAACTCCACTAGTTACATCTTCAAAGCATTCCAACAGATTTGTCAAGCATGATTTCCCCTTCATAAATCCATGCTGACTCTGCCTGATCCTGCCACTGCTTTCTAAATGCTCTGCTTTAAACTCCTTGATAATGAATTTGAGAATTTTCCCCACTACTGACATTAAGCTTACTGGTCTATAATTCCCTGTTTTCTCTCTACCTCCCTTTTTGAATATTGGAGTGACATTAGCTACTCTCCAATCTGAAGGGACGGTTCCCAAGTCTATAGAATCCTGGAAGACGACCACCAATGCATCCATTATTTCTAGAGCCACTTCCTCGAGTACTCTGGGATGTCGATTATCAGGCCCTGGGAATTTATCCGCCTTCAATCCCATCGATTTTCCCAGCACCATTTCTCTACTAAAATTGATCTCCTTCAGCTCTTCCCTTTCACTAAATCTTACATTCTACAACATTTCTGACATTTGATTTGTGTCCTCATTTGTGAAGACAGAACCAAAGTATATATTCAGTTGCTCAGCCATTTATTTGTCTCCTATTATACATTCCCCTGTTTCTGTCTGTAGGGGACCTACATTTGTCTTTACCAACCTCTTTCTCTTCACGTATCTATAGAAGCTCTTAGTGTCAGTCTTTATTTTCCCTGCAAGCTTACTTTCATACTCTATTTTCCCCTTCATAATCCATCCCTTGGTCCTTCTTTGCTGAATTCTAAACTGCTCCCAATCCTCAGACATTTTTTTTTCTGTATTCTTCTTTCTTGGATCAGATGCTGTCTCTAATTTCCTTTTTTAAGCCATGGATTGGCGCTCTTACCCATTTTGCTTTTGTGCTCGACAGGAATAAACAGTTGCTGCAGTTCCCCCATGCATTCCTTGAATGTTTGCCGTTGCCTACCCACTGTCATCCCTTTAAATAATTCTCCCCAATCTATCAAGGCCAACTCACGCCTCATATCTTCATAGGTTCCTTTTTTAAAATTCAGCACCCTACTGTCCGAATCAACTACTTCACACTCCATCTTGATAAAAAATTCTATCATGTTATGATCGCTCATCCCCAAGGGGTCTCATCCAGCTGGATTGGCAATAATTCCCTTCTCATTACACAGCACCCAGTCTAAGATGGCCTGCTCTCCAGTAGGTTCCTCCACATATTGGTCAAGAAAATCATCCTGTATACACTCCAGGAATTCCCCTTCTACTGCATTGTGGCTAATTTGATTTGCCCAGTCTATGTGCAGATTAAAATTACCCATGATCACCGATATGCCTTCATAATATGCATCTCTAAATTCATATTTAATGCCATTCCCAACATCACCACTGCAGTTTGGAGTCAATATATGACACCCAATAATGTTTTTTACCCCTTGGTATTTCCCATACAGACTCTACGATGTCAGAGCTAATATCCTTTCTCACTATTGTGTTAATTTCCTCTTTAACCAGCGGTGCCACTCCACCACCTTTTCCTTTATATCTGTCCTCCCTCAATATTAAATACCCTGGGACATTCAATTCCCATCCCTGGTCACCCTGCAGCTATGTCTCTGTAATCCCAATTATATCTGCGCAATTAATTCATCCACTTTATTGCAAATGCTCTGCGCATTATGTCACAAAGCCTTTAAGCTTGTCTTTTTAACATTGTTTTTCTCGCTCCCAATATTTTTCGCACTAGCCCTGTTTGAACTTGTCCTTGGTTTCTCTGCCTATCACTTTTCTTATTCCCTTTTCTACCTTTTGTTTTTGTCCTTGCTCCCTTCTTCTCTAACTCCTTACATAGTTTAACATCTCCCTGGCATATTTAAACCCTCCCCAACCGCTCTAGCAAACAGTCCCCCTAGGATATCAATCCCAGTGCTACCCAAATGTAACCTCCCCAATTTGTACAAGTCCCACCTCCCCCAGAACTGGTTCAATGCCCCAGGAGTCTGAAACCCTTCTCCTGACACCATCTTTTCAGTCGCGTATTCATCCGATATGTCCTGTCATTTCTACTCTGAGCTGTACCAATGCCAGATATTGGGCCTCTGCGATTAATTTTTCCTCAGCTGCTGGAGAGACAGCAACGTACCCGGAGATTGCAGGAGGGGGTGTCAGCCTCACTGCAGCAACTGAAAGCATGACCCACTCACAGTGGGGTATGGCTGAGGGGCTGCGGAGAATGGCCCAGTCCCAGGGGGCACATGCTGCTGCCATCGACAGGTGGCCCCAGATTCAGAGGGCCATCAGCGAGGCTTGCACACCATGGCATGAATCCAGGTGGGCTCCAGGACTGGCAGGGTCAGATGATGCTAGAGCTTTTGGAGCTCAATCCAGAAGCTCCGCCGATTCATGGAGCAACTCAGGGGCCTATGGGCACCCCAAGGGAGGAGGAAGGTATGCAACCCATGCCAGGGCCTTCCACCTGGGAGACTACGGCTGTTGCTACGCCTTCTGACTCCCCCCTTCCTGTCTCTGGTACATCTCCAGGGCAGCAGGATGAACAGGGTGGCAGGGATACGTCCGTGACACCTGGAAGCAGGCCAGGAGCCTCCACGTCCAGGCCCTCCAGGGGATGGCCGTGAAGAGCATCACAGGCCACAGGGCGTGGAACACAGCTGACAACCTCCACCTCCGATGTACATCCTGGGGACACACCTAGACGTAATGATAGGCCACTTAAAGTTAAGAGATTGTAGGGACACCAAGATGACATGGGTGCAAGAGTGTACCACCTAGGTTGAGGGAATTAGGCACAGTTAGTTTTCACGAGCACATGTTAAGAATGAACACTTTGAATTATTGCACTGTTACAGACATAAATAAGTGTACATGCACTCCACAGCTGCTATTATTATGTCTCTGATTGTCCTGCAGCAGGGATGACCATACCCTGACCTTAGCCGGATCATTGTGCACTATTGTGCATAGGGCAGGGCCCTTGGCACACTGTAACTGCAATCCCTAAATCCAGGCGCATGTTGTTTAACGTCACTGCACTTACAATCAAGGTGCTCAAAACCATCTGGGTGCCATGCAGGGCCACCGAGTCACTGAAGCTGCCATGGCATCCCCAGAACTAAGCAGACACTGGATACCCATTTGCCTCCACTTGTCCCCCGGCCCATAGCGGTGGCTCATGTTCTCTGATCTCCACCCAGGTGTGGGCCCAAGTGCTAGTGTGCATGCAGAGCTCAGGTAGGAGTCACACTTGTTTGCACCAGGGCATGGTCGGGGTGCCGCATAGCTAGTGGTCATTACCTTCCTGCCTGCAACATTAACTCATGAACACAGCCAACCCAGGATGTTACCATGGCACAGGAGAGTTACTAGCGTTATTATTGGCAGGGGTGGGGGGCGCGGGGTGGGGTGTGGTGGCTTGGTTTCCACTTGATGCACCGCACGGCCCCTAGTGTGAGAACCTGTAAGCGATGAGGGCCTCCCTTGCTGCCCTGGCATGCCGGATCCTTGCCACTGCCTGTTCTCCATTACCCTGTTGCTCATCAACATCACCATCATCACCCTCCTCCTCCATATCCTCCTGTGCTGCCTCCTTCCCAGCGATGGCCCAACTGGTCGCCTTCTACCTCCTCCTGCTCCTCCTCCAAAACGTCTCCCCGCTGTTGTGCCAGGTTGTGGAGCGCACAGCAGACCACCACTATGTGGGACACTTTCAGGGATTTGTACTGCAAGGCCCCACCAGAGCGGTGCAGGTACCATAAACGCATCTTGAGGAGCCCGATGCATCGCTCAATGAGTGACCGGGTGACAGCGTGGCCCTCATTGTAATGGGTCTCTGCTGGTCATTGGCCTCCGCACTGGTGTCATCAGCCAAGTCCTGAGCGGGTATCCCATGTCCCCCACCAGCCAACCCTGAAGCTGCTGTGACCTTCACCACCACCGGGAGTGGGTGTTCCCCTGTGCCCCGAGGTGCCAAGTCCTGCAGGACATGGCACAGGTGCCGCAATGTCTCCTTGCAGAGCCAGAGCCTACGATGGCACACGCTTTCCGACAGTTGTTCAGAGGACATGCGTGTCCAGAACTGTCAGGTTCTACGGATCCTCAGTCACCTGTTTCCCCACGCCCCCACCTCCCCTCCCCCCCCCCCCCCCCCCCCCCCACATCCCTTCCCCCGCTCCCAACTTCGGGCCGATTGGCAGCAGGTTCCTGCCTCCAGGTCCATATCAAGCTGTGATACATTTGGAAAGGATGCTTTCAGGTGCATCTGTAAAAATTGAGAGTCATAGAAACATAGAAAATAGGTGCAAGAGTAGGCCATTCGGCCCTTTGAGCCTGCACCACCATTTAATATGATCATGGCTGATCATGCACTTTCAGTATTCCACTCCCGCTTTCTCTCCATACCTCTTGATCCATTTGGCCACAAGGGCCAGGTCCAGCTCTCTCTTGAATACATCTAACTAAAGCTCTGAAGCTTTCTGTGGTAGAGGATTCCACAGGTTCACAACTCTCTTAGTGAAGAAGTTCTTTCTCGTCTCAGTCCTGACCCTTTATTTTTAGACTGTGACCCTTAGTTCTGGACTTCGCAAACATTGGGAACATTCTTCCCACATCTAGCTTGTCCAGTCCCATCAGGATTTTATATGTTTCTATGAGATTCCCCCTCCTTCTTCTAAATTCCAGTGAGTACAAGCCAATCCAGTCTTTCTTCATATGTTAGTCCTGCCATTCCGGGAATCTGTCTGGTGAACCTTTGCTGGACTCCACCAATTTGTCTAGCACAATTTCCCTGTAGTGAATCCATGCTAACTTGGATCGATCCTTGGATTGATCCTCCCACCACTTTCCACATGCTCAGATATGACAACCTTAATAATTGACTCCGGCATTTTCACCATCGCCGATGTCAGGCGATCCTTTTTTTTATTCACATGGGCATCGTCGGCTGGCCAGCATTTATTGCCCATCCTTAGTTGCCCTTGAGAAGGTGGTGGTGAGCTGCCTTCTTGAATCTCTGCAATCCATGTGCTGTGGGTTGACCCACACTGCATTAGGGAGGGAATTACAGAATTTTGACCCAACGACTGCAAAAAAACAGCGATATATTTCCAAGTCAGGCAGTGAGTGGCTTGGAGGGGAACTTGCAGGTAGTGATGTTCCCATGTATCTATTGCCCTTGTCCTTCTCGATGGAAATGGTTGTGGGTTTGGAAGGTGCTGTCTAAGGATCTTTGGTGAATTGCTGTAGTGAATCTTATCGTTTGTACACACTACTACTACTGAGCATCGGTAATGGCGAGAGTGGATGTTTGTAGGTGTGGTGCCAATCAAGCAGGCTGCTTTGTCCTAGATGGTGTCAAGCTTCTTGAGTGTTGTTGGAGCTGCACCCATCCAGGCAAGTGGGGAGTATTCCATCACACTCCTGACTTGTGTCTGTCCTGGGTATGCTTTTGGGAGTCAGGAGGTGAGTTACTTGCCTCAGTATTCCTAGCCTCTGACTTGGTCTTGTAGCACTGTGTTTATGTGGTGAGTCCAGTTGAGTTTCTGACTCAATCATTGAGTTTCAATGATAACTCCAAGGATGTTGATAGTGGGGGATTCAATGATGGTAACACCATTGAATGTCAAGGGGCAGCGGTTAGAGTGTCTCTTATTGGTGATGGTCATTGCCTGGCATTTGTGTGGCACGAATGTTAATTGCCACTTGTCAGCCCAAGCCTGGATGTTGCCCAGTTCTTGTTGCATTTGGACATGGACTGCTTCAGTATCTGAAGAGTCGTGAATAGTGCTGAACATTGTGCAATCATCAGCGAACACTCCCACTTCTGACCTTGGGACAGAGGGAGCTGAAGATGGTTGGGCCTAGGACACTACCCTTAACTGGAATGTGGCAACAGAGCAGGTCAAATATTTGAAAATTATGAGGCAATTTGCTAACCTCCTGAATCCTCAAATCCACTCTGATTTATTAGACCCAAGCCAGATATGTGATGGAAGCGAGCACCATGGTGGGGCCGAGTTCAAGATTATTTGATTTGATTTATTATTGTCACATGTATTAGCATACAGTGAGAAGTATTGTTTCTTGCACGCTATACAGACAAAACATACTGTTCATAGAGTACATAGGGGAGAAGAAAAGGAGAGGGTGCAGAATATAGTGTCACAGTCACAGCTAGTATCTAGAGAAAAGTCAACTTAATATAAGGTAGGTTCATTCAAAAGTCTGATGGCAGCAGGGAAGAAGGAAGTCGGTTGGTCCATGATCTCAGACTTTATCTTTTTCCTGACGGAAGAAGGTTGAAAAGAGTATGTCTGGAGGGCGTGGAGTTCTTGATTATGCTGGCTGCTTTTCTGAGGAAGCAGGAAGTGGAGATGGAGTCAATGAATGGGAGGCTGGTTTGCATGATGGACTGGGCTATGTTCACAACCTTTGTAGTTTCTTGTGGTCTTGGGCAGAGCAGGTGCTATACCAAGCTGTGATACAACCGGAATGGATGCTTTCTGTGGTGCCTCTGTAAAGATTGGTGAGGGTCGCAGCAGACATGCCTGAGAAAGTGGCGGCATTGGTGGGTTTTCTTAACTGTAGCATCAGTGTGGAGGGACGAGGACAGATTAGAATCATAGAATTATACTATCAGAAGAGGCCCTTCAGCCCATCGAGTCCGACATGGTGACATGCTAAGTGCTCACCCAGGTACTTTTAAAAGGATGTTAGGCAACCCGCCTTTACCACCCTCCCAGACATTCAGACTGTCACCACCCTCTGGATAAAAATATTTTTTCCTCAGATTCCCCCTAAACCTATATCCCCTTGAGACTGACCCTTCAACTAAGGGGAACAGCTGTTCTTTATCCACTCTGTCCATGTCCCTCATAATCTTGTACACCTCGATCAGATTGCTCGTCAGTCTTCTCTGCTCCATGAAAACATCCGAAGTCTACCCAGCTTCTCTTTGTAACTTAAATGTTCCATCCCAGGCAACGTGCTGGTAAATCTCCTCTGCAACCCCTCCAGTGTAATCACATCCTTCCTATAATGTGGTGACCAGAACGGCACACAATACTCTAGCTGCGGCTTCACCAAAGTTCTATATAACTCCAACATGACTTCCCTGCTTTTGTAATCTACACCTCGATTGATAAAGGCAAGTGTCCAATATGCCTTTTTACCATCCTACTAACATGCCCTTCCACTTTCAGAGATGTGTGGATGAACATGCCAAGGTCACTTTGTTCCACTTTGTTCCTAATGTCCTACCATTTATCGAAAACTTCCTTGTCAAATTGTTCCTTCCAAAGTATATTACCTCACACTTTTCAGGATTAAATTCCATCTGCCACTTATCTGCCCATTTGACCATTCCGTCTATATCTTCTGGTACCCCAATCACTCTGCTTCACTGTTAGCTACCCGGCCAATCTTTGTGTCATCCGCAAACTTACTAATCCTACCCCCCACAGAGTCATTTATGTCATTTATGTAAATGACAAATAATAAGGAACCCAACACAGATCCCTGTGCTATGCCACTGGCACTGGCCTCCAGTCTCTAAAATAGCCATCTGTCATCACACTCTGTCTCCTACAACTGAGCAAATTTTGAATCTGCTTTATCAAATTATCCTGTATCCCATGTGCATTTACTTTCTTCACAAATCTCCCATGTGAGACCTTGTCAAAGGCTTTGCTGAAATCTATATAAATTACATCAATTACACTACCCTCATCTACACATCTGGTCACCTCCTCAAAAATTCAATTAAATTTGTTAGGTACGACTTCCCTCTGACAAATTCATGCTGACTATCCCTGATCAAGCTTTCCCTCTCAAGTGGAAATTGATGCTCTCCTTCAGAAGTTTCTCCTATAATTTCCCTACCTTGAGACTCCTGGTCTGCAGTTCACTCGTTTATTTCTACAACCCTTCTTAAATAGCAAAACCACATTAGCTGTTCTCCAGTCGTCTGGCATCTCCTCCATGGCCAGAGGGCAATTAAAAATTTGGGTTAGAGACCCTGCAATTTCCTCCCTCGCCTCCCACAATTCATCCAGACTTGGAGCTTTATCCATCTTTAAGCCTGCCAAAAAGAAAAGAGAGGCGTATGGTAGGTCCAGGCAGCTAAAAATGGAGGGAGCTCTGGAGGAGTACAAAGAAAGTAGGAAAGAACTCAAACGGGGAATTAGAAGAGCAAAAAGGGGTCACAAAATGTTCTTGGCAGACAGGATTAAGGAGAATCCCAAGGCATTTTATTCATACGTTAGGAACAAAAGGGTTGTCAGGGAAAAAATCGGACCTCTCAGGGACAAAAGTGGGGAATTATGCTTGGAGCCCAAAGAAGTAGGGGAGATCCGAAATGAATACTTTGCGTCGGTATTCACAAAGGAGAGGGATGTGTTGACTGGGAGTGTCTCGGAGGGGAGTGTTGACTCGTTGGAGAAAATCTCCATTACAAGGGAGGAAGTGTGAGGTTTGTTAGAGAATTTAAAGACTGACAAATCCCCAGGGCCTGATGGAATCTATCCAAGGCTGCTCAGGGAGACGAGAGATGAAATAGTTGGGCCTCTGACGCAAATCTTTGTCTCGTCACTGGACGCAGGTGAGGTCCCAGAGGATTGGAGGACAGCTAATGTGGTCCCGTTATTTAAGAAGGGTAGGAAGGATAACCCGGGTAATTATAGGCCGGTGAGCTTGACGTCCGTGGTGGGGAAGTTGTTGGAGAAGATTCTTAGAGATAGGATGTATGCGCATTTAGAAAGGAATAAACGCATTAACGATAGTCAGCATGGTTTTGTGAGAACATAAGAACATAAGAACATAAGAAATAGGAGGCCATCTAGCCCCTCGAGCCTGCCCCGCCATTCAATAAGATCATGGCTGATCTGACGTGGATCAGTACCACTTACCCGCCTGATCCCCATAACCCTTAATTCCCTTACCGATCAGGAATCCATCCATCCGCGCTTTAAACATATTCAGCGAGGTAGCCTCCACCACCTCAGTGGGCAGAGAATTCCAGAGATTCACCACCCTCTGGGAGAAGAAGTTCCTCCTCAACTCTGTCTTAAACCGACCCCCCTTTATTTTGAGGCTGTGTCCTCTAGTTTTAACTTCCTTACTAAGTGGAAAGAATCTCTCCGCCTCCACCCTATCCAGCCCCCGCATTATCTTATAAGTCTCCATAAGATCCCCCCTCATCCTTCTAAACTCCAACGAGTACAAACCCAATCTCCTCAGCCTCTCCTCATAATCCAAACCCCTCATCTCCGGTATCAACCTGGTGAACCTTCTCTGCACTCCCTCCAATGCCAATATATCTTTCCTCATATAAGGGGACCAATACTGCACACAGTATTCCAGCTGCGGCCTCACCAATGCCCTGTACAGGTGCATCAAGACATCCCTGCTTTTATATTCTATCCCCCTCACAATATAGGCCAACATCCCATTTGCCTTCTTGATCACCTGTTGTACCTGCAGACTGGGCTTTTGCGTCTCATGCACAAGGACCCCCAGGTCCCTTTGCACGGTAGCATGTTTTAATTTGTTTCCATTGAGATAGTAATCCCATTTGTTATTATTTCCTCCAAAGTGTATAACCTCGCATTTCTCAACGTTATACTCCATTTGCCATATCCTCGCCCACTCACTCAGCCTGTCCAAATCTCTCTGCAGATCTTCTCCGTCCTCCACACGATTCACTTTTCCACTTATCTTTGTGTCGTCTGCAAACTTCGTTACCCTACACTCCGTCCCCTCCTCCAGATCATCTATATAAATGGTAAACAGTTGCGGCCCGAGTACCGATCCCTGCGGCACGCCACTAGTTATCTTCCTCCAACCGGAAAAACACCCATTTATTCCGACTCTTTGCTTCCTGTCGGATAGCCAGTCCCCAATCCACTTTAACACACTACCCCCAACTCCGTGTGCCCTAATCTTCTTCAGCAGCCTTTTATGGGGCACCTTATCAAACGCCTTTTGGAAATCCAAAAACACCGCATCCACCGGTTCTCCTCCATCAACCGCCCTCGTCACATCTTCATAAAAATCCAACATGTTCGTCAAGCACGACTTTCCCCTCATGAATCCATGCTGCGTCTGATTGATCGAACCATTTCTATCCAGATGCCCTGCTATCTCCTCTTTAATAATGGATTCCAGCATTTTCCCTACTACAGACGTTAAGCTGACCGGCCTATAGTTACCCGCCTTTTGTCTCCTTCCTTTTTTAAACAGCGGCGTAACATTAGCCGTTTTCCAATCAACCGGCACTACCCCAGAATGCAACGAGTTTTGATAAATAATCACTAACGCATCCACTATTACCTCTGAGAGGGAGGTCATGCCTCACTAACCTGGTGGAGTCTTTTGAAGAAGTGACCAAAATGGTTGACGAGGGAAGGGCCGTGGATGTCGTCCATATGGACTTTAGTAAAGCGTTTGACAAAGTCCCTCATGGTAGGCTGGTGAAAAAGGTTGGATCTCATGGGATAAAGGGGGAGGTGGCTAGATGGGTGGAGAACTGGCTTGGTCACAGAAGACAGAGGGTGGTAGTGGCAGGGTCTTTTTCCGGCTGGAGGCCTGTGACTAGTGGTGTTCCGCAGGGCTCTGTTTTGGGACCTCTGCTGTTTGTGGTTTATATAAATGATCTGGACGAAGGTGTAACTGGGGTGATCAGTAAGTTTGCGGACGACACAAAATTGGCAGGACTTGCAGATAGTGAGGAGCATTGTCAGAAGCTACAGAAGGATATAGATAGGCTGGAAATTTGGGCAAAGAAATAGCAGATGGAGTTCAATCCTGATAAATGCGAAGTGATGCATTTTGGTAGAAATAATGTAGGGAGGAGCTATACGATAAATGGCAGAACCATAAAGGGTGTAGATATGCAGAGGGACCTGGGTGTGCAAGTCCACAGATCCTTGAAAGTGACGTCACAGGTGGAGAAGGTGGTGAAGAAGGCATATGGCATGCTTGCCTTTATAGGACGGGGCATAGAGTATAAAAGTTGGGGTCTGATGTTGCAGATGTATAGAACGTTGGTTCGGCCGCATCTGGAATACTGCGTCCAGTTCTGGTCGCCACACTACCAGAAGGACGTGGAGGCTTTGGAGAGAGTACAGAGGAGGTTTACCAGGATGTTACCTGGTATGGAAGGGCTTAGTTATGAGGAGAGATTGGGTAAACTGGGGTTGTTCTCCCTGGAAAGACGGAGGATGAGGGGAGACTTAATAGAGGTGTATAAAATTATGAAAGGCATAGATAGGGTGAACGGTGGGAAACTTTTCCCCAGGTCGGTGGTGACGTTCACGAGGGGTCATAGGTTCAAGGTGAAGGGGGGGAGGTTTAGCACAGATATCAGAGGGACATATTTTACACAGAGGGTGGTGGGGGCCTGGAATGCGCTGCCAGGCAAGGTGGTGGAGGCGGACACACTGGGAACGTTTAAGACTTATCTAGACAGCCATATGAACGGAGTGGGAATGGAGGGATACAAAAGAATGGTCTAGTTTGGACCAGGGAGCGGCGCGGGCTTGGAGGGCCGAAGGGCCTGTTCCTGTGCTGTATTGTTCTTTGTTCTTTGTTCTAACACCTCCAATACCTAGTCCTTCCCTATGTCAATTTGTTCAAGAACCTCACAGTTTCTTCCCCTGAATTCCATACCTTCTGAAGATAGATTAAGACAGTAGTCTTCATTCTTCTTTCTTCCAAACTGTAATCAAACTCAAAAACAAGAGTAAATTCGAGAAATCTTCAACTTAAATTTTAATAGTTTTAACACTTTCTTTAACATTTCGAAGTTAAACCAAAGTGTAATGCATTGCATTTATTACCTGCTATAAATACTCTACAAGAACGAACAATGACTTTAACAACTCATGTTCCCAAACTAATGCAACAACGACCACCTATATTTAACAAGCAATCAGATCACACAAACACACTGAAATACAAAAACTACTCAAATTATCAGTTCAACTTCAGATTTTCTCAACTCAATTTTTTTTCATCTTGCCATTTAATTTACAATATTTCCCTGGTAAGGTGAGAGAACATAGTTCCTTTCTCTCTCAATTCTGTAACACAACATTGCACACTACACCTCCTTTTAAAAAAGAAGCAAAGGACCCCTTGGGGTTCTCTGCGACATTGGGATTTAAGGTTTTAAAGTTTAAGGTTTAAGCTCCTTACCCCATGTGGTCTGTTCGAATGGGGTTCATGGGCATAGCATTTTCTAAAAACGCAAGACTATCCATTGGTGGAGACAGTTAAGTCTGCATTCAGAACCACATACAGTAGTGGGATTCTTTAAAACATTCATTCCTTCCCAATCAACACCATCTCCTGGTAATTCTGTGCCTTTGGATCAGGGCAAAATCTAAACTTACTGAGGGATTAGGTGCCTCCGGAAAAGGAGATGGAGGTCCCCAGTTAACGTCACGTGCAAAATGGGCATTCTCTCCCAGATACAATCCATAACCCACTCCATAATCACTATCTTCCTCAGACTCAACTGTCCCAAATACAAAGAGCAAAGAAAATTACAACACAAGATCAGGCCCTTTGGACCTCCAAGCCTGCAACGACCATGCTTCCCATCTGAACTAAAACCCCCTACCCTTCCGGGGACCATATCCTTTTATTTCCATCCTATTCATCTATTTGTCCAATCGTCCCTTAAAAGTCACTATCGTATCTGCTTTCACTACCTTCCTGGTAGCGAGTTCCAGGCACCCACCACCCTATGTGTAAAAAACTTGTCTCGTACATCTTGCACCTTAAACCTATGCTCCCTAGTAATTGACTCTTCCACCCTGGGAAAAAGCTTCTGACTATCCACTCTATCCATGCCCCTCATAATCTTGTAGACTTCTATCAGGTCGCCCCTCAACCTCTGTCGTTCCAGTGAGAACAAACCAACTTTCACCAACCTTTCATAGCTAATGTTCTCCATACAAGACAACATTCTGGTAAATCTTTTCTGTACCCACTCCAAAGCCTCCACACCCTTCTGGTAGTGCAGCGACCAAAATTGAACACTATATTCCAAGTGCAGCCTAATGAAGGTTCTATAAAGCTGCAACATAACTTGCCAATTTTTAAACTCAGTGCTCCAGCCGATGAAGGCAGGAATGCCGTATGCCTTCCTGACTACCTTCTCCACCTGCGTTGCCACTTTCAGTGACATGTGTACCTGAACAGTCAGATCCCTCTGCCTATCAATACTCTAAAGGGTTATAGAGTCATAGAAGTTTACAGCATGGAAACAAGCCCTTCGGCCCAACTTGCCCATGCCGCCCATTTTTTGAAACCCGAAGCTAGTCCCAATTGCCCGCATTTGGTCCATATCCCTCAATACCCATCTTACCCATGTAACTGTCTAAATGCTTTTTAAAAGTCAAAATTGTACCCGCCTCTACTACTACCTCTGGCAGCTTGTTCCAGACACTCACCGCCCCCTGTGTGAAAAAATTGCCCCTCTGGACACTTTTGTATTCTCCCCTCTCATCTTAAACCTATGCCCTCTAGGTTTAGACTCCCCTACCTTTGGGAAATGATATTGGCTATCTAGCTGATCTATGCCCCTCATTATTTTATAGACCCCTATAAGATCACCCATCAGCCTTCTATTCTCCTGACAAAAAAGTCCCCAGTCTATCCAGCCTCTCCTATAACTCAAACCATCAAGTCCCGGTAGCGTCCTAGTAAGTCTTTTCTGCTCTCTTTCTAGTTTAATAATATCCTTTCTATAATAGGGTGACCAGAACGATACAGTGATTTGTACAACTTCAACAAGACATCCCAATTCCTGTATTCAATGTCCTGACCAATGAAACCAAGCATGCCAAATGCCTTCTTCACCACCTGTCCACCTGTGACTCCACTTTTAATGGGCTATGAACCTGTATACCTAGATCTCTTTGTTCGATAACTCTCCCCAACACCTACCATTAACTGAGTAAGTCCTGCCCTGGTTAAATCTACCAAACTGCATCACATTGCATTTATCTAAATTAAACACCATCTGCCATTCGTCAGCCCACTGGCCCAATTGATCAAGATCCCATTGCAATCCTAGATAACCTTCTTCAGTGTCCACTGTGCCACCAATCTTGGTGTCATCTGCAAACTTACTAACCATGCCTCCTAAATTCTCATCCAAATCATTAATATAAATGACAAATGTAGTTTTTCTATGTTTCTATTAATAGGATGGAGGGTTATAGGTCGGCCTAAAAGGTAGGGATATGTTCGGCACAACTTGTGGGGCCGAAGGGCCTGTTTTGTGCTGTAGTTTTTCTATGTTTCTATGTTTCTAAATAGCAGTGGACCCAGCACCAATCCCTGAGGCACACCACTGGTCACAGGCCTCCAGTTTGAAAAATAACCCTCTGCAAACATCCTCTGTCTTCTGTCATCAAGTCAATTTTGTTTCCATTTGGCTACAACCATGCGGTACCTTGTCAAAAGCCTTGCTAAAGTCCATGTGGACAACATTAACTGCACTGCCCTCATCGACCTTCTTGGTTACCCCTTCAAAAAACTCAATCAAATTTTCCACTCACAAAGTCATGCTGACTGGGTGAGATGGATATATGGGACAATCGCAGGCAACTGGGGCTAGCTTAGTGGTTAAAAATAAAGGACGGCATGGACAAGTTGGGCCTATGGGCCTGCTTCCATGCTGTAAACCTCTGACTCTATAAACATCTCTCAACATACATATCCTTTGATTTCTGTTACTGAGCCAATTTTGGATTTAATGTACCACTTTACCCTGTATCTCCAAGAGATTCCACTTTTCTAACCAGTTTGACATGTAGAACGTTGTCAAATGTCTTAGTGAAATACATGAAGACAACATCCATTGCACTATCCTCATCAATCCTCCTTGCTACTTCATCAAAAAATTCTATGAAGTTAGTAAGACGTAACTTTCCCCTAATAATTGCATGCTGACAATCCCTGATAAATCCATGCCTTTCCTGATCTTTGTCCCTTGCCCTGGTTCCAGACCACTTGTCCCCAGTGTCTCATCACATACAGATCCTGCCTCTATGCTTCAGAAGAATATGACATCTTGGTTTATCTGTTAAGCAAAACATGATCTATTGCAGTATTTCAAACTTGTTTCAATGCAACAATTCACCCTGAACCCAGTCCTTGAATAAGCCTCAAATAGAAACATAGAAATATAGAAAATAGATGCAGGAGTAGGCCATTCGGTTCTTCGAGTCTGCTCCGTCATTCATTATGATCATGGCTGATCATCAAATTCAATACTCTGATCCCGCCTTCCCTCCATATTCCTCGATCCCTTTAGCCCCAAGAGCTACATCTAATTTCTTCTTGAAATCACACACTTTGGCCTCAAATATAGCTTTGAAATAGCCTACTGATGCTTTTTCACTATGAACTCTTATACAAAAAATTGGTAGTTTGAGGAGAAGCAGATAACACGAGGAAATTAGGAAATATTTGGTGAAAAATATAATAATAATGCTTCATTATTGTATTTAAGTCATGCTCCCAAAGTACAACTAGGAACTTGATTTAAATATAACAGTAGCTGGTGAAGTTTCCCAGGACCCAGGAACCTGACAGCAAAATATTGGACAGGAGCAGCATGTTTCAGAAGCAGGTTCTGAATATACTCCTTCTCTGCATCTCCAGACAAACCTTTACTTCCAATCATATTCTGTTTCTGGACTGTGCTACAATTGTGGCCAATCATCCCAAAACCCAATTTCCAGCCTTTCCTACAATCTGCCATAAACACCCAATTGACAGCTGCCTGAAATATGCCAGCACCCCCACCCTGAACTGATGGCTGACCTATGATTGCTGACCATCCACTCCTTCCTCACCTCCTCACAAATATTAGGGCCAATATTTCACAACTCTATAGAATGCTTTGTACAATACATTTTGGGAATGATCATTGAAATCATTAAGGCTTGTAATTTTCTGTTTAATTATTTCAGAACCTGCTTGATGACTTTATGAGTAGCTGTTTTAGTAAAATGATTTCTTCACGGCATGCTTTACAACTTTTACAGAGGTACGTTTTAGAATGAATATTTTATTATGAACAAAATATAAATTGTGAAAATGATTGGCTTCATATTTTCAGATGAACTCCTGGGATTATTATAGGTGCAAAGGTTATCATGTTTGTGCTTACATTTTCATGAAGGAAAAAATTATTTAGGCCCCAGGGACCAGTCTTTCCCTGACTCAGGATAGTATTTCATTTTGAAAAGTCAGTGTGTGGCTAACTCAATGAAAATATTTTACAACTTTTATAAAATATTGACCATAAATGTCTGCATCAATGATCAGACTACTGATGCCGTTTTAGCTGCTTGTTATCTTTTGGGGTTTTTTAATTAAATATTTTCTTAGATTCACTGTCTTTCGCCTTTCTATTGCTTCTTATCTGGAGTGTCCCTACCTGCCCAAGATCAATGCGATGAGATTCAGGGATCTTAATAGTAAATCGTAATGATTAATGTTCATACATCACAAGACTCTAACCTTTATCTGCCTCATTACACCCATTGTTAAATATAATATTGGTTGTAGGACATAGTTTTAGAAAATCTTTGCAGAACAATCTCCTGGGCCCTGCCAATCTGACCCAGCGATACTCCAGGCCAGCCTCTCTTAGTTCCCCTTCTTCAAGAATTGCCTGTAACCCCAGCAGTGGCCATGCCCCAACCTGGCACTGCAGGGGTTAATGGACCTGTTGGCCAATGCAGTTGGCAGGATTTACTCTCCAGGTTGGGATGGAAGTCTCACCCTGTTAAATGGTTGTGGAGCAGACAGTTTTTCTATGGGCAGGCTGTATCTAACCCCCACCGACTATGGCAAGGTCTGCAAGACATAACAGGCTACAAGATGGAGGCATGTAAAATCGCTGGCTCCAACGCACCCCTCCCTGATGAGCTCAATGCATTCTACACCCGTTTTGAGCAAGAGGTCAGCGAGAGCATGCACTCCACCCTGGAAGCCCTGGATGAACCTGTATGTGGGGGTCTCCATTGCAGATGTCAGAGCAGCTTTCTTGAATGTCAACCCACAGAAAGTAACTGGTCCAGATGGGGTACCCGGACGTGCACTTAGATCCTGCATGGATCAGCTGGTGGAGGTGTTCGCAGACATCTTCAACCTCTCTTTACAACAATCTGAGGTCCCTATCTGCTTCAAGAAGACGACCATCATCCCGGCACCTAAGAAAAACCAAGCAGCGTGCCTTAATGACTATCGGCCAGTGGCTCTGACATCCATCATTATGAAGTGCTTCGAAAGATTAGTCATGGCATGAATCACTTCAAGCCTCCCAGACTGCCTGCATCCATTACAGTTTGCGTACTGCCGCAACAGGTCCACAGCAGACTCAACCCTGGAACACCTAGATAAGAAGGACACCTACGTCAGACTCCTATTTATTGACTACAGCTCAGCCTTCAATACTATTATTCCTATGAAACTCATCTCCCAAGTGGCCTGGGCCTCGGCACCTCCCTCTGCGACTGGATCCTGAACTTCTTAATTCACAGACCACAATCAGTAAGAATAGGCAACAACACCTCCTCCACGATCATCCTCAAACCGGTGCTCCACAAGGCCATGTTCTCAGCCCCCTACTATACTCCTTATGCACCTATGACTGTGTGGCCAAATTCCCCTCCAATTCAATTTTCAAGTTTGCTGACGATACCACCGTAATGCGTCGGATCTCAAACAATGACAAGACAGAATACAGGAATGAGATAGAGAATCTGGTGAACTGGTGCGGCAACAGTAATCTCTCCCTCAATGTCAACAAAACGAAGGAGATTGTCACCGACTTCAGGAAGCGTAAAGGGGAACATGCCCCTGTCTACATCAATGGGGACAAAGTAGAAAAGGTCGAGAGCTTCACGTTTTTAGGTGTTCAGATCACCAACAACCTGCCCTGGTCTCGTCATGCCGACACTATAGTTAAGAAAGCCCACCAACGCCTCTACTTTCTCAGAAGACTAAGGACATTTGGCATGTCAGCTACGACTCTCACCAACCTTTACAAAGGCACCATAAAAAGCATTATTTCTGTATTGCATCGCAGCTTGGTATGGCTCCTGCTCTGCCCAAGACCGCATGGAACTACAAAAGGTTGTGAATGTAGCTCAATTCATCACACAAACCAGCCTCCCATCCATTGACTCTGTCTATACTTCCCGCTGCCTCGGCAAAGCAGCCAGCATAATTAAGGACCCCACGCACCTGGACATTCTCTCTTCCATCTTCTTCCTTCGGGAAAAAGATACATAATTCTGAGGTCACGTACCAACCAACTCAAGAACAGCTTCTTCCCTGCTGCTGTCAGATTTTTGAATGGACTTACCTTACATTAAGTTGATCTTTCTCTGCACCCGAGCTATGAATGTAACACTACATTCTGCACTCTCTCGTTTCCTTCTCTTTGAACGGTATGTTTTGTCTGTATAGAGCGCAAGAAACAATACTTTTCACTGTATGTTAATACATGTGACAATAATAAATCAAATCAAATCAAATCAAATCTATAATCCAGTTCTATGTTTCTGACATGTGATTATCTGTGTAGTCTAATCCAAATAAAACTTCAGATCCTTCATTAAAACCACTCTAACTTTGACATGCTTGCATAATCTCTTCATTTATACATTCCATCACTGCACAGCTGCTCCATGGAGGCCAACACGTATCTCCCAGACAAACTTTAATTCCTTTACTGTTTCTTAATTCTACCCATAAATTGTCCACTGCTTGCCTGCCATATCATTGAAGAACTTTCACTCTTAACACCAAGACTCCCCTTCAACAGCTTTCCTTTCTCTCCAGTAGAAGATGACACACTTCTCAGTACTGACTCTTGGAGCCATTTCATAGTAATGTCAAAGTCTCAAAATTGAATTTGCACCTGCAATTCATTTAATTTGGTCTTTGTACATGATGAGCTTATAGAAAGAATGCATATTTGGATTCCAAAATCTAGAACAGGTTTATTGAACATCTTTACATGTGGTGCCGAATTTAATTTTTCCCAGGCTAGGACGGCTGATTCACAAATTTCAGACGAATAAAGAATGGCATCATATGAATCATCTATTATTTTTTAAAATGACATATGAAAAGAAACAAGTGGCTAAGGGAAAGAAAGTCATACTGATAAATTAACAATTATAAGAAGATGAATAAATAAAGATAAACATTAGAGTCTGAAAGAGTGAGTGTACATATCCACCTCCCTCCCAGGCCGTGATCTTACTGGCCAGCCTCACCTGCCGGGCACGAACTGGTTAGGCCTCTTCCTGGCTCAGTTTTGCTGGCAAGATTGTTTTTCACCCTTCTTTGCAAAGGATTGACTTCATTTCAATGCTATCAGCGCACCCAAGAAGGAATGTTCTACCCGCTGAAGCCACTGAAGCCCCCTGGGCAGAGGCAGGCAGTGCCCATGGAGCAGGGACGGGCAGTGCAGTGCCCATACGGCAGTGCCAGTATGCCACCCTATCACTGCCCCAGCACCCTGGCTATGCGCACCGAACACCGGGCAGTGCCAAGGGAGCAGGGCCTGAGGGGAGAGTGAGGCATGAGGGCAGAGGTGGGGCCTGAAGGGAGCAGGGTCATGATGGGGCACGGCCTTGATTGGGGAAGGGAAGGATTGGTATAGGCGAGGGTGACGATCAGGGTTTGGGGATCAGGATTGTCCGAGGCCGTGATTGAGGGGGGATGGGGATCAGGGGTTACTCTGCATCGGGGGAAGTAGGAGTTGGCTGGTCGGCGATCGGGGTGGTGGGGATGAGGATTAACACCATCAGGATGGAAAACAGGGGGGGAGGGGGGGGGGGCGGTCTGGATTGGCCAGAGCGGTGATCGGGGGGGTGGCGGGTGTGGAGATTGGCAATGTCCAGGGTGGCGATCGGGGGAAGAATGGTTGAGATCGGTTGTGGCAGTGATCCGGAGAGTGAGGGGCAATGTCCAGGGAAGTGATCATGGGAGGGGTGGGGAGGGGTGGGGAGGGAAGGGGGGCGTGAGGGTTGGTGGGGGGGATGAGGTGACATCTCCCAGTGCACTCGCCAGCTTCCCAACAAGAATAGGCTCAGCGCCTCCCCCTGACGAGAATCACATCTGGGCTGTTTTTTAAGTAATATATGATTGTATCTCTGAACTTGCCCAAAACATTGGTGCAATTCTCTGCCATTTTTACACTTGTACCGGCACTTAGAATATTTTTGTTAAGGTCACCCATCAGAATTTTGTTTGTAAGATTGCACCCTTCGAATATTTTTGGGAAAATTCCACCCCCCGTCTCAAGGTTCTACATCAGTTCCACTCACCAATGTGGTGGAGATCCCCGCATTGGACTGGGGTGGGCACAGTGAGGCGTCGCACAACACCAGTTTAAAGTCTAACAGGTTTATTTGGAATCACGAGCTTCCGAACTGCTGCTCCTTCATCAGGTGAATGGAATCACAAGCTTTTGGAGCACTGCTCCTTCATCGCTCACCTGATGATGGAGCAACACTCCAAAAGCTTGTGATTCCAAATAAAACTGTTGGACTTTAACCTGGTGTTATGAGACTTCTCACCAGTGTGAGAATGGGTGAGAATGCCTGTTTGTATATGGGGATGAGCCTGAATTAATACCCTGAGACTGGGAATGAGGCAAGTGGGAAGGTGATGGCATAGTGCTTTTGTCACTCGACGAGCGATCCAGGGTAATGTCCTGGGGACCTGGGTTCAAATCCCACCATGGCAAAGTTCAATCTGGAATATTGTAAAATCCATCCAGTTCACTACTTCCTTTAGGGAAGGAGATCTGCGATCCTTACCTGGTCTGGTCTGGCCTACATGTGACTCCATATCCACAGTGACTCAATCTCACATCATACGTACTCAATCATGCACACACACACACACGCACAGACACACACACGCGCGCGCGTACACAAATTCATTCTCACACTCAACTGGGAGGGTGAGAAGTGAGGAGAATGCAGAGATGCTTCAGTGTGATTTGGACAAGCTGAGTGAGTGCAAATGCCTGGCAGATGCAGTATAATGTGGATAAATGTGAAGGTAGTGACGAAGACAAATGGTATGTTTGGCCTTCACGGCGAGAGGATTTGAGTGCAGGAACAAGGATGTCTTGCTGCAATTATATTAGGGCCTTGGTGAGGCCACACTTGGAATATCGTGCGCAGGTAGGTAGGGGGGAGGTGATGGCCTGGTGATATTATCGCTAAACTATTAATTCAGGAACTCAGCTAATGTTCTGGGGACCCAGATTCGAATCCTGCCATGGCAGATGGTGGAATTTGAATTCAGTAAAAATCTGAAATTAAGAATCTACTGGTGACCATGAAACCATTGTTGATATCAGAAAAATCCATCTGGTTCACAAATGTCCTTTTGAGAAGGAAACCTGCCATCCTTACCTGGTCTGGCCCACATGTGAGTCCAGAGCCCTAGCAATGTGGTTGACTCTCAACTGCCCTCGGGCAACTCGGGATAGATGGGCAATAAATGCTGGCCAGCCAGCGATGTCCATATCCCACGAATGCATAAAAAATAAAGGATTGATCTCCTTACCTGAGGAAAAATGTTCCTATAGAAGGAGAGCAACGGAGATTTACGAGACTGATTCCTGGAATGGCGGGACTGATGTATGAGGAGAGATTGAGTCACTAAGTATTATATTCACTGGAATTCGGAAGAATGAGGGGGGAATCGCATAGAAGCCTATTCGAACATGTCTAGACAGGCTTAGCCACATTATAGCAAGTGTAATATAAGCCCCAAAAGAGCTAGCAGAAAATAGAGGAGCAAATGTGCAGACAGTTCACAGAAGTGTTCAAGAGTAATAATCGGGTAATTATACCAGGGGGATTTCAACTTTCCCAACATAAATCGGGATAGTCAAAGTGTTAAGAGGGGGTGGATTTCTTGAAATGTATCCGGAGTAGTTTTTGGTATCAAAATGTAGAAGGCCCAATAAGGCATGGCGCAGTCCTGGATCTGGTTCTGAGGAACGAAGCCGGACAAATGTTCAATGTGGCAGTGGGGGAGCGTTTTAACAATAGCGACTCCAACATAATACAGTTCAAATTTATTTTAAACAAGGAGAAAGATGACCTGCAAAAGCTGATTTTGGATTGGGAGAAGGCAGATATTATTAAAATAAAGCAGGATCTGGCCAAAGTCAACCGGGAATAGTTACTTTTCGCTAAGTCTACAGCGGAGCAATGGGGGCATTCAAAACAGAGCTGGGAAGAGTACAGGTTCAACATGTCCCTTTAGGAGGAAATGTTGGGACAATAAGTTAAGGGAACCCTGGATGTCGAGGACAATTCAAGACTGGATGAGGAAGAAGAGGGATGAGGGAAGACTTTTAGCAATTCCAAAGGGAATAGTTCAGCTGCAGCCGTCAAGGAATATAGGAAGTACAAGAAGAAACTTAAGAAAAGTAATTAGAAAAGCCAAAAGGGGGCATGAAAAAAGACTTGCAAAAAGGATTAAGGAGAATCCTCGAATATTTTATAAATACATTAAAAGGAAGAAGTTAACCTGGGAAAGAGTAGGGCCCAGTAGGAACCAAAGGACTATCTGTGTGTGAAGCCGCAGGATTTTGGAAAAGGAGAATGTCGGTACAGGATACAGGAAAGGGGACTGTGGACTACTTGCATGGTTTTACATATGAAATGGGGAGGTATTGGAGGTTCTGACAGGCATAAAAACAGACATATCTCCTGACCCCGATGAATAGCATTCCAGGCTGCTGTGGGAGGTGGGCAGTAATTGCAGGGGCTTGGATACAAATTTTTAATTCCTCTCTGGGTTAAGTGCCAGAGGACTGGAGGACAGCTAATGTGATTCCACTTTTCAAGAGGGGTGGGAGAGATAAACCGGGAAATTATAGATCGGTGAGTCTCATGTTAGTGGTAGGGAAACTATTGGAGAAAATTCTAAAGGAGAAAATTAATATCCAGTTGGAAAGGCATTGGTTAATTAGGGATAGTCAGCATGGCTTTGACAGAGGGAGGTCATGCCTTACAAATTTGTCCGAAGTTTTCAAAAATGTGGTCAAGTGTGTGGATGAGGAAAGTTCAATTGGTGTAGTTTATTTGGATTTCAGCAAAGTCCCACATGGAGACTGCTCGAGAAAGCTAGAGCACATGGAATTCAGGGAAATTTGGCGAGATGGATCAGAAACTGGCTGATTAATTGTGTGGCTTTTGCTACCAAATAAACCTGTTGGACTTTAACCTGGTGTTGTTAAACTTCTTACTGTTATTAATAGAACACAGAAGGTAGGGGTAAAGCCTGTTTGAGTGACTGGAGGCTGATTTCCAGCAGTGTGCCACAAGGATCAGTAGTGGGACCCTTATTGTTTGTTAGATACATAAATGATATAGAAGAAAATGTGGGGGGAATGTTCCCAGGAGCAGGCTGAGGGTAAGAGAGTTGGTTTTCTGACTTTAATTAATTATTTATTTTTTCAGTTAATTTTGGGTTTAAAATCGGAGGTTTTTTTCAAAACCGGAAGTAGGGCCAGGAGATGCCTGGGGAAGTTTTTGGAGGGTTTAAAAGTGCACCAAAGTATACAGCGGGCAGCATCGTAGTGGGCAGCAGAGTGAGTGGGAAGTTGAGTGAGCTGCCAGGGCTTTGGCTCACAGGGCTTGGACGAGCAGGGGTGAGTTTTTGTTTCCTTACATTCTTATTAACTTTTCACTGTCTAACTTGACATAAAGTGT
This sequence comes from Mustelus asterias, assembly GCF_964213995.1. Classification (NCBI taxonomy): domain Eukaryota; kingdom Metazoa; phylum Chordata; class Chondrichthyes; order Carcharhiniformes; family Triakidae; genus Mustelus; species Mustelus asterias. Next base: position 8,705,125 of record NC_135805.1, read on the forward strand.
CCAGTATGAGTGTGAAACCAGTGTGTTGTTCCCAGTGTAGGATGTGGGAGGTCCTGGAGGCATCTGGCCTCCCGGACATCCACATCTGTGAGGGGTGTGTCGAGCTGCGGTTCCTGAGGGACCGTGTTAGGGAGCTGGAACTGCAGCTCGAGGATCTTAGGCTGATGAGGGAGAATGAGGAGTGATAGACAAGAGCTATCATCAGGTGGTCACACCAGGGCCACGGGAGGAGGCCAAGTGGGTGACGGCCAGGAAGGGTAAGGCTAGGGTGGTTGAGAGCACCCCGGTGGATTTGCCCCTGCACAACAAGTACTCCTGCTTGAGTACTGCTGGGGGGGACAGCCCGCCTGGGGGAAGCAGCAGTGGCCGTGTCTCCGCAGTGGAGTCCAGCCCTGTAACTCAGAGGGCTAAGGAAAAGAGGAGGAAGGCGGTATTAATCGGGGACTCGATGGTGAAGGGGACAGACAGGTGTTTCTGCGGAGGTAGGCGGGATTCTCGCATGGTGGTCTGCCTCCCTGGGGCCGGGATCCAGGATGTCGCTAGTCGCGTCCCGGAAATCCTGAGGTGGGAGGGAGAGGAGCCTGAGGTAGCGGTACATATTGGTACCGCTGATGTGGGTAGGAAGGGAGAAGGGGTCATGAAAAGGGAGTACAGGGAATTAGGGAGACAGCTGAGAAAGAGGAAAGCAAAGGTAGTAATCTCAGGATTACTGCCTGTGCCACGGGAAGGTGAGGGCAGGAATGGAGTGAGGTGGAAGATGAATGTGTGGCTGAGGGACTGGTGCAGGGGGCAGGGATTCAGGTTCCTGGACCATTGGGACCTCTTTAGGGGCAGGGGTGATCTGTATACAAAAAACGGGTGGAACTTGAATCACAAGGGGACCAACATCCTGGCCGGTAGGTTGGCTAAGGCTACTGGGGAGAATTTAAACTAGATAGGTTGGGGGGAGGGGAGCTAGAAGAGTTGACTAGGATCAAGGAACTAATTGATGGGGGGGAGGATGCAGGGGTAAGGGGAATTACAAAATTAATGGTAGAGGAGAGGGTGCAAGTGAATGAAGGCGGTAATTTAGATAAGGGAGTAGAGGGAGAGGGTGTTCGCGACTCATCAAAGCGGGTCCAGATAAAAGCTGGAATAAGGACACTTTGCCTGAATGCACGAAGCATTCGGAACAAGGTAAATGAGTTGATGGTGCAAATCAGCACAAGTGGGTACGATCTAGTGGCCATTACAGAAACGTGGCTGAAAGGTGACCAGGACTGGGAGATGAATATCCAGGGGTATCAGGCGTTTAGGAAGAAAAGACAGGAAGGAAAAGGTGGTGGGGTCGCGCTATTAATAAGAGATAATATCAGGGTAGTACTGAGGGATGACATAGGCTCTGAGGAACAAAACGTGGAATCATTATGGGTAGAGATGAGGAATAGTAGAGGGAGAAAGACACTAGTAGGTGTGGTATATAGGCCCCCAAATAATAATGTTGAGGTAGGGAGGGCTATAAACAAGCAGATAAGGGATGCGTGTAAAAACGGAACGGCAATAATCATGGGGGACTTCAACATGCACATTGACTGGCAGACTCAAGTCGGTAAGGGTGGAATGGAGGAAGAGTTCTTAGAATGCTGTCGGGATAGTTTCCTTGAACAGCATGTTACGGAACCGACGAGGGAACGAGCTATTTTGGATCTGGTATTGTGTAACGAGGTAGGTAGAATTAAGGAACTTATTGTGAAGGACCCTCTTGGGTCTAGTGACCACAATATGGTCGAATTTCTGATTCAGATGGAAGAGGAGAAAGTTTGGTCCCAAACCAGTGTCCTCTGTTTGAACAGAGGGAAATATGATAGGATGAGGGATGAATTGGCTAAGGTAGACTGGGAGAGCAGGCTGGCAGGTAGGATAGCTGAGGAACAGTGGAGGATTTTTAAGGAGATCCTTTTCAGTTCTCAGCAAAAATATATTCCAGCAAAAAACAAGGATTGTAAGAAAAGGGAGAACCAGCCGTGGATAACGAAGGAAATAAAGGAGAGTATTAAAATAAAAACAGCTGCGTACAGAGTGGCCAAAAATAGTGGAGAAACAAGTGATTGGGAAAAATTTAAGAAACAACAAAGAGAGACTAAGAAAGCGATAAAGAAAGGAAGGATAGACTATGAAGCTAGGCTAGCAACTAATATAAAAAATGATAGTAAAAGTTTTTATAAATATATAAAAAGGAATAGAGTGGCTAGAGTGAATGTTGGACCCTTGGAGGACGAGAGGGGGGAGCTAATAGTGGGAAATGAGGATATGGCTGAGTCTTTAAATAAGTTTTTTGTGTCGGTCTTCACGGTGGAGGACACAAATAGTTTGCCAAATATTAACGATAGAGGGTTGGCAGCAGGAGAAATACTTAATACAATTAATGTTACCAGAGAGGCAGTGCTGGGTAGACTAATGGGACTGAAGGTGGACAAGTCCCCGGGTCCGGATGGAATGCATCCCAGGGTATTGAAAGAAATGTCAGAGGTAATAGTGGATGCGTTAGTGATTATTTATCAAAACTCGTTGCATTCTGGGGTAGTGCCGGTTGATTGGAAAACGGCTAATGTTACGCCGCTGTTTAAAAAAGGAAGGAGACAAAAGGCGGGTAACTATAGGCCGGTCAGCTTAACGTCTGTAGTAGGGAAAATGCTGGAATCCATTATTAAAGAGGAGATAGCAGGGCATCTGGATAGAAATGGTTCGATCAATCAGACGCAGCATGGATTCATGAGGGGAAAGTCGTGCTTGACGAACATGTTGGATTTTTATGAAGATGTGACTAGGGCGGTTGATGGAAGAGAACCGGTGGATGCGGTGTTTTTGGATTTCCAAAAGGCGTTTGATAAGGTGCCCCATAAAAGGCTGCTGAAGAAGATTAGGGCACACGGAGTTGGGGGTAGTGTGTTAAAGTGGATTGGGGACTGGCTATCCGACAGGAAGCAAAGAGTCGGAATAAATGGGTGTTTTTCCGGTTGGAGGAAGGTAACTAGTGGCGTGCCGCAGGGATCGGTACTCGGGCCGCAACTGTTTACCATTTATATAGATGATCTGGAGGAGGGGACGGAGTGTAGGGTAACGAAGTTTGCAGACGACACAAAGATAAGTGGAAAAGTGAATCGTGTGGAGGACGGAGAAGATCTGCAGAGAGATTTGGACAGGCTGAGTGAGTGGGCGAGGATATGGCAAATGGAGTATAACGTTGAGAAATGCGAGGTTATACACTTTGGAGGAAATAATAACAAATGGGATTACTATCTCAATGGAAACAAATTAAAACATGCTACCGTGCAAAGGGACCTGGGGGTCCTTGTGGATGAGACGCAAAAGCCCAGTCTGCAGGTACAACAGGTGATCAAGAAGGCAAATGGGATGTTGGCCTATATTGCGAGGGGGATAGAATATAAAAGCAGGGATGTCTTGATGCACCTGTACAGGGCATTGGTGAGGCCGCAGCTGGAATACTGTGTGCAGTATTGGTCCCCTTATATGAGGAAGGATATATTGGCATTGGAGGGAGTGCAGAGAAGGTTCACCAGGTTGATACCGGAGATGAGGGGTTTGGATTATGAGGAGAGGCTGAGGAGATTGGGTTTGTACTCGTTGGAGTTTAGAAGGATGAGGGGGGATCTTATGGAGACTTATAAGATAATGCGGGGGCTGGATAGGGTGGAGGCGGAGAGATTCTTTCCACTTAGTAAGGAAGTTAAAACTAGAGGACACAGCCTCAAAATAAAGGGGGGTCGGTTTAAGACAGAGTTGAGGAGGAACTTCTTCTCCCAGGAGGCTACCTCGCTGAATATGTTTAAAGCGCGGATGGATGGATTCCTGATCGGTAAGGGAATTAAGGGTTATGGGGATCAGGCGGGTAAGTGGTACTGATCCACGTCAGATCAGCCATGATCTTATTGAATGGCGGGGCAGGCTCGAGGGGCTGGATGGCCTACTCCTGCTCCTATTTCTTATGTTCTTATGTTCTTAAGGCAATTTGCAGATGACATGAAGATTGTGAGAGTGGTTCATAGAGAAGAAGATGGTTGTAGGTTACAGGATAGATAGGTTTGTCAGATTGGCAGAGCAATGGCAGTAAACCTGATAAGTACGAGATTATGCACTTTGGAAGAAAAACAAGATGAGGGAGTATTTAATTTCTAAAGAGATTTAATTTCTGAGAGAGGCAGGGGAGGAAATTACTGGGGCCTTGAGAGAAATCTTTGTATCCTCACTGGCTACAGGGGAGGTCCCAGAAAATTGGAGAATAGCCACTGTTGTACCTTTTTTTAAGAAGAGTAGCAAGGATAATCCAGGCAATTATAGGCCAGTGAGCTTTATGTCAGTGGTAGGGAAATTATTGGAGAGGATTCTTCGAGACAGGATTTACTCCCACTTGGAATTAAGTGGACGTATGAGCGAGAGGCAACATGGTTTTGTGAAGGGGAGGTTGTGTCTCACGAACTTGATCGAGTTTTTTGAGGAAGTGACGAAGATGATTGATGAGGGTAGGGCAGTGGACTTCATGGACTTCAGTAAGGCCTTTGACAAGGTCCCTCATGGCAGTCTGGTACAGAAGATGAAGTCACATGGGATCAGAGGTGAGCTGGCAAGATGGATGCAAAACTGGCTCGATTAAAGAAGTCATGATGTGGAGATGCCGGCGTTGGACTGGGGTAAACACAGTAAGAAGTTTAACAACACCAGGTTAAAGTCCAACAGGTTTATTTGGTAGCAAAAGCCACACAAGCCTTCGGAGCTCTAAGCCCCTTCTTCAGGTGAGTGGGAATTCTGTTCACAAACAGAGCATATAAAGACACAGACTCAATTTACATGAATAATGGTTGGAATGCGAATACTTACAACTAATCAAGTCTTTAAGAAACAAAACAATGTGAGTGGAGAGAGCATCAAGACAGGCTCAAAAGATGTGCACTTTGGAAGGACAAATCAAAGTAGAACGTACAGGGTAAATGGTAGGACTCTGAAGAGTGCAGTTGAACAGAGGGATCTGGGAATACAGGTACAGAATTCCCTAAAAGTGACGTCACAGGTGGATAGGGTCGTAAAGAGTGCCTTTGGTACATTGGCCTTTATAAATCGGAGTATCGAGTATAAAAGTTGGAGTGTTATGGTAAGGTTATATAAGGCATTGGTGAGGCCGAATTTGGAGTATTGTGTACAGTTTTGGTCACCTAGTTACAAGAAGGATGTAAATAAGATTGAAAGAGTGCAGAGAAGGTTCACAAGGATGTTGCCGGGACTTGAGAAGCTGAGTTACAGGGAGAGATTGAATAGGTTGGGACTTTATTCCCTGGAGCGTAGAAGATTGAGGGGAGATTTGATAGAGGTGTATAAGATTTTGATGGGTATAGATAGAGTGAATGCAAGCAGGCTTTTTCCGCTGAGGCTAGGGGAGAAAAAAACCAGAGGGCATGGGTTAAGTGTGAAAGGAGAAAAGTTTAAAGGGAATATTAGGGGGGGCTTCTTCACGCAGAGAGTGGTGGGAGTGTGGAATGGGCTGCCGGATAAAGTGGTAAATGCGGGGTCACTTTTAACATTTAAGAAAAACTTGGACGGGTTCATGGATGAGAGTGGTGTGGAGGGATATGGTCCAAGTGCAGGTCAGTGGGACTAGGCATAAAATGGTTCGGCACAGACAAGAAGGGCCAAAAGGCCTGTTTCTGAGCTGTAATTTTCTATGGTTCTATGGTTCTATGTGTATTGTCTCCAGACAAGACAGCCAGTGAAACTCTGCAGGTCCACGCAACTGTGGGGGTTACAAATAGTGTGACATGAACCCAATATCCCGGTTGAGGCCGTCCTCGTGTGTGCGGAACTTGGCTATCAGTTTCTGTTCAGCGACTCTGCGCTGTCGTGTGTCGCGAAGGCCGCCTTGGAGAACGCTTACCCGAATATCAGAGGCCGAATGCCCGTGACCGCTGAAGTGCTCCCCAACAGGAAGAGAACAGTCTTGCCTGGTGATTGTCGAGCGGTGTTCATTCATCCGTTGTCGCAGCGTCTGCATAGTTTCCCCAATGTACCATGCCTCGGGACATCCTTTCTTGCAGCGTATCAGGTAGACAACGTTGGCCGAGTTGCAAGAGTATGCACCGTGTACCTGGTGGATGGTGTTCTCACGTGAGATGATGGCATCTGTGTCGATGATCCGGCACGTCTTGCAGAGGTTGCTGTGGCAGGGTTGTGTGGTGTCATGGTCAATGTTCTCCTGAAGGCTGGGTAGTTTGCTGCGGACAATGGTCTGTTTGAGGTTGTGCGGTTGTTTGAAGGCAAGAAGTGGGGGTGTGGGGATGGCCTTGGCGAGATGTTCGTCTTCATCAATGACATGTTGAAGGCTCCCGAGGAGATGCCGTAGCTTCTCCGCTCTGGTGAAGTACTGGACAACGAAGGGTACTCTGTCCACTGTGTCCCATATTTGTCTTCTGAGGAGGTCGGTGCGGCTTTTCGCTGTGGCGCGTTGGAACTGTTGATCAATGAGTCGAGCGCCATATCCTGTTCTTATGAGGGCATCTTTCAGCGTCTGGAGGTGTCTGTTGCGATCCTCCTCATCCGAGCAGATCCTGTGTATACGGAGGGCTTGTCCATAGGGGATGGCTTCTTTAACGTGTTTAGGGTGGAAGCTGGAGAAGTGGAGCATCGTGAAGTTATCCGTGGGCTTGCGGTACAGTGAGGTGTTGAGGTGACCGTCCTTAATGGAGATGCGTGTTTCCAAGAATGCAACCGATTCCGGAGAGTGGTCTATGGTGAGTCTGATGGTGGGATGGAACTTGTTGATGTCATCATAGAGTTGTTTCAGTGATTGTTCACCATGAGTCCAAAGGAAGAAAATGTCATCGATGTATCTAGTGTATAGCATCGGTTGAAGGTCCCGTGCGGTGAAGAAGTCTTGTTCGAACCTGTGCATGAAGATGTTGGCATATTGAGGTGCGAATTTGGTCCCCATGGCTGTTCCGTGTGTCTGGATGAAGAACTGGTTGTTGAAGGTGAAGATATTGTGGTCCAGGATGAAGCGGATGAGATGTAAAATTGCATCTGGAAACTGGCAGTTGTTGGCGCTGAGCACTGAGGCCGTTGCAGCAATGCCATCGCCATGGGGGATGCTGGTGTAGAGTGCCGAGACATCCATTGTGACGAGGAGCGCTCCTGGTTCAACTGCTCCATGTGTGCCGAGTTTCTGTAGGAAGTCCGTCGTGTCGCGACGAAAGCTGGGGGTTCTTTGTACAATGGGTTTCAGGATGCCCTCGACATAGCCGGAGAGGTTCTCGCACAGGGTCCCATTGCCCAATACGATGGGACGGCCGGGTGTGTTTGCCTTGTGTATCTTCGGCAGGCAGTGGAGATCTCCAACACGGGGAGTACGTGGGATGAGAGCACGGAGGGTGTTCTGAAGGTCCGGATCAAAGGTTTTGATCAGAGTGTTGAGTTGACGGGTGTGTTCTTTGGTCGGATCTGCAGGTAACTGTCTGTAGTGTTCCTCGTTGTTTAGTTGTCGGTACACTTCTTTGCAGTAATCCGTTCTGTTCAGTATGACGATGGCCCCTCCTTTGTCTGCTGGTTTGATGACAATGTTGCGGTTGGTCTTGAGAGCGTGGATGGCGTTACGTTGTGCTTGGGTGATGTTCGGGGCTGTCTTGTGAGTGCGGCTGATGAATTTGGTGTTGACGCACCTCCTGACGGCTTGGGCATACATGTCAAGTCGAGGGCAGCGGCCTTCCGGAGGAGTCCAATTCGACTCTTTCCTCTTCGGATGCACTGCGGATCTCTCTGTCGGCTGTTCCGGTTCATTGGCTGTCTCATTGTGTTCGTTGTTGGCCTCTTGAGGTACAGCGCAACCACCTCATACACCAACTCTACAGCACAACCTATAACACAGACTACGCTGAGAGACTTTGCCGTCGCACCTCTCTCACCCTCCTCAACCACCTCATACACCAACTCTACAGCAAACGCCGCAGCCTGGAAACCAAGATAGAGTCCATATTCTCAACTTGCGTTCAGGATGCAGACCAGCTGCGAAACTCTCCCAAGCAGACGAGACAAAGGAACTACACCATCTACATGCACACCAAGAACAGGAAACTTGAGAAACTCGGCATCACCACCAGCAGCAACCAAGCCTCCCCCGGTACCACAGTAGAAACCAGTACCACTGCAGGGAAGTCCATTGTCAACTTGTCTGACTACTGTAAGGAATAATCATTAAGACAACATATATTGGAAGGAATAATTATTAGGACAAGTAGGAGATAATAATTAACATAGAAGAGATAATCACTACTTGAGAAGCTCTCATATATCACATATCTTATTAAGAAGCTGAAAGTAATTTCTTAAATAAACGTGAGAAAGTCAGACAACGGGAAAAAAGACTTGGCATAGCAGGATGCCCTACAATGGTTGAACAAGCAACAACCTTGGCTGATTAGACAATAAACTTCAGATAAGAAGGCAAGATGTAACCACAGTGATATCATAGCACATTCATTAGTGACCAATCAGAAAGAAGGCAGATAACGTAGGTCTAGTAAACCATGGTGGCTAACGAAAAGTGGCCTTGGGGTCTGCGACAAAAAAACCTTGACTGTAAGATAAGAATGATGAAATATGAAGCTAAATGTGGATAAAAAGGACTGTGAGAGCACTGGTTTTTTGGATTCATCTGGGAATCCCGGCTTTATTGAAATGTACTAGCTAATAAAGCCTTGCTGCCTGGAAGATCAAGACTCAGACTCTCTATTCTGATTGATGAATTCTTCTTGCCGTCCACGGGGAACCACGGCAAATTTGGCGCTTGCGAGCAGGGCAGAGTTGAGGTCGTCCGGTGACTCAACCCCGGAGGGATCGAGAGAGACGGTGGTCCGACCGGAACCGAGAAGTCCCCAGCCGGCCTTCTGTCAACAAGGTAAGCAGACTTGCATGCATGTAAATCCTTGTTGTCAGAAAGGGGTTTTCGAGGCCTGGCGCACCCGGTTCTCCACTGGTCCTGGATCTCACCTGCCCAAAAGATAACCTGCATTGGTAAAGTTAAAATTGTGTAAAATATTGAGAGACTGAGTCTGATCGGAAGGGCAAATTTTGCATGTAAAAAGCACGCTTTAGTTTTATGTACTGTATTGTCCACGAATGGGTAAAAAGTGAGACGCTACAAAAACCGAACACTAATTGATGCAATTAGGTTATTCGAGCGGTTTGGAGCGGGCTTCCAGGTTACGACTTGCCCAAGGAGAGTAAGTGTAGGCAAGCCTGCCAGTCCAAACCTACCCAGGACCTCGGAGAGAGAGACGTCAGCCGAGAGGAAGGAGAGATCTAGGAGAGATTGGTCTCCTACCTGATATAGTAATTAAGGACCTACGTTGATCGCCGGAAGAAGAGAGGGGATAGGTAGTGAAATAAAGTAAAGGGGCTACAAGGAGAAGCCTGAAAAGGTTGATCTGGAATAGCGGTGTAAGCAGCTGTTGGTAAATGTGGAGTGTAAAGCAGGATCACGACAGTGATGAATCACGTAGGAATATTGCAGTAATAGATTTCTTAAGTAGTGGTGTTAACACACATTTTTTTAGAGAAGATCTAGTAAAAATAGTTGGAGGAGGTTTTAGGGAGTGGTATGAGGGTGAGAGAAATGCCCTGCTAAGAAGAATAACTGAAGTAGTTAATTTGGAGGAAGTGAATAAGGAGTGGCCATACGTAAATTGGGACGAAATAATATACAAAAATTGGACGAGTGAAGCAGTAGAAGAAACATTGACAGAATTAATAGAAGAAATCAGACCAAGTAAGGCTCTGTTGGAAATCAGTGAGCAAGTGGAGGCATATTATCCACTAGCAGAAGAAAAAGGATTATCACCAGGAGAGGGAAGAACAGGGAAGCAAATACTGAGACCTCGGTTGGAAATACAGGTGTCAGTCAGGGAAGTGCAGTGGGAAGATAGTCCAAGGACAGAAAAAGGGAAAACAGTATATCGCATAAAAATAACAATAGTACCAAATACCAACATATCAGAAAATATTAAGCCGCAAGGCAGTGCAAAGAAACAGAACATGCCATATCAAACTAAGACACCGGTGGAAATTCTGGGAGAAAAGTACCCAGCCCTGAAAGGAGACATAGCCCATGTCTCCCAAAAATGGACCAAAAGAACAAGTAAATTAAACACACAGTGGCCAGAGGGAGGCACCTGGTGTACAGAAAGATGTGAGGATCAGAAAGGACTGGTAAAGAACTATAAACTAAGGGATAAATCACAAAAGAGAAATCAGAAAAGAAGAAAAGAATTGGAGATACTAACATTATTTGAAAAGGAAGGAAAAGAGAAAAAGCGCATATGGAAAATGCAAATGCCAGTTCAGATTCAGGAAAAGGAAAAATTGAAAGACCCAAATATAGCCCCGCCCCCTTATAAGGAAAACCAAGATTTTGCTGGGCTGTATCCAGTAATAAAGGGGACAGTGAATTTTGAGGGGGAATATGAAGAAAGGGACATGACCCGCGAACAATGGGCAAAGCAGGAGGTGGAAAGAAAGGTAAAAAGGGAAGAAGAAGGTGCTAAAGTGGAAGGAGAACTGGATAACATACGCCGTATGAGGCAAGAGTTAGAGGAAGAGTTGGTTCGGGTAAGGGTGTTAAAATGGGCAAATAGAAAAATGGAGGAAGAACAGAGTAAAAAAGGAGAGGAGGCAGTGGACAGTGAGGCAAGGTGTGAAGAGGAAGAGGGTAAGGAAGAATGGGATGAAAAATGTAAATATAGCAAGGGAAGTGCAGGAAGAAAAGGAAGCAAGACAGGGATACAATGGGTACCCCCGATGAAACTTATATGTGAAGAATTGGACGAGAAAGACTCCACCAGTTTGAGTGAGGAGGACGAAGAAAAGGTAAGAAAGTTAAGAAAGTTAAGAAAGTCAAATCGAAGAAGGAGACCACCTACCAAGTTTGGAGAAATAGAATGGGAAGACCCAAAAGCATTCCCCGTAGTTGTAAAAGGAAATAGGACACAATACATTCCGTGGGCAGGACAGGACCTACCCAATTTAATTAGTGAATTACCAAATATCATGGATGGGGCTGGGAGGTGGATTGGACAGCTGGAGGCAGGAATGGTAGGAAAAAGAATGGCCCTAGGAGATATCAAAGCTCTCCTAACAAAAGTACTGGGGATGAATCAAATGGCTGAAGTCATGAGACTTGCTGGAATTCCTACTGCAGCACTCGATCCAAGTGTGGATGGAGTGCTCATAGATGAATACCGCCCACTAATTTGGCGAGCACTAAGGGGATTGTACCCTAACCGTGTAGATCTGAAATCACTAAAAGGAGACCCACTGGGAGAGGAGGAAAATGCTGCAACATATGTTGAAAAGCAGTTAAAAAGGTGGAGAAGGGACACGGAAAGAGACATCCTGACAGACCCCCTAACTAATGCCATGTTCCGAGCAGCCATCTTGGAAGGCCTACCGGCTTCAGCTAAGTCCAGATTGGATGAAGTAGTTGGCCTGGAATCAAAAACTTACAGGGAATTTCTGGACTATGTTATCCACGCAGTAGAGAGACACCGTAAAGAGGAGAAGAATGCAGATAAACAATTAAAAGAAGTACACCGTAAGCTCCTGCAGGTGCAGTTAGAAGAAATAAAAGCTAAACAAAAGTCAAAAGAGGACCCCACCCCCAAGAAAATGGCACCCATAATAACTGAAGTGATTACTGAAGAAACCCCCAACCCAACACCAGAGAGGGGGGGAGAGGGATGTCAGCCTATTATAACCTATAACATCTCTGGTTTCCCGATGCCCATGAACCAGGGGGGATACAATCCAAATTATCAGACCACATATCTACCTCAAAATCAGAATAATTGGAACGGAAAAGGACAGGGACAGGGAAAAGCACCCTATCAGAACCAGAGGGGACAAAACCAAGGATATAATCAAGGCCCCAGGCAGGGAGGACCACCTGGCCCTCCAAGGGGTATGCTGGGGATGTGGGGAAACAGGACACATAAAGAGGAATTGTCCCCAAAACAGCTATAGACAAGGAGGTCAACAACAAATGAGTCAGCAAATGATGCAAGTGCCAACCAGTGACTGCCCAATGAGTCAGGGGCCAGTAAATCACCAGAGTTTCCTATAGGGAGGCCCAGAGAACCCCGAAATGGTAGGCCAGTATGTACAAATAACGGACACAGCAAATCAAGAACCTATAATCAATGTTAGAATAGGGGGGGTTGAGATCCCCATGATGATAGATACAGGAGCTACTTGTACGTGCATACAAGAAAAATATGCAGGACACCTACCATTGTCAGGTCAGTTTGTAAAAACTATGGGGTTCTCGGGGAAAGCAATATTGACTCAAACGACGATGCCGGTGCCTATCACCATTGGAAACAAAACCACTCATGTGCCTGTGTTAGTATGCAATAAAACACCACTGAATTTGTTAGGCCGGGATGCAATCTTAGGGTTAGGGTTAAAATTAGAGTGTACAACTCAAGGAATTAATCTGACGGGCATGTACGTAATTAGGGTAAGGGGAGAAGAGTGGGCCAATGTATATTGGCTAGGGGACATAGAAGAACAAATTAAAAAGCAGGTATGGGAAATTTGGGGGACATTTGTAGAGGCACAGATTCCAGACGCCGAATGGCCAAAAACTGAACTACATAGCACAATGATTTTTGATAAAATGCAACAGTCAGAGATACAGGAGAAGTGGAATAAAGAGGCAGGACAAGAACAGGAAATAAATTCAGACAGCATTTTAATCGGACCAGAGGGAGCAGCCCTCACAATTAGAAAGAATGAATGGGTTAGAAAATGGTTCTCAGTGCCTGAGACAGAACAACATGTTACGCTAAAGGTGAATCCTGATTACAGACCAAAGGATTTGGGACTTATGACGTTTAGGGCACAGGAACTGGAATTTATTAAAGCAAACAATGAGAATATTTGGATGTCGACTGACGGACAAATGATGAAAATATCTGTTAATGCAAGGATGACTGGAAGACCAAAAGAGGTAAAAATAGAGTTAAAAAATAAAGAAGTAGAGCAAGAATGGAGAGCAAAGTTAGAAAAAGATTTAGATTCTCTCCCTGAGGAATTGTGGTCAAAGAACGACACAGATGTAGGCAAAGTTAAAACAGCTACCCCAGTCGAAGTAAAATTGAAGCCAGGATGTCAAGGACCTTATAAACCACAATATCCAATCAAGGCAGAAGCAGTAAAAGGCATAAGAGAAACAATCAAAGGATTAGTAGACGCAGAAATATTAAAAGAAACCCGAAGTAAATGTAACACACCCTTATTACCAGTTAAAAAGGCAGATGGGGAAAAGTGGAGGTTAGTACACGACCTGAGAGCAGTTAATGAAGTAGTTGAAAATATGCCAGTAGAAGTCCCTAACCCCTACACCTTATTGACTAACATACCGTCTGAAAGCAGATGGTTTACAGTAATAGACTTATGCTCAGCGTTTTTCAGTGTGCCCTTGGCACAAGCGAGTCAGTACTTATTTGCTTTCAAGTACGAGGGAAAACAGTACACATACAATAGAATGCCACAAGGATTCAAACACTCCCCACATGTATTCAACCAAGTGTTGAGAGCAGATTTGGCAGGGATACAACTAGAAGGAACACTGATACAATATGTGGATGACTTGTTGTTGTGTACAGAAACAAAGGAACAGTGTAGGGAAGAAAGTTTAAAACTGCTGGGAAAGCTGGCGAAAGGAGGACATAAAGTGTCAAGAAAGAAATTACAGTTCTGTCAAAGAAAAGTAGAATACCTTGGAAGGGAAATAACTGTTGGACAAAAAAGAATAGCTCACCAGCAGATAGAAGCAGTATTGAAAATCCCAAAACCACAGACAGTGAGACAGATGATGACATTCTTAGGAATGACAGGATTTAGTTCAGAATGGATAGAAAACTATGCAGAAAAAACACAAGCGTTAAGGAAAATAATGAAAGAGGCCGGATGTGAGGAGTTAAAAGCGATCTTGATATGGGACAGGGAGGCCTCAGAAGCATTTGATAACGTGAAACAAGAGATGGTGCAAGCACCAGCACTGATGCTGCCTTCGTATGATAAACCCTTTGACCTTTTTGTTAGCAACAGGGAAACAGGATTCGCAACTGCTGTGTTAATGCAGGACAGCTGTAAAGGAAGAAAGAAACAAGCAATAGCTTATTATAGCACCAAGTTAGATGATGTGGCCCTGGGGTACCCTCCATGTTATCAGGGTTTGGCAGCTGCTTGGTGGGCTTACGAAAAAGCAGCTACCATCACAATGGGATATTTAATAAACATACATGTACACCACAAAGTAGCTGAATTGATTGAGCAAGGAAAATTTGTGCTGACACCTGCTAGGATCCATCATTATCGAATGCTAACCACATTCCCAGATATCACGATAATAAAGTGCAACAGAGTAAATCCAGCTGATTACATGCCATTACCTCATGAAGGAAAAGAACATAAGAACATAAGAACATAAGAAATAGGAGCAGGAATAGGCCATCTAGCCCCTCGAGCCTGCCCCGCCATTCAATAAGATCATGGCTGATCTGACGTGGATCAGTACCACTTACCCGCCTGATCCCCATAACCCTTAATTCCCTTACCGCTCAGGAATCCGTCCATCCGCGCTTTAAAGATATTCAGCGAGGTAGCCTCCACCACCTCAGTGGGCAGAGAATTCCAGAGATTCACCACCCTCTGGGAGAAGAAGTTCCTCCTCAACTCTGTCTTAAACCGACCCCCCTTTATTTTGAGGCTGTGTCCTCTAGTTTTAACTTCCTTACTAAGTGGAAAGAATCTCTCCGCCTCCACCCTATCCAGCCCCCGCATTATCTTATAAGTCTCCATAAGATCCCCCCTCATCCTTCTAAACTCCAACGAGTACAAACCCAATCTCCTCAGCCTCTCCTCATAATCCAAACCCCTCATCTCCGGTATCAACCTGGTGAACCTTCTCTGCACTCCCTCCAATGCCAATATATCCTTCCTCATATAAGGGGACCAATACTGCACACAGTATTCCAGCTGCGGCCTCACCAATGCCCTGTACAGGTGCATCAAGACATCCCTGCTTTTATATTCTATCCCCCTCGCAATATAGGCCAACATCCCATTTGCCTTCTTGATCACCTGTTGTACCTGCAGACTGGGCTTTTGCGTCTCATGCACAAGGACCCCCAGGTCCCTTTGCACGGTAGCATGTTTTAATTTGTTTCCATTGAGATAGTAATCCCATTTGTTATTATTTCCTCCAAAGTGTATAACCTCGCATTTCTCAACGTTATACTCCATTTGCCATATCCTCGCCCACTCACTCAGCCTGTCCAAATCTCTCTGCAGATCTTCTCCGTCCTCCACACGATTCACTTTTCCACTTATCTTTGTGTCGTCTGCAAACTTCGTTACCCTACACTCCGTCCCCTCCTCCAGATCATCTATATAAATGGTAAACAGTTGCGGCCCGAGTACCGATCCCTGCGGCACGCCACTAGTTACCTTCCTCCAACCGGAAAAACACCCATTTATTCCGACTCTTTGCTTCCTGTCGGATAGCCAGTCCCCAATCCACTTTAACACACTACCCCCAACTCCGTGTGCCCTAATCTTCTTCAGCAGCCTTTTATGGGGCACCTTATCAAACGCCTTTTGGAAATCCAAAAACACCGCATCCACCGGTTCTCCTCCATCAACCGCCCTCGTCACATCTTCATAAAAATCCAACATGTTCGTCAAGCACGACTTTCCCCTCATGAATCCATGCTGCGTCTGATTGATCGAACCATTTCTATCCAGATGCCCTGCTATCTCCTCTTTAATAATGGATTCCAGCATTTTCCCTACTACAGACGTTAAGCTGACCGGCCTATAGTTACCCGCCTTTTGTCTCCTTCCTTTTTTAAACAGCGGCGTAACATTAGCCGTTTTCCAATCAACCGGCACTACCCCAGAATGCAACGAGTTTTGATAAATAATCACTAACGCATCCACTATTACCTCTGACATTTCTTTCAATACCCTGGGATGCATTCCATCCGGACCCGGGGACTTGTCCACCTTCAGTCCCATTAGTCTACCCAGCACTGCCTCTCTGGTAACATTAATCGTATTAAGTATTTCTCCTGCTGCCAACCCTCTATCGTTAATATTTGGCAAACTATTTGTGTCCTCCACCGTGAAGACCGACACAAAAAACGTATTTAAAGACTCAGCCATATCCTCATTTCCCACTATTAACTCCCCCCTCTCGTCCTCCAAGGGTCCAACATTCACTCTAGCCACTCTATTCCTTTTTATATATTTATAAAAACTTTTACTATCATTTTTTATATTAATTGCTAGCCTAGCTTCATAGTCTATCCTTCCTTTCTTTATCGCTTTCTTAGTCTCTCTTTGTTGTTTCTTAAATTTTTCCCAATCACTTGTTTCTCCACTATTTTTGGCCACTCTGTACGCAGCTGTTTTTATTTTAATACTCTCCTTTATTTCCTTCGTTATCCACGGCTGGTTCTCCCTTTTCTTACAATCCTTGTTTTTTGCTGGAATATATTTTTGCTGAGAACTGAAAAGGATCTCCTTAAAAATCCTCCACTGTTCCTCAGCTATCCTACCTGCCAGCCTGCTCTCCCAGTCTACCTTAGCCAATTCATCCCTCATCCTATCATATTTCCCTCTGTTCAAACAGAGGACACTGGTTTGAGACCAAACTTTCTCCTCTTCCATCTGAATCAGAAATTCGACCATATTGTGGTCACTAGACCCAAGAGGGTCCTTCACAATAAGATCCTTAATTCTACCTACCTCGTTACACAATACCAGATCCAAAATAGCTCGTTCCCTCGTCGGTTCCGTAACATGCTGTTCAAGGAAACTATCCCGACAGCATTCTAAGAACTCTTCCTCCATTCCACCCTTACCGACTTGAGTCTGCCAGTCAATGTGCATGTTGAAGTCCCCCATGATTATTGCCGTTCCGTTTTTACACGCATCCCTTATCTGCTTGTTTATAGCCCTCCCTACCTCAACATTATTATTTGGGGGCCTATATACCACACCTACTAGTGTCTTTCTCCCTCTACTATTCCTCATCTCTACCCATAATGATTCCACGTTTTGTTCCTCAGAGCCTATGTCATCCCTCAGTACTATCCTGATATTATCTCTTATTAATAGCGCGACCCCACCACCTTTTCCTTCCTGTCTATTCTTCCTAAACGCCTGATACCCCTGGATATTCATCTCCCAGTCCTGGTCACCTTTCAGCCATGTTTCTGTAATGGCCACTAGATCGTACCCACTTGTGCTGATTTGCACCATCAACTCATTCACCTTGTTCCGAATGCTTCGTGCATTCAGGCAAAGTGTCCTTATTCCAGCTTTTATCTGAACCCGCTTTGATGAGTCGCGAACACCGTCTCCCTCTACTCCCTTATCTAAATTACCGCCTTCATTCACTTGCACCCTCTCCTCTACCATTAATTTTGTAATTCCCCTTACCCCTGCATCCTCCCCCCCATCAATTAGTTCCTTGATCCTAGTCAACTCTTCTAGCTCCCCTCCCCCCAACCTATCTAGTTTAAATTCTCCCCAGTAGCCTTAGCCAACCTACCGGCCAGGATATTGGTCCCCGTGTGATTCAAGTTCCACCCGTTTTTTGTATACAGATCACCCCTGCCCCTAAAGAGGTCCCAATGGTCCAGGAACCTGAATCCCTGCCCTCTGCACCAGTCCCTCAGCCACACATTCATCCTCCACCTCACTCCATTCCTGCCCTCACCTTCCTGTGGCACAGGCAGTAATCCTGAGATTACTACCTTTGCTTTCCTCTTTCTCAGCTGTCTCCCTAATTCCCTGTCCTCCCTTTTCATGACCCCTTCTCCCTTCCTACCCACATCAGCGGTACCATGAATGCTTAAGAGAAGCAAAAACATTTATGAAACTGAGAGAAGACTTAAGAGCAGAGGGACTAGTGACAGAAGAGAAGAGGACACTGTATGTAGATGGCCCATGTTACAGGGATCACTTGGGAAACCACACAGGCTATGCCATAGTTGAACAAAGACCAGGAGGACTTGAAGTTAAAGAAGCAGAAAAATGTGAACAGCCCTGTTCGGCCCAACTAGCAGAACTTAAGGCACTAACCAGAGCATGTGAATTAGCAAAAGGGGAGGCAGTAGAAGTGTATACAGATTCGGCTCATGCACATGGATTGTGTCATCTGTTTGGATCAATCTGGAAACCGAGAGGCTTTATGAAAAGTAGTGGGGGACCAATACAGCATGAAAGTCAAATAAAAGCCTTAATACAAGCTATGATGGGCCCAAAAGATTTGGCCATAATATTTGGAATTGGCTTGATAATGTATTCGGACAATGGGGAGCATGGTTTGCAAAGGCAGGGGTTATAATAGTAGTAGTAATAATCATAATTGGACTAATCTTTTGTTGTTTACTGCCTGCTTTGAGATCTTTTATTACCAGACTAATAATGCGACAAATGGTAGTGCGAATGGAGAATGAACAAATCCCCGAACAAGAAGTCCAGGAATGGGGTCAAGTTGAATTACCCCCACCGAATAGACTCATGATAACTTTGATTGAGACTGACGCTCCTTGTTTTGCAATGTAGCACTAAAGACTGCAAAAGAGGGGAAGATCTGTTTCAATGCGTTAAAAGAAGATGGAAATTTGATTTGTATACCAGTGATCAGTATTTTCCTTCCTCAGGAACAAGGACTGTTGACACAAACTCTACCGCTCAAGTTCATGGTTCATCGAATTCGACCCAGGAAACTGAGCTATCAACTGAACTGACAAAACAAGAGAAATCACTGAAATTGAAGCTGAAAGACTGAATAAACTAAATAGTATTAGCGGCGACTAAGCGCGGGAAAAGAATTGTGTAAACTGTGATAAATTGTACTCTCCCTCCTTGTGATAGCATGGGAAAAGTAGGGGTACGATAGATGGGGATAATACTGGTACTTAGTATGGGGGGTGGCAAGAGTAAAAATTAACAGGAAGAAGACAGATCGCATATAAATACTTACTGATATATGTCATATATGTATGCAGAAAGATTGAATATAAGCAAATATTGGGTCTGCACTCATGTCCCAAGCCATTCCCAAGAAGGCCTACCACTCCAGTCTCTCCCCTTTCAGATTTCAGAAACTATAGAATGGATATTGAGACAAAATAAGACAGGGGAAGGAGGAAACATGACAATGTGGGAGTCAGCTGGGTATAGAATGACCAGGTTTGCTACATGGTACCAACCAACCTACGACCATTCCCAGTTCCCACCTGTACCGACGGTCCTAAAATCAAATGGACCAGGATCCTTCTGTTTAAAGAAAAATGTGGATGGAGCAAGAGTTGGAGAAAGTAAATGTCAGCAAACTGTAGAATGGCAACCACCTGTGAAAGATCTAAGTACAGCTGGTATGTTCAAAATAGACTGGACTGAAATATGCAACATCACATCAAGCAAAGTGTGGGAAGGAAAAGCTGTACAACCTTGGATGACGCTGGCTGAGAACTTTACGGCCTACAATGGAACTTACTTTATATGCGGTACAAAGGCATATCCCTGGCTCCTGTTATCTGGGATATGTAGTGCCCTATATGCACCACATGCCTTCCCTACGAAGCTACCCTTCGCGAGCAAAACGAACAATCAGTAAGACTGACTGGTTCTTTATGATGGCCTTTCCATTACATGGGACAGGAAGAACGGCAAACGAGTTAATTCTGATGGCCACAGCCCTGGAACAACTGGCTAATATCACTGCAGCTGAAGCTCGATAAACAGGGCAAGCCTTGACAGAAGTATCAGCAGAACTGATGGCAGTCTGCACAGTAGCCCTGCAAAATAGACTGGCTTTGGACTATCTATTGGCCTCGCAGGGAGGAACATGTGCCATAATTTAACAAGAATGCTGTACTTACATACCAGATAAATCTGAGCCATGATTATAACCCACCTGGATGGTTAGGATGGGTAGGAAATGGGATGTTTGATTGGATTTTTAAATCATTTATGTTACTGCTGCTTATAATAGTAGGGATAGCGTTAGCAGGATGCTTATGTCGATGTGTAATTAACAGGGCAATGGACAGCATGTACCATTATCAATAGTTTGAAAATAAGAGGAGATAATATGACCCTAGATACCATACGCATAGAGGGAAATACTTAAATGATCATGCAAAATCAAGGAGGGAGAGATGTGTTAGTACAAAGTGTATGAAATGTATTAATGCAAAAATGTATTTTAATGAACTATCAGGTAAAGGAAATCTGGAGGAGCAGTTCGCAATTAGGCTATTAATAAACAAAAAGGGATATTGATCCTACACTTAAGCTCCTCCACATTTCGTGAAACCAAACATAACTAAGACATATATTGGGAAAATATATCAAGAAATAGTTTAGTGAGACAATGATGTCTCAAAGAGGGGATATGTAAGGAATAATCATTAAGACAACATATATTGGAAGGAATAATTATTAGGACAAGTAGGAGATAATAATTAACATAGAAGAGATAATCACTACTTGAGAAGCTCTCATATATCACATATCTTATTCAGAAGCTGAAAGTAATTTCTTAAATAAACGTGAGAAAGTCAGACAACGGGAAAAAAGACTTGGCATAGCAGGATGCCCTACAATGGTTGAACAAGCAACAACCTTGGCTGATTAGACAATAAACTTCAGATAAGAAGGCAAGATGTAACCACAGTGATATCATAGCACATTCATTAGTGACCAATCAGAAAGAAGGCAGATAACGTAGGTCTAGTAAACCATGGTGGCTAACGAAAAGTGGCCTTGGGGTCTGCAACAAAAAAACCTTGACTGTAAGATAAGAATGATGAAATATGAAGCTAAATGTGGATAAAAAGGACTGTGAGAGCACTGGTTTTTTGGATTCATCTGGGAATCCCGGCTTTATTGAAATGTACTAGCTAATAAAGCCTTGCTGCCTGGAAGATCAAGACTCAGACTCTCTATTCTGATTGATGAATTCTTCTTGCCGTCCACGGGGAACCACGGCACTACACACTTCAACCAGATGAAATCGAAGTTCTCAGCCGAGGGCTTAATTTTTGCCCCACCACCAAAATAGACCCCATCAGTCTCGCAGCAGATACGGAGGAATTCATCAGGCGAATGAGGCTGCGGGAGTTCTTCCACAAACCTCAAGAGGCCAACAACGAACACAATGAGACAGCCAATGAACCGGAACAGCCGACAGAGAGATCCGCAGTGCATCCGAAGAGGAAAGAGTCGAATTGGACTCCTCCGGAAGGCCGCTGCCCTCGACTTGACATGTATGCCCAAGCCGTCAGGAGGTGCGTCAACACCAAATTCATCAGCCGCACTCACAAGACAGCCCCGAACATCACCCAAGCACAACGTAACGCCATCCACGCTCTCAAGACCAACCGCAACATTGTCATCAAACCAGCAGACAAAGGAGGGGCCATCGTCATACTGAACAGAACGGATTACTGCAAAGAAGTGTACCGACAACTAAACAACGAGGAACACTACAGACAGTTACCTGCAGATCCGACCAAAGAACACACCCGTCAACTCAACACTCTGATCAAAACCTTTGATCCGGACCTTCAGAACACCCTCCGTGCTCTCATCCCACGTATTCCCCGTGTTGGAGATCTCTACTGCCTCCCGAAGATACACAAGGCAAACACACCCGGCCGTCCCATCGTATTGGGCAATGGGACCCTGTGCGAGAACCTCTCCGGCTATGTCGAGGGCATCCTGAAACCCATTGTACAATGAACCCCCAGCTTTCGTCGCGACACGACGGACTTCCTACAGAAACTCGGCACACATGGAGCAGTTGAACCAGGAGCGCTCCTCTTCACAATGGATGTCTCGGCACTCTACACCAGCATCCCCCATGGCGATGGCATTGCTGCAACGGCCTCAGTGCTCAGCGCCAACAACTGCCAGTTTCCAGATGCAATTTTACATCTCATCCGCTTCATCCTGGACCACAATATCTTCACCTTCAACAACCAGTTCTTCATCCAGACACACGGAACAGCCATGGGGACCAAATTCGCACCTCAATATGCCAACATCTTCATGCACAGGTTCGAACAAGACTTCTTCACCGCACGGGACCTTCAACCGATGCTATACACTAGATACATCGATGACATTTTCTTCCTTTGGACTCATGGTGAACAATCACTGAAACAACTCTATGATGACATCAACAAGTTCCATCCCACCATCAGACTCACCATAGACCACTCTCCGGAATCGGTTGCATTCTTGGACACACGCATCTCCATTAAGGACGGTCACCTCAGCACCTCACTGTACCGCAAGCCCACGGATAACCTCACGATGCTCCACTTCTCCAGCTTCCACCCTAAACACGTTAAAGAAGCCAATCCCTACGGACAAGACCTCCGTATACACAGGATCTGCTCGGATGAGGAGGATCGCAACAGACACCTCCAGACGCTGAAAGATGCCCTCATAAGAACAGGATATGGCGCTCGACTCATTGATCAACAGTTCCAACGCGCCACAGCGAAAAGCCGCACCGACCTCCTCAGAAGACAAACATGGGACACAGTGGACAGAGTACCCTACGTTGTCCAGTACTTCCCCGGAGCGGAGAAGCTACGGCATCTCCTCCGGAGCCTTCAACATGTCATTGATGAAGACGAACATCTCGCCAAGGCCATCCCCACACCCCCACTTCTTGCCTTCAAACAACCGCACAACCTCAAACAGACCATTGTCCGCAGCAAACTACCCAGCCTTCAGGAGAACAGTGACCATGACACCACACAACCCTGCCACAGCAACCTCTGCAAGACGTGCCGGATCATCGACACAGATGCCATCATCTCACGTGAGAACACCATCCACCAGGTACACGGTACATACTCTTGCAATTCGGCCAACGTTGTCTACCTGATATGCTGCAAGAAAGGATGTCCCGAGGCATCGTACATTGGGGAAACTATGCAGACGCTGCGACAACGGATGAATGAACACCGCTCGACAATCACCAGGCAAGACTGTTCTCTTCCTGTTGGGGAGCACTTCAGCGGTCACGGGCATTCGGCCTCTGATATTCGGGTAAGTGTTCTCCAAGGCGGCCTTCGCGACACACGACAGCGCAGAGTCGCTGAGCAGAAACTGATAGCCAAGTTCCGCACACACGAGGACGGCCTCAACCGGGATATTGGGTTCATGTCACACTATTTGTAACCCCCACAGTTGCATGGACCTGCAGAGTTTCACTGGCTGTCTTGTCTGGAGACAATACACATCTTTTTAGCCTGTCTTGATGCTCTCTCCACTCACATTGTTTTGTTTCTTAAAGACTTGATTCGTTGTAAGTATTCGCATTCCAACCATTATTCATGTAAATTGAGTCTGTGTCTTTATATGCTCTGTTTGTGAATAGAATTCCCACTCACCTGAAGAAGGGGCTTAGAGCTCCGAAAGCTTGTGTGGCTTTTGCTACCAAATAAACCTGTTGGACTTTAACCTGGTGTTGTTAAACTTCTTACTCGGTTAAAGAAGACAGAGGGTAGCAGTGGAAGGGTGCGTTTCTGAATGGAGGGCTGTGACAAGTGGTGTTCCTCAGGGATCAGTGCTGGGACCTTTGCTGTTTGTAATATATATAAAAGAATTGAAGAAAAATGTAACTGATTTGATTAGTAAGTTTGCGGACAACACAAAGGTTGGTGGAATTGCGGATAGCAATGAGGACCTTCAGAGGATACAGCAGGATATAGATCAGTTGGAGAATTTGGTGGAGAGATGGCAGATGGAGTTTAATCCGGACAAATGTGAGGTAATGCATTTTGGAAGGTCCACTACAGATGGGAAATATACAGTAAATGGCAGAACCTTTAAGAGTATTGATAGGCAGAGGGATCTGAGTGTACAGGTACACAGATCACTGAAAGTGGCAATGCAGGTGGAGAAGATAGTCAAGAAGGCATACAGCATGCTTGCCTTCATCAGCTGGGGCATTGAGTTTAAAAATTGGCAAGTCATGTTGCATCTTTATAGAACGTTAGTTAGGCCACACTTGGAAAATAGTGTTCAATTCTAGTTACCACACTACCAGAAGGATGTGGAGACTTTGGAGAGGGTACAGAAAAGATTTACCAGGATGTTGCCTGGTGTGGAGAGCATTAGCTATGAGGGGAGTTTGGAGAAAGTTGGTTTGTTCTCACTGGAATGACGGAGGTTGAGGGGCGACCTGACACAAATCTACAAGAATATGAGGGGCATGGACAGAGTGGATAGTCAGAAGCTTTTCCCCAGGGTAGAAGCATCAATTACCAGGGGGCATAGGTCTAAGGTGCGAGGGGCAAGGTTAAAGGTAATGTACAAGGCAGGTTTTTTATACAGAGGGTGGTCGATGCCTGGAACTCACTGCCGGGGGAGGTAGTGGAAGCAGATACGATAGTAACTTTTAAGGGACGTCTTGACAAACATAAGAACATAAGAACTAGGAGGCCATCTGGCCCCTCGACCCTGCTCCGCCATTCAATAAGATCATTTTGTGGATTCAGCTCCACTTACCTACCTGTTCGCCATAACCCTTAATTCCTTTAATGTTCAAAAATTTATCTATCCTTGCCTTAAAAACATTCAATGAGGTAGCCTCAACTCCTTCACTGAACAGGGAATTCCACAGATTCACAACCCTTTGGGTGAAAAAGTTACTCCTCAACTCAGTCCTAAATCTGCTCCCCCTTATTTTGAGGCCATGCTCCCTCGTTCTAGTTTCACCTACCAGTGGAAACAACTTCCCTGCTTCTATCTTATCTATTCCCTTCATAATCTTCTATATTTCTATCAGATCTCCCCTCATTCTTCTGAATTCCAATGAGTATAGCCCCAGTCTACTCAGTCTCTCCTCATAAGCCAACCCTCTCAATTCCAGAATCAACCTAGTGAATCTCCTCTGTACTCCCTCCAGTGCCAGTATATCCTTTCTCAAGTAAGGAGACCAAAACTGTACACAGTACTCCAGGTGTGGACTCCACCTTATACAGCTGCAACATAACCTCACTGTTTTTAAACTCCATCCCTCGAGCAATGAAGGACAAAGTTCCATTTACCGTCTGAATTACCTGCTGCACCTGCAAACCAACTCCTTGTGATTCTTGCACAAGGACACCCAGGTCCCTCTGCACAGCAGCATGCTGCAATTTTTTACCATTTAAATAATAGTCCATTTTGCTGTTATTCCTACCAAAATGGATGCCCTCACATTTACCAATGTTGTACTCCATCTGACAGACCCTTGCCCACTTCGACTATCTATATCCCTCTGCAGACTTTCAGTGTCCTCTGCACACTTTGCTCTACCACTCATCTTAGTGTCATCTGCGAACTTTGACACGCTACACTTGTTTCCCAACTCCAAATCATCTATGTAAGTCATAAATAATTGCGGTCCCAACACTGACCCCTAAGGCACACCACTAGTCACTGATCGCCAACCAGAAAAACACCCATTTACCCTCACTCTTTGCTTTCTGTTCGTTAACCAATCCTCTGTCCATGCTAATACATTACCCGTAACACCATGCACATTTATCAGACATGAATAGGATGGGAATAGAGAGATACGGTCTCCAGGAGGGTGGAGGGTTTTAGTTCAGTCAGGCAGTGTGGTCGGTGCAGGCTTGGAGGGCCAAAGGGCCTGTTCCTGTGCTGTAATTTTCTTTGTTCTTTGTTCTAATGAATGTCAGGACGCTGGGTAACTCTGAGGAACAGAGAGATCTTGGGGTAATTATTCACAGATACCTGAAGGCGGCAGAGCATGCGAGTAGGATAGTGAAGAAGGCATATGGGACACTTGCTTATATCAGTCATGGTATAGAATATAGAGTATAAGAGTAAAGAGGTAATGTTGGAGTCATACAGAGCATTGGTTCGGCCACAGCTGGACTATTGTGTGCAGTTCTGGCTATCTCACTATAAGAAAGATGTGATAGCACTAAAACAGGTACAGAGGATGTTGATCACGATGTTGCCTGGAATGGAGCATTTGAGCCATCAGGAGAGACTGAATAGGGGCTTGAGGTTGTTTTCATTAGAGTGGTGAAGACTAAGGGAGAACATATTTGAGGGTATCAGATTATGAGGGGTATGGACAGGGTGAGCAGGGAACAGCTGTTCCCCTTGGTTAAGGGGTCAATCATGAGGGGGCATTGTTTTAGGTTAAGAGGCAGGAGATTCAGAGAGGATTTGAGATAAATGCTCACTCAGAGGGTGGTGGAAATCTGGAATGCACTGCTCCGGAAGGTAGTGGAAGCCGGAAATCTTACAACTTTAAAAAAATATTTGGATGAGTATTTGAAATATTATAACTTTCAAGGATATGGAACTTCAGTGGTAGTTATTGTGGGTGCAGATTTGATGGGCCGAAGGGTCACAGAGTCATAGAGGTTTACAGCATGGAAACAGGCCCTTCGGCCCAACTTGTCCATACCACCCTTCTGTTTTAAACCCCTAAGCTAATCCCATTTGTCCGCATTTTTTTTTAACATTACAGCGCAGTACAGGCCCTTCGGCCCTCGATGTTGCGCCGACCAGTGAAACCAATCTAAAGCCCATCTAACCTACACTATTCCAATATCACCCATATGTTTATCCAATGACCATTTAAATGCCCTGAATGTTTGTGAGTGGCCCATATCCCTCTATACCCATCTTATCCATGTAACTATCTAAATGCTTTTTCAAAGACAAAATTGTACCCTCCTCTACTACTACCTCTGGCAGCTTGTTCCAGACACTCACCACCCTCTGTGTGAAAAAATTGCCCCTCTGGACACTTTTGTATCTCTCCCCTCTCACCTTAACCTATGCCCTCTAGTTTTAGACTCCTCTACCTTTGGGAAAAGATATTGACTGTCTAGCTGATCTGTGCCCCTCATTATTTTATAGACCTCTATAAGATCACCCCTCAGCCTCCTACGCTGCAGAGAAAAAAGTCCCCAGTCTACCCAGCCTCTCTTTATAACTCAAACCATCAAGTCCCGGTAGCATCCTAGTAAATCTTTTCTGCACTTTATCTAGTTTAATAATATCCTTTCTATAATAGGGTGACCAGAACTGCACACAGTATTCCAAGTGTGGCCTTACCAATGTCTTGTACAACTTCAACAAGACATCCCAACTCCTGTACTCAATGTTCTGACCAATGAAACCAAGCATGCCGAATGCCTTCTTCACCATTCTGTCCACCTGTGACTCCACTTTGAAGGAGCTACGAACGTGTATCCCTAGGTCTCTTTGTTCTGTAACTCTCTCCAATGCCCTACCATTAACTGAGTAAGTCCTACCCTGGTTCAATCTACCAAAATGCATCACTTCACATTTGTCTAAATTAAATGTCTAATGTGGTCCCGTTATTTAAGAAGGGGGTAGGAAGGATAACCCGGGAAATTATAGGCCGGTGAGCTTGACGTCCGTGGTAGGGAAGTTGTTGGAGAGGATTCTTAGAGATAGGATGTATGCACATTTAGAAAGGAATAAACTCATTGACGATAGTCAGCATGGTTTTGTGAGAGGGAGGTCATGCCTCGCTAACCTGGTGGAGTTTTTTGAAGAAGTGACTAGAATGGTTGACGAGGGAAGGGCCGTGGATGTCGTCTATATGGACTTTAGTAAAGCGTTTGACAAAGCACCTCATGGTAGGTTGGTGCAAAAGGTTGGATCTCATGGGATAAAGGGGGAGGTGGCTAGATGGGTGGAGAACTGGCTTGGTCACAGAAGACAGAGGGTGGTAGTGGAAGGGTCTTTTTCCGGCTGGATGCCTGTGATGAGTGGTGTTCCGCAGGGCTCTGTATTGGGACCTCTGCTGTTTGTGATTTATATAAACGATCTGGAAGAAGGTGTAACTGGGGTGATCAGTAAGTTTGCGGACGACACGAAAATGGCTGGACTTGCAGATAGTGAGGAACATTGTCAGAGGCTACAGAAGGATATAGATAGGCTGGAAATTTGGGCAAAGAAATGGCAGATGGAGTTCAATCCAGATAAATGCGAAGTGATGCATTTTGGTAGAACTAACATAGAGGGGAGCTATACGATAAATGGCAGAACCATAAAGGGTGTAGATACGCAGAGGGACCTGGGTGTGCAAGTCCACAGATCCTTGAAGGTGACATCACAGGTGGAGAAGGTAGTGAATAAGGCATATGGCATGCTTGCCTTTATAGGACGGGGCATAGAGTATAAAAGTTGGGGTCTGATGTTGCAGTTGTATAGAACGTTGGTTCGGCCGCATTTGGAATACTGCGCCCAGTTCTGGTCGCCACACTACCAGAAGGACGTGAAGGCTTTAGAGAGAATACAGAGGAGGTTTACCAGGATGTTGCCTGGTATGGAAGGGCTTAGTTATGAGGAGAGATTGGGTAAACTGGGGTTGTTCTCACTGGAAAGACGGAGGATGAGGGGTGACCTAATAGAGGTGTATAAAATTATGAAAGGCATAGATAGGGTGAACGGTGGGAAGCTTTTTCCCAGGTGATGTTCACGAGGGGTCATAGGTTCAAGGTGAGGGGGGGGAGGTTTAACACGGATATCCGAAGGACGTATTTTACGCAGAGGGTGGTGGGGGTCTGGAATGCGTTGTCGGGCAAGGTGGTGGAGGCGGACACACTGGGAACGTTTAAGACTTATCTGGATAGCCACATGAATGGAGTGGGAATGGAGGGATACAAAAGGATGGTCTCGTTTGGACAAGGGGGCGGCGCGGGCTTGGAGGGCCGAAGGGCCTGATCCTGTGCTGTATTGTTCTTTGTTCTTTGTTCTTTTAAACTCCATCTGCCATTTGTCAGCCCACTGGCCCAATTGATCAAGATCCCGTTGCAATCGGAGATAACTTTCTTCACTGTCCACTATGCCACCAATCTTGGTGTCATCTGCAAACTTAAACTCATGCCTCCTATATTCTCATCCACATCATTAATATAAATGACAAATAACAGTGGACCCAGCACTGATCCCCGAGGCACACCGCTGGTCACAAGCCTCCAGTTTGAAAAACAACCCTCTACAACCACCCTCTGGCTTCTGTCAAGAAGCCAATTTTGTATCCATTTAGCTACCTCACCCTGGATCCCGTGAGATTTAACCTTATGCATCAAACTACCATGCGTTTTTTCATGCGTTTTATGAGTCTGTGACTCTGAGAGTATCTCAATGTTGAGACCAAGATCCCAGCAAGGTGGGTGTGTTATTGTTCTGATTTAATTCCCTGTCTTTTTTTTTTGATAGTGTAATAGTGTTTTTGGGAGAATTCCACCTGCTTTACTAGTTGCGTGAGGTGCTTGGCCAGTGGTGGAATATCATATCCAAAGTGAGCTTCATAATGTTGGAAGGACATTGTCTACTGGAAGATTTACTGATGTATGATCCCAGATAAGGATTCTCCTTACTTGTGAAATCTCAAGTTCCAATGGGGTTCTAAAACAGATAATTGGGTCTTGAATGGGACAATGTCTAACATTGTTTAGCCTATACTGGGTTGCACTGATAGTAATGCGGTATGTCCTGTTGTCCTCATTCATTACCTGAAGTGGGACATGGTCCTGGACCTTCACTTCCATCGTGCAATTGATTGGATGTGCACTTTCTGATTCAAACCCACACATTGGTTGGTCAATTGTTTTTACATGAAAGCACATGCCTTTTGTGACACCCTTTTAAATCCGTACCAGATGTAGATTTCCTAAACTCGCTGTTCTTTAAGTCTTTGGCACTAGCCTTCTTTGCAATTTCTCCTTGGCATTTCTTCTCGCAGAGCTGCAAAATATCTTCCCTCTCTAGCTATGAAGCTTCTACTCCAGCTTCCAGTTCAAAACTCAACTCAAAGCTCTTTCCTCGAAAGGTGCTGCTCGTTATGAGGTAACTTCTCTTTCCTTATCCAAGCTTTTATTTATTTTTCATGCCATAAACCTCTCTAAGCATGATCGAAGCACACTTATACATCAATGATCTAGACGAAGGAACTGAGGGCATTGTGGCTAAGTTTTCAGATGATACAAAGATAGGTGATGGGACAGGTAGTATTGAGGAGGTGAGAAGACTGCAGAAGGGCTTGGACAGGTTAGGAGAGTGAGCAAAGAAGTGGCAGATGGAATACAATGTGGGAAAGTATGAGTTCATGCACTTTATTCATACCCATTTTGTTGAGTCACCACAACAGTAACATTGAATCTCTGACCATGTGCCTCCCTTCTGGAAGAACATAATCAATGAATTTACCAACCAATTATGAGATGAGAATGATCAATTGGGGTGGCATGGTGGCACAGTGGTTAGCACTGCTGTCTCACAGCACCAGGGACCCAGGTTCGATTCCTAGCTTGGACCACTGTATGTATGGAGTTTTCAAGTTATCCTTGTGTCTGCGTGGGTTTTCTCGGGTTGCTTCGGTTTCCTCCCACAGTACAAAGTTGTGTGGGTTAGGTTGATTGGCCATGGTAAATTGCCCCTGAGTGTCAGGGGGATTAGCAGGATAACCACGTAGGTTTACGGGGATAGGGCCTGGTTTGGATTGTTGTCAGTGCAGGCTCGATGGGCCGAATGACATCCTTCTGCACTGTGGGGATTCTATGAATTTGAAATGATCAATGTATATTATGGTCCTAACTGTAATCAATGCTATTATAGATTGTAATACAGATTATATTTCTGCATGTTCGCATTATCATCCTCAATTAAAATAAATTTCTCAATTTTGGCTGTTAACTCAATTGAAAATTATATTTTAAAATATATTTTACAATGATGGTACTTGAGTTTCATGACTTTAATTAAATGATAGTTGTTGGTATTAAACTTGTTCTCTTAGATTTCAGAAGTTGGGTATACCATCCCTGGAGTCAGAAATTGAAATTACGATTGAACGTATTCTTCAGCACTATGTCGGAGAGTTAATGGGCATACGAAAGGTCAGAATATCTGCATTAAGATGACTTGCAGGTGTACACTATTACATTTATATTTCTGTCTTTATGAACTTACATACTTGCAACTAAAAAATTCTAACCACTTATGCTTAAGTAGAGCTTGACGGATGGCACCGTGGCATAGTAGTTAGCACTAATACCTAACAGCGCCAGGGGCCAGGGTTCAATTCCTGGCTTGGGTCACTGCCTGTGTGGCATCTGCATGTTCTCCCTGTGCCTGTGTGAGTTTCCTCCCACAGTCCGAAAGATGTGTTAGACTCGGGGATTTTTCATAGTATCTTCATTGCAGGCTAATAGGCTGGAGGAAATAGATGTTCGGAGGCAGTATTGAATAAACTGAAGGTCGATAAGTCCTCTGGGCCTGATGAAATGTATCCTAGGATTCTTTGGGAGGCAAGGGATGAGATTGCAGAGCCTTTGGCTTTGATCTTTGGGTCCTCGCTGTCCACGGGGATGGTGCCAGAGGACTGGAGAATGGCGAATGGTGTTCCTCTGTTTAAGAAAGAGAATAGAAATGACCCTGGTAATTATAGACCGGTTAGTCTTACTTCGGTGGTTGGTAAATTGATGGAAAAGGTCCTTAGAGATGGGATTTACGACCATTTAGAAAGATGCGGATTAATCCGGGATAGTCAGCACGGATTCGTGAAGGGCAAGTCGTGCCTCACAAATTTGATAGAATTTTTTGAGGAGGTAACTAAGTGTGTTGATGAAGGTAGGGCAGTTGATGTCATATACATGGATTTTAGTAAGGCGTTTGATAAGGCGTTTGGTCGGCTTATGATGAAAGTGAGGAGGTGTGGGATAGAGGGAAAGTTGGCCGATTGGATAGGTAACTGGCTGTCTGATCAATGACAGAGGGTGGTGATGGATGGAAAATTTTCGGATTGGAGGCAGGTTGCTAGCGGAGTGCCGCAGGGATCAGTGCTTGGTCCTCTGCTCTTTGTGATTTTTATTAATGACTTAGAGGAGGGGGCTGAAGGGTGGATCAGTAAATTTGCTGATGACACCAAGATTGGTGGAGTAGTGGATGAGGTGGAGGGCTGTTGTCGGCTGCAAAGAGACATAGATAGGATGCAAAGCTGGGCTGAAAAATGGCAAATGGAGTTTAACCCTGATAAATGTGAGGTGATTCATTTTGGTAGGACTAATTTAAATGTGGATTACAGGGTCAAAGGTAGGGTTCTGAAGACTGTGGAGGAACAGAGAGATCTTGGGGTCCATATCCACAGATCTCTAAAGGTTGCCACTCAAGTGGATAGAGCTGTGAAGAAGGCCTATAGTGTGTTAGCTTCTATTAACAGGGGGTTGGAGTTTAAGAGCCATGGGGTTATGCTGCAACTGTACAGGACCTTGGTGAGACCACATTTGGAATATTGTGTGCAGTTCTGGTCACCTCACTATAAGAAGGATGTGGAAGCGCTGGAAAGAGTGCAGAGGAGATTTACCAGGATGCTGCCTGGTTTGGAGGGTAGGTCTTATGAGGAAAGGTTGAGGGAGCTAGGGCTGTTCTCTCTGGAGCGGAGGAGGCTGAGGGGAGACTTAATAGAGGTTTATAAAATGATGAAGGGGATAGATAGAGTGAACGTTCAAAGACTATTTCCTCGGGTGGATGGAGCTATTACAAGGGGGCATAACTATAGGGTTCGTGGTGGGAGATATAGGAAGGATATCAGAGGTAGGTTCTTTACGCAGAGAGTGGTTGGGGTGTGGAATGGACTGCCTGCAGTGATAGTGGAGTCAGACACTTTAGGAACATTTAAGCGGTTATTGGATAGGCACATGGAGCGCACCATGATGATAGGGAGTGGGATAGCTTGATCTTGGATTCAGATAAAGCTCGGCACAACATCGTGGGCCGAAGGGCCTGTTCTGTGCTGTACTGTTCTATGTTCTATGTTCAGTGTTAATGTAAGCCTACTTGTGACTAATGAATTAAATTTTAACGTGGCCAAAAGAAAACCTAAAGTTATTGATTTATGGAGGTCATTAGAGCACTGTTGCCTCCCATTGCTGGTACAGGGACACAAAATGATAGGAGTTGAGAGATTTTGGTGTGTGTCAGAGAGAATGAAAGAGAGCAGAGGAGCGTTCAGCTCTCAGAAGTAAAACTACAAGGCTGGTGGGACAGTAGTTAACTGTAGGGTGGGTGATGCGCGATTGATTCACACGGGAGGCTAGGACGTACCCGGGAATAAAGGCTTTTATTCACAACAAGAATAGAGCACACTGCTTAACAATACTATCCTAGACTAAGGGCTACTAGGAAGTAGCAGTGACCTTTATACTCCTGTAAGAAGGCGGAGCCAAACGGAGTGTACCACAGAACAATGCTAACAGGTGGAACACCCCAACCCTAACCCCAACAGTAACAAGAGTAACATATGTACAAGTACCCATAGTGGTAACCATCTATGGTTCACCACATACACCACTCCTTTAAAAACAAAGGCCGGGGGGGTAAGGAGACAAAACAAACTGTCCATATGTTCACAAGTTCAGCCGTATTGGAGGTCCGCACCGTCTCTGCGACCTGCCGCAGCACTGGCTCCAGTGCCGGTTCTGGTGACCGTGGTGACGACCCTCTCTCCGAGGTGGTGTCCAGTGACTCCTCCAGTTCCTCACACGCCTGTGGACCTCGAGGTGGCGACAATCTCCTGGACTCAGGCGAGCTGTACACGGGAGTAAGAGGATTAAGTTGAGGTCCCGATGCTGCCTGCGCCGTGTCAGGAGGGGAGAGAATGGGCAAAGGAATCCTAACCAGGGGTGCGGGAGTGACGGGGGTTTCCAATTCCCCTGCAGGCGCCAGATCTCTGATAGAGACTGTGTCCTCTCGCCCGTCAGGATATGCCACATAGGCATATTGAGGGTTGGCGTGGAGGAGATGGACCTGTTCAACCAAAGGGCCGGACTTGCGGGCCCTAACATGCCGCCGCAGGAGGACAGGTCCTGAGTACGTCAACCAAGACGGCAGTGAGGTCCAGAGGAAGACTTCCTAGGGAAGGTAAATATCTGCTCATGTGGGGTAGCGTTGGTTGCCGTACACAGGAGGGACCGGATTGAATGGAGCGCATCAGAAAGTACCTCTTGCCAACGGGAGACTGGAAGACCCCTAGACCTTAACGCCAGTAAAACAGCCTTTCAGACTGTAGCGTTTTCTCTCTCGACCTGTCCGTTACCCCTGGGGTTATAACTCGTAGTCCTACTTGAGGCAATTCCTTTAGAGAGCAGGTATTGCCTCAAGTCGTCGCTCGTAAACGACGAACCCCTATCACTGTGGATATAACTGGGGTAGCCGAACAGGGTAAAAAGACTCCGCAGGGCTTTGATGACCGTGGCAGAGGACATGTCAGAACAGGGGATGGCAAAGGGGAATCGGGAGTATTCGTCAACCACGTTGAGGAAATACACATTCCAATCTGTCGAAGGAAGGGGGCCCTTGAAATCGACACACAGTCGTTCAAAAGGGCGAGTGGCCTTAATGAGGTGTGCCCTGTCAGGCCGGTAGAAGTGTGGCTTGCACTCTGCACATACCTGGCAGCTTCGAGTTATCGACCTGACATCTTCTATGGAGTAGGGCAGATTCCGGGCCTTTACAAAATGGAAGAGCCGAGTGATCCCCGGATGGCAGAGATCATTGTGGAGGGCCTGTAGCCGGTCCTCCTGCACACTGGCACATGTTCCACGCGACAGGGCATCTGAGGGCTAATTGAGCTTCCCCGGACGGTACATGATATCATAGTTGTAGGTGGAGAGTTCGATTCTCCACCTCAAGATTTTATCATTCTTAATTTTTCCCCTTAACGTGTTGTTGAACATGAAGGCCACGGACCGCTGGTCTGTGAGCAGGGTAAACCGTTTGCCAGCCAAATAATGGCGCCAATGCCATACGGCCTCCACAATGGCCTGAGCCTCTTTCTCCACAGAGGAGTGCCGAATTTCATGGCCTTGGAGGGTGCGAGAGAAAAAGGCGACGGGCCTGCCCACCTGGTTAAGTGTGGCGGCCAGGGCAAAATCAGATGCATCACTCTCCACCTGAAAGGGGATGGACTCATCGACAGCGTGCATCGTGGCTTTCGCGATGTCGGATTTTATCCCTTCAAAGGCGAGGCGAGCCTCTGCTGTCAGGGGAAAAGAGGTAGATTTTATGAGCGGACGGGCTTTGTCTGCGTAATTGGGAACCCACTGTGCATAGTACGAGAAGAAGCCTAAGCATCTTCTCAGTGCTTTGATGTTAGTGGGTCGGGGAAGTTCAAGGAGGGGACGCATACGGTCTGGATCGGGGCCGATGACCCCGTTTTCCACCACGTATCCGAGGATTGCTAGGCGGTGCTTGCTGAATACGCACTTCTCCTTGTTATCGGTCAGGTTCAGGAGAGTCGCAGTGTGTAAAAACTTCTGGAGGTTGGCGTCGTGGTCCTGCTGGTCATGGCCGCAGATAGTGACGTTGTCCAGGTACGGGAAGGTAGCCCGTAGCCCATTTTGGTCCACCATTCGGTCCATCTCACGCTGGAAGACCGAGACCCCATTAGTGACACCGAAAGGGACTCTTAAAAAGTGGTAGAGACGGCCATCCGCCTCAAAGACCGTGTATTTGCGGTCCTCTGGGCAAATGGGGAGCTGGCGGTAGGCTGACTTCAAGTCGATGGTGGAGAACACCCGGTACTGCGCAATCTGGTTGACCATGTCAGATATGCGCGGGAGAGGGTATGCGTCCAGCTGCGTGTACCTATTCATGGTCTGACTATAGTCTATGACCATCCGGGGCTTGTCTCCAGTCTTGACCACCACGACTTGTGCTCTCCATGGGCTAGTGCTCGGTTGAATGACCCCTTCCCTGAGGAGCCGCTGAACCTCAGATCGAATAAAGATCCGATCCTCAGCGCTGTAACGCCTGCTCTTAGTCGCGATGGGCTTGCAGCCTGGCATGAGATTTTCGAAGAGGGAAGGCGGGGTGATTTTGAGTGTCGAGAGACTGCATGTGGAGCGCGCAGGACAATTTGGAGGCTGCTGTTCTCCCACTGAAAGTGGAGGGAGTGGCCCATCGTACTGCAGGGTCACACTCTTCAGGTGGACCATAAAGTCTAGCCCCAGGAGTACCGGAGCGCAAAGGTGCGGTAACACGAGGAGCCTGATGTTCTCGTAAACAGTGCCCCGCACCGTTAAGGTTACCACACAGCTCCCAAGAACGAGAACAGATCGGGACCTCGACACCATGGAGATTGTCTGCCTGACAGTTTGCACACGGAGAGCGCACCGTTTCACTGTATCCGGATGGATAAAGCTCTCCGTGCTCCCGCTGTCAAACAGGCAATGCGCCAGGCGCCCGTTTACCTCGATGTCCATCATGGACTTGTCGAGTCTGTGAGGCTTGGCCTGGTCCAGGATGATTGACGCCACTGTTGGATCCCAAGTGTAACTGCAGGCAGCTGAGATAGCCGACGACGAGGACCCCTGCTGGTCTTCTGCGGCCGGTGTCGACCAAAATGGCTGCGCCCACGAATCGCACGTGGTTGATGATGTTGAAACAATTCTACCGTCTTAGCCAGGTCCAAGTTACCCTGCTCTAGCAGCCGCAGGCGAATATAGGATGAGCCGATTCCCGCCACGAACGCATCTCAGATAAGATCATTGGTGTATTAAGTAGCCGACACCTCCTTGCCGTTGCAGGCTCTGGCTCGCTGTTGAAGTTCGCGCAGGTACTGTCCCGTAGTTTCGCCGGGCTGCCGCCGCCGAGTGGCTAATAGGTGACGTGCATGAATTTCGTTCGGCTGTTTATGGTACAGCTTCTTGAGTAATTCGATGGCCTCTTTGTAATTTTGGGAATCACGGATTGTTGCATACACAGTGTCGCTCACCCTGGCGTGGAGGACCCGCAATCTGTAAGCGTCGGACTGGACTGCTGTCGAGGCGTCGATGTAATCCTCGAAACACTTCAACCAATGGTCGAAAGTATTTGACGCTCCAGCGGCACGCGGATCCAAGGTTAGCCAATCGGGTTTCAGCATCTGCTCCATTTTCCTTCGAACAAAATTTTCGGTATTTTGTTGTGAATAAAATTGATGCGCGATTGATTCACACGGGAGACTAGGACGTACCCGGGAATAAAGGCTTTTATTCACAACAAGAATAGAGCACACTGCTTAACAATACTATCCCAGACTAAGGGCTACTAGGAAGTAGCAGTGACCTTTATACTCCTGTAAGAAGGCGGAGCCAAAGGGAGTGTACCACAGAACAATGCTAACAGGTGGAACACCCCAACCCTAACCCCAACAGTAACAAGAGTAACATATGTACAAGTACCCATAGTGGTAACCATCTATGGTTCACCACAGTGGGCTCAACTGCATGGAAAATGATGAAAAATATGAAAGGGAAGGAAAGCTCGGGAGACGTTATTAATGTATCCAGAACAAATAATAGGGCAGAGAATTTAGAAAGGGTTCGGAATCTAGTTTCAGGCACAGCAGATAAGGGGACAAAGGGGGGGCGGTCAATGCAGGACTAAGAGTGTTGAATTTGAATATGCGCAGTATACGAAATAAGGTAAATGAGCTTATAGCGCAGATTGAAATTGGCGGGTACTATGTTGTGGGCACCACAGAAAAGTAGCTACAAGGAGATCAAGTCTCGGGGTTAGATATCCAAGGATAGACTCCTATCAAAAAAACAGGCAGGTGGGCAGAGGGGTCGGGGTTGCCTTGTTAGTAAGAAATGAAATGAAATTGATAGCAAGAAGCAATATAGGGTCAGAATCTGTCGATTCTGTGTGGGTAGAATTGAGGAACCGCAAAGTTAAAGACCCTTACAGGAGGTATATACAGGCCTCCAAGCAATCGTCAGATATTTAGCTATGCTAAAATTCTCCCTCAGTGTACCTGAACAGAATCATAGAATCATACTTCACAGAAGCGGCCCATTGAGTTCGCACCGACACATTAGAAATGCCTGAACTCCCACCTTATCCCATCTGCCAGCACTTGGCCCTTGGCCCTGAATGCTATGATGTGTCATGTGCTCATCCAGGTACTTTTTAAAGGATGTGAGGTAATCCGTCTCTACCACCCTCCCAGGCAGCGCATTCCAGACTGTCGCCACCCTCTGGGTAAAAAAGTTTTTCCTCACATCCCCCCTAAACCTCTTGCCCCTCACCTTGAACCTATGTGCCCTCTTGACTGACCCTTCAACTAAGGGGAACAGCAGCTCCTTATCCACTCTGTCTATGTTCCTCATAATCTTGTACACCTTGATCAGGTCGTCCCTCAGTCTTTTCTATTCCAATGAAAACAACCCAAGTCTACCCAACCTCTTTTCATAACTTAAATGTTCCATCCCAGGCTACATCCTAATAATTCTCGGCTGAACCCCCTCCAGTGCAACCACATGACATCATAACAGGCACCGGAGTGTGGCAACTATGGGATTTTCACTGTAACTTCATTGCAGTGTTAATGTAAGCCTATTTGTGACACTAATAAAGAAACATAAAAATAAACTTCATCTTTAAAAACCAACAGAGGACAACTAAAAAGCAATAAGTGTGTGTGGTGGGACGGGGGACTGGGGGGGGGGGGGGGGGGGGGGGGCTGGGGGGGGGTGTGTGGACGGGGGGGGTAAGTGGTGGGGGTGGGGGGGGGGATGAAATGTGAGGGAGATCTAGCCAGTAATATAAAAGATTTTTAGATACATAAAGGGTAAGGAAGTGGCAAGAGTGGATGTTGGACCACTAGAAAATGACAATGGAGAAGTAGTAATGGAGAACTGAATAAAATCTTTACATCAGTCTTCATGTTGGAAGACACCAGTGACATATCAAAAATTCAAGAGGGTCAGGCGGTAGAGGTAAGAGTGATGGCCATTACTAAGGAGAAAGTGCTAGGGAAGCTCAAAGGTCTGAAGATGGATAATTCACTTGGACCAGATGTACTACACCCCGAATTCTGAAGGAGATAGCTGAAGAAATTGTGGAGGCATTAGTGGTAATCTTTCAGGAGGCAGGGAGAGTCCCAGAGGACTAGAAAATCGTGAATGTAACGCCTCTGTTGAAGAAGGGAGGAGGCAATGGATGGGAAATTACAGGCCAGTTAGCCTGACCTCAATCGTTGGTAAGATTTTAGAATTCATTATTAAGGATGAGATTTTGACATATAAAGAACTAACAAAGAACAAAGAAAATTACAGCACAGGAACAGGCCCTTTGGCCCTCCAGACCTGCACCGATCATGCTGCCCAACTGAACTAAAACCCTACCCTTCTGGGGACCATATCCCTCCATTCCCATCCTATTCATGTATTTGTCCAAACGCCCCTTAAAACTCACTATCGTATCTGCTTCCACTACCTCCCCGGCAGCGGGTTCCAGGCACCCACCACCCTCTGTGTAAAAAACTTGCCTCGCACATCTCCTTTAAACCTGGCCCCTCGCACCTTAAACCTGTGCCCCCTAGTAATTGACTCTTCCACCCTGGGAAAAAGTTTCTGACTATCCATTCTGTCCATGCCTCTCATAATCTTGTAGACTTCTATCAGGTCACCCCTCAACCTCCATCATTCCATTGAGAACAAACCAAGTTTCTCCAACCTCTCCTCATAGCTAATGCCCTCTATACCAGGCAACATCCTGGTAAATCTTTTCTGTACCCTCTCCAAAGCCTCCACATCCTTCTGGTAGTGTGGCAACCAGAATTGAACACTATATTCCAAGTGCGGCCTAACTAAGGTTCTATAAAGCTTGGAAGTGCATGGTTAAACAGGGTGAAGCCAGCATGATTTCGTCAAGGG
The DNA here is from genome assembly GCF_964213995.1 of Mustelus asterias. NCBI lineage: Eukaryota > Metazoa > Chordata > Chondrichthyes > Carcharhiniformes > Triakidae > Mustelus > Mustelus asterias. Next base: position 8,744,970 of record NC_135805.1, read on the forward strand.
GAGGTCATGCCTGACAAATCTGTTAGAATTGTTTGAGGAGGTAACAAGCAAGTTAGACAAAGGCGAGCCAGTGGATGTTACGAGCTTGGATCTCCAGAAGGCCTTTGACAAGGTGCCACACAGGAGGCTGTTGAATAAGATGGATCGAAGATTGGCTGACCGTCAGAAGACAGAGAGTGAGGATAAAGGGGTCAAAGAGCATAGAACAAAGAAAAGTACAACACAGGAACAGGCTCGTTTGCCCTCCAAGTCCATGTCAATCGTGATGCCATAACTAAACTAAAAAAATTACCTTCTGCCCTTACTCGATATGTATCCTTCTATTCCCTTGATATTCATGAACCTATTTAGATGCCTCTTAAGTGTTGCTAATATGCTTTCTTCCACCACCTCCTATGGCAGCGCGTTCCAGGCACCCACCACTCTCTGCGTGAAAAATTTCCCCTGCATGTTTCCCTTAAACTTTCCCCCCCTCACCTTGAACCTGTGCCGCCTTGTAATTGACACTTTCACCCAGGGAAAAAGCCTCTGACTATCCACTCTGTTTATGCTTATCATAATTTTGTTGAGAGGCAAACAGGTTCTTTTTCAGGATGGCAGCCAGTGACTTGTGGAGTTCTACAGGGATTAGTGTCGTGAGCACAACTTTTCACTTTATACATTAATGACCTAGATGGAGGAACTGAGGGCATTGTGGCTACGTTTGCAGATGATACAAAGATAGGTGGAGGGACAGGTAGTACTGAGGAGGCAAGGAGACTGCTGAAGGACTTGGACAGGTTAGGAGAAGGGGCAAATAAATGGCAGATGGAATGCAATGTGTGAAAGCGTGAAGTTTATGTACTTTGGTAGGGAGAGTTGAAATGTAGTCAATTTTTTAAATGGGGGGAGAATTCAGAAGTCCAAAGTGCAGGGGGACTTGGGAGTCCTACTTCAGGATTCTCTGAAGGTTAACTTGCAGATTGAGTTGGTAGTTAGGAAGGCAAATGCAATGTTAGCATTTATTCCGAGAGGATTAGAATACAAAAGCAAGGATGCACTGCTCTGGTCAGACCACATTTGGAATATTGTGAGCAATTTTGGGCCCCATATCTAAGAAAAGATATGCCGGCCTTGTCGAGGTTCCAGAGGATGTCACGAGAATGATCCTGGGAATGTAATGTTTGACGTATGAGGAGCGTTTGAGGACTCTGCGGGGGCGATTTTACCATCGCGTTGTGCCCATTTTCAGCCGCGAAAACTTGGTAAAGTCGGGTGTGAGGCTAGTAGCATGATCCACACCCACCTCCGTGCCGGTTCCACCCTTACCAAGGCCCAAAAATGACCACAATCGGGACCACACCCAAAATGGGCGTGACAGCCATTTAAATGTATCTGCATGCATTTCAATCCACTTAACGGGCTGCATGCCCAACTTTACTGGCATGTCCCCCTTTACCGCCGTGTTCGCTAATCTGGAATCGGCGTGAAACAGACATGATCCATAAAAGTCTGATTCAGGCGCTCCATCAGTGAGGGTTAGTGAGGAGGTAAGTGCCTCGTGTCTGACAGCTCTGTGCTCCTTTCATTGTAGCCATTTTGTTTCTCAGATCAGGGGTTCTGCGAGTGTGTGCGGGGGTGGATGTTGATCAGCAGGGTGTACAATGTTCGATTTGCAGCATGGACCCGAGTCTCAGCACTGACCTCACGTCTTGTGAGTGCTGCTGGGTCCTAGTACACTCAGCACTCATCTCGCTGAAGATATGTGCACAAAGCCCCTGCAAATTGTACTGCTGCAGCCTCAGAACTTTTCAAGGAGCTGTGATTCTGGGAGGCATGTAGGTGGGGGAATGGGCAGTACAGACTGCGTGCGTTGCTGGGCTAGGGGCAAACAGCGTTCCTTAACCTCCACATGTGTTCCTCTCCATCTGCAACCACCCCCACTTTCAGAGTGGCGAGATGCCTTTTGCGATGCAACCGATTGATCTTTCTCTTCTTTTAGTTGCTGCTGGAGCTGAAGAGGAGGAGCAGGTGGAAGAATTGCAGGCATAGGACGCCCAGGCCTTACCATTTGCAGGAGTAGAGGGAGACGACCACCAGGCACAGGAGGTGGCCACCATTCACCCAGAAGGGAGGGGGGGGGGGCACGTAGGAGAAGGATGGAGCAGAGACCCCAGCAGTTCCGTGCACGAGTGTCATTTGAATAGATATCCACACCGTGTACGGCCAATGGCTCTGCCTCCAAAAGAAGACAATGCAACACCTGTGCCACCTGTTGCAGGACCTGGCACCTCAGGGCGGGGGGCGCCCACTCTCGGTGGCTATCAAATTGATGGCTGCTCTGAACATTTATGCAGCTGGCTTCTTCCAGACCCCTGGTGGAAATTTATGTGGCATTTCCCAGTCAGCTGTGCACACCTGTGCCAAGCAGGTCACAGAAGCCCTGTATGCCCGGGCTGGGCAGTACATCAAATTTAACCAGGACCAGGCCTATCAGGAAGCCCAGGCTGCAGGGTTCGCGGCCATTGCGGGAATGCCTAATGTATAGGGGTCCATCGACTGCACTCACGTTGACCTCAAGGTCCCGTTGCAGAATCCACAAAGATTTGTCAACAGAAAGGGGTTGCACTCCCTGAATGTCCAACTGGTGTGTGACCACAATATGAACATTATGCACGTCTGCCTGAGACACCCTGGCAGCGTGCATGGTGGCTTCATGTTCATGAGCTCCAACATACTGGAGGCCTTTCAGGAGGAGCCCAGGCTGTGGGGGGTGGCTCTTGGGTGATATGGATTACCTACTTCGGACATGGCTGATGAAGCCTGTGCAGACGCCTGTGACTGAGACGGAGACCCGCTATAAAGAGGCCCATGTAGCCACCCACGCGATAGTTGAGAAGTGCATAGGGCTCCTCAAAATGCAATTCTGGTGCCTGGACTACTCTGACGGGGCCCTGCAACCTGATCGCTTTATCTTGATCAATTGGGCCTGTGAGCTGACGAATGGCAGATGGAGTTTAATTTTGATAAGTACGAGGTGATGCATTTTGGTAGATTGGACCAGTGCAGGGCTTACTCACTTAATGGTAGGGCATTGGAGAGAGTTACAGAACAAAGAGATCTAGGGGTACAGGTTCATAGCTCCTTGAAAGTGGAGTCACAGGTGGACAGAGTGGTGAAGAAGGCATTCGGCATGCTTGGTTTCATTGGTCAGAACATTGAATAGGAGTTGGGACGTCTTGTTGAAGTTGTACAAAACATTGTTAAGGCCACACTTTGGAATATGTGTACAGTTCTGGTCACCCTATTATAGACAGGATATTATTAAACTAGAAAGAGTGCAGAAAAGATTTACTAGGAGGGCATAGGTTTAAGTTGAGAGGGGAGAGATACAAAAGGGTCCAGAGGGGCAATTTTTTCACACAGAAGGTGGTGAATGTCTGGAACAAGCTGCCAGAGGTACTAGTAGAGGCGGGTCCAATTTTGTCTGCTAAAAAGCATTTAGACTGTTACATGGCTAAGATGGGTATAGAGGGGTATGGGCCAAACGCGGGCAATTGGGACTTGCTTAGAGATTAAAAGAAGGAGCAGCATGGACAAGTTGGGCCAAAGGGCCCATTTCCATGTTGTAAAACTCCATGACTCTATGATTCTTCCCACATTGTGGTGGTGTGCTGTATTCTGCACAGCCTTCCACCGCAGAGAGGTGACCTATTGGAGGAGAAGGAGGAAGAGGACTTGGAGGCCGGCCAGCTGGGCGTCGCTGGGGAGGAGACCACGCAGCAGGAGCAGGGGGAAGAGGAGGAGGAGGAAGAAGAGGAGGAGCACGCTGAGCAACATCACCAAGGCACTGGAGGGCTGGCAGATCGAATGAGGCATGCGAGGGTGGCTAGGGAGGCCCTGATCACCAGGTGCATCAGTCACTGGGGGCCTGTGTCTGTGCACATGGGTTCCATTTCCAGCGTCCCTTGCCACCCCTTCACCCCCAAATTCTTCTATCTCCTGCGACATCATCACACCAGAGTTGTGGGTCTCGGTACACTGTGTCAGCGGTTCCCTTGACAGACAGGAGTGTGATGACGACTTGCGAAGCACCATTATGATGATGCCTTGGCGCAAGCTAGTCTGACTCCTATTTGAACTCCGCATATACATTGGCACCTGGGCCCATATCTGTGTACTGGGTAAGGGATCTGAAACCCCCATACAGGACCCTGGGGCGGGTGGGGTGGGGGAGGGAGGGAATCAATCATGGGTTCTGGGGAACCGATGACACAGCGTTGAGGGGCCTCCCCAACTGAAGCATCCCTCTGGTGACCGTCAATGGAAGAGGATTCTTCTTTGAGACAAATCTTAGTCACGGGTGGGTGGTGAAAAATTATTTAATGATAATAAGGGTGTTTAAATAATAAGTTCTAACATAAAAACGTGCAAATGTAAAACGTTAAGGTGCTTAAAGATCTATCTAACTCGTGAGCTCTTCACCTGTGCCAGCTTCGTGCAACTATAACTTCCTAACCTTACGTGGCCTACCACTACATCTCAGTGTCTCCCCAGAATGTACATCAGAGGTGGAGGAAGCCAGCTGCCTACCTCACCCCATTGCCTGTGATGCATTTGGCTGGCGTCCCCTGGAGGTCCTGGACCTTGAGGGCCCTGGCCAGCTTTCAGGTGTCTTGGACATTTCCATGACACCCTTTTCATCCCGCTGCTCCTGAGATGCCCCAGTGTCAGGAAGAGGGAGTCAGAAAGTGTAGCCACAGCCACAGTCTCCTGGCTGGAAGGTCCTGGCATAGGCTCCATTCCTTCCTCCTCCCTTGGGGTACCTGTGGGCCCCTGGGTCACTCCATGGGACGGTGGTGCTTCTGCAGTGTACTCCAGAAGTTCCAGCATCACCTGGCCCTGCCAGTCCTGGAGGACTACCTGCGTCCTGCCCATGGTGGTCGAGCCCTCTGCAATGGCCACCTGAGTCGAGGGCCACCTGTCAATGGCCACAGTAAGCACCCTCTGAGACTGGGCCAAGCTCTGCAGCCCCTCAGTCATGACCCTCTGCCACTGGGCCACGTTCTCAAGGGCTGCTGCCATAGCCCGCTGTGTCTCAGTGCTGTCCCGCTAGGTCTCATGCAAGCTCTTGAGCCTCTCAGCCATGGGCCGCAGAAGCTCAAGAATCCTGTTGACTCCCTCAACTGTGGCCCACTGTGACTCGGCCGCATCCCTCTGGGACTCCGCTGTGACCAACTGTGACTCGGCCATTGCTTGGAGCCTGCTACTCATGGCGAGAACACTCATGGTGTTAGCCTGGGAACCACGCAAGACAGGCAATTGCTGGTCCGTCTGAAAGCTTTGGGACTCCTCCCAACAACCTCGCATTTGGTCCAGTGTGCCTGTCAGCCCCTCCTGTATTCTTCACCTCTGCTGCTGCAACGTCAGCAGCTGAAGGAGAAGTGATCTCAGACGCCCAGCCTGTAGCCTGGGGCCAGCTGAGTCCTCGTCTCCGGCAGGCCCCTGCGTACCAGAGGCCTCGGACGTTCCCTCTTCCACCCGATGTACATCGGCAGATATGTTGCGCTCACCAGAGAGTGACCCAGAAGCCTCACGACCAACTGGGCCCACCAACATATCAGTATCTGAGATGGTGAACTGCAACGTGGAAGCTCGGGGATGGGTGGATCAGGGGGCAATTTGGGGGAAAATGCTAGATGGGGTTAAGCACTCACCCTTGCTGCCCGGGTGAGGTCATTGACCTTCTTGCGGCACATACTTCCCTACTCTGGAGGCCAGTGCCACGGCACTGACGCAACTGGCAACTGCCTCATTGGCCACATTGCCATCAGCCCCCTGGGTCTGCGTCTTGATGGGGGTAAGAGGCTGTCCCTCCTCACCTCTATCGCATCCAGCAGCCTCCCGAGGTTGCCTTCAGTGAATCTGGAGGCTGGTCGTGTGGTCATTTTTTTCCTGCACTGCCTGCCTGCCTGTGCATCCTTGAAGCTTTTATGGAGCTGCCCCTTGTTATGGCAGATCAGCTGCAGGCAGCTTGGTAGAGCATTCCGGCAAGTTACATGTAGTTTGCTTGTTAGCATTGAGGGGAAGGCAAGTGAGCACTTGCAGCTGTGCTGATGGGGGCGTAGTAGATCAGTGCTGCTATGATTGTGGATAGGGGAAAGAGAGGGAGGTGTCATACAGCCATGAGAGTCAGGGAGAGATGGGGGCCTTATGCATGAGGGTCTGGGTTGGGGAGGAGGGGGGTAGGGGTGGATGGCTCTGCCTGAGATTAGTGGTGGTGGGGGGTGGGGGGGGGGGACAGAGTTGGGGGGGGGTGGTGAAGGGGGGGTGCTGCCACTCTGCCTGATATTGATGGGGCGGAAGGAGGCTGCTGCCACTGCTACGATCGATGGGGGGAGGGGGGGGCTCTGCCACTCTGCCTGAAAACAGTGGGGTGGGAAGGGGGCCATGATCAGTCTGTGTTGCGGGGGCTGAGGGGATAAGGGGGTCAGTAATGTTGGGGGGGTGGGCAATGTCCAAGGGGGGCAGGGAAGGCATTATCTGGCCCGGGAGGGATGTGGCAGGGGAGCAGCATTCTATCAATTTTTTTTGTACGCAGGTGCAGTTGGAGGTTCCCATTTGAGCTGCAGGGTTTCAGGCTGGCCACAGTCCTCTGCAGCACAATTCTGAATCGCTGATATTTTTGCAGGCAGAGTGCGTATGGGGGCGTCTCAGAACAGGTCTAAAAGTCATATCTGAAACACTCCCAGTTTCAAGTCCGCCCAGCACTTAGAATGAAAATAGTAAAATAGGGCCCTGTGTGACTCAGAATCACAGAGTCTCGGAATGCTATAGTGCAGAAGAGGCCCTTCAGCCCATCGAGTCTGCACCGACGCATGAAATGCCCTGACCTACACACTTAATCCCATTTGCCAGCATTTGATCCATAGCCTTGAATGTTATGGCACACCAAGTATTCATCCAGGTACTTTTTAAAGGATGTGAGGTATCTCACCTCCACCACCCTCCCAGGCAGCACATTCCAGACCGTCACCCCCACTCTGAGTAAAAAATGTTTTCTTCAAATCCCTCACTTTTAACTTGTGTCCCGTCGTAACTGACCCTTCAACTAAGGGGAACAGCTGCTCCCTATCCACCTGACAATGCCCCCCTTGAACACCTCAATCAGGTCACACCTCAGACTTCCATAGAACCATAGAACCATGGAAAATTACAGCTCAGAAACAGGCCTTTTGGCCATTCTTGTCTGTGCCGAACCATTTTTTGCCTAGTCCCACTGACCTGCACTTGGACCATATCCCTCCACACCCCTCTCATAAGAACATAAGAAATAGGAGCAGGAGTAGGCCATCTAGCCCCTCGAGCCTGCCCCGCCATTCAATAAGATCATGGCTGATCTGACGTGGATCAGTACCACTTACCCGCCTGATCCCCATAACCCTTAATTCCCTTACCGATCAGGAATCCATCCATCCGCGCTTTAAACATATTCAGCGAGGTAGCCTCCACCACCTCAGTGGGCAGAGAATTCCAGAGATTCACCACCCTCTGGGAGAAGAAGTTCCTCCTCAACTCTGTCTTAAACCGACCCCCCTTTATTTTGAGGCTGTGTCCTCTAGTTTTAACTTCCTTACTAAGTGGAAAGAATCTCTCCGCCTCCACCCTATCCAGCCCCCGCATTATCTTATAAGTCTCCATAAGATCCCCCCTCATCCTTCTAAACTCCAACGAGTACAAACCCAATCTCCTCAGCCTCTCCTCATAATCCAAACCCCTCATCTCCGGTATCAACCTGGTGAACCTTCTCTGCACTCCCTCCAATGCCAATATATCCTTCCTCATATAAGGGGACCAATACTGCACACAGTATTCCAGCTGCGGCCTCACCAATGCCCTGTACAGGTGCATCAAGACATCCCTGCTTTTATATTCTATCCCCCTCGCAATATAGGCCAACATCCCATTTGCCTTCTTGATCACCTGTTGTACCTGCAGACTGGGCTTTTGCGTCTCATGCACAAGGACCCCCAGGTCCCTTTGCACGGTAGCATGTTTTAATTTGTTTCCATTGAGATAGTAATCCCATTTGTTATTATTTCCTCCAAAGTGTATAACCTCGCATTTCTCAACGTTATACTCCATTTGCCATATCCTCGCCCACTCACTCAGCCTGTCCAAATCTCTCTGCAGATCTTCTCCGTCCTCCACACGATTCACTTTTCCACTTATCTTTGTGTCGTCTGCAAACTTCGTTACCCTACACTCCGTCCCCTCCTCCAGATCATCTATATAAATGGTAAACAGTTGCGGCCCGAGTACCGATCCCTGCGGCACGCCACTAGTTACCTTCCTCCAACCGGAAAAACACCCATTTATTCCGACTCTTTGCTTCCTGTCGGATAGCCAGTCCCCAATCCACTTTAACACACTACCTCCAACTCCATGAACCCGTCCAAGTTTTTCTTAAATGTTAAAAGTGACCCTGTATTTACCACTTTATCCGGCAGCTCATTCCACACTCCCACCACTCTCTGCGTGAAGAAGCCCCCCCTAATATTCCCTTTAAACTTTTCTCCTTTCACCCTTAACCCATGCCCTCTGGTTTTTTTCTCCCCTCGCCTCAGCGGAAAAAGCCTGCTTGCATTCACTCTATCTATACCTATCAAAATCTTATACACCTCTATCAAATCTCCCCTCAATCTTCTACGCTCCAGGGAATAAAGTCCCAACCTATTCAATCTCTCTCTGTAACTCAGCTTCTCAAGTCCCGGCAACATCCTTGTGAACCTTCTCTGCACTCTTTCAACCTTATTTACATCCTTCCTGTAACTAGGTGACCAAAACTGGACACAATACTCCAAATTCGGCCTCACCAATGCCTTATATAACCTTACCATAACACACCAACTTTTATACTCGATACTCCGATTTATAAAGGCCAATGTACCAAAGGCACTCTTTACGACCCGATCCACCTGTGACGTCACTTTTAGGGAATTCTCTACCTGTATATTCGCAGATCCCTCTGTTCAACTGCACTCTTCAGAGTCCTACTATTTACCCTGTACGTTCTACTTTGGTTTGTCTTCCAATGTGCTATATCTCACACTTGTCTGCGTTAAATTCCATTTGCCATTTTTCGGCCCATTTTTCTAGTTGGTCCAAATCCCTCTGCAAGCTTTGAAAACCTTCCACACTGTCCACTACACCTCCAATCTTTGTATCATCAGCAAACTTGCTGATCCAATTTACCACATTATCATCCAGATCATTGATATAGATGACAAACAACAATGGACCCAACACCGATCCCTGCGGCACACCACTAGTCACAGGCCCCCACTCAGGGAAGCAATCCTCCACAACCACTCTCTGGCTTCTTTCATTGAGCCAGTGTCTAATCCAATTTACTACCTCCCCATGTATACCCAGTGACTGAACCTTCCTAACTAACCTCCCATGAGGGACCTTGTCAAAGGCCTTGCTGAAATCCAGGTAGACAACATCCACCGCCTTCCCTTCATCCACTTTCCTGGTAACTTCCTTGAAAAACTCAAATAGATTGGTCAAACATGACCTCCCACGCACAAAGCCATGTTGACTCTCCCTAATAAGTCCCTGTCTATCCAAATATTTGTAGATCCTATCCCTTATCACACCTTCCAATAACTTGCCCACCACCGACGTCAAACTTACTGGCCTATAATTTCCCGGATTTCTTTTGGAACCTTTTTTAAACAACAGAACAACATAAGAACATAAGAACATAAGAAATAGGAGCAGGAGTAGGCCATCTAGCCCCTCGAGCCTGCCCCGCCATTCAATAAGATCATGGATGATCTGACGTGGATCAGTACCACTTACCCGCCTGATCCCCATAACCCTTAATTCCCTTACCGATCAGGAATCCATCCATCCGCGCTTTAAACATATTCAGCGAGGTAGCCTCCACCACCTCAGTGGGCAGAGAATTCCAGAGATTCACCACCCTCTGGGAGAAGAAGTTCCTCCTCAACTCTGTCTTAAACCGACCCCCCTTTATTTTGAGGCTGTGTCCTCTAGTTTTAACTTCCTTACTAAGTGGAAAGAATCTCTCCGCCTCCACCCTATCCAGCCCCCGCATTATCTTATAAGTCTCCATAAGATCCCCCCTCATCCTTCTAAACTCCAACGAGTACAAACCCAATCTCCTCAGCCTCTCCTCATAATCCAAACCCCTCATCTCCGGTATCAACCTGGTGAACCTTCTCTGCACTCCCTCCAATGCCAATATATCCTTCCTCATATAAGGGGACCAATACTGCACACAGTATTCCAGCTGCGGCCTCACCAATGCCCTGTACAGGTGCATCAAGACATCCCTGCTTTTATATTCTATCCCCCTCGCAATATAGGCCAACATCCCATTTGCCTTCTTGATCACCTGTTGTACCTGCAGACTGGGCTTTTGCGTCTCATGCACAAGGACCCCCAGGTCCCTTTGCACGGTAGCATGTTTTAATTTGTTTCCATTGAGATAGTAATCCCATTTGTTATTATTTCCTCCAAAGTGTATAACCTCGCATTTCTCAACGTTATACTCCATTTGCCATATCCTCGCCCACTCACTCAGCCTGTCCAAATCTCTCTGCAGATCTTCTCCGTCCTCCACACGATTCACTTTTCCACTTATCTTTGTGTCGTCTGCAAACTTCGTTACCCTACACTCCGTCCCCTCCTCCAGATCATCTATATAAATGGTAAACAGTTGCGGCCCGAGTACCGATCCCTGCGGCACGCCACTAGTTACCTTCCTCCAACCGGAAAAACACCCATTTATTCCGACTCTTTGCTTCCTGTCGGATAGCCAGTCCCCAATCCACTTTAACACACTACCTCCAACTCCATGAACCCGTCCAAGTTTTTCTTAAATGTTAAAAGTGACCCTGCATTTACCACTTTATCCGGCAGCTCATTCCACACTCCCACTACTCTCTGCGTGAAGAAGCCCCCCCTAATATTCCCTTTAAACTTTTCTCCTTTCACCCTTAACCCATGCCCTCTGGTTTTTTTCTCCCCTCGCCTCAGCGGAAAAAGCCTGCTTGCATTCACTCTATCTATACCCATCAAAATCTTATACACCTCTATCAAATCTCCCCTCAATCTTCTACGCTCCAGGGAATAAAGTCCCAACCTATTCAATCTCTCTCTGTAACTCAGCTTCTCAAGTCCCGGCAACATCCTTGTGAACCTTCTCTGCACTCTTTCAACCTTATTTACATCCTTCCTGTAACTAGGTGACCAAAACTGGACACAATACTCCAAATTCGGCCTCACCAATGCCTTATATAACCTTACCATAACACACCAACTTTTATACTCGATACTCCGATTTATAAAGGCCAATGTACCAAAGGCACTCTTTACGACCCGATCCACCTGTGACGTCACTTTTAGGGAATTCTCTACCTGTATATTCGCAGATCCCTCTGTTCAACTGCACTCTTCAGAGTCCTACTATTTACCCTGTACGTTCTACTTTGGTTTGTCTTCCAATGTGCTATATCTCACACTTGTCTGCGTTAAATTCCATTTGCCATTTTTCGGCCCATTTTTCTAGTTGGTCCAAATCCCTCTGCAAGCTTTGAAAACCTTCCACACTGTCCACTACACCTCCAATCTTTGTATCATCAGCAAATACATGAGCCACCCTCCAATCATCCGGCTCCAATGAAAACAACCCAGGTCTATCCAACCTCTCTTCATAACTTAAATGTTCCATCCCAGGCAGCATCCTGGTAAATCCCCTCTGTACCCTCTCCTTACTAAGTGGAAAGAATCTCTCCGCCTCCACCCTATCCAGCCCCCTATGCCAGGATGTCTCTGAACGGCCAGAAAGCATTCGGAAGGGAGAGAGTGCACAGCCAGAGGTTGTGGTACATATTCGAACTAACGACATAGATAGGAAGAGTGATGAGGTCCTGCAGCAGCAGTTTAGGGAGTTAAGTAGAAAGATAAAAATCAGGATCTCCAGAGTTGTAATCTCTCTGTGCCACGTACCAGTGAGGCTAGAAATAGAAAGATAGTGCAAACAAACAAAGAACAAAGAACAATACGGCACAGGAACAGGCCCTTCGGCCCTCCAAGCCTGCGCCGCTCCCTGGTCCAAACTAGACCATTCTTTTGTATCCCTCCATTTCCACTCCATTCATGTGGCTATCTAGATAAGTCTTAAACGTTCCCAGTGTGTCCACCTCCACCACCTTGCCTGGCAGCGCATTCCAGGCCCCCACCACCCTCTGTGTAAAATACGTCCTTCTGATATCCGTGTTAAACCTCCCCCGCCCTCACCTTGAACCTATGACCCCTCGTGAACGTCACCACCGACCTGGGAAAAAGCTTCCCACCGTTCACTCTATCTATGCCTTTCATAATTTTATACACCTCTATTAGGTCACCCCTCATCCTCCATCTTTCCAGTGAGAACAAACCCAGTTTACCCAATCTCTCCTCATAACTAAGCCCTTCCATACCAGGCAACATCAAAGAACAAAGAACAAAGAACAGTACAGCACAGGAAACAGGCTCTTCGGCCCTCCAAGCCTGTGCCGCTCCTTGGTCCAACTAGACCAATCGTTTGTATCCCTCCATTCCCAGGCTGCTCATGTGACTATCCAAGTAAGTCTTAAACGATGTCAGCGTGCCTGCCTCCACCACCCTACTTGGCAGCGCATTCCAGGCCCCCGCCACCCTCTGTGTAAAAAACGTCCCTCTGATGTCTGAGTTATACTTCGCCCCTCTCAGCTTGAGCCCGTGACACCTCGTGATCGTCACCTCCGACCTGGGAAAAAGCTTCCCACTGTTCACCCTATCTATACCCTTCATAATCTTGTACACCTCTATTAGATCTCCCCTCATTCTCCGTCTTTCCAAGGAAAACAACCCCAGTCTACCCAATCTCTCCTCATAGCTAAGACCCTCCATACCAGGCAACATCCTGGTAAACCTTCTCTGCACTCTCTCCAATGCCTCCACGTCCTTCTGGTAGTGCGGTGACCAGAACTGGACGCAGTACTCCAAATGTGGCCTAACCAGCGTTCTATACAGCTGCATCATCAGACTCCAGCTTTTATACTCTATACCCCGTCCTATAAAGGCAAGCATACCATATGCCTTCTTCACCACCTTCTCCACCTGTGTTGCCACCTTCAAGGATTTGTGGACTTGCACACCTAGGTCCCTCTGTGTTTCTATACTCCTGATGACTCTGCCACTTATTGTATAACTCCTCCTTACATTATTTCTTCCAAAATGCATCACTTCGCATTTATCCGGATTAAACTCCATCTGCCACCTCTCCGCCCAATTTTCCAGCCTATCTATATCCTGCTGTATTGCCCGACAATGCTCTTCGCTATCCGCAATTCCAGCCATCTTCGTGTCATCCGCAAACTTGCTGATTACACCAGTTACACCTTCTTCCAAATCATTTATATATATCACAAATAGCAGAGGTCCCAGTACAGAGCCCTGCGGAACACCACTGGTCACAGACCTCCAGCCGGAAAAAGACCCTTTGACCACTCCCCTCTGTCTCCTATGGCCAAGCCAGTTCTCCACCCATCTAGCCACTTCTCCTTGTATCCCATGAGCCTTAACCTTCTTAACCAACCTGCCATGTGGGACTTTGTCAAATGCCTTACTGAAATCCATATAGACGACATCCACGGCCCTTCCTTCATCAACCGTTTTTGTCACTTCCTCAAAAAACTCCACCAAATTTGTAAGGCACGACCTCCCTCTTACAAAACCATGCTGTCTGTCACTAATGAGATTGATCCGTTCTAAATGCACATACATCCTGTCTCTGAGAATCCTCTCCAACAACTTCCCTACCACGGACGTCAAGCTCACCGGCCTATAATTTCCTGGGTTATCCCTGCTACCCTTCTTAAACAACGGGACCACATTCGCTATCCTCCAATCCTCAGGGACCTCACCCGTGTCCAAAGAAGCGACAAAGATTTCCATCAGAGGCCCAGCAATTTCATCTCTCCTCTCCATGAGCAGTCGAGGATAGATGCCATCAGGCCCTGGGGCTTTGTCAGTTTTAATGTTCCCTAAAAAACCTAACACTTCCTCTCTTGTAATGGAGATTTTCTCTAACGGGTCAACACCTCCCTCCGAGACACTCCCGGTTAACACGCCCCTCTCCTTCGTGAATACCGATGCAAAGTATTCATCTAGGATCTCCCCTATTCCCTTGGGTTCTAAGCATAATTCCCCTCCTTTGTCCCTTTGTCCCTGAGGAGGTCTTTAGAGGAGCAGACAGTCAGGTCAGATGACTCCCTTAGTTGCCCACTGCCTGGACCTGTTCATATCAAGTTTGGCCAGGCCCAGGGGCAGGTTCACAAGGACGTCCTCCTCCTTTCCAGCCCCCTCAGCATTGGGAGCCGCAAAAATGGCAGGTGCCTTGTGAGCCTGTGAACCGGTGCAACCAACGGTTGCATGGAACTGCTGTGTGTGCTAACCGCTACCCGAGGTTCCCAATGTTAAGCGGAGGATCCCTCCATAGCGGGACCTCCAGTGGGGACCTCAGCAACAAGGAATGCCAAGGCATGTCAGACGATGGGTGAGGGTGCGGAAGCAGAAGATGTGCAACTGCAGCTCATACCACCGTGCAGCGACAAATCGCATGAGGCAGCTCAGTCTGTCGGGCTCCAGACTCGGGAGAGGGGGTCTGAGCTTGGGGCCAATTCCTCTGTGCTTAGACAAAATTCCATTGCACAGTTGCGCTTCCTCGAGACCATGTGTGATGTCGGGTCTGAGCATGACAGTTTTAAGGTCACGGATGGCATCAGTCTAGAGTTGGATGCCCATGCTGCACACTGAACCAACTCGTCGGGTGTCTTCTAGCTCACTCCTCCGCCACCGAGCACATTTCCAATCCTGGTCACCCCAGCAGCCACGGCCTGTCTGTCTGTCAGCCATTAGAAATGGCGTTGATGAAGAAGTGGATTTCTGAGCAACGGTTTCCTGACAGGCATCGCTACTCCAGTTGAGAGAGAGCTACGGCATGAGGCAACTGGACCCCAGACGTTGACTAGGTCCTGGTAAAAGATGTGCAATGCCTGCAAGGAGTTCTGATGATACCTCAGGTCAACCAACAGGAGCTGCACGTCATAATTCAGGCCATGCACCTGGCGGATGAAATACGGTGCCAGGGCACACCATTGAGAAGGGAGTTCACTACAGGGTCTGAAGGTGGCAGGTCACCACCTTGGCGCAAAGGTACACTAACGCCTACCTGCCCTCCCTAAGAGGGAAATTCAGAATCTCAGCAGCGACCCAGTGCAGTCTTTTGTCCCATAAAAACTGTATGAGCATTCTCGAGATGTTTGTGACAAAATCAGGGGGAGGGGTCAAAGTGACCAGCCCATACCACAAATTAAGGCAATCAGCTGGTTTATGATGAGAACTCGATCATGTCAGACAGCACTCGGATTGGTCTTGTCCAGCGACTCAGGTGAGCGGTGACCTTGGCCTCCAGCTCATGCCAATTCATCGGCCAAGATTCCTCAGCCGGTCAAAGGTGGACTCCCAATAGAGGAGGCTGGTCCTGCTCCAGGTGAACATAAGAACATAAGAACATAAGAACTAGGAGCAGGAGTAGGCCATCTGGCCCCTTTGAGCCTGCTCCGCCATTCAATAAGATCATGGCTGATCTTTTTGTGGACTCAGCTCCACTTACCCGCCCGCTCACCATAACCCTTAATTTCTTTACTGTTCAAAAATTTATCTATCCTTGCCTTAAAAACATTTAATGAGGTAGCCTCAACTGCTTCACTGGGCAGGGAATTCCACAGATTCACAACCCTTTGTGTGAAGAAGTTCCTCCTCAACTCAGTCCTAAATCTGCTTCCCCTTATTTTGAGACTATGCCCCCCAGTTCTAGTTTCACCTGCCAGTGGAAACAACTTCCCTGCTTCTATCTTATCTATTCCCTTCATAATCTTATATGTTTCTATAAGATCTCCCCTCATTCTTCTGAATTCCAATGAATATAGAACATAGAACATAGAAAAGCTACAGCACAAACAGGCCCTTCGGCCCACAAGTTGCGCCGAACATGTCCCTACCTACTAGGCTTACCTATAACCCTCTATCTTACTAACTTCCATGAACTTATCCAAAAGTCTTTTAAAAGACCCTATCGAATCTGCCTCCACCACCACTACTGGCAGCCGATTCCACATACCCACCACCCTCTGTGTGAAATACTTATCCCTAACATCTCCTCTGTACCTACTCCCCAGCACCCTAAACCTGTGACCTCTTGTGGCAACGATTCCAGCCCGGGGTAAAAGCCTCTGAGAATCCACTCTATCAATACCTCTCAACATCTCACACACCTCTATCAGGTCACCCCTCATCCTTCGCCTCTCCAAGGAGAAAAGACCGAGCTCTCTCAACCTATCCTCATAAGGCATGCCAACTAATCCAGGCAACATTCTTGAAAATCTCCTCTGCACCCTTTCTATGGCTTCCACACCCTTTTTGTAATGAGGCGACCAGAACTGGGCACAGTACTCCAGGTGGGGTCTGACCAGGGTCCTATACAGCTGCAGCATTATCTCCCGATTTCTAAACTCAATTCTTCCATTGATGAAGGCCAGTATTCCATGCGCCCTCTAAATTACAGCCCCTACCTGCGACGCTGCTTTGAGTGTCCTAAGAACCCGGACCCCAAGATCCTTCTGATCTTTCACACTGAACAAAGAACAAAGAACAGTACAGCACGGAACAGGCCCTTCGGCCCTCCAAGCCCGCGCCTCTCCCTGGTCCAAACTAGATCATTCTTTTGTATCCCTCCATTCCCACTCCATTCATGTGGCTATCTAGATAAGTCTTAAACGTTCCCAGTGTGTCCGCCTCCACCACCTTGCCCAGCAGCGCATCCCAGGCCCCCACCACCCTCTGTAAAATACGTCCTTCTGATATCCGTGTTAAACCTCCCCCCCTCACCTTGAACCTATGACCCCTCGTGAATGTCACCACCGACCTGGGAAAAAGCTTCCCACCGTTCACCCTATCTATGCCTTTCAGAATTTTATACACCTCTAAAAGGTCACCCCTCATCCTCCGTCTTTCCAGTGAGAACAACCCCAGTTTACCCAATCTCTCCTCATAACTAAGCCCTTCCATCCCAGGCAACATCCTGATAAACCTCCTCTGCACTATCTCTAAAGCCTCCACGTCCTTCTGGTAGTGTGGCGACCAGAACTGGGCGCAGTACTCCAAATGCGACCGAACCAACGTTCTATACAACTGCAACATCAGACCCCAACTTTTATACTCTATGCCCCATCCTATAAAGGCAAGCATGCCATATGCCTTATTCACTACCTTCTCCACCTGTGACGTCACCTTCAAGGATCTGTGGACTTGCACACCCAGGTCCCTTTGCGTATCTACACCCTTTATGGTTCTGCCATTTATCGTATAGCTCCCCCCTACATTAGTTCTACCAATCACTTCGCATTTATCTGGATTGAACTCCATCTGCCATTTCTTTGCCCAAATTTCCAGCCTATCTATATCCTTCTGTAGCCTCTGACAATGTTCCTCACTATCTGCAAGTCCAGCCATTTTCGTGTCGTCCGCAAACTTACTGATCACCCCAGTTACACCTTCTTCCAGATTGTTTATATAAATCACAAACAGCAGATGTCCCAATACAGAGCCCTGCGGAACACCACTCGTCACAGGCATCCAGCCGGAAAAAGACCCTTCCACTACCACCCTCTGTCTTCTGTGACCAAGCCAGCTCTCCACCCATCTCGCCATCTCCCCCTTTATCCCATGAGATCCAACCTTTTGCACCAACCTACCATGAGGGACTTTGTCAAACGCATTACTAAAGTCCATATCGACGTCATCCACGGCCCTTCCCTCGTCAACCATTCTAGTCACTTCTTCAAAAAACTCCACCAGGTTAGTGAGGCATGACCTCCCTCTCACAAAACCATGCTGACTATCGTGAATGAGTTTATTCCTTTCTCAATGCGCATACATCATATCTCTAAGAATCCTCTCCAACAACTTCCCTACCACGGACGTCAAGCTCACTGGCCTATAATTTCCCGGGTTATCCTTCCTACCCTTCTTAAATAACGGGACCACATTAGCTATCCTCCAATCCTCTGGGACCTCACCTGTGTCCTGTGACGAGACAAAGATTTGCGTCAGAGGCCCAGCGATTTCATCTCTCATCTCCCTGAGCAGCCTGGGATAGATTCCATCAGGCCCTGGGCATTTGTCAGTCTTTATATTCCCTAAAAAACCTAACACTTCCTCCCTTGGAATGGAGATTTTCTCTAACGGGTCAACAGTCCCCTCCGAGACACTCCCAGTCAACACATCCCTCTCCTTTGTGAACACCGACGCAAAGTATTCATTTCGGATCTCTCCTACTTCTTTGGGCTCTAAGCATAAATCCCCACTTTTGTCCCTGAGAGGTCCGATTTTTTCCCTGACTACCCTTTTGTTCCGAACGTATGAACAAAATGCCTTGGGGTTCTCTTTAATCTTGTCTGCCAAGGACATTTCGTGACTGCCAAGCGTCTTACCCCTAATATGATATTCTTTCATCCTATTCGACCTGCCAAAATGAACCACCACACACTTATCTGGGTTCAAGTCCATCTGCCACTTCTCCGCCCAGTCTTGCATCTTATCTATGTCTCGTTGCAACTGCTGACATCCCTCTACACTATCCACAACACCACCAACCTTTGAGTATAGCCCCCGTCTACTCAGTCTCTCCTCATAAGCCAACCCTCTCAACTCCGGAATCAACCTCGTGAATCTCCTCTGCACCCCCTCCAGTGCCAGTATATCCTTTCTCAAGTAACGAGACCAAAACTGTACACAGTACTCCAGGTGTGCCCTCACCAGCACCTTGTACAGCTGCAACATAATCTCGCTGTTTTTAAACTCCATCTCTCTAGCAATGAAGGACAAAATTCCATTTGCCTTCTTAATTACCTGCTGCACCTGCAAACCAACTCCTTGAGATTCCTGCACAAGGATACCCGGGTCCCTCTGCACAGCACCATGTTGCAATTTTTTACCATTTAAATAATAGTCCATTTTGGTGTTATTCCTACTAAAATGGATGACCTCACATTTACCAACATTGACTCCATCTGCCAGACCCTCGCCCAGTCACTTAGATTATCTATATCCTTTTGCAGACTTTCAGCGTCCTCTGCACATACAGTCATAGAGTCATAGAGGTTTGCAGCATGGAAACAGGCCCTTCGGCCCAACTTGCCCATGCCGCCCTTTCTTTTTTAAAACCCCTAAGATTATCCCAATTGCCCACATTTGGCCCCTATCCCTCTATACCCATTGTACCCATGTAATTATCTAAATGCTTTTTAAAAAACAAAATTGTACCCGCCTCTACTACTACCTGTGGCAGCTTGTTCCAGACACTCACCACCCTTTGTGTGAAAAAATTGCCCCTCTGAACACTTTTGTATCTCTCCCTCTCACCTTAAACCTATGCCCTCTAGTTTTAGACTCCCCTACCTTTGGGAAAAGATATTGACTATCGAGCTGATCTGTGCCCCTCATTATTTTATAGACCTCTATCAGATCGCCTCCTACACTCCAGAGAAAAAAGTCCCAGTCTATCCAACCTCTCCTTATAACTCAAACCACCAGGTCCTGGTTGCATCCTAGTAAATCTTTTCTGCACTCTTTCTAGTTTAATAATATCCTTTCTATAATAGGGTGACCAGAACTGTACACAGTATTCCAAGTGTGGCCTTACCAATGTCTTGTACAACTTCAACAAGACGTCCCAACTCCTATTCAATGTTCTGACCAATGAAACCAAGCATGCTGAATGCCTTCTTCACCACTCTGTCCACCTGTGACTCCACTTGCAAGGAGCTATGAACCTGTACCCCCAGATCTCTTTGTTCTGTAACTCTCCCCAACCATTAACTCTCCCCAACCATTAACTCTCCCCAACCATTAACTCTCCCCAACCATTAACTCTCCCCAACATTAACTTTCACCCTACCATTAACTCTCCCCAACACCCTACCAGTTACTGTAGTAAGTCACTACAGTAACTGACTTCATTAGTAAGTGTGTGGAAGACTGTGCGCCAAAGATGTAAATCCGTGTGTTCCCCAACCGGAAACCATGGATGAACAGGGATATCCACTGCTTGCTGAAGTCCAGGTCTGAGGCGTTCAAGTCAGGCGACACTGACCTAGAACAAAGAACAAAGAACAATACAGCACAGGAACAGGCCCTTCGGCCCTCCAAGCCCGTGCCGCTCCCTGGTCCAAACTAGACCATTCTTTTGTATCCCTCCATTCCCACTCCGTTCATATGGCTGTCTAGATAAGTCTTAAACATTCCCAGTGTGTCCGCCTCCACCACCTTGCCTGGCAGCGCATTCCAGGCCCCCACCACCCTCTGTGTAAAATATGTCCTTCTGATATCTGTGTTAAACCTCCCCCCCTTCACATTGAACCTATGACCCCTCGTGAACGTCACCACCGACCTGGGGAAAAGCTTCCCACCGTTCACCCTATCTATGCCTTTCATAATTTTATACACCTCTATTAAGTCTCCCCTCATCCTCCGTCTTTCCAGGGAGAACAACCCCAGTTTACCCAATCTCTCCTCATAACTAAGCCCCTCCATACCAGGCAACATCCTGGTAAACCTCCTCTGTACTCTCTCCAAAGCCTCCACGTCCTTCTGGTAGTGTGGCGACCAGAACCGGACGCAGTATTCCAAATGCGGCCGAACCAACGTTCTATACATCTGCAACATCAGACCCCAACTTTTATACTCTATACCCCGTCCTATAAAGGCAAGCATGCCATATGCCTTCTTCACCACCTTCTCCACCTGTGACGTCACCTTCAAGGATCTGTGGACTTGCACACCCAGGTCCCTCTGCGTATCTACACCCTTTATGGTTCTGCCATTTATCGTATAGCTCCTCCCTATACAAGAAAGCCAGATACAATCTAAGGAAATACATCAAAGATGCCAAAAGACAATATTGGACCAAGATAGAGTCCCAGGCTAGCCACATTGACCCCCGCCGACTATGGCAAGGTCTGCAAGACATAACAGGCACCAATGCACCCCTCCCTGATAAGCTCAATGCATTCTATGCCCGTTTTGAGCAAGAGGTCAGCGAGAGCATGCCCTCCACCCTGAAAGCCCTGGATGTATTGCAGATGTCAGAGCAGCTTTCTTGATGGTCAACCCATGGAAAGCAACTGGCCCGGATGGGGTACCCTGACGTGCACTCGGATCACGCGCACATCAGCGGAGGTATTCACAGACATCTTCAACCTCTCTTTACAAAAATCTGAGTTCTCTATCTGCTTCAAGAAGACAACCATCATCCCGGTACCTAAGAAAAACCAAGCAGCGTGCCTTAATGACTATCAGCCGGTGGCTCTGACATCCATCATTATGAAGTACTTCGAAAGGTCAGTCATAGCATGAATCAATTCTAGCCTACCGGATTACCTGGATCCACTACAGTTTGCCTACTGCCGCAACAGGTCCACAGCAGATGCCATTTCCCTGGCCCTGCACTCAACCCTGGAACACCTAGATAACAAGGACACCTATGTCAGACTCCTATTTATTGACTACAGCTCAGCCTTCAACACTGTTATTCCCACGAAATTCATCTCCAAACTCCGTGACCTGGACCTCGGCACCTCTCTCTGCGACTGGATCCTGAAAGTCCTAACTCACAAACCACAATCAGTAAGGATAGGCAACAACACCTCCTCCAGATTATCCTCAACACCGGTGACCCACAAGGCTGTGTTCTCAGCCCTCTACGATACTCCTTATACACCTATGGCTGTGCGGTCAAATTCCCCTCCAATTCGATTTTCAAGTTTGCTGACGACACCACCGCAGTGGGTCGGGTCTCAAACAATGACGAGACAGAGTACAGGAATGAGATAGAGAATCTGGTGCACTGGTGCAGCAACAATAATCTCTCCCTCAATGTCAACAAAATCAAGGAGATTGTCATCGACTTCAGGAAGCGTAAAGGAAAACATGGCCCTGTCTACGTCAATGGGGACGAAGTAGAAAGAGTCAAGAGCTTCAAGTTTTTAGGTGTCCAGATCACCAACAACCTGTCCTGGTCCCCCAATGCTGACACTATAGAACATAGAACATAGAACATTACAGCGCAGAACAGGCCCTTCGGCCCACGATGTTGCACCGACCAGTTAAAAAAAAACTGTGACCCTCCAACCTAAACCAATTTCTTTTCGTCCATGAACCTATCTACGGATCTCTTAAACGCCCCCAAACTAGGCGCATTTACTACTGATGCTGGCAGGGCATTCCAATCCCTCACCACCCTCTGGGTAAAGAACCTACCCCTGACATCGGTTCTATAACTACCCCCCCTCAATTTAAAGCCATGCCCCCTCGTGCTGGATTTCTCCATCAGAGGAAAAAGGCTATCACTATCCACCCTATCTAAACCTCTAATCATCTTATATGTTTCAATAAGATCCCCTCTTAGCCGCCGCCTTTCCAGCGAAAACAATCCCAAATCCCTCAGCCTCTCCTCATAGGATCTCCCCTCCATACCAGGCAACATCCTGGTAAACCTCCTCTGCACCCTCTCCAAAGCCTCCACATCCTTCCTGTAATGTGGGGACCAGAACTGCACACAGTACTCCAAGTGCGGCCGCACCAGAGTTGTGTACAGTTGCAACATAACGCTACGACTCCTAAATTCAATCCCCCTACCAATAAACGCCAAGACACCATATGCCTTCTTAACAACCTTATCTACTTGATTCCCAACTTTCAGGGATCTATGCACACATACACCTAGATCCCTCTGCTCCTCCACACTATTCAAAGTCCTCCCGTTAGCCCTATACTCAACACATCTGTTATTCCTACCAAAGTGAATTACCTCACACTTCTCCGCATTAAACTCCATCCGCCACCTCTCGGCCCAACTTTGCAACCTGTCTAAGTCTTCCTGCAAACTACGACACCCTTCCTCACTGTCTACCACACCACCGACTTTGGTGTCATCAGCAAATTTGCTAATCCACCCAACTATACCCTCATCCAGATCATTAATAAATATTACAAACAGCAGTGGCCCCAAAACAGATCCCTGAGGTACACCACTTGTAACCGCACTCCATGATGAATATTTACTATCAACCACCACCCTCTGTTTCCTATCCGCTAGCCAATTCCTGATCCAATTTCCTAGATCACCCCCAATCCCATACATCTGCATTTTCTGCAGAAGCCTACCATGGTGAACCTTATCAAACGCCTTACTAAAATCCATATATACCACGTCCACTGCCTTGCCCCCATCCACCTCCTTGGTCACTTTCTCAAAAACCTCAATAAGGTTAGTAAGGCACGACCTACCTGCCACAAAACCATGCTGACTATCACCTATCAATTCATTACTCTCCAAATAACTATAAATCCTATCCCTTATAATTTTTTCCAACATCTTGCCGACAACAGAAGTGAGACTCACCGGTCTATAATTCCCGGGGAAGTCTCTGTTCCCCTTCTTAAACAATGGGACAACATTCGCTAACCTCCAATCTTCTGGTACTATACCAGAGGCCAACGACGACCTGAAGATCAGAGCCAGAGGCTCTGCAATCACTTCTCTTGCCTCCCAGAGAATCCTTGGATAAATCCCATCCGGACCAGGGGATAACTATAGTTAAGAAAGCCCACCAACGCCTCTACTTTCTCAGAAGACTTGGAAATTTGGCATGTCAGCTACATCTCTCACCATCTTTTACAGATGCACCATAGAAAGCATTCTTTCTGGTATGATATGGCTCCTGCTCTGCCCAAGACCGCAAGGAACTACAAATTGTCGTGAATGTAGCCCAATCCATCATGCAAACTAGCCTCCCATCCATTGACTGTGTCTACACTTCCCGCTGCCTCAGCAAAGCAGCCAGCATAATTAAGGACCCCATGCACCCCGGACATTCTCTCTTCAACCTTCTTTCGGGAAAAAAATACAAAAGTCTGAGGTCATGTACCAACCGACTCAAGAACAGCATCTTCTCTGCTGCTGCCAGACTTTTGAATGGAGTTATCTTGCATTAAGTTGATCTTTCTCTACATCCTAGTTATGACTGTAACACAAGAATTCTGCACTCTCTTGTTTCCTTCTCTATGAACGGTACGTTTTGTCTGTATAGCATGCAAGAAACAATACTTTTCACTGTATGTTAACACATGTGACAATAATAAATCAAATCAAATCAAATCAAAATTAACTGAGTAAGTCCTGCTCTGGTTCAATCTACCAAAATGCATCACCTCGCATTTATCTAAATTAAACTCCATCTGCCATTCCTCAGCCCACTAGCCCAATTGATCAAGATCCCGTTGCAATCGGAAATAACCTTCTTCATTGTCCGCTATGCCACCAATCTTGGTTCCTTCTGCAAACTTACTAACCATGGCTCCTATATTCGCATCCAAATCATTAATATAAATGACAAATAACAGTGGACCCAGCACTGATCCCTGAGGCACTCCGCTGGTCACAGGCCTCCAGTTTGAAAAACAACCCTCTGCAACCACCCTGCTGTCATCAAGCCAATTTTGTATCCGTTTAGCTACCTCACCCTGGATACTGTGAGATTTAACCTGATGCAACCTTATGGGTGGAGCTTAGGAATAATAAAAAGGGGAAGCTACATTGTTAGGTGTTTATTATAGACCCCCAGATAATCAGAGGGATATTGAGGAGCAAATGTGCTCAATTTGTGGAGGTGAGTAAAAACAACAATAATAGCGTTTTTATATTAGATTATATTAGGTGATATCAACTTTCCCTACATTAACTGGGTTCTACATAGTGTTAAGGGCTTAGATGGAGTACATTTCTTGAAATTCGATCAATATGTGAAAGGTCCAACAAGGGAAGGAGCTGTGCTGGACGTAATTCTGAGGAATGAAGCCGGACAGGTATTTGAGGTGGTGGTGGGGGAGCATTTTAGAGATAGCGATCACAGCACGGTACAATTTAAGCTTGTTATGGACAAGGAAATAGACAAGCTGGCAAGAAGAGTTTTGGACTTGGGGAGAGTGGATTTTAGTAGAATAAGACAGGATCTGGCCAAGGTAGACTGGGAACAAGATGTGCGGGTTAGGCGGATTGTCCATGTTAAATTGCCTGGGGAACTAGTTATGGTAAATGCGTGGGATTATGGGGATAGGGTCTGGATGGGATTGTGGTTGGTGTAGACTTGATGGGCTGAATGACCTCCTTCTGCACTGCAAGATTCTATAATTCTATGATTCTAACAGCTATTGACGGGAAAGAAGTGGGGGTGGTGGGTGGGGGGGGGCATTCAAAAAGGAAATGGAGGGTGCAAGCCTATCATGTTACCTCTCGGGTGATAGGTAGGAATAACAATCCCAGAGAACCATAGATGACCAGAGATATTCAGGATACAATCAGAAGGAAAAGAAAGCCTTTTAAAAAGTACAAACGGAGCAAATCAGTGGAGGCATTAGTGAGGTATAGAAAGCGCAGGGTGGAGCTTAAGAGAGCAATTAGGAAAGCAAAGAGGGGATCTGAAAAGCTGTGGCTGGTAGAAAAACAAAGAAAGAACAAAGGAAAGTACACCACAGCAGCAGGCCCTTTGACCCTCCAAGCCTGTTCAGATCATGATGCCATAACTAAACGAAAAAAAAACTCAGTCCGTATCTCTCTATTCCCTCCCAATTCATGTGCCCATCCAGATATCCCTTAAATGTTGCTTATGTTCCTACTTCCACCATCTCCTATGGCGTTCCAGGCACCTACCACTCTCTGCGTGAAAAACTTACCCCGCATAGCTCTTTTCAATTTTCCCCCTCTCACCTTGAACCTATGCCCCCTTGTAACTTCCACCCTAGGAAAGGCCCATGACTGTCCACCCTGTCTATGTCTCTCAAAATTTTGTAGACCTCTATCAGGTCTCCCCTCAGCTCTGTCTTTCCAGTGAAAACAATCCAAATTTATTCAATCTCTACTCATCGTCAACACCCTCAAGACCAGACAACATCCCGGTGAAGTAAGGAAAATCCTTATAGTGATTTGGTTAGGTTGATTGGCCAGGTTAAAAAATTGCCCCTTAGAGTCCTGGGATGTGTAGGTTAGAGGGATTAGCGGGTAAAATATGTGGGGGTAGGACCGGGGTGGGATTGTGGTCGGTGCGGACTCGATGGGCCGAATGGCCTCCTTCTGCACTGTAGGGTTTCTATGATTTCTATGATCTATGATACGGTGGCACAGTGGTTAGCACTGCTGCCTCACAGCACCTGGGACCCGGGTTCAATTCCGGTCTCGGGTCACTGTGTGGAGTTTGCGTGGGTATCCTCTGGGTGCTCCAGTTGCTCCTACAGTCCAAAGATGTGTGGGTTAGGTTGACTGGCCATGCTAAATTAACCCTAGTGTCAATAAGCAGGGCAAATATGAGGGGTTATGGGAGAGAGGCCTGGGTGAAATTGTGATCGGTGCAGACTCGATGGGCCAAATGGCCTCCTTCTGCACTGTAGGGATTCTAGGAATTCTATGATTCTATAAGTATATCAATGGGAAGAGAATAGCTAGGGAAAAAGTAGGGCCCATTAGAGACAAAGGGGCAATCTGTGTGTGAAGCCAGAGGACATTGGTAGAGAGTTGAATGAATACTTCACACCCGTCTTCACCAAGAGATGATGGTATGGAATTCAGGCAGAAAGACTGTGAGGTTCTTGAGCAAATTGACACAGGCAAAGACAAGGTATTGGAGTTGTTGGCAGCCTTAAAAGTGGATACATCTGCGGGACCAAATGAATTGTGCCCTAGGCTTCTGTGGGAAGCAAGGGAGGAGTTTGCAGGGGCTCTGACCCGAATTTTCAATTCCTCTCTGCCCACAGGGGAGGTGCCAGATGACTGGATAACAGCAAATGTGGTTTCGCTATTTAAGAAGGGTTGTAGAGATAAACCAGGGAACTACAGACGAGTGAGGCTCACGTCAGTGGTCGGGAAACTATTGGAGAAAACCTCAAAAGGATAGGTGGGGGCCGGGGGTCCTGCTGCCACTCTGCATTGAGAACGGTCGGGGCTGGAGGGAAGCCAGTGATTGGGGCGGGCTGGAGGGGTTTGGTCTGCCAGGAGGGGAGTCTGCCTCCCGGGGGGGATTGGTCAGCAGGGGGGGGGGGGATGGTTTTGCTGGGGTGCGGGGGGGGGGCGGGGGTGGTGTGGGGATCGCCACTGCTCGGGGGGGGGGGTGGCGGGGGTTATGATCGGGGCGCTCCAGGACAGTAGGAGTCGGGGCTGGCCCGGGAATGCTTGTGGGGGCCGTGATCGGGTAGTTGGGGGGGTGGGGCTGGAGGGGCAGCAGTGCGAGGGTCCTAGGCTGGCCAACGATTGAGCTGGCCAGCAAATGGGGAGACTGCCACATCAGGGCCACTGCGCATGTGCAGAGGCCCGGAACTGTCAGACTCCGGCATGAATAGGCCCTGCAGCCCCCCCCCGGCCCCCGGCCCAAGCTTTTAATGATATTCACGATTGTGACCTCAGCATTGCACAGAGGGGAGATTTGGGTCTGAAGTTGAATTGAAAAAACAGTTATGATTTAGACCAGTTTTCTCACCAATTCAGCACTTTTGGGAGAATCGTCCCCTTGATTTCCTGATCCAGGTCCTGTTGCAGTTCATTTCTATCATCCTCATTGTTTGGCACTCCTCAAAATTTTATATTGTCAGCAAATTTTGGCATCCCATTCTGCATTCAAATACAAAGTCTACATTTATAAAAAGTACAGTCATCCTACCATTGACCTGTGGGGAACACCACTTATCCACAGTCTGAGAAAAAGTTTACCACAATTTGGCTTTGCCTGCCCAAATCTTTGCCCTATAGGTTGTAAAATGCACACGTTACTTTAATCATCAATTTGTTGCCTGACTTGTTCATTTATAATTCTGATTTCTTGTGCAGCATTACCAGATGTGTAAAGAAAATCCACCCCTTGCTAGAAACATGCCTCCGATTGCTGGAAAGATATTGTGGGTGAGACAGCTCTTCAGACGCATATTTGAGCCCATTGACTATTTCTATGTAAGTCCTTCTATTATGAAATGATAATACTGAGACAATTGTATTCAAGAAAATACTATTATTTTTTCCTACTTGATTCTTAATTCAGGTCCTTGAATTTTGTGGTTGTCATGATTCCTCCCCATTGAGTTACAGTAGCATTGTTCATCAATGTGCCATTGTGACTGAATATTAACTCCATCAAATATCACAGTGGGATCCATTTGGTTCACAAATGCTCTTTAGGAAAGACCATAAGACCACAAGACATGGGAGCAGAATTAGGCCACTTGGCCCATCGAGTCTGCTCTGCCATTCAATCATGGCTGATATTTTTCTCATCCCCATTCTTTTGCCTTTTCCCCATAACCCCTGATCCCCTTATTAATCAAGAACCTATCTATCTCTGTCTGAAAGACACTTAATGACCTGGCCTCCACAGCCTTCTGCGGCAAAGAGTTCCACAGATTCACCACTCTCTGGCTGAAGAAATTCCTCCTCATCTCTGTTTTACAGGATCGCCCCTTTAGCCTGAGGTTGTGCCCTCTGGTTCTAGTTTTTCCTACTCGTGGAAACATCCTCTCCATGTCCTCTCTATCCAGGCCTTGCAGTATCCTGTAAGTTTCAATAAGATCCCCCCTCAGCCTTCTAACTCTAACGATTACAGACCCAGAGTCCTCAACTATTCCTCATACGACAAGCTCTTCATTCCAGGGATCATTCTTTTGAACCTCCTCTGGACCCTTTCCAAAGCCAGCACATCCTTCCTTAGATATGGGGCCCAAAAACTGCTCACAATATGCTAAATGGGGCCTGACCAGAGCCTTATACAGACTCAGAAGTACATCACTGCTCTTGTTTTCTAGCCCTCTCGACATGAATGCTAACATTGCATTTGCCTTCCTGACTACTGACTGAACCTGCACGTTAACCTGTAGAGAATCTTGAACAATGACTCCCAAGTCCCTTTGAGCTTCTGATTTCCTTAGCATTTCTCCATTTAGAAAATAGTCTATGCCTCCATTCCTCCTTCCAAAGTGCATAACCTCACACTTTTCCACATTGTATTCCATCTACCACTTCTTTGCCTACTCTCCTAGCCTGTCCAAGTCCTTCTGCAGCCCCCCGCTTCCTCAATACTACCTGTCCCTCTACATATCTTTGTATCATCTGCAAACTTAGCAACAGTGGGGAAAGGAACTTAGGAAAGGAAATCTGCCATCCTTACCCAGGCTGACCTACATGTGACTTGAGACCTAAAGCATTGTAGTTGACACTTAAATGCCCACTGAAACAGAAACATAGAAAATAAAATAGAGAATAGGGGATGGGAAAATGAGCTATAGTCCAGAAGCCAGTGTTGAGTGTAGTGAGGTACTGAGGAGGGTATCAAGGTCGCAGGAGTGTACCGGCAGACAGGAAGGTGGGTTGAAGTGTGTCTACTTCAATGCAAGGACCATCCGGAATAAGGTAGGTGAACTTGGAGCGTGGATTGGTACTTGGGACTACGATGTTGTGGCCATTACGGAGACATGGTTAGAACAGGGACAGGAATGGTTGTTGGAAGTTCCGGGGTATAGATGTTGCAGTAAGAGTAGGGAAGGTGGTAAAAGAGGTGGAGGAGTAGCATTGTTAATCAAGGATAGTTTAACGGCTGCAGAAAGGCAGTTTGAGGGGGATCTGCCTACTGAGGTAATATGGGCTGAAGTTAGAAATAGGAAAGGAGCGGTCACGTTGTTAGGAATTTTCGATAGGCCCCCAAATAGTAATAGAGATGTGGAGGAAGAAATTGCAAAGCAGATTATGGATAGGTGTTGAGGTCACAGTGTAGTTGTCATGGGTGACTTTAACTTTCTAAATATTGATTGGAACCTTTATAGGTTGAATAGTTCGGATGGGGCAGTTTTTGTACAGTGTGTGCAGAGGGTTTCCTGACACAATATGTGGATAGGTCGACAAGAGGTGGGGCCACATTGGACTTGGTACTGGGTAATGAACCAGGCCAAGTGTTAGATTTGTTTGTGGGAGAGCACTTTGGAGATAGTGACCACAATTCGGTGTCTTTCATTATTGCAATGGAGAGTGATAGGGCCATACGGCAGGGCAAGGTTTATAATTGGGGGAGGGACAATTATGATTCGATTAGGCAAGAATTAGGGAGCATAAGATGGGAACAGAAACTGTCAGGGAAAGGCACAAATGAAAAGTGGAGCTTGTGCAAGGAACAAATACTGTGTGTCCTTCATAGGTATGTCCCTGTCAGGCAGGGAGGAAATGGTCGAGTGAGGGAACCATGGTTCACAAAAGAGGTGGAATGTCTTGTCAAGACGAAAAAGGAAGCGTATGTAAGGATGAGAAAACAAGGTTCAGTTGGGTCGCTTAAGGGTTACAAGGTAGCAAGGAATGAGCTAAAAAATGGGCTTAGGAGAGCTAGGAGGGGGCATGAGAAGTCCTTGGCGGCTCGGATCAAGGAAAACCCCAAGGCTTTTTACTCTTATGTGAGAAATAAAAGAATGACTCGGGTGAGGTTCGGGCCGGTCAAGGACAGTCGTGGGAACTTGTGCATGGAGTTAGAAGAGATAGGAGAGGCGATGAATGAATACTTTTCTTCAGTGTTCACCAAGGAGAGGGGCCATGTTTTTGAGGATGAGAGTGTGATACAGACTGATAGGCTGGAGGAGGTAGATGTTCTGAGGGAAGATGTATTAGCAATTTTGAAAAACCTGAGGGTCGATAAGTCCCCAGGGCCAGATGGGATATATCCTAGGATTCTTTGGGAGGCAAGGGATGAGATTGCAGAGCCTTTGGCTTTGATCTTTGGGTCCTCACTGTCCACGGGGATAGTAAGAGTTTGAAGAACACTAGGTTAAAGTCCAACAGGTTTATTTGGTAGCAAATGCCATTAGCTTTTGGAGTGCTGCTCGTTCGTCAGATGGAGTGGATATCTGCTCTCAAACAGGGCATACAGAGACACAAAATCAAGTTACAGAATACTGATTAGAATGCAAATCTCTGCAGCCAACCAGGTCTTAAAGATACAGACAATGTGAGTGGAGGCAGCATTAAGCACAGGTTAAAGAGATGTGTATTGTCTCCAGACAGGACAGCCAGTGAGATTCTGCAAGTCCAGGAGGCAAGCTGTGGGGGTTACTGATAGTGTGACATGAACCCAACATCCCGGTTTAGGCCGTCCTCATGTGTGCAGAACTTGGCTATCAGTTTCTGCTCAGGGACTCTGCGCTGAACGGCCTAAACCAGGATGTTGGGTTCATGTCACACTATCAGTAACCCCCACAGCTTGCCTTCTGGACTTGCAGAATCTCACTGGCTGTCCTGTCTGGAGACAATACACATCTCTTTAACCTGTGCTTAATGCTCCCTCCACTCACATTGTCTGTATCTTTAAGACCTGGTTGGCTGTAGAGATTTGCATTCTAATCAGAATTCTGTAACTTGATTTTGTGTCTCTGTATGCCCTGTTTGAGAGCAGATAGCCGCTCCATCTGACGAAGGAGCAGCGCTCCGAAAGCTAATGGCATTTGCTACCAAATAAACCTGTTGGACTTTAACATGGTGTTGTTAACACTCTTACTATATTTACTCTAGTCCAATGCCGGCATCTCCACATCACGGGGATAGTGCCAGAGGACTGGAGAGTGGAGAATGTTGTTCCTCTGTTCAAGAAAGGAAATAGGAATGACCCTGGTAATTATAGGCCGGTTAGTCTTACTTCAGTGGTCGGTATGTTAATGGAAAAGGTCCTGAGGGAAAGGATTTATGACCATTTGGAAAGATGCAGCTTAAACCGGGATAGTCAACACGGATTCGTGAAGGGGAAGTCTTGCCTCATAAATTTGATTGAATTCTTTGAGGAGGTAACTAAGTGTGGAGATGAAGGTAGAGCAGTTGATGTCGTATACATGGATTTTAGTAAGGCATTTGATAAGGTTCCCCATGGTCAGCTCATGAAGAAAGTAAGGAGGTGTGGGATAGAGGGAAATTTGGCCAATTGGATAAGTAACTGGCTATCTCATAGAAGACAGAGGGTGGTGGTGGATGGAACATTTTCAGACTTGAGACCAGTTACCAGCGGTGTACCACAGGGTACATGCTGGGTCCTCCGCTGTTTGTGATTTTTATCAATGACTTGGAGGAGGGGGCTGAAGGGTGGGTCAGTAAATTTGCTGATGACACCAAGATTGGTGGAGTAGTGCATGAGGTGGAGGGCTGTTGTAGGCTGCAAAGAGACATTGATAGGATGCAGAGCTGGGCCGAACAATGTCAGATGGAGTTTAACCCTGATAAGTGCGAGGTGATTCATTTTGGTAGGACAAATTTGAATGCGGATCACAGGGTCAACGGCAGGGTTCTGTGGAGTGTGGAGGAACAGAGAGATCTTGGGGTCCATATCCACAGATCTCTGAAGGTTGCCACTCAAGTGGATAGAGCCGTGAAGAAGGCCTATAGTGTGTTAGCGTTTATTAACAGGGGGTTTGAGATTAAGAGCCGTGGGGCTATGCTGCAACTGTACAGGACCTTGGTGAGACCACATTTGGAATATTGTGTGCAGTTCTGGTCACCTCACTATAAGAAGGATGTGGAAGCATTGGAGAGAGTGCAGAGGAGATTTACCAGGATGCTGCCTGATTTGGAGGGTAGGTCTTATGAGGAAAGGTTGAGGGAGCTCGGGCTTTTCTCTTTAGAGCAGAGGAGGATGAGAGGCGACTTCATAGAGGTTTATAAGATGATGAGGGGGATAGATAGAGTGGACGTTCAGAGACTATTTCCTCGGATGGATGTAGCTGTTACGAGGGGGCATAACTATAAGGTTCGTGGTGGGAGATATAGGAGGGATGTCCGAGGTAGGTTGTTTACTCACAGAGTGGTTGGGGTGTGGAATGGACTGCCTGCTGTGATGGTGGAGTCGGGCACTTTAGGAACTTTCAAGCGGTTATTGGATAGGCACATGGAGCACACCAGAATGATAGGGAGTGGGATAACTTGATCTTGGTTTCGCACAAAGCTCGGCACAACATCAAGGGCCGAAGGGCCTGTACTGTGCTGTACTGTTCTATGTTCTATGTCCCAGTCTACTGAGGAGAGACTGTGTATACTGGAACTATATTCATTGGAATTTAAAGTATGAGGAGAGAGCTTATAGAAGCATATAAAATTATGAAGGGAATAGATAAGATGGAAGCAGAGAGGTTGTTTCCACTGGCGGGTGAAACCATGACCAGGGGGCATAGCCTCAAAATAAGGGGGAGCATAGAACACAGAACATAGAACATTACAGCGCAGTACAGGCCCTTCGTCCCTCGATGTTGCGCCGACCAGTGGTACCAATCTAAAGCCCCTCTAATCTACACTATTCCAATATCATCCATATGTTTATCCAATAACCACTTGAACGCTCTCAACGTTGACGAGTCCACCACTGCTGCAGGCAGGGCATTCCAGGCCCTTACTACTCTCTGAGTAAAGAACCTACCTCTAACATCTGTCCTATATCTCGCACCCCTCAATTTAAAGCTATGTCCCCTCGTGCTAGCCAACACCATCCGAGGAAAAAGGCTCTCACTATCCACCCTATCTAATCCTCTGATCATCTTGTATGCCTCTGTTAAGTCACCTCTTAACCTTCTTCTCTCTAACAAAAACAACCTCAAGCCCCTCAGCCTTTGCTCATACGATTTTCCCACCATACCAGGCAACATCCTGGTAAATCTCCTCTGCACCCTTTCCAACACTTCCACATCTTTCCTATCATACGGCCACCAGAACTGTACGCAATACTCCAAATGCAGCCGCACCAGAGTTTTGTACAGTTGCAGCATGACCTCCTGACTCCGAAACTCAATCCCTCCACCAATAAAAGCTAACACACCGTACGCCTTCTTAACAACCCTATCAACCTGGGTGCCGACTTTCAGGGATCTATGCACATGGACACCCAGATCCCTCTGTTCATCCACACTACCAAGTATCTTACCATTAGCCTAGTACTCTGTATTCCTGTTACTCCTTCCAAAGTGAATCACCTCACACTTTTCCGCATTAAACTCCATTTGCCACCTCTCAGCCCAGCTCTGCAGCTTATCTATGTCCCTCTGTAACCTGCCACTTCCCTCCGCACTGTCTACAACTCCACCGACTTTAGTGTCATCCGCAAATTTACTAATCCATCCTTCCACACCCTCATCCAAGTCATTAATAAAAATGACAAACAGCAGTGGCCCCAAAACAGATCCTTGCGGTACACCACTAGTAACTGAACTCCAGGATGAATATTTCCCATCAACCACCACCCTTTGTTTTCTTACAGCTAGCCAATTCCTGATCCAAACCACTAAATCACCCTCAATCCCATGTGTCCGTATTTTCTGCAAAAGCTTACCATGGGGAACCTTATCAAACGCTTTGCTGAAATCCATATACACCACATTAACCACTTTACCCTCATCCACCTCCTTGGTCACCTTCTCAAAGAACTCAATAAGGTTTGTGAGGCACGACCTACCCTTCACAAAACCGTGCTGACTATCCCTAATCAAATTATTCCTTTCTAGGTGATTATAAATCCTATTTCTTATAATCCTTTCCAATACTTTGCCCACAACAGAAGTAAGGCTCACCGGTCTATAATTACCAGGGTTGTCCCTACTCCCCTTCTTGAACAAGGGGACAACATTTGCTGTCCTCCAGTCTTCTGGCACTGTTCCTGTAGACAATGACGACACAAAGATCAAAGCCAAAGGCTCTGCAATCTCCTCTCTAGCCTCCCAGAGAATCCTAGGATAAATCCCATCCGGCCCAGGGGACTTATCTATTTTTACCCTTTCCAGAATTGCTAACACCTCCTCCTTATGAACATCAATACCATCCAGTCCAACAGCCTGCATCTCAGTACTCCCCTCAACAACACTGTCCCTCTCCAGTGTGAATACCGATGAAAAATATTCATTTAGTGCCTCTCCTATCTCTTCAGACTCCACGCACAACTTCCCACTCCTGTCCTTGACTGCCCCTAATCTTACCCTAGTCATTCTTTTACTCCTGACATACCTATAGAAAGCTTTAGGATTTTCCTTGATCCTACCTGCCAAAGACTTCTCATGTCCCCTCCTGGCTCTTCTTAACTCTTTCTTTAGGTCCTTCCTGGCTAACTTGTAACTCTCAAGCGCCCTAACTGAGCCTTCACGTCTCATCTTAACATAAGTCTCCTTCTTCCTCTTCACAAGAGATTCAACCTCCTTAGTAAACCACGGTTCCCTCACACGTCTGCTTCCTCCCTGCCTGACAGGTACATATTTATCAAGGACGCGTAGTAGCTGTTCCTTGAACAAGTTCCACATTACAATTGTGCCCATCCCCTGCAGTTTCCTTCCCCAACCTATGCCAGCTAAATCTTGCCTAATCGCATCATAATTTCCTTTCCCCCAGCTATAACTCTTGCCCTTTGGTATATACCTATCCTTTTCCATTGCTAAAGTAAACGTAATCGAATTGTGGTCACTGTCACCAAAGTGCTCACCTACCTCCAAATCTAACACCTGGCCTGGTTCATTACCCAGTACCAAATCCAATGTGGCCTCGCCTCTTGTTGGTCTATCTACATACTCCGTCAGGAAGCCTTCCTGCACACACTGGACAAAAACCGACCCCTCTAAAGTACTCGAACTATAGCTTTTCCAGTCAATATTTGTAAAGTTAAAGTCCCCCAGTACAACTACCCTGTTACTTTCGCTCCTATCCAGAATCATCTTTGCAATCTTTTCCTCTACATCTCTGGAACTTTTCGGAGGTCTATAAAAAAACCCCAACAGGGTGACCTCTCCTTTCCTGTTTCTAACCTCAGCCCAAACTACCTCAGTAGACTAGTCCTCATCAAATGTCCTTTCTGCCACCGTAATACTGTCCTTGACTAACAATGCCACACCTCCCCCTCTTTTACCACCTTCCCTGCACTTACTGAAACATCTAAACCCCGGAACCTGCAACAACCATTCCTGTCCCTGCTCTATCCATGTCTCCGAGATGGCCACAACATCGAAATCCCAGGTACTAACCCATGCTGCAAGCTCACCCACCTTATTCCGGATGCTCCTGGCGTTGAAGTATACACACTTCAAACCGCCTTCCTGCCTGCCAGTACACTCCTGCGACTCTGAAACCTCATCCATGACCTCACTACTCTCAACCTCCTGTACACCGGAGCTACAATTCAGGTACCCATCCCCCTGCTGAATTAGTTTAAACCCTCCCGAAGAGCATTCGCAAATTTCCCCCCCAAAATATTGGTACCCCTCTGGTTCAAGTGCAGGCCATCCTGTTTGTAGAGGTCCCACCTACCCCAGAAAGAGCCCCAATTGTTCAGGTATCTTAATCCCTCCCTCCTGCACCATCCCTGTAACCACGTGTTCAACTGCTCTCTCTCCCTATTCCTCTCCTCACTATCACGTGGCATGGGTAACAAACCAGAGATAACAACTTTGTTTGTTCTAGCCCTAAGCTTCCACCCTAACTCCCTGAATTTCTGCCTTACATCCCCATCCCTTTCCCTACCTATGTCTTGAGTGCCTATGTGAACCACAACTTGGGGCTGGTCCTCCTCCCCCTTAAGGATATCGAAAACACGATCTGAGACATCGCGGACTCTGGCTCCTGGGAGGTAACACACCAACCGCGAGTCTCTCTCGTTCCCGCAGAATCTCCTATCCGTCCCTTTAACTATGGAGTCCCCAATGACTAATCCTCTACTCCTCTCCCCCCTTCCCTTCTGAGCCACAAGGACAGACTCTGAGCCAGTGACCTGTATACCATGGCTTATCCCTCCTAAGTCGTCCCCCCCAACAGCATCCAAAAGTGTACTATCCCCAATTTCTACGACATTTTTTGTTTCTCAGATTTAGGACTGAGTTGAGGAGGAACGTCTTCACCCAAAGGGTTGTGAAACTGTGGAATTCTCTGATCAATGAAGCAGTTGAGGCTCCCCTGTTGAATGTTTTTAAGGCAAAGATAGATACATTTTTGAACAGTAAAGGAATAAAGGGTTATGGTGAGCAGGCGGATAAGTGGAGCTGAGTCCACGAAAAGATCAGCCACGATCTTATTGAATGGTGGAGCAATCCCGAGGGGTCTACACCTGCTCTTAATTCTTATGTTCTTATTCACAAGCAGGAGTAGACCATTTGACCCTTTGAGTCTACTCCGTCATTCATTCTGATCATGACTGATCATCAAATTCAATATCCTGATCCCGCCTTTCCCCATATCCTTTGATCCCTTTAGCCCCAAGAGCTATATCTAATTTCTACTTGAAATCACACAACGTTTTGGCGACAACTACTTTATGTGGAAATGAATATCACATATTCACCACTCTCTGGGTGAAGAAATTCTTCTCACCTCAGTTCTAAAAGGTTTTTATCCTCAAACTATAACCCCTAGTTCTGGACTCCCTCATCATCAGGAACACTCTTTTTATGTAATAACACTCTGGTATACACTTAGATTCCTCTTCTTCGCATGCTTTCTGATATAACTGTTATATCTCTGCATCTTTCTGTTGTAATTCTGCCAACTTTCCTGAACTAAATATATCTGCTTCATTCTCCTGTTCTTGTTCTTTATCAACCATCTGGTCAAAAATGGTTTCTGATAACAACTTCAACTTCTTTATTTTTACACTTTGATTTCTTCTCCTGTTTAAATCTATGGTTTTGCGATCTTGTTACCACGCAGTCGGGAACTATCCCAGGATATGCTTCCTGCAGCACCCCAGTTGTTTTAATTTTTTTCCACTGATTCCCAACCACAGTAGGAATCACTCCCACCTGGGATCCAGGAACACCTGAATGATAAAAATACTTTTGTCAGATTCCTATTTATTGACTACAGATCAGCCTTCCAAACCATTATTCCTCCAGAACTCATCTCCAAACTCAGTGGCCTAGGGCTCAATTCCTCCCTCTGTGACTGGATCCTAGATTTCCTAACCTACGGATCACAATCAGGAAGGACAGGCAACAACACCTCCTCCACAATCATCCTCAACATCAGTGCCCCACAGGGCTGTGTCCTCAGCCCCTTACGATGCTCCTTATTTTCTCATAACTGTGTGGCCAAATTCCACTCCAACTCGATCTTCAAGTTTGCTGATGACACCACTGTAGTGGGTCAGATCTCAAACAATGATGAGACGGAGTACAGGAAAGAGCTAGAGAATCTGGTGCGATGACAATAATCTCTCCCTCAATGTCAGTAAACGAAGGACTTCAGGAAGCATCGTGGATGACGCGCCCCTGTCTACATCAACACGGATGAAGTGGAAGTGTTGAGAGCTTCAAGTTTCTAGGTGTCCAGATCACTAGCAACCTGTTAGTGACTTCCACACCAATGCTATAGTTAAGAAAGCCCACCTATTTTCTCAGGAGGCAAATGAAATTTGGCATGTTTGCTATGATTCTCACTAATTTTTACAGATGCACCATAGAAAGCATCCTTTCCAGCTGTATCACAGCTTGATATGGCTCCTGCTCTAACCAAGTCCGCAAGAAACTACAAAGGGTTGTAGCCCAGTCCATCACGCAAATCAGCCTCCCATCCATTTAGTCCATCTACACATCCACAGTGGCTTCATTGCAGCGTTGATGTGAGCCTACTTGTGACACTAATAAATAAAAATAAATAAACATAATCAAGGACCCCATGCACCCCGGACATATTCTCTTCCACTTTCTTCCATCGGGAAAATGATACAAAAGTCTGAGATCACGTACCGACCAACCCAAGAACAGCTTCTTCTCTGTTGCCATCAGACATTTGAATGTACCTACCTTATATTAAGTTGATCTTTCTCTACATCCTAGTGATGACTATAACACTAAGGTGTTTCAATCAGCACGGTGGCACAGTGATTGCGGCACGGTGGCACAGTGGTTGTGGCACGGTGGCACAGTGATTGAGATTCAGTGGCACAGTTGTTGTGGTGCAGTGGCACAGCGGTTGCAGCATGGTGGCACACTGGTTGCGGCACGGTGGCATAGTGGTTGCGGCATAGTGACACAGTGGTTAACACTGCTGCCTCACAGCGCCAGGGAACCAGGTTCAATTCCGGCCTCGGGTCTCTGTCCATGTGGAGTTTGTACATTCTTCCTGTGTCTGGGTGGGTTTCCTCTGGGTGCTCCGGTTTCCTCCCACAGTCCAAAGATGTATGGGTTAGGTTGATTGGCCATGCTAAGTTGACCCTAGTGTCAGAGGATTAGCAGGGTAAATATGTGGGATTACAGGAATAGGGCTTGGGTGGGATTGTGGTCAGTGCAGACTCAATGGGCTGAATGGCTTCCTTCTGCACTGTAGGGATTTATGACTACATTCTGCACACTCTCCTTTCCTTCTCCCCTATGCACTCTATGAACACTATGTTTTGTCTGTATAGCACACAAGAAACAATACTTTTCACTGTATACCAATATCTGTGACAATAATAAATCAAATCAAAAATCAAATCAAAATGCTTGTTTTAACCTGGACTAGTTTCAGTGTTCAGTGTTCCCCTGTGGTTTTGCAGAGTAGGACTTGATTAGGTTGATTGACATAAAATCATGTGACTGGGTGGAGCTAGGCTTGCACAGAGAAATCCAGCTTAGATGCTGATTGGAATTGTTGGAGAGCAGTGCCTTTCTTCCTCTCTCTGGATTTTGAGACTAAGATCTGCCTAGAAATAAATCTCTTTGTCTGGGATTCTGTTGATTGGGGTGGATGTTTCTCTGGAGGTTGCTGTATGAGAGTCAGAAGACAGGTCTCTGTCTGGATCTCTGACCAGAGGATTAAAAGGTTGGAAATCTAACATCCATGTGAGAATATCTGTTTTTGTGCTGATTCAAAAAAGGAATTTATGTCAATCAGAATTCTGCTTAACATTGGACCAATAGCGATAGCAAGCTTTTAAGTATTATACCTTCTCAAGTTTAAGTATTTCCAGTTGATAAAAATGATGCGAATTCTTCTTGTCATATTTTGAGTGTGTTATTAAAAATAAAGTTTGTTTTGATGAAAGCTTCCCAGTGGGTCAATTGAATCATACCTGGAGCAAAATACCTGATGTGCACCTTGATGCCAAAATCATTAAAAGTTAGGGTTGAGGCTAACTTCATAATTTACCTTGGATTTTCTGATCTGGTCCCCAAAAATATGTCCTGCCCCAGCCCTTGCCATGTATATTCACTATACCCTCTGACCTTCCACTCTCTGAGGCTGAACATGCTGTACTCAGCACAGAACTAGGCTTTGTGCCCTTATATCCTCATCTCAACAAATTTCAGTCTCGACATAATGCTGAACTCTTCTTCTGCCACCTTTGTTTCCATGCTCACTCTTTTGGGCAGGAGTCGTCCCCTCATTCAGCAGATCCTTTCACCTAACTCCAGCATTCTCCCTCCACCTGGACCCCTCCCTCTGGACTATTTTTTTGAGAACTGTCGATGTGACATTGGCCGTCTCAATTTCTCTGCTCCTCTCACCTATTCTAACCTGTCTCACTCTGAATTTTCTCTACTTCGCTCTCTCAGGTCCAGCCTGATTTTGCCATCAAACACGCTGACAAGCTGTTGTTGCCTGGCGTTGTGACCTCTACCTCGCAGAGGCTGAGCGCCAACTCTCGGATGCTTCCCCCTGGACCATGACCCCACCACCAAACATCAAGCCACTGTTTTCAGGACTATCAAGGACCTCATCTCCTCTGGGGATCTTCCCTCCACAGTTTCCAACCTCATAATCTCCCAACCCCAGACAGCTCGATTCGAACTCCTTCCCAAAATCCACAAACAGGACCGTCCTGTGTGCCCATCGTGTCAGTCTGTTCCTGCCCCACTGAACTAATTACTTCCGATCTTGACTCCATTCTCTCTCCTTTTGTCCAGTCCTGTCCCATCTACATCTGTGAGAAGTTAGACTAGCATTGATGATTGGCACGGTGTGGGGGGTGGATGTTCATGGGGGTGGGGTCCCAAACTCTGTGGAGTGGGTGTGGGGGGGTGAGGGGCGTTGTACACTGGGTAGATGACAAAGACACCCCTAGAGCTCAGCAACCAGCTTCCCCAATGAGCTCAGGCCCACAACGCCCCCAGCCCACCGCCCCCAGTTGCCGACAATCGTATCCTGGCACTTTTTTGCACTAAATGCCAAAAGATATTGCAATTCCAAACTCGTCCAAAAAATGATGTTGCAGTCATGTAAAACATTGGGTGGGCCACATTTGGAATACTGAGTCCAATTTTGGTCACCACACTATCAGAAGGATGTGGAAGCTTTGGACGGAGTACAGAAAAGGTTTATCAGGATGTTGCCTGGTATAGAGGGTATTAGCTATGAAGAGGGATAGAATAAACTGGGATTGTTCTCCTTGCAAAGGGGTGACCTGTTCGAAGTTTATAAAATTATGAGGGGCATAGAAAGGTGAACAGTTGAAAGCTATTTCCCAGGGCAGAAATGACAATTACAAGGGGCACAAGTTCAAGTTAAAGGGGGAAAGGTTCAGTCGAGATGTGCAGGGAAGTTTTTTGCACAGAGGGTGATGGGGGCCTGGAATGCACTGGCAAGTGAGGTGGTGCAGGTAGACACATTAGCGATATTTAAGACTTATCTGGATAGACACATGAACAGGCGGGGAATAGGGGGACACAGGCGGTTGATCTGGATAGGGCAACGTGTTTGGCGCAGGCTTGGATGACCGAAGGGCCTGTTCCTGTGCTATACTGTTCTTTGTTCTCCCAGTTGCCGAGAATCATTTCCTGGCACTTTTTTACACTAAGTGCCAAAAGATATTGCATTTCCAAACTCATTCAAACAAATAAGTCTGAAACTCTTCTGTTTTTGCATTCGCTCGGCAGTTTGAATTATTTTTCATTGAATCACGCCCTCAGAATATTTTTGGTTAAATCGCGACCCTGGAATTGTTTTGGGAAAATTCCATCATAGAAATATAGAAGATAGGAGCAGGAGGAGGCCATTTGGCCCTTCGAGCCTGCTCCGCCATTTATTACGATCATAGTTGATCATCCAATTCAAGAGCCTATTCCTGCTTTTTCCCCATAACCTTTGATCCCATTCTTTCCAAGAACTATATCTACATTCAATGTTTTGGCATCAACTACTTC
Organism: Mustelus asterias; assembly: GCF_964213995.1. Taxonomy (NCBI): domain Eukaryota; kingdom Metazoa; phylum Chordata; class Chondrichthyes; order Carcharhiniformes; family Triakidae; genus Mustelus; species Mustelus asterias. The sequence continues at coordinate 8,787,258 of NC_135805.1, forward strand.
CTGTGGTAATGAATTCCACAGGTTCACCATTCTTTGGGAGAAGAAATGTCTCCTTACCTCCGTCCTAAATGATCTACCCTGAATCCTCAGACTGTGACCCCTGGTTCTGGACTCCCCCACCATCGGGAATATCCTGCCTGCATCTACCCTGTCTAGTACTGTTAGAATTTTATAAGTCTCTATGAGATCCCCTGTCATTCATTTGAACTCCACCAAAAACAGTCCTAACCTAGTCAATCTCTCCTCATAGATCAGTTCCGCCATTCCCGGAATTAGCCTGGTAAACCTTCGCTGCACTCCCTCAAGAGTAAGAACATCCTTCCTCAATAAAGGAGACCAAAACTGCACACAATACTCTGGGTGTGGCCTCACCAAGGCTTTGCATAATTGCGACAACACATCCCTGCTCCTGTACTCAAAATCTCTCGCAATGAAGGCCAACATGCCATTTGCCTTCTTTACCACCTGCTGCACCTGCATACTGATGTTCAGTGACTGGTGCACAAGGACACCCAGGTTCCGCTGCACACTCCCCTCTCCCAATTTACAGCCATTCAGGTGGTAATCTTATTTTTGCTTGCAAAGTGAATAACCTCACATTTAACCAAATAATACTGCATCTGCCATTGATTTTCCCACTCACCCAACCTGTCGAGATCATTCTGAAGGATCTCTGCATCCTCCTCACAGTTCACCCTCCCATCCAACTTGGTATCATCTGCAAACTTTGAGATTTACATTTTGTTCCCTCATCCAAATCATGAATACATATTGTGAATAGCTCGATCCCTGTGGCACCCCACTAGTCACTGCCTGCTAATTTGAAAAGTACCCATTAATTCCTACTCTTTGTTTCCTCTCTGCCAACCAGTTTTCTATTAATTTCAATACGCTTCCCCCATCCCATGTGCTTTAATCTTGCACGATAATCTCTTGTGCGGGACTTTGTCAAACGCTTTCTGAAAGTCCAAATATACCACATCTACTGGTTCCCCCTTGTCAACTGTACTAGTTACATCTTCAAGGAATTCTAACAGATTTTTCAAGCATGATTTCCCCTTCATAAATCCATGCTGACTCTGTCTGATCCAGCCACTGCTTTATAAATGCTCTGCTATAAAGTCCTTGATAATGGATTTGAGAATTTTCTCCAATACCAACGTTAAGCTTACTGGTCTATAATTCCCTGTTTTCTCTCTGCCTCCCTTTTTGAATATTGGAATGACATTAGCTATCCTCCAATCTGCAGGGGCTGTGGCAGTGTCTATAGAATCCTGGAAGATGACCACCAATGCATCCACTATTTCTAGAGGCACTTTCTTAAGTACTCTGGGATGTAGATTATTAGGCCCTGGGGATTTATCTACCTTCAATCCCATCAATTTTCCCAGTACCATTTCTCTACTAATATTGATCTCCCTCAGTTCTTCCCTCTCACTAAATCTTGCATTCACCAATATTTCTGGCATCCGATTTGTGTCCTCTTTTGTGAAGACAGACCAAAGGATGCATTCAGTTGCTCGGCCATTTCTTTGTCCCCTATTATACATTCCCCCGTTTCTGTCTGTGGGCGACCTACATTTCTATTCCCCAACCTCTTTCTCTTCACATATCTTTAGAAACTCTTAGTGTCATTCTTTATGTTCCCTGCAAGCTTACTTTCATACTGTATTTTCCCCTTCTTAATCAATCCCTTAGTCCTTCTTTGCTAAATTCTAAACTGCTTCCAATCCTATTATTTTTCTTGGCCAATCCATATGCTTCTTCCTTAGATCAAATACTCTCTCTAATTTCCTTTGTAAGCCACGGATTGGCCCTCTTACCCATTTTGATTTTGTGCCAGACAGGAGTAAACAGCTACTGCAGTTCCTCAATGTGCTCCTTGAATGTTTGCCATTGCCTATCCACTGTCATCCCTTGAAGTAACTGAAAGAGTCACAGTGTCATAGAGGTTTACAACATGGAAACAGGCCCTCAGACCCAAATTGTCCATGCTGCCCTTTTTTTTTAAACCCCTAAGCTAGTCCCAATTGCCCACATTTGGCCCATATCCCTCCATACCCATCTTACCCGTGTAACTGTCTAAATGCTTTCTAAAAGACAAAATTGTACCCATCGTTACTATTACCTCTGGCAGTTTGTTCCAGACACTCACCACCCTCTGTGTGAAAAAATTGCCCTTCTGGACACTTCTGTATCTCTCCCCTCACACCTTAAACCTATGCCCTCTAGTTTTAGACTCCCCTACCTTTGGGAAAAGATATTGACTATCTAGCTGATCTATGCTCCTCATTATTTTATAGACTTCTATAAGATCACTCCTCAGCCTTCTACGCCCCAGAGAAAAAAGTCCCCAGTCTATCCAGCCTCTCCTTATAACTCAATCCATCAAGTTCCAGTAGCATCCTAGGAAATCTCTTCTGCACTCTTTCTAGTTTAATAATATCCTTTCTATAATAGGGTGACCAGAACTGCACAGAGTATTCCAAGTGTGGCCTTACCAATGTCTTGTACAACTTCAACAAGACATCCCAACTTCTGTATTCAATGTTCTGACCAATGAAACCAAGCATGCTGAATGCCTTCTTCACCACTCTGTCCACCTGTGACTCCACTTTCAAGGAGCTATGAACCTGTACCCCTAGATCTCTTTGCTCTGTAACTCTCCCCAATGCCCTACCATTAACTCAGTAAGTCCTGCCCTGGTTCAATCTACTAAAATGCGTCACCTCGCATTTATCTAAATTAAACTCCATTTGCCATTCGTCAGCCCACTGGCCCAATTGATCAAGATCCCGTTGCAATCCTAGATAACCTTCTTCACTGTCCACTATGCCACCAATCTTGGTGTAATCTGCAAACTTACTAACCATACCTCCTATATTCTCATCCTAATCATTAATATAAATGACAAGTAATAGTGGACCCAGCACCGATCCCTGAGGCACACCGCTGGTCACAGGCCTCCAGTTTGAAAAACAACCCTCTACCACCACCATCTGGCTGCTGTCATCAAGCCAATTTTGTATCCATTTAGCTACCTCACCCTGGATCCCATGAGATTTAATCTTATGCAACAACCTACCACGCAGTACCTTGTCAAAGGCCTTGCTAAAGTCCATGTAGACATCTTCAACTGCACTGCCTCATCTACCTTCTTGGTTACCCCTTCAAAAAACTCAATCAAATTTGTGAGACATGATTTTCAATTCATAAAGCCACACTGACTGTTCCTAATCAACCCTTGCGTCTCTAAATGCCTGTAGATCCTGTCTCTCAAAATACCTTCCAACAACCTACCCACCACAGATATGAGGCTCACCGGCCTGTAATTCCCAGGCTTTTCCTTGCAGCCCTTTTTAAACAAAGGCACAACATTTGCCACCCTCCAATCTTCAGGCACCTCACCTATGACTATCGATGATTCAAATATCTCTGCTGGGGGACTCATAATTTCCTCCCTAGCCTCCCTCAATGTCCTGGAATGCACTTCATCAGGTCCCAGGGATTTATCTACCTTGATACGCATTAAGACTTCCAGCACCTCTTTCTCTGTTGTATGTACACTCCTCAAGACATCACTATTTATTTCCCCAAGTTCCCTAACATCCATGCTTTTCTCAACAGTAAATACTGATGAGAAATATTCATTTAGGATCTCACCCATCTCTTGTGGATCCACACATAGATGGCCTTGTTGATCCTTAAGAGGCCCTACTTTCTCCCTAGTTACTGTTTTGGCCTTTAGGTATTTGTAGAAGTTCTTTGGATTCTCCTTTGCCTTATCCTGCCAAAACAATCTCGTGTCCTCTTTTTGCCCTCCTGATTTCTCTCTTAACTCTACTCCTACATCCCCTATACTCTTCAAGGGATTCACTTGATCCCAGCTGCCAATGAATATAGCTGAGGAGGACACTGGGTTGCAAGGGAGTAGAATAGACAGTATTACAGTTGATAAGGAGGATGTGCAGGATATTCTGGAGGGTCTGAAAATAGATAAATCCCCTGGTCCGGATGGGATTTATCCAAGGATTCTCTGGGAGGCAAGAGAAGTGATTGCAGAGCCTCTGGCTCTGATCTTCAGGTCGTCGTTGGCCTCTGGTATAGTACCAGAAGATTGGAGGTTAGCGAATGTTGTCCCATTGTTTAAGAAGGGGAACAGAGACTTCCCCGGGAATTATAGACCGGTGAGTCTCACTTCTGTTGTCGGCAAGATGTTGGAAAAAATTATAAGGGATAGGATTTATAGTTATTTGGAGAGTAATGAATTGATAGGTGATAGTCAGCATGGTTTTGTGGCAGGTAGGTCGTGCCTTACTAACCTTATTGAGTTTTTTGAGAAAGTGACCAAGGAGGTGGATGGGGGCAAGGCAGTGGACGTGGTATATATGGATTTTAGTAAGGCGTTTGATAAGGTTCACCATGGTAGGCTTCTGCAGAAAATGCAGATGTATGGGATTGGGGGTGATCTAGGAAATTGGATCAGGAATTGGCTAGCGGATAGGAAACAGAGGGTGGTGGTTGATAGTAAATATTCATCATGGAGTGCGGTTACAAGTGGTGTACCTCAGGGATCTGTTTTGGGGCCACTGCTGTTTGTAATATTTATTAATGATCTGGATGAGGGTATAGTTGGGTGGATTAGCAAATTTGCTGATGACACCAAAGTCGGTGGTGTGGTAGACAGTGAGGAAGGGTGTCGTAGTTTGCAGGAAGACTTAGACAGGTTGCAAAGTTGGGCCGAGAGGTGGCGGATGGAGTTTAATGCGGAGAAGTGTGAGGTAATTCACTTTGGTAGGAATAACAGATGTGTTGAGTATAGGGCTAACGGGAGGACTTTGAATAGTGTGGAGGAGCAGAGGGATCTAGGTGTATGTGTGCATAGATCCCTGAAAGTTGGGAATCAAGTAGATAAGGTTGTTAAGAAGGCATATGGTGTCTTGGCGTTTATTGGTAGGGGGATTGAATTTAGGAGTCGTAGCGTTATGTTGCAACTGTACACAACTCTGGTGCGGCCGCACTTGGAGTACTGTGTGCAGTTCTGGTCCCCACATTACAGGAAGGATGTGGAGGCTTTGGAGAGGGTGCAGAGGAGGTTTACCAGGATGTTGCCTGGTATGGAGGGGAGATCCTATGAGGAGAGGCTGAGGGATTTGGGATTGTTTTCGCTGGAAAGGCGGCGGCTAAGAGGGGATCTTATTGAAACATATAAGATGATTAGAGGTTTAGATAGGGTGGATAGTGATAGCCTTTTTCCTCTGATGGAGAAATCCAGCACGAGGGGGCATGGCTTTAAATTGAGGGGGGGTAGTTATAGAACCGATGTCAGGGGTAGGTTCTTTACCCAGAGGGTGGTGAGGGATTGGAATGCCCTGCCAGCATCAGTAGTAAATGCGCCTAGTTTGGGGGCGTTTAAGAGATCCGTAGATAGGTTCATGGACGAAAAGAAATTGGTTTAGGTTGGAGGGTCACAGTTTTTTTTTTTAACTGGTCGGTGCAACATCGTGGGCCGAAGGGCCTGTTCTGCGCTGTAATGTTCTATGTTCTATGTTCTATAATGCATGTCATGTACCTCCTCCTTCTTCTTGACCAGGGCCTCAATATCCCGAGTCATCCACGGTTCCCTACTTCGACCAGCCTTGCCCTTCACTCTAAGAGGAATGTGTTTACCCTGAACCCCGGTTAACACACTTTTGAAAGCCTCCCACTTACCAGATGTCCCTTTGCCTTCCCACAGACTCCCCTAATTAACTTTTGAAAGTTCCTGCCTTGTACCATCAAAATTGGCCTTGCCCCAATTTAGAATGTTAACTTTTCAGCCAGACCCACCATTCTCCATATCTATCTTAAAACTAATAGAATTATGGTCACTGGTCCCAAAGTGTTCCCTCACCTTCTGTCACCTAGCCTTCCTTATTTCCCAAGAGGAGGTCAAGTTTTGCCCCCTCTCTTGTCAGGCCATCCACATACTGAATGAGAAATTCCTCCTGAATACATTCAACAAATGTTGCTCCATCCAACCCTCTACTACTATGGCTGTCCCAGTCAACGTTGGGAAAGTTAAAATCCCTGACTATTACCATCCTATTTTTCTTCAAGCTATTTGTAATCTCCTTACATATTTGCTCCTCAATTTCCTGCTGACTATTTGGGGGCCTATAGTACAATCCTATCAAAGTGATTTCCCCTTCTTATTTCTCAGTTCTACCCATATAGACTCAGTAGCCGAACTCTTGGATATATCCCCTCTCAGTACTGCCGTGATGTTTTCCCTAATCAAAAGTGCAACTCCCCCTCCTCTCTTACCTCCTGCTCTATCTCTCAATCTATCAAGGCCAACTCTCCCCAATCTATCACGCCTCATATCCTCATAGTTTCCATTATTAAGATTCAGCACCCCAGTCTCCCAATCAACTACTTCACTCTCCATCTTGATAAAAAAATCTATCATGTTATGGTCACTCATTCCCAAGGGTCATAAGTGTCAATTCAGATGAGAAAACCAGTCGGCTGCTCTGGCACGAATCTGATCGCAATCTTCTCGCACTTAGTGCAATGAAAGAACCCCCACCTGAATTACGTTGATTTTGAGTCCAGTGATGTGTTGTTCCCCCAACCTATGGCTTAGCTGTACGCAGTTAACAAGGGGCAGCTGCATTTAAACAGTCCTTTTGCACTCACAGCTAGTCTAGCCAGGTGGATGGCATTATGGAGAGCTGCTCCACGCTTCCTGGAGGTTGAGTTGACAAGGCTTCTGGATGCAGAGAGGGAGAGGCGGGGCACCATGTGCCACCTTGCAATTCCCAGCAACACTTCGGTGGAAAGCTCTGAGGAATGCACTAATCAGGTGTCACAGGCATCATCCACACCATCCACCTGTGCAGAGACACACAACTCGGTGGGCAATATTAGCAAAGAGGCTTCTAGGTCACTATCTGGTGAGCACCAGGTAGTGCTGATGCAAATGAGGTGGAGGCAGGAACCTTTTTTTTTATTCGTTCATGGGACATAGGTGTCATTGGCTGGCCAGCATTTGTTACCCATCCCTAGTTGCCCTTAAACTGAGTGGCTTACTGGGCCATTTCAGAAGGCAGTTGAGAGTCAATCATTGCTGTGGGTCTGGAGTAACATGTTGGCCAGACCAGGGAAGGACAGATTTCCTTCCCTCAAGGAAAGAACCTGATGTTTTTTTCTGATAATCGACAATGGTTTCATGGTCATCAGTAGATCCTTAATTCCAGGTTTTTTTTATTGAATTCAAATTCCACCATTTATCATGACCGGATTCGAACCCAGGTTATGGAAACATAGAAACATAGAAGGTAGAGGCAGCTGAGGGACTTCACTGGTGCATTCTGGGAGAAGTCGGCGCGGCAACACCTACTGAGAAGTGGGAAGTGGAAGAACCCCTCCAGTGACAAAGAGGAGTTAAAGCATCCGGTAGAGGCGGCTGAGGGAATTCACTGGTGCTTTCTGGGAGAAGTCGGCCCAGCAACATCTACGAAGAAGTGGGAAGCGGAAGATCTGGTGTCAAGGAGCGGTAAGCGAGAAACACTATATTAGCGTTTCCCTCCCTCCCTCATCCTCTAACCAAAAAAAAGGCAACTGTGAGAAGGTAAAAGTGAAGGTAAGAGTTTTATAAATTTCCTTAAATAAATTAGTTGGTGCTAGAAATGTCAGTCAGTGGGGTTAAGTGCTGCACTTGTGAGATGTGGGAGATCCATGATGTTTCCAGCATCTCGGATGACTACATCTGCAGGAAAGTGCACCCAATTGCAGCTCCTTAGGGCCCACATGGATAGATTGGAGCAGCAGTTGGATGCACTTCGGGGCATGAAGGTGGCGGAAAGCATTATAGATAGGAGCTTTAGAGATGTGGTCACACCCAAGGTGCAGATAGATAGATGGGTGACCACTAGAAGAAGCAGTCAGTGCAGGAATCCCCTGTGGTCATCCCCCTCTCTAACAAGTATAGCGTTTTGGATACTGTTGGGGGGAAATGGCCTATCAGGGGATAACAGCAGGAGCAGCCAGAGCAGTGGCACCACGGCGGGCTCTGTTGTTAAGCAGGGAAGGACAAAGAGCACTTGTGATAGGGGACTCTATAGTTAGGGGTGCAGATAGGCGCTTCTGTGGACCTGAAAGCGACTCCAGGATGGTATATTGCCTCCCTGGTGCCAGGATGTCTCTGAACGGCCAGAAAGCATTCGGAAGGGAGAGAGTGCACAGCCAGAGGTTGTGGTACATATTCGAACTAACGACATAGATAGGAAGAGTGATGAGGTCCTGCAGCAGCAGTTTAGGGAGTTAAGTAGAAAGATAAAAATCAGGATCTCCAGAGTTGTAATCTCTCTGTGCCACGTACCAGTGAGGCTAGAAATAGAAAGATAGTGCAAACAAACAAAGAACAAAGAACAATACGGCACAGGAACAGGCCCTTCGGCCCTCCAAGCCTGCGCCGCTCCCTGGTCCAAACTAGACCATTCTTTTGTATCCCTCCATTTCCACTCCATTCATGTGGCTATCTAGATAAGTCTTAAACGTTCCCAGTGTGTCCACCTCCACCACCTTGCCTGGCAGCGCATTCCAGGCCCCCACCACCCTCTGTGTAAAATACGTCCTTCTGATATCTGTGTTAAACCTCCCCCGCCCTCACCTTGAACCTATGACCCCTCGTGAACGTCACCACTGACCTGGGAAAAAGCTTCCCACCGTTCACTCTATCTATGCCTTTCATAATTTTATACACCTCTATTAGGTCACCCCTCATCCTCCATCTTTCCAGTGAGAACAAACCCAGTTTACCCAATCTCTCCTCATAACTAAGCCCTTCCATACCAGGCAACATCAAAGAACAAAGAACAAAGAACAGTACAGCACAGGAAACAGGCTCTTCGGCCCTCCAAGCCTGTGCCGCTCCTTGGTCCAACTAGACCAATCGTTTGTATCCCTCCATTCCCAGGCTGCTCATGTGACTATCCAAGTAAGTCTTAAACGATGTCAGCGTGCCTGCCTCCACCACCCTACTTGGCAGCGCATTCCAGGCCCCCGCCACCCTCTGTGTAAAAAACGTCCCTCTGATGTCTGAGTTATACTTCGCCCCTCTCAGCTTGAGCCCGTGACACCTCGTGATCGTCACCTCCGACCTGGGAAAAAGCTTCCCACTGTTCACCCTATCTATACCCTTCATAATCTTGTACACCTCTATTAGATCTCCCCTCATTCTCCGTCTTTCCAAGGAAAACAATCCCAGTATACCCAATCTCTCCTCATAGCTAAGACCCTCCATACCAGGCAACATCCTGGTAAACCTTCTCTGCACTCTCTCCAATGCCTCCACGTCCTTCTGGTAGTGCGGTGACCCAAATGTGGCCTAACCAGCGTTCTATACAGCTGCATCATCAGACTCCAGCTTTTATACTCTATACCCCGTCCTATAAAGGCAAGCATACCATATGCTTCTTCACCACCTTCTCCACCTGTGTTGCCACCTTCAAGGATTTGTGGACTTGCACACCTAGGTCCCTCTGTGTTTCTATACTCCTGATGACTCTGCCATTTATTGTATAACTCCTCCCTACATTATTTCTTCCAAAATGCATCACTTCGCATTTATCCGGATTAAACTCCATCTGCCACCTCTCCGCCCAATTTTCCAGCCTATCTATATCCTGCTGTATTGCCCGACAATGCTCTTCGCTATCCGCAATTCCAGCCATCTTCGTGTCATCCGCAAACTTGCTGATTACACCAGTTACACCTTCTTCCCAATCATTTATATATATATCACAAATAGCAGAGGTCCCAGTACAGAGCCCTGCGGAACACCACTGGTCACAGACCTCCAGACGGAAAAAGACCCTTCGACCACTACCCTCTGTCTCTCATGGCCAAGCCAGTTCTCCACCCATCTAGCCACTTCTCCTTGTATCCCATGAGCCTTAACCTTCTTAACCAACCTGCCATGTGGGACTTTGTCAAATGCCTTACTGAAATCCATATAGACGACATCCACGGCCCTTCCTTCATCAACCGTTTTTGTCACTTCCTCAAAAAACTCCACCAAATTTGTAAGGCACGACCTCCCTCTTACAAAACCATGCTGTCTGTCACTAATGAGATTGTTTCGTTCTAAATGCACATACATCCTGTCTTTAAGAATCCTCTCCAACAACTTCCCTACCACGGACGTCAAGCTCACCGGCCTATAATTTCCTGGGTTATCCCTGCTACCCTTCTTAAACAACGGGACCACATTCGCTATCCTCCAATCCTCAGGGACCTCACCCGTGTCCAAAGAAGCGACAAAGATTTCCGTCAGAGGCCCAGCAATTTCACCTCTCGTCTCCCTGAGCAGTCGAGGATAGATGCCATCAGGCCCTGGGGCTTTGTCAGTTTTAATGTTCCCTAAAAAACCTAACACTTCCTCTCTTGTAATGGAGATTTTCTCTAACGGGTCAACACCTCCTTCCGAGACACTCCCGGTTAACACGCCCCTCTCCTTCGTGAATACCGATGCAAAGTATTCATTTAGGATCTCCCCTATTCCCTTGGGTTCTAAGCATAATTCCCCTCCTTTGTCCCTGAGAGGTCCGATTTTCTCCCTGACAACTCTTTTGTTCCTAACGTATGAATAGAATGCCTTAGGATTCTCCTTAATCCTGCCTGCCAAGAACATCTCGTGACCTCTTTTTGCCCTTCTAACTCCCCGTTTGAGATCTTTCCTACTCTCTCTGTATTCCTCCAGAGCTCCATCTGTTTTCAGTTGCCTGGACTTAACGTACGCCTCCCTTTTCACTTTAATCAGATCCTCAATTTCCCTGGTTATCCACGGCTCTCGAATCCTACCTTTCCTATCTTTCCTTTTTACAGGCACATGCCTATCCTGCAGCCTTATCAATAGTTCCTTAAAAGACTCCCACATGCCAGACGCGGACTTACCCTCGAACATCCTCTCCCAATCAACATCCACCAATTCCTGCCTAATCCGGCTATAGTCAGCCTTCCCCCAATTTAGCACCCTGCCCGTAGGACAGCACTCATCCTTGTCCATTACTATCCTAAAGTTAACAGAGTTGTGGTCACTATTTGCCACATGTTCCCCTACCGAAACTTTGACGACCTGACCGGGCTCATTTCCCAGAACTAGGTCCAGTATAGCCCCCTCTCTAGTCGGGCTATCTACATACTGTTCCAAAGAACCTTCCAGTACGCATTTTACAAATTCCACCCGTCCGGACCCCCAGCTCTAAGCACTTTCCAGTCTGTGCCAGGGAAATTAAAGTCCCCCACTACAACAACCCTATGTTTTCTGCACCTATCCAGAATCTCCTGACATATCCTTTCCTCCACTTCCTGTGGGCTGTTGGGTGGTCTGTAGTACACCCCCAGCATAGTGACTGCACCCTTCCTGTTTCTGAGTTCCACCCACAGCGACTCAGTACATGACCCCTCTAAGTTGTCTACCCTCTGCACCGCGGTAATATGCTCCTTCTATCATAGAATCCCTCCAGTGCAGAAGGAGGCTATTCGGCCCATCGAGTCTGCACCGACCACAATCGCACCCAGGCCCTACCCCCACATATTTTACCCGCTAATCCCTCTAACCTACACATTTTTTTAGGATTCTAAGGGGCAATTTTTAACCTGGCCAATCAACCTAACCCGCACATCTTTTGGACTGTGGGAGGAAACCGGAGCACCCGGAGGAAACCCACGCAGACACGAGGAGAACGTGCAAACTCCACACAGACAGTGACCCGAGCCGGGAATCGAACCCGGGACCCTGGAGCTGTGAAGCAGCAGTGCTAACCACTGCTCTACCGTCCCGCCATAACTAATTTCGCTACTCCCCCACCTTTTTTAGCCCCTCCTCTGTCTCGCCTAAAACACTTATACCCCGGAATATTCAGCTGCCAGTCCTGTCCTTTTAACCAAATTTCCGTCACCGCAACCACATCCAAATTCCGCATAAGCATTAAGGCCCTAAGTTCGTCTGTTTTACCCGTTACACTCCTCGCATTGAAGCAGATGCACTCCAGACCTCCAGGCCCAGTCAGGTCCTCCTCCTCCAGAGTGCTCCTCTTCTTAGCTAGCCTTGCCCTGGCCCCCAGCTCAACCCCAGCCTCAGTATTTACTGACCTCCTGTTTTGTTCCCCACCCCCCTGCCACACTAGTTTAAATCCTGCCGAAACACTCTAGCAAAACTCCCAGCCAGGATATTTGCTCCCTTCCAGTTAAGGTGTAACCCATCCTTTCTGTACAGTTGCCATCCTGACTTGAAGATTTCCCAGTTATCTATGAATTTAAAACCCTCCCTCTTGCACCAGTCCTTTAGCCACGCGTTCAACTGTAGAATCTCCCTGTTCCGAGCCTCACTTGCACTAGACACCGGGAGCAGTCCAGAGATTGCTACCCTGGAGGTCTTACCTTTTAGCCTAGCACCCAACTCCCTGAATTTCTCTCGTATGACCCCCCTGCTCTTCCTACCTACATCATTTTCACCAATGTGTACAATCACATCAGTTTGACTACCTTCCTTTTTAAATATGCTTCCTACCCTCTCGGAGACATCCTGGTAAACCTCCTCTGCACTCTCTCTAAAGCCTCCACGTCCTTCTGGTAGTGTGGCGACCAGAACTGGGCGCAGTATTCCAAATGCGGCCGAACCAACGTTCTATACAACTGCAACATCAGACCCCAACTTTTATACTCTATGCCCAGTCCTATAAAGGCAAGCATGCCATATGCCTTCTTCACTACCTTCTCCACCTGTGACGTCACCTTCAAGGATCTGTGGACTTGCACACCCAGGTCCCTCTGCGTATCTACACCCTTTATGGTTCTGCCATTTATCGTATAGCTCCCCCCTACGTTAGTTCTACCAAAATGCATCACTCCGGATCAGTTCGGGAGGGTGGCCAAGAGTATGGGAGGATGGATAAGGGTATTGGGAAGGTGGATAAGAGTATTGGGAAGGTGGATAAAAGTATTGGGAGGGTGGATAAGGGCACTGGGAGGGAGGACAGATGTATTGGGAGGGTGGACAAGGTATTGGAAGGGTGGATGAAGGGTATTGGAAGGATGGATAAAAGGTATTGGAAGGGTGGATAAAGGTATTGGGAACATAGACAAGGGCACTGGGATGGTGGACACAGGTATGGGGAGGTGGATAAAGGCATTTGAAAGGTGGACAAGGGCATTAGGAGGGTGGACACGCGTATTGGGAGGGTTGGTAAAGGTATTGGGACTGTGAATAAAGGTATTGGGAGGGTGGACAACAAGGGTGCTGGGAGGGTGGACAACATATGAGGAGGGTGGACAAGGGCACCAGGAAGATACTCATGGAAAAAGGACAAGTGTTGTCCTAGGTGCTAAACTGGGGAAAGGCTAACTACAGTCGGATCAGGCAGGATTTGGAGGTTGTTGTTTGGGAGAGGCTGTTTGAGGATAAATCCACATCTGGCATGTGGGAGTCTTTTAAGGAGCAGTTGGTTGGAGTGCAGGACAGGCATGTGCCTGTGAAAAGGAAGAACAGGAAAGGCAGGATTCGGGAATGTGGATGACCAGGGAAATTGCAAATCTAGTTAAAAAGAAAAAGGATGCATCCATAAGGTCTAGGCAACTGAAAACAGATGAAAGACTTGAAGGAAAGTAGAAAAGAACTCAAACAGGGAGTTAGGAGGGCAAAAAGGATCACAAAATGTTCTTGGCAGGCATTATTAAGTAGAATCCCAAGGCATTTGATCCATGTGTTAGGAGCAAGAGGGTAGCTAGAGAAAGAGTTGGTCGACTCAAACACAAAGGAGGGAAATTATGCGTAGAATCAAAGGAAGTGGGTGAGAGCCTTAATGTGAACTTTGCATCAGTATTCACAAAAGAGAAGGACACGTTGATTGATGGTGTCTCAGAGGGTTATGTAAACCCTCTAGCGCAAGCCATCATTACGAGGGAGGAAGTGTTTGGTGTATTAAAAAGCATTAAGGTAGACGAAGCCCCAGGGCAAGATTGCATCTATCCCAGATTACTGAGGGAGACAAGCGTGGAAATTGTTCGGCCTCTAACAGAAATCTTTGTTTCCTTGTTGGCCACAGGTGAGGTCCCAAAGGATTGGAGGATAGCCTACGTTGCCCCTTATTTAAGAAGGGTTGCAAGGATAACCCGGGTATTTATAGACCAGTGAGCTTGACATCAGGGATAGTGAAATTGTTGGAGAAGATTATTCGGGATAGGATCGATATACATTTGGAATTGAATGGTCTTATTAGCAACAGACAGCATGGTTTTGAACGAGGGAGGTCATGTCTCACTAATTTGATTGAGTTTTTGAGGAACTGACAAAAATGATTGACGAGGGAAGGGCTGTGGATGTGGTCTACATGGACTTTAGCAAAGCATGGTCCCTCATGGTAGGTTGGTACAAAAAATTAAATCACATGGGATCAAGGAAGTAGCTAGATGGATTCAGAACTGGCTTGGCCATCGAAGTAAGAAGTCTCACAACACCAGGTTAAAGTCCAACAGGTTTATTTGGTAGCAAAAGCTACTGGCTCTCAGAGCACTGCTCCTTCGTCAGGTAAGTGGGAGTTCTGTTCACAAACAGAGCATATAAAGACACAAACTCAATTTACAAAATAATGCTTGTCTGCTTTCTTGCATCTTTGTAGAAATTTGATGTCTCATAGAAACCCTACAGCACAGAAAGAGGCCATTCGGCCCATCGAGTCTGCACCGACCACAATCCCACCCAGGCCCTACCCCCATATCCCTACATATTTACCCACTAATCCCGCTAAACTACGCATCTCAGGACTCTAAGGGCAATTTTAGCATGGCCAATCAACCTGACCCGCACATCTTTGGACTGTGGGAGGAAACCGGAGGACCCGGAGGAAACGCACGCAGACACGAGGAGAATGTGCATACTCCACAAAGACAGTGACCCAAGCCGGGAATCGAACCCAGGTCCCTGGAGCTGTGAAGCAGCAGTGAAGCAGCAGTGCTAACCACTGTGTTACCGTGCCGTGCTAGGTCAAAGGGCCTGTTCCTGTGCTGTCCATTTCTTTGCCCTTTGTTCTTTGAGAGTGTACATCAGGAAAGACGCAACTGGGGTAAGAGAGAGTTAGACAAATCAGACCACAAGGCTGTGCTCCTGCTATAGGCTTACAAGCAGAAACTAAAACGGGAGAATCCATCAAATAAAGTCGTGAAATGTTGGTCTGAGGAATCGAAAGATCTCCTATGTGACTGTTTAGAGTCCGTGGACTGGTCAGTATTTAAAACCTCTGCGACCAGCCTGAACGAGAACGTCACTACATTAACTGACTTCATTAGGAAGTGTGTAGAAGACTGTGTGCCCAAGAAGATATTGCGTGTGTTTCCCAACGAGAAACCATGGATGAACAGGGATATCCACTGCTTACTGAGGTGTAGGTCTGAGGCGTTCAACTCTGACCGATACAAGAAAGCCAGATATGATCTACACAGATCCATCAAAGATGTCAAAAAGCCAGTGCCGGACCAAGCTATTGTCCCATCCTCGCCACACGGGCCCCCACCGACTATGCCAATGTCTGCAAGACATAGCAGGCTACAAGATGAAGGCATGTAAAATCGCTGGTTCCAACGACACCCCTCTAATAAGCTCAATGCGTTCTATGCCCGTGTTAAGCATGAGGTCAGCGGCAGCATGTCCTCCACCCCGGAAGCCTCGGATGAAGCTATGTCTGAGGTCACCATTGCAGATGTCAGAGCAGCCTACTCGAAACTCAACCCATGGAAAGTGACTGGCCTGGATGGGGTACGTGGACAAGCACTCACACCCTGCGTGGATCAGCTGGCGGGGGTATGTCGATGTCTGTGTCGATATGCGCGATTTTCTTGGAGATCCTCTCCACTTGGAGCCGGCAGTTTGCGGTGTCGATGGTAGTCATGATGTGGAGATGCCGGCATTTACCCCAGTCCAACGCCGGCATCTCCACATCTTGGCCATCGAAGACAGAGGGTAGTACTGGAAGGGTGTTTTTCTGAATGGAGGTCTGTAACTAATGGTATTCCGCAGGGAACAGTGCTGGGACCTCTGTTGTTTGTAATGTATATATATAAATGACTTGGAAGAAAATGTAGCTGTTCTGATTAGTAAGTTTGCAGATGTTATTAAGATTGTTGGAGCTGCAGATAGTGATGAAGATTGTCAAAGAATACAGCAGTAACTAGATAGGCTAGAAAATTGGGCAGAGAAATGGCAGACGGAATTTAATCGGACAAATGCGAAATGATGCATTTTGGTAGATCCAATTCAAGTGGGAGCTATAAAATAAATGGCAGAAGCATGAAGTGCATAGACACACAGAGCGTTCTGGGTGTGCAGGTCCACAGATTCTTAAAAGTGGCAGCACAGGTAGAAAAGGTGGTGAAGAAAGCATTTGGCATCCTTGCCTTCATTGGTTGGAACAACGAGCATAAAAGTTGGCAAATTATGTTACAGATATATAAAGCATTGGTTCGGCCACATTTGAAATACTGTGTCCAATTCTGGTCACCACACTAACAGAAGGATGTGGAGGCTTTGGAGAGAGTACAGAAAAGGTTTACTAGGATGTTGCCTGGTGTGGAGGGTGCTATGTGTGAGGAGAGATTGAATAAAGTGGGACTGTTCTCCCTGGAAAGACGGAGGCTGAGGGGCAACCTGACAGAAGTTTATAAAATTGTGAGGAGTATAGATAAGGTCAACAGTTGGAAGCTCTTTCCCATGGCAGAAATTACAATCACAAGGGGGCACAAGTTCAAGGTAAGGGGGGAAAGGTTCAGTAGAGATATGCGGGGAAAATGTTTTACACAGAGGATGGTGGGGGCCTTGAATTCACTCCCAAGTAGTTGAGGTAGATACGTTAGCGACATTTAAGACTCATCTGGATAGGCATATGAACAGGCAGGGTATAGAGGGATACAGGTGGTTGGTATAGGTAGGACAACGTGATCAGTGCAAACTTGGTGGACCGCAGGGCCTGTGCCTGTGCTGTACTTTCTTTGTTCTTTGAGGGTGGACAAGAACACTGAGACAGTGGACAAGGGTATGGACAGGGTGGGCAAGGGCACTTGTCAGGTAGACAAGAACCCTGGAAGGGTGGATAAGGTTATTGGGAGTGTGGATAAATGCATTGGGAAGGTGCACAAGGGCACCAGGAGTATTGGCATCGCACCAAGATGGTATTAGATTGCCAGCGTTTAGACTCATATGGACACAGGTTACTGGGAAGCAGTGAGCGGCCCGGGATGGATAACCTTACTGACTGTCTCTCTCTCTCTCCCTCTCTCCCCCCCCTCCTTCCCTCCTCTTCCCCTCCCATCCACCCCTCCCCAAACTCCTCCACTCCAAAGGAATAATGGATTTAATATTAGAGCCAGTAGAGTTGACAGTTATATTCTGGCAGAGGAGGAAGAAGGCACCCGCAGAAAGGACAAACTGGGCTAGAGGCTGCAGCAGAAGGACAGAGGGCTACCGGTTTTGGGCAGGACATGGCCGCCCATTGGCCTGAGGGGAAAGCCAGAGGACATCAGAGATGGAGACCTGCCTCTACAGGACCCATATGTCCTTCGATGGGCTGCAGAATGCTGTGTGCCGCCAGTGTGGTAACTGTGTGAGGTCATCACGGACCTGGCACCTCATGGGGCAAGAGGACACTCACTCCCTTTGGCAGTGAAGGTCACAGTGG
This sequence comes from Mustelus asterias, assembly GCF_964213995.1. Taxonomy (NCBI): domain Eukaryota; kingdom Metazoa; phylum Chordata; class Chondrichthyes; order Carcharhiniformes; family Triakidae; genus Mustelus; species Mustelus asterias. The sequence goes on from NC_135805.1 coordinate 8,804,972, forward strand.
CCATCAACCTTTGATTTTGATCTGATTTATTATTGTCACATGTATTAACATACAGTGAAAAGTATTGTTTCTTGTGCGCTATTCAGACAAAGCAAACCGTCCACAGAGAAGGAAACGAGAGAGTGCAGAATGTAGTGTTACAGTCATAGTTAGGGTGTAGAAAGAGATCAAGTTAATGTGAGGTAGGTCCATTCAAAAGTCTGATGGCAGCAGGGAAGAAGCTATTCTTGTGTCTGTTGGTATGTGCCTTCAGACTTCTGTATCTTTTTCCCAACGGAAGAAGGTGGAAGAGAGAATGTCCGGGGTGCGTGGGTCCTTAATTATGTTGGCTGCTTTGCTGAGGCAGCAGGAAGTGTAGACAGAGTCAATGGATGGAAGGCTTGTTTGCGTAATGGATTGGGTTACATTCACAACCTTTTGTAGTTTCTTGCGGTCTTGGGCAGAGCAGGAGCCATACCAGGCTGTGATACACTCAATGTTGAGTGCAGAAATTTGCAAAGTGCTGTTGCTTTAGCTTCTGTTCTGTGGGACATTCAATTAATATGACATGCACCTGGGAACTCAGGATCATGCTTATTACTGAACATCGATGTTATGCAAAGTGATAACCCAATCTCCATATGGGGGGTGATTCTCCCAGCCCACTGCGTTGTTCTAAGCAGCACACGGGACTGGGACACATCAGTGGAGGCCATTTTGCAGGCTCCCTGCTGGGTGCCATGGCTTTCGCGCAGCTCCGGGGCAGATTTTTAGTGTCATATATAACATATAAATATATAATATATAAATCCCTATTTACATCCTATGTCTTTCCCCCATGCCAGGAATGGTTCACTCCAGCGGGGTTTACCATAGCTCCCCACGAATGGGGAACAGGAGGCCCGACCACGCTGGAGGGAACAGAGGCCATGGAGGTCCCCTCAGGATGTCAGGAGTATGGGGGGATACCCCCTGGCCAATGCCAGCCTGGCAGTGTCAGCTTGGCCCCCTGAAAATGCCCAAGGCACACCTTGGCACTACCCACTAGGCACCAGGTAGTGCCAAGGGGATGGGGCCAGAGGGGGTGGGGTCTAAAGGGGACTGATTGATGGTGATGGGCGGTCCTGCTACCACACTGCACAGGAATTGGTGGCAGAGGGAGGGAGGACGGTGATCGGGGATGGCCATCTGAGTGGGGGGACATCGGGGCTCCCGGGGGGTTCGGGATTGCTGGTTGGGGGGTCATCGGGGCTGGCCTGGTGAAATAACTCCACGGAGGTGAAGGTCACATCACCAGTGTTTCTTTATTTACAAGAATACCATAGAACAGAGCTCTATCTCCCTGTTGCTTCCTGCTTCAACAGGCAGAGAGGCTGACACACCTGCTTTAAATAGTATGAGGCTCCCTGATTGGACCATCAATTCGGACTCCTCAGTGTATTCATACACTAGCAAGCCAACTTCATTAGCCTGACTGAAGTCATCACATTCCTCCCCCGCAAAGTCCAAAGAATTATCTCGGTTTGCTTTCCTCAGGAGTCTTTTCCTACGCTTGAGCGTCGGGTCTGAATCCTCCAACTCGACCTCTGATGTCAGCGGGGTGCAACGGTTGGGCACCTGTCTCTTCCGCAGCAAATGCCAGAGAGCTGGTTTCTCTTCCACTTCTGGTGATAGGGGAATCGCTGCAGCTTTGTCCCCTGTGTCCATCTCAGACTCTGAGGTCCCCACCAGGGGTGCTGGACAGACAGCACTGGCCCATTGAGGGGGACTCTGCTCATCCCTAGGACTGCAGGGCGGACTCGGTTCAGGGACGGGTGAAGAATTTGAGGCACGGATCTGGTCCAGTGTTTCCTTACACCTGCCTCGCCCATGCGTACTCGGTAGGATACCGGTCCCGTCCTGGACTCAACTGTTCCTGTTATCCATGCAGTCCATTTGTGTAATTTCTTACCCAGACTTTCTCACCGGCATCAAAGTGCCTCTCTTGGCGAGTGTTGTCATGGCCCTTGCATTGGGCTTCTTGGTGTATTTCCACCTTCCCTCTCAGGTTTGGAAATAACAAGCTCAATCTGGTGCAGGGTCGTCTGCCCATCAGTAATTTTGCTGGAACGATTTCCATGGTGGCATCTGGAGTTCTCCTATAGTCGAATAGTCAGCGTGAGAGTTTAGTCTCTAATGACGCCACTGGCTGTTTTTTTCAATCCGGCCTTTAAAGTATGGACTGTTCTCTCCACTAACTGGGTGGTATGGTGCTGTCCTGATGTGCCGAATTCGATTTCATGATTTTTGTGAATTCCAGGCTGGTGAAAACTGATCCATTGTCGTAAACTAACACCTCTGGGATCCTGTGTGTTGCAAATGAGATGCACAGTTTCTCAATTGTTGACGTTGTGTTTGCTGAGTTCAGTTTGTAGATGTGTACAGAGTGGCCAAAAATAGTGGAGAATTAGTGGATTGGGAAAGCTTTAAAGAAAAACAAAGAACGACTAAGAAAGCGATTAAGAAAAGAAAGATAGATTATGAAACTAAACTAGCTCAAAATATAAAAAATGATAGTAAAAGTTTTTACAAGTATATAAAAAGGAATAGAGTGGCTAGAGTGAATGTTGGACCCTTGGAAGATGAGAGGGGGGATTTAATGGTGGAAAACGAGGAAATGGCTGAGACTTTAAATAAGTTCTTTGTGTCGGTCTTCACGGTGGAAGACACAAATAGTTTGCCGAATATTAGAGATCGAGAGTTGGTGGGAGGGGAGGTCCTTAATACAATTACTGTTACTAAGGAGGTGGTGCTGGTAGACTAATAGGACTGAAGGTAGACAAGTCCCCGGGCCCGGATGGAATGCATCCCAGGGTACTGAAAGAAATGGCTGAGGTAATAGCAGATGCGTTAGTAGTAATTTATCAAAATTCGCTGGACTCTGGGGTAGTGCCGGCTGACTGGAAAACAGCTACTGTTACGCCGCTGTTTAAAAAAGGAAGTAGACAAAAGGCGGGTAACTACAGGCCGGTTAGCTTAACGTCCGTAGTTGGGAAGATGCTAGAGTCCATTATTAAAGAGGAAATAACAGAGCACCTGAATAAGAATGGTTCGATCAAGCAGACGCAGCATGGATTCATGAAGGGAAAGTTGTGTTTGACGAATCTACTGGACTTTTATGAAGATGTCACTAGTGCGGTTGACAGAGGGGAACACCGTCGGTGGATGTGGTGTTTTTAGATTTCCAGAAGGCGTTCGATAAGGTGCCTCACAAAAGGTTGCTGCAGAAGATTGGGGTACACGGAGTTAGGGGTAAGGTGTTGGCGTGGATTGGGGATTGGCTATCTAACAGGAAGCAGAGAGTTGGAATAAATGGGTGCTTTTCTGGTTGGCAGTTGGTGACCAGTGGCGTGCCGCAGGGATCGGTGCTGGGGCCTCAATTGTTTACCATTTACATAGATGATCTGGACGAGGGGACTGAATGAAGGGTATTCAAGTTTGCTGATGACACGAAGGTGAGTGGGAAAGCGAATTGCGTGGAGGACGCGGAAAGTCTGCAGAGAGATTTGGATAGGCTGAGCGAGTGGGCGAGGATCTGGCAGATGGAATATAACGTTAGCAAATGTGAGGTTATCCACTTTGGAAGAAATAATAGTAAATTGGAATATTATTTAAATGGAGAAAAATTACATCGTGCGACTGTGCAGAGGGACCTGGGGGTCCTTGTGCACGAATCGCAAAAACTCAGTCTGCAGTTGCAGCAGGTGATCAAGAAGGCAAATGGAATGTTGGCCTTTATCGCGAGGGGGATAGAATATAAAAGCAGGGAGGTCTTGCTGCAACTGTACAAGGCACTGGTGAGGCCGCAACTGGAGTACTGTGTGCAGTTTTGGTCCCCTTATTTGCGAAAGGATATATTTGGCCTTGGAGGGAGTGCAGAGAAGGTTCACCAGGTTGATACCGGAGATGAGGGGTGTAGCTTATGAGGAGAGATTAAACAGATTGGGTCTGTACTCGTTGGAGTTTAGAAGGATGAGGGGTGATCTTATAGAGACATATAAGATAATGAAGGGGCTGGATAGGGTAGAGGTGGAGAGATTCTTTCCACTTAGAAGGGAAACCAGAACTAGAGGGCACGGCCTCAAAATAAGGGGGAGCCGGTTCAGAACAGAGTTGAGGGGGATCTTCTTCTCTCAGAGGGTAATGAATCTCTGGAATTCTCTGCCCATTGAAGTGGTGGAGGCTTCCTCGTTGAATATGTTTAAATCACGGGTAGATAGTTTTCTGATCGATAAGGGAATTAGGGGATATGGGGAGCAGGCGGGTAAGTGGAACTGATTCGCTTCAGATCAGCCATGATCCTGTTGAATGGCAGGGCAGGCTCGAAGGGCTAGATGGCCTACTCCTGCTCCTATTTCTTATGATCTTATGTTCTTATGTCTAACCATTTGGAATGGGCATCGATTATTACCAAAAACATGGACTCCATAAACGGGCCAGCAAAATTGACATGGGGTCGCGACCATGGTCTACCTGGCCATTCCCATGGGTGCAGCGGGGCTGCCGGTGGCACCTTCTGCCCCTGTTGGCACTTCTGGCACTGTCCCACCAATTTCGCTATGTCCGCATCCAGACCTGACCACCAGACATAGATCCTGGCCAGCATCTTCATTTTTGACACTCCAGGGTGCCCATGGTATAGTTCAGCCAGTACGACCCAACGGCCCCATCTTGGGACTATGACCCGTGCAGTATCCCGTCTTCCACAGTGACTTGCTCTCTTCTGCTCCGGTATGGGTAGAACTGTGGGTGTACCGGTCTTTCCAACTCTTCTGTTAGCACCAGGTGCTTTATCTTCGCTAATACAGGGTCTTTTTGCGTCCACTGGGGTATATTGTGTGCATCCACCGGGAGGGTATCCAAAAGGTTTAGTGTCATCACGGTCTCCTCTTCTCTGGGTGCTCGGTAATGGTAGCCGGCTTAGGGCATCGGCGTTTGCCACTCAAGTCCCCAGCCAGTGCTCCAACCGATATTGGTTTGCTGCCACTAATAATGCCCAGTGCTGGATTTGGGCTGAAACAATTGGCAGCACTGCTTTGTCCTCCTTAAGTAGGCCCAGCAAGGGTTTGTGATCTGTATATGTACTGGTGGAATTTTTTAACTGCGAAAATTACAGCCAGACTTTCTTTTTCAATTTGGGCATATCTTCGTTCTGCTATTGCTAAGGTCCTGGAGGCATACGTAATTGGCCATTCCTGTCTGTTTTGCCATCTGTGTGCCAGGACTGCGCCAGCCCCGTATGGGGACGCGTCACAGGTGAGCACCAATTCCTTCTTGGGGTCATAATGTGCCAATACACTTTCAGATGAGAGTTGCTGTTCAATTTTCTTGAAAGCCCTGTCTTGGTGGGCCGACCATTCCCAGGCTTGCCCCTTTTTTATCAACTGGTGGAGGGGATCCAGAATGGAGGCCCTGTTCTGTATGAATTTTCCGTAGTATGTCACCAGTCCTAAAAATGACCGTAACTCCAGGATGATGGTGGGGGCTGGGGTGTCTTTTATTGCTCGCACCCGATCCTCCAGAGGATGTAGGCCCGACTTATCCACTTTGTACCCGAGTTAGATTACTTGTGGTGCTAAAAAGATGCAATTTTCTCTTTTCAAATACACCCCCGCTGCTACAAATTTTCTGAGAACTCCCTCCAGGTTCTGCAGATGTTCTGCCCTTGCTTTTCCCATAATTGGGACATCGTCCAGTTAAATGGCAACCTGTGGTAATCCCTGTAGGATGCTTTCCATGGTTCTCTGGAATATGGCACAAGCTGATGATACCCCGAAAGGTAATCTTTTATACTGGGAGAGGCCTTTCAGCGTGTTTATTGTAGCAAATTTTTGCGAATCTTTGTCCAGCCGTAGTTGCAGGTATGCGTGGCTCATGTCCAGTTTTGTAAATAGGAGTCCCCCTGCTCACTTTGCGTAAAGATCCTCGATCTGTGGGATTGGGTATTTATCCAGCTGAGAGTAACGATTTATCGTCTGTTTGAAATCGCCACAGAAACGCACCGAGCCGTCCGGCTTTAAGATAGGTACCACGGATGCTGCCCATTCTGAAAACTGGACCGGTTTTATTATTCCTTCGTGCTGCAATCTTTTAATTTCTGTGTCGACCTTTTCCCTTAACACAAATGGTACTGGTAGGGCTTTGCAAAACTTTGGGACTGCCTCCGGGTTGACATGCAATTTCGCTTTAACTCCTTTGACTGTTTCAAGGTCTTCCCGAAAAACCTCCAGATACTTGCTCAGAACTTCACTCAGGCGACCATTTTCCATATATTTGCCCAATCTAGCTGAATCTTTTTAACTAATTTCGCCCTAATAGGCTTGGTCCTGAACCTTCCACTGCTATCCATGGTAGCCTAACTAGTTGTTTCCCATAAGCAACTGGCACATGAGTTGTATCCATCACTTTCAGTGGTTCCCCTGTATAGGTCCTCAGCCTTGCCGAAGTCTTGGTCAGGGCTAAGGATTGGAGTCCAGTGCGTATCTTGTTAAACACTATTTCCCCTATAACTGATACGGCTGCGCCTGTGTCAACCTCCATTAAAATTGGACATCCATTCAGTCTCACTGACAATTTGATGGGTTCTGATTTTGTCATTGTCACGCAAAGTAGCTGTTCCTCGTCGGAGAGCTTCCAGGTTGTGCATTCTCCTGTCCCTCGGCCGACGTGTTCTTCTTGGAAATGGTTTTGGAACCTTGCTTTTCTTCTACACCTCCTGACACTGGCAACCATTGCAATGTCGTGTCGGGTGGGGCTCTGCAGGGACTGCTGTCGCTCTGGGCTTAATCCAGCCTTGTCCAGGGGCGGTTCTTTCGGCGGACCTGGGCTCCCTCGTATCCTCATCCTTCTGAAGGACCGCTATGTAGTGGTCTGCCCCGTAGTGGTAGTTCCCTAACCCAGTTGCACTAGTGTTGGCTTCTACCTCCATTGGGATACCCTGTAGCTCATGCGCTCTGCTTGCCGCTTTTTCTAAAGACAAAGCCAGCTGTAATGCCTGTTTACAGTCCAGCTGGGCTTCCACCAACATGCGTTTCTGTATAGCCATATCGTTGATTCTGCACACCAATCGGTCTCAGAGCATCTTATTTAATGTCACCCCGAATTCACAAGCCTCTGCCAAACGTCTTAGTCTTGTCAGAAAACTGGTGATTGACTCCCTCACTTCTCGGAATGTGGAGTAAAACCGGTAGCTTCGCAGGATCAGAGGTGGCTTAGGGTCATAATATTCTTGTACTAAGTCTGATAATTCCCGGAAGGATTTTGTGTCCGCTGTCTGCGGGAAAGTCAAACTGCGCATAATAGCAAAAGCTGCTGGTCCACAAGCAGTCAGCAGGTTAGCCCTTTGCTTCTCATCTGAGACAATATTGTTTGCCCTGAAGAAATACTTCATTATTTCCACATATTGGGCCTAGTCCTCCACTGTGGGGTCAAAACAGTCCAACTTCCCAAAAAGTGGCATGTTTCTCCAACAATGGCTGACCCTCAATATGTGCGGTGGTTAAGCAAGTTCCTTCAGGTCACTCCTTTTTCCTCGTCGCCACTGAAATAACTCCACAGAGGCGAAGGTCCTGTCACCAGTGTTTCTTTCATTTGTAAGAATGTCATACAACTGAGCTCTATCTCCCTATTGCTTCCTGCCTCAGCAGGCAGAGAGACTGACACACCTGCTTTAAATAGGGAGAATGAGGCTCCCTGATTGGACCATCAATTAGGACTCATCAGGGAGTTCATACTCTAGCAGGCCGACCTCATTAACCTGACTGACGTCATCACACCTGGAGAGGTCCAGGAGGCCAGCGATTGGGGGGTGGTGGGTTCAGTAGGCCAGCGATGGGGGGGGGGGGGGGGCGCGGTGGTCACAGGGCTGACCATGATCGAGTTGGCCAGCAATCGGGAGGCCAGCAATGCGGGGCCGCTGCGCAGGCACAGATCGGCGCATGCGCAGTAACCCACTCAGCTGCCGGACTCTCTAGCGGGAATAGGCCTTGCCCCCTGAATTTCAGAGTGAATCTCACTAGAGGGGCGGCACGGTAGCACAGTGGTTAGCACTGCTGCTTCACAGCTCCAAGGACCTGGGTTCGATTCCCGGCTTGGGTCACTGTCTGTGTGGAGTTTGCACATTCTCCTCGTGTCTGCGTGGGTTTCCTCCAGGTGCTCCGGTTTCCTCCCACAGTCCAAAGATGTGCGGGTTAGGTTGATTGGCCATGCTAAAATTGCCCCTTAGTGTCCTGGGATGCGTAGATTAGAGGGATTAGCGAGTAAAATATGTAGGGATATGGGGGTAGGGCCTGGTTGGGATTGTGGTCGGTCCAGACTCGATGGGCCGAATGGCCTCTTTCCGTACTGTAGGGTTTCTATGATTCTTCTAAGATCACTCTGCAGTGCTCAAAGTGTGGGAGATTCATGCTGAAAATCCCACTTAAAAAAACCAATGGGAGTTACTCCTGTTTTCCCTGAATTGTGGACTTAGAATTTTTTGGGGAGAATCCCGGCCTTGGTCTTTCCGTTTTAGAAGACGCTTAAGAGTACCTTTCATCATGTTTTATATATTTGTTATGTTTTAAATTTTATTTTGTATGGTTATCTCTGGGTGACACTGTGGTGAACCATAGATGGTTACCACTATGGGTACTGAACCATAGATAGTTATCACTATGGGTACTTGTACATATGCTACTCTTGTTACTGTTGGGGTGAGGGTTGGGGTGTTCCACCTGTTGGTATTGTTCTGTGGTACACTCCGGTTGGCTCCGCCTACCTATAGGAGTATAAAGGTCACTACACTGCCCAGTGACCCTTTAGTCTGGGATTGTATTGTTATGATGTGGAGATTCCGGCGTTGGACTGGGGTAAACACAGTAAGGAGGGAGAGGCCCATCGTACTGCAGGGTCACACTCCTCAGGTGGACCGAGTTGCAAGAGTGAGATTGTCCGCAGCAAACTACCCAGCCTTCAGGAGAACAGTGACCATGACACCACACAACCTTGCCACAGCAACCTCTGCAAGACGTGCCGGATCATCGACACAGATGCCATCATCTCACGTGAGAACACCATCCACCAGGTACACGGTACATACTCTTGCAACTCGGCCAACGTTGTCTCCCTGATACGCTGCAAGAAAGGATGTCCCGAGGCATGGTACATTGGGGAAACTATGCAGACGCTGCGACAACGGATGAATGAACACCGCTCGACAATCACCAGGCAAGACTGTTCTCTTCCTGTTGGGGAGCACTTCAGCGGTCACGGGCATTCAGCCTCTGATATTCGGGTAAGCGTTCTCCAAGGTGGCCTTCGCGACACACGACGGCGCAGAGTCGCTGAGCAGAAACTGATAGCCAAGTTCCGCACACACGAGGACGGCCTCAACTGGGATATTGGGTTCATGTCACACTATTTGTAACCCCCACAGAGTTTCACTGGCTGTCTTGTCTGGAGACAATACACATCTTTTTAGCCTGTCTTGATGCTCTCTCCACTCATGCTGTTTTGTTTCTTAAAGACTTGATTAGTTGTAAGTATTCGCATTCCAACCATTATTCATGTAAATTGAGTTTGTGTCTTTATATGCTCTGTTTGTGAACAGAATTCCCACTCACCTGAAGAAGGGGCTTGCAGCTCCGAAAGCTTGTGTGGCTTTTGCTACCAAATAAACCTGTTGGACTTTAACCTGGTGTTGTTAAACTTCTTATTGTATTGTTAAGCAGTATGCTCCATTCTTGTTACTAATAAAAGCCTTTATTTCCCGGGTACGATCCAGCCTCCCGAGTGAATTAATCGTGCATCAATTTTATTCGTAACAATTTTGGTTGAAAAAAAACCATGGAGCAAATGTTAAAACCCGACCGGCTTACCTTAGATCCGCGTGCAGCTGGAGCGTCGAATACTTTCGACCATTGGTTGAAGTGTTTCCAGGATTATATCGACGCCTCTGCAGCCATTCAAAACGACGCCGATAGATTGCGGGTCCTCCACGCAAGGGTAAGTGACACTGTGTATGCAACAATCCGTGATGCCCAAGACTACAAAGGGGCCATCGAACTACCTAAGAAACTGTACAACAAACCACCAAACGAGATTCATGCTCGGCACCTACTAGCCACTCGACGGCGGCAGCCCAGCGAAACGACGGCACAGTACCTGCGCGAACTTCAGAAGCTAGCCAGAGCCTGCAATTGCAAGCCAGTGTCGGCTACTCAGTATACTAACGATTTGATCCGAGATGCGTTCGCGGCGGGAATCGGCTCATCCTACATTCGCCTGCGGCTGCAAGAGCAAGGTAACTTAGACCTAGCTAAGACGGTGGAATTGGCTGATGTGATGGAAACGGCCTCCAGAAGTCTTGAAACTTACCCCACCGACCACATGGGAACATCGTGGCAAGTACAGCCACCGACTCAACTCTACCCAGCGGCTCCTAGGAACTGCGCGATCGTGCTTTCAACCTCGGACCTTGCGGCGGCGGCAGCTCCAGGTGGCCCGCGGTGCTATTTCTGTGGATTGGCAAAGCACCCTCGTCAGCGATGTCCGGCCAGAACGGTATTTTGCTCCGCGTGTGGGAAGAAAGGGCACTATGCTAAAGTGTGCTGAGCTAAACCACCTTCGAAGCCAAGCAGTGCGGCGTGTGACTCTCCAGGATCTGTCTCCTCGTCTCCGGCTTTGCCGAGGTCTTCAACCACGTGCGATTCACGAGCGCCGCCATTCCTGAGGACGACGACGCAAGACACGTGCGACCTGCGAGTGCCGCCACTTTCAATGCCATCGACCACGTGCGATCCATGGGCGCAGCCATTTTGGTCGACACCGACCGCAAACGACCAGCAGGGGTCATCATCATCGACCATCTCAGCTGCCTGCAGTTGCACTCAAGATTCAACGGTGGCGTCAATCATCCTGGACCAGGCCAAGCCTCACAGACTCGACAAGTCCATGATGGACATAGAGGTAAACGGACGCCTGATACATTGTCTGTTTGACAGCGGGAGCACGGAGAGTTTCATTCATCCTGACACCGTGAAACGGTGCGGTCTCCGAGTACAGACTGTCAGACAGACAATTTCTATGGCGTCGAGGTCTCGATCTGTTACCGTTCTTGGGAGCTGCGTGGTAAACCTAACGGTGCGGGGCACAGTTTATGAGAACTTCAGGCTCCTCGTGTTACTGCACCTTTGCGCTCCGATACTCCTGGGACTAGACTTTATGGTCCACCTGAGGAGTGTGACCCTGCAGTACGATGGGCCTCTCCCTCCACTTTCAGTGGGAGAACAGCAGCCTCCAAATTGCCCAGCGCGCTCCACGTGCAGTCTCTCGACACTCAGAATCACCCCGCCATCTTTATTTGAGAATCTCGTGCAAGCCCATCGCAACTAAGAGCAGGCGTTACAGCGCTGAGGATCGGATCTTTATTCGATCTGAAGTTCAGCGGCTCCTCAGGGAAGGGATCATTCAACCTAGCACTAGCCCATGGAGAGCACAAGTCATGGTGGTTAAGACTGGAGACAAGCTCCGCATGGTCATAGACTATAGTCAGACCATTAAGAGGTACACGCAGCTGGACGCGTACCCTCTCCCGCGCATATCTGACATGGTCAACCAGATTGCGCAGTACCGGGTGTTCTCCACCATTGACTTGAAGTCCGCCTATCACCAGCTCCCCATTCGCCCAGAGGACCGAAAATATACGGCCTTTGAGGCGGATGGTCGTCTCTACCACTTCTTAAGGGTCCCCTTTGGCGTCACTAATGGGGTCTTGGTCTTCCAGCGTGCAATGGACCGAATGGTGGACCAAAACGAGCTACGGGCTACCTTCCCGTACCTGGACAACGTCACTATCTGCGGCCATGACCAGCAGGACCACGATGCCAACCTCCTAAAGTTTTTACGCACTGCGTCTCGCCTGAATCTGACCTATAACAGGGAGAAGTGTGTATTCAGCAAGCGCCGCCTCGCAATTCTCGGATACGTGGTGGGGTGGAAAACGGGGTCCTTGGCCCTGATCCAGACCGTATGCGTCCCCTCCTTGAACTTCCCCTACCCACTAGCGTCAAAGCACTGAGAAGATGCTTAGGCTTCTTTTCGTATTACGCACAGTGGGTTCCCAATTATGCGGACAAAGCCCGTCCGCTCATAAAGTCTACCTCTTTTCCCCTGGCAGCAGAGGCTCGCTTAGCCTTTGAAGGGATAAAAGCTGACATCGCGAAAGCCACGATGCACGCTGTCGATGAGTCCATCCCCTTCCAGGTGGAGAGTGATGCATCTGATTTCGCCCTGGCCGCCACACTTAACCAGGTGGGCAGGCCCGTCGCCTTTTTCTCTCGCACCCTCCAAGGCCCTGAAATTCGGCACTCCGCTGTGGAAAAAGAGGCTCAGGCCATTGTGGAGGCCGTCCAGCATTGGCGCCATTACTTGGCTGGAAAATGATTCACCCTGCTCACGCACCAGCGGTCCGTGGCATTCATGTTCAACAACACGTTAAGGGGTAAGATCAAAAATGATAAAATCTTGAGGTGGAGAATCGAACTCTCCACCTACAACTATGATATCATGTACCGTCCGGGGAAGCTCAATTAGCCCTCAGATGCCCTGTCGCGTGGAACATGTGCCAGTGTGCAGGAGGACCGGCTACAGGCCCTCCACAATGATCTCTGCCATCCGGGGATCACTCGGCTCTTCCATTTTGTAAAGGCCCGGAATCTACCCGACTCCGTAGAGGATGTCAGGTCGATAACTCGAAGCTGCCAGGTATGTGCTGAATGCAAGCCGCTCTTCTACCGACCTGACAGGGCACACCTCATTAAGGCCACTCGCCCTTTTGAAAGACTGAGTGTTGATTTCAAGGGCCCCCTTCCTTCGACAGATCGGAATGTGTACTTCCTCAACGTGGTTGACGAGTACTCCCGATTCCCTTTTGCCATTCCCTGTTCAGACATGACCGCTGCCACGGTTATCAAAGCATTGCGGGATCTTTTCACCCTGTTTGGTTACCCCAGTTATATCCACAGTGATAGGGGTTCGTCGTTTATGAGTGACGACTTGAGGCAATACCTGCTCTCAAAAGGGATTGCCTCAAGTAGGACTACGAGTTACAACCCCAGGGGTAACGGGCAGGTCGAAAGAGAAAACGCTACAGTCTGGAAGGCTGTCTTACTGGCGTTGAGGTCGAAGGGTCTTCCAGTCTCCCGTTGGCAAGAGGTACTTTCTGATGCGCTCCATTCAGTCCTGTCCCTCCTGTCTACGGCAACCAACGCTACCCCACATGAGCGGATGTTTACCTTCCCTAGGAAGTCTTCCTCTGGGACCTCACTGCCGTCTTGGTTGACGTACTCAGGACCTGTCCTCCTGCGGCGGCATGTTAGGACCCGCAAGTCCGACCCTTTGGTTGAACAGGTCTATCTCCTCCACGCCAACCCTCAATATGCCTATGTAGCATATCCTGACGGGCGAGAGGACACGGTCTCTATTCGAGATCTGGCGCCTGCAGGGGACCTGGAAACCCCCGTCGCTCCCGCACCCCTGGTTAGGGACCCTTGCCCTTTATCTCCCCTCCTGACATGGCGTGTGCAGTATCGGGACCACCACTTAATCCTCTTACTCCCGTGTACAGCTTGCCTGAGTCCAGGAGATTGTCGCCACCTCGGGGCGTTCCTGAGTCCAGGAGATTGTCGCCACCTCGTGGTCCACCCGTCCGTGAGGAACTGGAGGAGTCACTGGACTCTCGCTCTCTGATGACCCTCTCTGGAGAGAGGGTCATCACGGTCACCAGAACCGGCGCTACCGCCAGTGTTGAGGAGGTTGCAGAGATGGTGCGGCCCTCCAATACGACTGAACTTGTGAATATATGGGCAGTTCGTGCTGTTTTTTTGCCCCACCGGCCTTTGTTTTTAAAGGAGGGGTGAATGTGGTGAACCATAGATGGTTACCACTATGGGTACTGAACCATAGATGGTTATCACTATGGGTACTTGTACATATGTTACTCTTGTTGCTGTTGGGGTTAGGGTTGGGGTGTTCCACCTGTTGGTATTGTTTTGTGGTACACTCCGGTTGGCTCCGCCTACCTATAGGAGTATAAAGGTCACTGCACTGCCTGGTGACCCTTTAGTCTGGGATTGTATTGTTAAGCAGTATGCTCTATTCTTGTTACTAATAAAAGCCTTTATTTTCCGGGTACGATCCAGCCTCCCAAGTGAATTAATCGCGCATCAGACACAATATACACATGGAAGTGTTTTTGTACATGTGAAAAGTGGAAGACTGATGTCAGCTGCCGCTATCTTTAAGTGGTCTTTCTTATTTTCAGAAAAATTCTGATATTCTAAAAAGTCCACAAGGAATATCCATTGTGCGAATGTACAACAAAGTCGCTTATGTACTGGTAAAATTTGAAGTGATGCATCATAAGGCATGGACAAAAGAAATCTCAACTATGCAATACTGTAAGTACATGATTAATTTTAACAAAAAGGTGCTACTATATTCTGGTAAACTTTTGTAACTTTTGCAAATGAGCAGTTTTGGTGCTAGGACTAATGTGACAGGCGTGAATACTGGGAATTTCATAGTGCGGGTTAGTATACCCGACATTATTTGTATTTGTTAAAATTAGTAAAATATATCCAGTATTTTGTGATACAAATCTAATTTAGCAATCAGGCTCAAATATGGCACATGCTCTTGGTGTTCACAAATCCACCTGCACTTTTTGTGTTTGATTCATCATGTGGGATCCTGCTAATTTTCCCAATTGAATGAGGCCATAACATCTGGTGGAGTAGCAATCAAGTCAGATTGCCACTCCACTCATAAGACCTTACCTTGAAGTACAGGCAATCCTACCTTGCCTGACCTTCTGACTAAAGCCGGGCAAGAACCATAAAGTGCAGCGTAACTCCTGGGGACTACCATTCCGAAATCAAACCACAGCCCGGCAGAGACCCGCAACGCCTGACCGCACAGACCCGACTGCCAAAGCAGGAACAGCAACCATGACAACAAATCCTCCATCCACACACCAACCAAAGTGAAGAGCCTCACTGGATGTACCTATAAATTTGATACCGGATACTACACATACCGACTCCCAGGCCCGAACAGAAGCAGCCACTCCAGAGCTTGAGAGAAATGTGCAGGCCTGCAGGTGAAATTGCAACAATGTGTCCCAAGGTCCCCCTTCCCAGCTTACTCCTGGCAAATGTCCAACCTCTTAAAAACAAGCCAGATGAACTTAAAACCAGACTCACTTTTGAAAGGGAGCTGAGGGATTGTTGTGTGCTCTATTTCATGGAGACAAGACTCATTCCTGCTTCACTGGACTGTGCCCGACAGACAGTTTCTCATTCCACCGAATGGACTGTACAACAGCTTCATGGGTCGGGGAGGTGGGGTCTGCCGTCTAATCAACTTCGTGATGCTCAGACACAGCAACACCAATGGGTTTCAACTCCCCGGACCTAGAGAACCTGATGCTGGAATGCCACAGCGACTACCTATGCAGGAGTTCACCTGTTATCGTGACAGCAGTCTACATCCCACTCCATGTGGATGTTTAGACCATACTAGATGAAATATATGCCACAACAAATAGCCTTGAGACGAAACATCCCAAGGCCTTGTTCATCATGGCCGGGGACTTCAACGAGACCAAGCTCAAGAGTGTCCTACCAAGATATTGTCAGCATGTCTCCTGTTCCACCAGAGGCCCAAACATCCTCGACCAGTTCAACACAAAGATCCATCATGCCTACCGCTCTATCGCCTGTCCGCACTTTGGTAGATCAGACCACAAGGCTGTACTTCTGCTCCTGGTTTACAAGCAAAAACTGAAGTGGGAGAATCTGATAAAGAAAGTCGTGAAATGTTGTTCTGAGGAATCAGATGATCTCCTATGGGACTGCTTCAAGTCAGTACACTGGTCAATATTTGAAAACTCAGTAACCGACCTGAATGAGTATGCCATTACAGTAACAGACTTCATTAGTAAATGCTAGAAGACTGAGTGCCAAAAAAGCAAATCTGTGTGTTTCGCAACCAGAAACTATGGATGAACAGGGATATCCACAGCTGACTGAAGTCTCGGTCTGAGGCGTTCAAGTTGGGTGACCCTGACTCATAGATTCATAGAGTCATAGAGGTTTACAGCATGAAAACAGGCCCTTCGGCCCAACTTGTCCATGCCTCCCCTTTTTTAACCCCTAAGCTAGTCCCAATTGGCCCACATCCCTCTATACCCATCTTACCCATGTAACTGTCTAAATGCTTTTTAAAAGACACAATTGTACCCGCCTCTACTACTACCTCTGGCAGCTTGTTCCAGACACTCACCACCCTCTGTGTGAAAAAATTGCCCCTCTGGACACTTTTGTATCTCTCCCCTCTCACCTTAAACCTATGGCCTCTAGTTTTAGACTCAACCAACTTTGAGAAAAGATATTGACTATCTAGCTGATTTATGTCCCTCATTATTTTATAGACCTACCTCTATAAGATCACCCCTCAGCTTCCTACTCTCCAGAGAAAAAGTCCCATCTAGCCAGCCTCTCCTTATAACTCAAACCATCAAGTCCCGGTAGCACCCTAGTAAATCTCTTCTGCACTCTTTCTAGTTCAATAATATCCTTTCTATAATAGGGTGACCAGAACCGTACACAGTATTCCAAGTGTGGCCTTACCAATGTCTTGTACAACTTCAACAAGACGTCCCAACTCCTGTATTCAATGTTCTGCCCAATGAAACCAAGCATGCTGAATGCCTTCTTCACCAGTCTGTCCACCTGTGACTCCACTTTCAAGGAGCTATGAATCTGTACCCCTGATCTCTTTGTTCTGTAACTCTCCCCAGCACCCTACCATTACATAAGAACATAAGAACATAAGAAATAGGAGCAGGAGTAGGCCATCTAGCCCCTCGAGCCTGCCCCGCCATTCAATAAGATCATGGCTGATCTGACGTGGATCAGTACCACTTACCCGCCTGATCCCCATAACCCTTAATTCCCTTACCGATCAGGAATCCATCCATCCGCGCTTTAAACATATTCAGCGAGGTAGCCTCCACCACCTCAGTGGGCAGAGAATTCCAGAGATTCACCACCCTCTGGGAGAAGAAGTTCCTCCTCAACTCTGTCTTAAACCGACCCCCCTTTATTTTGAGGCTGTGTCCTCTAGTCTTAACTTCCTTACTAAGTGGAAAGAATCTCTCCGCCTCCACCCTATCCAGCCCCCGCATTATCTTATAAGTCTCCATAAGATCCCCCCTCATCCTTCTAAACTCCAACGAGTACAAACCCAATCTCCTCAGCCTCTCCTCATAATCCAAACCCCTCATCTCCGGTATCAACCTGGTGAATCTTCTCTGCACTCCCTCCAATGCCAATATATCCTTCCTCGTATAAGGGGACCAATACTGCACACAGTATTCCAGCTGCGGCCTCACCAATGCCCTGTACAGGTGCATCAAGACATCCCTGCTTTTATATTCTATCCCCCTCGCAATATAGGCCAACATCCCATTTGCCTTCTTGATCACCTGTTGTACCTGCAGACTGGGCTTTTGCGTCTCATGCACAAGGACCCCCAGGTCCCTTTGCACGGTAGCATGTTTTAATTTGTTTCCATTGAGATAGTAATCCCATTTGTTATTATTTCCTCCAAAGTGTATAACCTCGCATTTCTCAACGTTATACTCCATTTGCCATATCCTCGCCCACTCACTCAGCCTGTCCAAATCTCTCTGCAGATCTTCTCCGTCCTCCACACGATTCACTTTTCCACTTATCTTTGTGTCGTCTGCAAACTTCGTTACCCTACACTCCGTCCCCTCCTCCAGATCATCTATATAAATGGTAAATAGTTGCGGCCCGAGTACCGATCCCTGCGGCACGCCACTAGTTACCTTCCTCCAACCGGAAAAACACCCATTTATTCCGACTCTTTGCTTCCTGTCGGATAGCCAGTCCCCAATCCACTTTAACACACTACCCCCAACTCCGTGTGCCCTAATCTTCTTCAGCAGCCTTTTATGGGGCACCTTATCAAACGCCTTTTGGAAATCCAAAAACACCGCATCCACCGGTTCTCCTCCATCAACCGCCCTCGTCACATCTTCATAAAAATCCAACATGTTCGTCAAGCACGACTTTCCCCTCATGAATCCATGCTGCGTCTGATTGATCGAACCATTTCTATCCAGATGCCCTGCTATCTCCTTTTTAATAATGGATTCCAGCATTTTCCCTACTACAGACGTTAAGCTGACCGGCCTATAGTTACCCGCCTTTTGTCTCCTTCCTTTTTTAAACAGCGGCGTAACATTAGCCGTTTTCCAATCAACCGGCACTACCCCAGAATGCAACGAGTTTTGATAAATAATCACTAACGCATCCACTATTACCTCTGACATTTCTTTCAATACCCTGGGATGCATTCCATCCGGACCCAGGGACTTGTCCACCTTCAGTCCCATTAGTCTACCCAGCACTGCCTCTCTGGTAACATTAATTGTATTAAGTATTTCTCCTGCTGCCAACCCTCTATCGTTAATATTTGGCAAACTATTTGTGTCCTCCACCGTGAAGACCGACACAAAAAACTTATTTAAAGACTCAGCCATATCCTCATTTCCCACTATTAACTCCCCCCTCTCGTCCTCCAAGGGTCCAACATTCACTCTAGCCACTCTATTCCTTTTTATATATTTATAAAAACTTTTACTATCATTTTTTATATTAGTTGCTAGCCAAGCTTCATAGTCTATCCTTCCTTTCTTTATCGCTTTCTTAGTCTCTCTTTGTTGTTTCTTAAATTTTTCCCAATCACTTGTTTCTCCACTATTTTTGGCCACTCTGTACGCAGCTGTTTTTATTTTAATACTCTCCTTTATTTCCTTCGTTATCCACGGCTGGTTCTCCCTTTTCTTACAATCCTTGTTTTTTGCTGGAATATATTTTTGCTGAGAACTGAAAAGGATCTCCTTAAAAATCCTCCACTGTTCCTCAGCTATCCTACCTGCCAGCCTGCTCTCCCAGTCTACCTTAGCCAATTCATCCCTCATCCTATCATATTTCCCTCTGTTCAAACAGAGGACACTGGTTTGGGACCAAACTTTCTCCTCTTCCATCTGAATCAGAAATTCGACCATATTGTGGTCACTAGACCCAAGAGGGTCCTTCACAATAAGATCCTTAATTCTACCTACCTCGTTACACAATACCAGATCCAAAATAGCTCGTTCCCTCGTCGGTTCCGTAACATGCTGTTCAAGGAAACTATCCCGACAGCATTCTAAGAACTCTTCCTCCATTCCACCCTTACCGACTTGAGTCTGCCAGTCAATGTGCATGTTGAAGTCCCCCATGATTATTGCCGTTCCGTTTTTACACGCATCCCTTATCTGCTTGTTTATAGCCCTCCCTACCTCAACATTATTATTTGGGGGCCTATATACCACACCTACTAGTGTCTTTCTCCCTCTACTATTCCTCATCTCTACCCATAATGATTCCACGTTTTGTTCCTCAGAGCCTATGTCATCCCTCAGTACTATCCTGATATTATCTCTTATTAATAGCGCGACCCCACCACCTTTTCCTTCCTGTCTATTCTTCCTAAACGCCTGATACCCCTGGATATTCATCTCCCAGTCCTGGTCACCTTTCAGCCACATTTCTGTAATGGCCACCAGATCGTACCCATTTGTGCTGATTTGCACCATCAACTCATTTACCTTGTTCCGAATGCTTCGTGCATTCAGGCAAAGTGTCCTTATTCCAGCTTTTATCTGGACCCGCTTTGATGAGTCGCGAACACCCTCTCCCTCTACTCCCTTATCTAAATTACCGCCTTCATTCACTTGCACCCTCTCCTCTACCATTAATTTTGTAATTCCCCTTACCCCTGCATCCTCCCCCCCATCAATTAGTTCCTTGATCCTAGTCAACTCTTCTAGCTCCCCTCCCCCCAACCTATCTAGTTTAAATTCTCCCCAGTAGCCTTAGCCAACCTACCGGCCAGGATATTGGTCCCCCTGTGATTCAAGTTCCACCTGTCTAAGTCCTGCCCTGGTTCAGTACACCCAAATGCATCACCTCGCATTTATCTAAATTAAACTCCATCTGCCATTCGTCAGCCCACTGGCCCAATTGATCAAGATACCGTTGCAATCCGAGACAACCTTCTTCACTGTCCACCAATTGTGGTGTCATCTGCAAACTTACTAACCATGCCTCCTATATTCGCATCTAAATCATTAATATAAATGACAAATAACAGTGGACCCAGCACTGATCCCTGAGGCACACCGCTGCTCACAGGCCTCCAGTTTGAAAAACAACCCTCTACAACCACCCACTGGCCCAATTGATCAACATCCGATTGCAATCCTAGATAACCTTCTCTACTGTCCACTATGCCACCAATCTTGGTGTCATCTGCAAACTTACTAACCATGCCTAACACCTTCCAAGCATTCCAGTTTAATGGGACAAACAAGGACAGTAATTCAATTACTTCTTTATTTAACACTTCTAGAACCAACTCAAACATAAACAGTTGCAACTCATTAACTCTTTACTGAGCTTTAACTTTTAAACTACACTTTAACTTTAACTGAACATCAACTTTAACTATTTAATTGAAAATTGATACCACCAAGTTCAGGAAAATCTTGGCCAAGAAATATCCTCGATGAAGAATCTACCTTCCTGTTCTCTCTGAAGTCTCCTTCAGGGTACCAGGTCGTGTTGCGATTGTGGTTCTCTTAGAGTTATCGCTGCCAAACAAAGAACTCACATGTCTTTTATCCACAATTCTCCACTTGCTTCCGGAAGATTCTCTGTCATCCAGCCGACTATGTAACCAGAAATCGATCACATGGCTCAAACATCCAGTGAACCTACTTTTGAACAACGCCATGATGCTTAGCTCATTTTACATGTCCCATACATAGCAGCCATTAAAATCAGAGCCACAATGTCTCAGTTACTGTAGACAACGTCCCTGATCTGACCAACGCAGGAAGCTTTGGATCTGATGCGCTATCAATAAGGCGAAAGACTACCGATATGCCAATATAAGTGTAGGCTTTTATTCACAACAGAATCAGGAGCAGATCCCAACAAATAACCGACCTGGACTGAACAAGGGGGAGGAGACAGCCACCTTTATACTAGGTGCTGAGGGGAGGACCTAAACTGGAAGGGGATGTGTCCAGGTATGACAAGCACACACAACGGTGGTCCATATAGGACAAAGGCACAACTGAGGTCCACCACAGGATCACAGCTCCCAGACCAGAGCGTCTTTACGACCTGCATCTGGTTTTAATCTATAAGTTGACCAAAATTCCCAGCATGCTTCACTCTCAGCCAGAATAGCCATTTTAAAGCCATTGTTGCCATTATTGTTGTTAAATCATTGTTGTAGCATTCTTTCTCCATCCACCTTCTAAATTCTCATCCAAATCATTAATATAAATGACAAATAACAGTGGACCCAGCACTGATCCCTGAGGTACACCTCATGGATGGGTGACCTATAAAAGAAATCCAGGTATGATCTACGGCAAGCCATCAAAGATGCCAAGAGACAGTAACAGACCAAGCTAGAGTCCCAGGCTATACATACAGACACCCATCAATTATAGCAAGGTCTGCACGACATAACAGGCTCCAGGATGAAGGCATTTAGAATTGCCAGCACCAATGCATGCCTCCTCAATGAGCTCAATGCATTCTAACCCCGTTTTAAGTGAGAGATCAGTGAAAGGACGCCTTCCACCCCAGAAGCCTCAGCCGAACCGGTATCCAAGGTCACCATTGAAGACATCAGATCCACCTTCTTGAAAGTTAACCCAAGATTGGCCTGGATGGGGTATCGGGATACGCATGCAGATCCTGCGTGGACCAGCTGGTGAGCGTAAGCGCAGATTTCTTTAAATTTTCCTTACACCAATATGAGGTCCCTACTTCAAAAAGACAACCATCATCCCTGTACCAAAGAAAAGCCAGCAATGTGCCTCAATGGCTATCACTCGTGGCTCTGACATCCATCATTATGAAGTACTTTGAAACATTAGTCATTGCATGCATCGATTCCGGTCTCCCTGATTGCCTGGATCCACTACAGTTCACCTATCGCTGCAACAGGTCCACAGCAGAAGCCATTTCCCTGGCCCTACTTAAACCTGGAACACCTGGATAACAAAGACTTACGTCAGACTCCTATTTATTGACTGCAGGTCAGCCTTCAACACAGTACGAAGTCTCACAACACCAGGTTAAAGTCCAACAGGTTTATTTGGTATCATGAGTTTTCGGAGCGCTGCTCCTTCATCAGGTGGATGGAGAGGTGGGTTCACAAACAGCGCATATATCGACAAAGTCTCAATTACAACATAATGGTTGGAATGCAAATCTTTATAGGTAATCAAGTCTTTACAGGTACAGACAATGCGAGTGGAGAGAGGGATAATCACAGGTTAAAGAGGTGTGAATTATCTCAAGCCAGAACAGTTAGTAGGATTTTGAAAGCCCAGGCCAAATGGTGGGGGTTACACGCAGTGTGACATGAACCCAAGATCCCAGTTGAGACCATCCTCATGTGTGCGGAACTTGGCTATCAGTTTCCTTCGGGGAACACTTCAGCAGTCAAGGGCATTCAGCCTCCAATCTTTGGGTAAGCATTCTCCAAGGCGGCCTTCAAGATACACAACAATGGAGAATCGCTGGTCAGGAACAGAAATGCCTCCTCCCCATAACCTTTCAATCCATTACCAATCAAAAATCTGTCTAACTCCTCCTTAAATTTACTCACTGTCCCAGCATCCACCACATTCCAAAGATTCACAACCCTTTGGGAAAAGTAGTTTCTCCTCAACTCTGTTTTAAATTTGCTTCCCCTTATCTTAAGACTGTGACCTCACGTCCTCGAATGCCCCACCAGCGGAAGCGTCAGCTCCACGTCTACTTTATCCATACCGTTTATCATCTTGAATAACTCAATTTGATCTCCCCTCATTCTTCTAAATTCCAGAGGGTATGGGCCTAAACTGTTCAAACTCTCTTCATATGACAAACCCCTCATCTCTGGAATCAATCTAGTGAACCTTCTCTGAACGGCCTCCAAACTGCCACATCTTTCCTCATATACAGGGACTAAAACTGTGCGCAATACTCCAGGTGCAGCCTCACCAATGTCTTGTATAGTTGCAACAATACTTC
Organism: Mustelus asterias; assembly: GCF_964213995.1. Classification (NCBI taxonomy): domain Eukaryota; kingdom Metazoa; phylum Chordata; class Chondrichthyes; order Carcharhiniformes; family Triakidae; genus Mustelus; species Mustelus asterias. The sequence continues at coordinate 8,828,206 of NC_135805.1, forward strand.
CTGACCTTTATATTATATTCCTTTAGCTATAAATGCCAACATTCCATTCACTTAATTTATTATCTGCTGTACCTGCATTTGAGTTTTCTGTAACTCATGAACGAGGACACCCAGATCCCTCTGCCCCGGAGCAAAGAACAAACAAAGAACAAAGAACAGTACAGCACAGGAAACAGGCCCTTCGGCCCTCCAAGCCTGTGCCGCTCCTTGGTCCAACTAGACCAATCGTTTGTATCCCTCCATTCCCAGGCTGCTCATGTGACTATCCAGGTAAGTCTTAAACGATGTCAGCGTGCCTGCCTCCACCACCCTACTTGGCAGCGCATTCCAGGCCCCCACCACCCTCTGTGTAAAAAACATCCCTCTCATATCTGAGTTATACTTCGCCCCTCTCACCTTGAGCCTGTGACCCCTCGTGAACGTCACTTCTGATCTAGGAAAAAGCTTCCCACCGTTCACCCTATCTATCCCCTTCATAATCTTGTACACCTCTATTAGATCTCCCCTCATTCTCTGTCTTTCCAGGGCGAACAACCCCAGTTTACCCAATCTCTCCTCATAGCTAAGACCCCCCGAAGTCTCTCCCCATTTAGATAATAAGTCACCTTCCCATTTTTTCGACCAAATGCATGACATCACACCTATCCACGTTAAACTCCTTCTACCATATTTTCCATTTGTAAGGTTATTAATTCCTCATTGCAACTTACTGTCCCGCCTTTTTTGGGACATCTGCAAATTTGACTATAAGTCTTCTATCCCTCTATCCAAGTCATTAATATAGATTGCAAATAGCTGGGGCCCAAGGACTGAACCCGATGACACCCCACTAGTTACTTCTTGCTATACAGAAAAAAAAACATTTATCCCGACTCTCTGTCTTCTGTCCATCAGCCAGTCACCTATCTAAGCTAATAAATCACCCCGAATGCCAAGTGATTTAACCTTGTGAGGAGGTGCAGGTTAGGTGAATTAGCCATGCTAAATTCTCCCTCAGTGTACCCGAACAGGCACCGGAGTGTGGGGACTAGGGGATTTTCACAGTAACTTCATTGCAGTGTGAATGTAAGTCTGATTTTTGATTTTGATTTTGATTTTTAATGACTATCAGCTGGTGGCTCTGACATCCGTCATTATGAAGTTCTTTGAAAGGCTCGTCATGGCATGAATCAATTCCAGCCTCCCGAACTACCTGGATCCACTGCAGTATGCCTACTGCCACAACAGGTCCACAGCGGACACCATCTCCCTGGCCCTGCGCTCAACCCTGGAACAGTTAGATAACAAGGACACTTACGCCAGACTCTTATTTATTGACGATAGCTCAACCTTCAACACTATTACTCCCACGAAACGCATCTCTAAACTCCATGACCTGGGTCTCAGCACCTCTCTCTGCGGTTGAATCCTGAACTTCCTAACTCACAGACCACAATCAGTAAGGATAGGGAACAACACCTCCTCCACAAACATCCTCAACACTGGTGCCCCACAAGGCTGTGTTCTCAGCCCCCTACTATACTCCTTATACACCTATGACTGTGTGGCCAAATTCTCCTCCAATTCGATTTTCAAGTTTGCTGATGACACCACCATAGTGAGTCAGATCTCAAACAATGACGAGACAGAGTATAGGAATGAGATAGAGAATCTGGTGAACTGGTGCAGCAACAATAATCTCTCCCTCAATGTCAACAAAACGAAGGAAATTGTCATCGACTTCAGGAAGCATAAAGGAGAACATGCCCCTGTCTACATCAATAGGGACGAAGTAGAAAGGTCGAGAGCTTCAAGTTTTTAGGTGTCCAGATCACCAACAATCTGTCCTGATCCCCCCATGCCGACACGATAGTTAAGAAAGCCCACCAAAGCCTCTACTTTCTCAGAAGACTAAGGAAATTTGACATGTCAGCTACAGCTCTCAACAATTTTTACAGATGCACCATAGAAAGCATTATCTGGTTATATCATAGCTTGGTATGGCTCCTGCTCTGCCCAAGACCGCAAGGAACTACAAAAGGTCGTGAATGTAGCCCAATCCATCACGAAAACCAGTCTCCCATCCATTGACTCTGTCTACACTTCCCGCTGCCTCGGCAAAGCAGCCAGCATAATTAAGGACCCCAAGCACCCCGGTCATTCTCTCTTCCACCTTCTTCCGTTGGGAAAAGATACAAAAGTCTGAGGTCACGTACCAACCGAGTCAAGAACAGCTTCTTCCCTGCTGCTACCAGACTTTTGAATGGACTTACCTTGCATTATGTTAATCTTTCTCTATACCCTAGCTATGACTGTAACACTACATTCTGCACTCTCTCATTTCCTTCTCTATGAACGGTATGTATTGTCTGTATAGCATGCAAGAAACAATACTTTTCACTGTATGTTAATACATGTGACAATAATAAATCAAAATCAACATTTAAAAAAATTAGCATTTTTCCAATCCCTTGGAACCTTTCCTGTGTCCAGGGAATTTTGGAATTTTATAACCAATGGATCCACTATCTCCGCTGCCACTCCTTTTAATACTCTAGGATGTAGGCCATCAGGCCCGGGGAACTTATCTGCCACAATCCCAATAGTTTCCTGAGTACCTTTTCCCTATCGATATTGATTGTTCTAAGTTCTACCCTTTCTATTACCTCTGACTTGTCCGTTCCTATAGGAATGGTATTTGTGTCTCCACCGTGAAAACTGAGGCAAAGTATTGATTTAGCATCTCTCCGGTTTCATCTTCAAAGAGACCAACATTTACCCCAGCGACTCTCTTCCCTTTTATGTATAGAAACTTTTGCTATCCTTCTTGATATTTTGTGCTAGTTTTCTTTCATAATTTACCTTAGCTCTTTTTATTATTTTTTTAGTATCCCTTTGTTCATGTTTGAAAGTTTCTGAATCTTCCAGCCTGTCACTGGCCTTTGCAATTTGGTATACCTTATTTTATATTGTCCTTGACCTCCTTGTTTAGCCATGGATTTTTTTTTACCCCCCTTACCATCTTTCTTCCTCAATGGGATATATTTTAGTTGTGAGGACTTGAGTATGTCCTTAAACAACTGGCACTGCTCATCCACTATCCTACCTTTTAGCCTTCCTGCCCACTCTACTTGGACCAAATCTGTCCTCATGCCTATATAATTTCCTTTGTTTAATTCCAGAATGTTAGGGTGGGACTCCACTTTCTCACCCCCAAACTGAATTTTGAATTCTATCATACTATGGTCACTACTCCCTGGAGGATTCTTAATGATGAGGTCATCAATTAATTCCTCCTTATTTCACGATATCAGATCCAGAGTAGCCTGTTCCCTGGTTAGTTCTACAACATACTGTTCCAAGAAACAATCACTATCACATTCAATGAACTCTGCCTCCAGGCTACCCTTGCCAATTTGATTCTTCCAATCTATGTGCATATTAAAATCACCCATGATTATTGCCGTACTTTTCTTGCAAGCCCCCAGTATTTCCTGGTTTATACTGTGCCTCACTGTGGAACTACTCCTTGGGACCTATAGATTATTCCTACCAAGTACTTCTTTCCTTTGCTATTTCTTATTTCTATCCAGACTGATTCCACATCTTGATCTTTTTGAAGTAAAAGTTTATTTATTAGTCACCAATTTTTACAGATGCACCATAGAAAACATCTTTTCCAGATGTATCACAGCTCCTGCTCTGCCCAAGACCGCAACAAACTACAAAGCGTCGTGAATGTAGCCCAGTCCATCACGCAAATCAGCCTCCTATCCATTGACTCCATCTATACGTTCCACTGCCTTGAAAAAGCAGCCAGAATAACCAAGGACCCAACCCACCCCGGACATACCCTCTTCCATCTTCTTCCATTGGGAAAAAGATCCAAAATGTCGAAAGTCAATGGACCAACCGACTCAAGGCCAGCTTCTTCCCTGCTGCCATCTGATTTTGAATGGACCTACCTTACATTAAGTTGATCTTTCTCTGCATCCTAACTATGACTGTAACACTCTGCACTCTCCCTTTTCTTCTTCCCTACATACTCTATGATCGGTATGCTTTGCATTGGTATGCAGTGGAACAATACATACTTTTCACTGGAGACCAAGACATGTGACAATAATAAATCACATCAAATCAAATCAAATAAAATGAGGGGAGCTCAGTTTAAGGTAAGTAAGCTATACCCCTTTTTTTCACAGCATTAGCTGCAATAATGTAAGGTAAGTTTAAAGGTCAAGTCGAGGAAGAAGTTTAGTGTAAAATGTATGAGGGCAGGTCAGTCAGGTGTTGAGTGTGGCGGTCGTCTCACTCATGAAGAGGGGGGCTAGTTGGGGGAGTCAGGTAGTCAGTCAGGGTGGTGTCAGTCAGAAGGGTGTCAGCAAGGCGATCAATCAGGGGCTTAGTCAGGAGGGATACAGAGGTCGGGGGAGGTCAGGTAGTTGAGGTGGCGATGTAGTTCTCTGGTGCATCTTTGAGATACTATCCAACTGCAACACTCTGGAGCTCAGATGTTGTACTCAAGCTCTTTACTCAATTTTTATGAATACCAGATAGTTGGGAGGTATGTTCATAGAGTCATAGAGCAATACAGCACGGAAAAAGGCCCTTTGGCCCAACCGGTGCATGCCGACCTTGGTGCCCTCCCAACGAGTCCCAATTGCCCATGTTTGACCCATATCCCTCTAATCCTTTCCCATCCATAATACTTATCCAAATGTTTTTTAAACATTGCTATTCTACCTGCTTCAACCACTTTCTCTGGCAGCTCATTCTATATACACACCACCCTCTGCATGAAGAAGTTCCCCTTCAGGTCCCTTTCAAATCTTTCCCCTCTCAACTTAAACCTATGCCCTCTAGTTTTCAAATCTCCTTCCCTGGAAAAAAGACGATGTGCATTCATCCTATCTATGCCCCTCATGATTTTACACACCTCAATAAGATCACCCCTCATTCTCTAACGTTCCAAGCAATAAAGTCCAAGCCTAGCCAACCTCTCCCGTTATCTCAGGCCCACTAAGTTTAAAAAAAATGATATTTATTAGTGTCACAATTAGGCTTACATTAACACTGCAATGAGGTTACTGTGAAAATCCCCTCTACGCCGCACTCCGGCGTCTGTTGGGGGACACTGCGGGAGAATTTAGCATGGCCAATACACCTAAGAACAAAGAAAATTATAGCACAGGAACAGGCCCTTTGGCCCTCCAGACCTGCACCGATCATGCTGCCCAACTGAGCTAAAACCCTACCCTTCCGGGGACCATATCTCTCCATTCCCATCCTATTCATGTATTTGTCCAGACGCCCCTTGAAACTCACTATTGTATCTGCTTCCACTACCTCCCCGGCAACGAGTTCCAGGCACCCACTACTCTCTGTGTAAAAAACTTGCCTCGTACATTTCCTTTCAACCTTGCCCCTCACACCTTAAACCGATATCCCCCAGTAATTGACTCTTCCACCCTGGGAAAAAGCTTCTGACTGTCCACTCTGTCCATGCCCCTCATAATCTTGCAGACTTCTATCAGGTCGCCCCTCAACCTCCATGGTTCTAGTGACAACAAACAAAGTTTTTCTAACCTCTCCTCATAGCTAATGCCCTCCATACCAGACAACGTCAAAGAACAAAGAACAAACAAAGAACAAAGAAAATTACAGCACAGGAACAGGCCCTTCGGCCATCCAAGCCTGCACCAACATGCTGCCCGACTTAACCAAAACCCCCTACGTTTCTGGGGACCATATCCCTCTATTCCCATCCTATTCATGTATTTGTTAAGACGCCCCTAAAAAGCCACTACCGTATCCGCTTCCACTACCTCCCCCAGCAATGAGTTCCAGGCACCCACCACCCTCTGTGTAAAAAATCTGCCTCGTACATCTCCTTTAAACCTTGTCCCTCGCACCTTAAACCTGTGCCCCCTAGTAATTGACTCTTCCACCCTGGGAAAAAGCTTCTGACTATCCACTCTGTCCATGCCTCTCATAATCTTGTAGACTTCTATCAGGTCGCCCCTCAACCTCCGTGGTTCCAGTGAGAACAAACCACGTTTCTCCAGCCTCTCCTCATAGCTAATGCCCTCCATACCAGGCAACATCCTGGTAATTTTTTTCTGTACTCTCTCCAAAGCCTCCACATCCTTCTGGTAGTGTGGCGACCAGAATTGAACATTATATTCCGAGTGCGGCCTACCTAAGGTTATGGAAAGCTGCAATATGACTTGCCAATTTTTAAACTCAATCCCCTGGCTGATGAAGGCAAGCATGCCATATACCTTCTTGACTACCTTTTCCACTTGCATTGCCACTTTCAGTGACCTGTGTACCTGTACACCCAGATCCCTTTGGCAATCAATACTCTTAAGGGTTCTGCCATTTACTGTATAATTCCCATCAGTATTAGACCTTCGAAAATGCATTACTTCACATTTGTCCGGATTAAACTCCATCTGCCATCTCTCCGCCCAAGTCTCCAACCGATCTATATCCTGCTGTATCCTCTGATGTCCTCATCGCTATCCGCAAATCCACCAACCTGTGTGTCCTCCGCAAACTTACTGATCAAACCAGTTACATTTTCCTCCAAATCATTTATATATATATTACGAACAGCAAAGGTCCCAGCACTGACCCCTGAGGAACGTCATTTGTCACAGCCCTCCATTCAGAAACGCACCCTTCCACTGTTACCCTCTGTCAGCTTTAACGAGCCAGTTTTGTATCCACCTTGCTAGTTCACCACTGATCCCATGCGACTTCACCTTTTGCACTAGTCTGCCATGAGGGACCTTGTCAAAGGTCTTACTGAAGTCGATGTAAACAACATCCACTGCCCTATCCTCATCAATTATCTTCGTCACTTCCTCGAAAAACTCGATCAAGTTCGTGAGACACGACCTCCCCTTCACAAAACCATGTTGCCTCTCACAAATACGTCCACTTATTTCCAAGTGGGAATAAATCCTGTCTCGAAGAATCCTCTCCAATAATTTCCCTACCACTGACGTAAGGCTCACCAGCCTGTAATTACCTGGATTATTCTTGCTACCCTTCTTAAACAAAGGAACAACGTTGGCTATTCTCCAATCCTCTGGGATCTCTCCTGTAAGAAGTTTAACAACACCAGGTTAAAGTCCAACAGGTTTATTTGGTAGCAAAAGCCACACAAGCTTTCGGAGCTCCAAGCCCCTTCTTCAGGTGAGTGGGAATTCTGTTCACAAACAGAGCATATAAAGACACAAACTCAATTTACCCTGTAGCCCCTGATCTCCCCTGTAGCCAGTGAGGATACAAAGATTTCCCTTGCCTCTCTCAGTATTCTGGGGTATATCCCATCAGGTCCTGGGGCTTTGTCTACCTTAATGTTTCTCAAGAACCCCAATACCTCCTCCTTTTTGATCTCAACATGACTCAAACTATCTATACACCCTTTCCCAAACTCATCAATCACCAAGTCCTGCTCTTTGGTGAATTCTGACGCGAGGTACTCATTTAATACCTCGCCCATTTCCTCTGGCTCCACGCATAGATTCCCTCCCTTGTCCTTGAGTGGGCCAACTCTCTCCCTGGCTACCCTCTTGCTCTTTATATATGTATAAAAAGCCTTGGGATTTTCCTTAATCATGCTGGGCACTGCTTTTTCGTGACCCCTTTTAGCCCTCCTTACTCCTTGCTTAAGTTTCTTTCTACTTTCCTTGTATTCCACACTTGCTTCGTGTGTTCCCAGCCTCCTAGCTTTGACAAATGCTTCTTTTTTCTCTTTGTCCAGGCTCACAATATCTCTCGTTATCCAAGGTTCCCAAAACTTGTCATTCTCATCCTTCATCCTTACAGGAATGTGCCAGTCCTGAATCCCTAGCAACTTACACTTGAAAGCCTCCCACATGCCAGATGTTGATTTGCCCTCAGACATCTGCCCCCAATCTACATTCTTCAGTTCCTGCCTAATATTGTTGTAATTAGCCCAATTTAGCACCTTCACTTGAGGACTACACTTATCTTTATCCATCAGTACCTTAAAGCTTACTGAATTGTGGTCACTGTTTCGAACTGCTCCCCTACTGAAACATTGACCATCTGGCCGGACTCATTCCCCAATACCAGGTCCAGTATGGTCCCTTCCCTAGTTGGATTATCTACATGCTGTTTCAAGAAGCCCTCCTGGATGCTCCTTACAAACTCTGCCCCATCCATGCCCCTAGCACTAAGTGAGTCCCAGTCAATATAGGGGAAGTTAGAATCTCCCACCACAACAACCCTGTTACTTTTACACCTTGCCAAAATCTGCCTACATATCTGTTCCTCTATCTCCCGCTGGCAGTTGGGTGGCCTATAGTAAACCCCCAATATTGTGACTACACCCTTCCTATTCCTGAGCTCTACCCGTATTGCCTTGCTATTTGAGCCCTCCGAGGTGTCCTCCAGCAGTACAGCTGTGATATTCTCCTTAACCAGTAGTGCAACTCCCCCACCCCTTTTACATCCCCCTCTATCCCGCCTAAAACATCTGTATCCTGGATTGTTAATCTGCCAATCCTGTCCTTCCCTGAACCAAGTCTCTGTAATGGCAACAACATCATAGTTCCTAGTACCAATCCAAGCTCTAAGTTCATCTGCTTTACCTGTTACACTTCTCACATTGAAACAAATGCACTTCAGTCCACTAGACCCTCTTTGATTAGTAACCCCTCCCTGCCTGCTGCTTCTCTGAGTCTTACTGGCTCTACTCTCTCATTCCTCTTCAGCTAATTCACCTTTGCTTTGGTTCCCACCCCACCTGCCAAACTAGTTTAAATCCTCCCGTGTGACACTAACAACCCTCCCGGCCAGAATATTTATGCCCTTCCAGTTTAGATGCAACCCGTCCTTCTTGTACAGGTCCCACCTGCCCCAGAAGAGACCCCAATGGTCCAGATATCTGAAACCATTCCTCCTACACCAGCTGTTTAGTCACAGGTTGAGCTGTGCTATCTTCCTATTCTTAGCCTCACCAGCATGTGGCACAGGCAGTAATCCTGAGATTACAACCCTAGAGGTCCTACTTTTTAACTTTCTACCTATCCTGGTAAATCTTTTCTGTGCCCTCTCCAAAGCCTCCATATCTTTCTGGTAGTGTGGCGACCAGAATTGAACACTATATTCCAATTGCGGCCTAACTAAAGTTCTATAAACCTGCAACATGGCTTGCCAATTTTTAACCTCAATGCCCTGGCTGATGAAGGTAAGTATGCTTTTTTGACTACCTTCTCCACTTGCATTGCCCTTTCAGTGACCTTTGTACCTGTACACACAGATCCCTCTGCCTATCAATACCCTCAAGGGTTCTGCCATTTATTGTATATTTCCCATCTGTATTGGACCTTCCAAAATGCATTACCTCACATTTGTCCAGATTAAATATATGGGAATAAATAGATTCCAGATGGGAATAGAGGGATACAAACAGATGGTCTAGTTAGGAACACATGATCGGTGCAGGCTTGGAGGGCCGAAGGGCCTGTTCCTTTGCTGTATTGTTCTTTGTTCTTTGTAAACTCCATCTGCCATCTCTCCGCCCAAGCCTCCAACCGATCTATATCCTGCTGTATCCTCTGATGCTCCTCATCGCTATCCGCAAATCCACCAATCTTTGTGTCATCCACAAATTTACTACTCAATCCAGGTGACTCACCTGATGAAGGGGCAGTGCTCCGCAAGCTTGTGCTACCAAATAAACCTGTTGGACTTTAACCTGTGCTTACCCCAGTCCAACGCCGGCATCTCCACATCATGGCTTCTATGACTGAGCCAGTTCTGTATCCACCTTGCCAGCTCTCCTCTGATCCCATGTGACTTTATCTTTCGAACCAGTCTACCATGAGGGACCTTGTCAAAGGCCTTACTGAAGTCTATGTAGACAACATCCACTGTCCTACCCTCATCAATTATCTTCGTCACTTCCTTGAAAAACTTGATTAAGTTAGTGAGACATAACCTCCCCTTCACAAAACCATGTTGCCTCTCACTAATAGGTCCACTTATTTCGAGAGGAGTAAATCCTGTCTCGAAGAATCCTCTCCAATAATTTCCCGACCGCTGATGTAAGGCTCACCAGCCTGTGATTACCTGGACTATTCTTGCTACCCTTCTTAAACAAAGGAACAACATTGGCTATTCTCCAATCCTCTGGGACCTCCCCTGTAAGAATTCTAACAACACCATGTTAAAGTCCAACAGGTTTATTTGGTAGCAAAAGCCACACAAGCTTTCTGAAAGCTAGTGGCATTTGCTACCAAATAAACCTGTTGGACTTTAACCTGGTTTTGTTAGACTTCTTACTGTGTTTACCCCAGTCCAACGCCGGCATCTCCACATCATGACCTCCCCTATAGTCAGTGAGGATACAAAGATTTCTCTCAAGGCCCCAGCAATTTCCTCCTTTGCCTCTCTCAGTATTTTGGGGTATATCCCATCAGGCTCTGGGGACTTGTCTACCTTAATGTTTCTCAAGAATCCCAATACCTCCTACTTTTTGATCTCAACATGACTCAAACTATGTACACACCTTTTCCCAGATTCATCATGCACCAAGTCCTTCTCTTTGGTGAATACTAACACAAAGTACTCATTTAATACCTCACCCATTTCCTCTGGCTCCATGCATAGATTCCCTGCCCTGTCCTTGAGTGGGCCAACCCTTTCCCTGGCTACCCTCTTGCTCTTTATATATGTATAAAAAGCCTTGGGATTTTCCTTAATCCTGCTGGCCAATGATTTTTCCTGACCCACTTTAGCCCTCCTTATTCCTTGCTTAAGTTATATTTAACCGAACCAGCATGTCTTTCAGACTGGGAGAAAACTGGATCACCCAGAGGAAATCCTTGCAGACACGAGGAGAACGTGCCGACAGGCAGTGATCCAAACCGGGAATCGAACCCAGGTCCCTGGTGCTGTAAGGCGACAGTGCGAACCACTGTGCCACCATGCCACCCTCATCCTGGCAACACCCTCGTCAATCTTCTTTGCACTCTTTCCAGTTTAGCAATGTCTTTCCTATAACAGGATGACCAAAACTGTAAACAATACTCCGAGGAAATCTCCAAGGCTGGCATGAGTTATTCAGTAAGAGTTTTAACAACACCAGGTTAAAGTCCAACAGGTTTATTTGGTAGCAAATACCATTAGCTTTCGGAGCGCTGCTCCTTCGTCAGATGGAGTGGAAATCTGCTCTCAAACAGGGTACAGAGACACCAGTGTCTCTGTGCCCTGTTTGAGAGCAGATTTCCACTCCATCTGATGAAGGAGCAGCGCTCTGAAAGCTAATGGCATTTGCTACCAAATAAACCTGTTGGACTTTAACCTGGTGTTGTTAAAACTCTTACTGTGTTTACCCCAGTCCAACGCCAGCATCTCCACATCATGACTAGTTATTCGGCACAGGCTTCCAGGACACAATCCATCAGCACAGATACTGTCACCTCAGTGGGACAATTTAGTGGCGCGGTTTATGGATCACTGTCTAGTGCGCACAACAAAGACGTTGATGCACATCAACTCCCCCCTTTCTGACCTGGGATGGAATGTCAGCAGTCAGCCAGATAGTGTGTGTAGCAGACAGATGGAAGGGCGACCATGGCGACATCAGTGGTGTTGGTAGCTTTGCTCATCTTTATCACTGCTGCACCTGAAACAGACTTTTATAGAGCAGGTGTTTTTCTCATCAGCATCACGTCTCGCCAACGAGATGGTTAATGTATTTGAGGGGGGACGATTGTGTACCGAATTATATTGAGATGCCTGCAGATGCTTGCCAATTGATGTCTATTTTGGGTGCGATCCTCATCACGCCTGAAAAAAGGGGCTGGTAGGATGGAAAATGACAGGAAATTGAGCGCGTTTCTCATTTTTGGCTTCTCATGCGGCCGATCAACAGGTGCAACAAAGTGGCAAGATCATGCCCATAGAGTCATACAGCGCAGAAAAGGCACTTCAGCTCATCAAATGTGTACCGACAATAACTACCACTAAAGTCATGCAAATCCCATTTTTCAGCAATTGTCCCACATCCTTGAATGTTATAATATTTCAAGTGCAGATCTAATACTTCTTAAAGGTTGTAAGGTTTCTGGCCTCCACTACCTTACTGGGCAATGCATTCCAGATTCTCACCACCATCTGAGTGAAAATGTTTTTTTTCAAATCCCCTCTCAATCTCTTGCCCCTCACCCTAAAACTATTCCCTCATGTGATTCACCCACGAACCAAGAAGAACAACTGCTTCCTAGTCACTATGTCCATGCCCCTCAATCTTATACAGCTCAATCATATCCTCCCACAGCTTTCTCCGCTCAAAAGAAAACAACCCTCGCCTAACCAGTCTCTCCTTATCTCTCAAATGCTCATCCTCTTTACCCCCTCCAGTGCAATCACATCTCCTATAATGAGGTGACCAGAACTGCATAAGTATTCCAGCTGTAGACTAACCAACATTCTGTGCAGCTCCAACATAACCTCGATGCTCTTATACTTAATGCCATAACTGAAAAAGCAAGTGTCCCATATGCCTTCTTAACTACCCCAATCGCCTGCTCTGCCGCCTTCAGGGATCTGTGAACAAGTATTCCAGGATCCATCTGTTTCTCTGAGCTTCCTAGCATCCTGCCATTCATTAAATAATCCCATGTCTTGTTACTTCTTCCAAAGTGCATTACCTCACACTTATCAGGGTTAAGTACCATCTGCCACAGCTCTGCCCAGCTGACCAACCCACCTGTATCTTCCTGTAACCTACGACCTTCTTCTTCACTATTAACCACCCTAGCAATCTTGGTGTCATCTGCAAACTGGCTTATCATTCCCTCCAAATTATCATCTATAGCATTTATACATATAAAAAACAATAAGGGAGCCAGCACTGAATGTTGTGGTACGTCACTGGATACCAGCTTCCAGTCATGCAAAGAGCCTTCTTCCACCATTCTTTGTGTGCTATTACTCAGCCAGTTTTGGGTCCATCTCACTAAGTTTCTCTGAATTCCATATGCTTCAACCTTCTCAATCAATCTCCCATGGAGGACCTTGTCAAAAGCTTCGCTAAATTCATATAAACTAGATCAACTGCATTTTCCTCATCCACGTACTTGATCATCTACTCGAAAAATTTTAACTAATTTCTTAGGCGTGACCTCTTTATGACAAAGTCAAGCTAACTTTGCCTAATCCACCCATGTCTTCCCAAGTGGCATTTAATTCTCTCCTTCAGAATTTTCCCCAAAGTTTCCCTACCACTGACGTGAGACTCACCGGTCTGCAATTTCCTGGTTCATTTCTACCACCCTTCTTGAAAAGTGATACCACATCAGCCATCCTTCAGTCCTCTGGCATTTTCCCCATGGCTTGAGAGGAATTAAACATTTGTGCCAGAGCCCTGCAATTTCCTGCCTCGCCTCTCAGCAGCCTGGAATGCGGGCGGCACGGTAGCACAGTGGTTAGCACTGATGCTTCACAGCTCCAGGGACCTGGGTTCGATTCCCGGCTTGGGTCACTGTCTGTGTGGAGTTTGCACATTCTCCTCGTGTCTGCGTGGGTTTCCTCCGAGTGTTCCAGTTTCCTCCCACAGTCCAAAGATGTGCGGGTTAGGTTGATTGGCCATGCTAAAATTGCCCCTTAGTGTCCTGAGATGCGTAGGTTAGAGGGATTAGCGGGTAATATGTGTAGGGATGTGGGAGTAGGGCCTGGGTGGGATTGTGGTCGGTGCAGACTTGATGGGCCGAATGGCCTGTTTCTGCACTGTAGGGTTTCTATGATTTCAATCCATCCAAGTCTAGGGATTCCTCCATTTCTAAACCTGTCAAAGCCTCCAATACCTTCTCACTTCCTATGTCAAACAGCTTAAGGTCCTCACAGTCCCTTTTCCTGAATTCTGTACCTACGCTCTCCTTTTCCTGAGTGAAAACCGATGAAAAGTATTCATTTAACACCCTTTCAATATCCTGTGGCTTCACACAGATTGCCCCCTTGGTTTCTAATTGACCCTATTTTTTCCCTGGTTAACTTCTTCCCCTCAATGTTTTTTATAAAATATCTTAGGATTCTCCCTATTCTTGTCCTTTTTCATGCCCACCTTTTGCTCTTCTAATGCTTTCTTATGTTCCCTCTTGAACTTCCTATATTCCTTTAGGGCTTCAGCTGAATTGCTCCCTTTGGACTTGCTAAAAGCCTTTCTTTTCTTCCTAATCCAGTCCTGAACTTTCCTAGACATCCAGGGTTCCCTGAAATTATTGCCCCCACCCGGGAGGCAACAAACCATGCGGGAGTCTCTGTCCTGACCACAGAACCTCCTGTCCGTACCTCTGACCATTGAGTCCCCTATCACTTCTGCTCTCCTCTTCTTCCTCCCACCCTTTTGCGCTGTAGAACCAGACTCAGTATCAGAGTTCCGGCTGTCGCAGCTTGTCCCAGGTAAAGCATCTCCCACAACAGTATCCAATTTAGTATACCTGTTGTGAAATTTAGCATAACTGTTTTTCCATTGGGAAAAAGATACAAAAGTCTGAAAACACGCACCAACCAACTCAAGAATATCTTCTTCCCTGTTGCCATCAGACTTTTGAATGGTCCTATCATATATTAAGCTGATCTTTCGCTCCATCCTATTTGTAACTGCAACACTATATTCTACCTTATCCTTTCCTTCTCCCCATGCACTCTATGAAAGGTATGCTTTGTCTGTATAGCATGAAAGAAACAATACTTTTCACTCGACCCCAATACATGTGACAATAATAAATCAAATCAAATCAAAACAAAGACAATGTGCAGAGGGTCATTTATACATGGAAGGTCTGCTGAATCTGGAAATTTCTCAACTTGAACTTCCCATCTCAATGACAAATCCAGTCCAATGCATCTATTTCTGAATTCACTGAAAGTAATCTCTTCATGTAAATATAGGTGCTGCATTTTGGCAGAATGAACATGGAGAGACAATACAAAATAAGAGGTAAAATTCTTAAATAGGTGATTTGATTTGATTTGATTTATTATTGTCACATATATTAACATATAGTGAAAAGTAGTGTTTCTTGCGTGCTATACAGACAAAACAATCCATTCATAGAGAAGGAAATAAGAGATTGCAGAATGTAGTGTTGCTGTCATAGCTAGGGTGTAGAGAAAGATCAGCTTAATGCAAAGTAAGTCCATTCAAATGTCTGACAGCAGCAGAGAAGAAGCTGTTCTTGGGTCGGTTGGTACGTGACCTCAGACTTTTGTATCTTTTTCCCGACAGAAGAACATGGAAGAGAGAATGTCCAGGGTGCATGGGGTCCTTAATTATGCTGGCTGCTTTGCCGAGGCAGCGGGAAGTGTAGACAGAGTCAATGGATGGAAGGCTGGTTTTCGTGATGGATTGGGCTACATTCACGACCTTTTGTAGTTCCTTGCAGAAGCAGGAGCCACACCAAGCTGTAAATGTTGGTGAGAGTTGTAGTTGACATGCCAAATTCCGTTAGTCTTCTGAGAAAGTAGAGGCGTTGGTGGGTTTTGTTAACTATATTCCTCCCACCCTTTTGCACCCTAGTGTCGGTATGGGGGGACCAAGGCAGGTTGTTGGTGATCTGGACACCTAAAAACGTGAAGCTCTCGACCCTATATGATATGACCATCTGCAGGAGCAGAGGGACCTGGGGTCATTGAAGGTGACAAGACAGGTAGAGAGAGCAGTTGAAGCATATCGTATTCTGGGATTCATAAATAATAGCATAGACTACAAGAGTAAAGAGGTTATGCGGAACATATGCAAGACACTCGTTAGACCTCAGCTGGAATATAGTGTATAATGCTGGGCACCACACTGAAGGAAGTATGTGAACACATTGGAGAGAGTACAGAAGCCTACAAGAGGAGAAACTGTACTTGATTTGATATTGGGAAATGAACATGGTCAGGTGTCAGATCTCTCAGTGGGAGTGCATTTTGGAGATAGTGATCATAATTCTATCTCCTTTACAATAGCATTGGAGAGAGATAGGATCAGACAAGTTCGAAAAGTGTTTAATTGGAGTAAGGGGAATTATGAGGCTATCAGGCAGGAAATTGGAGGCTTAAATTGGAAAGAGGTTTTCTCAGGGAAATGTACGGAAGAAATGTGGCAAATTTTCAGGGAATATTTGTCTGGAGTTCTGCATAGCAACGTTCCAATGAGACAGGGAAGTTATGGTAGGTTACAGGAACCGTGGTATACAAAGGTTGTAATGAATCTAGTCAAGAAGAAAAGAAAAGCTTACACAAAGTTCAGGGAGCTAGGTAATGTTAGAGATCTAGAAGAGTATACAGCTAATAGGAAGGATCTTAAGAAAGAAATTAGGAGAGCCAGAAGGGGTCATGAGAAGGCCTTGGCAGGCAGGATTAAGGAAAACCCCAAGGCATTCTACAAGTATGTGAAGAGTAAGAGGATAAGACGTGAAAGAATAGGACCTATCAAGTGTGATGGTGGGAAAGTTTGTATGGGACCAGAAGAAATAGCAGATGTACTTAATGAATACTTTACTTCAGTATTCACTATGGAAAAGGATCTTGGTGGTTGTAGTGCACACTTGCAGCGGACTGAAAAGCTTGAGCATGTAGATATTAAGAAAGAGGATGTGTTGGAGCTTTTGAAAAGCATCAAGTTAGATAAGTCGTCAGGACCGGATGAGATGTACCCCAGGCTACTGTGGAAGGTGAGGGAGGAGATTGCTGAGCCTCTGGCGATGATCTTTGCATCATCAATGGAGACGGGAGAGGTTCCGGAGGATTGGAGGATTGCGGATGTTGTTCCTTTATTCAAGAAAGGGAGTAGCGATAGCCCTGGAAATTATAGACCAGTGAGTCTAACCTCAGTGGTTGGTAAGTTGATGGAGAAGATCCTGAGAGGCAGAATTTATGAACATTTGGAGAGGCATAATATGATTAAGAATAGTCAGCATGGCTTTGTCAAAGGCAGATCATGCCTTACGAGCCTGGTTGAATATTTTGAGGATGTGACTAAACACATTGATGAAGGAAGAGCAGTAGATGTAGTATATATGGACTTCAGCAAGGCATTTGATAAGGTGCCCCATGCAAGGCTTATTGAGAAAGTGAGGGGACATGGGATCCAAGGGGACATTGCTTTGTGGATCCAGAACTGGCTTGCGCACAGAAGGCAAAGAGTGATTATAGATGGATCATATTCTGCATGGAGGTCGGTCACCAGTGGAGTGCCCCAGGGATCTGTTCTGGGACTCTTACTCTTTGTGATTTTTATAAATGACCTGGATGAGGAAGTGGAGGGATGGGTTGGTAAGTTTGCTGATGACACAAAGGTTGGAGGTGTTGTGGATAGTGCGGAGGGATGTCAGAAGTTGCAGCGAGACATTGATAGGATGTAAGACTGGGCGGAGAAGTGGCAGATGGAGTTTAACCCAGATAAGTGTGAGGTGGTTCATTTTGGCAGGTCAAATAGGATGGCGGAATATAATATTAATGGTAGGACTCTAGGCAGTGTGGAAGATCAGAAGGATCTTGGGGTCCGAGTTCATTGGACGCTCAAAGCAGCTGTGCAGATTGAGGCTGTGGTTAAGAAGGCCTATGGTGTACTGGCCTTCATCAATCGAGGAATTGAGTTTAGGAGTCGTGAGATAAGGTTGCAACTATATAAGACCCTAGTCAGACCCCACTTGGAGTACTGTGCTCAGTTCTGGTCGCCTCATTACAGGAAGGATGTGGAAACCATAGAAAGGGTGCAGAGGAGATTTACAAGGATGTTGCCTGGGTTGGGGAGCATGCCTTATGAAGATAGGTTGAGTGAGCTCGGCCTTTTCTCCTTGGAGAGATGAAGGATGAGGGGTGACCTGATAGAGGTGTATAAGATGTTGAGAGGTATTGATCGAGTGGATAGCCAGAGGCTTTTTCCCAGGGCTGAAATGGTTGCCACAAGAGGACACAGGTTTAAGGTGCTGGGGTGTAGGTACAGAGGAGATGTCAGGGGTAAGTTTTTCACTCAGAGGGTGGTGGGTGCGTGGAATGGGCTGCCAGCAACAGTGGTGGAGGCGGATTCGATAGGGTCTTTTAAGAGACTTTTAGATAAGTACATGGAACTTAGTAAGATAGAGGGTTATAGGTAAGCCTAGTGATCGCTCAGGTAGGGACATGTTGGGCACAGCTTTGTGGGCTGAAGGGCCTGTATTGTGCTGTAGTTTTTCTGTTTCTATAATAGTTATAAGGATGAGAAATGTCAGTCACGAGGATAGATTAGAGTGATAAAAGCTGAGAGGAGATTTGATAGAGATGTTCAAGATCATGAGGGGGCTGGACAGAGAGGGTAGGGAGAAACTGTTCCCACCTAAAAAAAAAGAGAGGACATATATTTAAAATGATTTGCAAAATAAGCAACTGTGATATGAGAAAAAACCTATTCGCACAGCAGATGGTTCGGGTCTGGAATGCCTGGAAGTGTGGTGGAGGTAGGTTCAATCGAGGCACTAAGGACCATTTTTGCATGTCCAATCCACCTAATGCTCATTTGGAGAGCCAATGCAGACATGATGGGCCATATGACCTCCTTCTGTAACAATTTTATGATCTATGAAATATTATACTTGTTTACTCCAAAGCTACCTTTTTAAAATTCCCTGATGAGACTGTTCTCAAACCCCTTAAAGAAAGGGCTATATTAACACTTATCTTTATATATAGTACTATAGTTAAATAATTCCTCTATCTATGTTTATTATTCTAACCACCAAAATTATACTTCAATCATCCATGGCTAATACCATTACTGGTACTTAGTTCCTTGCATTATCATCTCTTGTATATAATCTTGTGCCAAAAGCAGAAGATATGTTATGCCTTTCTTTCACAACACTTCAGGACCACTTGATTATTTGAAAAGTCTGATACACTATTATACAAAAAAGGAGAACAGTTAAACCTTAACTCCCCAAGAGTTAGAGCTTGCAACTCTCTAGGATGTCCACAGAGCAAAAATAATGTACATTCCTGATGTATATTTTAGATGTCATAGTATTTAACTAAACTGGCTCTTTTGGTAAATGTTATTCAGGAGCCTAAATGAATGCTAAAATTACAGGTGCAAGTTTCAACCAAGTGCTTCCTGAAGACAGGCTATATTGAAATCTAACTATGGTTATTTGAAGACATGCTGTTCGAAACTTAATGTAATGAGTTGGAACTTTTTACAGAGTTTCAATTCCTAATAAATATTTTCTTTTGTCATAACATTAACTGGGTAGAAAATTATACATTTTATCACAGCACTTAGTTTCATATATATTTCAATATTATAAACTTAATCTTCATACAGTCCTGCATGCAACTCTTTTGATACGAGATACAGATACTGGGCAAATGCATTCGAATTTTGATCACAGAATCGTTGAAGTTCTTCGAGAGGCTAAATGTATGTTAAAGATGGGCCTGGAGATACCAGACATAGGCAAATGTTTGCTAAAGTCTGAGAATGCTTTGAAATCTAACCATGATCTTTTGGAGGTATGTACTGTTTTGGAGTTTGTATACATTACTGCGAATTTTTTTTTGCACGATGTATGTCACAGTTTCTCTTAATATTGTCATATGTTATCCAATGACATTACAGTCATACTACGACCACCGCAGAGACCAGTAGTTTTTAAGTGAAATCCGGGTGTCCAATTATTAGCTTCAAGGATGATATATCAAGACTTCATGCGACAAGAAAAAGAACTGTAACAAATGATTAAAGAAATTCTTGATTTTATGCTATTGCAACCATTGATATATTTTCTCTTGTAGGCAACTTATACTTTAGACTATAGAAATAAGCAGTGCCTTGTTAACTATCAGAGATTACACTTTTGACTGAGTTATGCTTCTCAAAGCACACAGTTAACTGTTGTTTCCTTTTCATTTCCCCAGCCGGGTACTTTCTAATCCCAAAATTGACTTCCACGATGGATATTACACTATTATGCTAAATCCAAGCTCTGCAAATTTTGCAGCATTTTTTAAGTCCTCACAAACTTGGTCATGAAAATAAGTGCAAGCTCCCACTCTGTGGTGAATGGCATAGTCAGCATTTTCCCTGTATAAGTGGGAGGCCTTGTGAATTTTATATTTTGTATTTTCTTTTTCAGTTGGCTACAGAGCACACAGGACAAAACTGCAACTGCTTTCTGTCTGATATTTCTGGGTTTATATGGAAGCCATAACCTGATCACAAAATAGTTTCCTTTATCTACCCTCTTTTTCATTTGAACAAGAAACAGATTAGTCTTCAAAAAGTAGAAATATTAAATAGTAATCTTTCATCCCAACTCCCTATCACTTTTTAAGTAAAATATATTTTACAGCACAATTGTTGATAACTTAATACTTTCTGGGACTTTTGGGAGACTCATGTAGTCTTGGAAAGAGCTATCATTGTTCTCAAATGAAAATATCTTGCACCTCTTAGTAGCCCAACTAAGTCTTCCCTCAATCTTAAATAATTAAATCTCCCAGGCTTGCTGTCAGGCAGATTACAACACATGTCACCAGACACCTTTCATTTGCGCCAATTCAACTCTGCAGCTGCAAATATAAGAATCTTAGAAGCCATAAAATACAGTCCTAAAACGTCTTATAAATTTACAGCTTTAACAGTCAATAACACAAATCCAAACTGTATTAAATGAGTACTTTGCGTGAGTATTCACCAAAGAGAAGGACTTGGTGGATGATGAGTCTGGGAAAGGATGTGTCGATAGTTTGAGTTATGTTGAGATCAAAAAGGAGGAGGTATTGGGGTTCTTGAGAAACATTAAGGTAGACAAGTCCCCAGGGCCTGATGGTATGTACCCCAGAATACTGAGAGAGGCAAGGGAGGAAATTGCTGGGGCCTTGAGAGAAGTCGTTGTATTCTCACTGGCTACAGGGGAGGTTACAGTAAGAAGTCTAACAACACCAGGTTAAAGTCCAACAGGTTTATTTGGTAGCAAATGCCAACAGCATTCGGAGCGTGCTGCTCCTTCGTCAGGTGGAGTGGGTGATGTGCTCACAAACAGGGCATACAGAGACACAAACTCATTTTACAGAATAATGATTGGAATGTTAATCAAGCTAATCAAGGCTAATACAGCTAATCAAGTCTTAAAGGTACAGACAATGTGAGTGGAGAGAGCATTAAGCACAGGTTAAAGAGATGTGTATTGTCTCCAGACAGGACAGCTAGTGAGATTTTGCAAGTCCAGGCAAGTTGTGGGGGTCACAGATAGTGTGCCATGAACCCAAGATCCCAGTTGAGGCCGTCCTCATGTGTGCGGAAATTGGCTATCAGTTTCTGCTCAGCGACCCTGCGGTGTCGTGTGTCGTGAAAGCCACCTTGGAGAACGCTTACCTGAAGATCAGAGGCTGAATGCCCGTGACCGCTGAAGTGCTCCCCAACAGGAAGAGAACAGTCTTGCCTGGTGATTGTCGAACGGTGTTCATTCATCCATTGTCGTAGCGTCTGCATGGTTTCCCCAATGTACCATGCCTCGGGACATCCTTTCCTGCAGCGGATCAGGTAGACAACGTTGGCCGAGTTGCAAGTGTATGTACCATGTACCTGGTGGATGGTGTTCTCACGTGAGATTAAGGCATCCGTGTCGATGATCCGGCACGTCTTGCAGAGGTTGCTGTGGCAGGGTTGTGTGGTGTCATGGTCACTGTTCTCCTGAAGGCTGGGTAGTTTGCTGCGGACAATGGTCTGTTTGAGGTTGTGCGGCTGTTTGAAGGCAAGAAGTGGGGGTGTGGGGATGGCCTTGGCAAGATGTTCGTCTTCATCGATGACATGTTGAAGGTTTCGGAGGAGATGTCGTAGCTTCTCCGCTCCGGGGAAGTACTGGACGACGAAGGGTACTCTGTCCACCGTGTCCCGTGTTTGTCTTCTGAGGAGGTCGGTGCGGTTTTTCGCTGTGGCGCGTCGGAACTGTCTATCGATGAGTCGAGCGCCGTATCCTGTTCATATGAGGGCATCTTTCAGCGTCTGGAGGTGTCTGTTGTGATCCTCCTCATCCGAGCAGATCCTGTGTATACGGAGGGCTTGTCCGTAGGGGAAGACTTCTTTAACGTGTTTAGGGTGGAAGCTGGAGAAGTGGAGCATCGTGAGGTTATCTGTGGGTTTGTGGTACAGTGAGGTGCTGAGGTGACCGTCCTTAATGGAGATGCGTGTGTCCAAGAATGCAACCAATTCCGGAGAGTAGTCCATGGTGAGTCTGATTGTGGGATGGAACTTGTTGATGTCATCATATAGTTGTTTCAGTGATTGTTCACCATGAGTCCAAAGGAAGAAAATGTCATCGATGTATCTAGTGTATAGCATCGGTTGAAGGTCCTGTGCGGTGAAGAAGTCTTGTTCAAACCTGTGCATGAAAATGTTGGCATATTGAGTTGCGAATTAGGTCGCCATGGCTGTTCCGTGTGTCTGGATGAAGAACTGGTTGTTGAAGGTGAAGACATTGTGGTCCAGGATAAAGCGGATGAGTTGCAAAATTGCATCTGGAAACTGGCAGTTGTCGGCATTGAGTACTGAGGCAGTTGCAGCAATGCCATCGTCGTGGGAGATGCTGGTGTAGAGTGCTGAGACATCCATTGTGATGAGGAGTGCTCCTGGTTCAACTGCTCCATGTGTGCTGAGTTTCTGTAGGAAGTCCGTAGTGTCGCGACAAAAGCTGGGGGTTCTTTGTACAATGGGTTTCAGGATGCCCTCGACATAGCCGGAGAGGTTCTCGCACAGGGCCCCATTGCCCGATACGATGGGACGGCTGGGTGTGTTTGCCTTGTGTATCTTCGGGAGGCAGTAGAGATCTCAAATGCGGTTACAACATCCGGTTGCAACAACAAGGAGGTCATGTTGCAGCTGTACAAAACTCTGGTGCGGCAGCACTTGGAGTATTGCGTACAGTTCTGGTCACCGCATTATAGGAAGGATGTGGAAGCATTGGAAAGGGTGCAGAGGAAATTTACTGGGATGTTGCCTGGTATAGCGGGAAGGTCTTATGAGGAAAGGCTGAGGGACTTGAGATTGTTTTCGTTAGAGAGAAGAAGGTTAAGAGGTGATTTTATAGAGGCATACAAGATGATCAGAGGATTAGATAGGGTGGACAGTGAGAGCCTTTTTCCTCTGATGGTGATGGCTAGCATGAGGGGACATAGCTTTAAATTGAGGGGAGATAGATATAGGACAGATGTCAGAGGTAGGTACTTCACTCAGAAAGTAGTAAGGGCGTGGAATGCCCTGCCTGCAGCAGTAGTGGACTCGCAAACATTAAAGGCATTTAAATGGTCATTGGATAAACATATGGATGATATTGGAATAGTGTAGGTTAGATGGGGTTTAGATTGGTTTCACTGGTCGGCGCAACATCAAGGGCCGAAGGGCCTGTACTGCGCTGTAATGTTCTATGTTCTCTAGGATGTCCCGAGGCATGGTACATTGGGGAACCCATGCAGACGCTACGACAACAGATGAATAAACACTGCTCGACAATCACCAGGCAAGACTGTTCTCTTCCTATTGGGGAGCGCTTCAGTGGTCACGGGCATTCAGCCTCTGATCTTCGGGTAAGCGTTCTCCAAGGCGGTCTTCATGACACACGACCCCGCAGGGTCGCTGAGCAGAAACTGATAGCCAATTTCCACACACATGAGGACGGCCTCAACCGGGATCTTGGGTTCATGGCACACTATCTGTAACCCTCACAACTTGCCTGGATTTGCAAAATCTCACTAGCTGTCCTGTCTGGAGACAATACACATCTCTTTAACCTGTGCTTAATGCTCTCTCCACTCACATTGTCTGTACCTTTAAGACTTGGTTAGCTGTATTAGCATTGATTAGCTTGATTAGCATTACAATCATTGTTCTGTAAATTGAGTTTGTGTCTTTGTATGCCCTGTTTGTGAGCACATCTCCCACTCCACCTGACGAAGGAGCAGCACGCTCCGAAAGCTAGTGGCGTTTGCTACCAAATAAACCTGTTGGACTTTAACCAAGTGTTGTTCGACTGATTAATGTGTTTACCGTAGTCCAACGCCGGCATCTCCACATCATGACTACAGGGGAAGTCCCAGAGGATTGGAGAATATCCTATATTGTTCCTTTGTTTAAGAATGGTAGCAAGAATAATCCAGGGAATTACAGGCCGGTGAGCCTGACATCAGTGGTAGGGAAATTATTGGAGAGGATTCTTTGAGACAGGATTTATTCCCACTTGGAAATAAGTGGATGTATTAGTGAGAGGCAACATGGTTTTGTGAAGGGGAGGTCGTGTCTCACGAATTTGATCGCGTTTTCCGAGGAAGTGATGAAGATGATTGATGGGGGTAGGGCAGTGGATGTTGTCTACATGGACTTCAGTAAGGCCTTTGACAAGGTCCCTCATGACAGACTGGTGCAGAAGGTGAAGTCACATGGGATCAGAGGTGAGCTGGCAAGGTGGATACAAAACTGGCTTGGTCAAAGAAGAGAGAGGGTCGCAGTAGAAGGGTGCATTTCTGAATGGAGGACTGTGACAAGTGGCATTCCTCAGGGATCAGTGTTGGGACCTTTGCTGTTTGTAATATATATAAATGATTTGGAGGAAAATGTAACTGCATTCATTCGTAAGTTTGCGGACAACACAAAGGTTGGTGGATTTGCGGATAGCTATGAGGACCATCAGAGGATAGAGCAGGATATGGACCAGTTAGAGACTTGGGCGGAGAGATGGCAGATGGAGTTTAATCCAGACAAATGTGAGGTAATGCATTTTGGAAGGTCTAATACAGATAGGAAATATATAGTAAATGGCAGAATCCTTAAGGGTATTGATAGGCAAAGGGATCTGGGTGTCCAGGTACACAGGTCACTGAAAGTGGCAATGCAGGTTCAATGCTTGCCTTCATCGGCTGGGGCATTGAGTTTAAAAATTGGCAAGTCATGTTGCAGTTTATAGAACCTTAGTTAGGCAGCACTTGGAATATAGTGTTCAATTCTGGTTGCCACACTACCAGAAGGATGTGGAGGCTTTGGAGAGGGTACAGAAAAGATTTACCAGGATGTTGCCTGGTATGGAGGGCATTAGCTATGAGGAGAGGTTGGAGAAACTTGGTTTGTTCTCACTGGAACGACGGAGGTTGAGGGGCTACCTGATAGATGTCTACAAGATTATGAGAGGCATGGACAGAGTGGATAGTCAGAAGCTTTTTCCCTGGGTGGAAGAATAAATTACTGGGGGGAACAGGTTTAGGGTGCGAGGGGCAAGGTTTAAAGGAGATGTATGAGGCAGATTTTTTACACAGAGAGTAGTGGGTGCCTGGAACTCATTGCCGGGGGAGGTAATGGAAGCGGATATGGTAGTGACCTTCAAGGGAGTCTTGACAAATACATGAGTAGGATGGGAATAGAGGATATGGTCCCCGGAAGGATAGGGGGTTTTAGTTAAGGCGGGCAGCATGGTCGGTGCAGGCTTGGAGTGCTGAAGTGCCTGTTCTGCTGGAATTTTCTTTATTCTTTGTTCTTTGTACAAATTTACTCATTCAGTTAAAAGTTAAAAATTCACTGGATAACCACAAAAGGTGTAAAGCTGCGATAGATAATTGCTTAAACCATATTTGTCACAACATGTTGCTATGATCCTTGACCAGACCACCAAGTTATTGATAGGATTTGGTTAGAGACCAATAACATTTTGTTTAAAGTAGAAAAAGTTCGACATTCAAAAAACTTTCTGAGAAAATAAGGACACAATATGCCATGGTTTCTGAATAAACAAAAATAATCTTTATTATTCAAGATCAGAAATATAAAATTACATACAAGATGTAGGGCGGCACGGTAGCACAGTGGTTAGCACTGCTGCTTCACAGCTCCAGGGGCCTGGGTTCGATTCCCAGCTTGGGTCACTGTCTGTGTGGAGTTTGCACATTCTCCTCGTGTCTGCGTGGGTTTCCTCCGGGTGCTCCGGTTTTCTCCCACAGTCCAAAGATGTGCGGGTTAGGTTGATTGGCCAGGTTAAAAATTGCCCCTTAGAGTCCTAAAATGTGTAGGTTAGAGGGATTAGCGGGTAAATATGTGGGGGTAGGGCCTGGGTGGGATTGTGGTCGGTGCAGACTCGATGGGCCAAATGGCCTCCTTCTGCACTGTAGGGTTTCTATGATTTCTTCTTCTATGATCTTATACTCTAACATTCAGGGTTAATATGAGATACATGTGAATTAACAAACTGTGGTCGAATACACCACACTGCACACTAAGTGGCAAATATGATCAAGACAGATTGCACAGATTTCTTAACAACCAACTTTAATAGATCTCTGTCTCCTACTAGGAATTCCTGTCTTCACCTTTGAAAATCTGGACCTCGAACTCTCTTCAAAGATTTCTCCATCTTGGGCAACCTCAATGGTGATTTACCTCACAATGTTTCAATCTCATATCCCAAGATTCAGTTCCCTTACAATCCTTAGTACTTACTCACAAGCCGGACTTCAGCTCTTTTTATTTATTTATTAGTCACAAGTCGGCTTACATTCACACTGTAATGAAGTTACTGTGAAAATCCCCTGGCTCCATTGAGCAGAGTACTACTGCTGCCCACATCATGGAGTCATCTGCACGCTTAAATCATTAGGCCTTCTACACTGTCATAAATTTCCAGATCTTCTTTCAAATCCTCTTTGATCACCAGGGCCTTTCCTGAGCCCATACAATTCACAAGTCATCTTCTGAGCCCCTAGCACTTAAGACTTAAGATCAAAGGACTTAGAAGCAAGAGTATACCATTCAGCCCATTTGAGCCTGCAAAGCCATTCAATAAGATCCTAGCTGATCTGGTTTTATTTTAGTTCTAATTTGCTGCTGCCCCCATAACATTTGACTCCATTGTCCATCAAAAATCTAACTCTGTCTTGTGTTATAATCCAGGTCATAAGCTCCAAAGTGTTTGATAGAGTCCACTGCATCATAAGTTTTGCAATTTGAATTTGGCTAGGGTAGCGTGATATGGTTCACTTCAGATATGATTCAAATGACATACTAGGGAGTTTTTATCAAACAAAGTTTATTTAAGAATACAGTTAATATATAGCAATTACATTAGTCAATTACAAGCAAGGAAAGAAAAGTCATGGTATTGTATAAACCTTAACAATATTAAATGTTCCAACCAAAGATAGGATCAGGCAGGCTAGGAAAGTGTTTCTCTGGAGTAAAGGGAAATACAGTGTCATCAGGGAGGAAATTAGATGGGTAAATTGGAAGGAGGCATTCTTGGGGAAAAGTACCGAAGGAAAGTGGAGGATTTTCAAGGAATGTTTGTCTGGAGCTCTGCATGACAACGTTCCGATGAGACAGGGGGGTGTTGGTAGGGTACGGGAACCGTGGTGCACGAAGGTTGTGATGAACCTGGTGAATAAGAAAAGAGAGGCGTACAGAAGGTTCAGAGAGCTAGGAGGTGTTAAGGATTTAGAGGAGTATACGGGATGTAGGAAGGAGCTTAAGAAGGAAATTAGGAGAGCGAGAAGGGGTCATGAGAAGGCCTTGGCGGGTAAGATTAAGGAGAATCCCAAGGCTTTCTACAAATATGTCAAGAGTAAAAGGATGAGATGTGAAGGCATAGGACCCTTAAAAGGTGAAGGGGGAAAAGTTTGTGCGGAACCGTTAGAAATGGCGGAGCTGCTTAATGAATACTTTACCTCGGTATTCACGGTGGAAAGGGATCTGGGTGGTTGTACTGCTGGTTTGCGGTGGACAGAAAGGATCGAGCATGTGGACATAAAGAAAGAGGATGTGTTGGAACTATTGAATGGCATCAAGGTTGGTAAGTCGCCGGGACCGGATGGGATGTACCCCAGGTTACTGTGGGAGGCGAGGGAGGAGATTGCGGAGCCTTTGGCGATGATCTTTGCATCGTCGATGGAGACGGAAGAGGTTCCGGAGGATTGGAGGATTGCAGATGTGGTCCCTATATTCAAGAAAGGGAACAGGGACAGCCCGGGAAATTACCGACCGGTGAGTCTAACCTCAGTGGTTGGTAAGTTGATGGAGAGGATCCTGAGAGACAGGATTTATGATCTAGAGAAGTTTAGTATGATCAAAAGTAGTCAGCACGGCTTTGTCAAGGGCAGGTCGTGCCTTACGAGCCTGGTTGAGTTCTTTGAAAATGTGACCAAACACATTGACGAAGGAAGAGCGGTGGATGTGGTCTATATGGACTTCAGCAAGGCGTTCGATAAGGTCCCCCATGCAAGACTTCTTGAGAAAGTGAGAGGGCATGGGATCCAAGGGGCTGTTGCCTTGTGGATCCAGAACTGGCTTGCCTGCAGAAGGCAGAGAGTGGCTGTGGAGGGGTCTTTCTCTGCATGGAGGTCAGTGACCAGTGGAGTGCCCCAGGGATCTGTTCTGGGACCCTTGCTGTTTGTCATTTTCATAAATGACCTGGATGAGGAAGTGGAGGGATGGGTTGGTAAGTTTGCTGACGACACCAAGGTAGGTGGTGTTGTGGATAGTTTGGAGGGATGTCAGAAGTTGCAGCGAGACATAGATAGAATGCAAGACTGGGCGGAGAAGTGGCAGATGGACTTCAACCCGGATAAGTGTGTGGTGATCCATTTTGGCAGATCCAATGGGATGAAGCAGCAGTATAATATGAAGGGTACCATTCTTAGCAGTGTAGAGGATCAGAAGGACCTTGGGGTCCGGGTCCATAGGACTCTTAAATCGGCCTCGCAGGTGGAGGATGCGGTCAAGAAGGCGTACGGCGTACTGGCCTTCATTAATCGAGGGATTGAGTTTAGGAGTCGGGAGATAATGCTGCAGCTTTATAGGACCCTGGTTAGACCCCACTTGGAGTACTGCGCGCAGTTCTGGTCACCTCATTACAGGAAAGATGTTGAAGCCATTGAAAGGGTGCAGAGGAGATTTACAAGGATGTTGCCTGGATTGGGGGGCATGCCTTATGAGGATAGGTTGAGGGAGCTTGGTCTCTTCTCCCTGGAGAGACGAAGGATGAGAGGTGACCTGATAGAGGTTTACAAGATGTTGAGAGGTCTGGATAGGGTAGACTCTCAGAGGCTATTTCCAAGGGCTGAAATGGTTGCTACGAGAGGACACAGGTTTAAGGTGCTGGGGGGTAGGTACAGAGGAGATGTCAGGGGTAAGTTTTTCACTCAGAGGGTGGTGGGTGAGTGGAATCGGCTGACGTCGGTGGTGGTGGAGGCAAACTCGTTGGGGTCTTTTAAGAGACTTCTGGATGAGTACATGGGATTTAATGGGATTGAGGGCTATAGATAGGCCTAGAGGTGGGGATGTGATCGGCGCAACTTGTGGGCCGAAGGGCCTGTTTGTGCTGTGGCTTTCGATGTTCTATGTTCTATGTTCTATTCCTCCTTATAAACATACCCTGCCACAGGTTTAACAGAGAAAATAAGACTGCTCATGTGATGCTGGAACTTAGTCCTTTGGTTGGAGAATTGAAACTCTGACTTCCCAGTCTTGTAACTTCCAGCAGACCCCAAAGTTGAGATAATGCCACTGTTGGCCTTTAGCTTTTAGCCAGCGAATCACTGCAAGAGACTGAATTCTCATTCCAGGAAGGCAAGAAGGCCTGCTTCCAACTAGCCAGCAGATTGTGAATATCAGGGAGAGAGAAAGACAGAACACTGCATCCAGCCTGAAGCAGAACACCGTCCAACCAAAACTGAAAGTGAACCCTCTGTGGAGCAACCATCTGACTTTGACCTGTCAATCAATCTTCCCACAACACTTAAGTGAACAAAACCCCGTTCAAATCATTTATACAGCAATAAAAGGACATCAAAGCAGGCAGCTGGTGCCACAGTGAAAACGGAGGGCCTGCTTACAAACTGCAGAGAATATGATTTAAATATATATATATATATTTCTTAAAGGTACAGGAGTGTCACACTTGAGAAAATTCAATAACTCAGCATCCACTGCTTTCTGGGGAAATCCTTATGACCTTTTGAGAGATGAGATTTCTCCTCATGAGATTTCTTATTCTTATACAGTGCTTCCAGGCTGAGGTCTCTTCCACAAGTGGAAAAATCCTCCTGGCATTTACCTTATCAAATCACCTCAGGATCTTATAATAAGGTCACTTCTTCTTCTAAACTCCAATGGATATAGACCCAAACTATTCAACCTTTCTTCATAAGGTGAAGAATCCCAATACTTTGCTGGAAAAAGGTACTCAGCAAACTATTGGAATTGAGGGCAGTTAAGTTCCCCAGGCCTGATGGCCTACATCCTAGGGTATTAAAGGAAGTGGCGGAGATAGTGGATCCATTGGTTATAATATTCCAAAATTCCCTGGACAAAAGTTCCAAAGGTTCCAAAATGCTAATGTAACGCCCTTATTCAAGAAGGGAGGGAGGCAAAATGTGGGAAATTACAAGGAGGCATTGGTGAGAACACGTTAGGAGTATAGTGCACAGTTTTGGTCCCCATATCTGAGGAAAAATTAGTGGCATTGGAGGGAGTTCAGAGGAGGTTCACTAGATTGATTCCAGAGATGAAGTGCTTGTCGAATGGAGAGAGATTGAACAGTTTAGGCCTATACTCTCTGGAACTTAGAAGAATGACAGGAGATCAAATTGAGTTATTCAAGATGATGAAAAGTATGGATAAAGTAGACGTGGAGCTGATGCTTCCGCTGGTGGGGCATTCTAGGACGAGAGGTCATAGTCTCCGGATAAGGGGTAGCAAATTTAAAACACAGTTGAGGAGAAACTACTTCTCCCAAAGGTTGTGAATCTGTGGAATTTGCTACCCCAAAGTGCAGTGGATGCTGGGACAGTGAGTAAATTTAAGGAGGAGTTAGACAGATTTTTAATTGGTAATGGGTTGAAAGGTTATGGGGAGAAGGCAGGAAAATGGGGATGAGGAGCATATCAGTCATGATCGAATGGCAGAGCGGACTCGATGGGCCGAATGGCCTAATTCTGCTCCTATATCTTGTGAACTTATGTGAGCACCAAGGATAAGCTGATTGAACCTTCTCTGAACTATTTCTAATGCAATTATATATTTTTTCAAAGAAGGAGGCTAAAACTCTACGCAATATTCCTGATGGTCTCAACAATGTTCTGTAGAACTGCAGTAAAACATCCCTACTTTTATTTTCCATTCCTGTTGCAATGAGTACCAGCACTTATTTGCATTCCTAATCACTTTCCCTACCTGCATACTAACCTTTTGTGTGTCGTGATCAATGACACCAGATCATGATGCACCATTTGTTTCTGCAATTTCTCTCCATTTAAATAGTGTACTATTTTCTTATTCTTACTTCTAAAGTGAAAAACTTCACATTTTCCTGCATTATATTTCATCAGCCAATTTTTTGCAGAGTCCATGCCCGGTTTTTGTGTCTCGGTTTGCCGCGGGTGTAAATAGCGACGGGAGGGGGGCGAAATATCATGGGAAAAAATGGGATTTACATTGGCAAGATTTCCCTGTCCTCCGCTCCCCCAGCAGTGATGCAATGCCAAGAATCGTATTTGCAAAAATAAGCAGGCCTATCCATGGCAATTCTCCACCAAATTTTAAAAGTCCACACCGGGCAGCATGACATCACTTTGGTGCACATCACGCTGGGTTTTCAAAAATGGGCAACTCAGATAGGAGTTCGGAGGTGAGTGTGCAGTTCAGCACTAGCCACCAATGAGTCAAGGGAAAGGGGGAGCAGAGGTTGGGTGGGCTTGCGGGGGGGGTGGAGGGGGGGTTGCACCAGGTAGCAGAGTCATGGGCTGAGGAAGCCTTGCAAGCAAGCTGCTTGGAGTACCGGAGATGGGAGAGTGTGGTTGGTGTTGGGTGATTGCAAGCCAGCACCTGTTTGGGGCATCAGGGGGGGTTAGGATCTCGCAAGCCATCACTGCTCGGAGCACCAGGAGATAGGGGTGGGGGGTGGTCGGGGGGGGGGGGGGGGGGGGGGGGAGGGGTGGTGAGGCCCTGCAAGCCTACCACATGGGAGACTGTTAGCGAAGGTAAGAGCCCATGGGATCCAAGGAAATTTGACAAACTAAATCCAGAATTGGCTGAGTGGCAGGAAGCAGGAGGCAATGGTCGAGGTGTGTTTTTTGAACTAGAAGACTGCGTTCAGTGGGGTCTTGCAGGCATCAGTGTTGGGAACCTTGCTGTTTGTGTTTAATATCAAAGATTTAGACTTGAATGTAGATCCATAAGTTCGCAGATGATATGAAAATTGGGAGGGTGGTAAATAGAGAGGAGGATAACCTTAGATTACAGGAGGCTACAGTCAGGCTGGTCAGATGGGCTGATCCATGGTAAATGGAATTCATTCTGGATAAGTGTGAGCTAATGCACTTGAGCAGGACTTTAAGAAATATATTTTAGTCATGTTTCTGTGCAGGATATTTTTAAATAGTCTGTTCTAAGACTGGTATCACTGGGTCTGTATCTGGCAGACCTGTATTATGAGTGCAGCAGCATAATTGCTCCTAATTGTTAGAATGTTTGTTTTAATCTGACTAACGCTGCTCTGTTATTTTCGGTGTTTGTTTTTAATTGTTTTTAACCCCCTGGGGTTTTACAGAGTAGGGCTTGATTAATTTGATTGACAGCAATATCAGGGAACTGGGCAGGGCTGGACGCACAGAGAGAAACCTAGCTCAGTTGCTTTTTGGGAACTGCAGAAAGAAGAAATAGCTGAGTCTCTCTGAAATCTGGAAACTGAAATCTGACAGAGAGTAGGTTTAGTCCTCTGAAATTCAGCTATTGAGAAACTGCTGTATGGGAGTCAGGAGGCAGGTGTATTTCTGTATCTATCTGGAGGGATTAAAATGCTGGAAATCTAACACCACATTAGCATTTTTGTTTCTGTGCTAATTCAAAAAAGGAAATTATCTGTATGGGGATTCTCCTTATATTGGAACTTTAGTGATAACTAGCTGTTAAGAATTATAACCTGTCATGGGATTGCTGGTAATGTCTTGAGATGGATAGAAAGCTGGTTAACAGATAGGATTTTGCTACCAAATAAACCTGTTGGACTTTAACCTGGTGTTGTGAGACTTCTTACTGTGTTTACCCCAGTCCAACGCCGGCATCTCCACATCATAGCAGATAGGAAGCAAAGAGTTGGAATAAATGTTTTTTTTTCTGGTTGGCAGTCAGTGACTAGTGGGATTTCTCAGGGATCTGTGCTCGGACCCCAACTATTCACATTATATATTAATGATTTGGAAGAGTGAACTGAATGTATTATCTCCAAATTTGCAGATGATACAAAGTTGGGTGGGAGGGTGAGCTGTGAGGTTGATGCAGAGATGCTTCAGCATGATTTGGACAGGCTGAGTGTGTGGGCATCTGCATGGCAGGTGAAGTATAATGTGGATAAATGTGACATTATCCACTTTGGTGGCAATAATAGGAAGACAGATTATTACTTAAATTGGTGTAAATTGAGAGAGGTGGATACTCAATGAAACTTTGGAGCTCTCGTGTATCAGTTGCTGAAAGTAAGCGCGCAAGTACAGCAGGCAGTAAATAAGGCAAATGGTATGTTGGCCTTCGTTGTGCGATGATTTGAGTATAGGAATAGGGATGTTTTGCTGCAATTGTATAGGGTGTTGCTGAGGCCTTATCTGGAATGTTGTGTGCAGTTTTGGTGTCCTCATCTGAGGAAGGATGCCCTTGCTATAGAGGGATTACAACAAATGTTTACCAGGCTGATTCCTGGGATGGCAGGTCTGTCATATGTGGAGAGACTAAGTCAGTTAAGATTATATTCACTGGAGTTTAGAAGAGTGAGAGGGGATCTCACAGAAACTTATAAAATTCTAACAGAGTTAGACAGGATAGATTCAGAAAGAATGCTCCCAATGGTGGGGGAGTCTAGAACTAGGGATCGAAGTTTGAGGATAAGGGGTAAACGTTTAGAACTGAGGTGAGGAGAAATTTCTTCACCCAGAGGGTGATGAATGTGTGAAATTCACTACCACGGAATGTAGTTCAGGCCAAAATGTTGTCTGATTTCAAGAAGAAATTAGGTATAGCTCTCAGGGCTATAGGGATCAAGGGATATGGGGTGAAGGGGGGGAATCAGGATATTGAATTCGATGATCAGCCATGATCAAAATGAATGGCAGAGCAGGCTCAAAGGGATGAATGGCCTATTCCTGCCTCTAGTTTTTGTTTTTACATTGATAAATGTTATGCTAATTGTTTTATGTTTTAGCTGTGTTCTTAGATAAAGTTTGTTTTGATGAATGTTTCCTAGTGAGTCAATTGAAATCATACCTGGAGTGGAATACATTATGCTCACCCTAATGCCAAACTTATAAAAAGTTAGGCTAACTTCATAATATACCTTGGAGTTTCTGGTCTGGTCCCTCACAAGGACAAATAAGGCAAGGGAATACATGATGAATGGCAGGATCCTGGGAAGCACTGAGGATCAGAGGGATCTTGATGTAATGTACACTGGTCCCTTAAGGTAACAGGACAGGTGGATTAAATGGTTAAGAAGGCATATGGTGTACTTGTCTTTATTAGCCGAGGTATAGAGTTTTAAGGGCAGGGAGATTATGCTGGAGCTGTATAAAACATTGGTTAGGCCACAGCTAAAGTATTGTGTGTAGTTTTGGAATCCACATCCTCAGGGGGTTCTCCCTGAGGAACCAACCCTGTAGCCATTGTGCTCCCTCAAAAATATACCTATCTGAGAGCTGCTAAGAATGCAACTGTCGTGAATGCTCCCCGGGGAACCTAGCACACACCTGGAGGATGCACTTTGTGTAGGCACTGATGAACTGAACATTGAAACAGTGGAAGCTCTTGCAATTGATAAGCGGGGGCTCCCTGATGCCATGGGGATTGGAGAGCCACATGGGTGTAGTCAACGGCTCCCTGCACTTGTGGAAAGCCTGCAATCTTGGCAAATCCTATGGCTCTGGTGTCCTGGCTAACCTGGCCCCAGTCTAAATTGATGTAATTGTGAACCCTTGCAAAGTATACATCTGTCACCTCCCTGATATACTTATCTGTGGAAGTCTGCAGGATGCTGCAAAGTCACCAGTGGAGCCCTGAAAAGAGCCAGCTAGATAAAAGTTGAGGATAGCTGTGCCCTTCAAAGCCACAGGCAGTGCATGTGGTGCCAACTTCTGAAGAAGGTGGCACAGATTAGCTATCATGAGCTTGGACAAATGAAATCTTCTCCAACACAAGTTATTGCCATCTCCAGAAAGGTCAGGTACTGTCTGTAGACGCTGGGCTACAGAAGGCTCCTTCAAATGGAATCCCTCCTGTGGCAGTGGAATAAGCCCAGCCACCCCTTTTGCTCCTGCATCTGGAGAGTCAGGTATCTGATGATGTCTGCTCTCTTCTCGAAGTCTAGTATGATAGCTAGTTCCACAGGCCCCATCTATCTCTCGCTTTACTCAGTGCAAGAGGAGAAATAGCGAGAGTGAAACTTGAGCAATCAACCCTTTGCCCATTCACCTTAGGGAGCAGTGTCTTGATGGTCACTGACTACTATGCTAGACATCACATTGAGGGTACAGTCTCCCAGAATATGGAGAAGGCCCCACAACACCCTTTCAGCATGATCAAGTGGCCACAGCTTGCATTCATGACACTTGCGTCCTTAGCAGCTCTCAGATAGGTACATCTTTGAGGGACCACAATGGCTACGGGGTTGGTTCCTCCAGGACAAGGGGTACCCCCTGAGGATGTGGCTGGTGACTCCTGTGTGAAGGTCAAATGCAGCAGAACCCTGATGTAATGTAGCGCATGCTGCTATTCGTGCTTTGGTGGCGTCGACAAATGAAATGTGGTTTTGGTGCCTGGATTGGTCTCATGGAGGCCTCCAAAGTAGTTCCAGAGGTGTCATGCATTGTGATTGTGTGATGCACCCTCCAAAATGTGGCACTTCAACAGGGTGTGGAGCAGTCTAAGGAGGAGATGGACGAGCGGCACATCTCCACTTATGAAGAGGATGCCGGGGATGGCAAAGAAGAGGAAGCCATGGAAGAAGCAGTGGAAGACCATCAGGTAGTGGCAATGACCAGAAGGCAGCAGCAGAGCATGGGTCAGCCTCAAAGCCTCCCGCTTTGTAGATGTTCAGGATTAGGGTCAGTGATTACATTCACTCAAACTGATGTCCCTTCCTGCCTGGCTGCTGGCAGCACATACCCTAATTAATAAGTTTTTTGTTTCATTCTTGGGACATGGGCATCGCTGGCTGGCCAGCATTCATTACCCATCCCTCGTTGCCCTTGGAGGGCAGTTGGAGTCACATGTAGGCCAGACCATGTGAGGATGGCAGATTTCCTTCCCGAAAGGACATTAGCGAACCAGATGGGTTTTTCCAACAATCAACAATGGTTTCATGGCCATCAGTAGATTCTTAATTCTAGATTTTTTTAATGGAATTCAAATTCCACCATCTGCTGTGGTGGGATTCGACCCCGAGTCCCCAGAACATTAGCTGAGTTACTGGATTAATAGTCCAGCGATAATAGCACTGGGCCATCACCTCCCTTATGTCATGGGAAAGAAACAGTTGCCCATAGTTGCAATGCTGCAGGGGCATGATGATGACTTGCAGTGGGGACAGTGCATTCTTCCTCAAAGAGCTACTGCAAATGCCTGGCTCCTATTTGGTTGAATGCAACTCACAGACTCTCAATGACCAGGGTAATATCAGGGTGGTGTTGCAAAGACAGTCTCTTCTCTCCTAATGTAGGCTCCTCCCTCGTTGGGAGTTCAATATCACCGGAGGCAGATGCATACTTCTCATAAGTCTCTAGCCGCTGGGTTCCATTTGCTAAGATCAGATATCCAAAATGGCTGGGCTGCTTTGTGACACTGACCATTGTGGGGAGCTCCTCATTGCTAGGGAGACACTGACACTGTCAGAAATTCCAATCAATAAGCTGATAGCCTTTCACACAAGAGATGAAGGAGGCCCCTTATGTGAGCATCAGCCTTTTAGTGGACAATGGACACAATTGTCTCAATGATGCTTCATGGAGAAATCTTATAAAAGCCTGGAGCGACAAAGAGGTTTCAAAAAGTGAGATTTATTTCATTCACATTGGTGTAATGACTTACATACAAATGTGTAATACTGATGCCCACACTGTGCAACTAGACTTATAACTTTTAACCACGCCTTGATGCTTGAGATGACCTTGGCTGGTGTCTTCTGAGAGCTGGAAGGCCCCTTTCTGCTTTCGGGGTGCTGCTGTGTAGTGATGCCAACTTCCTCAGCCTGTGGTGTTGAAAATTTTAAAGTTTATTTATTAGTGTCGCAAGTAGGCTTACATTAACAATGAATGCAATGAAGTTACTGCGAAAGCTGTCTCAGTCACAGGAAGAGAGGAGTCAGATGGACTGGATATTCACAGAGTCTCCTGGGTGGAAGGTCCCGGACTATACATAAGTTTCTTCTCCTCCCTATGGGTGTTTGAGAGCCCCTGGCTTCCTCCTTGTGATAGAGCGGCAACTGAAATGAAGTTGAGAAGCCCCTCTGTCTTCTGGCACTAACATTTGTGGATGTCCACAAGATGCTGAACCAGGGGGTTTGTGCCCTCCATCAGTACAAGTGAGAGCAGTGTTTATTTTTACTCTGTGCTTCAGATACTTTTTGGGATCTTTTATGACCCTGCATTATGAGGGGGAAAATTGATTGATAAGTCAAAGTCAGGTGGTTCCTCCCCAGAAGAATTCAAGGACTTACTTTCATAGAATCATAGAATCCTACAGTGCAGAAAGAGGCCATTCGGCCCATCGAGTCTGCACCAACCACAATCCCACCCAGGCCCTATCCACATATCCCTACATATTTTACCCACCAACCCCTCTACCTATGCATCCCGGGACACTAAGGGGCAATTTAGAATGGCCAATCAACCTAGCCCGCAGATCTTTGGACTGTGGGAGGAAACCGGAGCACCCGGAGGAAACCCACGCAGACACAGGGAGAAGGTGCAAACTCCACACAGACAGTGACCCGAGCCGGGATTCGAACCCAGGTCCCTGGAGCTGTGAAGCAGCAGTGCTAACCACTGTGCTACCGTGCCGCCCTTAATAGGTTCAGCTTTAGAGTCAGAAACTGCCCTGGTTATCAGTTTTTTTCTCTCTCTCTCTTCCAGGAAGGCCAGGAAACAAGGCTTCCTGGCCTTCCTGGAATGAAAATTCTGCTGTTGGTGGGTTGCTAGTTATTACCTCGAATCTCTCTCTCTCTCTCTCCCTGGTGTTTTGGGAAACTGTTCTGACTTCAAGTTTTTCTGTGTGTGCATCAAGACTTTTTTGAATTGTCGATTTACGATTGTTTGGCAGGTCAGGTTCTTTGGGCAGTTTCTTTTTCTTTATAGGGAAATCCAGAGTTACTTTAGGTTTTAGTTTGAAGCTGTTGGACTCCAGACTGCAAAGAGTGTTTTTGTCTCTGTCCCTGGTATGAGAAATTCTGCTGGCTAGTTGGAAGCAGACTTTGTTACCTCTCTGGATGAACGTTTTACTGTTCATTGGCTAAAAGCTAGAGGCCAGCAGTGTCTCTATCTAAAATCTAAAAAGAAGACAAAAGATTCTGGAAGATAAAACCTTAATAGCTCAATGCACTGTTCCAAACAAACAAACCTTCTTACAAACCGACACCTGTCCCAGGTTTAGCATAGAAAATACAAATGCTCATGTGATGCTGGATCTTCCAGTTTTCCAACCCCCTCTGTAGTTTATTTTTACTCTGTGCCTCAGATACTTTTTGGGATCTTTTATGACCCTGCATTATGAGGGGGAAAATTGATTGATAAGTCAAAGTCAGGTGGTTCCTCCCCAGAAGAATTCAAGGACTTGCTTTCAGGTTTAGCTTTAGAGTCAGAAGCTGCCTTGGTTGTCAGTTTTTCTCTCTCTCTCTCTCTCTTCCTGGTATTAGAAATTCTGCTGACTAGCTGGGAACAAGGCTTCCTGGCCTTCCTGTGCTGGCAGCTCCAAGAAGGGGAAGTCAGAGTTTCAATTCTCCATCCAAAGGAGTAAACTACAGAGGGGGTTGGAAAACTGGAAGATCCAGCATCACATGAGCATTTGTATTTTCTATGCTAAATCTGGGACAGTGTTGGTTTGTAAGAAGGTTTGTTTGTTTGGAACAGTGCATTAAGCTATTAAGGTTTTATCTTCCAGAATCTTTTGTCTTAGAACATAGAACATAGAAAAGCTACAGCACAAACAGGCCCTTCGGCCCACAAGTTGCGCTGAACAATTTCCTTACCTTCTAGGCTCATCTATAACCCTCTGTCTTACCAACCTCCATGAACCTATCCAAAAGTCTCTTAAAAGACTCAATCGAATCTGCTTCCACCACCACCACTACTGGCAGCCGATTCCATGCACCCACCACCCTCTGAGTGAAAAACTTACCCCTAACACCTCCTCTATACCTGCTGACATCCCTCTACACTATCCACAACACCTCCAACCTTTGTGTCATCAGCCAACTTGCCAACCCATCCCTCCATTTCCTCATCCAGGTCATTTATAAAAATCACAAAGAGCAAGGGTCCCAGAACAGATCCCTGGGGCACTCCACTGGTGACTGACCTCCATGCAGAATATGACCCATCTACAACCACTCTTTGTCTTCTGTGGGCAAGCCAGTTCTGAATCCACAAGGCAATGTCCCCTTGTATACCATGCCCCTTCACTTTCTCCATAAGCCTTGCATGGGGCACCTTATCAAACGCCTTACTGAAATCCATATAAACCACATCTACCACTCTTCCCCCGTCTAAGTGTCTAGTCACATCTTCAAAAAACTCAATCACACTCGTAAGGCATGATCTGCCTCAGACAAAGCTGTGCTGGCTACTTCTGATCGTACATTCCTTTCCAAATGTTCATAAATCCTGCCTCTCAGGATCTTCTCCATCAACTTAGCTACCACTGAGGTTAGACTCACCGGTCTATAATTTCCTGGGCTATCTCTTCTCCCTTTCTTGAATAACGGAACCACATCCGCCATCCTCCAATCCTCCGGAACCTCTCCCGTCTCCATGGACGACGCAAAGATCATCGCCAGAGGATCAGCAATCTCTTCCCTCGCCTCCCACAGTAACCTGGGGTACATCCCATCCAGTCCCGGCGATTTATCTAACTTGATGCTTTTCACCAGCTCCAACACATCCTCTTTCCTAATGCCCACATGCTCAATCTTCTCAATCCACTGCAAGTCTGCACTGCAACCACCAAGATCCTTTTCCACTGTGAATACTGAAGCAAAGTATTCATTGAGTACCTCTACTATTTCAACCGGTTCAATACAGACTTTCCCACCACCACATTTGATAGGGCCTACTCCTTCACATCTTATCCTCTTGCTCTTCACATACTTGTAGAATGCCTTGGGGTTTTCCTTTATCCTGTCTGCCAAGGCCTTCTCATGCCCCTCCTGGCTCTTCTAATTTCCCTCTTTAGTTCCTTCCTACTAGTCGTATACACTTCTAGATTTCTAACATTACCTAGCTCCCTGAACCTTCTATAGGCTTTTCTTTTCTTCCTGACTAAATCCGTTACAGCTTTTGTGCACCATGGTTCCTGTAACCTACCATAACTCCCCTGTCTCATTGGAACATTGCCGTGCAGAGCTCCAGACAAATTTTCCTTGAATATTTGTCACGTTTCTTCCGTACATTTCCCTGAGAAAACCTCCTTCCAATTTATGCCTCTAATTTCCTGCCTAATAGCATCATAGTTGCCCTTGCTCCAGATAAACACTTTCCTAGCTCAGCTGATCCTATCTCTCTCAAATGCTAGTGTAAAGGATATAGAGTTATGATCACTATCCCCAAAATGCTCTCCCACTGATAGATCTGACACCTGCCCAGGTTCATTCCATAGAACCATAGAACCATAGAAAATTACAGCTCAGAAACAGGCCTTTTGGCACTTCTTGTTTGTGCCAAACCATTTTTTGCCTAGTCCCACTGACCTGCACTTGGACCATATCCCTCCACACCCCTCTCATCCATGAACCCGTCCAAGTTTTTCTTAAATGTTAAAAGTGACCCCGCATTTACCACTTTATCCGGCAGCTCATTCCACACTCCCACCACTCTCTGCGTGAAGAAGCCCCCCCTACTATTCCCTTTAAACTTTTCTCCTTTCACCCTTAACCCATGCCCTCTGGTTTTTTTCTCCCCTAGCCTCAGCGGAAAAAGCCTGCTTGCATTCACTCTATCTATACCCATCAAAATCTTATACACCTCTATCAAATCTCCCCTCAATCTTCTACGCTCCAGGGAATAAAGTCCCAACCTATTCAATCTCTCTCTGTAACTCAGCTTCTCAAGTCCCGGCAACATCCTTGTGAACCTTCTCTGCACTCTTTCAACCTTACTTACATCCTTCCGGTAACTAGGTGACCAAAACTGTACACAATACTCCAAATTTGGCCTCACCAATGCCTATTATAACATTACCATAACACTCCAACTTTTATACTCAATACTCCGATTTATAAAGGCCAATGTACCAAAGGCACTCTTTACGACCCTATCCACCTGTGACGTCACTTTTAGGGAATTCTGTACCTGTATTCCCAGATCCCTCTGTTCAACTGCACTCTTCAGAGTCCTACCATTTACCCTGTACGTTCTACTTTGGTTTGTCCTTCCAAAGTGCAATATCTCACACTTGTCTGCGTTAAATTCCATTTGCCATTTTTCAGCCCATTTTTCTAGTTGGTCCAAATCCCTCTGCAAGCTTTGAAAACCTTCCTCACTGTCCACTACACTTCCAATCTTTGTATCATCAGCAAATTTGCTGATCCAATTTACCACATTGTCATCCAGATCATTGATATAGATGACAAACAACAATGGACCCAACACCGATCCCTGTGGCACACCACGAGTCACAGGCCTCCACTCAGACAAGCAATCCTCCACAACCACTCTCTGGCTTCTTCCATTGAGCCAGTGTCTAATCCAATTTACTACCTCCCCATGTATACCTAGCGACTGAACCTTCCTAACTAACCTCCCATGAGGGACCTTGTCAAAGGCCTTGCTGAAATCCAGGTAGACAACATCCACTGCTTTCCCTTCATCCACTTTCCTGGTAACCTCCTCGAAAAACTCTAATAGATTGGTCACACATGACCTACCATGCACAAAGCCATGTTGACTCTCCCTAATAATTCCCTGTCTATCCAAATATTTGTAGATCCTATCCCTTATCACACCTTCCAATAACTTGCCCATCACCGACGTCAAACTTACTGGCCTATAATTTCCCGGATTTCTTTTGGAACCTTTTTTAAACAACGGAACAACATGAGCCACCCTCCAATCATCCGGCACCTCCCCCGTGAATACTGACATTTTAAATATGTCTGCCAGGGCCCCTGCAAGTTCAACACTAGCTTCCCTCAAGGTCCGTGGGAATACCCTGTCCGGTCCTGGGGATTTATCCACTCTGATTTGCCTCAAGACAGCGAGCACCTCCTCCCCTTTAATCTGTAAAGGTTCCATGACCTCCCTACCAGTTTGCCCTATTTCTGTAGACTCCATGTCCGTTTCCTCAGTAAATACGGATGCAAAAAACCCATTTAGTATCTCCCCCATCTCTTTTGGTTCCATACACAGTCTACCACTCTGGTCGTCAAGAGGACCAATTTTATCCCTCACTATCCTTTTGCTCCTAACATACCTATAGAAGCTCTTTGGATTTTCCTTCACTCTGTCTGCCAAAGCATGTCTTCTTTTAGCCCTCCTGATTTCCCTCTTAAGTAGCTTCTTGCACTTTTTATACTCCTCGAGCATCTGATCTGTTCCTTGCTGCCTGTACATTTCATACAACTCTCTCTTCCTCTTAACCAGTGTTACAATCTCCCTCAAGAACCAAGGTTCCTTATTCCTATTTACTTTGCCTTTAATCCTGACAGGAACATACAAACTCTGCACTCTCAAAATTTCTCCTTTGAAGGCCTCCCACTTTCCATTTACATCCTTACCAGAGAACAGCCTGTGCCAATCCACACTTCCCAGATCCCTTCTCATTTCATCAAATTTGGCCTTTTTCCAGTTCAGAACTTCAACCCGAGGACCAGATCTATACTTATCCATGATCAGGTTGAAACTAATGGCATTATGATCACTGGATCCAAAGTGTTCCCTCACACTCACATCCATCACCTGCCCTAACTAATTTCCCAATAGGAGATCCAATATCGCATCCTCTCTAGTTGGCACCTCTATTTACTGATGTAGAAAATTCTCCTGAACACATTTTACAAACTCTACCCCATCTAAACCTTTAACAGTATGCGAGTCCCAATCTATATGTGGAAAACTAAAATCCCCTACTGTCACAACTTTGTGTTTCTTGCAGTTGTCAGCTCTCTCTCCGCTGATTTACTCCTCCAATTCTCGCTGACTATTGGGTGGTCTATAATACAACCCCATTAATGTGGTCATACCTTTCTTGTTTCTCAGCTCCACCCATAGGGCCTCTGTAGACCCTAATATCAAATCAAGCACAGCCTCTCCTCTTGTAGGCTTATCCAGATACTGTGTCAGGAAGCTCTCCTGAACACACCTAACAAACTCCTCTTCATCTAAACCCCTTACCCTAGGGATATTCCAATCGATATTTGGGAAATTAAAATCTCCCATCACGACCACTCTGTTATTATCACATCTCTCCAGAATCTTCTTCCCAATCTGCTCCTCCACATCTCTGCTACTATTGGGCGGCCTATAGAAAACACCCAATAAAGTTACCGACCCCTTCCTGTTCCTAACCTCCACCCACAGAGATTCCGTAGACAATCCTTCCGTGGCATCCATTTTTTCTACAGCTGTGACACTATCCCTGATCAACAATGCCACTCCCCCACCTCTTTGCCTCCTTCCCTGTCCCTCCTGAAACATCTGAAACCCGGTATTTGAACTATCCAGTCCTGACCCTGAGATAGCCAAGTCTCTGTAATGGCCACCACATCACACTTCCAAGCAGCGATCCACGCTCTAAGCTCATCCATTTTGTTCACTATACTCCTTGCGTTAAAATAAACATACCTCAACCCTTCGGTCTGAGAGCTCCCCTTCCCCTGCCTGTCCTCCCTCTCACACTGCCGACCAGCCCCTCTTATTTTTACTCTAACCTCCTCTCTCCCAGTCACCACATTTTGATTCCCACCCCCCAACCATTCTAGTTTAAACCGTCCCCAGTAACCTTAGCAAACCTTCCCACCAGAATATTGGTCCCCCTGGGATTTAAGTGAAACCCGTACAGGTCGCACCTGCCCCTAAACAGGTCCCAATGATCCAGGAACCTGAATCCCTTCCCCCTGCTCCAATCCCTCAGCCACTCATTCATCCTCCACCTTATTCCGTTCCTTCCCTCAATGTTTCGTGGCACAGGTAGCAATCCTGAGATTACTACCTTAGCGTTCCTTTTACTTAACTCCCTACCTAATTCCCTATGTTCTCTTTTCATAACCCCTTCCCCTTTCCTGCCTACGTCGGCAGTACCAGTATGCACCACGACCTCTGGCTCCTCTCCCTCCCACTTAAGGATTTCTTGGACCCTGGCGGAAACATCC
Organism: Mustelus asterias; assembly: GCF_964213995.1. Lineage (NCBI taxonomy): Eukaryota > Metazoa > Chordata > Chondrichthyes > Carcharhiniformes > Triakidae > Mustelus > Mustelus asterias. Next base: position 8,872,782 of record NC_135805.1, read on the forward strand.
CTGATCCCAGCTCCAGGGAGGCAAACCACCATCCGCGTTTCTCGACTTCTTCCACAGAAACGCCTGTCTGACCCCCTCACTGTGGAGTCCCCAATCACTCCTGCCTTCCTATTCCTTTCCTTACCTTTTTTTGCTACAGGGCTGGACTCCGCACAGGAGGCACGACCACTGCTGCTTCCCCCAAGTGGGCTGTCCCCCCAACAGTACTCAAACAAGAGTACTTATTCTTAAGGGGCACAACCACTGGGGTACTCTGAACCACCTGACTCTTCCCTTTCCTAACTGTGACCCACTCGCCTGATCCTTGTGGCCCCGGTGTTACCACCTCTTATCTATCACCTCCTCGTTTTCCCTGACCAGATGAATGTCATCGAGCTGCAGCTCCAGTTCCCTAACTCGGTCCCTTAGGAGCCACAGCTCAATACACCAAGCGCAGATATGCACCTCTGGGAGGTTAGGCGACTCCACGACCTCCCACATCCGGCACTGAGCACAGCAAGCTGGCTTCACATTCATATTTCCCTTTTTCCTCAGATTCTGCAGGGAAGAAATAAGAGTTAAACGTTGGCGGTGGGGACACACACACACACCTACCCTGCCTCTGCCTGTTTACGCTGAAGCCCGCTGAGCCAAAGTATTCTTTGCTATCGTCACTATCGAGATGAGGCTTTCTTTTATAAGCTGTGGCAGAGACAGTTTCTGGCTGTCTCTCTCACTCTCTCTAAAGCTGTGAGTTGTGGGCTGTGAGCTGTGGCAGAGATAGTTGCTGGCTGGGTCTCTGGATCTGGGAGCAGTCTGTTATACCCTGATGACATTGTAACATCCCTACAATAGGATTGGTTTACAGGTTACCAAAACATCAAATTCAAATCTGATAGGCTGCTGTTATTCATATCCCTAGTTTAAACTGAATGGGCAAACTTCAAGAACAGCCTGTTGTCTTGGCAACACTACTGCCTGGCTTCGCGATACAAAGTTTCACTCTGTGCTCTCTTTGTACGTGCATTTGCACCTGCATTTCTTTTAAAAACATTTTTTTAAACAGAACTATTAAATGCTTTCTCCTCTTAGCATTTTACAATTTTTTATAATTTTACAAACAGCAAATTCTAACATTCTACTCAACTTCGCAATACTAACCACAGAAATACAGTCAGATCAAGGGTCAAATTTTACATCAAAGTTATTCAAGGAGGTTCGGGATAGCTTGGGAGTAAAACAATTTAAATCACAGGGAGCATTAGAATGGTGGCATCATACATTAAAGAGAATGTTGAGGGTTTATTGTCAAGATTATCCAGAGGATTAGGATAAAGGAATTCCATTTGTACTCTTGGCAATTATGGATGCACCTAATAAGTCAATGAAATTCAGTCCATTTGAATTGATTTTTGGTCATGAGGTAAGGGGACGACTTGAATTGATCAAAGAAAAATTGGTGAGTCAGCATTCTGAGACTACATTATTGAACTCTGCGTCAAATTTTAGGGAAAGGTTGAATAGAGCAGGTGAATTGCCTAGACAACATTTAAAATTGGCACAACATGTGATGAAACAGGAAGTAGATAAGAAATCAAAAATTCATAGCTTTGCTAGTGGGGATAAGGTGTTAGTATTGCTATCAGTGGTAGCTGAGCCTTTAAAAGTAAGGTTTAGTGGGCCTTATCAAATTGAAAGAAAATTGAGTGAGGTGAATTATTCGATGCCAGATTGAAGGAAAACTCAGTGTGTATCATGTGAATATGCTTACCAGGCATTTTGATAAGGAAAGAAAGCAGAAGTAGGATGTTTTAGTAGTTATGATGAAAGTGAGGAGGTGTGGGATAGAGGGAAAGTTGGCCGATTGGATAGGTAACTGGCTGTCTGATCGAAGACAGAGGGTGGTGGTCGATGGAAAATTTTCGGATTGGAGGCAGGTTGCTAGCGGAGTGCCGCAGGGATCAGTGCTTGGTCCTCTGCTCTTTGTGATTTTTATTAATGACTTAGAGGAGGGGGCTGAAGGGTGGATCAGTAAATTTGCTGATGACAGCAAGATTGGTGGAGTAGTGGATGAGGTGGAGGGCTGTTGTAGGCTGCAAAGAGACATAGATAGGATGCAAAGCTGGGCTGAAAAATGGCAAATGGAGTTTAACCCTGATAAATGTGAGGTGATTCATTTTGGTAGGACTAATTTAAATGTGGATTACAGGGCCAAAGGTAGGGTTCTGAAGACTGTGGAGGAACAGAGAGATCTTGGGGTTCATATCCACAGATCTCTAAAGGTTGCCACTCAAGTGGATAGAGCTGTGAAGAAGGCCTATAGTGTGTTAGCTTTTATTAACAGGGGGTTGGAGTTTAAGAGCCGTGGGGTTATGCTGCAACTGTACAGGACCTTGGTGAGACCACATTTGGAGTATTGTGTGCAGTTCTGGTCACCTCACTATAAGAAGGATGTGGAAGCGCTGGAAAGAGTGCAGAGGAGATTTACCAGGATGCTGCCTGGTTTGGAGGGTAGGTCTTATGAGGAAAGGTTGCGGGAGCTAGGGCTGTTCTCTCTGGAGCGGTGGAGGCTGAGGGGAGACTTAATAGAGGTTTATAAAATGATGAAGGGGATAGATAGAGTGAACGTTCAAAGACTATTTCCTCGGGTGGATGGAGCTATTACAAGGGGGCATAACTATAGGGTTCGTGGTGGGAGATACAGGAAGGATATCAGAGGTAGGTTCTTTACGCAGAGAGTGGTTGGGGTGTGGAATGGACTGCCTGCAGTGATAGTGGAGTCAGACACTTTAGGAACATTTAAGCGGTTATTGGATAGGCACATGGAGCACACCAGGATGATAGGGAGTGGGATAGCTTGATCTTGGTTTCAGATAAAGCTCGGCACAACATCGTGGGCCGAAGGGCCTGTTCTGTGCTGTACTGTTCTATGTTCTATGTTCTATGTTATAACTCAGAGTGAAGAACCAAATCCAGTTGATTCTGAATTTGACATTCCTCACATTAAATTGGATAACTAGGAAGTTATTAGAAATTGGGATAAATTATTGAGTTAGCTTCCAGAGGAAAATCGAACTGACCTGAACAACTTATTAATTTCACATGAGCACTGTGAAGCACTAAGATAAGTGGGAGTGAGATAGTTGGAGAAAGTGATGTTCCAATTAAACAACATCTTGGCAAACATACTCTTTTCAAGTTGGCACAGGTTCAGGTGGAAAAGCTGATGCTTACCCAGTATGAGATTCAGCAACCAAAAGTCATCATGCAAAATTGGTGAAGTTGGAGGAGAACCAATTGCTGAAAACTAATGTGAACAAAGAAAGTGAGCAGGTGTAGAGAGAGATACAAGTCAAGTTGTCTGTTTTGGAACATGTTCCTGAGTTTTTCAAATTGCCTGAACATAAATTGTAGGACTGTCATAGACAACTCTTCATCAATGCAAAGGGAAGTGTGGATACATCAACAGTCATCTGTGATCTCAAAAAGGAGATCGAGGAGTGGAAGTATTGTACTGTGGATGAAAGGAAAGGACAACAATGAGAGATCAGACTGTTTACTAAAATTGTACCATCATCTAAAATGAACTGCTGGCATAATGATTGTGTACCGTGTGCAGAGATGTGGATGTGCAGTGAAACAGTACTGTACACTGCTAGTGTTCGATTAAAGTACAGTGGTTATTGCAGCAGTATAACTGCCACAGTAATCTGTGGAATCATGGTCAAAATGGGTTCCACCACCAAGAAAGACAATTTGCCGTGTGTCTTTGCCAAAGAGTGTGCAGAAAGTGGTGGTGCAGATCCAGAGCAAACAAAAGAGTCGAATAGCTTGACAGAGGAGGAGCTAAGGCAAATGAAAAAAAAAAGGGGACAGAGATAAAATGACCTTTAAAAATGATCCAGACGACACACATGTAATTTGTTACCCTGCTGATCCTGTCTAGCTCTGTGAGGAAATCGCCAGAGCTAAGTTATCATTGCAACAACAAACTGAGTTTGGATTTAGAATCAAAGCTGGGGTGGCATGGTGGCACAGTAGTTAACACTGCTGCCTCTCAGCACCAGGGATCGGGTTCAATCCTGACTTGGGTCACTGATTTTGTGGAGTTGCACATTCTCCCCATGTCTGTGTGGCTTTCCTCCGGGTGCTCTGGTTTCCTCCCACAGTCCAAAGATGTGCAGGTTAGGTGGATTGGCCATGTTAAATTGTTGCTTAGTGTCAGGGTGACTAGGTAGGGTAAATGCATGGGGATATGGGGATAGGGCCTGGGTGGGATTGTGGTTGGTGCAGACTTATAGAATCATAGAAACCCTAGAGTGCAGAAAGAGGCCATTTGGCCCATCGAGTCTGCACCGACCACAGTCCCACCCAGGCCCTACTCCCTTATCCCTACATATTTACCCACTAATCCCTCTAACCTACGCATCTTAGGACACTAAGGGGCAATTTTAGCATGGCCAATCAACCTAACCCGCACATCTTTGGACTGTGGGAGTAAACCGGAGCACCTGGAGGAAACCCACACAGACACGAGGAGAATGTGCAAACTCCACACAGACAGTGACCCAAGCCGGGAATTGAACCCACGTTGCTGGAGCTGTGAAGCAGCAATGCTAACCACTGTGCTACCGTGCCGTCAAATGGGCCGAATGGCCTCCTTCTGCACTGTAGGATTCTATGATTCTGAGGACTGAAGGAGAATTTTGGAGGTGAAGCAGCTTGTCACGAATGGGATAAGAAGTAGGAGTGTTCAATGGTGGAAGACAAGAACTAGAAAGGACTATATCATGATTATGTTTGCATGTTTTGATTTTGTAAAATGTATATTTATTGTAGAGTACTAGTAATGTGAAACTGAAAGGATTTGAAATAATGAAACCATCTTTGAACTTTGATAGTTCATTTTTTTGTTAAGGGAGAAGGTGTGATGTTAGTGTACCTTTAAGAGCTTTTTTTTATTCCTGCTCAGAGCCTTAGGTGATGTCATTGTTGGGAGGAGGAAAAACTGTGGGCAGGTCAGGTGACAGGAGTTCATTTTCAGTTTCTGTTTTCAAAGGGACAGCAAGCTGGATCGAAGTGTTTTCCCTCTCTCCCTGTTGTTTGGAAATTTCTATTGGTTAGTGGAAAACTTGATTTTGTTTTCCTGAAGGATGAAAATCTGCTGTTTTTGGGGGCTGGACAAGTACAGCTTGTGTTGGGAAGCTGTCTTGTCTTCAAAATGTTCAGCGTGAATCCAGAGAACTGCAGACTTCAACTAAAGGATTTAGCTTCCAGTTTCACGTGAGCATTTATCTGTGTTGTGTTAAACCTGCGAAAAGGGTCTTTTGTCTCTGGGATTGGTTTGAATAGAGCGTTGTAGATATCTTTAAGGGTTATACATTATCATGATTGTTTGTCTCTTGTTTGTAATTCATAAATGTTCTTGCTAATTTTCTTCCTACATATGTTAACTATATTCTTAAACGAACTTTGTTCGATAAAAGCTTCCTAGTGGGTCACTTGAATCATACCTGAAGTGAAACATCTCATGCTTATCCTAGCCAAATTCAAGATGCAAAACTTATGAACCAGGAGGGCTCCATTGAACACTTTGGTGTTTCTAACCTAAATCATAACAGTACCATCAAGAATCTCAGGAAGTGTTAGAGCGGTGGCATCAAACTTTAAAGAAATGCTGAGGGCTTATTGTCAAGATTGTCCAGAGGATTGGGATAAAGGAATTCCATTTGTAATTGTTGCAATTTGGGATGCACCTAATAAATCAATCAAATGGTTTGTACCAGTTCAAAGTTATGCCACTTGGAATGAAAAATACTCCAGACACGATTTCAAAGATGAATCAATAAGGTCATTTCATGATTGCCCAATTGTGTGGTGTACATAGACGACTGGTGATTTTGAGTCAGGCGTGGAAAGAATATTTGAAACACCTGGTGGAATTGTTCGGCCAATCAGGAGGGTGGCTCGGTGGTAAACCTGGCTATGAGTGTGTTTGGAAAAGCCCAAGTCACTTTCCTCGGCTATACAACAAAAGTTATTGGGGAGTTCCCAATACCATCAACAAGAAGGGAAATTATAAGATTTCTGGGTCTGAATGGTTTTTACAGGAAATTTGTGCCAAATTTTAGCAGTGTGGTTGCTCCACTGACTGACTTGCTGAAGAAATTTCAGTGGATGGCAGTTTCAACAGGCATTTGGCAGCCTGAAAGCTGTATTAACTTCCACCCCTGTGTTGGCCACACCAAATTACGCCAAACCATTCGAGGTGTCCATTGATGTGGGTGTCGGTGTCATGCTATTACAAGAAGACGATGAAAGAATAGAATGGCCCATTGGGTATTTTTCCAAAAAGCTGAATGATCATCAGAAGAAATATTCAACTATTGAGAAAGAGACCTTGCGTTTGGTGTTGGCATTGCAAAATTTTGCAGTAATTGACCGGAGAGGATTGTGTATACTGTCATAATTCATTGACATTTTTGGAGAAATGTAAGAATCAAAATGCCAGACTGTTTCGATGAGTTTATAATTGTAGGCATTTAATTTAAAAATTATGCATGTGGCAGGAAGAGAGAATGTGATTGCCGATGCTTTTTCACAAATGTGATAAAAGAAGGAGTGTTCGATGATGGAAGACAAGGACTGAAATGGACTATATTACTGTTATGTTTGCATGTTTTGATTTTGGGAAAATGTATGTATATGTTGTAGAGTCCTAGTAGTGTGAAACTAAAATGATTTGAAAAATGAAGTCATCTTTGAAAGTTGATAGGAACATAGGAATTAGGAGCGAGAGTAGGCAATTCAGCTCTTCAAGCCTGCTCCGCCATTCTATCTGATCATGGCTGATCTCCATCTCACCCTAACTCCACTTCCCTGCCTTTTCTCCATAGCCCTTTATCCTGCTTTTGATGAAATATTTATCTATCTATTTCTTGAATGCATTGATTGATTCTGCATCTGTTGTATTCTGGGCCAGTGAGTTCCATAGATTCACAATTCTATGTGAGAAGTAGCTTCTGCTTATCTGTCTTGAACCTCCTCGCTCTTACTCTACAACAATGACCTCTTGTCCTAGACTGTTCTAAAAGGGGGAACATTTGGTTAACATTTACTTTATCAATCTCGTTGAGTATTTTATATACCTCAATCAAATCCCCTCTCATTCTTCTGTACTCCAGCGAGTACAAGCCCAAGCTACTCAACTGCCCCTCATACGATAGCCCCTTCAAACCTGGAATCAATCTAATGAACCTTTTCTGAACCGCCTCCAGTGCCACCACATCCTTCTTCAAAGAAGGTGATCAAAAATGAACACAATACTACAAGTGTGGTCTCACCGATGCCTTATACAATTGTAACAACACTTCTCTACTTATACTCTGGACCCTTTACGATAAATACCAAGATTACATTTGGCTTCCTTATCATATTCTGCACCTGCATACCCACTTTCTGAGACTCATGCACAAGGACACCCAGATCTCTTTGGACAGATGCCTTTTGAATCTGTTTCCCATTTAAATAGTAATTTGCCCTTGTAGTTTTCCAGCCAAAATGGATAATCTCGCATTTACCCATATTAAACTCCATCTGCCAGATTCTGGCCCATTCCCCTAGCCTGTCAATATCCATTTGAAAACTTTTTATCTTCACATCACAGCCTGCTTTCCCATCTATTTTTGTGTCGTCAGCACATTTCGCTATGTTACACTCCGTCGCGGCTTGTATTTCATTGATATAGATTGTAAATAGTTGTGGTCCAAGAACTGAACCCTGTCGGACCCCACTAGATACAGATCGCCAACTTTGATTTGATTTGAATTATTACTGTCACATGTATTGTCACATGTATTAATGTACAGTGAAAAGTATTGTTTCTTGCGCGCTATACAGACAAAGCATAGCATTCATAGAGAAGGAAAGAAGAGAGTACAGAATGTAGTGTTACAGTCATAGCTAGGGTGTAGAGAAAGATCAACTTAATGCAAGGTAAGTCCATTCAAAAGTCTGATGGCAGCAGGGAAGAAGCTGTTCTTGAGTCGGTTGGGACGTGACCTCAGACTTTTGTATCTTTTTCCCGATGGAAGAAGGTGGAAGAGAGAATGTCCGGGGTGCATGGGGTCCTTAAATATGCTGGCTGCTTTGCAGAGGCAGCTGGAAATGTAGACAGAGTCAATGGATGGGAGGCTGGTTTGCATGATGGATCGGGCTACATTCACGACCTTTTGTAGTTCCTTGCTGTCTTGGGCAGAGCAGGAGCCATACCAAACTGTGATACAACCAGAAAGAATGCTTTCTATGGTGCTTCTGTAAAAGTTGATGAGAGTCGTAGCTGACATGCCAAATCTCCTTAGTCTTCTGAGAAAGTTAGAGGTGTTGGTGGGTTTTCTTAACTATAGTGTCGGCATGGGGGGACCAGGACAGGTTGTTGGTGATCTGGACACCTAAAAACTTGAAGCTCGCGATTCTTTCTACTTCATCCCCATTGATGTAGACAGGAGCATGTTCTCCTTTAAGCTTCCTGAAATCGATGACAATCGATTGGAGAAGGACCTATTGAAACTGCAGTTTAGAAAAGTGAGGGTGATCTCATGGAAGCTTATAAAATTCTAACAGGGTTAGACAGGGTAGATTCGGAAAGAATGATCCCAGTGGTGGGGGTCCAGAACTAGGGGCCATAGTTTGAGGATAAGGAGTAAACATTTTAGAACTGAGGTGAGGAGAAATTTCTTCACCCAGAGGTTGGTGAACGTGTGGAATTCACCACCACTGAATATAGTTGAGGCCAAAACGTTGGCTGATTTCAAGAAGAAATTACATATAGTTCTTGGGGCTAAAGGGATCAAGGGATATCGGAGAAAGGGGGCTTCAGGATATTGAATTCGATGATCAGCCATGATCAAGATGAATGGCGAGCAGGCCAAGTGCCGAATGGCCTACTCCTGCTTCTAGTTTCTATGACCCATTTATCTCAACCCTTTGCTTTCGATCAGTCAGCCAATCCTCAATCCAAGACATTATTCTACCTCCAACCCCTTGGGATCTAACCTTCTGGATCAGTCTCTTGTGTGGCACCTTATTAAATGCCTTCTGAATGTCCAGATAGATCACATCCACAGGATCCCTGTTTTCTACCCTGCTGGTTACATCCTCAAAAAACTCTAGCAAGTTTGTCAAACCAGACTTGCCCTTCACAAAACTGTGCTGACAATGGTGAATTGAGCTTTGCTTTTCCAGATGCTCAATCACCTCCACCTTCATGACTGATTCCAGCAACATTTCCACCACAGAGATCATGCTGACTGGTTTATAGTTTCCCATATTTTACCTCTTTCCTTTCTTGAATAAATTGTCACATTAGCATGTTTCCAGTCCACCGGTAACTTTCTGGAATCCAGGGAATTTTGGAATATAATAACTAATGCATCCACAGCTCTGCTGTCACCTCCTTTAATACTCCTTTAATAGGCCATCAGGTCACGGGGACTTATTTACTTTTATACCCTTCAGTTTACTGAGTACCTTCGCCCTGGTTATAGTAATTTCGATGTGGAGATGCCGGCGTTGGACTGGGGTAAACACAGTAAGAAGTCTCACAACACCAGGTTAAAGTCCAACAGGTTTATTTGGTAGCAAGCGCCACTAGCTTTCGGAGCGCTGCTCCTTTGTCAGGTGAGTGGGAGTTCTGTTCACAAACAGGGAATATAAAGACACAAACTCAATTTACAGAATAATGATTGAAATGTGGGTCTTTACAGCTAATCAAGTCTCAAAGGTACAGACAATGTGAGTGGAGAGAGCATTAGGCACAGGTTAAAGAGATGTGTATTGTCTCCAGACAGGACAGTTACTGAGAATTTGCAAGTCATGGGGGTTACAAGTAGTGTGACATGAACCCAAGATCCCGGTTGAGGCCGTCCTCATGTGTGTGGAACTTGGCTGTCAGTCTCTGCTCAGTCTCATTAGCTGTAAAGACTCGCATTTCAATCATTATTCTGTAAATTGAGTTTGTGTCTTTGTATGCCCTGTTTGTGAACAGATCTCCCACTCACCTGACGAAGGAGCAGCGCTCCGAAAGCTAGTGGCGTTTGCTACCAAATAAACCTGTTGGACTTTAACCTGGTGTTGTGAGACTTCTTGCTGTATAGTAATTTCACCAAGTTCCACATATTAATTACAGTCTTTGGGACAGAATTATTCTCTTCTCCTGTGAAGACAGAGACAAAGTATTGGTTTAGTGCCTCTGCCATCTCCGGGTTTCCCATTATTACCCGACTAGTTCCATCCTTTAAAGGGCCAATATCTACTTCCACTACTCTCTTCTATTTTATATACTTATAGAAACTTTGGTGTCAGTGTTTACGTTTTCAGCTAGCTTCCTTTTATAGTCCATTTTAGCATTTTTGATATTGTAGTTAGTCATCATTTGTTGGTGTTTGAAGTTCTCCTAATCCTCCATGCTGCCACTAACGTTTGAAGTATTGTATGCCCTTGGTTTGCCCTTATGTTATCCTTGATTTCCTTATTAAGCCATGGATGATATTTTACCGTTTTGCAATTCCTCTTCCTCTCAGGAATGTACCTTCGTTAAGATGTCTTTAATATCTCCCTAAACAACTGCCACTGTTCTTCTATCATCGCCCTTTTGAAATTGGTTAATTTTCTTAAAGGGGAGAGATGTGATGCTTCTGTGCCTTTATGAAATGTATTTTAATCATGTTTCTCTGCATATTCTTTTAAGAGGGCCTGGCCTTTTGTGTTGGTTGCCGAACTGTCTGAGCCTATGTTCTTATTATTGTTAGAGTCTTATGATAGGCTTTTTATTTTTAATTTGGGCCTAATGCTGTAGTTTTACAATCTTCTTGAATTGTTGATTTATGGCTGTTTGGCAGGTCAGGTGCTTTGGACAGATTTTTTTTCATCATAGGGAAATCCAGAGTTACTTTCAATTTTAGTTAGAAGTTTTGGACCCCGGCCTGAAGGGGCATTTTTATCTTTCTCCCTAGTATTAGAAACACTGCTGGCAAGTTGTAAGCAATCTTTATTTCCTCTCTGGAGTGAAAATTTTGCTGTCAGTGATTTGCTGGCTAAAAGCTAGGGTCCAGCGGTGGCTCCATCTCTACCTCGAGATGTGTTGGGAGCTTGAGGACAGGGAAGACATTAGTAAGGCTACACTTGGAATACTGTGTACAGTTCTGGTCACCCTATTATAGAAAGGATATTATTAAACTGGAAAGATTGCAGAAAAGATTTACTAGGATGGTACCGGGACTTGATGGTTTGACTTATAAGGAGAGGCTGGATAGACTGGGGTTTTTTGCCCTGATTTTAATTTGATTTCAGATCAATAGGGATCAATAATCAGTTTTTAAAAATTTAAATTATTTAAATAGTATAGGAGACTAATGTATTTGGCTATTAATATTTATAGTGAAATTTAGCACCATGGACTGTATAGCTAATGAAACATAAGTTTTTAAGTGTTCTATTTGTAAATAAATTCATTAGTGGTATAAATGACAGTCAGCAGAGTAAAGTGCTACATCTGTGAGATGTGGGAAATCCGTGAGGCTTCAAGCATTCCGGACAACTACAGACCGCATGGATAGGTTGGAGCAGCAGTTGAATGCACTTAGGAGCATGAAAGTGGCAGAAAGCACCATAGACAGGAGCTTTAGAGACGTGGTCACACCTAAGGTGCAGGCAGATAGATGGGTGACCGTTACAAAGGGCAGGCAGTTAATACAGGAATCCCCTGTGGCTATCCCTCTTTCTAACAGGTATACCGTTTTGGATACTGTTGGGGGGCTGGCCTATCAGGGGAAAACAGCAGCAGCCAGGGCAATGGCACCTCGACTGGCTCTGTTGTTCAGCAGGGAGGGTCAAGGCGCAGAAGAGCGATAGTCATAGCGGACTCTATAGTCAGGGGCGCAGACAGGCGTTTCTGTGGCCAGGAAAGAGACTCCAGGATGGTATGCTGCCTCCCAGGGCCAAGGATGTCTCTGAATGGGCATGGGACATTCTGAAAGGGGAGGGCGAACAGCCAGAGGTCGTGGTACACATTGGTACTAACAACATAGACAGGAAGAGTGAGAAGGTCCTGCAAGGGGAGTTCAGGGAGTTAAAAAAGAGGACCTCAAGGGTTGTAATCTCAGGGTTACTTCCTGTGCCATGTGCCAGTGAGGCTAGGAACAGGAAGATAGTGCAACTAAACACTTGGCTAAAGAGCGGGTGTAGGAGGGAAGGGTTCAGTTATCTTGATCATTGGGATCTCTTCCGGGACAGGTGGGACCTGTACAAGAAGGATGGGTTACACCTAAACTGGAGAGGCACCAATATCCTGGCAGGTAGATTTGTTAGAGCCACTCAGGAGGGTTTAAACTGGTATGGCAGATGGGTGAGAACCAGAGCAGTAGGTCAGCAGGACAAATAATTGAAGGAGAGCTACAGACTAAGGCCAATAAGATGAAGAGGAAGAGCAGGTTGTTGAACACAGCAGGACTGGTGGTCTGAAGGGCAGAATTTGTAAGGAGCATCCAGGAGGGTTTCTTAAAAGAGTATGTAAATAGCCCAACTCGGGAAGGAGCTATATTGGACCCTGGTATTGGGGATTGAGCCCGGCCAGGTGATTGAAGTTTCAGTAGGAGAGAATTTCGGGTACAGTGATCATAATTCCATAAGTTTTAAGGTGCTTGTGGATAAGGACAAGAGTGATCATTGGGCAAAGATGTGAAATTGGGGGAAGACTAACCACAACAACATTAGAACATAGAACATAGAACATTACAGCGCAGAACAGGCCCTTCGGCCCACGATGTTGCACCGACCAGTTAAAAAAAAAACTGTGACCCTCCAACCTAAACCAATTTCTTTTCGTCCATGAACCTATCTACGGATCTCTTAAACGCCCCCAAACTAGGCGCATTTACTACTGATGCTGGCAGGGCATTCCAATCCCTCACCACCCTCTGGGTAAAGAACCTACCCCTGACATCGGTTCTATAACTACCCCCCCTCAATTTAAAGCCATGCCCCCTCGTGCTGGATTTCTCCATCAGAGGAAAAAGGCTATCACTATCCACCATATCTAAACCTCTAATCATCTTATATGTTTCAATAAGATCCCCTCTTAGCCGCCGCCTTTCCAGCGAAAACAATCCCAAATCCCTCAGCCTCTCCTCATAGGATCTCCCCTCCATACCAGGCAACATCCTGGTAAACCTCCTCTGCACCCTCTCCAAAGCCTCCACATCCTTCCTGTAATGTGGGGACCAGAACTGCACACAGTACTCCAAGTGCGGCCGCACCAGAGTTGTGTACAGTTGCAACATAACGCTACGACTCCTAAATTCAATCCCCCTACCAATAAACGCCAAGACACCATATGCCTTCTTAACAACCTTATCTACTTGATTCCCAACTTTCAGGGATCTATGCACACATACACCTAGATCCCTCTGCTCCTCCACACTATTCAAAGTCCTCCCGTTAGCCCTATACTCAACACATCTGTTATTCCTACCAAAGTGAATTACCTCACACTTCTCCGCATTAAACTCCATCCGCCACCTCTCGGCCCAACTTTGCAACCTGTCTAAGTCTTCCTGCAAACTACGACACCCTTCCTCACTGTCTACCACACCACCGACTTTGGTGTCATCAGCAAATTTGCTAATCCACCCAACTATACCCTCATCCAGATCATTAATAAATATTACAAACAGCAGTGGCCCCAAAACAGATCCCTGAGGTACACCACTTGTAACCGCACTCCATGATGAATATTTACTATCAACCACCACCCTCTGTTTCCTATCCGCTAGCCAATTCCTGATCCAATTTCCTAGATCACCCCCAATCCCATACATCTGCATTTTCTGCAGAAGCCTACCATGGTGAACCTTATCAAACGCCTTACTAAAATCCATATATACCACGTCCACTGCCTTGCCCCCATCCACCTCCTTGGTCACTTTCTCAAAAAACTCAATAAGGTTAGTAAGGCACGACCTACCTGCCACAAAACCATGCTGACTATCACCTATCAATTCATTACTCTCCAAATAACTATAAATCCTATCCCTTATAATTTTTTCCAACATCTTGCCGACAACAGAAGTGAGACTCACCGGTCTATAATTCCCGGGGAAGTCTCTGTTCCCCTTCTTAAACAATGGGACCACATTCGCTAACCTCCAATCTTCTGGTACTATACCAGAGGCCAACGACGACCTGAAGATCAGAGCCAGAGGCTCTGCAATCACTTCTCTTGCCTCCCAGAGAATCCTTGGATAAATCCCATCCGGACCAGGGGATTTATCTATTTTCAGACCCTCCAGAATATCCTGCACATCCTCCTTATCAACTGTAATACTGTCTATTCTACTCCCCTGCAACCCAGTGTCCTCCTCAGCTATATTCATGTCCCCTTGCGTGAACACCGAAGAGAAATATTGGTTCAATGCTTCACCAATCTCCTCCGGTTCCACACATAACTTCCCTCTGCCATCTATAACTGGCCCTAAACTTGCCCTAACCAACCTTCTGTTCTTGACATACCTATAGAACGCCTTAGGATTCTCTTTAACCCTATCCGCCAAAGTCTTCTCATGTCCCCTTTTAGCCCTTCTAAGCTCGCTCTTCAACTCCCTCTTAGCCAATCTAAAGCTTTCTAGTGCACTACCCGAGTGTAGGCAGAATCTGGAGAGCGTAGATTGGGGGAGGCTGTTTGAGGGTAAATCAACATCCGAAATGTGGGAGTCTTTCAAATGTCAGTTGATTGGAATTCAGGACTGGCATGTACCTGTGAGGATGAAGAATAAATGTGGCAGGTATCGGATAACCCTGGATATTATGAGCCTTGTCAAGCAGGAAAAGGAAGCATTCGTAAAGTCTAAAAGGCTGTGGACAGATGAAGCCTTTGAAGAATATAAAGAACGTAGTAAGGAACTTAAGGAAGGAGTTAGGAAGGCTAAAAGAGGTCATGAAAAGTCCTTGGCAAACAGGATTAAGGAAAATCCGAAGGCATTTTTATATGCATGTAAAGAGCAAGAGGGTAGCCAGGGAAAGGGTTGATCCACTTAAGGATAGTGGAGGGAATCAATGCATGGAACCAGAGGAAATGGGTGAGATTCTAAATGAATACGTTACTTCAGCATTCACCAAAGAGAGGGATTTGATGGATGAGGAGCCTAGGGTAGGGTGTGTAGATATTCTGGGTCATGTCGATATCAAAAAGGAGGAGGTATTGGGCGTCTTAAAAAGCATTAAAGTAGGTATGTCCCAGGGGGAATACTGAGGGAGGTAAGGGCAGAAATTGCTGGGGCTTCAACAGAAATCTTTGTATCCTTACTGGTTACAGGTGGAGTTCCAGAGGACTGGAGGATAGCCAATGTTGTTCCATTGTTTAAGAAGGGCAGCAGGGAAAATCCAGGAAATTATAGGCCGGTGAGTCTTACGTCAGTGATAGGGAAATTATTGGAAAAAATTCTTAGGGACAGGATTTACTCACATTTGGAAACAAATGGATTTATTAGTGATAGATAGCATGGTTTTGAGAAGGAGAGGCCATGCCTTACTAACTTGACCGAGTTTTTCAAGGAAGTGGCGAAGATGGATAGATGAGGGAAAGGCAGTGGATGTTGTCTCCATGGACTTCAGTAAAGCCTTTGACAGGATACCTCATGGTTCGAAAGGTAAAGTCATACGGGATCAGAGGAGAGCTGGCAAGATGGACACAGAACTGGCTTGGTCATAGAAAGAAGTTTAACAACACCAGGTTAAAGTCCAATAGGTTTATTTGGTAGCAAAAGCCACACAGGCTTTCGGAGCTCCAAGCCCCTTCTTCAGGTGAAGGGGCTTGGAGCTCCGAAAGCTTGTGTGGCTTTTGCTACCAAATAAACCTGTTGGACTTTAACCTGGTGTTATTAAACTTCTTACTGTGTTTACCCCAGTCCAACGCCGGCATCTCCACATCTTGGTCACAGAAGACAGAAAGTAGCAGTAGAGGGGTGTTATTCTGAATGGAAGGCTACAACTAGTGGTGTTCCACAGAGATCAGTTCTGGGGCTTTTGTTGTTCGCAGTATATATAAATGATTTGGAGGAAAATGTAGCTGGTCTGACTAGTAAGTTCGCAGTCGACACAAAAATCGGTGGAGTTGCAGAAAGTGAAGAGGATTGTCAGAGGATACAGCAAGATATAGACCGGTTGGAGACTTGGGTGGAGAAATGGCAGATGGAGTTTAATCTGGACAAGTGTGAGATAATGCATTTTGGAAAGTCCAATGCATGTAGGATATATACACTAAATGGTAGAACCCTTAGGAGCATTGACAGGCAGAGAGATCTGGGCGTACATGTCCACTAACCACTGAAAGTGGCAATGCAGGTGGATAAGGTAGTCAAGAAAGCATACGGCATGCTTGCCTTCATCGGTTGGGGCATTAAGTATAAAAATTGGCAGGTCATGCTGCAGCTGCACAGAACCTTAGTTAGGCCTCATTGAGGATATTGTATACAATTCTGGTCGCCACACTACCAGAAGGATGTGGATGCTTTGGAGAGGGTACAGAAGAGATTTACAGGATGTTGCCTGGTCTGGAGGGTATTAGCTATGAAGAAAAGCTGAATAAAAGTGATTTGTTCTCACTGGAACGACCGAGGTTGAGGGGTGACATGATAGAGGTTTACAACATTCTGAGTGGCATTCTCAGACTGGATAGTCAGATACTCTTTCCTCGGGTAGAAAAGTCAAGTCATAGAGTCATAGAGGTTTACAGCATGGAAACAGGCCCTTCGGCCCAACTTGTCCATGCCACCCTTTTTTTTCTAAAAGCCCGAAGCTAGTCCCAATTGCCTGCATTTGTCCCATATCCCTCGATACCCATCTTACCCATGTCTAAACACTTTTTAAAAGACAGAATTGTACCCGCCTCCACTACTACCTTTGGCAGCTTGTTCCAGACACTCCCCACCCTCTGTGTGAAAAGAATTGCCCCTCTGGACACTTTTGTATCTCTCCCCTCTCACCTTAAACCTATGCCCTCTAGTTTTAGACTTCCCTACCTTTGGGAGAAGATATTGACTTTCCAGCTGATCTATGCCCCTCATTATTTAATAACCTCTATAAGATCACCCCTCAGCCTTCTACGCTCCAGAGAAAAAAGTCCCAGTCTATCAAGCCTCTCCTTATAACTCAAACCATCAAGTCCCGGTAACATCCTAGTAAATCTCTTCTGCACTCTTTCGAGTTTAATAGTATCCTTGCTATAATAGGGTGACCAGAACAGTACATAGTATTCCAAGTGTGGCCTTTCCAATGTCTTATACAACTTCAACAAGATATCCCAACCCCTGTATTCGATGTTCTGACCAATGAAACCAAGCATGCCGAATGTCTTCTTTACCACTCTGTCCACCTGTAACTCCACTTTCAAGGAGCTATGAATCTATACCCCTAGATCTCTTTGTTCTGTAACTCTCCCCAATGCCCTACCATTAACTGAACAAGTCCTGCCCTGGTTCAATCTACCAAAATGCATCACCTCGCATTTATCTAAATTAAACTCCATCTGCCATCTGTCAGCCCACTGGCCCAGTTGATCAAGATCCCGTTGCAATCGAGATAACCTTCTTCACTGTCCACTATGTCACAAATCTTGGTGTCATCTGCAAACTTACTAGCCATGCCTCCTATAAAGAACAAAGAACAAAGAAAATTACAGCACAGGAAGAGGCCCTTCGGCCCTCCAAGCCTGCACCAACCATGCTGCCCGACTTAACTAAAACCCCCTACCCTTCCGGGGACCATATCCCTCTATTCCCATCCTGTTCATGGATTTGTCAAGACTCCCCTTAAAAGTCACGACCATATCCGCTTCCACTACCTCCCCCGGCAACTAGTTCCAGTCCCCCACTACTCTCTGTGTAAAAAATCTGCCTTGTACATCTCCTTGCCCCTCGCACCTTAAATCTATGCCCCCTAGTAATTGACTCTTCCACCCTGGGAAAAAGCTTCTCTATCCACTCTGTCCATGCCGCTCATAATCTTGTAGACTTCTATCAGGTCACCCCTCAACCTTCGTCGCTCCAGTGAGAACAAACCAAGTTTCTCCAACCTCTCCTCATAGCTAATGCCCTCCATACCAGGCAACATCCTGGTAAATCTTTTCTGTACCCTCTCCAAAGCCTCCACATCCTTCTGGTAGTGTGGCGACCAGAATTCAACACTATATTCCAAGTGCGGCCTCACTAAGGTTCTATAAAGCTGCAACATGACTTGCCAATTTTTAAACTCAATGCCCCGGCTGATGAAGGCAAGCATGCCGTATGCTTTCTTGACGACCTTCTCCACCTGCATTGCCACTGTCAGTGACCTTTGTACCTGTACACCCAGATCCCTTTGCCTTTGGGTTCTGCCATTTGTTGTATATTTCCTATCTGTATTAGACCTTCCAAAATGCATTACCTCACATTTGTCCGGATTAAACTCCATCTGATATCTCTCCGCCCAAGTCTCCAACTGGTCTATATCCTGCTGTATCCTCTGATGGTCCTCAACGCTATCCGCAAATCCACCAACCTTTGTGTCGTCCGCAAACTTACTAATCAATCCAGTTACATTTTCCTCCAAATCATTTATATATATTACAAACAGCAAAGGTCCCAGCACTGATCCCTGAGGAACACCACTAGTCACAGCCCTCAATTCAGAAACACACCCTTCCACTGCTACCCTCTGTCTTCTTTGACCGAGCCAGTTTTGTATCCACCTTGCCAGCTCACCTCTGATCCTATGTGACTTCACCTTCTGCACCAGTCTGCCATGAGGGACCTTGTCAAAGGCCTTACTGAAGTCCATATAGACAACATCCACTGCCCTACCCTCATCAATCAGGGTGACCTGACAAGATGCATTCATAATTGGCTTAGCGGTAGGAGACAGAGGTTGGTGACAGTCGGCCACTTTAGTGACTGGAGGCCAGTGACCAGTGGCATATCACAGGGATTCACGCTGGGCCCCCTATTATTCGTCATTTATATAAATGACATAGATGACTACGCGGGGGGTAGGACCAGTAAGTTTGCCGATGACACAAAGATTGGCTGGGTGGTTAAAAGTGAAGTTGAGTATCTTGATTTACAGAAGGATATAGACAAGACCATTAAATGGGCAGACAAGTGGCAGATTGAATTTAACCCTGAAAAGTGTGAGGTGATGCACTTTAGAAGGAGTAATTTGACAAGGAATTATCCTATGAAAGGTCTGACACTGGGAAATTCCAAAGAACAAAGAGACCTTGGCGTATTTGTCCATAGATCTCTGAAGGCAGAAAGGCAGGTTAATTGGGTGGTGAAAAAGGCATATGGCACACTTGCCTTTATCAATCGGGGTACAGATTACAAATGCAGAAAAAGTCATGATGGAGTTGTATAGAACTTTAGTGAGGCCACAGCTGGAGCACTGTGTGCAGTTCTGGTCACCACATTATAGGAAGGACGTGAACGCATTGGAGGGGGTGCAGAGGAAATTTATCAGGATGCTTTCTGGGATGGAACATTTAAGTTATGATAAAAGGTTGGATAGGCTTGGGTTGTTTTCATTGGAGCAGGGAAGACAGAGGGGTGACCTGATTGAGGTGTTCAAGATTATGAGGGGCATGGACAGGGAGGATAGGGAGCATCTGTTCCCCTTAGTTGAGGGGCCAGTTATGAGGGGACACATTTTAAAAGTGAGAGGTGGGAGGTTTAGGGGGGATTTGAGGAAAAATGCTTTTACTCAGAGGGTGGTGACAGTCTGGAATGCACTGCCTGGGAGGGTGGTGGGGGCGGGATGCCTCACATCCTTTAAAAAGTATCTGGATGAGTACTTGGCACACCATAAAATTCAAGGCTATGGGCCAAGTGCTAGCAAGTGGGATTAGGTGGGCAGGTCAGAGCATTACATGCATTGGTGCAGACTCGATGGGCCAAAGGGCCTCTTCTGCACTGTAGTATTCTTTGATTCTGTGGCAGCGAGAAGTGCAGTCAGAGTCAATGGATGTAAGGCTGGTTTGCATGATGAACTAGACTTTGTTCACGACCCTTTGTAGTTTCTTGCAGTCTTGGACAGAGCAGGAGCCATACAATCAGAAAGAATGCTTTCTATGGTGCATGTGTAAAAGTTCATGAGTTTTAGAGGGCATGCCAAATTTCCTTAGTCTCCTGAGAAAGTAGAGGGATTGGTGGACTTTCCTAACTATCGTGTCAGCATGGAGGGAACCAGGGCAGGTTGTTGGTGATCTAGACACCTAGAAACCTGAAGCTCTAGACCATTTCCACTTCATCTCCATTGATATCGACAGGGACATTTCCTCTACTACTTCATTTCCTGAAGTCAATGACTATCTCCTTTGTTTTGCTGAATTTGAGGGAGGGATTATTGTCGTCGCACCTGTTCGCCAGTTTCTCTCTCACTTTCCTGAACTTTGTCTCATCATTGTTTGAGATCCGACTCACTATGGTGGTGTCATCAGCAAACTTGCAAATTGAGTTGGAGTGATTTGGCCACATCGTCATAGGTGTATAAGGAGTATAGTAAATGGCTGAGGACACAGCCTTGTGGGGCACCGGTTTTGAGGATGATCGTTGAGGTTGTCTATCCTTACTAATTGCGGTCTGTGGGTTAGGCAGTCTAGATCCAATCACAGAAGGAGGATCCAAGCTCTAGTCCACAGAGCTTGGAGATGAGTTTTGCAGGAATAATGGTGTTGAAGGCTGAACTGTAGTCATTAAATTGGAGTCTGACATAGGGGTCTTTGTTACCCAGGTGTTCCAGGGTTGCGTGTAGGGCTAGGGAGATAGTGTCTGCTGAGGCCCGTTGCAGCAGTATGTGAATTGCAGGGGATCCAGACAATCTGGGAGACTGAAGTTGATGTGTGCCATGACTAACCTCTTGAAGCACTTCATAATGATGGCTGTCAGAGCACTGGGTGATAGTTATTAAGGCACGCTGTCTGGCTTTTCTTTGATGCAGGGATGATGGTCATCTTTTTGAAGCAGGTAGGGACCTCAGATCAGAGTAAGGAGCAGTTAAAGATATCTCTGAATACCCCTGCCAGTTGCTCCACACAGGATCTGAGTGCTTGCCCGGGTACCCTATCTGGGCCAATCGCTTTCCATGGGTTTACTTTCAAGAAGGCCGATCTGATGCGTGCAATGTTGACCTTGGATACAGGTTCGTCCGAGGCTTCCAGTGCGGATGACAGCCCCTCGCCGACCTCTTGCTCAAAATAGGCCTAGAATGCGTTGAGGTCATCGGGGAGGGGAGCATTATTGCTGACGAATCTACATGCCTTCATGTTGTAGCCTGTTACATCATGTAGACCGTGCCATAATTGGTGGGTGTTCATGTGGCTAGCCTGGGGCTCTAGCTTGGTCCAGTACTGTCTCTTGGCATATATGATGTGGAGATGCCGACGTTGGACTGGGGTAAACACAGTAAGAAGTCTCACAACACCAGGTTAAAGTCCACCATTACCTGTAAAGACTTGCATTCCAACTATTATTTTGTAAATTGAGTTTGTGTCTTTATATGCCCTGTTTGTGAACAGAACTCCCACTCACCTGATGAAGGAGCAGCGCTCCGAAAGCTAGTGGCTTTTGCTACCAAATAAACCTGTTGGACTTTAACCTGGTGTTGTGAGACTTCTTACTGTCTTGGCATATAGTCATAGAGATATACAACAGGGAAACAGGCCCTTCATCCCAACTCGCACATGCCGACCAGGTTTCCTAAACTGAACTTGTCCCATTTAATAGTTCTCCACAGATCATACCTGGATTTCTTGTATAGGTCAGGGTCACCCAACTTGAACATCCCAGACCTGGACTTGAGTAAGCAGTGGATGTCCCTGTTCATTCATGGTTTCTGGTTGGGAAACACACGGATTTGCTTCTTTGGCACACAGCCTTCTACACACTTACTAATAAATATATATGATAAGGAATATATAGGATCTGTCCTCAAACACAGGAACTTCAGAGAAATAAACCTACTCTCTGGCAGATCTCAGTCTCCAGACTTCAGAGTCTCAGAGCTACTTTGTCTCTCCACAGCTCCCAAAAAACAACTTAGCTTGGATACTCTGTATAAGCCTAGCTCCACCCAGCCAATCAATCCAACCAAGTCCTACTCTACAAAATCCCAGGTTAATCATTAAAACCAACAGAACAACATTAGTTCAGATTAAAACCGACATTCTCGCAATTTGGAACAATTATGCTGCAGCAGTAACAACACATGCTGCCGGTTACAGTCTAAGCGGCACTGTTCAGAAAAGACTATTAAAACAGATCCTGCACAAGAAACATGACAAATACATTACCTAAAGGTACAGTATCATCACAATATACTGACTTCAAGGAGGGATTGTTGCAGGCTGTTTGGTCAACCTGGAATCCTGTTGTTGGATATTGGCAGGTTGGAGATAAAGTAGCAGAATGTCCTGCTTCTGAGTTCACACCTGTATAAAGATTTCAAGATGTCACTTGAGGCATAGTTTTTATTATTCACTTAAGGGATGTGCACTTCACTGGCTAGGGCAGCATTCATTGCCCATCCCTAATTGCCCTTGAGAAGGTGGTGGTGAGTAGCGTTATTGAACCACTGCAGTCCATACACTGTCAGGGGCGGCGGGAGGGGGGGGGGGGGAGTTCCGGGATTTTGAGCCAGTGATAACAAAACACTGGCAACATATATCAGTATAATAAGTCAGGCAATATAAGTCAGGATCACAAGTGGTTTGGAGGGATCTCCTTCCTCCACATTGATTTCACAAAAGGGACATTTATCTGGTGTCTGGACCTGGTTTTTGTTTTATGACTTGTTATGTCACAATCATTAGCCTGAAAGAATTATTATCTATATTACTGACCCTGTTGTGGGTCTTGGAAGACCCTCAGACTCCATTAGTGACATGAGCTTCTAAGGATCCTGCAAATGATGTCCTTTCCTTTCAATAATTCCTCTTTGAAATTGATTTTAACAATGAAGTGTGAAATTTCATGAATAACATGTCAGGATATGTCTCCAGTGCAATCCATATAATGCCTCAGTGGTCACCTTTTTTCCATCATCTTTTGGTTCAACAAAGTTCATTTTCTAAATGTTTGTAACATTTATTCATGTTGTTTATTATTTCTTTCATGTCTTACTACATGTCAGTCCTTACACGCACTGGGAAAAAATAATTTTATTTCATTTGTGTCATATGTTCTTGCAAAAGGAAAAGAAGTAAGGAGATGTACAGTTATTCTCTCATTCACACTTAAAGTGAAACACACAGCTAACAGGTTCAATGTTAGTTCCCAGCTGCGCTTTTTTAGGTTTTCTTTAGGCTCAAGGTTTTCATTCTAGTTATGGTCATAAGACAGAGTGGGAGTTCCACCAATAGTTGGGGCTTCAATGGACCTTTTCATCGCCCGTGTCCCACGCGCTATGGTTCCCATGGCAGGCAGGATGGGAAAATTCCACTCCTGGTGTCAATCAGGTGTGAGGATAAGAGTTACGTGGATAGCATGTTTCAGGAGATGGTCACCCTGCATCTTTATAAAGTACAGGCAGAGAGGGCTATCAGACAGGCAAGAAAGACAAAGGTAGGTAGTGCATCAGACCCCTGAGGCCATCCCACTTTCTAAGTTTGAAAGACCTTCTGAACAGAAAAATAAATTCTCTTCATCGCTGTCTTAAATGGGTAATCCCTTATTATTATTAAACAGTGAATTCTAGATTCTCCCACAAAAGGAAATATCCTTTCCAGATATGCCCCTAAGGATCTTACGTGTTTCAATCAAGTCACCTCTTGCTCTTCTCTCAAAGGGTTGTGAGTCTTTCAAATTCTCTTCCTCAAAAGACTATGGATGCAAAATCAAAGAACAAAGATAAGAACAAATAACAATATAGCATAGGAACAGGCCCCTTCAGTGCACCAAACCTGCACCAATTCCTAATCCTTATTTAGACCCACTAATTATGTCCCATGCACAGTTTCTATCCCTCTGTTTGCCTCCCATTCTTCTGTCTATCAAGATATGCCTTGAACATTGCTAACATGCCTACTTCCACCACCTCCACTGGCAGTTCATTCCAGGCACCCACCATCCTGTGTGTGGAAAACTTTCTCCGCACATCTCCCTTAAACTTTCCCCTCCTCACCTTGAACATGTGCCTTAGATAATTGACCTTTCCACCCTGGGAAAAAGCATCTGACTATCCACCCAATCTTGCCTTTCATAATTTTGTAGACCTCTATCTGGTCGCCCCTCAGCCTCTGTCTTTCCAGTGAAAACAATCCGAGTTTATCCAACCTCTCCTCATACCTAAAACCCTCCGGACCAAACAACATCATGGTGAACCTTCTCTGCAACTCTCCAAAGCCTCCACATCCTTCTGGTAGTGTGGCAAACTAGAACTACACGCAATATTCCAAATGTGGCCTAACTAAAATTTTATATAGCTGTACCATAACTTAGCAACTTTTATATTCGATGCCCCAGCCAATGAAGGCAAGTATGCTGTATGCCTTCTTGACCACAACATCCACCTGTGTTGCCACTTTCAGGGATCTGTGGAACTGTACTTCCAGATCCCTTTGTATGACATTGGTCCTGAGGGCTTTTCTATTTACTGTATAATTCACACCTGAATTCGATCTTCCAAAATGCATCACCACATTTGTCTGGATTAAACTTCATCTACCATTTCTCTGCCCAAGTCTGCAATCTATCTATATCCTGTTGTATCCTTTGGCAATCCTTATCACCATCTGCAACTCCACCAATTTTTATGTCATCTGCAAACTTACTAATCAGACCACTTACATTTTCCTCCAGATCATTTATATATATTACAAATAACAGAGGTCCTTGCACTGATCCTTGTGGAACACCACTAGTTACTGATCTCCATTTGGAAAAACACTCTCCCATCGCTACTCTCTAGGCAGGATTTTATGGCCTCGCTCGGGCAAGGTCATAAAATCCTGCCCAAGGCCAACGGAGATTTCCGTTCTGGGAACCTTGCCCGCCTTGAGGTGGTTGAGTTTTGGCCTCTGTCTTTCATGATCAAGCCAGTTCTGTATCCTTCTAGCCAGCACACTCTGGACTTCATGAGACTTTACCTTTTGTAGCAGCCTGCCATGAGGGACCTTGTCAAATACCTTACTAAAGCCCATGTAGACAACATCCAGTGCCTTTCCCTCATCAATCATTCTTGTCACGTCCTCAAAAAACTCAGTCAAGTTGGTGAGACATGACCTTCTCCATACAAAACCGTGCTGGCAATCAACAACAAGTCCATTCACTCCCAAGTGTGAATAAATTCTGTCTCAGCATCTTCTCCAACAGCTTCTCCACCATTAATGTCAAGCTCACCAGCCTGTAATTACCTTAATTATCTCTGTTTCTCTTCTTAAACAAAGGAACAACATTGGCCATTCACCAGTCCTTTGGAACCTCACCATGAAGATGCAAAGATATCTGTTAAGGCCTTAACTATTGTCTCCCACAGTATCTTGGGATGGATCCTATCCAGCCCTGGTGACTTATCCTTCTTAATGCATTTTAAGACACCCAACACTTCCTCCTTCATTATATTGACTTACCCAAGAGTATTCTCACACCCTTCCCTAACCTCAATACCAATGCAAAGTACTCATTAAGGATTTCACACACTTTCTCTGGCTCCATGCAAAACCTCCCTCCTTTATCCTTGAGTGGACCTACTCTTTCCCGAGCTACCCTCTTGCTCCTAAAATATGTATAAAATGCTTTGGGATTCTCCTTAATTCTACTGGTCAAGGACATTACATGACCCCTTTAAGCCCTCCTAACTCCCCGTTTAAGCTCCTTCATACTTTCTCCATATTCTTCAAGGGCTACTTCTATTTTTAGTTGCCTAGTCCTCATGTAAGCTTCCTTTTTTTTGACGAAGCTGACAATTTCCCTTGTCATCCAAGGCTCCTGAATCTTGCCATTCCTGTCCTTCATGTTTGCAGGAACATGCCTGTCCTGCACTCTAATCAACTGGTCTTTCAAAGAATCACACATGTCAGATGTGGATTTACTCTCACACATTGCTCCCAGACAATATGGGGGAAATTAAAATCACCCACCACAATACCCCTGTTATTTTTGCATCAATCCAGAATCTGACTATATGCCTTTTCCTTTATCTCCCTCTGGTAGGTGGGAGCTCTGTAGTACAATCCCAGCATTGTGATTGCATCTTTCCAGTTCCTGAGCTCTAACCATAATGCCTCCCTGCAAGATCCCTTTGAAGTGTCCTCCCTCAACACAGCTGTGATGTGCTCCCAAACCAGTAATGCAATTCCCCACCACTTTCGCGTCCCGGAATATAAAGCTGCTAATCCTGTTGCTCTTTCAACCATGTCTCTGTGGGACCAACAACATCATAATTCCACGCATTAATCCAAGTTCATCCGTCTTACCTGTTAAACGTCTTGCGTTGAAGCAAATACAATTCAAGCCTTCAGTCCAGCTGAGCTCAGCGACCTCTCCCTGACTGCTCTTCCTCTTAGCCATATTTGCTTTAGTTTCAAGCTCCTCCTGGTCTCTGTACTTACTGACCTGCTGCTCTGGTCCCCACCCCCTTGCCAAACTAGTTTAAACCGTCCTGAGCAACACTAGCAAACCTCCCTGCCAGAATATTGGTGCCCTTCCAGTTTAGGTGCAACCTGTCCTTCTTGTACAGGTCCCACCTTCCCTGAAAGACATCCCAATATCTGAAGCACACACTCTACACCAACTCTTGAGCCATGTATTCAACTGTACTATAAAAAAGAACAAAGAAAATTACAGCGCAGGAACAGGCCCTCCATGCTGCCCATCTGAACTAAAAGCCCCTACCCTTCCGGGAGCTATATCCCTCTTCTCCCATCCTATTCATGTATTTGTCAAGATGCCCCTTAAAATTCACTATTGTATCTGCTTCCACTACCTCCCCCAGCAGCGAGCTCCAGACACCCCCACCCTCTGAGTAAAAAATTTGCCCTGTACATTTCCTTTAAACTTTGCCCCTCGCACCTTAAACCTATATCCCCTAGTTTCCACCCTGGTAAAAAGCTTCTGACTATCCATTCTGTCCATGCCCCTTATAATCTTGTAAATTTCTATTAGGTCACACCTCAATCTCCATCGTTCCAGTGAGAACAACCCAAGTTTCTCCAACCTCTCCTCATAGCTAATGCCCTCCAAACCAGGCAACATCCTGGTAAATCTTTTCTGTACCCACTCCAAAGCTTCCACATCCTTCTGGTAGCGTGGTGACCAGAATTGAACACTATATTCCAAGTGCGGCCTAACCAAGGTTCTATAAAGCTGCAACATGATTTGTCAATTTTTAAACTCAATGCCCCAGCTGATGAAGGCAAGCATGCCGTATGCCGTCTTGACTACCTTCCCCACGTGCGTTGCCACTTTCAGTGACCTGTGTACCTGTACACCCAGATCCCTTTGCCTATCAATACTCCTAAGGGTTCTGCCATTTACTGAATATTTCCCATCTGTATTAGACCTTCCAAAATGCATTACCTCACAGTTGTTTGGGTTAAACTCCATCTGCCATCTCTCCGTCCTAGTCTCCAACCGATTGATATCCTCATCGCTATCTGCAATTCGAAAAACCTTTGTGTCATCCGCAAACTTACTAATTAAACCAGTTACATTTTCCTCCAAATCATTTATATATATATATATATTACAAACAGCAAAAGTGCCAGCACTGATCCCTGAGGAACGCCACTTGTCACTGCCCTCCATTCAGAAACGCACCCTTCCACTGCTACCCTCTATCTTCTTTGACCGAGCCAGTTCTGTATCCATCTTGATAGCTCACCTCTAATCCCGTGCAACTTCACTTTCTGTACCAGTCTGCCATGAGGGACCTTGTCAAAGGCCTTACTGAAGTCCATGTACACAACAGCCACTGTCCTACCCTCATCAATCATCTTTGTCACTTCCTTGAAAAACTTGATCAGGTTAGTGAGACATGACCTCCCCTTCACAAAACCATATTGTCTCTCACGAATACATCCACTTATTTCCAAGTGGGAGTAAATCCTTTCTCGAAGAATCCTCTCCAATAAATTTCCTACCACTGACGTAAAGCTCACCAGCCTGTAATTTCCTGGATTATCCATGCTACCCTTCTTAAACAAACGAACAACATTGGCTATTCTCCAATCTTCTGGGACCTCCCCTGTAGCCAGTGAGGTTTCAAAGATTTATCTCAAGGCCCTAGCAATTTCCTCTCTTGCCTCTCAGTATCTCTCTTCTCCTAGCCTCAGTAGCATATGGCACAGGGAGTAATCCTGAGATGACTATCCTGAAGGACCTGCTTTTTAGTTTACTACCTAACACCCAGAATTGTTGTTGCAGGACCTTGTTAATCTTCCTGCCTATGTCATTTGTGCTAATGTGGACAGTGATAGATAATGTCTGTTTACCCTCCTGTTTCAGGATGTCTGGTACTGCTCAGAAACATCCATGACCCTTGTACTAAGGAGGCAACATACCATTCTGGAGTCTCTCTCTCACAGCCACAGAAGCGTCTATCTGTGCTCTTGACTATCAAATACCCAATTACTATTGCTCTACTACACTTTGTCCCTCCCCTCCGTACTGCAGGGCGAGGTGTGTTGCCACTGCTCTGGCTGATACTTCTGTTGCCACCTGATGGGCCATTCCCCCTCATCAGTATCCAAAATGGAATAATTGTTTGACAGGAGAAGAGCTGCAGATGCTCCTGCACTAACTGCCTGCCCCGCCTAGCGGTCACCCATCTATTTTCCTGTAACTTGGGTGTGACCATGTCTCTATAACTTCTATCTATGACACTCTCCACTATTTGTGTGCTCCTTAGTGTCTCCAGCTGCTGCTGAAACCGATCCATTTGTTCAATGAGAAGCTGAAGCCAGGTACACTTCCTGCAGATATAATTATCAGGGATGCTCTCAGCGTCCATGATTGACCACATCTCGCAGGCAGAACACACAACTCCACCAACTGCCATGACTAACCCTCTATTGATTGTTTTAATTAGCTACCTAAAAATTACAGTAATTACTTTCCAACAAATAGGCTCCCTAACCTATTTGCTATCTGTACCACCCTGTACTAACCAGAAGATGAACTAACTGCACGAACCCTTTAGAAAGACCGAGACACACTTACCCTGTGCTGCAGAGAGATTCCTTCTGCAGCATCAAGGGAATGAATTAACAAAAACTAGCACCTGACCAGCACTCACCAGTCAGAAGCTCTGCTCCCTTTTCACCCTGTGACATCACTCAGGATGCTCTTTGGCTTTCCTGGACTAGATGGTGAGCGAAAACAGAAAATCCTGGGAAAACTCAGCAGGTCTGACAGCAGCTGTGGTGAGAGAATAGAGCCAATGTTTCAGAAACGTTGGCTCAATTCTCTCTCCACAGATGCTGTCAGACCTGCTGAGATTTTCCAGCATTTTCTATTTTTGTTTCAGATTCCAGCATCTGCAGTATCCTGCCTTTACCAGAATGGATGTCTGCTGGCTCCCTCTGAAAGGTAAGTACCCAAACTGAAACTAGACCCAAGAACCCCCACGCTTTATTTTAAACCTTACCTGGTATAGGCTCCTCCCTCCAGCCGCTGCCACTGGCTTCTCCTGAAAGGTACGTGTCCAAACAGAAACCTTTGAATATTTTTAAGGCAGAGCGAGCTAACTGTTTGATTTGCCAAGGGTGAAACATTATTTGGGTAGACAGAAATGTGGGGTTGAGGTTACAGTCAAATCACCTGTGGACTGATTGAATGACGGAGCATGCTCAAAGTGGCAAACAGTCTATTCCTGCTCCCAATTTGTATGTTCTTTTGTATGTTTGAAACTCCAGCAGATGCAATCATAGACTATCCAGTCTTTCTACATGCAACAACCCGCCCTTTCCAGGTATTAGTCTAGTACATCTATGTTTACCTGTGCTAAGATCCCAGTCTATAATATCCACGATTAATATGAGGTACATGTGAATTGACAAGCAACCAACAGTTAGTGGGCAGGTTGAGTTCAGGTAGTCGGGAGGGGTTGGATGGACAGTCAGAGGATTGGGTCCTTATTGGGGTGGGGTGGAATGGCTGGATGGGGGGTCAGTGGGGTGAACAGTGGGGCACCAGGTGGTCAAGGAGGTCCCATGGGGTGATTGAGGCCTGAGGCGAGCCCCATGGGATCGGGGTGGGGGTTTGGGGGAATCAATTCTATTGTTATGCAGGGACTAGAAGTGGTTTTAATTCTTCTAACTTTTTCTGGGAAACTATTCTGGTAAGCCAGATTGAGATTGATATTGTACTTGTGGATGGTTCTGAATGCAGGGCACTTGTCCGGAGGAAGTTTAACCATCCCAGACAATTGCAGTACAATCCCTATCTAGTGACCCCGAGAGGATATGGGGGAGGTTTCCCAGCATATCTTCGGGGTATCGTCCCCGAGTTGCTCTTCCAAGGGCTCAGAGATTATGGACAATCAATTTCAGAATGCAGCCTTCGTGTTCGACTGATGCAAATGATTCCCATTTACCCACTTCCAAACTTCAACTTTAACACAAAAATGGGCAAAATCTTTTACTGCATTTCATTTCCTCAGTGGACAGAATAACATAAATCTTAAAGCTGAAATCAGAAAATTATCCATTCATAGCTGATTTAATAGATAAGATCAGGTTCTACATTATGTTTTAATGGAAAAAATAATTTTAAATTAGAATTTGTTAATGGAAATTGAATCAATTTTACATCTTAATACTTTTTTCATTTTACATTTCTATAATCAGTCTGTGCTCCAATCCTTTGAGAGTGTGCGCCATGGAATTCCTTCTGAGTATGTGACATTGATAACACCAAAAATTAAAAAGGCAAGTGATACATAGGTTTCGTTTTGTTGCTATATCTGCATCCTCACTTCACTAACATGTTTTCACTGAAAAAAGAACCTAGAGTGAGACAGACCATATTGTTTTAATTAATTTCACAGCATAAAAATACCAATGACTGATGAACTGGCTATTGCATCCCAAATATTTTCATGACCAAAATATAAAGGTCGAGAATCTCCCAAAATAAATGTAAGTGTCCAAAGAGTGGGAAAATGAGAGTAGTTCCTGCCTGTTTTTTTGGGCGTACTTACCAGAACGAATCTCCGACATTCTGAGGAATAGAGAGTGCCTTAGCATGATTCATTCTGAAAACGGGTGGGCGTGGCCTATTTCCACTCAGGAGTCCGGCAGCTTAGTGCTGTGCGGGCCACTGCGCATGTGCCGATCCGTCAGTGCCGAGATCGCTCTGGTCTCCCAATTGCTTGCTTTTGATCGCTGGCCTTCCCCACAACCCTCCTGATTGCTGACCTTCCTGATGCCTCCTAACCCCCCAATTGCTGACCTACTGGACCCCTCCCTTCCCCCAGGCCAGCTCTGATCTCTCTCCCCTCCCCCACCCACCCACTGGCCAGCCCCGAACACCCCCACTCTGATGACCAGGCCCCATACCTCTCCTTGCACCCCCTTCCCTCCCACCCCGCCCCCAACCCCCTCCCACCCCATGGCCAGCCCCAATCACCTCCTTCAGGGCATCAGGCTGGCACTACCCAAGGGCACTTCCCCTTGCCCCGACCTCCCGGGAGGGCCTCAATGGCCTCTGCCCCACCAGCGGGGTAAGGATACCTGTTCCCCGTTAGTAGGGAGCAGTTGTAAACTCCACTGTGGGAACCACTCCCGGTGCCGGGGGGTGGGGGGGGGGGAAACGCTAGCAGGCCCGGAGAATACCGCCCCAGACCTGCTAATCATGCGGAAATTGTAATTTCTATACAATAATCAGCTCCACACCGATTTCCAGTGCAAAGCTGGTTACACTACAAAAAAATGCCTCAGAGACTCACAACCGGTGTCTAGCCAGTCGTGAACTTCACTAAAGTTGGGCCAAAGGGCCTGTCAAGTTGGGCCGAAGGTTTACAGCATGTTTCCATGCTGTAAACCTCAATGACTCGATGACTCTTAAGATCCCGCTGATGTCTCTCTTCCCTGTGCGCTGCTTGAGAAACGCAGCGGGCCGGGAGAATCACGGCCAAATTTACTTTTTAATGTTTGAAGGAGCCAGTTTTACATCTCAGTTTTCTTTTCTGTTGATGTCCAATTTACTGCCAATTAATTTTTAGTGTTTTATGTTAAAGTAAATTAAGTTAAAGTGCTAACATTTATCATGAATTCACGAATTGGCACAGATTCATCAGTGAGATGGTCAGGTCACTGAACAAGTAATCCAGAGGCCCAGGTTAATGCTCAGGAGACAAGGGTTCAAAATCCCACCACAACAGTTATGTGAAATTTAAATTCAATCAATAAAAATCTAGAATTGAAAGCTAGTCTCAGTCATGGTGACCAAGATATCTACGATTGATTGTTGTAAAACCTCATCTGCCTTCCTTACCATGTCTGGCCTATTTGTGCATCTGGATTGTTTAGCAAGTCGGCCTATTTGTGAAATCACATCTAACAATAGATGTTTCTTTTGGGTCTCCAAGCACAGGCTGATTTGAGCAAGGTCTGTTCTCTGTCCATTATGACCAACCAAAGGAACGTGTAACTTCAATCAGCCAGCTGCTGGGACATACAGTCTACATATAAAATTAATAAACAATGTTGCTCAATTGTGCAGCAGGCTTTTTGGACTGACAGCAGCATTTTGCTAATGGAAAATATAACTTGCATAATCACTGAAAGATAGCAGCGTTCAAAGGCTCGCTTAATATGATGTTCAAATTTTTAAGGTGC
The DNA here is from genome assembly GCF_964213995.1 of Mustelus asterias. Taxonomy (NCBI): domain Eukaryota; kingdom Metazoa; phylum Chordata; class Chondrichthyes; order Carcharhiniformes; family Triakidae; genus Mustelus; species Mustelus asterias. The sequence continues at coordinate 8,905,618 of NC_135805.1, forward strand.
TTTGCCACTTACTGCATAAAAAGATTATCTTTGTGTTGTTATTGCTTCAACTGTTAATCACTTTAAATTAATATCCTCAACCAAGGATCTCAACCCTTCCGTTGCTTACTATCTGCTTACCTATACTATCTGTATACATGCTGGTAAAAGTTTTTTATTGGACCTCTTTTATGTTAGCCAACATTCTGATTTAATTTATATAATTATCAGTCCTACTTTATTCTTCTTCACTGTCCTCTCAATGTATGGTATTTTGCCAGATTCTTGCTTGAAGTATTCACCTGACACCCAATTTTTTACTTCACCACATTCTTCATCTCTCTTGTCATCCAAAGAGCCCTGGCTTTGGTTCCCCTAACTTTCGCTCTTGTTTGAATGTACCTAGCCTGTAGCTCAAAAATCTAACCCTTAAAGAACCATTCTTCTATTAGAATTTGAGGCAGTACTAACTTGCTTTCTGGGATGAAAGACTTTTCATATGATGAGATGCAAATTAGGCCTATAAACTCTGGAGTTTTGTAGAATGAAAGGTGGGTCTTGTTATATATCTAAAAAGTTTGTACGTTGCAACCGAGTTATGAGAGAACCCTTGGGGACGAGTGACCATAGTACGATAGAATTCTTTATCAACAATCAACATTGATAGAGAAAAGGTACTCAGCAACTATTAGGATTGAGGACAGACAAGTCCCCCAGCCCCATTATCCACTTTGCTTGTTACACCTAGGTTATTAAAGGAAATGGCGGCGGAGATAGTGGATCCATTGGTTATAAGATTCCTAAATTCCCTGGATACAGGAAAGGTCATGATGTGGAGAGGCCGGCGTTGGACTGGGGTAAGCACAGTAAGAAGTCTCACAACACCAGGTTAAAGTCCAACAGGTTTATTTGGTAGCAAATACCATAAGCTTTCGGAGCAATGCTCCTTCGTCAGATGGAGTGGTCTCTGTTCTCAAACAGGGCACAGACACAGAAATCAAATTACAGAATACTGATTAGAATGCAAATCTCTACTGCCAGCCAGGTCTTAAATGTACAGACAATGTGGGTGGAGGGAGCATTCAACACAGGTTAAAGAGATGTGTATTGTCTCCAGACAGTACAGCTTGTGAAATTGTGCAAGTCCAGGAGGCAAGCTGTGGGGGTTACTGATAATGTGACATAAATCCAACATCCCGGTTTAGACCGTCCTCATGTGTGCTTCAACCGATGCTATACACTAGATACATCGATGACATTTTCTTCCTTTGGAGTCATGGTGAGCAATCACTGAAACAACTATATGATGACATCAACAAGTTCCATCCCACCATCAGACTCACCATGGACTACTCTCCGGAATCGGTTGCATTCTTGGACACACGCATCTCCATTAAGGACGGTCACCTCAGCACCTCACTGTACCGCAAGCCCACGGATAACCTCATGATGCTCCACTTCTCCAGCTTCCACCTTAAACACGTAAAAGAAGCCATCCCCTACGGACAAGCCCTCCGAATACACAGGATCTGCTCGGATGAGGAGGAACGCAACAGACACCTCCAGACGCTGAAAGATGCCCTCATAAGAACAGGATATGGCGCTCGACTCATCGATCAACAGTCCCGACGCGCCACAGCGAAAAACCGCACCGACCTCCTCAGAAGGCAAACACGGGACACGGTGGACAGAGTACCCTTCGTCGTCCAGTACTTCCCCGGAGCGGAGAAGCTACGGCATCTCCTCCGGAGCCTTCAACATGTCATTGATGAAGACGAACATCTCGCCAAGGCCATCCCCACACCCCCACTTCTTGCCTTCAAACAACCACGCAACCTCAAACAGACCATTGTCCGCAGCAAACTACCCAGCCTTCAGGAGAACAGTGACCACGACACCACACAACCCTGCCACAGCAACCTCTGCAAGACGTGCCGGATCATCAACACGGATGCCATCATCTCACGTGAGAACACCATCTACCAGGTACACGGTACCTACTCTTGCAACTCGGCCAACGTTGTCTACCTGATACGCTGCAAGAAAGGATGTCCCGAGGCATGGTACATGCAGACACTACGACAACGGATGAATGAACACCGCTCGACAATCACCAGGCAAGACTGTTCTCTTCCTGTGGGGGAGCACTTCAGCAGTCACGGGCATTCAGCCTTGGATCTTCATGTAAGCGTTCTCCAAGGCGGCCTTCACGACACACGACAGCGCAGAGTCACTGAGCAGAAACTGATAGCAAAGTTCCGCACACATGAGGACGGTCTAAACCGGGATGTTGGATTTATGTCACATTATCAGTAACCCCCACAGCTTGCCTCCTGGACTTGCACAATTTCACAAGCTGTACTGTCTGGAGACAATACACATCTCTTTAACCTGTGTTGAATGCTCCCTCCACCCACATTGTCTGTACATTTAAGACCTGGCTGGCTGTAGAGATTTGCATTCTAATCAGTATTCTGTAATTTGATTTCTGTGTCTGTGCCCTGTTTGAGAACAGAGACCACTCCATCTGACGAAGGAGCATTGCTCCGAAAGCTTATGGTATTTGCTACCAAATAAACCTGTTGGACTTTAACCTGGTGTTGTGAGACTTCTTACTGTACAGGAAAGGTTCCAGTGGATTGGAAAAATGCTAATGTAAAATGTAACGCTGTTGTAGGTAAAAAAACCTCTGACACTATTAGTGGTTCAAAATGCAGTGTTTATTTTCACAATTGTGGGAGAAGTGAGGTTCCTAACAGTGGACCCCCAGCCTTCTCATCGAACACAAGTAAGAACAGAGTTTATATATGTCCCGGGCCCCGCCCTCATTACATTGCAATTCTCTAAGATGTCTGTCATTGTTCATGGTGAGATTCTTGTTGTATTAGCAGTATCTTCCTCTGCGTAGTTTGTTCGATCTCCAAGGCCACGATTGTTCGTCATTAATATCCTTGAAACAACATCACAGGTTTTGCACAAACAAGTCACTGAGCAGAAACTGATTTGTATAATACTTTATATCAGGATAAGATGAATAACGTATGATGAATATATATATGAATCTATGGTGATTCAAAGACAGAAGGCATACATGTCAACTCCATCGTGTTAAACAAAGGTACATAAAAATGGAGACTGTTTAGCTTATTTCGAGCTGGGTTAATCGCATTTCTTGATAACAAATGGAGACAGAGGAATAGCTGTTCCTTTTATCTGGCACAGACATGAAAAACACCGAACTCTGACAAAAACATGGACTCTGCAGTGTTCTAAACAAAATCACAGAGTTCGGGTCTTACTGCTTAAGTGTGACAAGGGTCATTAACCCATTCCCGACTGCACTCCCCCCTTCTGGTCGGATGCCAGGTCCAAACATGGCATTTATGACCAACTCAGAACCACATTGTATTGGGGAATGGGCCTAGCTCCTTCGTCCGGAGGTCTGCCCCCTTCACCTGTACACTTGCGACTGTCATAATTCGTGCTGTTACTGTTTTGCTACAGGCGTTCAATAATGCCATACAAACACAGCAAGTAATTACAATTACAATTAATACAATCAATCCATGCATCAGGTATGAACCCCACGACCCGAACCATTGCCCCAGCCACCCCGGAGGGTTATAATCATGCTATTGTTTCCCTTCTTCCTGTATTGCTTTTGCTACTTGTTTAATATGATCTGCTAAGCGAGTTATATTCTCCGAAGCTTCGGGAATATACGTACAGCATTCGAAGCCAACTATGGCACATGTTCCACCTTGGTAGGCTAGCACACAATCGAGTTCCAATCAGTTCTGTAACGCCACAGTCCGAATAGCTACGACCTCTGCTGACATTTCAGAGATGGCCGTGCTCACCTCCTCGAACCCATCCTTAGTCTTATTTGCAACTTTCTCTAGGGTTGTGGCCATCCGTATAAGTTCCTGTGCTGCCTTTGCGTCCCAAAAAATGGGTAGGCTATCATGAAGAATCGTTCTGTCTCACTAATGGCTCGCTTAGCCCTAAGTAGGTGTATCTCGGGGTGGTCCCGTAAGTCAATGTAATGGTGAACATAAGGCACCACATATGCCAAATAACACGATCCTGTCCAATTCCAGGGAAACCACGGATAGGCATTGTTTCTACAGACAAAATAGGTACCATTATATGCAGTCATCTCGCTTACATAAGTGGAGGAGAGGCTAACCGGGACAGTGGCTATGGGGCACTGGATTGTGACCTGTATCATGGCCTCAGCGTCATCAGTGATATCAATCTGCTGTATACAGTAGCTACGGCCAACAGGTATGGTTCCATTTCTTATCAGGCAGATAACTCCCCTTTGTTTATTTTTCACAATGAAGTAGGGTGGGGAATCTGATCTGTTGTAGCTGGGCTGGTAATTCTTCTTAAAGGACGATAAAGTGCACCCTCTGCCCCCTAGCCTTGAAACAACATCACTGTTGCTGGTACCCTGCATAGTGGTACCCGATGGGGTTTTAAATGTCAGTTGCCATGTCCCTTTCTGGGTTCCATTCCTTATTTAAAACCCATTCAATTACTTCTGGAGCTGATACAGGGATAGGAAATGAGGGAATTCCTCCCTTTCCTCCGTGCATGGGAATGTGTGAACAGACCCAGCACTTGCTCAGATTCGATTGTGATGCATACAGATAAGACATATACACAAAGGTGTTCATACAATAGACAGAGTCATCATTACAGAGATGATCACTGTGCTTCACCCCTAACTCATAATTCAATTTATATTCTCCTGCTATGGCTAACAGGGCCAGGGTCGTGAGCATCAGCATGAGAAGCATCTTATCACTTACTAATATCCCGCGCGACCGTTATACAATGGTCCAAAGGCTATATCGCCCACGCACAACAACGCGGATCCGCGAACCCGTTCAGCTTGCTTGGAGGTCACTTTGTTTGCTTATATCTGTAAGTGGAGTATATCACATATTTTTCCAATTAATTTCAGCATATTCAATTGAGTATATACAGGCACAGATATCTCCACTAATTATAACTTCATACAGCTCATTTCATTTTTGTACAAGCCCTGATTTGTTAGGTAATATTTTTACTAGGACATCCCACTGTTGGGACTGTCAGGGAGCATGTCAAGCTCTCTCTGCATCTCTTATTTCTTGATTGTCTTTTACCGATTTATGCATCCCTTTTAGTTGGGTGCTTAGTTCCAAAACATATCTCTTGATTTTATCTTTTAGTGGACCTACATCGGTCCCACCTGTTATGATGCTTTTTGGTAATTGCATCGTCCGTCCTGTCATTAGCTCATAAGGGGTTAATCTGGTTGTTTGGTTTGTAGCAACCCTTAAACTCATTTAGTATGGTGGGCAATACCTTCATCCACGTTTTTTTCCCGATGTCTGTATGGCCTTCGCCAGTGCAAAGTAGTTTTGCCCAATGTAATTAATTGTGCTATGCTTTAAGCTAATTTAAGCTCATTTGGCTTCGGCAGCTTGGAATTCTGAGTCCAACTTAGAAACTTAGCTGCATTCTCTGAAAGTACAATGTAAGGTAAACAAACTTTCTCATGGCCAAGTTGTTGATGTACCTGGAGACTGCTTGTATGGCTGTTTTCTCTCTCTCTCCTTCTTTCTCTAAAATAACCGTTATTTCGAAAACAATGCTTAAAGAAAGGCATATTTACTTCAGATCGGTCGAGTTTATTCTGAAGAAATAAACAGACCCTTCAGTTGGCTTGGGGCGAATCACACAACACTTTGCACTGGCTGCGGCTGGACATTCTATCAAAAGACATCGCTTTTCTCATTTATATCACATATCATACAACTCCGATCTTTGTATGATGTATTCTTACATTATATCTAATTTGATCATTTGCTTGTCCATATTTGAAAGTGCAATGTTTCAGCAGAAATGATCCTTCTCTAGACAGATTGTCTCATAAGGTCTCACAGATGTCAATAGTTTATGCTGTCAGACACCGCTCTTTAAAAACACAGATAACCGAAATGATGCAAGATTTCTGAGTCTGGCTGCAAAGCCAGTCTCCAACTCTTTTTCTGTCTCTCTCCAGTAAACCGGTTTCACCCCCTGTCATGTTAATATTAATTGTGCAAGATATTACAAATTACATCGGGTATTTCAAAACCCTCTTAATTTAGTTTTAAATTAATCTGTTTCCATTTTTAGACTGAGCTCCAGATCAGAATTCCTTGCACTTTTAGAACAATAACAAGAGTTACTTGATTAGAAATGTTTTGGTTTGCTTCCTAGCTGGCTAGGTTCTAAGCTTTGCAGTGTTCTTAGATTTGGAAAACCTTGAACAATAGATAGAACAATTCCAATGGCAGTATATAATTTTAACTAGTTACACTATCAGAACTATCATCAATGTGAGATGATTTAAATGATGTAATTTGTTGCATGTTATCGGAACATCACACAAGTCTTGAATTTCATATCGGTAACTAACTGGCAACACAAGTTCCAATAATTCATGCTGTTCAATGGTTGGCATCAAATGCAAATTAAAAATACTCAAGGACAACATCTTTATTTGTATTAACAACTGAGGTTTTAACTGATTAATCTCCTGCTGTAAATTGGGATAATCGGAACTACGATTCATTGATTTGATGGACTTTAAACTGACTCATAGACAGTATATTCACCTCATTCTTTTGTTCCTGCTTTTCTATTTTTCACCAAATTACTTATTATTTTTTTTAACTTCTCAACTACACTCTTATAATTTCAACTTCAAGACAAGGAAAGAGCACATGGTCCTTCCAAGGTCTAACTCCTTTCTCAACATTAAAACGAACAACAACAAAACATTCACGCAATCACGTTGTTAAACACACAGATACACATAGATACACATGGAAGCTTCCAACATTTATTCAGACTTAACATCTTAAACTGGGATGGAAGTAAAACATTTAAGAATACAGACCGTTGATTAACAGTCGCTTTTATGCTGCTGCCTTCCAAGCTGTAATTCAACTCAAAACAGAAGTAAATTCAAGAAATCTTATCACTTTAATCTTTAACCGTTTGTAACAAATACTTCCCCAGCATTTTCTTATCTCATTATTCCACTGAATTATTTCCCTCATCTCTAATTATATTGATTTGTCAATTTGGTATTATAGGCGGGCACTCCCTTTTAGCCCGTCTGTCATTTAATACAGTTTCATGGTTGATCCATGTAACACATTTTAATTAGAATGCATTATGGCAGTATAATAATTCCCAGTATGACACACGCACTCCCATTCTACCTTATGTAACTCCCTTCTCTGTTAAATTTTGACTATATCTTAAAATTACTGCAAGTCTTACAACTCAGAGGAACATAAACAAGTGATTCATCATCATTTCAAATACGCAGGAATAATTCTTTCTATTTATCTTTTCAACTTTAGTTCTATCAAAAATACATTTTCAAATTTAACAAAAGCCTGATCCAAATAATCCATTTATTTTATCAATTTTAAATATCCCTACTAAAATAATTATCTTTACACAGGCAGATGCAGTAACTCTCCTTACGACTCTTCAGATGTAATCTAATGCTATTATTCCCACATTCCCCAAATCTCTGTCCGATGCCCCTGTTGTAAAATTTATTAATTTATTAAACTCGCATTGATCTGCTATACCCCATTCCATCACATGAGGCTCTCGATCGCAATTACATCTTACATCTCTCTCTCTCTCTCCCTCCCTCGAGTGAGAGAAACTTACAACCTGCTTGTTTACTTTTAACCCTTTATTCCCCTTTTAACTGTTTTGTTGTGGTAATTGGTGTATTCCTTTAACTGAGTCCAATGCTTCCAGAAACCCCTACTTTGCATATCTATGCAGGCACAGGTGTCTCCACTGATAATGACCTCATGGGGCCTTTCCATTTGGGGGCAAATCCAGGTTTTCCTGGTAGTGTTTTTACCATAACCTTGCTGCCCGCCGGGGGTACCTCCGGGGTCTGTTCTAGTTTATTGTGCTCATCTATCACTATTTGTTTGTCCCATACTGTTTTCCGCATATCTTTCAATTGGGAGCTTAACTCTAATACATATCGTCTAATCCTGTACCGTAATGGGCCTACATCTGCATATTTCCGTGATCCATCCACAAACAGGACCAAATCTGGTGCCTCCAGGGGCACATCTTTTATTCTACTCTCCTCTACCTCTTCGTCTACATCCCCACATGAGTGGGGAGACCCTTCACCTAACATTCCTTCTACGGGGTTCATTCCCATGTCTCGTGCAATGGTGATGGACTTAGTGGGTGGGAGAAGCACTGCCTCCCACTTCGCCCTTCTCATGTTTGAGACAGACCGCAATTTTCCTGTGTTCAGCATTTCCACCAAAGTATGTTTGGTATGTAAAACAATATTCCCCGTCATGATGATGGGCTCGCTGACCTTTACTGCCTATGCCACTCAATCTAGTGCTGCTATACATCTGGGTAACCCGGTTACTACGGGGCCCTCCGCTGTGGAATAATAACCCACGGGTCGCTGTTTGTCCCCATGGACCTGTGTGACTACTGCCGAATAAAACCCCCCCTCGTTATTACAATAGATATGAAAATCTTCACTAGCGTCAGGCAGTCCAAGTCCTGGAGCCTTCATTTGTTCTACTTTTAGTTTACTATATGCCCTTTGCTGTTCTGATCCCCATTCTATAACTTCTAGAGCGGGTTTCCCCCCTTTTACTAGCCTTTGTATTGGTTTGGCGAGCCTTGCGAATTCTGGTATAAAGTTGCGGCTGTAATTAAACAACCCCAAAACCTTCCTTACCCCTCGGTCGGTTACTGGTCTTGGCATTTGCTGAATGGCTGTTTTCCTGTCCAATGGCATTTCTTTGGTCCCCTGGGATATCAGGTGTCCCAAATATAACACCTGCGCTTTCCCTATTTGGGCCTTCCTGGGGCTTGCCTTTAGTCCCTGTTCTTCTAAGTGTTTCAGGACTGAGTATAGTGCCGTCTGGTGTTCTGCTCTAGTTTCAGAGGCTATTAAGATGTCATCTACATACTGCAGGATTGTGCTCCCCCCTCGGGACCTCTACTTGTTCTAATATCTTACTCATTACCCGGTGAAATATAGCCGGGCTATTGTGGAAGCCTTGCGGGAGCCTAGTCCATGTGTACTGTTTATCACCGATGGTAAATGCAAATTTATCTTGTGAATTAAAGTCCAGGGGAATGGACCAAAATCCATTGGCGATGTCTAATACCGTAAAGATTCCATGGGATGGTGATAACCCGTTTAAAATGGTAGATGGACTAGCCACGATGGGGTGTAACTTGGGGGTCACTTTATTTAAAGCGGTATAATCAATGGTTAATCTATAACTCCCGTCTGGTTTAGGCACCGGCCAGGTGGGGGAGTTGGTGGTACTAGTGGTTTCCCGTAGTATCCCGCTTTTTACCAATCCCTTTACAATTTCTTCAACTGCTTTTTTGGCCTCGGGCTTAATTGGGTATTGTCGGTGTGGTTTATGTTCTGGCCCTTCCACGAGTATAGAGGGAATTTTGACTAATCCAGTATCCAGGTTTGTTTCCACCCATACCCCGGGGATTGAGGCGCAAATGGTGCCAAATCCATTACATTCTAACTGCCACTTGCGTCCAGTTGCAGATGCTGCATGGATGGTTTCTAAATGGTTAACATATGTTCCTACCCTGTCTTTTCTCCCATCGGGGCGGGGCCAAATCAATTCGCCTTTCCCGCAATCTATTAAGACTTCGTATTCTTTCATCAGGTCATTTCCCATAATAGTTCCTTCATTATTTTGACATACATAAAATCGCATAGGTATATACAGGTTATCAATTTCTACTAGGGTGGTTTCACTTAAGTAGGCAGGGGTCTTCTGTCCGTTCACACCCCTTATATAAATCATTTTGTTTGTGGTGGGCAAGGGTAGATCAGTGATAGATATGGAGGCTCCCGTGTCCACAAGCATTTCGCATGGTCTGCCCCCTACTAGTGCAGACACGTAGATTCTACCCTCCTGTTCATTCGTATCGGGATTTTGGAACAACATTGGCAAGCCTATTATCTCTGGTTTGTTATCTTTCCTTTGTTTGGCTTGCTGTTCTAATCTTTTTCTCGGTCTTGTCTTTCCTTTGCAGTCTCTCTCGTTCTGGTCTATCTCTTTTGTCTTTCTCATACGCCTCACATTCTCACTTCAACATTACCCAAGTTTAGGGTTTCCCTCATTATCACATACACATACCCTCTTCTACGTGCATTATCCCCCTTTGGAGCCCTACAGTGCCTGACAAAGTGACCCAGTTTCCTACAATTATGGCATGCACCCTTTGGTTTATCTTCTCTACTGTTTGCACTAACGTTTTCCTGTTTTATTTGCAGGTATGGTTTCTCATCTGGTCCATCTCTAATTCCAGATGCCCATTCCACTAATTCATCATAAGTCTGGGTATTGAGAACTCCCATTTTAAGGATTTTTTGGTGCGCTGGCGACAGCCCATCTTTAAATGCTTGTAAAAAGGCTCTATCTGTTCGGGCAGCTTCAGGTACTCCCCAACATTCTTGGTATATTCTAAAGAGTCGCTCCCCAAATTCGGAGGCTCTTTCACCCCTTTGTTGATTAACATTTTAATTTTTTCTTTGACATCAGCCCATTTCTTACCCGAGACTGAAACCTGTTCAATTAATCCAGCCAATTGATGAACTAAGAGAACTCCAATTTTCTTAGTTTTGTTTTTCTTTTCCTCTTCCAGCCATTTTCGTTGTTGGTCCAGTGGATGGTCTAAATCCCATCCCCCTTTTATCATCTGTTTTATGAGTCTGTCCCTCTTAGTCATAAATTCATTTATCAGGGACCCAGGGGGCCCCCACTGTCTTTGTCCCGCCATAACACTGATAAGTTTATACTCAACACCTGGAGTGACTTATTCTCCCTTCTCGCTCTCCCTCTCCCAGGTCGCTCTTATCGGAGTCCGGTGATACCTGTAAGGGTTGATCAGATCCCTCCGTACCACCGCTTACTCTATTTTTTTTTAAGCCGGCTTTTCCTTAGAAGGCCTTTCCTTCTAACTCTTACACATGAAGGCTTTTCCTTCAAACCCCGGTGATCACTCAGACAGTCTCTATCTCACTCACGTCTAAACATCACACACTTTTATCACAGATGATTACGCACTGCATTTTGACTCACTCTATTTAGAGTTCGATAATCTATTCCGGTGCTCCGGTCGTGGCCATTCGACCGGACCATAAACAGATTATCCCGGACGAGCCCCCAATTGTTGTAGGTAAAAAACCTCTGACACTATTAGTGGTTCAAAATGCAGTGTTTATTTTCACAATTGTGGGAGAAGTGAGGTTCCTAACAGTGGACCCCCAGCCTTCTCATCGAACACAAGTAAGAACAGAGTTTATATATGTCCCGGGCCCCGCCCTCATTACATTGCAATTCTCTAAGATGTCTGTCATTGTTCATGGTGAGATTCTTGTTGTATTAGCAGTATCTTCCTCTGCGTAGTTTGTTCGATCTCCAAGGCCACGATTGTTCGTCATTAATATCCTTGAAACAACATCACAGGTTTTGCACAAACAAGTTAACTAATCTACATGCAGGTTTGTATAATACTTTATATCAGGATAAGATGAATAACGTATGATGAATATATATGAATCTATGGTGATTCAAAGACAGAAGGCATACATGCCAACTCCATCGTGTTAAACAAAGATACATAAAAATGGAGACTGTTTAGCTTATTTCGAGCTGGGTTAATCGCATTTCTTGATAACAAATGGAGACAGAGGAATAGCTGTTCCTTTTATCTGGCACAGACATGAAAAACACCGAACTCTGACAAAAACATGGACTCTGCAGTGTTCTAAACAAAATCACAGAGTTCGGGTCTTACTGCTTAAGTGTGACAAGGGTCATTAACCCATTCCCGACTGCAAACGCCCTTATTCAAAAAGGGAGGGAGGCAAAATGTGGGAAATTACAGGCTAGTTCATTTAACGTCTGTTGTTGGGAAAGTGTTAGAATCAATTATAAAGTTAAAGTTTATTTATTAATCTCAAGTAAGGCTTACATTAACATTGCAACTAAATTACTGTGAAATTCCCCCAGTTACCACATTATGGCGCCTGTTCGCGTTAATGTACCTAACCAGCACATCTTTCAGACTGTGGGAAAAAACTGGAGCACCCGGAGGAAACCCACGCAGACACGGGGAGAACATGCAAACTCCACACAGCCAGTGACCCAAGCTGGGAATTGAACCTGGGTCCCTGGCGCTGTGAGGAGGCAGTGTTCACCACTGTGCCACCATGCCACCCATATCAAGAAAGCAATATCAGGAGATTTGGAAAATCAAAATGCTATCCATCAAAGACAGCATGGTTTTATGAAGGGCAAATCATGTTTGACTAATTTGCTAGTGTTCTTCGAAGGTGTAACAAGCCAAGTGGATAATGGGAATCCTGCAGCTGTAATATCTGGATTTCCGGAAGGCGTTTGATAAAGTGCCACACAAAATGTTAATTCACAAGGTTAGATCACATTGGATTAGGGGTAATTTATTAGCTTGGATAGGTGACTGGCTGATGGACTGAAGACAGAGAGTCGGCATGAATGGGGGTTTTTTCTGAATGGCAAGAAGTAACTAGTGGGGTGCCACAGGGTTCAGTCCTTGGGCCCCAGCTATTTACAATCTATATTAACAGCTTGGATACAGGGATAGTAGGCTCTATAGCCAAATTTGCAGATAACACAAAAATAGGCAGGACATTAAGTTGCAATGAGGAAATAAGAACCCTACAAATGGATACAGCTAGGTTAGGAGAGTGGGCCAAAATGTGGCAGATGGAGTTTAACGTGGATAAGTGTGACATAATACACTTTGGTCGGAAAAATGGGAAGGTGACTTATTATCTAAATGGGGAGAGACTTCGGGGTGCTCCGATGCAAGGGGATCTGGGTGTCCTCATTCATGAGTCACAGAAAACTAGCATGCAGGTACAGCAGATAATAAAGAAAGCGAATGGAGTGTTAGCATTTATAGCTAAGTCGTGAATGTAGCCTAATCCATCGCACAAACCAGCCTCCCATCCATTGACTCTGTCTACACTTCCCGCTGCCTCAGCAAAGCAGCCAGCATAATGAAGGACCTCACGCACCCAGGACATTCTCCCTTCCACCTTCTTCCTTCGGGAAAAAGATACAAAAGTCTGAAGTCATGTACCAACCAACTCAAGAACAGCTTCTTCCCTGCTACCATCAGACTTTTGAATGGACCTACCTTGCATTAAGTTGATCTTTCTCTACACCCCGGCTATGACTGTAACACTACATTCTGCACTTTCTTGTTTTCTTCTCTATGAACACTATGCTTTGTCTGTATAGTGCGCAAGAAATAATACTTTTCACCGCATGCGAATGCATTGACAATAATAAATCAAATCAAATCAAAAGGAATAGAATATAAAAGTAAAGAAGTATTTTTGCAACTATACAAGGCATTGGTGAGACAGCAGCCCTTTGAAATTTAACAGATAAATATCCAAACACTCACTTATCTCATTCAAATTGCTTATAAAATATTAATTTCCATCCTTACTTCACCTACATACCTCTGATGTCCAAAATCTTGCAGATAATCTTTCTTTAGTTTAATTTAATTAGTTTTGCATACAGACACATAAGTCTGTTTCACAGAATGACACAATAAGTTCCAAAAGTATTAAATATAACACCATCTCTCATCACACTAGTGGGGTGCTGCAAGGTTCAATGCTTGGGCTGTACACATTTTATGCAAGTGATTTAGATGTAGGGACATTTGTTCCAAATTTGCTGATGACACAAAAACAGGTCATAGAGTCATAGAGGTTTACAGCATGGAAACAGGCCCTTCGGCCCAACTTGTCCATGCCGCCCTTCTTTTTTAAAACCCCTAAACTAATTCCAATTGCCCGTATTTGGCCCATATCCCTCTATACCCATCGTACCCATGTAACTATCTAAATGCTTTTGAAAAGATAAAATTGTACCCGCCTCTACTACTACCTCTGGCAGCTTGTTCCAGACACTCACCACCCTCTGTGTGAAATAATTGCCCCTTTGGGCACTTTTGTATCTCTCCCCTCTCACCTTAAACCTATGCCCTCTAGTTTTAGATTCCACTACCTTTGGTAAAAGATATTGACTATCTACCTTGTCTATGCCCCTCATTATTTTATAGACCTCTATAAGGTCACCCCTCAGCCTCCTACTCTCCAGAGAAAAAAGTCCTAGTCTATTCAGCCTCTCCTTATAACTCAATCCATCAAGTCTCGGTAGCATCCTAGTAAATCTTTTCTGCACTCTTTCTAGTTTAATAAGATCCTTTCTATAATAGGGTGACCAGAATTGCACACAGTATTCCAAGTGTGGCCTTACCAATGTCTTGTACAACTTCAACAAGACGTTCCAACTCCTGTATTCAATGTTCTGACCAATGAAACCAAGCATGCCGAATGCCTTCTTCACCACTCTGTCCACCTGTGACTCCACTTTCAAGGAGCTATGAACATGTACCCCTAGATCTCTTTGTTCTGTAACTCTCCCCATCGCCCTACCATTAACTGAGTAAGTCCTGCCCTGGTTCAATCGACCAAAATGCATTACCTCGCATAAATTAAACTCCATCTGCCATTCGTCAGCCCACTGGCCCAATTGATCAAGATCCCGCTGCAATTGGAGATAACCTTCCTCACTGTCCACCACGCCACCAATCTTGGTGTCATCTGCAAACTTACTAACCATGCCCTCTATATTCTCATCCAAATCATGAATATAAATGACAACAGTGGGCCCAGCACTGATCCCTGAGGCACACCGCTGGTCACAGGCCTCCAGTTTGAAAAACAGCTCTCTACAACCACCCTCTGGCTTCTGTCAAGAAGCCAATTTTGTATCCATTTAGATACCTCACCCTGGATCCCGTGAGATTCAACTTTATGCAACAACCTACCATGCGATACCTTGTCAAAGGCCTTGCTAAAGTCCATCAACATCAACTGCACTGCCCTCATCTACCTTCTTGGTTACCCCTCCAAAAAACTCAATCAAATTTGTGAGACATGATTTTCCACTCAAAGCCATGCTGACTGTCCCTAATCAGTCCTTGCACCTCTAAATGCCTGTAGATCCTGCCTCTCAAAATACCTTCCAACAATTTACCCACCACAGATGTGAGGCAAACTGGCCTGTAGTTCACAGGCTTTTCCCTGCAGCCCTTTTTAAACAAAGGCAAAGCACTTGCCACTCTCCAATCTTCAGGCACCTCACCCGTGACTATCGATGATTCAAATATCTCGGCTAGGGGAGCCGCAATTTCCTCCCTCGCCTCCCACATATATACCTCATCAGGTCCCGCAGATTTATCTACCTTGATGCGCTTTAAGACTTCCAGCACCTCCTTCTCTGTAATATGTACACTCCTCAAGACATCAATATTTAATTCCCCAAGTTCCCTAACATCCATGCTTTTCTCAACAGTAAATACTGTGGGAATGCAAGTTAGGAAATGAATGCGAGGAGGCTTCAAGGAGGCTCCTTGAAGACTTGGACGGGCTAAGTGAGTGAGCGTAAAACCTAGCATTCAGGTGCAGCAAACAATAAGGCAAATGGTATGTTAACATTCAATGCAAGGGGAATTAAGTACAGAAATAAAAATAATGTGCTATAATTGAACAGATGCTTACTGAGACAATACCTGTTTTATTGTATATAGTCTTGGGTTACTCATCAAAGGAGGAATATACTTGTCAGAGTGGAGGTTCACCAGATTAATCCCTGGAATGGCAGGTTTGTTTTTTGAGGAGAGATTGAGGAAACTGGTCCTGTGTTCTTGCATTTAGAAGAATGAGACGTAATTTCATTCACACTTACAAAATTCTTTCAGGACATGACACAGTGGACGTTTCCCTGAATTGTGAGTCTGAATCAGGGGACATAAGGCTGGATTTTTTTCTAAGTGTCCAGCTAGCATGAAAACGGGAGAGTTCCTGATGCATGTTTTGGGTGCATCGAAGGGACTTAGATCCCTTAGATCCCAAATCTAAGGGACTTAGAGATTGAAAATATTGACGACATAATTTCTCGCTGCTGCAGGCAGTAGGCTGAGTTTAATTCGTCATGATGTGGAGATGCCGGCGTTGGACTGGGGTAAATACAGTAAGAGTTTTAACAACACCAGGTTAAAGTCCAACAGGTTTATAACCTGGTGTTGTTAAAACTCTTACTTTAATTCATCGGCCAGGCTGCAGAGGGAGCTGTTTCCTCAATCTCTCCTCAAAAAGCAAACCTGCCATCCCAGGGATTAATCAGGTGAACCTCCACTCTGACAAGTATATTCCTCCTTCTATGAGTAACCCAAGACTATATACAATGAAACAGCTATTGTCTCAGTAAGCATCTGTTCAATTATAGCACATTATTTTTATTTCTGTACTTAATTCCCCTTGCATTGAATGTCAACATACCATTTGCCTTATTGTTTAAGAACATAGAACAGTACAGCACAGAACAGGCCCTTCGGCCCACGATGTTGTGCTGAGCTTTATCTGAAACCAAGATCAAGCTATCCCACTCCGTATCATCCTGGTGTGCTCCATGTGCCTATCCAATAACCGCTTAAATGTTCCTAAAGTGTCTGACTCCACTATCACTGCAGGCAGTCCATTTCACACCCCAACCACTCTCTGCGTAAAGAACCTACCTCTGATATCCTTCCTAGATCTCTCACCATGAACCCTATAGTTATGCCCCCTTGTAATAGCTCCATCCACCCGAGGAAATAGTCTTTGAACATTCACTCTATCTATCCCCTTCATCATTTTATAAACCTCTATTAAGTCTCCCCTCAGCCCCCTCCGCTCCAGAGAGAACAGCCCTAGCTCCCTCAATCTTTCCTCATAAGACCTACCCTCCAAACCAGGCAGCATCCTGGTAAATCTCCTCTGCACTCTTTCCAGCGCTTCCACGTCCTTCTTATAGTGAGGTGACCAGAACTGCACACAATATTCCAAATGTGGTCACACCAAGGTTCTGTACAGTTGCAGCATAACCCCACGACTCTTAAACTCCAACCCCCTGTTAATAAAAGCTAACACACTACAGGCCTTCTTCACAGCTCTATCCACTTGAGTGGCAACCTGTAGAGATCTGTGGATATGGACCCCAAGATCTCTCTGTTCCTCCACAGTCTTCAGAACCCTACCTTTGACCCTGTAATACGCATTTAAATTAGTCCTACCAAAATGAATCACCTCACATTTATCAGGGTTAAACTCCATTTGCCATTTTTCAGCCCAGCTTTGCATCCTATCCATGTCTCTTTGCAGCCTACAACACTACAACAGCTCTCCACCTCATCCACTACTCCACCAATCTTGGTGTCATCAGCAAATTTACTGATCCACCCTTCAGCCCCCTCCTCTAAGTCATTAATAAAAATCACAAAGAGCAGAGGACCAAGCACTGATCCCTGTGGCACTCCGCTAGCAACCTGCCTCCAGTCCGAAAATTTTCCATCCACCACCAACCTCTGTCTTCGATCAGATAGCCAGTTACCTATCCAATCTGCCAACTTTCCCTCTATCCCACACCTCCTTACTTTCATCATAAGCCGACCATGGGGGACCTTATCAAACGCCTTACTAAAATCCATATATATGACATCAACTGCCCTACCTTCATCAACACATTTAGTTACCTCCTCAAAAAATTCAATCAAATTTGTGAGGCACGACTTGCCCTTCACGAATCCGTGCTGACTATCCTGGATTAATCCGCATCTTTCTAAATGGTCGTAAATCCCATCCCAAAGGACCTTTTCCATCAATTTACCAACCACCGAAGTAAGACTAACCGGTCTACAATTACTAGGTCATTTCTATTCCCTTTCTTAAACAGAGGAACAACATTCGCCACTCTCCAGTCCTCTGGCACCATCCCTGTGGACAGTGAGGACCCAAAGATCAAAGCCAAAGGCTCTGCAATCTCACCCCTTGCCTCCCAATGAATCCTAGGATATATTTCATCAGGCCCAGGGGACTTATCGACCTTCAGTTTATTCAAAACTGCTAGTACATCCTCCCTCCGAACAACTATCTCCTCCAGCCTATTAGCCTGTAACACCTTCTCTTCCTCAAAAACATGGCCCCTCTCCTTGGTGAACACTGAAGAAAAGTATTCATTCATCACCTCGCCTATCTCTCCTGACTCCATACACAAGTTCCCACTACTGTCCTTGACCGGCCCTAACCTCACCCTGGTCATTCTTTTATTCCTCACATAAGGAGAAAATCTCCATTACAAAGGAGGAAGTGTTAGGTTTGTTAGAGAATATAAAGACTGACAAATCCCCAGGGCCTGATGGAATCTATCCAAGGCTGCTCAGGGAGACGAGAGGTGAAATCGTTGGGCCTCTGACGCAAATCTTTGTCTTGTCACTGGACACAGGTGAGGTCCCAGAGGATTGGAGGATAGCCAATGTGGTCCCCTTATTTAAGAAGGGTAGGAAGGATAACCCAGGTAATTATAGGCCGGTGAGCTTGACGTCCGTGGTGGGGAAGTTGTTGGAGAAGATTCTTAGAGACAGGATGTATGTGCATTTAGAAAGGAATAAACTCATTAACGATAGTCAGCATGGTTTTGTGAGAGGGAGGTCATGCCTCACTAACCTGGTGGTGTTTTTTGAAGAAGTGACCAAAATGGTTGACGAAGGAAGGGCCGTGGATGTTGTCTATATGGACTTTAGTAAAGCGTTTGACAAAGTCCCTCATGGTAGGCTAGTGAAAAAGGTTGGATCCCATGGGATAAAGGGGGAGGTGGCTAGATGGGTGGAGAACTGGCTTGGTCATAGAAGACAGAGGGTGGTAGTGGAAGGGTCTTTTTCCGGCTGGAGGCCTGTGACTAGTGGTGTACCGCAGGGCTCTGTATTGGGACCTCTGCTGTTTGTGATTTATATAAATGATCTGGAAGAAGGAGTAACTGGGGTGATCAGTAAGTTTGCGGACGACACAAAACTGGCAGGACTTGCAGATAGTGAGGAACATTGTCAGAGGCTACAGAAGGATATAGATAGGCTGGAAATTTGGGCAAGGAAATGGCAGATGGAGTTCAATCCTGATAAATGCGAAGTGATGCATTTTGGTGGGAATAATGTAGGGAGGAGCTATACGATAAATGGAAGAACCATAAAGGGTGTAGAGACGCAGAGGGACCTGGGTGTGCAAGTCCACAGATCTTTGAAGGTGACGTCACAGGTGGAGAAGGTGGTGAAGAAGGCATATGGCATGCTTGCCTTTATAGGACGGGGCATAGAGTATAAGAGTTGGGGTCTGATGTTGCAGATGTATAGAACGTTGGTTCGGCCGCATTTGGAATACTGCGTCCAGTTCTGGTCGCCACACTACCAGAAGGACGTGGAGGCTTTGGAGAGAGTACAGAGGAGGTTTACCAGGATGTTGCCTGGTATGGAGGGGCTTGGTTATGAGGAGAGATTGGGGAAACTGGGGTTGTTCTCCTTGGAAAGACGGAGGATGAGGGGAGACTTAATAGAGGTGTATAAAATTATGAAAGGCATAGATAGGGTGAACGGTGGGAAGCTTTTCCCCGGGTCGGTGGTGACGTTCACGAGGGGTCATAGGTTCAAGGTGAAGGGGGGGAGGTTTAACACAGATATCAGAAGGACATATTTTACACAGAGGGTCGTGGGGGCCTGGAATGTGTTGCCGGGCAAGGTGGTGGAGGCGGACACACTGGGAACGTTTAAGACTTATCTAGACAGCTATATGAATGGAATGGGAATGGAGGGATACAAAAGAGTGGTCTAGTTTGGACCAGGGAGCGGCGCGGGCTAATTGTTCCTTGTTTCTCGTTTCAAGGCTTCATTCTATGATCATCTTGCTGGTGCCAGTACAGAGCGAGACTGCGGATAGTTGGGAACCTGTCTCGGGGGCAGGGAATTCATATGGTGTTCGTGGAAGTGGAAATGAAGAGGGTTGGGAAGCATTTTCCGATCAGGGCCAGTGTGATCTCCTGGACTCGTTTCGATCGCCTCAGGGGGTCGGAGAGGAATTTCCCAGATTTTTTTTCCCATATTGGCCCTGGGGTTTTCACTCTGGGTTTTCGCCTCTCCCTGGAGATCACATGGTCTGGAATGGGGGGGTGGGGGTGAGTTAATAGGTTGTGATGAACAAAGCATCGTAGCTGTGAGGGACAGCTCGGTGGATAGGATATTGGTATGTAGATAGGCTGGAAAATTGGGCGGGGATCCTGGATTCAGGATTCAATCCTGGACCGGGGAGCGGCGCGGGCTTGGAGGGCCGAAGGGCCTGTTCCTGTGCTGTATTGTTCTTTGTTGTTCTTTGTTTGTAAGAGTAAAAAGCCTTGGGGTTTTCCTTGATCCGACCCGCCAAGGACTTCTCATGTCCCCTCCTAACTCTCCTAAGCCACTTTTTCAGCTCATTCCTTGCTAACTTGTAACCCTCAATCGAGCCATCTGAACCTTGTTTCCTCATCCCTACATAAGCTTCCCTCTTCCTTTTCACAAGACATTCCACCTCTTTCGTGAACCATGCTTCCCTCACTCGGCCATTTCCTCCCTGCCTGACAGGGACATACCTATCAAGGACACCCAGTATTTGTTCATTGAAAAAGTTCCACTTTTCATTAGTGCCTTTCCCTGACAGTTTCTGTTCCCATCTTATGCCCCCTAATTCTTGCCTAATCGCATCATAATTACCTCTCCCCCAATTGTAAACCTTGCCCTGCCGTACGGCCCTATCCCTCTCCATTTCAATAACAAAAGACACCGAATTGTGGTCACTATCTCCAAAGTGCTCTCCCACAACCAAATCTAACACTTGGCCCCGTTCATTTCCCAGTACCAAATCCAATGTAGCCTCACCTCTTGTCGGCCTATCCACATATTGTGTCAGGAACCCCTCCTGCACACACTGCACAAAAATTGCCCCATCGAACTATTTGACCTCCAAAGGTTCCAATCAATATTTGGAAAGTTAAAGTCCCCCATGACAACTGCCCTGTGACCCCCACACATATCCATAACCTGCTTAGCAATTTCTTCCTCCACATCTCTATTACTATTTGGGGGCCTATAGTAAACTCCTAACAACGTGACTGCCTCTTTCCTATTTCTAACTTCAGCCCATATTACCTCAGTGTGCAGATCCCCCTCGAAGTGCCTTTCCGCAGCCGTTAGACTATCCTTGATTAACAATGCCACGTCTCCATCTCTTTTACCAGCTTCCCTACACTTAGTGAAACATCTATACCCCGGAACGTCCAACAACCATTCCTGTCCTTGTTCTACCCATGTCTCCGTAATGGCCACAACATCGTAGTCCCAAGTACCAATCCACGCCCCAAGTTCATCTACTTTGTTCCGGATGCTCCTTGCATTGAAGTAGACACACTTCAACCCACCTTCCTGTCTACTGGTACCCACCCTTGACCTTGATACCTTCCCCAGTACCTCACCACCCTCAACACTGACTTCTGGACTACAACTCCTTTTCCCACTCCCCTGACAAATTTGTTTAAACCCCCCTGAAGAGTCGTAGCAAATTTCCCTCCCAGGATATTGGTGCCCCTCTGGATCAGGTGCACCCCGTCCTGTTTGTACAGGTCCCACCTTCCCCAGAATGTGTTCCAATTATCCACGTATCTGAAACCCTCCCTCCTACACCATCCCTCCAACCACATGTTTAACTGCACTCTCTCCCTGTTCCTCAACTCGCTATCACTTGGCACTGGTAACGTACCAGAGATGACCACATGTTTTGTCTTGGCTCTCAGCTTCCAGCCCAGCTCCCGAAATTCCTGTTTTAAATCCCCATCCCTTCTCTTACCTATGTCGTTGGTACCAATGTATACCACGACTTGTGACTGTTTCCCCCTCCTCCTTAAGAATCGGAAGACACGGTCCGAGACGTCACGGACCCTGGCATCCGGTAGGCAACATACCATCCGTGAGTCTCTTTTGCTGCCACAGAACCTCCTGTCTATCCCTCTAACTAACGAGTCCCCAATAACTATTGCCCTCCCGCTCTCCCCCTTACCCTCCCGAGCCACAGAGACGGACACAGTGCTGGAGATCCTCTCACTGCGGCTCACCACTGGTATGTCGTCCTCCTCAACCGTATCCAAAGCAGAATACTTGTTGCTAAGGGGAACGACCACAGGGGATCCCTGCACTGACTGCTTCCTCCCAGCCCCTCTCACTGTCCCCATCTATTTTCATTCCTCGGAGTAACTGTATTGCTAAAGCTTCTGTTTATGGCCACCTCTGCGTCCCTAATGATCCTAAGTTCATCCAACTCCAGCTCCACTTCCCTAACACGGTTTTGGAGGAGCTGCAGATGGGTGCACTTCCCACAGGTGTAATCAGCAGGGACACTGTCGTCATCCCTCACCTCAAACATAGTGCAAGAGGAACATAGCACTGCCTGCACACCCATCCCCTCTAGATACCTTGCCAGTACCAGGTCGAAACAGCAAAAATGAATTTAAACTCACCCCTGCTCGCCCTTCCCCCGAAGCCCTGTGAGCCAAAGCCCTTACAGTTTGCTGCACCTGAATGCTCGGTTTTATGCTCACTCACTTAGCCTGTCCAAATCTTGAAGCCTCCTTGAAGCCTCCTCTTGAAGCCTCCTTGCATCCATTTTCTAACTTGCATTCCCACAGCAGACCTCTGATTCTGTACATGCGCAATACCAACAGCAGATGTCTGACAGGCAGAGAGAGAGCCATCAGGCACCTGCTGCTACAGGTAGTCTCAGCAAACCCTGCTCTGCAATCACTAGGGGTCATGGCCGATTGCAAGCCCCACACCACCCAAAATGCAGCTCCCACCACCCCCCCCCCCCCCGCCCACAACAATTGCGATGCAGAGTGGGCCCCCCTCTTTGCCTCCCCACTGATCACCTGCAGGGTGTCAGCAGTCCTCCCCCCTCAATGTGATCACCTGCAGAGTGACAGTGAGCTGCCCTCCCCCCGATCCAATCGCAGCAGAGTGCCCCACGTTCCCCTTCCCCCCCCAATCTGGCTGCCCCTATAGACCCCACCCCATGGGGCCCACCTCTATAGGCCCCACCCCCAATGGTCCCACCCCTACAGGCCTTGTCCTTGGCACTGCCCAGTGAGCATTACAGAAGTGCGAGGCTGGCAGTGCCAAGGTGTCAGGGTGGCACTGCCATCCCCCCTTGCCCTCAGCCTCTTCAGGGGGCCTCAATGGCTTCTGGTTCTGCCAGTGAGGTCAACACAACTGTTCCCTGATCATGGGGACCAAGTGTTTTCCTGGTACAGCAAGGCTATGAAGGCAAGTGTGCCTGGATGATTCAGCGTCGGGCTCGCTAATGCCATGTAAATTGTAATAAATTACCATAACTTATTTAACCTTTTGCCCATTTCTAACGAGAGGCTGACCACACTGGAAATTCAGCTCTCGTAAGATCGCACGAGCTGAGAAGTCGGGTGTGAACCTGATTTCTTGGCTCTTGCGCAATTTTACTAGCTCGCTCCACTCATTGATGGGTGGGGCGAGCCAGTAAAATCCCAGCCATAATCTCAGAATAAGGGTAGACCATTTAAGACTGAGATGATGAGGAATTTCTTCACACATATAGGGTGATGAATCTTTGGGATTCTCTACCATAGATGGATGTGCAGGCTCAATCACTGAATATATTACATATACATAAAAACATACATAGAAGATCGGAGCAAGAGGAGGCCATTTGGCCCTTCAAACTTGCTCCACCATTCATCATGATCATGGTTGATCGTCCAACTCAACAGCCTAATCCTGCTTTCTCCCCATAACCTTTGATCCCATTCGCCCCAAGTGTTATATCTGGCCCTCTCTTGAATACATTCAATGTTGTGGCATCAACTACTTCCTGTGGTAATGAATTCCACAGGTTCACCATTCTTTGGGTGAAGAAATGCCTCCTCATCTCCATCCTAAATGGTCTACCCTGAATTCTTAGACTGTTACCCCTGCTTCAAATCAATATATTGCTAGAGAAAATTTACATCACAGCATAACGACGTGGATAGAGAACTGGTTGGCAGAAAGGAAGCAGAGAGTGGGAATGATTTTGTCCTTTTCAGAGTGACAAGCAGTAACTAGTAGTGTATGCAGGGTTCAGTGCTGGGACCCTAGCTGTTCATAATATTGTTGCGAAGGTGGGTAGAGTAATTTTAGATTGTAAGGTAGGAAGTTAGAATTTGGTGTTTGTAAGAATGGCAAAATTGTAAAATGCTAGGGGGAACACCATTGCATGGTCCCTTCAAGAGTTAGCCATGATGTGGAGATGCTGGCGTTGGACTGGGGTCGGCACAGTAAGACGTCTCTCAACACCAGGTTAAAGACCAACAGGTTTATTTGGTAGCACGAACTTTCGGAGCACTGCCCCTTTATCAGGTGAAGGGGCAGTGCTCCGAAAGTTTGTGCTACCAAATAAACCTGTTGGACCTGGTGTTGTGAGACTTCTTACCGTGTCTTCAAAAGGTGGTACATTTTCTATGTTTAGAGAGTTAAAAAAAATGTAAGTACATAGGGAACTCAAACCGAAGCATTTGTATCGAAAGGCCAAGCAGCAGTTTTTACCAAGACAACGGGCTTTTGAATTTAGCCAATCAATTTGAATCAGGCACTTAGATACCAAGAACATATTAAATTTAAATCTGATGGATTTGACAACCTCGGACCAATCCTTTTGCCTTTTCTATCTTTAATGCTTTCACCCCTCTATCAAAGTTGCTCTATTTAATTCTTTCAAACTCGATACAAATCTGATCTGGTTACTTTCTTACATTTCTGAACATGCTGAAACACTACTATGACAGGGAAAGGGAACCAGAGAAACAGATATTAGTTACTGCCACTCAGACTGAGGAATCAAATCCAGATGATTTGGATTTTGATGTGCCTCAGAATAAATTGAATAATGAAGAAGTACTTAAGGAATGGAATAGGATAGTGAGCCATCTGTCCCAGGAACAGAGAACTGAATTGAAAGACTTGGTACAGTGATTTGAGCACTTATGAGAAATAGAATGGGGAGGACTAATGCCATCGTCCATGAGGTTGACGTAGGGAATGCTGTTCCAATAAAACAACACCTCTACTGCCTTAATCCTCTCAAAGCAGCACAGGTTCAGAAGGAAGTGAAAGCGGTGCACATCATAGAGTTGAGTCAAAGTGAGTGATGTTTGCCGATTATGTTGGTTCCTAAACCTGATGGTACTCAATGATGCTGCATAGATTATTGAAAGGTCAACTCTGTGACTAAATTTGATTCATACCCAATTTAATGGCTGGAGAAAGTAGGACAAGCCACTTACATCACAGAGAGCAAAAGAAGTTTCTGCTTTTGTAACCCCAAATGGACTATATCAATTTAAAGTAATGCCGTTTGGGATGAAAAACACACCAGCTACTTTTCAAAGGCTTATGAGCAGAGCTGTTGCAGAATTAACTAATTGTGCTGTCTACATAGATGACTTAGTGATTTTTAGCCATTAATGGAAAGATCACATGGAGCATTTGGTAGAGCTCTTCGAGAGACTACAGAAGGCAAAGTTGGTCATAAACTTGGCAAAAACAGAATTTGTGAAGGCGGAAGTGACATTCTTAGGGCACAACATTGGATATGGACAGATGACACCGAGAAATGTGAAGACGAAGGCCATCAAGGAATTTCCAAGACCATCCTTGAAGAAGGAAGTGCTATGATTTTTGGGATTGAGCGGATTCTACAGGAAATTTGTACCAAACTTTAATTGAGTCATGGCACTGTTGATGGATTTGTTAAAAAAGAACATAAAATTTCAGT
This sequence comes from Mustelus asterias, assembly GCF_964213995.1. Classification (NCBI taxonomy): domain Eukaryota; kingdom Metazoa; phylum Chordata; class Chondrichthyes; order Carcharhiniformes; family Triakidae; genus Mustelus; species Mustelus asterias. The sequence goes on from NC_135805.1 coordinate 8,931,494, forward strand.
GGACAGAACAATGCCAGGAGGAATTTGAGAATTTAAAAGCAGTGTTAACCAGCGCACCAATTTTAGCCACGTCAAATTTTTTCAAACGCTTCAAAATCGCCATTGACATCAGCCATATAGGTGTTGGAGCTGTGTTGTTCCAGGAGGATAATTGTGGAATTGAAAGGCCAATCGATTATTTTTCAAACAAAATCAATATCCACCAGACAAAATATTCAACCATTGAAAAAGAGTTATTGAGTTTAGTAATGGCCTTACAACATTTTAATGTTTATGTTGTAAACAATGCATCAGAGACGACTGTGTATGCCGATCACAATCCTTTGACATTTCTGGAAAAATTTAAGGACAAGAACACCAGACACCAGATTATTTCATTGGCATCTCATGTAACAATCATTTTACTTACAGATTGTACATGTTGTCGTCATGAAAATATCATAGTGGATGCTTTATCGTGAGTTTAAAAGGAAAATGTTTATAAAAGATAGAAATGGTAGTGTTCAATGTTATATATAAATAGAATTAGTATAAAATGTGAAACTAGATTAATGAACTATGGATCTAATAATATAATGAAGTTAAGGTTTTAAAAGAAAAAAAATGAAGCCATCTTTTCATGATGATGGTTCATTTTTTTCTTAAGGAGGGAGGTGTTGTGAGATTGGTACAGTAATTGTAGATTGGGTGGTTGGAAGTTAGAATTTGGTGTTTGTAAGAATAGTAAAATTGTAAAATGCTAGCGGGGAAAGCATTACATGATCCGTTTAAAAGATGATGCTTTTTCTGTGCTTAGAGAGATAAAAACAGTGCAAGCACATAGGGAGCCCAAACTGAAACATTTGTATCAAAAGGCCAAGCAGCAGTTTTTAACCAAGACAACAGGGTTTTGAATTTAGCAAATCAATTTGAATCAGACACTTGGATACCAAGAACCTCTTAAATTTAAATCTGATGGTTTTGACAACCTAGGACTAATCCTATTGTGAGAAATATGAAATGTCATCACAGGTATAAAAGAAGGGAGCAGTGTGACAAAAAGAGAGAGCAACTGCCATCTGCTAGAGATAACAGCTCACAGCTCTCAACTCTTTCTCTCTCTCTCTCTAGAGAGAGAGAGAGAATCGTTGGCTCTCATAGCTGCAGCTATGTCTTAGAAAAAGCATCATCTAGATAGCAAAGTTACCAAGGAAGAATGAAGCTCCAGACAAAAGAATCAACAGAGAAAGCCCAGAATATTTCGGAAGACACAAAACCTGGTTGTAATTTAGAGAGTGACTAAATTCTAATTTTGCTAATGAGTGAGAATTGTATTGATTGAACAGCATACCATTAGAATCTTGTTTTATTTGGGAATAGTTAATAGTTGGAAGGGATTTATTCGGTTTGTCAATAGTTTAGTTAATTTGTTCACTGTTAGATAAATAAATTGTTACGTGTTGATTTTAGAATGAGTGTAAGTCGAGGTACTCCTCTTTGGGTGTTTGTTTCAGTGTTAGTTCTCAGAGGGGGAGATCAACCTCCGCTTTATAACAATATACATCAATGATTTGGATGAAGCAATTGAATGCAATATCTCACTGTATAACACTAACTTGGGTGGCAATGTATGCTGTGAGGAGGATGCTCAGAGGTTGTGGGGTGACCTGGACAGTCTGACTGAATGGACAAATATTTGGCAAATGAATATAACGTGGATAAATGTGAAGCTATCCACTTTGGTAGCAAAAACAGGAAGGAAAATTATTATCTGAATGGTGGCAGTTTAAAAAAAGGGAAAGTGCAACGTGACCTAAGGCAGCAGAATGGCACAGTGGTTAGCACTGCTGCCTCACAGCGCCAGGGACCCGGGTTCGATTCCTGGCTTAGGTCACGGTCTGTGTGGAGTCTGCATGTTCTCTCCGTGTCTGCGTGGGTTTCCTCCGGTGCTCCGTTTTCCTCCCACAGTCCAAAGATGTGTATGTTAGGTGGATTGGCCATGCTAAATTCTCCCTCAGTGTACCCGAACAGGCACCAGAGTGTGGCGACAAGGGATTTTCACAGTAACTTCATTGCAGTGTTAATGTAAGACTACTTTTGACTAATAAATAAACTTTACTTTTATTAGTGGAACAGTCACTGAAGGTTGGCATGCAGGTACAGCAGGCAGTGAGGAAAGCTAATGGCATGCTGGCCTTCATAGCAAGAGGATTTGAGTTTTGGAGTAGCGATGTCTTACTGCAGTTATAGAGGGTCTTGGTGAGGCCACACCAAGTATTGTGCGCCATTTTGGTCTCCTAGGGACATTCTTGCTACTGACGGTGTCCAGTGAATGTTCACCAGACTGATTGTCAGAGGATACAACAAGATATAGATAGATTGGAGACTTGGGCACAGAATTGGCGGATGGAATTTAATCTGGACAAAAGTAAGGTGATGCATTTTGGAAGATTAAATTTAGGTATGTGATGCGCGATATAACACACGAGAGGCTGGATGTACTCGGGAAATAAAGGCTTTTATTGCCAACAATAACAGAGCTACTATATACAGTATACGATCCCAGACTAAAGGGTCACCAGGCAGAGCAGTGACCTTTATACCTCTCCCAGGAGGCGGAGCCAACTGGGGTGTACCATAGGACTATATTAACAGGTAGAACAGCCCAACCCTAACCCCAACAGTAACATATCTACAGACTCATAGTACTGGCCAGACCATGGCTCAGCACTACCTGGTGGGAACCAACGATGGTTCACCACATTCACCCCTCCTTTGAAAACAAAGGCCGGCGGGGTACAAAACACAGAACAATTGTTCATCTGTCTATAAGTTCAAACGGTCTGGGGGACCGCACCGTCGCTGTGACCTCCTCAACACCGGCGATGACACCGGTTCAGGCAATCGCGGTGACATTCTCTCCAAGGTGGTGTCCAGCGACTCCTCCAGTGCCTCACGGGCCGGCAGACCCCGAGGTGGTGACAATCCGCTGAACTCAGGCACGCCTTGAAGTGGCGACCATCTCCTGGACTCAGGCAAGCTGTACACGGGAGTAAGAGGGTTAAGTGGTGGTCCCGATACTGCCCACGCCGTGTCAGGAGGGGAAATAATGGTTGGGGGGTCCCTAACAGGAGGTGTGGGAGCGACAGGGGTTTCCAAGCCCCCTGCTGGCGCCAGATCTCGAATCGAGACCGTGTCCTCTCGCCCGTCAGGATATGCCACGTAGGCATACTGAGGGTTGGCGTGGAGGAGATGGACCTGTTCAACCAAAGGGTCGGACTTGCGGGTCCTAACATGCCGCCGCAGGAGGACAGGTCCTGAGTACGTCAACCAAGACGGTAATGAGGTCCCAGAGGAAGACTTCCTAGGGAATGAAAACATTCTCTCATGAGGGGTAGCGTTGGTTGCCGTACACAGGAGTGAGCGTATGGAGTGGAGCGCATCAGGGAGTACCTCTTGCCAACGGGAGACTGGAAGACCTTTAGACCTCAACGCCAGTAAGACAGCCTTCCAGACTGTAGCATTCTCTCGTTCGACCTGTCCGTTACCCCTTGGGTTGTAGCTCGTGGTTCTACTAGAGGCAATCCCATGTGAGAGCAGGTATTGCCTCAAGTCATCGCTCATGAATGACGAGCCCCTATCGCTGTGGATGTAACAGGGGTAACCGAACAGGGTGAAAAGATCACGAAATGCCTTGATAACCGTGGCAGCGGTCATATCAGAACAGGGAATGACAAAAGGGAATCGTGAGTACTCATCAACCACATTGAGGAAGTACACGTTCCGATCTGTCGAGGGAAGGGGGCCCTTAAAGTCCACACTCAGTCTTTCGAAGGGACGAGTGGCCTTAACGAGTTGTGCCCTGTCAGGTCGGTAGAAGTGCGGTTTGCATTCTGCGCATACCCGGCAGCTTCTGGTTATGGACCTGACATCCTCCACCGAGTAGGGTAGATTCCGGGCCTTTATGAAGTGGAAGAGCCGAGTGACCCCCGGATGGCAGAGGTCATTGTGGAGAGCCTGCAATCGATTCTCCTGCATACTAGCGCATGTTCCACGCGACAGGGCATCCGAGGGCTCGTTGAGCTTCCCTGGACGGTACATGATATCATAATTGTAGGTGGAGAGTTCGATTCTCCACCTCAAGATTTTATCATTCTTGATCTTACCCCGTAACGTGTTGTTGAACATGAACGCCACGGACCGCTGGTCCGTGAGTAGAGTGAACCGTTTTCCCGCCAAGTAATGGCGCCAATGCCGAACGGCCTCCACAATGGCCTGGGCCTCCTTTTCCACCGCCGAATGTCGAATTTCAGGGCCTTGGAGGGTGCGAGGGAAAAAGGCGACGGGCCTGCCCGCCTGGTTAAGTGTGGCGGCCAGGGCGAAATCAGATGCATCACTCTCCACCTGGAAGGGGATGGACTCATCGATAGCGTGCATCGTGGCTTTCGCGAGGTCGGCTTTTATTCTTGCAAAGGCTAAGCGAGCCTCTGTTGCTAGGGGAAAAGAGGTAGACTTGATGAGCGGACGGGCTTTGTCCGCGTAATTGGGAACCCACTGTGCATAGTATGAGAAGAAGCCTAAACATCTTCTCAGTGCTTTGACACTAGTGGGCAGGGGAAGTTCGAGGAGAGGACACATACGGTCTGGATCAGGGCCAAGGACCCCGTTTTCCACCACGTATCCGAGGATAGCTAGGCGGCGCGTGCGAAATACACACTTCTCCCTGTTGTAGGTCAGATTCAGGCGAGATGCAGTGCGTAAGAATCTAAGAAGGTTGGCATCGTGGTCCTGCTGTTCATGGCCGCAGATGGTGACGTTATCCAGGTACGGGAAGGTAGCCCGCAGCCCGTTCTGGTCCACCATTCAGTCCATAGCACGCTGGAAGACCGAGACCCCATTCGTGACACCAAAAGGAACCCTTAAAAAATGGTACAGGCGACCATCCGCCTCAAAGGCCGTGTATTGTCGGTCCTCTGGGCGAATGGGGAGCTGGTGATAAGCAGATTTTAAGTCGATGGTGGAGAACACCCGGTACTGTGCAATCTAGTTGACCATGTCAGATATGCGCGGGAGGGGATACGCATCCAGTTGCGTGTATCTGTTAATGGTCTGACTATCGTCTATGACCATCCGGGGTTTGTTCCCATTCTTAACCACCACGACTTGCACTCTCCAAGGACTAGCGCTAGGTTGGATGATCCCTTCCTTGAGGAGCCGCTGAACTTCAGATTGAATGAAGATCTGATCCTCAGCGCTGTAACGCCTGCTCTTTGTTGCGATGGGCTTGCAGCCTGGCACGAGATTCTGGAATAGGGAGGGTGTGGTAATCCTAAGCGTTGAGAGACTACATGTGGAGCGCGTTGGGCAATTTAGAGGCTGCGGGTCTCCCACTGAAAGCGGAGGGAGTGGCCCATCGTACTGCAGGGTTACACTCTTCAAGCGGACCATAAAATCGAGTCCTAGGAGTATTGGCGTGCAAAGGTGCGGTAACACAAGGAGCCTGAAGTTCTCGTAAACCGTGCCCTGCACCGTCAGATTGACCACGCAGCTCCCTAGCACGGTGACAGACCGGGACCTTGACGCCATCGAAATTGTCTGCTTGACAGTCCGAATCTGGAGACCACACCGCTTCACGGTGTCCGGGTGAATGAAGCTCTCCGTGCTCCCGCTGTCAAACAAACAATAAATCGGGCGTCTGTTTACCTGTATGTCCATCATGGACTTGTCGAGTCTGTGAGGCTTGGCCTGGTCCAGGATGATCGACGCCACCGTTGGTTCGTGGGTGCAACTGCAGGCAGCTGAGATGGTTGATGACGACCCCTGCTGGTCATTCGTGGTCGGTGCCGACCAAAATGGCTGCCCCCATAGGTCGCACGTGGACGATGGCGCCAAAACCTGCGGCCCCTGCAGGTCGCACATGTCTTGCGACTCCGTCGTTCGGAATGGCGACGTCCTGGAATCGCACGTGGTTGAAGACCTTGAAGACGCAGAAGACAAGGAGGCCGGCTCCGGGGAGTCACACGCCGCACTGCTGTTCTTGGATAGAGGTTTGGACCGGCATACTTTGGAATAATGCCCCTTCTTGCCGCAGGCGGAGCACAACACCGCTTTAGCTGGACATCGCTGCCGAGGGTGTTTCACCCCCCCACAGAAGTAACAGCGCGGGCCACCTGGAGCTGCTGCCATCGTCAGGTCCGAGGCTGGGAACGCAATCGCGCAGTTTTTCGGTCCCGCTGAATGAAGTGGAGTCTGCGACTGCCCCTGCCACACTGTCTCCACGTGGTCGTCGGGGTACATCGCCAGACTTTTGGAGGCCGTTTCTAGAGCGTCAGCTAACTCTATGGTTTTAGTGAGATCGAGGTTACCTTGCTCCAACAGCCGAAGGCGGATGTACGACGAGCCGATTCCCGCCACGAACGCATCTCGAGCTAGGTCGCTCATGTACTGGTCTGCCGACACTGACTTGCAGTTGCAGGCTCTGGCTAGTTGCTGAAGCTCGCACGCGTACTGTTCCATCGTTTCGCCGGGCTGCCGCCGTCGAGTGGCTAGAAGGTATCGAGCATGGATCTAATTTGGCGGTTTGTTGTATCGCTTCTTGAGAAGCTCGAAGGCCCCTTTGTAGTCGGTGGCCCCATGGATCGCTAAGTATACAGCGTCGCTTACCCTCGCGTGGAGGACCCGGAGTCTGTCAGCGTCGTCGGTGACCGCTGTGGAGGCGTCGAGGTAATCTTGGAAACGCTTCAACCAGTGGTCGAAAGTGTTCGATGCTCCCGCCGCACGTGGGTCCAACGTAAGCCGTTCGGGTTTAAGCATTTGCTCCACGTTTTCTTTTGTCGTTTTTTTTTTCAAAAAAAGAATTTACTTGTTGGCAATAAAATTGATGCGCAATATAACACACGAGAGGCTGGATGTACTCGGGAAATAAAGGCTTTTATTGCCAACAATAACAGAGCTACTATATACAGTATACGATCCCAGACTAAAGGGTCACCAGGCAGAACAGTGACCTTTATACCTCTCCCAGGAGGCGGAGCCAACTGGGGTGTACCATAGGACTATATTAACAGGTAGGACAGCCCAACCCTAACCCCAACAGTAACATATCTACAGACTCATAGTACTGGCCAGACCATGGCTCAGCACTACCTGGTGGGAACCAACAATGGTTCACCACAGTATGAATTATTCTGTAAATAGCAGAAGCTTTTGGAACATTAAAACACAGAGGGATCTGAGCGTGCAGGTCCACAGCTCCCTGAAACTGGCAGCACAGGTGGCCAAGGTGATTAAGAAAGAATATGGCATCACCCAGGGCATTGAGTACAAAAGTTGGGAAATCATGTTGTCGCTATATAAAACCCTGGTTTGGCCGCATTTGGAGTATTGCATGCAGTTCTGGTCACTACACTTCCAGAAGAATGTGGATGCTTTAGAAAGAGTGCAAAGAATGTTCACCAGGTTGTTACCTGGTCTCGAGTGTGTTGATAATGAGGAGAGGTTGAATAAACTAGGATTGTTTTCACTGGAAAGACAGAGGCTGAGGAGAGACCTGATAGAGGTCTACAAAATTATGAGAGGCATAGACAGGGTGGATAGTCAGAGGCTTTATCCCAGGGTGGAAGTGTCAATTACAAGGGGGCACAGGTTGAAGCTGAGAAGGGGAAAGTTCAAGGGTGATGTGCAGGGGAAGTTTTTCATGCAGAGAGTGGTGGGTACCTGAAACACACTGCCAGAGAAGGTGGGAGAAGCAGGCACATTAGCAACATCTGGATGGGTATATGAATAGGGAGGGAATAGAGCGATACAAACCGAGTTAGAGCTGAAGGTTTTTTTTTAGTTTATTTCGGGCATCATGATCGGCAAGGCTTGAAGGGCTGAAGGGCCAATTCCTATGCTGTATTTTTCTTTGTTCTTTGTTCTTGATTCCTGGAATAGCAGCTTTGACATATGAAGAAAGATTGGATTAACTGAGCTTGAATTCACTAGAATTTAGAAGAACGAGAAGGGATCTCATAGAAACATATAAAATGCTGATGGGACTGGACAGGCCAGATGCAGGAAGAATGTTCCCGATGTTGGGAAAGTCCAGAACTAGGGGTCACAGTCTAAGAGTAAGGGGTAAGCCATTCAAGACTGAGATGAGGAAGAACTTCTTCACTCAGAGAGTTGTGAGCCTGTGGAATCCAACGCCGGCATCTCCACATCGAATTCTCTACCACAGAAAGCTATTGAGGCCAGTTCATTCAATATGTTCAAGAGGAACTGGACATGGCCCTTGCAGATAAAGAGACCAAGTGGTATGGCAAGAAGAGGGGAGTGGGATACTGAAAGTGCATGATCAGCCATGATCATATTGAATGGTGGTGCAGGCTCGAAAGGTCGAATGGCCTACTCCTACACCTATTTTCTATGTTTCTCTGTTCCTATCTCATTCTTTCACGATATCTGGGGATCAGATAATTTGCCTCCAGCTACCACATCTATCTTCTCCTTTGCACTGGGTATGACTCCAAAGATTGGAGCGATTCCCCCTGATTCCCATTGACTTCAATTTTAGGGCTCCTTGATTCTACATCTAGTCAAATGCTGCTATGATGTCACTGACGGTCACCCTCATCTCACCTCACCTCATAAGTTCACTGATGGCATATAGGACCATATACAAACTCATTTCCCAATCTAAAATGTAATCTTAAAAGTCAAGGAAGAAGGAAAATTTCAAAAACATATCGAGTGCCTGATATAGAATGGATTAATTTGAAGTGCTATAACAACAACCACATTGCACTTTCCAAGATCACACAACAACATAAGAAACTGGTGAAGCCACAACTGGAGTATTGTGTGCAGTTCTGTTCACCATGTTACAGGAAGGATGTAATTGCTCTGGAGAGAGTGCAAAGAAGATTTATTGGAATGTTGCCAAGGCTGGCGAATTGTAACTATGAGGAGAGATTGGAGAGGTAACATAGAACAGTACAGCACAGAACAGGCCCTTCGGCCCACGATGTTGTGCCGAGCTTTGTCTGAAACCCAGATCAAGCTATTTCCTCCCTATCATCCCGAAGTACTCCATGTGCCTATCCAATAGCTTCTTAAATGTTCCTAAAGTTTCTGACTCCACTATCACTGCAGGCAGTCCATTCCACAACCCAACCACTCTCTGCGTAAAGAACCTACCTCGGACATCCTTTCTATATCTCCCACCATGAACCCTATAGTTATGCCCCCTAGTTACCGCTCCATTCACCCGAGGAAATAGTCTTTGAACGTTCACTCTATCTATCCCCTCATCATCTTATAAACCTCTATCAAGTCTCCTCTCAACCTCCTCCGCTCCAAAGAGAAAAGCGCAAGTTCCCTCAACCTTTCCTCATAAGACCTACCCTCCAAACCAGGCAGTATCCTGGTAAATCTCCTTTGCACTCTTTCCAGTGTCTCCACATCCTTCTTGTAGTGAGGTGACCAGAACTGCACACAATATTCCAAATGTGGTCTCACCAAGGTCCTGTACAGTTGCAGCATAACCCCACGGCTCTTAAACTCAAACCCCCTGTTAATGAACGCCAACACACTATAGGCCTTCTTCACGGCTCTATCCATTTGAGTGGCAACCTTCAGAGATCTATGGATATGAACCCCAAGATCTCTCTGTTCCTCCACGTTCTTCAGAACCCTACCTTTGACCCTGTAATCCACATTTAAATTTATCCGACCAAAATGAATCACCTCGCATTTGTCAGGGTTAAACTCCATTTGCCATTTTTCAGCCCAGCTCTGCATCCTATCTATATCTCTTTGCAGCCTACAACAGCCCTCCACCTCATCCACTACTCCACCAATCTTGGTGTCATCAGCAAATTTACTGATCCACCCTTCAGCCCCCTCCTCCAAGTCATTTATAAAAATTACAAATAGCAGAGGACCAAGCACTGATCCCTGCGGCACTCCGCTGGTAACCGGTTTCCAGTCCGAAAATTTTCCATCCACCACCACCTTCTGTCTTCTGTCAGATAGCCAGTTACCTATCCAATCGGCCAAACTTCTCTCTATCCCACACATCCTTACTTTCTTCATAAGCTGACTGTGGGGGACTTTATCAAACGCCTTACTAAAATCCATGTATATGACATCAACTGCACTACCTTCATCTACACACTTAGTTACCTCCTCAAAAAATTCTATCAAATTTGTGAGGCAAGACTTGCCCTTCACAAATCCGTGCTGACTATCCCGGATTAAGCTGCATCTTTCTAAATGGTCGTAAATCCTATCCCTAAGGACCATTTCCTTCAACTTACCGACCACCGAAGTAAGACTAACCAGCCTATAATTACCAGGGTCATTTCTATTCCCTTTCTTAAACAGAGGAACAACATTCGCCACTCTCCAGTCCTCTGGCACCACCCCTGTGGACAGTGAGGACCCAAAGATCAAAGCCAAAGGCTCTGCAATCTCATTCCTTGCCTCCCAAAGAATCCTGGGATATATTTCATCAGGCCCAGGGGACTTATCAACTTTCAGTTTATTCAAAATTGCTAGTACATCTTCCCTCCGAACATCTACTTCCTCCAGCCTATCAGCCTGTGACACCCTCTCTTCCTGAAAAACATGGCCCCTCTCCTTGGTGAACACCGAAGTTCTGATTATTTTCCATGGAACAGAGAAGGCTCAGGGGCTGACATGATTGAGGTATACAAAATTGGGTAAGGAGAAAGTAGACAGGGAGAACCTGTTTCACTTAGAACCATAGAACCATAAAAAATTACAGCTCAGAAACAGGCCTTTTGGCCCTTCTTGTCTGTGCCGAACCATTTTTTGCCTAGTCCCACTGACCTGCACTTGGACCATATCCCTCCACATCCCTCTCATCCATGAACCCGTCCAAGTTTTTCTAAAATGTTAAAATTTGCCACTTTATCCAGCAACTCATTCCACACTCCCACCACTCTCTGCGTGAAGAAGCCCCCCCTAATATTCCCTTTAAACTTTTCTCCTTTCACCCTTAACCCATGCCCTCTTGTTATTTTCTCCCCTAGCCTCAGTGGAAAAAGCCTGATTGCATTCACTCTATCTATACCCACCAAAATCTTATACACCTCTATCAAATCTCCCCTCATTCTTCTACGCTCCAGGGAATAAAGTCCCAACCTATTCAATCTCTCTCTGTAACTCAGCTTCCCAAGTCCCGGCAACATCCTTGTGAACCTTCTCTGCACTCTTTCAACCTTATTTACATCCTTCCTGTAACTAGGTGACCAAAACTGTACACAATACTCTAAATTCGGCCTCACCAATGCCTTATATAACCATACCATAACACTCTAACTTTTATACTCGATACTCCGATTTATAAAGGCGAGTGTACCAAAGGCGCTCTTGACGACCCTATCCACCTGTGGTGTCACTTTTAGGGAATTCTGTACCTGTATTCCCAGATCCCTCTGTTCAACTGCACTCTTCAGAGTCCGACCATTTAGCCTGTAGGTTCTACTTTGGTTTGTCCTTCCAAAGTGCAATATCTCACACTTGTCTGCGTTAAATTCCATTATGTGGAGATGCCGGCGTTGGACTGGGGTAAACACAGTAAGAAGTTTAACAACACCAGATTAAAGTCCAACAGGTTTATTTGGTAGCAAAAGCCACACAAGCTTTCGGAGCTCTTAGCCCCTTCTTCAGGTGAGTGGGAATTCTGTTCACAAACAGAGCTTATAAAGACACAGACTCAATTTACATGAATAATGGTTGGAATGCGAATACTTACAACTAATCAAGTCTTTAAGAAACGAAACAATGTGAGTGGAGAGAGCATCAAGACAGGCTAAAAAGATGTGTATTGTCTCCAGACAAGACAGCCAGTGAAACTCCGCAGGTCCACGCAACTGTGGGAGTTACAAATAGTGTGACATGAACCCAATATCCCGGTTGAGGCCGTCCTCGTGTGTGCGGAACTTGGCTATCAGTTTGCCATTTTTCAGCCCATTTTTCTAGTTGGTCCAAATCCCTCTGCAAGCTTTGAAAACCTTCCTCACTGTCCACTACACCTCCAATCTTTGTATTATCAGCAAATTTGCTGATCCAATTTACCATATTATCATCCAGATCATTGATATAGATGACAAACAACAATGGACCCAACACCGATCCCTGCGGCACACCACTAGTTACAGGCCTCCACTCAGAGAAGCAATCCTCCACAACCACACTCTGGCTTCTTCCATTGAGCCAGTGTCTAATCCAATTTACTACCTCCCCATGTGTACCCAGTGACTGAACCTTCCTAACTAACCTCCCATGAGGGACCTTGTCAAAGGCCTTGCTGAAATCCAGGTAGACAACATCCACCGCCTTCCCTTCATCCACTTTCCTGGTAACCTCCTCGAAAAACTCTGATTGGTCAAACATAGAACATAGAACATAGAAAGCCACAGCACAAACAGGCCCTTCGGCCCACAAGTTGCGCCGATCACATCCCCACCTCTAGGCCTATCTATAGCCCTCAATCCCATTAAATCCCATGTACTCATCCAGAAGTCTCTTAAAAGACCCCAACGAGTTTGCCTCCACCACCACCGACGTCAGCCGATTCCACTCACCCACCACCCTCTGAGTGAAAAACTTACCCCTGACATCTCCTCTGTACCTACCCCCCAGCACCTTAAACCTGTGTCCTCTCGTAGCAACCATTTCAGCCCTTGGAAATAGCCTCTGAGAGTCTACCCTATCCAGACCTCTCAACATCATGTAAACCTCTATCAGGTCACCTCTCATCCTTCGTCTCTCCAGGGAGAAGAGACCAAGCTCCCTCAACCTATCCTCATAAGGCATGCCCCCCAATCCAGGCAACATCCTTGTAAATCTCCTCTGCACCCTTTCAATGGCTTCAACATCTTTCCTGTAATGAGGTGACCAGAACTGCGCGCAGTACTCCAAGTGGGGTCTAACCAGGGTCCTATAAAGCTGCAGCATTATCTCCCGACTCCTAAACTCAATCCCTCGATTAATGAAGGCCAGTACGCCGTACGCCTTCTTGACCGCATCCTCCACCTGCGAGGCCGATTTAAGAGTCCTATGGACCCGGACCCCAAGGTCCTTCTGATCCTCTACACTGCTAAGAATGGTACCCTTCATATTATACTGCTGCTTCATCCCATTGGATCTGCCAAAATGGATCACCACACACTTATCCGGGTTGAAGTCCATCTGCCACTTCTCCACCCAGTCTTGCACTCTATCTATGTCTCGCTGCAACTTCTGACATCCCTCCAAACTATCCACAACACCACCTACCTTGGTGTCGTCAGCAAACTTACCAACCCATCCCTCCACTTCCTCATCCAGGTCATTTATGAAAATGACAAACAGCAAGGGTCCCAGAACAGATCCCTGGGGCATGACCAAACATGACCTACCACACACAAAGCCACGTTGACTCTCCCTAATAAGTCCCTGTCTATCCAAATATTTGTAGATCCTATCCCTTATCACACCTTCCAATAACGTGCCTACCACCGACGTCAAACTTACTGGCCTATAATTTCCCGGATTTCTTTTGGAACCTTTTTTTAAACAACAGAACAACATGAGCCACCCTCCAATCATCCGGCACCTCCCCCGTGAATGCTGACATTTTAAATATGTCTGCCAGGGCCCCTGCAAGTTCAACACTAGCTTCCCTCAAAGTCCGTGGGAATAGTTCTTTGAAAATGTGACCAAGCACATTGACGAAGGAAGAGCGGTGGATGTGGTCTATATGGACTTCAGCAAAGCGTTCGATAAGGTCCCCCATGCAAGACTTCTTGAGAAAGTGAGAGGGCATGGGATCCAAGGGGCTGTTGCCTTGTGGATCCAGAACTGGCTTGCCTGCAGAAGGCAGAGAGTGGCTGTGGAGGGGTCTTTCTCTGCATGGAGGTCAGTGACCAGTGGAGTGCCCCAGGGATCTGTTCTGGGACCCTTGCTGTTTGTCATTTTCATAAATGACCTGGATGAGGAAGTGGAGGGATGGGTTGGTAAGTTTGCTGACGACACCAAGGTAGGTGGTGTTGTGGATAGTTTGGAGGGATGTCAGAAGTTGCAGCGAGACATAGATAGAATGCAAGACTGGGCGGAGAAGTGGCAGATGGACTTCAACCCGGATAAGTGTGTAGTGATCCATTTTGGCAGATCCAATGGGATGGAGCAGCAGTATAAAATGAAGGGTACCATTCTTAGCAGTGTAGAGGATCAGAAGGACCTTGGGGTCCGGGTCCATAGGACTCTTAAATCGGCCTCGCAGGTGGAGGATGCGGTCAAGAAGGCGTATGGCGTACTAGCCTTCATTAATCGAGGGATTGAGTTTAGGAGTCGGGAGATAATGCTGCAGCTTTATAGGACCCTGGTTAGACCCCACTTGGAGTACTGCGCGCAGTTCTGGTCACCTCATTACAGGAAAGATGTTGAAGCCATTGAAAGGGTGCAGAGGAGATTTACAAGGATGTTGCCTGGATTGGGGGGCATGCCTTATGAGGATAGGTTGAGGGAGCTTGGTCTCTTCTCCCTGGAGAGACGAAGGATGAGAGGTGACCTGATAGAGGTTTACAAGATGTTGAGGGGTCTGGATAGGGTGGACTCTCAGAGGCTATTTCCAAGGGCTGAAATGGTTGCTACGAGAGGACACAGGTTTAAGGTGCAGGGGGGTAGGTACAGGGGGGATGTCAGGGGTAAGTTTTTCACTCAGAGGGTGGTGGGTGAGTGGAATCGGCTGACGTCGGTGGTGGTGGAGGCAAACTCGTTGGGGTCTTTTAAGAGACTTCTGGATGAGTACATGGGATTTAATGGGATTGAGGGCTATAGATAGGCCTAGAGGTGGGGATGTGATCGGCGCAACTTGTGGGCCGAAGGGCCTGTTTGTGCTGTGGCTTTCTATGTTCTATGTTCTAATACCCTGTCCAGTCCTGGGGATTTATCCACTCTGATTTGCCTCAAGACAGCAAGCACCTCCTCCCCTTTAATCTGTAAAGGTTCCATGACCTCCCTACCTGTTTGCCCTATTTCCGTAGACTCCATGCCCGTTTCCTTTGTAAATACGGATGCAAAAAACCCATTTAATATCTCCCCCATTTCTTTCGGTTCCATACATAGCCGACCACTCTGATCTTCAAGAGGACCAATTTTATCCCTTACTATCCTTTTGCTCCAATACCTATAGAAGCTCTTTGGATTTTTCTTCACTCTGTCTGCCAAAGCAATCTCATGTCTTCTTTTAGCCCTCCTGATTTCCCTCTTAAGTAGCTTGGCAGAGAGTTCCAAAAACAGGAGTCATAGATGAGCAGCAGAAGGATTAGAGGGGACATGAGGAAAAGCTATTTAACGCAGAGGGTGGTAGGTGTCTGGAATTCACTACCTGAGTTGGTGGTGGAGGCAGAGACCCTAAACTTTTAAAAAGTACCTGGAACTGCACCTTAAGTGCTGTAAGTTGTAGGGCTATGGGCCATGTGCAGGAAAATTCTATTAGAAAGGGCACCTGGGTGTCTTTGGGTTGACATGGACATGATGGGCTGAATGGCCCCCTTTTATGCTATATCGTTTCTGTGGTTTGAACAGCATCAGGATGAAAGACCAGCCTTTGGTGCTGTTGTTCAGGACTTGAACACAAAAGCTACTGATTCAAGCAGAGAAAAGCTGTAGCAAGTTATGACGGAGATGTTTTATGTTCTTAATTTCTGCTTCCGAAAGTTGTTTGGATAAATTCTAATTCTTATAAATAATATATTTCCAATTTTTCAAATTAATTTTATGCACCATATGACATGTTTGACTCATTTTGCACCATATACAACAATAGGTGAGATAAAGAAAAGATAAACCAAATATCAATAATAGATTTTATGTTTGGTTGAGAATTGTTCCTGATAATTTCATGTACATGGTTCCATTGCTTCTTTTCTTTTAGATTGAATCAGTTCTAAGACAAGGAGTCGCTTCACTGAATTGGTCATCAATAACACTTGACCAATTCTTCTTTGATGTAGATGCAGCCATACATGAATTGACTTCATTGCTCAAGACAGTAAGTAGATTTCTCAAAAACTTTACATTTGCTTACTGAACTGAAGGATAGTAGCAGTACAAACAGAACATCTTATTTGAATTTGGGGATTAGTGACAACAAGTTTTCAACATGTACAAAAGAGTTAAATGAAAGGCAGTCTGTAATTGCAACTTATTTTTGTAGGGGGAGGAAGTAAGAAGAAAAATGGGCAAAATATTTTGAAGGCCTTTCTGCTAAAATGCAGCATATGTAGGAAATAACCATTATATAGGCTAGGATTTTGTGTTCTCGTTTGCACCGGGCATGAATGGCGATGGGAATGGATAATCTTATGAGAGACCCAAACTGTGTTTTATGCCTGCAGGAACTCCCGTCATGATTGCCCCCATGCAACATCAGGCCAACATCGGACATTTCATCATCGGGCTTCCACACACGCAACAATAATCTCCCATGCTCAAAAATTCACCCCCGGCGGTATGACATCATGATGGCACCATTTACAACAGCATTTTAAAAACGGAAACATAGCAAGCTCACCTCTGAGGGGTTTTCAGGGTCAGCACACAGCATACCACAGGGCACAGCTGACTCAGGAGGGACCCCAGAAAGCAGTTGCTTCCACAACCTAGGGTGTACAGACAGTTGCAGACCTTCATGCAGTTGGACAAGAACCAATGTCGGCAAAGTCTTTGCTTGTCCAGGGACATGGTGGCTCATTTATGCAACCTTTTGCTGGAGGTGGCACCATAAGGACTTGGAGGACATCCACTGCCTATGCCTTTGAAAGTCACAGTCATCCTAAGCTTTTATGTGACTGGCTCCTTTCATGGCTTCACGGTGACATTTGTGGTATCTCGCAAGCCTCAGCTCAAAAGTGCATCAAGGAATCATTAAGTGCACACAACTAACCCACTTTGACCAGGATCAGGCAAATTAGGATGCAAGGGCCATATGTTTCACCCAGATTGCAGGCTTTCCACAGCAAGCAATGCAGTTCATCAACTGTAACAACTTTCACTCCCACTATGTTCAGCTGGTGTGCAACCATATAAAGTACTTCCTCCAAGTGGATGCTAGGTTCCTCGCGAATGTACATGATTCCTACATCCTAAACAGCTCTCAGATCCCCAACATTTTTGAGGGTCTACAGCAACTACATGGTTGGCTCCTGATAAGGTTGTGTGGAGGCCACAGAGTAAAGCTGAGACCAGATACAATGGGACTTGTGCTGTTACTTGCTCTTTGATGGAGCAGACCGTCAGGATGCTCAAAATGTGGACTGGACTAGTGGAACCCCACAGTACAGTCCACAGAGAGTGTCATGCATCATGGTTGTCTGGTGCGCCCTTTATAACCTGGCACTTCAACTGGGGGGAAGGAGATAGAGGAGTGGCACGTTTCCCCTAATGAGGGGAGTGTTGAGGTAGACGAAGAAGATAATGTCCTGCAGGGCGGGGGAGTCAGCCATGAGGCTGTAGCAATGGTCAGATGGATTAGACGAGTTAGGGATGCACTCATTGCTGTCCAATTCATGGATGGTGATGAATAGGACCAATGATTACCATTTCGTCATCCTGCAATCCCTGGTTTGAGCAATGCTCTTTGGCCTGATTGCTGGCAGTGCACACCCTCACTGATGAGGCTCTTGTTATAGGGAGGGAATAGTTGCTTATAATCCTAATGTTGCAGGAGGATGATCATGACTTGCAGTGGGAAAAGTACTTTGATTCTCAAAGAATGTTTATCTTCTATCTGGTTAAAGGCAGCTCGCTTTGTCTCTGTGACCAGGGTCATCTTATGGCGATGTGGCGCAAAGAGTTTCACCCCTCCTGATCTAGGCTCCTCTTTAGTGATCTATGCCCTTGGGGCAGGACTTTCCGGCAGCGCTTGCTCCAAAACCAAAAAAATCCACCCGAGGTCAACGGACCAACGCATGGAATGTGTCCCGTCTGCTATAATTCCTGTGGCGGGCAGGACAGAAAGGTTCAGCTGTCAGTGTCACCAGAGGCTGAGGCTAATGTTTTATTGGGTCAAGAAGCTGGGCAACATGTAAAGAGAGCAGACATTGACGATCACTGGTTTCAATGATGGCGAGCCTGTACATTGTGGGAGAGGTCCTCATTCCATATGAGATACAGACATGACTGTTGGGTGGCACAGTGGTTAACACTGTTCCCTCACTCTGCTAGGGACCCAGAACAATTTTGGCCTTTGGTGACTGTGTGGAGTTTGCATGCTGTCCCTGGGTCTGCATGAGTTTTATCCAGGTGTTCCGCTTTCCTCCCACACGAAAGATGTTTACGTTAGGTGGATTGGCCATGCTCAATTGCCCCTTAGTGCCCAAAATTGTGTAGGTTAGGGGGCTTAGCAGAGGGTTCCGGAAATAGGGCAAGTATGGGGCCTGGATGAGATGCTTTGTTGGAGAATCAGTGCAGACATGATGGGCCAAATGGTCCCCTTCCACACTGCAGGGATCCTATGATTCTATCACTGAAGAGTTTAGTCATTGTGAGGGGGCACCACCAATGTGCTGGCAACCTTGCAGACAGAAAATGGAGGACGCTATGGACTGAGCATCCAACCTTTCTGTGGAACAGGAATCCAGTTGTCTAAGTGGCATTACAAGCAGACATCACATCAAAATAAGAATACGTAAAGAGGGTGCAGTGAGAGTTTACTTACAGATGTGAACATTATCTACAATTACCTAACAACCTTGCGCACGCTGACCTTC
Organism: Mustelus asterias; assembly: GCF_964213995.1. Classification (NCBI taxonomy): domain Eukaryota; kingdom Metazoa; phylum Chordata; class Chondrichthyes; order Carcharhiniformes; family Triakidae; genus Mustelus; species Mustelus asterias. Next base: position 8,950,240 of record NC_135805.1, read on the forward strand.
TTACCCTTTCTAACCCTGCTGTAACATCTTAGTGTAACTCCAGGATCCACAGCAGAGGTAGAGGTAGCTTACTGTTTGCCATGCCCTGTTGTCTGTGATGATTTTGGTGGGCGCCGTCTGGATAGCCAAGAACAGGAGGGCCCCAGACTACTTTCAGGGCACTCCTGTGTGGCAGTGCCAACCTCCTCGGCCTGTGCAGGTGGAACTGATGCAGTCACAGGAAAAGGGGATTTGGATTGGTTGGACACTCGTGGAGTCATCTGGGTAGATGATCCCAGGATGTACACCAAGGTCTCTATTGTTGTGTTGCTGTGTTGACCAGGTTGCCTCAGAGTGTTGGCACAATCTCTTTGGACAGAATGCACTAGGACTCCTCCATTCTTTCAATCTGAGGAGTGTAGCTAACATCCCTTCCTGATGTTCCTGGCTTTGCATTTGAACTCCATCAACTGAGTCCAGAGGTACGTCACCTGAGTGGCCTTATGAGATTCCTGGCCTCCAGCAGTCCTCTGAGTGCCAGCAACCTGGGACATCCTTGTCTCCATCTGTTGTGGATCAGAGAGAATGAGGTTATTAATAGTTTGTGATGCTGAAGCCTCTCTAAAAGTAAGGCCCACTAGAGGTGTATGTCTCTGCGTTGTTGGAGGATGAGTGAAAAATGTGACAGCTCTTCAATCTCCACTTCTGAGGACTCATCTGTGCTGGTGTTGGAGGTGGACTCTTGGATCTGGCTAGTAGAGGCTCTGAGTTTGCTCCCATAATGTGTCTGCAAGAGAAGGAAGATTTAATTAGTGTGTGGCAGGGGCCTTCAGATAGAGGAGACATGACTCACATTAGGTTGATGCGCTGGATGATGGTGTTCTGGGACATCACTTTGTTTATTGGCACCCACTTCACCCTTAGTGCAGGGATGGATGGATTCCTCCCCAGCCAGGGTTGGAGGGTTTTCTCCTCAAATTCCGAAGTAGCATCCCTCTGTCCATCTGGGATCTCTCGAAAGCAAGTGAAAAGAGTATCAGCAGGATGTATGATATTTTATGACAATAGATGCCTGTCCTCCTTTATAGAGAGTTGGTGCTGATGACTACTGTCACTACCTCCCATGGTGGTTTGGTGTCCTAGCTTAATGGTCTCCTCCTTGTGCATGGGTGCAGAACATCACAACATGCCTCAAACACATCCAGCAGTCTGGTGAGGGAGGCCTCTGAAGATCTTGGGGCAAACTTCTTTGCAGTCATCCTCTGCATTGGACCATGAACATAAGAACATAAGAAATAGGAGCAGGAGTAGGCCATCTAGCCCCTCGAGCCTGCCCCGCCATTCAATAAGATCATGGCTGATCTGACGTGGATCAGTACCACTTACCCGCCTGATCCCCATAACCCTTAATTCCCTTACCGCTCAGGAATCCATCCATCCCCGCTTTAAACATATTCAGCGAGGTAGCCTCCACCACCTCAGTGGGCAGAGAATTCCAGAGATTCACCACCCTCTGGGAGAAGAAGTTCCTCCTCAACTCTGTCTTAAACCGACCCCCCTTTATTTTGAGGCTGTGTCCTCTAGTTTTAACTTCCTTACTAAGTGGAAAGAATCTCTCCGCCTCCACCCTATCCAGCCCCCGCATTATCTTATAAGTCTCCATAAGATCCCCCCTCATCCTTCTAAACTCCAACGAGTACAAACCCAATCTCCTCAGCCTCTCCTCATAATCCAAACCCCTCATCTCCGGTATCAACCTGGTGAACCTTCTCTGCACTCCCTCCAATGCCAATATATCCTTCCTCATATAAGGGGACCAATACTGCACACAGTATTCCAGCTGCGGCCTCACCAATGCCCTGTACAGGTGCATCAAGACATCCCTGCTTTTATATTCTATCCCCCTCGCAATATAGGCCAACATCCCATTTGCCTTCTTGATCACCTGTTGTACCTGCAGACTGGGCTTTTGCGTCTCATGCACAAGGACCCCCAGGTCCCTTTGCACGGTAGCATGTTTTAATTTGTTTCCATTGAGATAGTAATCCCATTTGTTATTATTTCCTCCAAAGTGTATAACCTCGCATTTCTCAACGTTATACTCCATTTGCCATATCCTCGCCCACTCACTCAGCCTGTCCAAATCTCTCTGCAGATCTTCTCCGTCCTCCACACGATTCACTTTTCCACTTATCTTTGTGTCGTCTGCAAACTCCGTTACCCTACACTCCGTCCCCTCCTCCAGATCATCTATATAAATGGTAAATAGTTGCGGCCCGAGTACCGATCCCTGCGGCACGCCACTAGTTACCTTCCTCCAACCAGAAAAACACCCATTTATTCCGACTCTTTGCTTCCTGTCGGATAGCCAGTCCCCAATCCACTTTAACACACTACCCCCAACTCCGTGTGCCCTAATCTTCTTCAGCAGCCTTTTATGGGGCACCTTATCAAACGCCTTTTGGAAATCCAAAAACACCGCATCCACCGGTTCTCCTCCATCAACCGCCCTAGTCACATCTTCATAAAAATCCAACATGTTCGTCAAGCACGACTTTCCCCTCATGAATCCATGCTGCGTCTGATTGATCGAACCATTTCTATCCAGATGCCCTGCTATCTCCTCTTTAATAATGGATTCCAGCATTTTCCCTACTACAGACGTTAAGCTGACCGGCCTATAGTTACCCGCCTTTTGTCTCCTTCCTTTTTTAAACAGCGGCGTAACATTAGCCGTTTTCCAATCAACTGGCACTACCCCAGAATGCAACGAGTTTTGATAAATAATCACTAACGCATCCACTATTACCTCTGACATTTCTTTCAATACCCTGGGATGCATTCCATCCGGACCCGGGGACTTATAGAACATAGAAAGTCACAGCACAAACAGGCCCTTCGGCCCACAAGTTGCGCCGATCACATCCCCACCTCTAGGCCTATCTATAGCCCTCAATCCCATTAAATCCCATGTACTCATCCAGAAGTCTCTTAAAAGACCCCAACGAGTTTGCCTCCACCACCACCGACGTCAGCCGATTCCACTCACCCACCACCCTCTGAGTGAAAAACTTACCCCTGACATCCCCCCTGTACCTACCCCCCAGCACCTTAAACCTGTGTCCTCTCGTAGCAACCATTTCAGCCCTTGGAAATAGCCTCTGAGAGTCCACCCTATCCAGACCCCTCAACATCTTGTAAACCTCTATCAGGTCACCTCTCATCCTTCGTCTCTCCAGGGAGAAGAGACCAAGCTCCCTCAACCTATCCTCATAAGGCATGCCCCCCAATCCAGGCAACATCCTTGTAAATCTCCTCTGCACCCTTTCAATGGCTTCAACATCTTTCCTGTAATGAGGTGACCAGAACTGCGCGCAGTACTCCAAGTGGGGTCTAACCAGGGTCCTATAAAGCTGCAGCATTATCTCCCGACTCCTAAACTCAATCCCTCGATTAATAGAACATAGAACATAGAACATTACAGCGCAGAACAGGCCCTTCGGCCCACGATGTTGCACCGACCAGTAAAAAAAAAAACTGTGACCCTCCAACCTAAACCAATTTCTTTTCGTCCATGAACCTGTCTACGGATCTCTTAAACGCCCCCAAACTAGGCGCATTTACTACTGATGCTGGCAGGGCATTCCAATCCCTCACCACCCTCTGGGTAAAGAACCTACCCCTGACATCGGTTCTATAACTACCCCCCCTCAATTTAAAGCCATGCCCCCTCGTGCTGGATTTCTCCATCAGAGGAAAAAGGCTATCACTATCCACCCTATCTAAACCTCTAATCATCTTATATGTTTCAATAAGATCCCCTCTTAGCCGCCGCCTTTCCAGCGAAAACAATCCCAAATCCCTCAGCCTCTCCTCATAGGATCTCCCCTCCATACCAGGCAACATCCTGGTAAACCTCCTCTGCACCCTCTCCAAAGCCTCCACATCCTTCCTGTAATGTGGGGACCAGAACTGCACACAGTACTCCAAGTGCGGCCGCACCAGAGTTGTGTACAGTTGCAACATAACGCTACGACTCCTAAATTCAATCCCCCTACCAATAAACGCCAAGACACCATATGCCTTCTTAACAACCTTATCTACTTGATTCCCAACTTTCAGGGATCTATGCACACATACACCTAGATCCCTCTGCTCCTCCACACTATTCAAAGTCCTCCCGTTAGCCCTATACTCAACACATCTGTTATTCCTACCAAAGTGAATTACCTCACACTTCTCCGCATTAAACTCCATCCGCCACCTCTCGGCCCAACTTTGCAACCTGTCTAAGTCTTCCTGCAAACTACGACACCCTTCCTCACTGTCTACCACACCACCGACTTTGGTGTCATCAGCAAATTTGCTAATCCACCCAACTATACCCTCATCCAGATCATTAATAAATATTACAAACAGCAGTGGCCCCAAAACAGATCCCTGAGGTACACCACTTGTAACCGCACTCCATGATGAATATTTACTATCAACCACCACCCTCTGTTTCCTATCCGCTAGCCAATTCCTGATCCAATTTCCTAGATCACCCCCAATCCCATACATCTGCATTTTCTGCAGAAGCCTACCATGGTGAACCTTATCAAACGCCTTACTAAAATCCATATATACCACGTCCACTGCCTTGCCCCCATCCACCTCCTTGGTCACTTTCTCAAAAAACTCAATAAGGTTAGTAAGGCACGACCTACCTGCCACAAAACCATGCTGACTATCACCTATCAATTCATTACTCTCCAAATAACTATAAATCCTATCCCTTATAATTTTTTCCAACATCTTGCCGACAACAGAAGTGAGACTCACCGGTCTATAATTCCCGGGGAAGTCTCTGTTCCCCTTCTTAAACAATGGGACAACATTCGCTAACCTCCAATCTTCTAGTACGCCATACGCCTTCTTGACCGCATCCTCCACCTGCGAGGCCGATTTAAGAGTCCTATGGACCCGGACCCCAAGGTCCTTCTGATCCTCTACACTGCTAAGAATGGTACCCTTCATTTTATACTGCTGCTCCATCCCATTGGATCTGCCAAAATGGATCACTACACACTTATCCGGGTTGAAGTCCATCTGCCACTTCTCCGCCCAGTCTTGCATTCTATCTATGTCTCGCTGCAACTTCTGACATCCCTCCAAACTATCCACAACACCACCTACCTTGGTGTCGTCAGCAAACTTACCAACCCATCCCTCCACTTCCTCATCCAGGTCATTTATGAAAATGACAAACAGCAAGGGTCCCAGAACAGATCCCTGGGGCACTCCACTGGTCACTGACCTCCATGCAGAGAAAGACCCCTCCACAGCCACTCTCTGCCTTCTGCAGGCAAGCCAGTTCTGGATCCACAAGGCAACAGCCCCTTGGATCCCATGCCCTCTCACTTTCTCAAGAAGTCTTGCATGGGGGACCTTATCGAACGCTTTGCTGAAGTCCATATAGACCACATCCACCGCTCTTCCTTCGTCAATGTGCTTGGTCACATTTTCAAAGAACTCAACCAGGCTCGTAAGGCACGACCTGCCCCTGACAAAGCCGTGCTGACTACTTTTGATCATACTAAACTTCTCTAGATGATCATAAATCCTGTCTCTCAGGATCCTCTCCATCAACTTACCAACCACTGAGGTTAGACTCACCGGTCGGTAATTTCCCGGGCTGTCCCTGTTCCCTTTCTTGAATATAGGGACCACATCCGCAATCCTCCAATCCTCCGGAACCTCTCCCGTCTCCATCGACGATGCAAAGATCATCGCCAAAGGCTCCGCAATCTCCTCCCTCGCCTCCCACAGTAACCTGGGGTACATCCCATCCGGTCCCGGCGACTTACCAACCTTGATGCCATTCAATAGTTCCAACACATCCTCTTTCTTTATGTCCACATGCTCGATCCTTTCTGTCCTCCGCAATCCAGCAGTACAACCACCCAGATCCCTTTCCACCGTGAATACCGAGGTAAAGTATTCATTAAGCACCTCCGCCATTTCTAACGGTTCCGCACAAACTTTTCCCCCTTCACCTTTTAAGGGTCCTATGCCTTCACATCTCATCCTTTTACTCTTGACATATTTGTAGAAAGCCTTGGGATTCTCCTTAATCTTACCCGCCAAGGTCTTCTCATGACCCCTTCTCGCTCTCCTAATTTCCTTCTTAAGCTCCTTCCTACATCGCGTATACTCCTCTAAATCCTTAACACCTCCTAGCTCTCTGAACCTTCTGTACGCCTCTCTTTTCTTATTTACCAGGTTCATCACAACCTTCGTGCACCACGGTTCCCGTACCCTACCAACACCCCCCTGTCTCATCGGAACGTTGTCATGCAGAGCTCCAGACAAACATTCCTTGAAAATCCTCCACTTTCCTTCGGTACTTTTCCCCAAGAATGCCTCCTTCCAATTTACCCGTCTAATTTCCTCCCTGATGACACTGTATTTCCCTTTACTCCAGAGAAACACTTTCCTAGCCTGCCTGACCCTATCTCTTTCCAATGCTATCGTGAAGGAGATAGAATTATGATCGCTATCCCCAAGATGTTCACCCACCGAGAGATCCTCCACCTGTCCAGGTTCATTAGCCAGCACCAGATCAAGAACAGCCTCTCCTCTAGTAGGCTTATCCACATACTGTGTCAGGAAACTCTCCTGGACACACCTAACAAACTCCTCTCCATCCAAACCCCTAGCCCTAGGGATATTCCAATCTATGTTTGGGAAATTAAAATCTCCCATCACGACAACTCTGTTATTCCTACATCTCTCCAGGATCTGTTTCCCCATCTGCTCCTCAACATCTCTGTTACTATTGGGCGGCCTATAGAAAACACCCAGCAAAGTTACCGACCCCTTCCTATTCCTAACCTCCACCCACAGAGATTCCGTAGTCAGTCCCTCCACGGCGTCCACCTTCTCTACAGCCGTGACACTATCCCTGATCAACAGTGCCACTCCCCCCCCTCTCTTGCCTCCCTCCCTGTCCTTCCTGAAACATCTAAAACCTGGCACCTGAAGCACCCAGTCCTGTCCCTGAGACATCCAAGTCTCCGTAATGGCCACCACATCACAATTCGAAGCAGCAATCCACGCTCCAAGCTCATCCACTTTATTCACTACACTCCTGGCATTAAAATAGACACATCTCAGACCTTCAGCCTGAGCACTTCCCTTCTCCCTCACTCGTCTAACCTCCCTCTTACCCTGTCTACATTCCTTATCTATTTGCGAGCTAACCTCCTCGCTCTCAGTCCCCTCATTTCGATTCCCTCCCCCCAACCTTTCTAGTTTAAAGTCTCTCCAGTAGCCTTAGCCAACCTTCCCGCCAGGATATTGGTCCCCCTGGGATTCAAGTGCCACCCGTCTTTTTTAAACAGGTCACACCTGCCCCTAAAGAGGTCCCAATGATCCAAGTACCCAAATCCTTGTCCCTTGCTCCAGTCCCTCAGCCACGCATTAATTCTCCACCGATTCCTGTTCTCACTCTCCCGCGGCACAGGCAGCAATCCCGAGATTACTACCTTTGCATTCCTCTTTCTCAGCTGTCTACCCAACTCCCTATATTCTCTTTTCATGACCCCTTCCCTCTTCCTACCGATGTCAGCAGTACCTATATGCATCACGACCTTGGGCTCCTCTCCCTCCCCCTTCAGGATTTCTGGGACTCGACCAGAGACATCCCGGACCCCTGCACCAGGGAGGCAAACCACCATCCGAGAGTCCCGTCTGTGTCCGCAAAAACGCCTATCTGACCCTCTCACCGTAGAGTCCCCAATTAGCACTACCCTCCTTTCCTTACCCCTTTGCACTACTGGGCCAGGCTCAGCTCCAGAGACACTGCCACCGCTGCTTCCCCCAGGTGGGCTGTCCACCCCAGTAGTACTCAGACAGGAGTACTTATTATTAAGGGGCACATCCACCGGGGTGCTCACCATCACCCGAGCTTTCTCCTTCCTCACTGTTACCCAGTTACCCTCCTCCCGTGGTCCCGGTGTGACCACCTGCCGATAGCTCCTGTCAATGACCTCCTCACTATCCCTAACCCGGCGAAGGTCCTCGAGCTGCAATTCCAGTTCCCTAACATGGTCCCTTAGGAACCGCAGCTCAACACACCCAGCACAGATATGGTCGTCCGGGAGGCTAGGAGCCTCCAGGACCTCCCACATCCTACATTGGGAACAACATACTGGCCTGACAGTCATAATTGCCCTTTTAAACACAGGGAAAAAAGTGAATGAAGATTATTCCTCTCTGTTCCAAATTATTTCTACCAAGGTACCCGGAGAAAAGTAACTTATAAATAAAATTTTTTAAAAATAAGAAACTCACCCCTGCTCGCCCTTTCTGCCTAAGCCCGATGAGCCAAAGCCCCTCAGTTCTCACTCAGCTCCGTCTCACTCCGCTGCCCGCTCCCAACGCTGCCCGCTAGACAGTGGGACCTGCCTTTTAAACCTCCTGTGCACTAAAAAAAAAACTCAAGAGACCCTTCCCAGTAAACCCCGCGGCCACTGCCGGTTGCGCCCCAAAATTTAAAACTAAATTAAATAAATAAATAACACCCGCGGAAAAGTACTTAAAACTAATTCTTACCCCAAAAATCCTGTCACCAGTCACAGCTCTGCCTTTCTCCACAGCAACAAGAGGACTAACCTCCCAACTAACTGACTTATATAGAACTTTTGACCCTTCCCAGTAAACCCCGCGGCCACTGCCGGTTGCGCGCCAAAATTTAAAACTAAATTAAATAAATAAATAACACCCGCGGAAAAGTACTTAAAACTAATTCTTACCCCAAAAATCCTGTCACCAGTCACAGCTCTGCCTTTCTCCACAGCAACAAGAGGACTAACCTCCCAACTAACTGACTTATATAGAACTTTTGACCCTTCCCAGTAAACCCCGCGGCCACTGCCGGTTGCGCGCCAAAATTTAAAACTAAATTAAATAAATAAATAACACCCGCGGAAAAGTACTTAAAACTAATTCTTACCCCAAAAATCCTGTCACCAGTCACAGCTCTGCCTTTCTCCACAGCAACAAGACTTGTCCACCTTCAGTCCCATTAGTCTACCCAGCACTGCCTCTCTGGTAACATTAATTGTATTAAGTATTTCTCCTGCTGCCAACCCTCTATCGTTAATATTTGGCAAACTATTTGTGTCCTCCACCGTGAAGACCGACACAAAAAACTTATTTAAAGACTCAGCCATATCCTCATTTCCCACTATTATCTCCCCCCTCTCATCCTCCAAGGGTCCAACATTCACTCTAGCCACTCTATTCCTTTTTATATATTTATAAAAACTTTTACTATCATTTTTTATATTAATTGCTAGCCTAGCTTCATAGTCTATCCTTCCTTTCTTTATCGCTTTCTTAGTCTCTCTTTGTTGTTTCTTAAATTTTTCCCAATCACTTGTTTCTCCACTATTTTTGGCCACTCTGTACGCAGCTGTTTTTATTTTAATACTCTCCTTTATTTCCTTCGTTATCCACGGCTGGTTCTCCCTTTTCTTACAAAAGTGAGGCAGTGGCTGGGTGCCACTGGGGCTTCCTTTAAATGGTGCCCCAATGATTGAAGCACTCAATTGATGGCAGGGTGGGCAAATCAGAGGACACCTTCCAAGGAGGTAGCATGAAACCCGTGGAGAAATCTTTTTTAAAGGTTTGCTAAAAATAAAGCAAAAAACCCACGACTGCTTTTTCCACCCATGTGTTAGCTTATTGTGGGGCCCCACGTCACTAGAGTAATGGTGTAAACCATACCCACTTTTCTTCTGACTAAGAAGCTCAAGATCTGGAGAGAAAACTGTTTAAAATTTAATTATCACTGTCACAAGTAGGTTTACATTAACACTGCAATGAAGTTACTGCGAAAATCCCCTCGTCACCTCGCTTTAGCGTGGCCAATACACCTAACCAGCATGTCTTTCGGACTGTGGGAGGAAACCAGAGCACCCGGAGGAAACCCATGCAGAGAATGTGCAGACAGCGACCCAAGCCGGGAATCAAACCTGGGTCCCTGGCGCTGTGAGGCAGCAGTGTCCCACCATGCCGCCCCTAGGTTTGTGGAGCTGGAGAGATTCATGCCAGTTCTCTGTTTGGGTCATACACTTAGAGAAATTTTGGTAAGATTCCCCTGCAAGGTTGTGAGGGATCTTGGCAGGGTGGATGGGACTTGATGATTTGATTTTGATTTGCTTTATTATTGTCACATGTATTAGTATACAATGTTTCTTGCGTGCTAAATAGACAAAGAATACCGTACATAGGGAAAGAAAGGAGGGTCACTATCTGCACATTCTCCCTGTGTCTGCATGGGTTTACTCCGGGTGCTCCAGTTTCCTCCCACAGTCCGAAAGACATCCTGCTTAGGTGCATTGGCCATGCTAAAGTGTGGCGACTAGAGGATTTTCGCAGTAACTTTATTGCAATGTTAATGTAAGCCTACTTGTGACAGCAAAAATTCAATTTTAAACAGTCATAGCTAGGGTGTCGAGAAAGTTCAAGTTAATGCGAGGTAGGTCCATTCAAAAGTCTGATGGCAGCAGGGAAGAAGCTGTTTTTGAGTCAATTAGTACATGTCCTCAGATTTTTGTATCTTTTTCCCAATGGAAGAAGGTGGAAGAGAGTATGTTTCGGATGCTTGGATTCCATGATTATGCTGGCTGTTTTTCCGAGGCAGTGGGAAGTGCAGACAGTATCAATGGATGAGAGGCTAGTTTGAATGATGGACTGGGCTTTGTTCACGAGCCTTTGTAGTTTATTGCAGTCTTGGACAGTGCAGGAGCCATACTAAGCTGTGATACAACCAGGAAGAATGCTTTCTATGGTGCATCTGTAGACGTTGGTGAGATTTGTAGCAGATGTGCCAAATTTCCTGAGAAAGTAGAGGCATGGGTAGGCTTTCTTAGTAAGAGTTTTAACAACACCAAGTTAAAGTCCAACAGGTTTATTTGGTAGCAAATGCCATTAGCTTTCGGAGCGCTGCTCCTTCGTCAGATGGAGTGGATATCTGCTCTCAAACAGGGCATACAGAGACACAAAATCAAGTTCCAGAATACTGATTAGAATGCGAATCTCTACAGCCAACCAGGTCTTAAAGATACAGACAATGTGAGTGGAGGGAGCATTAAGCACAGGTTAAAGAGATTTATATTGTCTCCAGACAGGACAGCCAGTGAGATTCTGCAAGTCCAGGAGGCAAGCTGTGGGGGTTACTGATAGTGTCTCTGTATGCCCTGTTTGAGAGCAGATATCCACTCCATCTGATGAAGGAGCAGCGCTCTGAAAGCTAATGGCATTTGCTACCAAATAAACCTGTTGGACTTTAACCTGGTGTCATTAAAACTCTTACTGTGTTTACCCCAGTCCAACGCCGGCATCTCCACATCATGGGCTTTCTTAACCATAGCATCCGCATGGAGGTACCAGGACAGGTTGCTGGTGATCTGGACAGCTACAAACTTGAAGCCCTCAACCATTTCTACTTCATCCCCATTGATGTAGACAGGGGCATGTTCGCCTTTATGCTTCCTGAAGTCGATGACCATCTCCTTCGTTTTGTTGACATTGAGGGAGAGATTATTTTTGCTGCACCAGTTCACCAGATTCTCTATCTCATTCCTGTACTCTGTCTCATCATTGTTTGAGATCCTGTGTATTAGTTGCTTGTTTTCCCTTGTAAATAGATAGGATTGGGTGGTCGTTCCAATCTTGTTAGCTGCTCAGGCTATTTCCCTATAGGTCAATACGCCTTCTGTAGAAGGGACGTATGAACTCAAAACATTAACTACGTTTCTCTCTCCACAGATACTGCCAACCCTGCTGAGTTTATCCAGCATTTTCTGTTTTTATTTCAGATTTCCAGCATCCACAGTATTTTGCTTTTGCCTCCCTTCCTTGTCTAGCTACAGCGACAGTCTCAAGATTAACAAATACCATGCTCAAATAGGTCTCTGCTTTCCACTCTGCCATGTATATAAGAACATAAGAACGTGGAGCAGGAATAGGCAATTCATCCCTTGAGCCTGCTCTGCCATTCAATACGATCATTGCGGATCTTGTCTTGGCCTCAACTCCACTTTCCTGCTCATTCTCCCTAACCATTAAGCCCATGACTAATTAAAAACCTGTCCATCTCCTCTTTAAATTTACTCAATGTCTCAGCATCCACCGTACTCTGAGATATTGAATTCAACGGATTCACAACACTTTGAGAGAAGAAATCTATCCTCATCACTGTTTTAAATCTGCTACTCCTTATCCTAACATTATGACCTCATTCTAGATTGCCCCTCATGAGAAAGCATGTTCTCTAGATTTACCCTATCAAGCCCCTTTAACATCTTCTATACCTCAATTAGATCTGCCCTCATTCTTCCAAATTCTAGAGAGTTTTGGCCTAAACTGCTCAACCTCTCTTCAAAAGACAAACCCTTCATTGAATCTTAGAATCCCTGCAGTGCAGAAGAGGACCATTTGGCCCATCGAGTCTGCACTGACTCTCCAACAGAACATCTCATAGAACATAGAACATGACAGCGCAGTACAGGCCCTTCGGCCCTTGATGTTGCACCGACCTGTGAAACCTATCTAAAGCCCATCTAACCTACACTATTCCAATATCATCCATATGTTTAACCAATGACCATTTAAATGCCCTTAATGTTGGCGAGTCCACTACTGTTGCAGGCAGGGCATTCCACGCCCTTACTACTCTCTGAGTAAAGAACCTACCTCTGACATCAGTCCTATATCTATCACCCCTCAATTTAAAGCTATGTCCCCTCGTGCTAGCCACCACCATCCGAGGAAAAAGGCTCTCACTGTCCACCCTATCTAATCCTCTGATCATCTTGTATGCCACTATTAAGTCACCTCTTAATCTTCTTCTCTCTAATGAAAACAGCCTCAAGTCCCTCAGCCTTTCCTCATAAGACCTTCCCATCATACCAGGCAACATCCTGGTAAATCTCCTCTGCACCCTTTCCAATGCTTCCACATCCTTCCTATAATGCAGCGACCAGAACTGTACGCAATACTCCAAGTGCGGCCGCACCAGAGTTTTGTACAGCTGCATGACCTCATGGCTCCGAAACTCAATCCCTCTACCAATAAAAGCTAACACCGTACGCCTTCTTAACAACCCTATCAACCTGGGTGCCAACTTTCAGGGATCTATGCACATGGACACCCAGATCTCTCTGCTCATCCACACTACCAAGTATCTTACCATTAGCCCAGTACTCTGTATTCCTGTTACTCCTTCCAGAGTGAATCACCTCACACTTTTCTGCATTAAACTCCATTTGCCACCTCTCAGCCCAGCTCTGTCCCTCTGTAACCTGCAACAACCTTCCGCACTGTTCACAACTCCACCAACTTTAGTGTCATAAGAACAAAGAACAAAGAACAGAACAGCACAGGAAACAGGCCCTTCAGCCCTCCAAGCCTGTGCCGCTCCTTGGTCCAACTAGACCAATCGTTTGTATCCCTCCATTCCCAGGCTGCTCATGTGACTATCCAGGTAAGTCTTAAGTGATGTCAGCGTGCCTGCCTCCACCACCCTACTTGGCAGCGCATTCCAGGCCCCCACCACCCTCTGTGTAAAAAACGTCCCTCTGATGTCTGAGTTATACTTCGCCCCTCTCAGCTTGAGCCCATGACCCCTCGTGATCGTCACCTCCGACCTGGGAAAAAGCTTCCCACTGTTCACCCTATCTATACCCTTCATAATCTTGTACACCTCTATTAGATCTCCCCTCATTCTCCGTCTTTCCAGGAAGAATAACCCCAGTTTACCCAATCTCTCCTCATAGCTAAGACCCTCCATACCAGGCAACATCCTGGTAAACCTTCTCTGCACTCTCTCTAACGCCTCCACGTCCTTCTGGTAGTGCGACGACCAGAACTGGACGCAGTACTCCAAATGTGGCCTAACCAGCGTTCTATACAGCTGCATCATCAGACTCCAGCTTTTATACCCCGTCCTATAAAGGCAAGCATACCATATGCCTTCTTCACCACCTTCTCCACCTGTGTTGCCACCTTCAAGGATTTGTGGACTTGCACACCTAGGTCCCTCTGTGTTTCTATACTCCTGATGACTCTTCCATTTATTGTATAACTCCTCCCTACATTATTTCTTCCAAAATGCATCACTTCGCATTTATCCGGATTAAACTCCATCTGCCACCTCTCCGCCCAATTTTCCAGCCTATCTATATCCTGCTGTATTGCCCGACAATGCTCTTCGCTATCCGCAATTCCAGCCATCTTCGTGTCATCCGCAAACTTGCTGATTACACCAGTTACACCTTCTTCCAAATCATTTATATATATCACAAATAGCAGAGGTCCCAGTACAGAGCCCTGCGGAACACCACTGGTCACAGACCTCCAGCCGGTAGAAGACCCTTCAACCACTACCCTCTGTCTCCTATGGCCAAGCCAGTTCTCCACCCATCTAGCCACTTCTCCTTGTATCCCATGAGCCTTAACCTTCTTAACCAACCTGCCATGTGGGACTTTGTCAAATGCCTTACTGAAATCCATATAGACGACATCCACGGCCCTTCCTTCATCAACCGTTTTTGTCACTTCCTCAAAAAACTCCACCAAATTTGTAAGGCACGACCTCCCTCTTACAAAACCATGCTGTCTGTCACTAATGAGATTGTTCCGTTCTAAATGCACATACATCCTGTCTCTAAGAATCCTCTCCAACAACTTCCCTACCACGGACGTCAAGCTCACCGGCCTATAATTTCCTGGGTTATCCCTGCTACCCTTCTTAAACAACGGGACCACATTTGCTATCCTCCAATCCTCAGGGACCTCACCCGTGTCCAAAGAAGCGACAAATTTACTAACCCATCCTTCTACGCCCTCATCCAGGTCATTTATAAAAATGACAAACAGCAGTGGCCCCAAAACAGATCCTTGCGGTACACCACTAGTAACTGAACTCCAGGATGAACATTTCCTATCAACCACCACCCTCTGTCTTCTTACAGCTAGCCAATTGATGATCGAAACCGCTAAATCACCCTCAATCCCATACGTCCGTATCTTCTGCAATAGCTCACCGTGGAGAACCTTATCAAACGCTTTACTGAAATCCATATACACCACATCAACTGCTTTACCCTTATCCACCTCTTTGGTTTGTGAGGCACGACCTACCCTTCACAAAACCGTGTTGACTATCCCTAATCAAATTATTCCTTTCTCGATGCTTATATATCCTATCTCTTATAATCCTTTCCAATACTTTGCCCACAACAGAAGTAAGGCTCACTGGTCTATCATTACCAGGGTTGTCTCTACTCCCCTTCATGAACAAGGGGACAACATTTGCTATCCTCCAGTCTTCTGGCACTATTCCTGTAGACAATGACGGCATAAAGATCAAAGCCAAAGGCTCTGTAATCTCCTCCCTAGCCTCCCAGAGAATCCTAGGATAAATCCCATCCGGCCCAGGGGACATATCTATTTTCACACTTTCCAGAATTGCTAACACCTCCTCCTTCTGAACCTCAATCCCGTCTAGTCTAATAGCCTGTATCTCAGTATTCTCCTCGACAACATTGTCTTTTTCCTGTGTGAATGCTGACGACAAATATTCATTTAGCACCTCTCCTATCTCTTCAGACTCCATGCACAACTTCCCACCTCTGTCCTTGACTGGCCCTACTCTTACCCTAGTCATTCTTTTGTTGCTATAGAAAGCTTTAGGGTTTTCCATGATACTACCTGCCAAAAACTTCTCATATCCCCTCCTGGCTCTTCTTAGCTCTCTCTTTAGGTCCTTCCTGGCTAACTTGTAACTCTCAAGTGCCCTAACTCAGCCTTCACGTCTCATCTTTACATAAGTCTCCTTCTTCCTCTTCACAAGAGATTCAACTTCTTTATCCAGATCCACCCTCTATCATATTCCCATAACCCACATATTTACCCCGCTAATCTCCCTCACCGACACATCTTGGGGCACTAATTTGTTTTGACCAATCCACCTAATCTGCACTTCTTTGGATCTCGTGAACTTCCTCTGAACTTCCTCCAATGCAACTACATCCCTTCTCAAATAAGGGGACCAAAACTGTGCACAATACTCCAGGTGTGGTCTAACTGTTGATTTGTAAAGTTGCAGAAACACTTCTCTCCTTTTATATTCTATTCCTTTCGCAATAATGCCAAAATTCCATTTGCCTTCCTTATTACCTGCTGTACCTGTATACTAGTTTTCTGTGATTCATGCACAAGGACACCCAGATCCCTCTGCACCAAAGCACTCTGAAGTTTCTCTCCATTTAGATAATAAGTTGCCTTGCTAATTTTTCTGACCAAAATGAATAACCTCCCACTTATCCACATTAAACTCGATCTGCCACATTTTCGCCCATTCACCGAAAGTGTCCATATCCATTTGTACCTTGTGGCACCCCACTAGTTACGTTTGCCATCTTGACTCCCCCCCCCCCCTTTTTATTTCTGTCCTTCAGTTCCCTGGCTTGTCCCAACATAACCCACCCCTCCCTGACACAGCCATTGACCCTTGTTGTTCAGTTTTACTTCCACTGAGCACTAATCTTTGTTCTCCAATTAACATATTCTGCTACTCTACCTTTGCCACAATTAACACTCTTCAGTCCCTAGCAGCACAATTAAATGCCCCTTTGTCTTATATCTATGATATAATTTCCAATCTCTCCTTAGCTCCAACCTATCAATGACTTTCCATTCTTCCCCATCCCTTTCTCCAGTATATAATTCATCACATTTCTATTCCTCTTCAGTTTTCTTGAAGGGCCGTATGGACTTGAAACGCTACCTATGTTTCTCTCTCCATAGATGCCGCTAGTCCTGTTGAACTTATCCAGTGTTTTCAGTTCTAATCTCAAATTTCCAGCATCCACAGTATTTTGCTTATATTTAAGAGAGCTGGGATGGCGGAGTCATGAAAGTCTTTTTGAATCTTTTCTGCACTCTTTCTAGTTTAATAATATCCTTTCTATAATAGGTTGACCAGAACTGTACACAGGATTCCAAGTGTGGTCTTACTAATGTCTTGTACAACTTCAACAAGATGTCCCAACCGATGTTTGGTTTCATCGGTCAGAACATTGAATACAGGAGTTGGGACGTCTTCTTAAAGTTGTACAAAACATTGGTAAGGCCACACTTGGGATACTGTGTGCAATTCTGGTCACCCTATTATAGAAAGGATATTATTAAACTAGAAAGAGTGCAGAAAAGATTTACTAGGATTCTACCGGGACTTGATGGATTGAGTTATAAGGAGAGGCTGAATAGACTGAGACTTTTTTCTCTGGAGCGTAGGAGGCTGAGGGGTGACCTTATAGACGTCTATAAAATAATGAGGGGCATAGACAAGGTAGATAGTCAATATCTTTTCCCAAAGGTAGGGGAGTCTAAAACTAGAGGGCATAGCTTTAAGGTGAGAGGGAAGAGATACAAAAGAGGGGCAATTTTTTCACACAGAGGGTGGTGAGTGTCTGGAACAAGCTGCCAGAGGTAGTAGTAGAGGCGGGTACAATTTTATCTTTTAAAAAGCATTTAGATAGTTACATGGGTACGATGGGTATAGAGGGATATGGGCCAAATGCAGGCAATTGGGATTAGCTTAGGTGTTTTAAAAAAGAAAGAGCGGCATGGACAAGTTGGGCCGAAGGGCCTGTTTCCATGCTGTAAACCTCTGTGATTCTATAACTCCTGCATTCAATGTTCTGACCAAGGAAACCAAGCATGCCGAATGCCATCTTCACCACCCTGTGACTCCACTTTCAAGGAGCTATGAACCTATACCCCTAGATCACTTTGGTCAAGAACTCTCTTCAACACCCTACCATTAACTGAGTAAGTCCTGCCCTGGTTTGATCTACCAAAATGCATCACCTCACATTTACCTAAATTAAACTCCATCTGCCATTCATCAGCCCACTGGCTCAATTGATCAGGGAGTCTCAAATAGTGCTGAACATTGTGCAGTCATTGGTTAACATCCCCACTTCTGACCTTATGATGGAAGGAAGGTATTTGATGAAGCAGCTGAAGGTAGTTGGGCCGAGGGCACTGAGGGACTCCTGCAGAGATGTCCGAGATCTGAGATGACTGACCCTCTACAACCACAGCCATCTTCCTTTGTTCCAGTTCTGACTCCAACCAACAGAGAGCTTGCCCTCTGATACCCTTCATTCCAATTTTGCTAGGGGCCCTTGATGCCACAGTCAATTGAATGTGGCCTTGATGTCAAGGGCTGTCTCTCTCACCTCACCTCATCTGACAGTGATCCCGTGCAGTCTAAGATTGAGGCTTACAGCAGTGAGCTCACCCTTGCCTACCTACCACATGCAGTTTAATTTAGAGCAAATCAAATAACCAATTAAAATAAATCAAATAAACTGAGGGACAAATTAAAGGGGCAGCCCCTTTCCTGAACCAAAAAGGAAATTACAAATGGAACTTCAAACATTAAAATGTGATTAAGAGGGTCAAATTTTTCAGCTCCCAATACCTGCCAGAGGACAATTTTATTGAATTCAAATTCAACCAGTTACCATGGTGGGATTTGAGGCCTAGGACTCAGACCTAGTTCAGTGGATCACCAATTCAGTTACCATACCACTAGTTTACAGGAAGACAAAAATCAGTGAGAATTTGGAGAAAGCGAAGGAAGCTTGTGTCTAGTTGCTTGCCAAAATGAGGCATTGTACCAGGGACCTTTAGATCTTCAGTCTCACACTCTCCCAACAGAACTCTTTCACCTGATGACATTTTTCAGTTCATCCATGCCTGCTACAGAACAATTATATTGAATTCAAATTTCACCATCTATCATGGACCAGAGAATCCCGCTGGCGTGAGTGGCCGGAGAATTCCAGCGAGTATTTGTTATCAATAAACAATTAATATTCAACCATGCAAGATTTTGAACCTCTTCATGAGACATACTGAATATATAATGATCAGTAAATTTCATTTTCTTCCTTCTCTCAATTAACGTAATTTTATGTTACCAAGTTATCACTACTAGAACAATAAATTTTGTTGATTAGTTCCTACAAGAAAATGCAATATTTTTGATGAAATAATGAAAAATGTAATATCTGTTGTTGGTTTCAGATAACTGACTTACGAGAGATGCACATAGATCTAGTATTGGAAGAGATCGCCAGAAAGATTATCATCAACCTACCAGAGGATCATTCTTTAACTTTGGAAGAAGTGGTTAAATTCAATGAGGTAACAATATTTTTAAAGATTTTTAAAATCTATGGACCAAATCTTGTGGAGGTGATTGGTGTCTCAGCCATTGGCTAATGAGCCAGTGGGACCCTTGTGTCACCATTCTTCAAGAAAGTTTGCTGCATCTTGTGCCACCCATCTCGACCTTGCATCGAGGAAGGACCCAGGCATAGGTGAGTGGTTGTTGGGAAGGGTTTAATGGGATCAGTAGCAAGGGCTTGCAGATGACTTTCAGCAGTTCCACCATGTCCCTTGAGCCTTTGAAAAGGGGTTTCCCCCCCCTCCCCCAAAATAGTGTCTCCCCCCTCCGGCGTGACATCATGCTGGCGGCATTTACAACTGCTCTATAAAAGTTGGGACCTGGCATGACAGGACTGAAGAGGAGCAAGAAGATAAGTATTATGGAGATGCAGCCCCAGGAGTGCAGGGGAGGGTGGAGGCAGAGGCTGAAAACTTTCTGAATGGGAAAGTTCATTGAGTGATGGAGGTGCTGTCCCCAGTCGCAGGAATGTTCCATTTTTGCCTCTGTGGGGTGCAGGACTTTACTGAGTGCTGGTGAGGCTGCTATTTCCAGGCCAAGAGATGTTCCATTGTTCTGGCTGCGGCATGTGGTGAGGGACTTTACCGAGTGCTGGAGTTTTAGGGAATGGGGAGAAAGGGCACTATGTGCTGCTTAAGGGCTCATCAAGTCAGGCAGCTGGTGCTCCAAGCAGGGGCACTCACAGCCACTCAAACTGCATGCACTCTGCAATGAATGGGAACCCATATTGTGATAATCTGGAGTCTGGGTGCCTGACCTGACCATGTCTGGAAGGGAATGCAGTAGGAACACGCATAGCAATGACTGAAGGGTTTGCAATGGCGATGCCCGCACGCCAACCTACCTGCTCTCCCTGCCTGCTGTGGTCAATGGCAGGCAACCTAACAGGTGACGTATGACACCCCAGATTGCGTTGTGTTGCCAGCATCCAAAAGTGGGAACACTGGTCCCACTGAGGGATGGGGGTGTGCCGGGATAGTAAAAAGTACAGACATAGAGGTTTACAGCATGGAAACAGACCAACTTGAATATGCCACCCAGGTTTTAACCACCTAAGTTAATCCCAATTGCCTGCATTTGGCCCATATCCCGCTCTACCCATCTTACCTATGTAACTGTTTAAATGCTTTTTAAAAGACAAAATTGTACCCACCTCTACTACTGCCTCTGGCAGCTCATTCCAGACACTCACCACCCTCTGATAAAAATATTGCCCCTCTGGACCCTTTTGTACCTCTTCCCTCTCACCTTAAACCTATGCCCTCTGGTTTTGCCCTACCTTTGAGAAATAATATTGACTATCTAGCTGATCTATGCCCCTCATTATTTTATAGACCTCTACAAGATCACCCCTAAGCCTCCTACGCTCCAGAGAAAAAAGTCCCAGTCTATCCAGCCTTTCCTTATAACTCAAACCATCAAGTCCCAGTAGCATTCTGGTAAACTCTTTCTGCACTCTTTCCAGTTTAATAATATCCTTTCTATAATAGTGACGAGAACTGTACACATGCATCTATTGATCTCTCTCTCTCTCTCTCTGTAATCCCCACCATGCAGATGGATTTTGGACTAATAGGTCTGGAGCTGGCCATCATGGTGGCAGCTGCTGAGGAGGAGGAGGTGGCTCAGGAGGTGGAGGGAGTCGCATGGCCACTGCAAGACCAGCTAGCGGCAGAACCTGCAGAAGAAGTGCAGGGGGCTGCCAGTGAGGCTGAGGAAGTGGCAGTGCAGCCTCCCGCAAGGGGGCCAGGACAAGGAGGATGCGGAGACCGAGACTGTACAGGAGATCCATTTGAGGGCCTGTCTGAGGTCATATGCTGGTGTCGGCTTTGCCTTTGCAAGGAGACGGTGTGGCACCTGTGTCAGGTTCTGGCAGACCTGGCACCTCAGGGGAGGGGAGGGCACCTGTTCCCAGTGGAAGTGAAGGTGACGGCGGCCCTGAATTTCTGTGCCTCTAGATTATTCCAGGCACCCAGTGGGGACATCTGTGGCATATCAGAGGCATCTGTGCACAGGTGTGTGTGGCAGGTTACGGATGCCTTGTACGCCTGGGTAGGCCAGTACATCAACTTTGATGTTGGCTAAGTGCAGCAGGAGGCCCAGGCTTTGCTGCAATAGCTGGAATGCCCCATGTGCAGGGGGCTATGGATGGGACACACATCACGCTGCGGTGCCTGTGAAGTGAGGGGCAACCTTTTATCAACGGGAAGGGTTTCCACTCACTAAACGTGCAGATAGTTTGTGACCACAGACTGATCATTATGCAGATGTGTGCACGATACCCAGGGAGTGTCCATGACAGCTATGCCCTGAGGCATTCGAACACCCCTGGGCTACTTGAAGACCAGCCTAGGCTGCCGGGATGGCTCATGGGGGATAAGTGCGACCCACTGAGGTCGTGGCTGATGATGCCTGTGCAGAGGCCCAAGATTGAGGCAAAGACCCGTTATAATGAGGTCCACACTGCCACCCGGTCCATTGTTGAGCAGTACATAGGCCTGCTTAAAATGCAGTTCCAGTGCCTGGAATGGGGCAGCACGGTGGCACAGTGGTTAGCACTGCTGCCTCACAGTGCCAGGGACCCAGGTTCAATTCCCAGCTTGGGTCACTGTCTGCGCGGAGTCTGCACATTCTGTGTCTGTGTGGGTTTCCTCCAGGTGCTCTGGTTTCCTCCAACAGTCCGAAAGATGTGCTGGTTTGGCGTATTGGCCAAGCTAAATTCAGTGTATCTGAACATGCGCCAGAGTGTGGCGTCTAGAGGATTTTCACAGTAACTTCATTGCAGTGTTAATGTAAGCCTACTTGTGACTCATTAATAAACTTTAATTTTAACTTGGACCACTCCGGGAGTGCCCTCCAATACGGCTCTGTGCGGGCCTCCCGCATCATCATTCTGTGCTGCATGCTGTACAATATATCACAACAGTGGGGAGACCACCTGGAGGAGGAGGATCGCCAACTGCAGGATATGGAAGAGGTGCCCCAGAAAGGAGCCGGAGGATGTAGGACAGGCGGTGATGGTGAGGGTCCGGCAGGGCAGGGCAGCTAGGATGCTTTAATTGCGGTACGATTCACCTAGTTGCTGCCGTGCAGTGTGGCGACTGCTACCACCACCTCCCATCACACCCTAGGAGATGCTGCAGCCACCTCCACCCCCTACCAAACCCAAACTGTTCCTTCAATCCACCTGAACTTTCCCCTACCCCACCCTCTTTCACCCTATCCTTGACCCTTCTGCCCACACGCTTTCACAGAATCACAGAATACTACAGTGCAGAAGAGGCCCTTCGGCCCATCGAGTCTGCACCGATGCATGAAATGCCCCGACCTGCCCACCTAATCCCACTTGCCAGCACTTGGCCCATTGCCTTGAATTTTATGGCATGTCAAGTACTCATCCAGGTACTTTTTAAAGGATGTGAGGTATCCCACCTCCACCACCCTCCCAGGTAGTGCATTCCAGACCGTCACCACCCTCTGAGAAAAACAGTTTTTCCTCAAATCCCCCCTAAGCTCCACGCCTCACGAACGTTTAACATGTATCCCCTCATAACTGACCCTTCACCTAAGGGGAACAGCTGTTCCCTATCCACCCTGTCCATGCTCCTCATGATCTTGAACACCTCAATCAGGTCACCCCTCAGTCTTCCCTGATCCAACGAAAACAACCCAAGCCTATCCAAACTTTCTTCATAACTTAAATGTTCCATCTCAGGATCCATCCTGGTAAATCTCCTCTGCACCCTCTCCATTGCGTTCACGTCCTTCCTATAATGTAGTGACTAGAACTGCACACAGTACTCCAGATGTGGCCTCACCAAAGTTCTATACAACTCCATCATGACCTCTCTGCTTTTGTAATCTATACCCCGATTGATAAAGGTGAGTGTGCCATATGTCTTTTTCACCACCCTATTTACCTGCCTTTCCACCTTCAGAGATCTATGGATAAACATGCCAAGGCCCCTTTGTTCTTCAGAACTTCCAGTGTCAGATCTTTCATAATATACTTCCTTGTCAAATTACTCCTTCCAAAGTGCATCAAAGAAACAAAGAACAGTACAGCACA
Source organism: Mustelus asterias (assembly GCF_964213995.1). Classification (NCBI taxonomy): domain Eukaryota; kingdom Metazoa; phylum Chordata; class Chondrichthyes; order Carcharhiniformes; family Triakidae; genus Mustelus; species Mustelus asterias. The sequence continues at coordinate 8,973,606 of NC_135805.1, forward strand.
GGAAACAGGCCCTTCGGCCCTCCAAGCCTGTGCTGCTCCTTGGTCCAACTAGACCAACCATTTGTATCCCTCCATTCCCAGGCTGCTCATGTGACAATCCAGGTAAGTCTTAAACGATGTCAGCGTGTCTGCCTCCACCACCCTACTTGGCAGCGCATTCCAGGCCCCCACCACCCTCTGTGTAAAAAACATGCCTCTAATATCTGAGTTATACTTCGCCCCTCTCACCTTGAGCCCGTGACCCCTCATGATCGTCACTTCTGATCTGGGAAAAAGCTTCCCACCATTCACCCTATCTATCCCCTTCATAATCTTGTACACCTCTATTAGATCTCCCCTCATTCTCCGTCTTTCCAGGGAGAACAACCCCAGTTTACCCAATCTCTCCTCATAGCTAAGACCCTCCATACCAGGCAACATCCTGGTAAACCTTCTCTGCACTCTCTCTAAAGCCTCCACGTCCTTCTGGTAGTGTGGCGACCAGAACTGGACACAGTACTCCAAATGTGGCCTAACCAGCGTTCTATACAGCTGCATCATCAGACTCTAGCTTTTATACTCTATACCCCCTCCTATAAAGGCAAGCATACCATATGCCTTCTTCACCACCTTCTCTATCTGTGTTGCCACCTTCAAGGATTTGTGGACTTGCACACCTAGGTCCCTCTGTGTTTCTATACTCTTGATGGCTCTGCCATTTATTGTATAACTCCTCCCTACATTATTTCTTCCAAAATGCATCACTTCGCATTTATCTGGATTAAATTCCATCTGCCACCTCTCCGCCAATTTTCCAGCCTATTTATATCTTGCTGTATTGCCCAACAATGCTCATCGCTATCCGCAAGTCCAGCCATCACCTCACACTTTTCAGGGTTAAGTTCTATCTGCCACTTATCCGCCCATTTGACCATCTCATCTATATCTTCCTGTAACCCAAGACACTCAACCTCACTGTTAACCACCCGGTCAATCTTTGGGTCATCGGCAAACTTAATGATCCTACCCCCGACATAGTCATCTATGTCATTCATAGAAATGGCGAACAATAGGGGGCCCAGCACAGATCCCTGTGTGCGCCCTGGTCACTGGCCTCCAACCACTAAAGCAACCATCTGTCAATACCCTCTGTTTCCTACCGCTAAGCCAATTATGTATCCACCTTGTCAGATAACCCTGTATCCCATGTGCATTCGCCTTCCTAATAAGTCTCCCATGTGGGACTTTGTCAAAGGCTTTGCTGAAATCCACATACACTGCATCAACCGCACTACCCTTCTCCTCCCCCACCCTCTTTAACCGTCCCCTCCCCACCTGGTTCCAAGTCACATCACAACAGCCTGAGCTGGCCATGCTAGTGAGTCTTCGGTCAAGGCTGGAAGGTGATGACGACTCGCTGTAAGGCACACCGGGATCCTGCCCTGGTGCCACACAAGTCTTGACTTCTACCTGTTCTCCGACTGCAAGCTGGTATCTGGGTCCACGTAGGAGTAAATGTTTTGACCTCAAGAGTGTGGACCAATGGGCCGGGCGTTAGGGGTAGGGGGTGGGCGCAGATGCCAGGGTGGTGGTGTTTGACAAAGGGTCCGATGGATGCTGGAGAAAGCAGGGCACGCGGTCTGTAACTTTTGGTCGAAGGGTCGGTATCACGAAGCACAGTGGTCTGCACCTCGATGTGTGGGATTGGGGTACGCTCTGTCCTGTTGGGGGAGAATCAAAGACAAATTAGTCACAGCTGTGCGGTGCAACAAACATTTAATTGTGAACTTAACATTAACAAAAACCTTCACTCTGACTACTGCTGACCTTCTCCCATGCCCTCTTAGTGACTGTTGTGGGAAAAATCCACCAGTAGTCAGACTTCGAGATTCAGAAAATACGATTTATTAAACGGAGCTCCGTGGAGAAAAGCGCTATGTTCATAGAACACTTTTTCTCACTTGTATACCGGGAGCGGTTCAATTTTATACCCTTTACACAATGGGTTAGACCGGTGATTCGAAGATTATCACATTTACAAGTATTTAACATTTCATGAATGGGTCCATTTCCCCATATTTACAAGAATACAAACAGGTATAGACATTTAGCATTTTGTGAATGGGTCTATCAATGGCTAGTTTCGTCTTGTGCGGGTGCTAATCGGTTCCCTCGCATTCATATTTCCCGCCTTCCTCTAGCATTAATCTAAGCTCTTTGTTTAGGGGTTTCCTTATCTTAAAGATGTTTCGACCCTTGGCTTTGGCTTCCTGAGGTGTTTGTTTGCTATGAGTCACTGTCTGTACTTTGTAAGTGGTTTGTCTGTCAGGATTCTGGCTTGACGTTCTTTCTGAAAAGCGGGAGCCTGTGGCTGTTTTTCTGGCTTCTTTCCCAGTTAACCTTGTGTGTGCCAGGCAGCCATTTCAGAGTGTGCTTTCTTGTGCTGCCATTTTAAAGTGTGCCCCCCCTTGTATTTTCCCCTTACAGTCCCTCCTGTTGGTCGGATTATAGCTTGGACAATCCTCAGACCACCAATCATAGATTCACATATACAGGTTCTCTTTCTTCTCTTCTTCTTTGCTTCTTTTGATGTCTTTATTTCTTCCAGTATCTTCATTTCTTCTGATGTCTTCGGGGATCTTCATTAGGGGTTCTTCTTCGATGTACACACTGGCTCCTGGCACAATTCTTGTCAACATTATTTTAAAACAGGCTTTAAGGCATCCCACAGTCAGACAACAGACAAGTATAATGACAATGAGTATAATCAACCCATGTAACAGGTACGATTCCCAGGATTCTCCTACCAGCCAAGCCAGCCAACTACCTCCTCTTGTGGGTCCCTGTCTAAAGTTATCGAGTTGCGTCCTGATGTCATTGATGACTTGTGTAATATTGTAAGACTCATCTGTGACATGGGTTATGCATTTGTCGCCTATGATGGCACATACTCCCCCTTGTTGTGCTAACTGGTAGTCCACTGCGTATCGTGTCTGCTGCGCATACAATCTTAACTCAGCCATTTCTTGGTTGACAGCCTCCAATGCTTTTGAAGTGCTGTTTCCCAGGATTGTTAGCCCACAAATAATATGGTTTCTATTCTTAGCTCCAATTACCCCGGCTGACCCTCCTAGAGATAAAGTTCCGAGGAACCCATACCCCAGTGAGGATCCCAATGTATTCGGGGTTTCCCAGTTAGCGCAGAATTCCCTGCTAATAGCCCGGGTCACTATTCTCCTCCTAATGTACCCCTTCTGAGGGCATGGACCAGTCAGTGGCCCGATTGTTCCTACCGCAAAACGGTTTGGGAGGTTTGGGGTTTCTGTCATGTAGGTACCATTGAAGAGGAATACATACCCCTTCTTAGCCCGGTAGCATTTAGTGTCCCGATTGTGAGTTTGCTCATACTGCCAATTGTTCAGTTCACTTAGCTTCCCGTTTGATCCCACCACCTGGTAAGTATCAAAGGGGTATGTCCATTTGGCTGAGCTTACGTGAATCCCATTGCATTGCCCGCAAATAAGCTGTCTTCCCGCGGTTATCTTTAAACATTTTCGTTCGTCACAAATACAAATAATCCGTCCCTTGTTGATCCGACAATGTTGACGGACACACTGTGTCTGTACACAAGAATCATTCTTAGGGACTAAGGCATAGGCACATCCCCATCCCTGCCCCGTGAAACAAAGCGAATAGCTTGCAGTGTCTGGGCAAGCTTTTCCTCCCTCCTGTTGGGACCCCTTGCATGTAGGATTTGTGGGGTTTACAAGTCCCACACATCTCCCCTGTAAACCTCTTTTATATTTGCCAATTTGTCCCTTACAGGGTGTCTCTGATGTATCTACAGTATATAAGTCATGAGGGGTCCACCCAGGGGTGGCTACAAATAGGGCTTCTACAGATTGTGTTAATGGGTAACATACAGTTCGATTCCCATGTAAATGTATGTGGGCTTTGTAAAACAAGTTGTCTTCTAGCCCAGTCAGATTTACGGTTACCACAACACAAAATAATACAATTACATACGCGATTACATACATTTTCGCAACAGTTGTAACTTAATATTACACTTTTAATCTTTTACAGTTTATTTCGTTTATTAACCCGCGCACGCCGGCTCTTGCTTGCAGTCTTTGCCTGTGTCGAGGAAAGCAGTTCTGTTAGTTCATCAATTTAGCTACTTATCTCCTTTGTATAATTTCAGCTGTGTCCAGTGCTTCCAGACACCTTTCCCTCTTATGTCTATACAGGCACAGGTGTCCCCACTAATTATAATTTCATATGGCCCATTCCACTTTGGTGCAAACCCTGGTTTGTCGGGTAGTATTTTCACTAGGACGCGACTTCCCACTGTTGGGACGTCAGGGAACGTTTCCAGCTCTCTCTCTGCGTCTTTTATTTCCTGATTATCTTTTACCAATTTGCGCATCCCTTTTAGCTGGGTGCTCAGGTCCAGAACGTATCTCTTGATTTTATCTTTTAGTGGACCGACATCGGTCCCACCTGTTATGATGCTTTCTGGTAACTGCATCGCCCGTCCTGTCATTAGTTCATAAGGGGTTAATCCGGTGGTCCGGTTCGTGGTCGCCCTTAATTTCATTAGTATGGTGGGCAATACCTCTGTCCACCTTCTTCCTGATGTCTGCATGGCCTTAGCAAGTGCATTTTTTAGTGTTCTGTTCATACGTTCTACCATTCCAGAGCCCTGCGGGTGGTAGGGGATGTGAAATTTTTGTTTTATCCCCATTAATTGGCACACTGTTTTTATTACCTTTCCAGTGAAGTGCGTTCCCTGGTCCGAATCAATTTGTAGGGGTACCCCCCATCTTGGGATTACCTCTTCTGCCAATATTCTGGCCACTGTGGTGGCCGTGCAGTTTGAAGTTGGGAATGCTTCCACCCACCGGGTGAATTGGTCTATGATGACCAGACAGTAAGTTTTGCCATGGGACTGTGGCAGTGGTCCTGTAAAATCCATTTGTAGATGTTCCCAGGGTCCCTTGGGTCTCGGCTGGTGTCCCATTTTAATTTTTATGGGTCTGCCAGGGTTGTGTTGCGCGCACGTCACGCATCGGTGACAGTGTCGGGCAATATCCTTTCCCATTCCCTTCCACCACCACTCCTTTCCGATATTAGTGATCATGGCCTCTCTACCCACATGTGAGAGTCCATGATGTAATCCCAATAGGGTGTTTTGTATGCACTCTGGTGCTATTACCTTATCTTCTCGTCTCCAAATGTTATCTGTCCCCTTGACTGCTCCCTGCGCTTCCCACTTCTCTTTTTCTTCCTTTGGGGTATCCTCATGTAAACCCTGAATGTCTACTTCGGCTTCTGTTGGTTCTATTGTTGCTATGGGTAATTCATCAATCATTTCCTGCTCTAGGGCTATCTGTGCTGCCCTATCTGCGGCTTGGTTCCCTTTGAAATTTAGCCAGTCTGGGCTATCTCTTCCGGGTTCCTTCTGGTGCGCTTTAATTTTTATTACTGCGGCTTCTCTAGGTCTCTCGCTAGCTCTTAATAATGCCTCAATTCTCTGCTGGTGCTTGATAGGGGTTCCCCCTGTGGTTATGAACCCTCTCCTTCCCCAAGCTGTCATATAATCATGTATGACTCCGAAGGCATAGCGGCTGTCTGAATAAATGTTTACCGCTTTACCCTCGGACAACTCAAGTGCCTGGGTGAGTGCCACCAGTTCTGCCACTTGTGCGGACAAGCTTCCGTCAATTCTTCCTGACCTCACTGTTTCTAGTTTACTATTTACGACTGCCCATCCTGTTCGGGGTGATCCCTCCACATATTTACGTGACCCATCCACAAAGAGGGTCTCTTCCGCTGTTACCAGGGGCATGTCCTTTATCCTTCCTTCTCCTTCTCCTGCATCCACATCCCCACAATTGTGGGGTTCTCCTCCATCTAAGATTCCTTCTGCTGGGTTATTTCCCGTATCCCTTATTATTGTTACGGACTTGCTGGGAGGTAGGAGGACAGCTTCCCATTTAGCCCTTCTCATGTTGGAGACTGACTTTAGTTTTCCTGTGTTTAACATTTCCACCAAGGTGTGTTTGGTGTGGAGGATTATGTTCCCTGTCATGATTACTGGCTCGCTAACCTTTACAGCCCATGCGGCGCAATCCAAGGCGGCTATGCACCTTGGCAGTCCAGTGACTACCGGCCCCTCTGCGGTGGAATAATACCCTATGGGTCTCCTTCTGTCGCCATGGTCCTGTGTCACTATTGCGGAATAGAACCCTTCCTCATTATTACAATAAATGTGGAAGTCTTTGTTCAGATCGGGTAAGCCTAGTCCGGGGGCTGATATTAGTTCTGTTTTTAATTTAGTGTAAGCTTCTTCTTGCTCGGGTCCCCACTCTACGGGGTCTAAAGCTGGCTTCCCCCCTTTAACGAGTCTTTGTATGGGTTCTGCGAGTTTTGTGAACCCTGGGATGAAACTCCGACTGTAGTTGAATAGTCCTAGCACCTTTCTAACCCCTCTTATATTAACCGGCCGCGGCATCTGTTGTATTGCCTCTTTCCTGTCCGCCGGCATTTCTTTAAGTCCTTGGGATATAAGGTGCCCTAGGTATAGGACCTGTGACTTCCCGATCTGCGCCTTTTTGGGGCTGACTTTTAACCCTGCGGCTTTTAATTCGCTCAGTACTAGGTATAGGGCTTCTTGATGTCCTGACTTGGACTCTGAAGCTATTAGGATGTCGTCTACATATTGTAAGGTCGTGTTACCCTCTGGCAGTTCTACCCTATTTAGGATGTCACTCATCACTCGATGGAATATAGCGGGGCTGTTGTGGAATCCCTGTGGTAAACGGGTCCAGGTGTACTGCTTGTCCCCTACTGTAAATGCAAATTTGTCTTGGGATTCAGGATCCAAGGGTAAGGACCAGAATCCATTAGCTATGTCCAGTACTGTAAATATTTTATGCTCCTGTGACAGTCCATTCAGGATTGTCGAAGGGCTTGCTACAATGGGGTGCAGTTTGGACGTGACTTTATTAAGTCCAGTGTAATCTATCGTGAGCCTATAGCTCCCATCAGGTTTACTCACTGGCCATGTTGGGGAGTTAGTGGTGCTCGTGGCTTCTCTCAGGATCCCCTTTTTCACTGACCCTTTCACAATCTCTACTACAGCTTTCTCTGCTTCTGGTTTAATTGGGTACTGCCTGTGTGGCTTATGCTCTGGTCCCGGTACCTTTATTGGGTCTGTTTTGGTTAACCCGGTATCTAACTTTGTCTCAGCCCATACTCCGGGAACGGAAGCACAAATGGCTCCGAACCCTCCTGTCTCTAACTCCCATTTTCTGGTGGTGACTGTGGCCACCTTAATGGTCTCGAGGTGGCTTGTGAGTTTCCCTATTTTAATTTTTCGACCGTCCTGTCTTGGCCAAATCAATTCTCCCTTCCCACAATCTATCAAGATCTCATATTCTTTCATTAAATCATTCCCCATTATGGTTCCCTCGTTATTTCTGCACACATAGAACTTCATTGGGATATATAGATTGTTTATTTCTACTAACGTGGTCTCGCTAAGGTAGGCGGGGGTTTTGTTCCCTCCTATCCCGGTCAGATAAATCATTTTATTTGTAGTGGGTAAGGGTAGGTCGGTAACGGATATGGATGCCCCTGTGTCCACTAGCATCTCGCATTGTCTGTCCCCTACCAGTGCTGACACATAAATCCTTCCCTCCTTTTTACCCTTGTGGACGGGGGCTGCAGACCGTCAATCTTGCTGACCCTGGGTGTCCTTTTGTTCCTGGGGTTCAGCTGGGGACGTGGATTGGGCTGGGGGTCTCCCATGCTTATGCCAACATACGGCTTCCGTATGTCCGTGTCTTTTACAGTGGCTGCAATGCTTACCACTGTTCCTAGTTTTGCTCTTTCTCCGTGGAGTCCCGCAATCCCTCGCAAAGTGCCCCTGTCGTCCACAATTGTTGCAGATCAATCTGGGTTTTGTTTCACTCTCATTACTGTAGGCTGCTACCCTTTCTAACCTTGCTCTTGCCTGTGGTTTCTCTTCCGCTGGGACGCCGCCAGCCCACTCCACCAGCTCATCGTAATTTTGGGACATGATCACTCCCATTTTTAGGATGATCTGGTGGGCACTAGAGAGTCCATCCTTAAAAGCTTGGATGAATGCTCGATCTCCTCGCCCTGGGTCCACTTGTCCTGAGCACTCTTGGTATATTCGGAACAATCGTTCCCCGTACTCAGAGGCTCCTTCCCCTTTAAGCTGCTTTGTGGTGGTGATTCTGCTCCAATTAGTGGGGGCATTCCCTAAGACCCTCTGAATTTCTTCCTTAAACCGTAAGAAGGGTGGTTGTTGGGTATCTATTTCTGCTGTTAGGGGGATTACATGTGTCCACCGTCCCCCACTATAATCCTGCGCTATAGGGGCAGCGGGTCCACCTACTACCTGTCTCCATTTATCCGCTGGACAGGCTGCCCTGACCAGTTGGTGTATGTCTCTTAGGTGTAATTGATGTCCTACCCAGATTGTGTCTAATTCCTCCCAGAATGTGGTGTTCGCGCTTCTGGTTTGTAATTTGCCCAGGGAAGCCATTATCTGCTGTCTTTCCCCTGGGGTAAAGGGTTTATAATTTGCCTTGGGTCGCGCTGCGGTCCCCCCTCTAGTTATGGGCGCTAAGTTATGTTCCAGCTGTTCCCACTCTCCTGAGGGTGCCGTTGGCCCTTGCTGGGTGGACTCATAAGAAGGTAGAAGACCAGTTTCTCCTCCCCCTTGCCTTTCTAAAACCTGATTTCGTTTTTCCAATTCCCTCACTTGGGATTCTAGTTCTCTAATTCTTTCTTTGTCCTCTCTCCATTTCCTTGTAGAGGCAATTGTTTGTTCAATTAGACCTGCTAACTGATGTGTTAACATTATTCCTATTTTCTTCATTCTGTTTCTTTTTACTTTATCTATCCACTTTCTCTGCTGCTCTAAGGTTTGAGAAGTATCCCAGCCATCCTTTTGCATTCTCTTTATTAACTCCTTCCTGTCTGTCATGTAGATTTCAATCAGGGAACCTGCAGATCCCCTTTTAACTTCACTATCTGCCATTTCGCAGATTTCACTAACCCCGGCCACGATTATTCTTTAGTAAAGTGTGCTAACTACCGTAGGGACTTCACTACCCCCGGCCACTATTACTACTCTTAGCAAAGTGTGCTAACTACCGTAGGGACTTCACTACCCCCGGCCACTATTGCTATTCTCACACCGTGTTTTATTGCCGTTACAGGGTTTTAAGTTATACTCACGGCTTCCACGATTACCACTTCGGCAATGTGCTTCTCCACCGGATTTCGGTTTAGGTCAGAGTTGATCAAACTCCTGTTCCGCCCCGCTTTTCACCACATTGACAGTACAGTTTCCAACTTTTCAATAACTTTCATGCAATCAGCTGGCACCTCTGCGTCTGTTCGCCACTACAGAGGGTGATGTTAAACCGACTTCTGCCCTTTTGTGCTTCACAATCCTTTAGTGCCCTTGGTGTCTCTCACTCACTTCAATTCCTGACCTTCACGTGGCAGATTTCTGCTCTTAATAGCCAGTCTAAGGCAGAGGTTTTGAGACAGGCACTACCTTGTCCTTTTTGTCGATCAGCACAAATCACAGTAATTCTTATTCCTATCAGCAGTTAGTACTTATCACTATAACAAATATTATCACAAATAAACAGTACAAATGTTTCCCCCTTGTAAACCGTATTTCCTGATCCAGTCTGACTGTCACAGATTCCGCGATCTCTACCCCGGTTGCGACCGTGGCCAATCGATCTCACCGGTAATAGGATCCTAGCCGACTACGCCAATTGTTGTGGGAAAAATCCACCAGTAGTCAGACTTCGAGATTCAGAAAATACGATTTATTAAACGGAGCTCCGTGGAGAAAAGCGCCATGTTCATAGAACACTTTTTCTCACTTGTATACCGGGAGCGGTTCAATTTTATACCCTTTACACAATGGGTTAGACCGGTGATTCGAAGATTATCACATTTACAAGTATTTAACATTTCATGAATGGGTACATTTCCCCATATTTACAAGAATACAAACAGGTATAGACATTTAGCATTTTGTGAATGGCTCTATCAATGGCTAGTTTCGTCTTGTGCGGGTGCTAATCGGTTCCCTCGCATTCATATTTCCCGCCTTCCTCTAGCATTAATCTAAGCTCTTTGTTTAGGGGTTTCCTTATCTTAAAGATGTTTCGACCCTTGGCTTTGGCTTCCTGAGGTGTTTGTTTGCTATGAGTCACTGTCTGTACTTTGTAAGTGGTTTGTCTGTCAGGATTCTGGCTTGATGTTATTTCTGAAAAGCGGGAGCCTGTGGCTGTTTTTCTGGCTTCTTTCCCAGTTAACCCTGTGTGTGCCAGGCAGCCATTTCAGAGTGTGCTTTCTTGTGCTGCCATTTTAAAGTGTGCCCCCCCTTGTATTTTCCCCTTACAGTGACCCTACAACTTTCTAATGTTACATGGCCCATTACTTTGCCTAGGCACTCCCCCAGGATGCACATCAGAGGTGGAGGTGTCCAGTTGTGATCCCACGCCCCATTGTCTGTGATGCCATTGGTGGGCATCCCACGGGGTATTGAGACCTGGAGGGCCCAGGCAACTTGCGGATGACACTGATGTTTCTGTGCCACCCTGTTCATCCAGCTGGCCCTGAGATGCCCCGGTGTGAGGAAGGGAGGATTTGGAAGGTCTCGGGATGTCCAGAGTCTCCTGGGTTGAAGGCCCCGGCATGGCCTCCAGCCCTTCTTCCTTCCTCAGGGTGCCCATAGGCCCCAGGGACACTCCATGGAATGCTAGGGCAGCTGGACCGAGCTCCACAAGCCTCAGCACCACCTGGCTCTGCCAGTCCTGGAGTCGGCCTCATGGTCTACGATCCCTCAGCGCTGGCCCTCTGAGACTGGGCGAAGCTCTGGAGCCCCTCCACTACAGCATTCTGACCGTGAGCCAAGCTCTGGAACCCCTCACGGGCGGCACGGTAACACAGTGGTTAGCACTGCTGCTTCACAGCTCCAGGGACCTGGGTTCGATTCCCGGCTTGGGTCACTGTCTGTGTGGAGTTTGCACATTCTCCTCGTGTCTGCGTGGGTTTCCTCCGGGTGCTCTGGTTTCTTCCGGGTGCTCTGGTTTCTTCCCACAGTCCAAAGATGTGCGGGTTAGGTTGATTGGCCATGGTAAAATTGCCCCTTAGTGTCCTAAGATGCGTAGGTTAGAGGGATGAGCGGGTAAATATGTGGGGATGTGGGGGTAGGGCCTGGGTGGGATTGTGGTCGGTGCAGACTCGATGGGCCAAATGGCCTCTTTCTGCACTGTAGGGTTTCTATGATTTCTATGATCTTCCCTCAGCAGTAGCCCTGTGAGACTGGGTTAAGTTCTTGAGGCCCACAGCCAGGGCCTGCTATATTTCCACAATCCCTGAGAGAGCCCCAGCCATGGCCAGCTGTGTCTCCAACATGCCCTGACACCTGTGGCCATGACGCAATGTGCCTCTAGAATGCCAGCTACACAGCGGGCCCGCTGTGTCTCTGCCATAGCCCGCTGTGTCTCCAGGATGGCCTACACCCTGTCACACATGAGGCCAAATCCCTGAGCCAGACTTCCCACTGCGGATGCCACCCTTGCAGTGTTGCCTTGGTTACCACGCTGTGCCAGCACCAGCTTCTGCGACAGCACTCTGTTTGACTCCTCAAAATAGCCTCCCAGTCGCGGATAGCCCATCCAAAATTACCCGGGTTTGCTGATGCATCTCCACCATCTTCCGGATGACCGATTCCTAAAGCCTGGCACCTGGCTTGGGGCCAGCTGAATGCCCGCCTCCAGAAGACTACCACGTGCCTGAGCCCTCGGATGTTCCCGTCTCCACTCTATGTGCATCAGTGGCTGTGAGGTGCTCACAAGTAAGTGACCCAGAATCCCCTCACCACTACATGCCCCACCATTGTGATAATCTCTCTGTTGGTGGATTATGTTGTTGATGACTGTGTCGCTTCACTGGTGTTGTCCTCGGAGGATTCCTCAAGGCCTCCCTCTAAGGTGTTGTCTGATGTGTCCTGGGGAGTCTAAACAAGAGCATCACCAGAAGGGCCTGGAGCATCAGGATCATTCCCTGTGAGAAAGGACACACGTTAGTAGAAGAGAGGGAAAATAGCCAGCGCAGCATGGCACTTACTTCAAAGAAGACCTTCGGAATAGGGTTCAGCTGATGCTCACTTGCATGCTGGACGCTGATCTGGCTGTCAGTAACCATTCTCTGCTCCGCTTTCCCTACCAGCTCCAAGGCCTGTTGCTCTAACCGCCTGGGCAGGCATAATTCGAGTACACCATCATCAGCTTTCTCTCTCTCTGCGGTTATGTGCTGTTTTCTCCTGGGGTGACATAATGGGAATTGAAAACATGGTATATGTGTCGGGTGGGGACACTCAGGTGGGCCATTTCGGAGCAATGCCTCCCATTGTGGGGTGCTGACTGGGGAGTGCCACAGGGGTTGGAGGTAGCGCTGGGGGTGGTGGGGGAGTGACGGTTGGTGGCTGCCCTTGGGGTGTCTGGTGGTTTCGCATTGTAGCGCAACACACGTACTGGTTTCAGAATGGGATTCACACTGACCCTTGCTGTCCGAAAAATGCCATTCATCTTTTTGCAGCACTGATCTCCGGACTGACTTACAGCTGCACCCACAGCCTCGCAGATGGCATTTGCTGCACGGCCCCTTGGGCGACGTCCTTCATTGAGGTAGAGCAACTCACGCCTCTCCTCCACTGCATTCAGCAGCCGAGCCTGCTAAACCTCTGAAAATCTGGGGGCACTTCTTCCCTGTGCCATTTTCCCAGCGTGACTGCCTGTGTGTCCATACTTGCAGATTATATACAGCTCTGCCTCATTCAGGTTGTCCAGGTGCAGTCAGTTTGGGCCACTCACAGGCCCGTTAGGTAAATTTCATGATGAATAATGTACAGGCTGTTGAGTTTCAATAGAAGAGGAGCCAGCTCCTAAGGTGCTGATTGGGTTAACTCAACTAAGTGCTGTGTCAAGTGGGGGGCCGGCGGGGTTGGGGGGGTGTTGCAATGCTCAAGGGTCTCACTTAACAAGGGGGAATGCTCGCAGGCAGGGGGTGTGCATGGCAGCCCAGCGTGAAAGGCAGCAGTGAGGCCAGTGCTCTGTGTGTGAATGGCAGCAGTGAGGCCAGCGCTCTGTGAGTGAATGGGGGAGCACTCTCTGTGGGTGAACAGAGGGGAGCAGTGTTCTGTGGGGGCAAGTGCACTGTGGGTGAATGGGACGATGGGGGTGGGGAGGCAGTGTTCTGTGGGTGAAAGAGTGGCCGGCACTCTGTGGTTGGAGGTAGTGGTGGGGGGCGGGGGGGAGAAAGCATTGGGGGGGAGTTGTAGGGGGATGGGAAGTTCAGCGATGTCTGGGTCAATGGGGGATGGGAAGTCCAACGATGTCTGGGTCAGTGGGGGATGGGGAGTCCAGCGATGTCCATCGGGGATGCGTGAAAGGTCAGTGATGAAGCCAGTAATGTTCTTATGGCAAGGCAGGGCAGTTTGAGAGACCAACGATGAAGTCAGCAATGTTCTTGTGGGGAGTGAGAGGTCAGCGATTTCAATGCTGGGATGATGTGAGTAGCGATCTCCCAGAAAACGACACATGCATGGTGGCCCACTCAGCACATTGATTTCAGCCTCTTCAGTGACAATAGGCCCTGCCCACCACTTTTCTGAGTGATTCACGCTAGGGTACTGTGCCATGCTCAGAGTGTGGGAGATTCATTTTGAAAATCCCGCTAAAACAATTGGTGGGAGTTATTCTAGTTTTCATGCGCATTCAGCATTAAGAATTTTTTTGGGGAGAATCCCGGCCATCATCTTTCAATAGTCTAAACTCCAATGGACACAGGCCCAGCGTGCCCAACCTATCAAATGTGAGGTTATTCACTTTGGAAGCAAAAACAAGAAAGCAGGTTACGACCTGAATGGCTGTAAATTGGGAGAGGGGAGTATGCAGCGGGACCTGGGTGTCCTAGTGCACCAGTCACTGAAGGTAAGCATGCAGTGCAGCAGGCGGTAAAGAAGGCAAATGGTCTGTTGGCCTTCATTGCGAGAGGTTTCGAGTACAGGAGCAGGAATGTGTTGGAGCAATTACACAGGTGAGGCCACACCGAGAGTATTGTGTGCAGTTTTGGTCTCCTTTTCTGAGGAAGGATGTTCTTGCTCTCGAGGGAGTGCAATGAAAGTTTACCAGGCTGATTCCAGGGATGCCGGGACTGATGTATGAGGAGAGATTGCCTCGGTTAGGATTGTTTTTGCTGGAGTTCAGACAAATAAGGGGGGATCTCATCGAGACTTATAAATGTTCTGACAGGACCAGACGGGTTGGTGCAAGAAGGATATTCCCAATGATGGGGGTGTCCAGAACCAGGGGTCACAGTCTGAAGATACAGGGTAGACCATTGAGGACAGAGAAGAGGAGACATTTCTTCACTCAAAGAGTGGTGAGTCTGTGGAATTCATTACCACAGGAAGTAGTTGATGCCAAAACATTGAATGTATTCAAGAGACAGCTAGATATAGCACTTGGGGAGAATGGGACCAAAGGTTATGGGGAGAAAGCAGGATTAGGCTATTGAGTTGGATGATCAGCCATGATCGTGATGAATAGCAGAGCAGGCTTGAAGGGCTGGCCTCTTCCTGCTCCTATCTTCTATGTTTCTATGTAAAATCCCTGCCAGGAATCAGTCGAATGAACCTTCTTAGCTGCATACAATAAAACACAATTAATATACAATTAACATTCACAACCTCAGAAAATTCTAAGTTTCTTTACTGCCAGTGACTCTTTTTCATTGACCCAAAGTGGTATTTGATAATAAATCTGATAATTTCTCACCACAAATCACTAAACTTTAAGGATTGGGAATTGTTGTGGGAAAAATCCACTAGTAGTCAGACTTCGAGATTCAGAAAATACGATTTATTAAACGGAGCCCCGGGAGATAAGGCACATGTTCGTAGAACACCTTTTCTCAATAGTATGTCGGGAGCGGTTCATTTTTATACCCTTTACACAATGGGTAAACCGGTGATTCGAACATTATCACATTGTTTAAGTGAGTACAAGTATTTAACATTTTATGAATGGGTACATTTCCTCATGTTTACAAAAGTACAAACAGGTATAGACATTTAGCATTTTATGAATGGGTACATCTCCTTATGTCTGTATCTATCAATAGCTAGTTTTGTCTCGTTCAGGTGCTAATCGGTTCCCTCGCATTCATATTTCCCGTGTTCCTGTAACGTTAATCTAAGCTCTTTGTTTTGGGGTTTCCTTATCTTAAAAGATGTTTGACCCTTGGCTTTGGCTTCCTGAGGTGTTTGTTTGCTATGAGTCACTGTCTGTAATTTGGGAATGGCTTGTCTGTTAGGTTTTGACTTGACGTGATTTCTGAACAGCGGGAGCCTGTGTCTGCTTTTCTGGCTTCTTTCCCAGTTAACCCTTTATGTGCCAGGCAGCCATTTTAGAGTGTGCTTTCTTGTATTGCCATTTTAAAGTGTGCTCCCTTGTATTTTTCCCCTTACAGGAATATATTGCTGACTGTACATATGGGTCTTTGTGTTCAATTATATTAGATTTACACATGGTGTGCTTATGTGCTCTACAGACTTGCTGCGAAGAATGGGCAGAGATTTTAGCTCCAAAAAGCAAATATGTTGAAACAACTGTGGACGAAATAGTGGAAATATTTGTACAAATCTCTGACATGGCATTAATTAGTGAAGTTGCAAAACCTCCAAGTGAACCAGGTAAGTGTACTTGCTGTTTTGAAGACACGAATAGTTAGCAACATTCCAAAACTTGCCAAGTTTTCTAAGTATTGCCAACTGAGCTGGTGACAATTATTATTATTGTGTGAAAATTAGCTATTATGTTTCCCATTACAACAGTGTCTACATCTTGTATGTACTTAATTGGCTGTAAAACATTTTGCAACATCCTGAGGTCATGCTAGATCTCTAAATGAAAGCCTTTAATTTGTTTAGAAGAAAGCCAAAGGAATTACGAGAGCTTTACCATATTGGGTGTTGTGAGGAGAACCAGTTAGTGAACAGAAAAGTTAGATTAAATTGGCAATATCAGTTTGTTAGCTGTAATAGAAGGCAGCAACAACTCGGCGGTTGAAACAACAGTGATTTATTGGAGAAGTAATATATACATATATAAATAGACACAGAGCAGAACAATATACGTCTTAACTCATTGTTCCACCGGAGCAAGCAGAGAGGGAGCGATTCGTGTCAGGGGTGCTGAGGGTAAGAGTGATTTTATTTTTACCTTACTTTTTAGCAGAGTTTTTTTTCAGTTAAACAGGAAGAAATGTGGCAAATTTTCAAGGAAAATTTGTCTGGAGCTCTGCACAGCAACGTTCCAGTGAGACAGGGGAGTTATGGTAGGCTACAGGAACCATGGTGCACAAAAGCTGTAACGAATTTAGTCAAGAAGAAAAGAAAAGCCGACAAAAGGTTCAGGGAGCGAGGTAATGTGAGAAATCTAGAAGAGTTTACGACGAGTAGGAAGGAACTTAAGAGGGAAATTAGAAGAGCACGAAGGGGTCATGAGAAGGGCTTGGCAGACAGGATAAAGGAAAACCCCAAGGCATTCTACAAGTATGTTAAGAGCAAGAAGGTAAGATGTGAAGGAGTAGGACCTATCAAATGTGACGGTGGGAAAGTCTGTATAGAACAGGTAGAAATAGCAGAGGTACTCAATGAAGACTTTACTTCAGTATTCACAGTGGAAAAGGATCTTGGTAGTTGTAGTGCAGACTTGCAGTGGACTGAGAAGATTGAGCATGTGGACATTAGGAAAGAGGATGTGTTGGAGCTTTTGAAAAGCATCAAGTTAGATAAATCGCCAGGACCGGATGGGATGTACCCCAGGTTACTGTGGGAGGCGAGGGAAGAGATTGCTGATCCTCTGGCGATGATCTTTGCGTCATCAATGGAGACGGGAGAGGTTCCGGAGGATTGGAGGATTGCGGATGTGGTTCCGTTATTCAAGAAATGGAGACGAGATAGCCAGGGAAATTATAGACCAGTGAGTCTAACCTCAGTGGTTGGTAAGTTGATGGAGAAGATCCTGAGAGGCAAGATTTATGAACATCTGGAGAGGAATAGTATGATCAGAAATAGCCAGCACGGCTTTGTCCAAGGCAGATCATGCCTTACGAGCCTAATTGAATTTTTTGAAGATGTAACGAGACACATAGACAAGGGAAGAGCGGTAGATGTAGTTTATATGGATTTCAGCAAGGCGTTTGATAAGATGCCCCATGCAAGACTTATTGAGAAAGTGAAGGGGCATGGGGTACAAGGGGACATTGCCTTGTGGATTCAGAACTGGCTTGCCCACAGAAGACAAAGAGTGGTTGTAGATGGGTCATATTCTGCATGGAGGTCGGTCACCAGTGGAGTGCCCCAGGGATCTGTTCTGGGACCCTTGCTCTTTGTGATTTTTAGAAATGACCTGGATGAGGAAATGGAGGGATGGGTTGGCAAGTTGGCTGATGACACAAAGGTTGGAGGTGTTGTGGATAGTGTAGAGGGATGTCAGCAGTTGCAATGAGACATAGATAAGATGCAAGACTGGGCGGAGAAGTGGCAGATGGACTTCAACCCAGATAAGTGTGCGGTGGTTCATTTTGGCAGGTCGAATAGGATGAAAGAATATAATATTAAGGGTAAGATGCTTGGCAGTGTGGAAGATCAGAAGGATCTTGGGGTCCGGGTTCATAGGACGCTCAAAGCAGCGTCGCAGGTAGAGGCTGTGGTTAAGAAGGCGTATGGAATACTGGCCTTCATCAATAGAGGAATTGAGTTTAGAAATTGGGAGATAATGCTGCAGCTGTATAGGACCCTGGTCAGACCCCACCTGGAATACTGTGCCCAGTTCTGGTCGCCTCATTACAGAAAGGATGTGGAAGCAATAGAAAGGGTGCAGAGGATGTTGCCTGAATTAGGTGGCATGCCTTATGAGGATAGGTTGGAGAAGCGAAGGATGAGAGGTGACCTGATAGAGGTGTATAAGATGCTGAGAGGCATTGATAGAGTGGATTCTCAGAGGCTTTTACCCAGGGCTGAAATGG
Source organism: Mustelus asterias (assembly GCF_964213995.1). Classification (NCBI taxonomy): domain Eukaryota; kingdom Metazoa; phylum Chordata; class Chondrichthyes; order Carcharhiniformes; family Triakidae; genus Mustelus; species Mustelus asterias. The sequence continues at coordinate 8,991,750 of NC_135805.1, forward strand.
TTGCCACAAGAGGTCACAGGTTTAGGGTGCTGGGGAGTAGGTACAGAGGAGATGTTGGGGGTACGTTTTTCACTCAGAGGGTGGTGGGTGCGTGGAATCGGCTGCCGGTAGTGGTGGTGGAGGCGGATTCGATAGGGTCTTTTAAGAGACTTTTGGATAAGTTCATGGAAGTCAGGAAGACAGAGGGTTATAGGTAAGCCTAGTAGGTAGGGACACGTTCGGCGCAACTTGTGGGCCGAAGGGCCTGTTTGTGCTGTAGCTTTTCTATGTTCTATGAAACCGGAAGTAGGCCGCGGGGAGGCCTGGGAAGGTATTCTTTTGCCCAATAAGTTTGAACGGGGAGGAAACCCGAGACTCTACACGGGTAGAGTCTCCCACCCTCCCCCCTCCTCTAACCTAAAAAAAAAGACTTGGAGTGAGAGCAGGTAAGTTTTTTTTTCTCTCTTTCGTTTCTGAGTAAGGGAAGTTAGCAGGGCTGTCAGTGCAGGCAGTGCAATGTTCCTCCTGTGGGATGTTTGAGGTGAGGGACACCAGTGTCCCGGCTGAGTACACCTGCAGGAAGTGCACCCAATTCCAGCTCCTTGAAGACCGTGTTAGGGACCTGGAGCTGGAACTGGATGAACTCAGGATCATTCGGGAGGCAGAGGCAGCTATAGATAGAAGCTACAGGGAGGGAGCTACTCCGAGAAATGATGATACGTGGGTGACGGCGAGATGGGGTAAGAAGCAGTCACAGCAGCGATTCCCCTGGATCCCCTGTTCCTCTGTATAATAAGTATTCCGTTTTGGATACTGTTGGGGACGACGACTTAACAGAGGTAACCCCCCCCCCCCTTTGGATACTGTTGGGGACGACGACTTAACAGAGGTAACCCCCCCCCCCCCGGCTTGTCTTCCATCGTGTGAACATTGCTGCCTTGGCAGTTTCTTCACGGTTGTCTCAAGGCCGTGACTGTTGTTCTCTGAACACAGGTGGGGTATCTTACTAACGTACAAGGTTACAGTCTCATACAAACAAGTTAACTGGCATGCAACAATTTATATATGTTTGTAGGTACTTGTATAATGTATATCGGTACAGGTTACGATGAATATATATGAATTTATCATTATACAATCACAGAAGGCCGACATGTAGGCTTCTACTGTTACACAGTGGTACATATGAAAGAATACAAAATGACGGGGTTAGCCACATTCTGGAACAGATTAGCCGGGCACAACATATTCTTGTATACCACAGCTGCTACCTTTATCTGTTCTGGATACATGAGCATGAAAACACCCAAACGTAAACATGAGTTCGACAGTGTTTCTCACACAATCTCTAAATAGCACAGAATTCACTTTGACACTTTGAGTTTTAGAATTCATTAACCCATTCCCGTCTTCAGGGACTCCATAGTTAGGGGGATAGATCAGAGATTCTGTGGGAACGAGAGGGACTCGCGGTTGGTGTGTTGCCTCCCAGGTGCCAGGGTCCGTGATGTCTCGGATCGTGTTTTTGGGATCCTGAAGGGGGAGGGGGACCAGCCCCAAGTTGTGGTTCACAGAGGCACCCAAGACACAGGTAGGAAAAGGGATGGGGATGTAAGGCAGAAATTCAGGGAGTTAGGGTGGAAGCTTAGGGCTAGAACAAACGGAGTTGTTATCTCTGGTTTGTCACCCATGCTACGTGATAGTGAGGAGAGGAATAGGGAGAGAGAGCAATTGAACACGTGGCTACAGGGATGGTGCAGGAGGGAGGGATTCAGATACATAGAAACATAGAAACATAGAAAACTACAGCACAAAACAGGCCCTTCGGCCCCACAAGTTGTGCCGAACATGTCCCTACCTTTTAGGCCTACCTATAACCCTCCATCCTATTAAGTCCCATGTACTCATCCAGGAGTCTCTTAAAAGACCCAATTGAGTTTGCCTCCATCACCACTGACGGCAGCCGATTCCACTCGCCCACCACCCTCTGTGTGAAAAACTTCCCCCTAACATTTCCCCTGTACCTACACCCCAGCACCTTAAACCTGTGTCCTCTCGTAGCAGCCATTTCCACCCTGGGAAAAAGCCTCTGAGAGTCCACCCAATCTATGCCTCTCAACATCTTATATACCTCTGTTAGATCTCCTCTCATCCTACGTCTCTCCAAGGAGAAACGGCCGAGGTCCCTCAGCCTATCCCCATAAGGCATGCCACTCAATCCAGGCAACATCCTTGTAAATCGCCTCTGCACCCTTTCAATCTTTTCCACATCCTTCCTGTAATGAGGTGACCAGAACTGAGCACAGTACTCCAAGTGGGGTCTGACGAGTGTCTTATATAGCTGCATCATTATCCCCAGATTCCTAAACTCAGTCCCTCGATTGATAAAGGCCAGCACACCATACGCCTTTTTAACCACCTCCTCCACCTGCGGGGCCGATTTTAGAGTCCTATGGACCCGGATCCCAAGGTCCTTCTGATCCTCGACAGTACTAAGAGTCTTTCCCCTGATATTGTACTCCTTCATCCCATTTGACCTGCCAAAATGGACCACTACGCATTTATCTGGGTTGAAGTCCATCTGCCACTTCTCCGCCCAGTCTTGCATCCTATCTATGTCCCTCTGTAACTGCTGACATCCCTCCAGACTATCCACAACCCCACCAACCTTCGTGTCGTCGGCAAACTTACCAACCCATCCCTCCACTTCCTCATCCAGGTCATTTATGAAAATGACTAACAGCAAGGGTCCCAGAACAGATCCCTGGGGCACACCACTGGTGACCGACCTCCATTTAGAAAAATACCCATCAATACCCACTCTCTGCCTCCTTTGGGCAAGCCAGTTCTGGATCCACAGGGCAGCAGCCCCTTGGATCCCATGCCCTCTCACCTTTTCGAGAAGCCTTGCATGGGGGACCTTATCGAACGCCTTGCTAAAATCAATATAAACCACATCTACCGCTTTCCCTTCGTCAATGTGTTTAGTCACATTTTCGAAGAACTCCACCAGGCTCGTAAGGCACGATCTGCCTTTGACAAAGCCATGCTGAGTATTCTTGAGCATACTAAACCTCTCGAAATGCTCATAAATCTTGTCCCTCAGGATCTTCTCCATCAGCTTACCAACCACTGAGGTTAGACTCACCGGTCGGTAATTTCCTGGGCTAACCCTATTCCCCTTCTTGAAAATAGGAACCACATCCGCAATCCTCCAGCACCTCTCCCGTCTCCATCGACGATGCAAAGATCATCGCCAGAGGCTCTGCAATCTCTTCCCTCGTCTCCCACAGTAACCTGGGGTACATCCCATCCCGATACCTGGACAATTGGGGCTCATTCTGGGGTAGGTGGGACCTCTACAAACGGGATGGTCTACATCTGAACCAGAGGGGTACCAATATCCTGGGAGGGAAATTTGCTAATGCTCTACGGGAGGGTTTAAACTAATTCAGCAGGGGGATGGGAACCTAAATTGTAGCTCCAGTGTACAGGAGGTTGAAAGTAGTGAGGTCATGGATAAGGTTTCAATGTCGCAGGAGTGTACTGGCAGTCAGGAAGGCGGTTTGAAGTGTGTATACTTCAACGCCAGGAGCATCCGGAATAAGGCGGGTGAATTGCAGCATGGGTTGGTACCTGGGACTTCGATGTCGTGGCCATCTCGGAGACATGGATAGAGCAGGGACAGGAATGGTTGTTGTAGGTTCCGGGGTTTAGATGTTTCAGTAAGAGCAGGGAAGGTGGTAAAAGAGGTGGACGTATGGCATTGTTAGTCAAGGACAGTATTACGGTGGCAGAAAGGATGTTTGATGAGGACTTGTCTACTGAGGTAGTATGGGCTGAGGTTAGAAGCAGGAAAGGAGAGGTCACCCTGTTGGGAGTTTTCTATAGGCCTCCGAAAAGTTCCACAGATGTAGAGGAAAGGATTGCAAAGATGATTCTGGATAGGAGCGAATGTAACAGGGTAGTTGTCATGGGGGACTTTAACTTTGCAAATATTGACTGGAAAAGCTATAGTTCGAGTACTTTAGATGGGTCAGTTTTTGTCCAATGTGTGCAGGAGGGTTTTCTGACACAGTATGTAGATCGGCCAACAAGAGGCGAGGCCACAGTGGATTTGGTACTGGGTAATGAACCAGACCAGGTGTTAGATTTGGAGGTAGGCGAGCACTTTGGTGATAGTGACCACAATTCAGTTACGTTTACTTTCGCGATGGAAAGGGATAGGTATATACCGAAGGGCAAGAGTTATAGCTGGGGGAAAGGAAATTATGATGCGATTAGGCGAGATTTAGGATGCATAGGTTGGGGAAGGAAACTGCAGGGGATGGGCACAATTGAAATGTGGAGCTTGTTCAAGGAACAGCTACTGCGTGTCCTAGATAAGTATGTACCTGTCAGGCAGGGAGGAAGTGGTCGAGTGAGGGAACCGTGGTTTACTAAAGAAGTTGAATCTCTTGTGAAGAGGAAGAAGGAGACTTCTGTAAAGATGAGACATGGAGGCTCAGTTAGGGCACTTGAAAGTTACAAGTTAGCCAGGAAGGACCTAAAGAGAGAGTTAAGAAGAGCCAGGAGGGGACATGAGAAGACTTTGGCAGGTGGGATCAAGGAAAACCCTAAAGCTTTCTATAGGTATGTCAGGAATAAAAGAATGACTCGGGTAAAATGAGGGCCAGTCAAGGACAGTAGTGGGAAGTTGTGCGTGGAGTCTGAAGAGATAGGAGAGGTGCTAAATGAATATTTTTCGTCAGTATTCACGCAGGAAAAAGACAATGTTGTCGAGGAGAATACTGAGATACGGGCTATTGGACTAGATGGGATTGAGGTTAGTAAGGAGGAGGTGTTATCAATTCTGGAAAGTGTGAAAATAGATAAGTCCCCTGGGCCGGATGGGATTTATCCTAGGATTCTCTGGGAGGCTAGGGAGGAGATTGCAGAGCTTTGATCTTTATGTCGTCATTGTCTACAGGAATAGCGCCAGAAGACTGGAGGATAGCAAATATTGTCTTCTTGTTCAAGAAGGGGAGTGGAGACAAACCTGGTAATTATAGACCGGTGAGCCTTACTTCTGTTGTGGGCAAAGTATTGGAAAGGATTATAAGAGATAGGATCTATAATCATCTAGAAAGGAATAATTTGATTAGGGCTCATCAACACGGTTTTGTGAAGGGTAGGTCGTGCCTCACAAACCTTATTGAGTTCTTTGAGAAGGTGACCAAAGAGGTGGATGAGGGTAATGCAGTTGATGTGGTGTATATGGATTTCAGCAAAGCGTTTGATAAGGTTCCCCATGGTAAGCTTTTGCAGAAAATACGGACACATGGGATTGAGGGTGATTTAGTGGTTTGGATCAGGAATTGGCTCGCTGGAAGAACACAGAGAGTGGTGGTTGATGGGAAATATTCATCCTGGAGTTCAGTTACTAGTGGTGTACCGCAAGGATCTGTTTTGGGGCCACTGCTATTTGTCATTTTTATAAATGACCTGGATGAGGGCGTAGAAGGATGAGTTAGTAAATTTGCGGATGACACTAAAGTCGGTGGAGTTGTGGACAGTGCGGAAGCTTGTTGCAAGTTAAATACAAGGAAAAGACTCCCTGATTGGCCCATCTATTGACTCCTTAATCAGGGAGTTCATATTCCAATAAGCCAACTTCAATGGCCTGATTGAAGTCACTACAACTATGCTATGTATAACAAGATAAAACAGATAACTATTTACAACAAAAAAACAATCAATATAAAGGTGTAATAAAGTTCAGTCTTTTATAAAGTCAATCTATCAGGAGACTTCTAAATCCTCCGAGAATGCCTCAGTTCTCTGACAGGCTGATCTTCAGTCGAGGTAGTGGTCCTCAGTCGTTAACAGCAATTGGGTGGTTTACAATTTCAAAAGTGCGTTAGTGTAGTTATCCAATAATGTGATGCCCCTCCTCTGAAACAACTGGTCCCACTACACCAGTGTGCAATGGCGAAATGCTGGCAGGTGCCACTGGATCAACCTACTATACTGTCGGTAGCGTCTCTCCTGCTTATGTGACCCACGTGCTTTCTGTCTGCTCTTCCTTGAAGGTTCACCAAGTATGACACAGTGTTGCTCTTTTCCAGGATCTTCCCAGGAATCCATATTGGACCAACACCAAAGTTCCTGACAGTATTAAATTGTCTACCTTGAAAGATCAATTACCTTTGACAGAATCGTGAAACACCTTCTGCGCTCCTTGCTTTGTCTCCAACCTCCCCACCAGATTGGGGAACACTGGATCGAGCCTCGTTCTGAGACATTGTCCCATCAAAAGTTCAGCTGGTGTTACTCCCATAGTAATATGTGGTGTGAAATTGAATGAGAGAAGAAATTTAGCACGTTTCAAATGTAAAGGCGTGGGCAGCTATTTTTTCATCGCCGTCTTGAATATCTGGACAGCTCTCTCTGCTAAGCCATTTAAGGTTGGGTGATAATGGGACCGTGATAATGGAAATAGGCCCTTCGGCCCAACTTGTCTATGCCTCCCTTTTTTTAGCCCCTAAGCTAGTCCCAATTGCTTGTATTTGGCCCATATCCCTCTATACCCATCTCACCCATGTAACTGTCTGAATGCATTTTAAAAGATAGGATGCAAAGCTGGGCTGAAAAATGGCAAATGGAGTTTAACCCTGATAAATGTGAGGTGATTCATTTTGGTAGGACTAATTTAAATGTGGATGACAGGGTCAAAGGTAGGGTTCTGAAGACTGTGGAGGAACAGAGAGATCTTGGGGTTCATATCCACAGATCTCTAAAGGTTGCCACTCAAGTGGATAGAGCTGTGAAGAAGGCCTATAGTGTGTTAGCTTTTATTAACAGGGGGTTGGAGTTTAAGAGCCGTGGGGTTATGCTGCAACTGTACAGGACCTTGGTGAGACCACATTTGGAATATTGTGTGCAGTTCTGGTCACCTCACTATAAGAAGGATGTGGAAGCGCTGGAAAGAGTGCAGAGGAGATTTACCAGGATGCTGCCTGGTTTGGAGGGTAGGTCTTATGAGGAAAGGTTGAGGGAGCTAGGGCTGTTCTCTCTGGAGCGGAGGAGGCTGAGGGGAGACTTAATAGAGGTTTATAAAATGATGAAGGGGATAGATAGAGTGAACGTTCAAAGACTATTTCCTCGGGTGGATGGAGCTATTACAAGGGGGCATAACTATAGGGTTCGTGGTGGGAGATACAGGAAGGATATCAGAGGTAGGTTCTTTACGCAGAGAGTGGTTGGGGTGTGGAATGGACTGCCTGCAGTGATAGTGGAGTCAGACACTTTAGGAACATTTAAGCGGTTATTGGATAGGCACATGGAGCACACCAGGATGATACGGAGTGGGATAGCTTGATCTTGGTTTCAGATAAAGTTTGGCACAACATCGTGGGCCGAAGGGCCTGTTCTGTGCTGTACTGTTCTATGTAAGACAAAATTGCACCCGCCTCCACTACTACTTCTGGCAGCTTATTCCAGACACTCACCACTGTGTGTGTGAAAAAATTGACCCTTTTATATCTCTTCCCTCTCACCTTAAACCTATGCTCTCTAGTTTTAGACTCCCCTACCTTTGAGAAAAGATGTTGACTATCTAGCTGATCTATGCCACTTATTATTTTATAGATCTCTACAAGGTCACCCCTAAGCCTCCTACATTCCAGAGAAAAATGTCCCAGTCTATCCAGCCTCTCCTTATAACTCAAACCATCAAGTCCCGGTAGCATCCTACTAATTCTTTTCTGCACTCTTTCTAGTTTAATAATATCCTTTCTATAATAGGGTGACCAGAACTTGTGCACAGTATTCCAAGTGTGGCCTTACCAATGTCTTGTACAACTTCAACAAGACGTCCCAACTCCTGTATTCAATGTTCTGACCAATGTAACCAAGCATGCTGAATGCCTTCTTCACCATTCTGTCCACCTGTGACTCCACTTTCAAGGAGCTATGAACATGTACCCCTCGATCACTTTGTTCTATAACTCTCCCCAATGCCCTACCATTAACTGAGTAAGTCCTGCCCTGGTTTGATCGACCAAAATACATCACCTCACATTTATCTAAATTAAATTCGCGGCATGATAGCACAGTGGTTAGCACTGCTGCTTCACAGCACCAGGGTCCTGGGTTCGATTCCCGGCTTGGGTCATTGTCTGTGTGGAGTTTGCACGTTCTCCCTGGACTGTGGCGACTAGGGGGGGTTTCACAGCAACTTCATTGCGCTGTTCATGTAAGCCTTACTTGTGACACTAATAAATAAACTTTAATAAAATTCCATCTGCTATTCGTCAGCCCACTGGCCCAATTGATCAAGATCCAGTTGCAATTCTAGATAATCTTATTCACTGTCCACTATGCCACCAACCTCGGTGTCCTGTGCAAACTTACTAACCATGCCTCCTAAATCCTCATCCAAATCATTAATGTAAATGCCAAATAACAGTCGACCCAACACTGATCCCTGAGGCACACCGCTGGTCACAAGCCTCCAGTTTGAAGAACAACCCTCTACAACCACTCTCTGTCTTCTGTCATCAAGCCAATTTTGTATCCATTTGGCTACCTCACCCTGGATCCCATGAGATTTAACCTTATGCAACAACCTACCATGTGGTACTTTGTGAAAGGTCTTGCTAAAGTCCCTGTAGACAACATCAACTGCACTGCCCTCATCTACCTTTTTGGTTACCCCTTCCAAAAACTCAATCAAATTTGTGAGACATGGATTTCCACTCACAAAGCCATGCTGACTTTCCCTAATCAGTCCTTGTGTCTCTAAGTGCCTGTGGATCTTGTCTCTCAAAATACCTTCTAACAACTTGGCCCAGTACGGATGTGAGTCTTACCGGCCTGTAGTTCTCAGGCTTTTCCCTGCAGCTCTTCTTAAACACAGGCACAACATTTGCCACCCTCCAAACTTCAGGCACCTCACCTGTGACTATCGATGATTCAAATATCTCTGCTAGGGGACCTGCAATTTCCTCCCTAGTCTCCCACAATGTCCTGAGATACACTTCATCAGGTCCTGGGATATACATACTGAACATGTTGAATGCCATTTCTCTGAAGAAAATGTTGAAACTCCTCCCCCGTGAAAGCCGTGTCATTATCTGAAACTAGAATTTCTGGTAGGTCATGTGTTGCGAAAATGTGCCTAAGTTTTTCAGTGGCCACTGACAAAATAGTTGTTCACACCTCGTGAATATCAATCCATTTGGAGTGTGCATCCACAATAATTAAGAATATAGCCCCAGAGGAAGGGCCTGCAAAGTCCACATGCAATCTTGTCCAAAGTTGGCTGGGCCATTCCCGTGGATGCAAGTGAGCTGCAGGAGGTGACCACAATATTTGACCACATTTTTGATTTCCTTACAATGCCCAGCCATCAACTATAGCTTTAGGCAAACATTTTCATCTTGGACTGCTTGGGGCGTGTGCTATGTAATTCATGTAGTGGAGCTTCTCTGGCTGGGAGTGAAACCACTACTCAGGTTCTCCAGAGTAAAGCTCTGTCCTGAGCATTGAGTTCACCTTTTTGGAATTGGTAGACTGTGAACTGTTTGGACTTGTCAAATGCCACCCAAGTAAGACCATTCTTTTCACCTTGGACACGACAGGGTCCCTTTGAGTCCGATTTCTGATCTGGTTCAATGATACTGGCAGATTATCCAAAATGTTATTTCCTGAAGCACAAAAGGTGGAGGTATGCTCTGAGGCAGTGAAAGGCGACTCAAGGCATCAGCATTAGAGGTTTGGGTACCTGGGTGAGGCTGAAACACATGCTGCTAGGAGTAAAACCCACATTTGTATTCTGACTGAAGCAATAGGTGGAACTGGTTTAAACTCACATAGTAAGCCTAATAATGGTTTGTGCTCAGTAATGGTACAAAGTGACGGCCATACACAAATTGGGGAAATTTCTTGACTGCTTAAAAAACCGTCAGGCCCCCCTTCTCAATTTTGGTACCGTCTCTTGGCATCAGTTAAGGTCCGCAAAGCGAAGGTGAACCCATCATCCATTTTATGAAATAATAGGCCATAGGATGAAGAGTCACATCTTCCCGTGGCTCGAAGTGGACGAGTAAATCCAAAGATTGTAATTTGATTAACTTTGTCGAAGGCCTGTCTTTGTTGTTCCTTCCAGCACCAATGTTGGTATTTTTTAGTAAAGTTGATAAATTTGGAATGAACTGGCCATAGTCAGTGATCATGCCCAAAAAAGATTTTAGTTCTGATACTCTCCTTGGTGCTTGAACCTCTTTAAGGTATTTTACCTGGTCTTCTAAGGGGTGCAAACCCTTGGCGTCGATCTTAAATTCCTGGTGTGTGACCTCGTTGGCCTAGAAAATATACCTCCTTTGTTGGAGACAGATTCCTGTGTCCTTAAGTCCTTTGAGCACGTCATCTAAATTGGCTAAATGTTTTTCTTGTGAAGCTCCTGTTACCAAGACATCATCTAGGTAAACCATTACTTTTGGAATGTGTTGCAATAAACTTTCCATGATCACTGAAAAATAGTGCATGCTGATGAAACACTAAAGGACAACCGAGTGTACTAAAACAACCCCTTATGCGTGTTAATTGTTACAAACTTTCTTAAGTCTTTATCCCATTCTAGTTGCTGGTACACTTGGCTCATGGCTTACTTTAAATACACAAGGTCTCCTGCCAGCTTGCATGGTGGTCCTCGATTTTGGGAATTGGATACCTGTCCAGCTTGGTAGCTTGATTTAAGGTTAATTTATAGTCACCGCAAATCTTGGTCTGGCTTTACCATGGGTACTATGAGGGCAGCCCATTCACAAAATTGTACTGGCCTTATTATTCCTAATTCTTTCAGATGTTTAAGTTCTGATTTTACACTTCAACTTTTTGATGTAGGGCACATGACACCGGGCGATCCCTGTAGAATTTAAGGCAGGGATTTTCCCAAAAACGTTGTAAGTGCTGAATTTGCAGGAAAACTGGAGTAAATCACACTTTTTTTCAGTGGGAGTTCACACTAGAATCTCCCACACTCTGTGCAATGCAGAGACCACCAGCGTGAATATCAATAGATTTCAGGGGCGGGACCTATTCCCACCTGGGAGGCTGACAGTTTAGGGCCTCCGCGTATGCGGAGTTCAGTGGCCCTGAACTGTCAGCCTCCCTCTTTGCTGGCCAGCTCAATCACTGGCCAGCCCAGGAACCCCGCAGTGCTGCCCCTCCAATCCCCCCATGGCCCGATCTTGGCCGCCCTGACCATTCATGGGCCAGCCCCAAACCCCCCCCCATTTGCGAACCACCTGATCTCCAGCACCTCCATTCCAGTAGTGATGATCCCCCCCCCACCATCCATTGGGAGACACCCCCCCGGGAGGCAGACCCCCCCCATGGCAGACCCCCTAGCAGTCCCCCGCTTGGTTGATTACCCCCACCCTCAGCCCACCCCGATCACTAGCCTCCCTCGACTGGGTCCCAATGCAGAGTGGCAGCGGGAACCCCCCCCATCCCCTCCCCCCATCGATTGCTCCCTAGGCCCTGCCCCCAGCAGACCCCACCCCCAATTGGCCCCACCCCCAATTGGCCCCATGCCTGATGGGCAGTGCTAAGGTGCCTCGTGGGAATTGGCACTTTGCCCCTTGGGCACTGCCAGGGTGCCCATGTCCAGGGGACACCACACCACTGCCACCCGACCCCCTGGGGTCATCCTACTAGTTACCCGAAAATGGGGAGCTGGTCTGAACCTCGCTGGAGTGAAATACTCCTGGCGGGGTGGGAAATGCAAGCCGGCCTGGAGAATTCAGTCCCGCGCCCACTAATAGCATTTAAATAGTATGTTAAATACTATTTAAATGCTAGCCCCATCTCCCAGCCGATTTGTGGTGCGTGCAGACGCTGCCAGAAATCCGGGCCTGGGAGACACAAGCAAATGCTGGCGGGAATCTCGCGAATCGGCCGAAACGTGATTCTGCTGGCCCGCTACATTAACTTTTTAGCACAGCGGGATGGGAGAATCGCCCCCTCAATGTGGAGTCAGAGTTTACATAGACTTTAGCTTTAACACCACATACTCTGACATTCATTTTGAAAGACGTCTTGGTACAGTGGAGCCCCGTTGTAACGCGATGGTTGGGGTCCATAAAATGTTATTGTGAATGTTATCGAGGTCACGCTAAATCAGGGTCGCGCTAAATCACTAAACCAGAAAGAGCAAAAAAAAGGGTGCAATGATTCATCGCGTTACAACGGGGCTCCACTGTATTTACATAAAATCTCCTAAAAACTGCTGTCAGTTATACTGAAGATTTCCAGCCAACTCAGCTTTATTTGACATAACCAGTCACATCTCATGAGGCTCGACCTTGGTCTTTCCTCACGATGATTGGCAATTGTGCAGACGTGTGCTGGTATGTCACTGGTGCAGATGTTGTTCCTGATATTTTTAGGGTTTCCCAGTATATGTTGCCAATTTAGCAGCCATACTGTTTATCTTTAAAGATTGAATTTACTCTTGTAGGTATTTGTATGTCTGCTCCCCTACGACTGTCACAGAAACATGGTATCTACGACTTAAAGGTTGCTTGTTTACCATGAGTACTATTACAACAGGAACTGTCTTGCCCATCTTGAGATTTTTTTCATCTATAAATCTCAGATTCCTCTTCTTGAGTCTCGCTCTAACTTCAATGCTAGAGTCAAGATTTTTTGTTGTTGACCCCAGATGCATTCTGTCTGGCTTGGCATCTTATTTGAATGTGGCCCCTCTGATTAAAATCTTTGCACCAACATTTATCTTGAGGCTGATTCCCCCCAAGCCTGTAGTATTCATTTAAACTTCTGGGTTGCTGGCCCATTTGTTTTTCTTCTGCCCCCTGTCTTACTTACTGGGTTTCTTCTCTGTGCCTTCCACTCTGGCCCCACGATTTCCAATATTTTGCCTTCTGAGCTGATGCAGCTTGCCTGCCTGCGCACACTGTAACTCAAAAGTGCCTCTCTCAGCACCTTCAGTCACCTGAGCTATATCCATAGCTTTATCCAGGGAAATCTTAGCCTCTGCCAGCAAGTTCTTCTGTATGTTTAGATTATTCATGCCAAACTGATTCTCACAGCATATCACTCAAGGAAGATCCAAATTAGCATTCTCAGCCTTTTCTGAGTCTTGCCATGTCTGCTAAAATCATCTCCACAGGGTTCCTGATAGCAGAATTAAGCTTATAATGCTACATGATGATATTCAGACTGGGGTTATAATGATCTTTGACCAAAGTTACAAGCTGGTCAAATGACTTAGTATCTTGAGTTTCTAGGGATGTTAACTTCTGATGAGGTTACAAGTCTGGAGTCCACATCCTGTCAGTAGGATGACTTTTTGCTTGTCTTTCCCATTAATTTCATCAGCTGCAAAAAAAAAGAGCAAAGCCTTTCAATATATTGACCCCAGCTTTCAGACTCTGGGTCAAAAGTATCGATTTTCCCAATTAAAGGCGGCACGGTGGCACAGTGGTTAGCACTGCTGCTTCACAGCTCCAGGGTCCTGGGTTCGATTCCCGGCTCGGGTCACTGTCTGTGTGGAGTTTGCACATTCTCCTCCTGTCTGCGTGGGTTTCCTCCGGGCGCTCCGGTTTCCTCCCACAGTCCAAAGATGTGCGGGTTAGGTTGATTGGCCAGGTTAAAAATTGCCCCTTAAGAGTTCTGAGATGCGTATGTTAGAGGGATTAGTGGGTAAATATGTGGGGGTAGGGCCTGGGTGGGATTGTAGTCGGTGCAGACTCGATGGGTCGAATGGCCTCCTTCTGCACTGTAGGGATTCTATGATAAACTTATTTTTCCCTCACTGTTGCTGCAAAGATTTTCTTTTTGAAGATCTTTGAAGGCATGACCATCCCCCTTGATTCTAGGAGTTGGTGACTACAGTTGAGTTACTCTTGTCGTATAATGTAACAGTGTAAGGCAACAACAACTCGGCCGTTGTAATAACAAAATGATTAATTGATGAAGTAATAAGAGCGTAAGATCATAAGAACTTGGAACAGTAGGAGGTCATTCGGTCCCTCAAGCTTGCTCCACCATTCAATAGGATCCAAAATTCCACATGTCCGATTTCCTGCCCTCTCCACGTAACCCTTCATTCTTTTACTGATCAAGAATTTATCTATCTCCGCTTTAAATATAAACAGGATTCTGTCCCCAGAGCTCCCCGCGGCAAGGAATTCAAAAGACTCACAACCTCCTGAGAGAAGAAATTCCTCCTCACTTCGGTCATAAATTGGCACCTATAGTCTGAGACTATGTCCTCTGGTCCTAGACCCTCCCATGAATGGAAACATCCTCTCAGCATTTAGTCTGTCAAACTCCTTAAGATTCCTATATGTTTCAATGAGATCACTTCTCATTCTTCCAAATTCCAATGAGTCCTATCCTGTTTAACCTTTCCTCGTAAGGCAAGCCCTCCCTACGGATCATCCTCATGAATGTTCTCTGAACAGCCATGATGTGGAGATGCCGGCGTTGGACTCGGGTAAGAACAGTAAGAAGTCTCACAACACCAGGTTAAAGTCCAACAGGTTTATTTGGTAGCACAAGCTTTTGGAATGTCGCTCCTTTTTCAGGTGAGTGAGGAGTTGTGTTCACAGACAGGGCATATATAGACACCAAACTCAAGCTGGCAAAGGAATGACACTCAGAAAGCTTGTACTACCAAATAAACCTGTTGACTTTAACCTGGTGTTTGTGAAATTTCTTACTCTGAACAGCCTCCAGTGAAATAATATCTTTCCTTAAATAAGGGGACCAAGACTGCTCACAGCACTCCAGATGTAGTTTCACAAAGTTTAAAGTTTATTTATTAGTGTCACAAATAGGCTTACATGAACACTGCAATGAAGTTACAGTAAAAATAGTTGCAGCATAACTTCTTTACTCTTATACTCCAACTCCTTGAATTAAGGATCAACATTCGATTAGTCTTCCTCATTGCTTGCTGCATCGGTGTGCTAACTTTCTATGTTTCATGCACAAGTACCCCTGAGTCCCTTTCTGTTGCAGCTGTCTGCAGTTTTTCTCCATATAAATTAAACTCCGTTCTTTTGTTCTCCCTTCCAAAATGAACAACATCATATGTTCCCACATTATACTCCATTTGCCAACTTTTTGTCCACTTATTTAACCTATCAATACCTCTTTGTAAACTGTTTGCATCCCTCTCACAACTTGCCTTTCCACTTATTTTCCTGTTGTCTGCAATTTTAGCTATAGTACGTTCACTTCCTTGCTCCAAGTCATTAATGCATTGTAAATAGTTGTGGTCCCATCACTGACCCCTGGAATCCAACTGGTTACAGGTCGCCAACCTTAAAAAGAACACGCACAAAGCAGAACTAGTGTACGTCTTGACTCACTGACTCCTGAGGGTCCGTCCACTCCTGAGGCCCACGCGCTCTTCCCCGATTTGCCCCAGTTCATGCACTTTATCGTAACAGGCCCTTGTGGCCCATGTGACCGGCGATCGCTTGCCCCATAAAAGGGCTGCGCTACCACACTAGAATCATATCAAAAAGGATGTGAAGAAATTGTTTTATAGGAGATGAGTAATTCAGAGGGTAAAAGGGCACAGTGTGCAAGTAGTGTGTAGTTAAATGTCCAGCAGCTAAGTGCGTGATGAGAAAGATTAAGCAGGTGAGCATAAAGTGTGGAGGCAGTTGATCTCCTTTAAAGCCATAAAATTTAGCAAAAAACAAAGAAAAGTACCGTACAGGAACAGGCCCTTTGGCCCTCCAGGCCTGTGCCAATTATTGTCCAACTAAACTAAAAAAAAACTTTCTGCCCTTACTTGGTCCATATCCCTCTATTCCCTCCTTATTTATGTACTCATCCAGATGCCTCTTAAACGTTACTAATGTGCTGCTTCCACCACCACCTCTGGCATTGCGTTCCAGGCACTCCTCACTCTGCGTGAAAAACTTCCCTGCACATCTCCCTTAAACTTTCCCCTACTCACCTTGGATCTGTGCCCTCTTGTAATTAACACTTCCACCCTAGGTAAAAGCCTCTATCCACCATGTCTATGCCTCTCATAATTTTGCAGACTTCTATCAGGTATTCCCTCAGCCTCCGTCTTTCCAGTGAAAATAACTCCAGTTTATTCAACCTCTCCTCATAGTTAACACCCTCAAGACCAGGCAACATCCTGGTAAACCTTCTTTGCACTCCCTCCAAAGTTTCCACATCCTTCTGGTAGTGTAGTGACCAGAACTGCACACAATACTCCAAATGTGGCCTAACCAAGGTTTTATATAGCTGCAACATAATTTCCCAACTCTTGTACTCAATGCCCCAGCTGAAGAAGGCAAGTATGCCATATGCCTTCTTAATCACCTTGGCCACCTGTATTTCCACTTTTAGGGAACTGTGAACCTGTATGCCCAGATCCCTCTGAAAGTTAATGTTCCTAAGGATTCTGCCATTTATCATATAATTCTCTAAAATGCATCACCTTGCATTTGTCCGGATTAAACTCTGCCATTTCTGTGCCCAAGTCTCCAATCTATCTATATCCAATTTTATCCTTTGACAATCCCTGGCACTATCAGCAACTCCACCAAACTTCATGTTATCCGCAAACTTACCAATCAGAACCCCAACATTTTCCTCCAGGCCATTTATATATACTACAAAAAACAGACGCCCCAGCACTGATCCCTGCGGAACACCACTAGCTACAGATCTCCATTCTGATAAACACCCTTCCACCTTCTACTCTCTGTCTTCTATAACCAAATGAGGTCTGTATCCATCTAGCCAGCCCACCCCGAATCCCATGTGATTTTAGTTTTTGTACCAACCTGCCAAGTGAGACCTTGTCAAATGCCTCACTAAAGTCCATATAAACTACATCCACAACCTTCCTTCATCAATTATCTTTGTCACCTCTTCAAAAAACTCAATCAAGTTAGTGAGACATGACCTTCCCCATACAAAAAACATGCTGTCCATTTTCCTCCAAATGTGCATACATCCTGTCCCTCAGTATCTTCTTCAAAAGCTTCCCCACCACTGATGTCAGGCTCACCAGCCTATAATATCCTGGTTTATCCCTGCTTCTTTCTTAAACAAGGGAACAACATTGGCTATTCTCCAGTCCGTTGGAACCTCACCTGTGGTCAAAGAGGATGTGAAGATATTTGTTAAGACCCCAGCCATTTCTCCCTGTGCCTCCCCAGTAACCTGGGATAAATCCCATCTAGCCCTGGGGACTTATCTACCTTCATGCAATTTAGGATACCCAACTCTTCCTCCTTCAATATATTCACATTCTCTCGAGGTTCTACATACCTGTCCCTGACCTCAACATCTGTCATGTCCTTCTCCTTGGTGAATACTAATACAATATAGTCATTAAGGATCTCACCCACTTTCCTGTGGCTCCATGTATAACTTCCCTCCATTGTCCTTGAGTAGGCCTGCTCTTTCTCTTGAAGAACAAAGAAAAGTACAGCACAGGAACAGGCCCTTCGGCCCTCCAAGCCTGTGTCGATCATGATGCCTTCCTAAACCAAACCATATGCACTTGTGGAGTCCGTATCCTTCCATTCCCATCCTATTCATTTATTCGTCTAGTTGCCCCTTGAATGCCGCTATCATAACTGCTCCCATCACCTCCCAGGCAGCACGTTCCAGACATTCACCACCCTCTGTGTAAAAAACTTGCCTTACACATCTCCTCGAACCTTTTCCCCATGCACCTTAAACCCATGTCCCCGAGTACTTGACTTTTCTACCCAAGGAAAGAGTATCTGACTATCCACTCTGTCCATGCCACTCATAATCTTGGAGACCTCTATCAGGTCACCCCTCAACCTCCATCGTTCCAGTGAAAACAAACTGAGTTCATCCAACCTCTCCTCATAGCTAATACCCTCCAGAGCAGGCAACATCCTGCTAAACCTCTTCTGTACCCTCTCCAAAGCATCCACATCCTTCTGGTAGTGTGGCGACTCGAATTGTACACAATATTCTAAATGAGGCCTAACTACGGTTCTGTAAGGCTGCAGGATGACTGCCAATTTTTATACACAATGCCCCGACTGATGAAAGCAAGCATGCCATATGTTTTTTTGACTACCTTATCCATCTGCGTTGCCAGTTTCAGTGATCGGTGGACATGTACGCCCAGATCTCTCTGCCTGTCAATACTCCTAAGGGTTCTACCATTTACTGTATAATTCCTACATGCATTCCAAAATGCATTATCTCACACTTGTCTGGATTAAACTCCATTTGCTATTTCTCCACCCAAGTCTCCAACCGGTCCATATCTTGCTGTATCCTCTGAGAATCCTATTCACTATCCGCAACTCCACCAATTTTTGTGTCATCTGCGAACTTACTAATCAGACCAGCTACGTTTTCCTCCAAATCTTTTATATATACTACGAACAACAAAGGCCCCAGAACTGATCCTTGTGGAACACCACTAGTCACAGCCTTTCAATCAGTAAAGCACCCTCCTACTGCTCCCCTCTGTCTTCTATGGCCAAGCCAGTTCTGTACCCATCTTGTCAGCTCTCCTTTGATCTCGTGTGACTTCACCTTTTGTATCAGTCTGCCATGAGGTACCTTGTCAAAGGCTTTACGAAAGTCCATGTATACAACATCCACTATCTTTCCCTCACCTATCATCTTCGTCATTTCCTAGAAAAACTCAATCAATTTAGTGAGGTACAACCTCCCCTTCACAAAACCATGCTGTCTATCACTATTAAGTTCATTTGTTTCCAAATGTGAGGAAATCCTGTTCCTCAGAATCTTTTCCCTTGTTACCCCCTTGCTCCTAATATATGCATAAAAAGCTTTGGGACTCTCTTTGACCCTGTTTGCGAAATATATTTCAAGGCCCCTTTTAGCCCTCCGAACTCCGTGTTTAATTTCCTTCCTATTTTCACTAAACGCCTTAAGGTCTTTGTCAGTTTTTAGTTGCCTAGACCTATCATATGTTTCCTTTTTCCTTTCGACAAACTTAAAATTTTCCTTGTCACCCATTGTTCCTGAATCCTGCCATTTCTATCCTTAATTTTTGCGGGGACATGCCTGTCCTGCACGTTGATCAACTGTCCTTTAAAAGCTTCCCACATGTCAGATGTGGATTTGTCCTCAAATAGCTGCTCCCAATCCACATTCCCCAGTTCCTGTCTAATTTGTATGTAATTATGACTCGCCCAATCAAGCACCCTCACCCGAGGGCTACACTCATCCTTATCCATGACCATCCGCAATCTTATGGAATTATGGTCGCCAAGACCAAAATGCTTCCGCATTGAAACATCGACCACCTGGCCTGGCTCATTCTCCAATACGAAGTCTAGTATGGTCCCCTCCCTGGTTGGATTGTCAACATATTGTATCAAAAAGCCCTCCTGGACACATCCAACTCATCCGAATCCCTGGTTGTAAGGGTGTCATGATGTGGAGATGCCGGCGTTGGACTGGGGTAAACACAGTAAGAGTTTTAACAACACCAGGTTAAAGTCCAACAGGCTTATTTGGTAGCAAATGCCATTAGCTTTCGGAGCGCTGCTCCTTCGTCAGATGGAGTGGATATCTGCTCTCAAACAGGGCATACAGAGACACAAAATCAAGTTACAGAACACTGATTAGAATGCGAATCTTTACAGCTAATCAGGTCTTAAAGATACAGACAATGTGAGTGGAGGGAGCATTTTTAAGAAATGTGTATTGTCTCCAGACAGGACAGCCAGTGAGATTCTGCAAGTCCAGGAGGCAAGCTGTGGGGGATACCGATAGTGTGACATGAACCCAAGATCCCGGTTTCGGCCATCCTCATGTGTGCGGAACTTGGCTATCAGTTTCTGCTCAGAAGGCATTCAGCATGCTTGGTTTCATTGGTCAGAACATTGAAGTCATGATGTGGAGATGCCGGCGTTGGACTGGGGTAAACACAGTAAGAAGTTTAACAACACCAGGTTAAAGTCCAACAGGTTTATTTGGTAGCAAATTGCTACCAAATAGCAAATTTGGTAGCAAATTGCAAGAGGTGTGGCTTTTGCTACCAAATAAACCTGTTGGACTTTAACCTGGTGTTGTTAAACTTCTTACAGAACATTGAATACAGGAGTAGGGACAGCTTGTTGAAGTTGTACAAAAGATTGGTAAGGCCACACTTGGAATACTGTGTACAGTTCTGGTCACCCTATGATAGAAAAGATATTATTAAACTAGAAAGAGTGGAGAAAAGAGTTACTAGGATGCTACCGGGACTTGATGGTTTGAATTATAAAGAGAGGCTGGATACACTGGGACTTTTTTCTCTGGAGCGTAGGAGGCTGAGGGGTGATCTTATAGAGGTCTATAAAATAATGAGGGGCATAGACAAGGTAGATAGTCAATATCTTTTCCCAAAGGTAGGGGAGTCTAAAACTAGAGGGCACAGGTTTAAGGTGAGAGGGGAGAGATACAAAAGTGTCCAGAAGGGCAATTTGTTCACACAGAGGGTGGTGAGTGTCTGGAACAAGCTGCCAGAGGTAGGAGTAGAGGCGGGTATAATTTTGTCTTTTAAAAACCATTTAAACAGTTACGTGGGTAAGATGGGTATGGAGGGATATGGGCCAAATGCGGGCAATTGGGATTATTTTAGGTGTTTTTTAAAAAAAGGGCGGCATGGACAAATTGGGCCAAAGGGCCTGTTTCCATGCTGGAAACCTCTATGACTCTATGACCCTCAGCTGTGATATGCTCCCTAATCAGCAATGCAACTCCCGCACCCCTTTTGTTTCCCCTTCTAACCATCTGAAACAATGATATCCCAGAATGTTAAACTGCCAGTCCGGTCCCTCCTTTAACCATGTGTCCGCAATTGCAATAAGATCATAATACAGTGAAGTAATCCAGGTCCTCAGTTCATCTGTCTTCCGTGTTATACTCCTTGCATTAAAGCAAACACACTTCAGACCTCCAGTCCCGCTGATACCCGCAGCTTCCTTCTGCCGCCTCTTACTCTGTGCTATGTTTATTTCAGCCTCAGTGTTCTCCCCAACTCCTACACTTACAGGCCTGCTGTTCTGGTTCCCAACCCCACACCACACTGGTTTAAAACCCTCCCAAGCAGCACTAGCAAACCTCCCACCCAGGATATTGGTGCCCCTCCAGTTCAGGTGCAATCTATCCTTCTTGAGTAGGTCCCACCTTCCCCAGAGGACTTAGATGTATTAGTGAGAGGCAGCATGGTTTTGTGAAGAGGAGGTCGTGTCTCACAAACTTGATCGCGTTTTTCGAGGAAGTGACAAAGGTGATTGATGAGGGTAGGGCAGTGGATGTTGTCCACATGGACTTTAGTAAGGCCTTTGACAAGGTCCCTCATGGCAGACTGGTGCAGAAGGTGAAGTCGTATGGGATCAGAGGTGAGCTGGCAAGGTGAATACAAAACTGGCTCGGTCAAAGATGACAGAGGGTAGCAGTGGAAGGGTACGTTTCTGAATGGAGGGCTGTGACAAGTGGTGTTCCTCAGGGATCGGTGCTGGGACCTTTGCCGTTTGTAATATATATAAATGATTTGGAGGAAAATGTAACTGGATTGATTAATAAGTTTGCAGACGACACAAAGGTTGGTGGATTTGTGGATAGCGATGAGGACCATCAGAGGATACAGCAGGATATAGATCGGTTGGAGACTTGGGCGGAGAGATGGCAGATGGAGTTTAATCTGGACAAATGTGAGGTAATGCATTTTGGAAGGTCTAATACAGGTAGGAAATATACAGTAAATGGCAGAACCCTGAAGAGTATTGATAGGCAAAGGGATCTGGGTGTACAGGTACACAGGTCACTGAAAGTGGCAATGCAGGTTGTGGTGGACCTCAGTTGTGCCTTTGTCCTATTTGGACCACCGTTGTGTGTGTTTGTCATACCTGGACACACCCCCTTCCGGTTTGGTTCCTCCCCTCGGCACCTAGTATAAAGGTGGCTGTCTCCTCCCCCTTGTTCAGTCCAGGTCGGTTATTTGTTGGGATGTGCTCCTGATTCTGTTGTGAATAAAAGCCTACACTTGTATTGGCACATCGGTAGTCTTTCGCCTTCTTGATAGCGCATCAATTTTATTCACAACAGTTGACCAGCATGGAGCAGTTTCTAAAACCCGACAAGTTAGCATTAGACCCTCAAGAGGTTGGAGCCTCTGATAAATTCGATCATTGGCTGGACTGCTTCGAAGCATTCGTCGACACCGCTACGGCCATCGACACCGACGACGCTAAACTCCACGTGCTCCGCGCCCGGGTAAGCGAAGCTGTCTATGGAATCTTCCGGGACGCTGCTACATACGCAGACGCTATCGAACTCCTAAAAGGGCAGTTCCGAAAGAGCCCTAACGTGGTTTACGCCAGACATCTCCTAACTACCCGCAAGCAGCAGCCAGGAGAATCGTGCGCCCAATTTCTGCGCGCCGGGCGGGTCCTAGCTCGAGCTTGTGACTGTAAGGCTGTTACAGCAGCTCAGAACACGGAGGACCTGATCCGCGACGCCTACGTTGCGGGCATTGAGTCTACATACATCCGGCAGGGCCTGCTGGAACAAGATGACCTAGATCTCCGAAGAACAGCCACGATGGCTGAAACGCTAGAAGCGGCCTCTCACAATCTCGGGTCTTACCCTTCATCCCGTTCTATCGACGGCTCCACTGCGACAGCTGTTCCGGCGGGGCCCAAATGTTACTTTTGCGGCCTACCCAAGCACCCTCAGCGTCGCTGCCCGGCGAAGGACGCGATTTGCTCCGGATGCGTTAAGCTAGGCCACTTCGCTAAAGTCTGCCGGGCAAAGCCGCTTCCGAAGCCTCGTGGCGCCACGTGTGTTCCGCGGGCGCAGCCATCTTTAAGGCAGGCAGCGGCTGCGCACGAATCGCCATCTTTAATGCTGTCACCGGAAGTGCGGGAATCGCCATCTTTGATGCGGTCACCAGAAGCGCGGGAATCGCCATCTTTGAGACTGACATCAAGACGCGCTGAGCAGGAAGCTTTATCCGTGACATCATCAGATGGGGACGAAGACGGATTCTTCTTGGATTCAACGGTGGCATCGATTTGCCTGGACCAGTCGCAGCCTCATCAACTCTCCAAGTCAATAATGGAGATCAAGGTAAATGGTCATGCAGAAAACTGCCTGTTCGACTGTGGGAGCACAGAAAGTTTTATACACCCTCGCACAGTGCGTCAATATGCCCTTCCCGTGCGACCCTGGAGCCAGACCATCTCCATGGCCTCGAATTCTCACTCAGTGGAGGTCCTCGGGTGCTGTTTGGTGACGCTGACGGTACAGGGCACAGTCTACGAGCGTTTTCGGCTCCTCGTGCTGCTGCGACTCTGCGCAGCTGTACTGCTGGGGTTAGATTTCCTCAGCCATCATAGGAGCGTCGCCCTGCAGTATGATGGCCCTTATTCCCCGCTCTCCGTCTGCAAGGCGCCGTCACTGCAGCGCCCCTCGCGCACCACCTGCAGTCTCTCGACCCTCAAGATCACCCCCCCCGCCTTATTTGAGAACCTCACCCCGGATTGTAGGCCTATAGCCACCAAGAGTCGGCGCTATAGTGCGGATGACCGGGCCTTCATTCGGTCCGAGGTACAACGTTTGCTCCGGGAAGGGATTATTCAGGCCAGCACCAGCCCCTGGAGGGCGCAAGTGGTCGTAGTTAAATCGGGGGAGAAACACCGCATGGTGATTGACTGCAGCCAGACCATAAACAGGTATACCCAACTAGATGCGTATCCTCTTCCCCGTATCGCGGACATAGTCAACCGCATCGCGCACTATAGGGTTTTCTCGACGATCGATTTGAAATCGGCTTACCACCAGCTCCCTATCCGCTTGGAGGATCGCCCATATACTGCCTTTGAGCGGACGGTCGCCTCTACCAGTTCCTCCAAGTCCCCTTTGGTGTCACCAATGGGGTCTCAGTCTTCCAGCGGGCCATGGATCAAATGGTAGACCAGCACGGGCTACGGGCCACTTTCCCGTATCTGGATAACGTCACCATCTGCGGCCATGACCTGCAGGATCATCATGCCAACCTACAAAAATTCCTTCGTACGGCCACTCTCCTGAACCTCACATATAATGAGGCGAAGTGTGTTTTCCGGACACGCCGCCTCGCCATCCTTGGGTACGTGATAGAAAATGGTGTCCTTGGCCCCGACCCAGCCCGTATGCGTCCCCTTATGCAGCTTCCCCTTCCTACTACCCTCAAAGCACTGAGGAGATGCCTGGGCTTCTTCTCCTACTATGCCCAGTGGGTTCCCCGTTACGCGGATAAAGCCCGTCCGCTTCTAAAATCGACCTCTTTTCCCCTGGCGGAGGAGGCCCGTCGGGCCTTCGACGACATCAAAGCGGACATCGCGAAGGCCGCGATGCATGCTGTGGACGAATCCATCCCATTCCAAGTGGAAAGTGATGCGTCTGACTTTGCCCTGGCCGCCACCCTTAACCAGAGGGGCCGTCCGGTCGCCTTCTTTTCCCGGACCTTACAAGGCCCTGAGATTCGACACTCCTCGGTCGAGAAGGAGGCCCAGACCATCGTGGGAGCCGTCCGGCACTGGCGCCATTATCTTGCGGGCCAACGATTCAACTTAATTACGAACCAGCGGTCAATTGCCTTCCTGTTTAACACCAGGCAAAAGGGCAAGATTAAGAATGACAAGATCTTGCGGTGGAGGATTGAGCTCTCCACCTACAGATATGACATCATGTACCGGCCCGGGAAGCTCAATGAGCCCCCAGATGCCCTGTCCCGTGGATCATGTGCCAGCGCCCAACTAGACCAGCTACAGTCCCTCCATAACGACCTCTGTCATCCGGGTGTCACCAGATTTTTCCACTTTGTCAAGTCCCGTAACCTGCCCTACTCCCTCGAGGAAGTTCGGACGATTACCAGGCAATGCAGGGTCTGCGCTGAGTGCAAACCGCAGTTCTACCGGCCAGGTAGGGCGCACCTTGTAAAGGCCACTCGCGCGTTTGAGCGCCTTAGCATTGACTTTAAAGGCCCCCTCCCCTCCTCTAACCGCAATGTTTATTTCCTGAATATCATTGATGAATACTCACGTTTCCCTTTTGCCTTCCCCTGCTCGGACATGACCACGGCTACAGTGATTCGGACCCTGACCACGCTCTTCACCCTGTTCGGCTTCCCAGCCTACGTTCATAGCGATCGTGGGTCCTCTTTCATGAGTGACGAGCTGAGGCAGTACCTACTCGCCAAAGGTGTTGCCTCCAGCCGCACCACTAGCTATAACCCCAGGGGAAATGGTCAAGTAGAGCGGGAGAATGCAACCGTCTGGAAGGCCGTTCTATTAGCGCTACGGTCTAGGGGCCTTCCAGTCAGCCGTTGGCAAAGACGTCCTTCCGGACGCATTCCATTCCATTAGGTCACTCTTGTGCACAGCAACCAATACGACCCCTCACGAGCGGATGTTTTTGTTTCCCAGGAAGTCCTCCTCGGGTACTTCACTCCCGGATTGGCTGATGTCCCCGGGGCCCGTCCTGCTTCGGAAGCATGTCTGGACCCATAAGGCAGATCCCTTGGTCGAGGAGGTCCAATTGCTCCATGCTAATCCTCAATACGCTTATGTAGCGTACCCTGATGGGCAGGAGGACACGGTTTCTGTC
The DNA here is from genome assembly GCF_964213995.1 of Mustelus asterias. NCBI lineage: Eukaryota > Metazoa > Chordata > Chondrichthyes > Carcharhiniformes > Triakidae > Mustelus > Mustelus asterias. The sequence continues at coordinate 9,017,379 of NC_135805.1, forward strand.
CGTGACTTGGCACCCGCGGGTGCCCCTGAGGTCACCACGTCCTTCCGCCCCACGGTCCCCGGTGTTGTCCACTCGGAGATTGCTACGCCTCTTCCTCCCTCAGTCCCTGTCTCCAATGTAGTGCGCCCAGAGCCTGTTGCGGCCCCCCAACCCCCAGCTCCGGTTCCCACTGTTCCCCATACGCCATCAGGGCCACAGCTCACTCCTCTCGCCCCTATGTACAGCTCGCTTGAGTCGCCGGAGCCGTCGCCACGCAGTAGCCGACGACTGGACGGAACGACGGATCGGTCCGCTTCACACCACCTCGCGCCTTCTCTCGACGCTCACTGTACGGAGCCTGGGCCGACATTGCTCCCTGCTCGGACGACTCTGCAACCTGCACTACGACGATCGCGACAGCGGATCAAGCCACCGGTTCGTCTGGACTTGTAATATTGTTTCCGCTTCACCCCCGTGTCATTTTTTTAAAGGAAGGGGTGAATGTGGTGGACCTCAGTTGTGCCTTTGTCCTATTTGGACCACCGTTGTGTGTGTTTGTCATACCTGGACACACCCGCTTCCGGTTTGGTTCCTCCCCTCGGCACCTAGTATAAAGGTGGCTGTCTCCTCCCCCTTGTTCAGTCAGGTCGGTTATTTGTTGGGATCTGCTCCTGATTCTGTTGTGAATAAAAGCCTACACTTGTATTGGCACACCGGTAGTCTTTCGCCTTATTGATAGCGCATCACAGGTGGAGAAGGTAGTCAAGAAGGCGTATGGCATGCTTGCCTTCATTGGCCGGGGTATTGAGTTTAAAAATTTGCAAGTCATGTTGCAGCTTTATAGAACCTTAGTTAGGCCGCACTTGGAATATAGTGTTCAATTCTGGTCGCCACATTACCAGAAGGATGTGGAGGCTTTGGCGAGCGTACAGAAAAGATTTACCAGGATGTTGCCTGGTATGGAGGGCATTAGTTATGAGGAGAGGTTGGAGAAACTTGGTTTGTTCTCACTGGAGCGACGGAGGTTGAGGGGAGACCTGATAGAAGTCTACAAGATTATGAGAGGCATGGACAGAGTGGATGGTCAGAAGCTTTTTCCCAGGGTGGAAGAGTCAATTACTGGGGGGCATAGGTTTAAGGTGCGAGGGGCAAGTTTTAAGAGATGTGCGAGGCAGACTTTTTACACAGGGAGTGGTGGGTGCCTGGAACTCGTTGCCGGGGGAGGTAGTGGAAGCGGATACATAGAACATAGAACATAGAGAAAATACAGCACAAACAGGCCCTTCGGCCCACAAGTTGCACCGGTCATGTCCCTCCCTACCTAGGCTTATATATAGGCTTACCTATAACCCTCAATCCTATTAAGTCCCATGTACTCATCCAGAAATCTCTTAAAAGACCCTATCGAGTTTGCCTCCACCACCACTGACGGTAGCCGATTCCACTCACCCACCACCCTCTGAGTGAAAAACTTACCCCTGACATCTCCTCTGTACCTACTCCCCAGCACCTTAAACCTGTGTCCTCTCGTAGCAGCCATTTCAGCCCTGGGAAAAAGCCTCCGAGAATCCACCCGAGCTATACCTCTCAACATCTTGTACACCTCTATCAGGTCACCTCTCATCCTTCGTCTCTCCAAGGAGAAAAGACCGAGCTCCCTCAACCTATCCTCATCAGGCATGCCAACCAATCCAGGCAACATCCTTGTAAATCTTCTCTGCACCCTTTCAATAATTTCCACATCCCTCCTGTAATGAGGCGACCAGAACTGAGCACAGTACTCTAAGTGGGTTCTGACGAGGGTCTTATAAAGCTGCATCATTATCTCCCGACTCCTAAACTCAATCCCTCGATTGATGAAGGCCAGCACACCATATGCCTTCTTAACCACCTCCTCTACCTGCGAGGCCGATTTAAGAGTCCTATGGACTCGGACCCCAAGGTCCTTCTGATCCTCCACACTGCTAAGAGTCTTACCCTTGATATTATACTCCTTCATCCCATTTGACCTGCTAAAATGGACCACTACACATTTATCCGGGTTGAAGTCCATCTGCCACTTCTCCGCCCAGTCTTGCATCCTATCTATGTCACGATGCAGCTTCTGACATCCCTCCAGACTATCCACAACACCACCAACCTTCGTGTCGTCGGCAAACTTACCAACCCATCCCTCCACTTCCTCATCCAGGTCATTTCTGAAAATGACAAACAGCAAGGGTCCCAGAACAGATCCCTGGGGCACTCCACTGGTGACCGACCTCCATTCAGAAAAAGACCCATCTACAACCACTCTCTGCATTCTGCAGGCAAGCCATTTCTGGATCCACAAGGCAACAGCCCCTTGGATCCCATGCCCTCTCACTTTCTCGAGAAGTCTTGCATGGGGGACCTTATTGAACGCCTTGCTGAAGTCCATGTAAACCACATCTACCGCTTTTCCTTCGTCAATGTGTTTAGTCACATTTTCAAAGAACTCCACCAGGCTCGTAAGGCACGATTTGACTTTGACAAAGTTGTGCTGACTACTTTTGAGCATACTAAACTTCTCTAAATGTTCATAAATCCTGTCCCTCAGGATCTTCTCTATCAACTTACCAACTACCGAGGTTAGACTCACCGGCCGGTAATTTCCTGAGCTATCCCTATTCCCTTTCTTGAATATAGGAACCACATCCGCAATCCTCCAATCCTCCGGAACCTCTCCCGTCTCCATCAACGACGCAAAGATCATCGCCAGAGGCTCTGCAATCTCTTCCCTCGCCCCCCACAGTAACCTGGGGTGCATCCCATCCGGTCCCGGCGATTTATCTATCTTGATGCTGTTCAATATTTCCAACATACAGTAGTGACTTTTAAGGGGCGTCTTGACAAGTACATGAATGAGATGGGAATAGAGGGATATGGTCCCCGGAAGGGTAGGGGATTTTGGTTGAGTCGGGCAGCATGGTTGGTGCAGGCTTGGAGGGCCGAAGGGCCTGTTCCTGTGCTGTAATTTTCTTTGTTCTTTGTTCTAAGACATCCCAGTGATCAATATATGTAAAGCCCTCCCTTTAGCCATGTGTCCAACTGTACTATTTCCCTGTTCCAAGCCTCACTAGCAGATGGCACGGGGAGTAATCCTGAGTTTATTACCCTAGAGATCCTGCTTATAGCTCCCTACCTAACTCCCTGAATTGTCTTTGCAGGACCTCTTCCCTCTTCCTGCCTATGTCATTACTGCCAATGTAGACAATGACATCTGCCTGTTTACCCTTCCATTTCAGAATGTCCCGTACCCGCTCAGAGATATCCAAGACTCTGGCACCAGTAGTTTGTTGTGCAGTACTTTCTTGAATGCTTTTTTGGAAATCTAAGTATAATACATCTACTGCTTCCTCTTCATCTATTCTACTCCTTACCACCTCAAAAAATTCGAATAAATTTGTTAAGCAAGATTTCCTCTTCATGAAGCCACACTGACTCCAATTGATTATATTAAATATTTCTAATGCTCTGCTATTATATCCTTTATATTGGATCCTAACATTTTCCTAATGATGGATGTTAAGCTAACTGGCTGATAGTTACCTGTTTATGTCTCCCTCCCTTTTTGAGTTCGCATTTTTCCAAAATATAAGGGTCTTTTCCAGAATATGAGGATTCTTGGAAGATTTCTACCAATGCATCCACTATTGTTGTTGATACTTCATTAATATCCTAGGATACAACACACCAGGTCCAGAGGACTTATCTGCCTTTAGTCCTGTTAGTTTCCTTAGTCATGATGTGGAGATGCCGGCGTTGGACTGGGGTAAACACAGTAAGAAGTTTAACAACACCAGGTTAAAGTCCAACAGGTTTATTTGGTAGCAAAAGCCACACAAGCTTTCGAGGCTCTGAGCCCCTTCTTCAGGTGAGTGGGAATTCTGTTCACAAACAGAGCATATAAAGACACAAACTCAATTTACATGAATAATGGTTGGAATGCGAATACTTACAACTAATCGACACACGACGGTGCAGAGTCGCTGAGCAGAAACTGATAGCCAAGTTCCGCACACACGAGGACGGCCTCAACCGGGATATTGGGTTCATGGCACACTATTTGTAACCCCCACAGAGTTTCACTGGCTGTCTTGTCTGGAGACAATACACATCTTTTTAGCCTGTCTTGATGCTCTCTCCACTCACATTGTTTTGTTTCTTAAATACTTGATTAGTTGTAAGTATTCGCATTCCAACCATTATTCATGTAAATTGAGTTTGTGTCTTTATATGCTCTGTTTGTGAACAGAATTCCCACTCACCTGAAGAAGGGGCTTGCAGCTCCGAAAGCTTGTGTGGCTTTTGCTACCAAATAAACCTGTTGGACTTTAACCTGGTGTTGTTAAACTTCTTACTGAGTTTCCTTAGTACCATTGCTCTCGTGATAGTTATTGTATTTATTTCCTCTTCCCCTTTTGCCCTTGATTATTTAGTGATTTTAGAATTGTATGTGTCTTCAACTGTGAAGACTAATGCAAAGTGTTTAACTCCTCTGCTATTTTCTGGTTCCCCATTATTATTTCTCCTGTCTATTTCTCTCACAGGCCTATGTTCACCTTGGTTTCTCTCTTCCTCTTTAAATATTTAAAGAAGCTCTTCCTGTCCATTTTTATACAGGAGCAAGGATAGCTTACCTCAGTTTTACAAGCCTTGCTGAGACCACACCTGGAGTACTGTGTGCAGTTTTGGTCTCCTTATCTACAAAAGGAGTGCAGCGATTGATTCACCAGGCTGATTCCTGGGATTTTCGTCTGAGAAGAGATTGGGTCAACTGGACATGTATTCCCTGGAATTTAGAAGAATTAGAGGCTTCTAATTGAAATGTATAAAATTCTGACAGGGCTGAGCAGACTAGATACAGGGATGTCCTTTTCACTGGGGTGTCTAGAACTAAAGGACACAGTCTCAGGGTACAGGTGAGCCATTTAGGACTGAAATGAGGAGACATTTCTTGAGGAGAAATTTCTTCAATCAATGGGTTGTGAACCTGCGAAATTCTCTGCCACAGAAGACTGGAGGTCAAGTCACTGAATATATTTAGGAAGAAAATAGATTTCTAGACTCTAAAGGTATCAAGGGCTATGGGGAGAGGGCTGAAGTATGTTACTGAGATCAAAGATCAGCCATGATCATGTTGAAAGGCAGAGCTGACTCGAAGGGCTGAATGGCCTATTTCTGGTCCTATTTTCTATGTTTCTATGTTTAAACTCTTCAGGATCAACATACCAACTTAAAAGCTCTGACTATATTTTCAGACTTTACAGCAACCAAAATGGGACTTTTGAAGGTCACTGGATGTAGAGACAAAGGACTCATGTACTCCCCCTTAATGCTGTGACTATTGCTAGTTCATGGTTGCCCACTTTCAGTTCTTGTTCCACACTCTCAAATTCACTGGCTGTTTTGGCTGGCTCAGATGCCAACTGAAGCTGGTCAGGTTTCAACAGATGAGCTAAGCCAGAGTACCCTATTTGTGTCTTCGGCCCAAGCAATTATAAATATGAGATTTGCAAATCTCAGGTTAGGTGCACTGACCCAAACAGGCGCTGGAGTGTGGCGAAAAGGGGAATTTCTCACTAACTTCATTGCAGTGTTAATGTAAACCTTATTTGTGACTAATAAATAAACTTTACTTTACTTTACTTAAATCAACAAGATCCTCAGGATTGTCCATCATTTTTTGTCTTGATTGCATGTTGCATAAATTGCATCCGGCTTCAAATGGTGTCATGAATTTAGCTACCAAGGAGGTATTATTGGCTGGATTCTCCTCCCTTGCTTAGGAAGATCTAATTTAGGAAAATAGGCCAGGGTGAGGATGAAATGAAAGCAGTGGATGGAATTCCTCACCCTCCACCCATCCGCCCCCCATCCTCTCCAGCAACCCACCAACAACAGCCAAATCCAGTTGAAAAAGCAACATTAAAATTTCCAAATAATTCTTCAAATAATTTTTAATTTCAGAAAACAGGTTATACTTCATATTTCTTGTACATATGTGAAGTTATTTTCAAATGGACTAAATTTTATTAATGGACTAAGATTTATTTTTGAAGTTAGAGACATAGATGTTACTCGTATACTTGGCATGAATTTTAACAGAAGTAATGCTAGTCACATTTTTCAGTCTGAGACTTTCTGTCTTGTAACCTTTGACATAGAGCGTAGACGAGTTGGATTTTCAGAGGATCGTGAAGAAGAACCTGCATCCTTTACAGCCCACATCCCTTCTAAAGCCGATGGTCATCATATCAAAAAAAATGAGGAGTTTGAAAAGGTAGAAAGTGATTTTGGAATGGACTAATGATTTATGAAAGGAACACAAAAAATGTGCGGTTAGCATACTCGATCCACAATGAACCTGAAAGGATTCTGCACCTAAAAACTGCAGGAAGCTTGAAAACCCAAGGTTTCCATAGTTCCAACACTAAACTACAGCAGATGAGGAGGAGAATGCCAAGGTAAGTTCACACCCTACAATTTGTAAGGGACAAAGAGGTTTGCTTAGTGATGATTAAACACTACTCTTGCCAAGAAGGTAAGTGCAGCTTTACATTAAAGAAACAACTGTGTCTCAATAGCAAGTGTTCAAATTATGTGCACTAATTTAATCATGCAACCATTCTATTAAATATGTTCTGCGCATTCTCAGTGACCTTAACATCCTTCTGAAGGAACATAGTGACCAGAAATTGATGCAGTATTCTTGTGCCTAAGAAGAGCTTGATAAATGTTCCGTGAGGTGAGGCAAGTGTAACTGCACTTAACACCCAAGCAGAATTCAACAAAGCTCTGGAAAAATTGATATCAAAAGGAATTGGGAGCAAAATTCTCCACTGGTTGGGGTCATACCTAGATGTTATAGCTTTAGAAGGCATTCATTTCAGCCTCAGGACATTGTTTCAGGAGCTCCTCAGGGCGACATGGGGGCACAGCAGTTAGCACTGCTGCCTCACAGCACTAGGAACCTGAGTTTGACTCCTCGCTTGAGTCATTGTCTGCATGGAGCCTGCATGTTCTCTCCATGTCTGCGTGGGTTTCCTCCCACAGTCCGAAAGATGTGCTGGTAAGGTGCATTGGCCATGCTAAATTCTTCTTCAGTGTACGGGAACAGGCGCCCGAGTGTGGCGACTAGGGGATTTTCACAGTAACTTCACTGCAGTATTAATATCAGTCTACTTGTGACACTAATAAAATCAATTGTAAACTTTATTGCTTGAGGCCCAATCATCTTCAGCTGCTTTATCAATGACCTTCTTTCTATCATAAGATCAGAAGTGGGGATATTCACGGATAATGCACTGTTCAGTACCATTTGCCATCCCTCAGATATTGAAGCAGGCCATGTCTGCATGCAGCAAAAACCCAGCTAACATTTAGGTTTTGGGCTGATAAATGACGAGTAACACTTGTGGCATACAAGTGCCAGACAATGACTATTTCCAACAAGAGAGAATCTTGCCTTGATGTGCACAGAATTTTATAATTGTTACAGCACAGAATGCGGCAATTTAGCCGATTTGTGCCTGCACCAGCTCTCTCTAGGATCAATTAACATTGTGCTTCTCCCCATAGCCCTGCACATTCTTCTTATTCAGATAACAATCTAATTCCCTCTTGAGTGCCTTAATTAAACCTGCCTCCACCATACTCTCAGGGAGTGTATTCCAGGAGCGCTAACCTGTTCATACATCCAGGTCTCCATGGGGAGATGCCTGAGATTTGCACAGATCTGCATTCCACCAAAGTAGCTAAGGGGAAAAATTTATCATTGGCATGTAAAAGGGATTTTAACCTCTCTCCAGGTTCCCCTTCTCCTCAAAGAGTCTGTCATCCAAAAGGAAGAGGAACAGCTTGATACCCATGGATCATTCACTCAGGAATCTCAGAGGTTGTCCAGAACTTCCAAAACCCCTTTCCCTGTAACAACCCCCTCAACCTCAGCCCTTGTCCCCACAGAGGGATCAGCTGGCCGATAGAAAGACAGCCAAAAGAAGCCAGGACCCTCCAGTACTCTCCTGTCTAAATGACGGTTGTCAAAGTCATCAAAGGCAACAGGGTCAACTAATCAGCAGGTTACCTCCACCTCTGATGCGCCTATCAGGGAAACGCCTAGAAAATGTAGTAGGCTCTGCAAAATAAAGAATCACAACTGGTTGCATGGGTGAACAAATGCTTGTCACAATTATAAATAATGTAAATATGAGCACTTTCACTGAAATCATGTGTACGTCTTGTTTCAGCGTAGTTTGTTAGGCATGTTTCCTCTGCCGCAACTTGACCATCTCTCCTGTGGACACCTGAGTGCCTGAGTGAATTTGCAGGAAGAAGAACATTGGCAGGGTCTTTGCGAGACCTGTGCAAGCACTCTCCAGTACATGTTGAGCCTTGTTCCATCAAAGTCTCATATCCTAGGTTCCGAGTATTTTGGTACTACCTGCTGGGATTCCCTTTTACTTATCCCACTAACCCATGCAGCATTTCCAGACCTCCAATATGAGACTATGCTTACCTCCGACCAGACTAGCATGGTTGTTGTGACATGCTTCCTAAGCTTCAGTCATACTTCCCTTCCCATGTCCGTTTTGAGCAAGAGGTCAGCAAGAGCATGACCTCCTGGAAGCCCTGGATGAACCTGTATCTGGGATCACTATTGCAGATGTCAGAGCAGCCTTCTCGAAGGTCAACCCATAGAAAGTGACTGGCCCGGATAGGGTACCCGGAAAGCATTCAGATCCTGCGCAGATCAGCTGGCGGGGGTATTCACAGACATCTTCAACCTTTATTTACAACAATCTGAGGTCCCTATCTGATTCAAGAAGATGACCATCATCCCGGTACCTAAGAAAAACCAAGCAGCGTGCCTTAATGACTATCGGCCGGTGGCTCTGACATCCATCATTATACAGTGCTTTGAAAGGCTCGTCATGGCACGAATCATTCCAACCTCCCGGACTACCTGGATCCACTACAGTTTGCCTACCGCCGCAACAGGTCCACAGCAGATGCCATTTCGCTGGCCCTGCACTCAACCCTGGAACACCTAGATAACAAGGGCACCTATGTCAGACTCCTATTTATTGACTGCAGCTCAGCCTTCAACACTATTGTTCCCATGAAACTCATCTCCAAACTCCGTGGCCTGGGCCTCGACACCTCCCTCTGCAACTGGATCCTGAACTTTCTAACTCACAGACCACAATCAGTAAGGATAGACAACAACACCTCCTCCACAATCATCCTCAACACCGGTGCCCCACAAGGCTGTGTTCTCAGCCCCCTACTATACTCCGTATCTACCTGTGACTAAGTGGCCAAATTCCCCTCCAATTCAATTTTCATGTTTACTGACGAGACCACCGTAGTGGGTCGGATCTCAAACAGTGATGAGACAGAGTACAGGAATGAGATAGAGAATCTGGTGAACTGGTGCAGCAACAATAATCTCTCCCTCAATGTCAACAAAACAAAGGAAATTGTCATCGACTTCAGGAAGCGTGAAGAACATAAGAACATAAGAAATAGGAGCAGGAGTAGGCCATCTAGCCCCTCGAGCCTGTCCCGCCATTCAATAAGATCATGGTTGATCTGACGTGGATCAGTACCACTTACCCGCCTGATCCCCATAACCCTTAATTCCCTTACCGATCAGGAATCCATCCATCCGCGCTTTAAACATATTCAGCGAGGTAGCCTCCACCACCTCAGTGGGCAGAGAATTCCAGAGATTCACCACCCTCTGGGAGAAGAAGTTCCTCCTCAACTCTGTCTTAAACCGACCCCCCTTTATTTTGAGGCTGTGTCCTCTAGTTTTAACTTCCTTACTAAGTGGAAAGAATCTCTCCGCCTCCACCCTATCCAGCCCCCGCATTATCTTATAAGTCTCCATAAGATCCCCCCTCATCCTTCTAAACTCCAACGAGTACAAACCCAATCTCCTCAGCCTCTCCTCATAATCCAAACCCCTCATCTCCGGTATCAACCTGGTGAACCTTCTCTGCACTCCCTCCAATGCCAATATATCCTTCCTCATATAAGGGGACCAATACTGCACACAGTATTCCAGCTGCGGCCTCACCAATGCCCTGTACAGGTGCATCAAGACATCCCTGCTTTTATATTCTATCCCCCTCGCGATATAGGCCAACATCCCATTTGCCTTCTTGATCACCTGTTGTACCTGCAGACTGGGCTTTTGCGTCTCATGCACAAGGACCCCCAGGTCCCTTTGCACGGTAGCATGTTTTAATTTGTTTCCATTGAGATAGTAATCCCATTTGTTATTATTTCCTCCAAAGTGTATAACCTCGCATTTCTCAACGTTATACTCCATTTGCCATATCCTCGCCCACTCACTCAGCCTGTCCAAATCTCTCTGCAGATCTTCTCCGTCCTCCACACGATTCACTTTTCCACTTATCTTTGTGTCGTCTGCAAACTTCGTTACCCTACACTCCGTCCCCTCCTCCAGATCATCTATATAAATGGTAAATAGTTGCGGCCCGAGTACCGATCCCTGCGGCACGCCACTAGTTACCTTCCTCCAACCGGAAAAACACCCATTTATTCCGACTCTTTGCTTCCTGTCGGATAGCCAGTCCCCAATCCACTTTAACACACTACCCCCAACTCCGTGTGCCCTAATCTTCTTCAGCAGCCTTTTATGGGGCACCTTATCAAACGCCTTTTGGAAATCCAAAAACACCGCATCCACCGGTTCTCCTCCATCAACCGCCCTCGTCACATCTTCATAAAAATCCAACATGTTCGTCAAGCACGACTTTCCCCTCATGAATCCATGCTGCGTCTGATTGATCGAACCATTTCTATCCAGATGCCCTGCTATCTCCTCTTTAATAATGGATTCCAGCATTTTCCCTACTACAGACGTTAAGCTGACCGGCCTATAGTTACCCGCCTTTTGTCTCCTTCCCTTTTTAAACAGCGGCGTAACATTAGCCGTTTTCCAATCAACCGGCACTACCCCAGAATGCAACGAGTTTTGATAAATAATCACTAACGCATCCACTATTACCTCTGACATTTCTTTCAATACCCTGGGATGCATTCCATCCGGACCCGGGGACTTGTCCACCTTCAGTCCCATTAGTCTACCCAGCACTGCCTCTCTGGTAACATTAATTGTTTAAGTATTTCTCCTGCTGCCAACCCTCTATCGTTAATATTTGGCAAACTATTTGTGTCCTCCACCGTGAAGACCGACACAAAAAACTTATTTAAAGACTCAGACATATCCTCATTTCCCACTATTAACTCCCCCCTCTCGTCCTCCAAGGGTCCAACATGCACTCTAGCCACTCTATTCCTTTTTATATATTTATAAAAACTTTTACTATCATTTTTTATATTAGTTGCTAGCCTAGCTTCATAGTCTATCCTTCCTTTCTTTATCGCTTTCTTAGTCTCTCTTTGTTGTTTCTTAAATTTTTCCCAATCACTTGTTTCTCCACTATTTTTGGCCACTCTGTACGCAGCTGTTTTTATTTTAATACTCTCCTTTATTTCCTTCGTTATCCACGGCTGGTTCTCCCTTTTCTTACAATCCTTGTTTTTTGCTGGAATATATTTTTGCTGAGAACTGAAAAGAATCTCCTTAAAAATCCTCCACTGTTCCTCAGCTATCCTACCTGCCAGCCTGCTCTCCCAGTCTACCTTAGCCAATTCATCCCTCATCCTATCATATTTCCCTCTGTTCAAACAGAGGACACTGGTTTGGGACCAAACTTTCTCCTCTTCCATCTGAATCAGAAATTCGACCATATTGTGGTCACTAGACCCAAGAGGGTCCTTCACAATAAGTTCCTTAATTCTACCTACCTCGTGACACAATACCAGATCCAAAATAGCTCGTTCCCTCGTTGGTTCCGTAACATGCTGTTCAAGGAAACTATCCCGACAGCATTCTAAGAACTCTTCCTCCATTCCACCCTTACCGACTTGAGTCTGCCAGTCAATGTGCATGTTGAAGTCCCCCATGATTATTGCCGTTCCGTTTTTACACGCATCCCTTATCTGCTTGTTTATAGCCCTCCCTACCTCAACATTATTATTTGGGGGCCTATATACCACACCTACTAGTGTCTTTCTCCCTCTACTATTCCTCATCTCTACCCATAATGATTCCACGTTTTGTTCCTCAGAGCCTATGTCATCCCTCAGTACTACCCTGATATTATCTCTTATTAATAGCGCGACCACACCACCTTTTCCTTCCTGTCTATTCTTCCTAAACGCCTGATACCCCTGGATATTCATCTCCCAGTCCTGGTCACCTTTCAGCCACGTTTCTGTAATGGCCACTCGATCGTACCCACTTGTGCTGATTTGCACCATCAACTCATTTACCTTGCTCCGAATGCTTCGTGCATTCAGGCAAAGTGTCCTTATTCCAGCTTTTATCTGGACCCGCTTTGATGAGTCGCGAACACCCTCTCCCTCTACTCCCTTATCTAAATTACCGCCTTCATTCACTTGCACCCTCACCTCTACCATTAATTTTGTAATTCCCCTTACCCCTGCATCCTCCCCCCCATCAATTAGTTCCTTGATCCTAGTCAACTCTTCTAGCTCCCCTCCCCCTGTCTACATCAATGGGGACGAAGTAGAAAGGGTCAAGAGTTTCAAGTTTTTAGGTGCCAGATCACTAACAATCTGTCCTGGTCCCCCCATGCCGACACTATAGTTATGAAAGCCCACCAACGCCTCTACTTTCTCAGAAGACTAAGGAAATTTGGCATATCAGCTACGACTCTCGCCAACGTTTACAGATGCGCTATAGAAAGCATTCTTTCTGGTTGTATCACAGCTTGGTATGGCTCCTGCTCTGCCCAAGACCGCAAGGAACTACAAAAGGTCGTGAATGTAGCCCAATCCATCACACAAACCAGCCTCCCATCCATTGACTCTGTAGACTTTCACGTTATTAACTTTTCATCAACCCTTAACTACAATTGTTGGGACATATAACAGCATACCATCATTAGCTACTAATCAATTGCAAAGTTGGTCACTGATCTTACCTGCACACTCTCACGATACGAGGTATCCTCAATCAGTGTGCTGACGCATTATCACGCTTACCTATATCTATTGAGCAGATGCTACCTACTTACTCTGCTAATATTCTTTATTTTTCGCTATCGGCCTGTGACAGCTTCTCAAGTTGAGTGACATACCAGAAATGATATCATGTTGGGAAAGGTGATGGATATGTTATTGAAAGGAACAATAGCTGCAATGCATCCTATGCATACAGATTTGAAGTTTGTGTCAAGAAAGCTTGAGTTGACTATCCAAGGTGTGTGTCTACTGTGGGGAATCTGAGTGCTCATTTCTCCTAGTCTGCATGGAACAGTTCTTGAACAACTACATGTAGGACATCTTGGTATATTCGGATTATTCATTATTTTTGGTGGCCGGGTCTGGATGCTCAGAATGAAGAAAAACTGGGACAGTGTCAATCCTGTGTACAAATAAAAAATACACCAGCCTTTTCATTTCTTTACATGTTTGGGAGTGGCCTAAAAAGCCATGGCAGTGATTGCATGTAGATTTTGCTGATCCATTTGATGGTGACATGTTCTGCGTCTGAATTGATACACACTCTAAGTGATCAGAAGTTGTCATCATGAGATCTCATCCATCTGAACTATTGAAAAACTTGACAAAATCTTTGGTAAACATGAAAAGATTGTTAGCGATAATAGTTCAAAGTTTACTTCGCAAGAGTTAGAGGATTATCTCAGAGTAAATGGTATCAACTCAGCACCTTATCATCCATCAACAAATGGATTCACTGAAAGATTCATAAAATTCCTGATCCATCCATTGAAAAGCTTCATGATAACAAGGTTTGTTAACATGTTATGTGATATAGCTTTTTGGCGTCTTATAGAAAGACTACTCATGGGACTACCCAAAGTTAACTTGCATTGCTACTCTTAAAGAGAAAGTTGAGAACTATGTTTGATTTGCTATTACCTCCAGAAACTTCAGAGATATTAGAGCGTCATCAAGTTGCTAGATGAAAAGTGTGGACAAAACAGTGCTCATTTCAACATAGGGATTGAGTGTTAGCATGTAATTATGCAACAAGTGAGAAATGGGTAACAGCCATAGTTTTTACAAAAATAGGTCTCATTTCTCACACGGTTCAAACCGAAGGTGAACTAGTTTGGCGACTCTTGTCATCTCAAAATGATTTCTCCAAATCATCTCCTGAAATTCCAACTTCTTCAGTCCTTTGTGTTGTGAATATCACGATGGAAGATTTTGTTGGATTTGATTTGCCTGATGATTGTGCGTTTCTTACTATATCATGTGAGAATGACGCAGAATTAGTTCCAAGAGAAGAAGTATCTACTGAGTGTCCAAATCATAATTCTAGGAGCAAGGACAGCTAAGTTCCAGAATGTCGTATACAACAAAAGAGGAACAGAAGTTCTCTTGATTGACTCTCTTATTGACTGTATCATGATTAATGGTGCATAGTACTGTGTCTGGAGTTTTATTGATCCAATGTATAACATCATAGCATGATGACCACAGAAGTAAAGAGAGAGGGATGTTATATATTTTAATGGTTGCATGGTTGTTTTAAGAGTTGATCATATGATTTAATGGTGCTGTCATTTGAGTGTTTCATAGGCTCCTGCTTTTAGTCTCAGTTTGCACTCTTTGTATGGAAGGAGGTAATAATGGCACATTTGAATAATCATAATCTAATCAAGCAGAGTCAGCATGGCTTCATGAAAAGGAAATTGTATCTGACTAATTTATTGGAGTTTTCAAGGAAGTTTCAACCAGAGTGGATAGAGGGGAACCAGTAGATGTGTTGTATTTCAACTTTGAGAAGGCGTTCAACCAAGGTACCTCATAAAATGTTAAGTCATAAGATAAGAGCTCATGGTGTTGAAGATAACATTTTTTCATGGATAGAGAGTTGGCTAATGGGCAGGAAAGAGGGAGTGGGGATAAGGGGTTCTTTTTCACGTTGGCAGCCTGTAACCAGCATTCTACAGGGATCAATGCTGGGAGTGCAACTGTTTCCAATATATATTAATGACTTGGAGGAAGGAAGCAAAATTTACTCTAACCAAATTTTCAGATCACACAAAAATAGGTGGAAAGGCAAGTCATAGGAACATAGAAGATAGGAGTAGAAGGAGGCCATTTGGCCCTTTGAGCCTGCTCCACCATTCATTATGATCATGGCTGATCATCCAACTCAATAGCCTAATCCTGCTTTCTCCTCATAACCTTTGATCCCGTTCACCCCAAGTGCTAAATCCAGCCGCCTCTTGAATGAATTCAATATTTTGGCATCAACTGAATTCCACAGACTCACCACTCTTTGGGTGAAGAAATGTCTCCTCACCTCCGCCCTAAATGGTCTACCCTGAATCCTCAGCCTGTTACTCCTGGACTACCCCCGCATCGGGAACATCCTCCCTGCATCGACCCTGTTTAGTCCTGTTGGAATTTTCTAAGTCTCTATGAGATTCCCCCCTCATTCATCTGAACTCCAACGGAAACAATCCTAACATAGCCAATCTCTCCTCATACATCAGTCCCGCCATCCCTAGAATCAGCCTGGTAAACCTTTGCTGCACTCCCTCGAGAGCAAGAACATCCTTCCTCAGGAAAGGAGACCAAAACTGCACACAATACTCTAGGTGTGGCCTCACCAAGACCCTGTATTATTACAACAACACATCCCCGCTCCTGTACTCAAAACCTCTCGCAATGAAGGCAATCATGCCATTTGCCATCTTTACCGCCTGCTGCACCTGCATGCTTACATTCAGAGACTGGTGCACAAGGGAACCTAGGTCCTGCTGCACACTCCCCTCTCCCAATTTACAGCCATTCAGGTAGTAACCTGCCTTCTTGTTTTTGCTTCCAAAGTGAATAACCTCACACCTATCCAAATTATACTGCATCTACCATTGATTAGCCCACTCACCCAACCTGTCCAGATCATTCTGAAGGATTTCTGCATCCTCGTCACAGTTCACCCTCCCACCTAAACTGATGTCATCTGCAAACTTTGAGATGCTACATTTCATTCCCTCATCTCAATCATTAATATATATTGTGAATAGCTGGGGTCCCAGCACCGATCCCTGTGACACCACACTAGTTACTACCTACCAATTTGAAAAGCACCCATTGATTCCTACTCTTTGCTTCCTCTCTGCCAACCAGTTTTCTATCCATCTCAATACACTTCCCCTAATCTCATGCGCTTTAATCTTGCACGATAATCTCTTGTGCGGGACTTTGTCAAATGCTTTCTGAAAGTCCAAATATACCACATCTACTGGTTCCCCCTTGTCAACTCTACTAGTTACATCTTCAAAGCATTCCAACAGATTTATCAAGCATAATTTCCCCTTCATAAACCATGCTGACTCTGTCTGATCCTGCCACTGCTTTCTAAATGCTCTGCTATAAAGTCCTTGATAATGGATTTGAGAATTTTCTCCACTACTGATGTTAAGCTTATTGGTCTATAATTCCCTGTTTTCTCTCCACCTCCCTTTTTGAATATTGGAGTGAAATTCGCTACCCTCAAATCTGCAGGGACTGTTCCAGAGTCTATGGAATCCTGGAAGATGATCAATGACCAATGCATCCACTATTTCTAGAGCCACTTCCTTAAGTACTCTGGGATGTAGATTATCAGGCCCTGGGGATTTATCCACCTTCAATCCCACCAATTTTCCCAGGATCATTTCTCTACTCATATTGATCTCCCTCAGTTCTTCCCTCTCATTAAATCTTGCATTCTCCAACATTTCTGGTATTTGATTTGTGTCCTCTTTTGTGAAGATAGAACCAAAGTTTGTATTCAGTTGCTTGGCCATTTCTTTGTCCCCTATTGTACATTCCCCCGTTTCTGACTGTAGGGGACCTACATTTGTCTTCACCAACCTCTTTCACTTCACCTTTCTATAGAAACTCTTAGTGTCAGTCTTTATGTTCCCTGCAAGCTTACTTTTGTACTGTACTTTCCCCTTCTTAATCAATCCGTTGGCCCTTTGTTGAATTCTAAACTGCTCCTCAGACCTATTGTTTTTCTTGCCCAATCTGTATGCTTCTTCTTTGGATTGGATACTCTTTCTAATTTCCTTTGTAAGCCATGGATTGGCCCTCTTACCCATTTTGCCTTTATGCCAGACAGGAATAAACAGTTGCTGCAGTTCCCCCATGCATTCCTTGAATGTTTGCCATTGTCTATCCACTGTCATTCCTTTAAGTAACTCTCCCCAATCTATCAAGGCCAACTCACAGAAGTCATGAGAGAGATACAAACAGTCAGTTGGTAGGTTAAGTATGTAAGGCAAAAAAATGGCAAATGGTCTATAATGTGGGAACATGTGAAGTTGTTCATTTTGGAAGGGAGAACAATGGAAACAAACTGCAGAAAGCTGCAAAACAAAAGGACTTGGGGGTACTTGTGCACAAAACACAAAGTTAGCATTTTGATGCAGCAGGTAATCAGGAAGGCTAATAGAAACGTAGAAGCATAGAAAATACGTGCAGGAGTAGGCCATTTGGCCCTTCAGGCCTACACCACCATTCAATATGATCATGGCTGATCATGCACTTTCAGTATCCCACTCTTGCTCTCTCTACATACCCCTTGATCCCTTTAGCCACAAGGGCCAGGTTCAGCTCCCTCGTGAACATATCTCATGAACTGGCCCCAACAGCTTTCTGTGGTAGAGAATTCCATGGGTTCACAACTCTCTGAGTGAAGAAGTTCTTCATCTCAGTCCTGAATGGCTTACCCTTTATTCTTAGACTGTGAACCCTGGTTCTGGACTTTCCCAACATCGGGAACATTCTTCCCACATCTTGTCTGTCCCGTCCCATCAGGATTTTATATGTTTTTGTGAGATCCCCTCATTCTTCTAATGAAATGTTGGCCCTTATTTCAAGGAGTTTGAGTATAAGAGTAGGGAAATCTTGCTGCAACTGTACGAGGTATTGGTGAGACCACATCTGGAGTACTGTGAACAGTTTTGGGCTCTTATTTAAGGAAAGATATTATTTCATTGGAAGCTGTTCAAAGAAGTTCATGTGGATGATCCCTGGTATGGAGGGATTATCTAATGTGGGGCCGGAGAAAGTGGCTGAGATACTTAATGAATACGTTGCATTAATATTCACAAAGGAGAACAAAGAACAACAAAGAACAGTACAGCACAGGAACAGGCCCTTTGGCCCTCCAAGCCTACACTGATCACATTGTCCTAACTAGTCCAACTGCTTGTATCCCTCTATTCCCCATCTGTTCATATATCTATCCAGACAAATCTTAAATATCGCTGACATATCTGCCTCAACCACCCCACTTGGCAGTACATTCCAGGACCCCACCACTCTGTGTAAAAAAACTTCCATAGAACCATAGAAAATTACAGCTCCGAAACAGGCCTTTTGGCCCTTCTTGTCTGTGCCGAACCATTTTTTGCCTAGTCCCACTGACCTGCACTTGGACCATATCCTTCCACACCCCTCTCATCCATGAACCCGTCCAAATTTTTCTTAAATGTTAAAAATTGCCTATTTACCACTTTATCCGGCACCTCATTCCACACTCCCACCACTCTCTGTGTGAAGAAGCCCCCCCTAATATTCCCTTTAAACTTTTCTCCTTTCACCCTTAACCCATGCCCTCTGGTTTTTTTCTCCCCTAGCCTCAGCGGAAAAAGCCTGCTTGCATTCACTCTATCGATACCCATCAAAATCTTATACACCTCTATCAAATCTCCCCTCAATCTTCTACGCTCCAGGGAATAAAGTCCCAACCTATTCAATCTCTCTCTGTAACTCAGCTTCTCAAGTCCCGGCAACATCCTTGTGAACCTTCTCTGCACTCTTTCAACCTTATTTACATCCTTCCTGTAACTAGGTGACCAAAACTGTACACAATACTCCAAATTCGGCCTCACCAATGCCTTATATAACCTTACCATAACACTCCAACTTTTATACTCGATGCTCCGATTTATAAAGGCCAAAGTACCAAAGGCACTCTTTACGACTCTATCCACCTGTGACGTCACTTTTAGGGAATTCTGTACCTGTATTCACAAATCCCTCTGTTCAACTGCACTCTTCAGAGTCCAACCATTTACCCTGTGCGTTCTACTTTGGTTTGTCCTTCCAATGTGCAATATCTCACACTTGTCTGCGTTAAATTCCATTTGCCATTTTTTGGACCATTTTTCTCGTTGGTCCAAATCCCTCTGCAAACTTTGAAAACCTTCCTCACTGTCCACTACACCTCCAATCTTTGTATCATCAGCAAACTTGCTGATCCAATTTACCACATTATCATCCAGATCATTGATATAGATGACAAACAACAATGGACCCAACACCGATCCCTGCGACACACCACTAGTCACAGGCCTCCACTCAGAGAAGCAATCCTCCACAACCACTCTCTGGCTTCTTCCATTGAGCCAGTGTCTAATCCTATTTACTACCTCCCCATGTATACCTAGCGACTGAACCTTCCTAACTAACCTCCCATGAGGGACCTTGTCAAAGGCCTTGCTGAAATCCAGGTAGACAACATCCACCGCCTTCCCTTCATCCACTTTCCTGGTAACCTCCTCGAAAAACTCTAATAGATTGGTCAAACATGACCTACCACGCACAAAGCCATGTTGACTCTCCCTAATAAGTCCCTATCTTATCCAAATATTTGTAGATCCTATCCCTTATCACACCTTCCAATAACTTGCCCACCACCGACATCAAACTTACTGGCCTATAATTTCCCGGATATCTTTTGGAACCTTTTTTAAACAACGGAACAACATGAGCCACCCCCGCACACCTCTGCTGAACTTTTCCCCCTTACCTTGTAATTTTCATTTCTGCCCTGGGAAAAATCTTCCAACTGTTCACCCTATCTATACCCCTCATAATTTTATAAACTTCTATCAGGTCACCCCTCAGCCTTTGTCTTTCCAGGGAGAACAATCCCAGTTTATTCAATCTCTTCTCATAGCTAATACTCTCCATACCAGGCAACATCCTGGTAAATGTTGTCTGTACTCTCTCCAAAGCCGCCTCATCCTTCTGGTAGTGTGGTGTCCAGAATTGGACACAGTATTCCAATGTGGCCGAACCAACGTTTCTTACAACTGTAACATAATTTGTCAACGTTTATACTCGATGCCCTAACCAATGGAGGCAAGCATGCCATATGCTTTCTTCACCATCTTTTCCACCTGTGCTGCCACTTTTAAGGACCTGTGGACCTGCACACTCAGATCTCTCTGTGTGTCGATGCTCCTGATGGTTCTGCCATTTAATTTATAGCTCCCACCTGAATTGGATCTACCAAAATGCATCACCTCACATTTGTTCAGATTAAATTCCATCTGCCATTTCTCCGCCCAATTTTTCCAGCCTATCTACATCCTGCTGTATTCTCTGGCAATCTTCATCACTACCCGTAACTCCGGCAATCCTGGTATCATCTGCAAACTTGCTAATCAGATCAGCTACATTTTCTTCCAAGTCATTTGTACATATTACAAGCAGCAGAGGTCCCAGCACTGATAACGGATAGTGAAGAGCATTGGCGGGCAATACAGCAGGATATAGATAGGCTGGAAAATTGGGCGGAGAGGTGGCAGATGGAGTTTAATCTGGATAAATGCGAAGTGATGCATTTTGGAAGAAATAATGTAGGGAGGAGTTATACAATAAATGGCCTGAGAAGGACATGGACATGGTGGATGGTGAGTCTCCAGAGGGGTATGTTAATATTCTAGGCCATGTCAATATAAAAAAGTAGAAGTTTTGGGTGCTTTTAAACGCATTAAAATAGACAAGTCCCCATGACCTGATGGGATCTGTCCCAGATGCTGAGGGAGGCAAGAGAGGAAATTGCTGGGGTCTTTTACAAAATATTTCTATCCTCTTTAATCACAGGAGAGGTCCCAGAGGACTGGAGAATAGCCAATGTTGTTCATTTGTTTAAGAAGGGCAACAAGCATAATCCAGGAAATTACAGGCCCGTGGGCCTTAGGTCTGTGGTCAGGAAATTATTGGAGAAGGTTCTTAAGGATAGAATTTACTCTCATTTGGAAAAATATGGACCTTTTAGCACTGGGCATCGTGTCTTTGTGCAGAGGAGGTCGTGTCTCACAAAATTGATAGAGTATTTTTCGGAAGTGACAAAAATAATTGATGAGGGCAGGGCAGTGGATGTTGTGTACATGGAGTTTAGCAAGGCCTTTGACAAGGCCCTTCAAGGCAGGTTGATGCAGAAGGTGAAGTCACATGGGATCCACGGTGAGCTGGTAAAATGGATACAGAACTGGCCTGGTCATAGAAGATAGAGAGTAGCAGTGGAAGGGTGTTTTTCTGACTGCGAATCTATGACCAGTGGTGTTCCATAGGGATCAGTTGTTTTTATTTGTTCATGGGAGGTGGGTGTTGCTGACTGGGCAAGCATTTATTGTCCATCTTGAGGACACTTAAGAGTCAAAGAGAGTGGGTCTGGAGTCACATGTATGCCAGACTTGGTAAGGATGGCAGATTTTCTAGTGAACCATGATGGGTGTTTAGGACAATTGACAATGGTTTTATGATCATCATTAGACTTTGAATTCCAGATTTTTATTAAATTCAAATTTCACCATCTGCTGTGGTGGGATTCGAACCCAGATCCCCAGAGCATTACCCTGGGTCACTGGATTATTAGTCAGTGACAATATCACTATGCCACAACTTCCCCATTAGTGCTGGGGCTTCTGTTGTTTGTGATATATATAAATGATTTGGTGGAGAATGTAAGTGATCTGATTAGTAAATTTGTGGATGACGCAATGACTGGGGTAGTTGCGGATAGTGAGGAGGATTGGCAGAGGATACAGCAGGATATAGATAGGCTGGAGACTTGCCAGAGAAATTGCAGATGGAATTTAATCTGCACAAGTGCAAGGATGCACTTTGGAAGGTCTTATGCAGAAGGAAAATACACAGTAAATGGTCGAACGCTTAGAAGCATTAACATACAGAGGGCTCTAGGCATATAGGTCCACAGTTCCCTGAAAGTGGCAAAACAACTGGATAAGGAGGTCAAGAGCGCGTATGGCATGCTTATCTTCATCGGTCAGGGCATAGAGTATAGAAATTGACAAGTCATGTTGCAGATGTGTAGAACTTAATTAGGCCACATTTGGAATATTCTGTACACACCACCAGAAGGATGTGGAGGTTTTGGAGAGGATACAGAAAAGGTTTACCAGAATGTTTCCTGCTTTGGAAGGTATTAGCTATGAAGAGAGATCTTTTTTCTCAGTGTAGAAATGTCAATTTCTAAGGGACAGAGGTTTATGGTAAAAGGGGAAAGTTTAAAGGAGATGTGAGAAGCACGTTTTTTACACAGAAGATGGTAAGTACCTGGAATGCACTACCAGAGGAGATGGTAAAAGCAGATACTAGCAATCTTTAAGAGGTATCATACAGATAAATTAAGAGGCAGGAAATAGAGTGATACGGACTGTGTAGAGGTAAAGGATCTTCAGTTTAGAAAGGCGGTGCAGGCTCAGTGGGCCTAAAGGCCTGTTCCCGAGCTTTGTTCTCTTTGTTTGAAAGGTTAAACAGGTTGAGACTCTACTGATTGGAACTTAGAAGAATGAGAAGTGATTGCATTGAAACATATTAGTACTAGAACTATGATGTTGTTGCCATTACAGAGACCTGGTTAAGGGAAGGACAGGATTGGCAGCTGAACATTCCAGGATACAGATGTTTCAGGTGGGATAGAGGGGGATGTAAAAGGGGTGGGGAGTTGCACTACTGGTTAAAGAGAATATCACAGCTGTACTCCGGGAGGACACCTCGGAGGGCTCATGCAGCGAGGCAATATGGGTAGAGCTCAGGAATAGGAAGGGTGTAGTCACAATGTTGGGGATTTACTATAGGCCACCCAACAACCAGCAGGAGATAGAGGAACAGATATGTAGGCAGATTTTAGCAAGGTGTAAAAGTAACAGGGTTGTTGTGGTGGGAGATTTTAACTTCCCGATATTGACTGGGACTCATTTAGTACTCGGGATGTGGATGGGGCAGAGTTTGTAAGGAGCATCCAGGAGGGCTTCTTGAAACAGTATGTAGATAGTCCAACTGGGGAAGGGGCCATACTGGACCTGGTACTGGGGAATGAGCCCGGCCAGGTGGTCGATGTTTTAGTAGGAGAGCAGTTCGGGAATAGTGACCGCAATTCAGTAAGCTTTAAGGTACTGATGGATAAAGATAAGTGTAGTCCTCAAGTTATGGTGCTAAATTGGGGGAAGGCTAATGACAACAATATTAGGCAGGAACTGAAGAATGTAGATTGGGGGCAGATGTTTGAGGGCAAATCAACATCTGGCGTGTGGGAGGCTTTCAAGTGTAAGTTGATAGGGATTCAGGACCGGCACATTCCTGGAAGGATGAAGGACAAGTATGGCAAGTTTTGGGAACCTTGGATAACGAGAGATATTGTGAGCCTTATCAAAGAGAAGAAGGAAGCATTCGTCAAAGCCAGAAGGCTGGGAACACATGAAGCCTGTGACTAATGGTGTTCCGCAGGGCTCTGTATTGGGACCTCTGCTGTTTGTGATTTCTATAAACGATCTGGAAGAAGGTGTAACTGGGGTGATCAGTAAGTTTGCGGACGACACAAAAATGGCTGGACTTGCAGATAGTGAGGAACATTGTCAGAGGCCACAGAAGGATATAGATAGGCTGGAAATTTGGGCAAAGAAATGGCAGATGGAGTTCAATCCAGATAAATGCGAAGTGATGCATTTTGGTAGAACTAACGTAGGGGGGAGCTATACAATAAATGGCAGAACCATAAAGGGTGTAGATACGCAGAGGGGCCTGGGTGTGCAAGTCCACAGATCCTTGAAGGTGACGTCACAGGTGGAGAAGGTAGTGAATAAGGCATATGGCATGCTTGCCTTTATCGGACGGGGCATAGAGTATAAAAGTTGGGGTCTGATGTTGCAGTTGTATAGAAAGTTGGTTCGGCCGCATTTGGAATACTGCGCCCAGTTCTGGTCGCCACACTACCAGAAGGACGTGGAGGCTTTAGAGAGAGTGCAGAGGAGGTTTACCAGGATGTTGCCTGGTATGGAAGGGCTTAGTTATGAGGAGAGATTGGGTAAACTGGGGTTGTTCTCACTGGAAAGACGGAGGATGAGGGGTGACCTAATAATGGTGTATAAAATTATGAAAGGCATAGATAGGGTGAACGGTGGGAAGCTTTTTCCCAGGTCGGTGGTGACGTTCACGAGGGGTCATAGGTTCAAGATGAGGGGGGGGGAGGTTTAACACGGATATCAGAAGGACGTATTTTACACAGAGGGTGGTGAGGGCCTGGAATGCGCCGCCGGGCAAGGTGGTGGAGGCAGACACACAAGGAACGTTTAAGACTTATCTAGATAGCCACATGAACGGAGTGGGAATGAAGGGATACAAAAGAATGGTCTAGTTGGGACCAGGGAGCGGCGCGGGCTTGGAGGGCCGAAGGGCCTATTCCTGTGCTGTATTGTTCTTTGTTCTTTGAAGCAAATGTGGAATATAAGGAAAGTAGAAAGAAGCTTAAGCAAGGAGTAAGAAGGGCTAAAAGGGTCACGAAAAAGCGTTGGCCAGCAGGATTAAGGAAAATTCCAAGGCTTTTTACACATATGTAAAGAGCAAGAGGGTAGCCAGGGAGAGGGTTGGCCCACTCAAGGACAAGGGAGGGAATCTATGCGTGGAGCCAGAGGAAATGGGCGAGGTATTGAATGAGTACTTTGCATCAGTATTCATCAAAGAGAAGGACTTGATGGATGATGAGTCTGGGAAAGGATGTGTCGATAGTTTGAGCCATGTTGAGATCAAAAAGGAGGAGGTATTGGGGTTCTTGAGAAACATTAAGGTCGACAAGTCCCCAGGGCCTGATCGGATATACCCCAGAATACTGAGAGAGGCAAGGGAGGAAATTGCTAGGGCCTTGAGAGAAATCTTTGCATCCTCACTGGCTACGGGGGAGGCCCCAGAGGATTGAAGAATAGCCAATGTTGTTCCTTTGTTTAAGAAGGGTAGCAAGAATAATCCAGGTAATTACAGGCCGGTGAGCCTCACATCAGTGGCAGGGAAATTATTGGAGAGCATTCTTCAAGACAGGATTTATTCCCACTTGGAAATAAATGGACGTATTAGTGAGAGGCAACATGGTTTTGTGATGGGGAGGTCATGTCTCACTAACTTGAACGAGTTTTTTGAGGAAGTGACAAAGATGATTGATGAGGGTAGGGCAACGGATGTTGTCCACATGGACTTCAGTAAGGCCTTTGACAAAGTCCCTCATGGCAGACTGGTGCAGAAGGTGAAGTCGCATGGGATCAGAGGTAAGCTGGCAAGGTGGATACAAAACAGGCTCGGTCAAAGAAGCAGTGGAAGGGTGCGTTTCTGAATGGAGGGCTGTGACAAGTGGCGTTTCTCAGGGATCAGTGCTGGGACCTTTGCTGTTTGTAATCTCTATAAATGATTTGGAGGAAAATGTAACTGGTTTAATTAGTAAGTTTGCGGATGACACAAAGGTTGGTGGATTTGCGGAGAGCGATGAGGATACGGAAGGATATAGATCAGTTGGAGACTTGGGCGGAGAGATGGCAGATGGAGTTTAATCTGGACAAATGTGAAGTAATGCATTTGGGAAGATCGAATGCAGATAGGAAATATACAGTAAATAACAGAACCCTTAATAGTATTGATAGGCAAAGGGATCTGCGTGTACAGGTACACAGGTTACTGAAAGTGGCAATGCAGGTGGACAAGGTCGTCAAGAAGGCATATGGTATGCTTGCCTTCATCGGCCGGGGCATTGAGTTTAAAAATTGGCAAGTCATGTTGCATCTTTATAGAACCTTAGTGATGTACTATCAATCACGATACGAGGACTCCAGTGAGTGAGTGAAATTAACAGGCTTTTATTCACAAAGAACAGGAACACACCCTTGTAGCTGACCTGGCCCAGACTGAGGCGAGGAGGAGGAACCATCACCTTTATACCTCGCTCTGGTTGAAAGGGAGGAGTCTCAGGTGGAAAGGGAGGGGTCTCAGGCCAGGTGCAGCATGAGTGTGTCCAGGCATACACATGTAGTTACAGTGGTTCACCACACTTTGTTAGGCCACAGTTGGAATATAGTGTTCAATTCTGGTCACCACACGACCAGAAAAATGTGGAGGCTTTAGAGAGGGTGCAGAAAAGGTTTACCAGGATGTTGCCTGGTATGGAGGGCATACCAGCGATGAGGAGAGGTTGGAGAACCGTGGTTTGTTATCACTGGAACGACGGAGGTTGAGGGGAGACCTGAAAGAAGTCTACAAGATTGAGAGGCATGGACAGAGTGGATAGTCAGAAGCTTTTTCCCAGGGTGGAAGAGTCAATTACTTGGGGGCACAGGTTTAAGGTGCGAGGGGCAAGGTTTAAAGGAGATGTACGAGGCAGATTTTTTACACAGGGGTGGTGGGTGCCTGGAACTCGTTGCCGGGGGAGGTAGTGGAAGCGGATACGGTAGTGACTTTTAAGGGGCATCTAGACAAATTCATGAATCCCAGGTGCCGGGATTCAGATGTTTCAGGAAGGACAGGGAGGGAGGCAAGAGAGGGTTGGAGTGGCACTGCTGATCAGGGATAGTGTCACAGCTGTAGAGAAGGTGTATGCTGTGGAGGGATTGTCTACAGAGTTTCTGTGGGTGGAAGTTCGGAGTGGAAAGGGGTCGATCACTTTGCTGGGAGTTTTCTATAGGCCGCCCAATAGTAACAGGGAGGTGGAGGAGCAGATAGGGAAACAGATCCTGGAGAGTTGCAATAATAGCAGAGTTGTTGTGATGGGAGACTTTAATTTCCCAAACATAGATTGGAATATCCCTAGGGTAAGGGGAGTGGATGGGGAGGAGTTCGTTAGGTGTGTTCAGGAGGGTTTTCTGACACAGCATGTGGACAAGGCTACAAGAGGAGAGGCTGTACTTGATCTGATACTGACCAATGAACCTGGACAGGTGTCAGATCTCTTAGTGGGAGAGCATCTTGGGGATAGCGATCATAACTCTATCTCCTTTATGCTTGCATTGGAAAAAGAGAGGATCAGGCAAGCTAGGAAAGCATTTATATGGAGTAAGGGGAAATATGAAGACATAAGGCAGCAAATTAGAGGAGTAAATTGGAAGGAGGTATTCTCAGGGAAATGTACTGAAGAGAGGTGGCAGTTTTTCAAGGAATGTCTGTCTTGAGTTCCACAGGACAACGTTCCAAGCAGACAGGGAGGAGTTGGTAGGTTAAAGCAACCGTGGTGCACAAAAGCTGTGCGGGACCTAGTCGAGAAGAAAAGGAAAGCACACAAAAGGTTCAGAGAGCTTGGTGAAGATCGGGATCGAGATGAGTATACGGCTTGGAGGAAGGGACTAAAGAAGGAAATTAGGAGAGCCAGAAGGGGTCACAAGAAGGCCTTGGCAGGTAGGATTAAGGAAAACCCTGAGGCGTTCTATAAATATGTGAAGAGTAAAAGGATGAGACGTGAAGGAATAGGGCCTATAAGAGGAGAAGGCAGGAAAATCTGTACGGAACCAGTAGAAATGGCAGAGCTGCTGAATGAATATTTTGCCTCGGTTTTCACAGAGGAGAAGGACCGGGGTGGATGTACTGCGGGCTTGCGGTGGACTGAAAAGATTGAGTATGTGGACTTTAACAAAGAGGTTGTGCTGGAATCATTGAATGGCACCAAGATAGATAAGTCGCCGGGTCCGGATGGGATGTACCCCAGGTTACTGTGGGAGGCGAGGGAAGAGATTGCAGAGCCTCTGGCGATGATCTTTGCATCGTTGATGGAGACGGGAGAGGTGCCGGAGGATTGCGGATGTGGTCCTATTTTCAAGAAGGGGAATAAGGATAGCCCAGGAAATTACCGACCGGTGAGTCTAACCTCAGTGGTTGGTAAGCTGATGGAGAAGATCCTGAGGGACAAGATTTATGAGCATTTAGAGAGGTTTAGTATGCTCAAGAATACTCAGCATGGCTTTGTCAAAGGCAGATCATGCCTTACGAGCCTGGTGGAGTTCTTCGAAAATGTGACTAAACACATTGATGAAGGGAAAGCGGTAGATGTGGTTTATATGGATTTTAGCAAGGCGTTCGATAAGGTCCCCCATGCAAGGCTTCTAGAAAAGGTGAGAGGGCATGGGATCCAAGGGGCTGCTGCCCTGTGGATCCAGAACTGGCTTGCCCAAAGGAGGCAGAGAGTGTGTATAGATGGGTCTTTTTCTAAATGGAGGTCGGTCACCAGTGGTGTGCCCCAGGGATCTGTTCTGGGACCCTTGCTGTTAGTCATTTTCATAAATGACCTGGATGAGGAAGTGGAGGGATGGGTTGGTAAGTTTGCCGACGACATGAAGGTTGGTGGGGTTGTGGATAGTCTGGAGGGATGTCAGAAGTTACAGAGGGACATAGATAGGATGCAAGACTGGGCGGAGAAGTGGCAGATGGACTTCAACCCAGATAAATGCGTAGTGGTCCATTTTGGCAGGTCAAATGGGATGAAGGAGTACAATATAAGGGGAAAGACTCTTAGTACTGTAGAGGATCAGAAGGACCTTGGGGTCCGGGTCCATAGGACTCTAAAATCGGCCCCGCAGGTGGAGGAGGTGGTTAAGAAGGCGTATGGTGTGCTGGCCTTTATCAATAGAGGGGTTGAGTTTCGGAGTCCGGGGATAATGATGCAGCTATAAAAGACCCTCGTCAGACCCCACTTGGAGTACTGCGCTCAGTTCTGGTCGCCTCATTACAGGAAGGATGTGGAAAAGATTGAAAGGGTGCAGAGGAGATTTACAAGGATGTTGCCTGGATTGAGTGGCATGCCTTATGAGGATAGGCTGAGGGAGCTCGGTCTTTTCTCCTTGGAGAGACGTAGGATGAGAGGAGACCTAATAGAGGTATATAAGATGTTGAGAGGCATAGATCGGGTGGACTCTCAGAGGCTTTTTCCCAGGGTGGAAATGGCTGCTACGAGAGGACACAGGTTTAAGGTGCTGCGGGGTAGGTACAGGGGAAATGTTCGGGGGAAGCTTTTCACACAGAGGGTGGTGAGCGAGTGGAATCAGCTGCCGTCAGTGGTGATGGAGGCAAACTCAATCGGGTCTTTTAAGAGACTCCTGGATGAGTACATGGGACTTAATAGGATGCAGGGTTATAGGTAGGCCTAAAAGGTAGGGATATGTTCGGCACAACTTGTGGGGCCGAAGGGCCTGTTTTGTGCTGTAGTTTTTCTATGTTTCTATGAATAGGATGGGAATAGAGGGATATGGTCCCTGGAAGGGTAGGGGGTTTTAGTTAAGTCGGGCAACATGGTCGATGCAGGCTTGGAGGGCCGAAGGGCCTGTTCCTGTGCTGTAATTTTCTTTGTTCATATAGGATTACTGAGTGTTTTGACAGCATAAATGCTGAGTGGATGTTTCCCATCATGGGAGGGTCTTGGACCAGAGGGCATAGTCTCAGAATAAAGCGGTGCCAATTTAAGACTGAGATGAGGAGGAATTTCTTCTCTTCGAGGGTTAGGCATTTTTGTAACTCTACAGAGGTCTGTTGGGACAGAGTCCTTGTGCACAGATAGATAATTTTTTGATCAGTAAGGAAATCTATGGTTTTGGGGACAGTGGCAGGAAAGTGGATCTGATGAATATCAGATCAGCCATGATCCCATTGAATGGCGGCGCAGGCTCGCACTCTTGTTCCTATTTTTTATGGTCTTATGGTCCTGCCAGACAGAACATACCCAGTCGCCTCCCGATGCTTGTGGGAGTTTCCCTGTCGCTGTAGGTAGATGGGGGGAAAGATTCCACTTCTCCAGCTTCCACCCTAAATGCGTTAAAGAAGCCATCCCCTATGGTGAAGCCCTCCCTATACATAGGATCTGCTCAGATGAGGAGGATCGCAACAGACACCTACAGACACTGAAAGATACCCTCGTAAAAACAGGATATGGCGCCCAACTCATCGATCGACAGTTCCGATGCGTCACAATGAAAAACTGCACCGATCTCCTCAGAAGACAAACACAGGGCACGGCCAACGGAGTACCCTTCGTCGTCCAGTACTTCTCCGGAGCGGAGAAGCTACGACATCTTCTCCGGCGCCTTCAACATGTCATCAATGAAGACGAACATCTCTCCAAGGCCATCTCCATACCCCCACTACTTGCCTTCGAAAACCGCGCAATTTCAAACAGACCATTGTACGCAGCAAACTACCCAGCCTTCAGGAGAACAGTGACCATGACACCACACAACCCTGCCACAGCAACCTCTGCAAGACGTGCCGGATCATCGACACAGGTGCCATCATCTCACGTGAGAACACCATCCATCGCGGTACATACTCTTGTGACTCGGCCAACATTGTCTACCTGATATGCTGCAGGAAAGGATGTCCCGAGGCATTGTACATTGGTGAGACCATGCAGACTCTATGACAACGGATGAATGGACACCGCTCGACAATCACCGGGCAGGAGTGTCGGGGAACATGTCAGCAGTCAAGGGCATTCAGCCTCTGATCTTCGGGTAAGCGTTCTCCAAGGCGGCCTTCACGACACACGACAATGCAGAATCGCTGAGCAGAAACTGATCGCTAAGTTCCGCACACATGAGGACGGCCTCAACCAGGATCTGAGGTTCATGTCACACTATCTGTAACCCTCACGACTTGCCTGGGCTTGCAAAATCTCACTAATTTTTCTGGCTGGAGACAATACACACCTCTTTAACCTGTGCTTAATCCTCTCTCCACTCGCATTGTCTGCATTGATTACCTGTTAAGGCTCGCATTCCAATCATTATCTTGTAATTGAGTTTGTGCCTATATATGCCCTGTTTGTGAAACAAATCTTGCACTCACCTGATGAAGGAGCGGCGCTCCGAAAACTCGTGTTACCAAATAAACCTGGTGTTGTGAGACTACTTACTGTGCCTACCCCCGTCCAAGCTGGCAACTCCGCATTACCCCTGCTGAGTGGCCTCCTCTCCAGCAACGCTGCTGAGGCTGGTCAACCTCCATGTCCTCCTCCTCCTCCAAAAGGTCTCCTCTCCGCTGCACCAGGTTGTTTAGTGCACGACGCACCAGCAGAATGCGGGAAGAAATCAGGGGGCTCTATTATAGGGCCCCACCAGAGTGGTCCCGACACCTGAACTGCATTTTCAGGAGCCCTATGCATATCTCCACAATAGAGCGGGTGGCAACATGAGCCTCATTATATGGGCCTCCGCCTTAGTCACAGGCCCCCGCACAGGCGTCATCAGCATAGTCCGAAGCGCGTACCCTATGTCACCCACCAGCCATCCCTGCAGCCTGGACTCCTTCTCAAAGGCCTCCGGTATGCCTGAGCTCCTAAGAATAAAACTGTCATGCACGCTGCAGGGGTATCTGGCGCAGACGTGCATGATGTTCATTTTATGGTCACAAACCAATTGCACATTTAAGGAGTGGAACCCCTTTCTATTGACGAATCTTTGTGGATTCTGAAGCAGGGCCTTGAGGACAATGTGGGTACAATCTATAGCCCCCTGCACATTATGCATCCCCGCAATGGCTACAAACCCTACAGCCCAGGCTTCCTGCTGGGCCTGGTCCAGGTGAAATTTGATACACTGGCCAGCCCGAGCATACAGGGCATCCGTGACCTTCTTGACACAGGTGTGGACAGCTGACTGTGAAATACCACATACAACCTTCATAGGTCGAATAGTTCGGATGGGGCAGTTTCTGTACAGTGTGTGCAGGAGGGGTTCCTGACGCAATATGTGGATAAGCCGACAAGAGGTGGGGCCACATTGGATTTGGTAATGGGAAATGAACCGGGCCAAGTGTTGGATTTGGTTTTGGGAGAGCACTTTGGAGATAGTGACCACAATTCGGTGTCTTTTGTTATTGCAATGGAGAGGGAGAGGGCCATACGGCAGGGCATAGTTTACAATTGGGGGAGAGGTAATTACGATGCAATCAGGCGGGAATTAGGAAGCATAGGATGGGAACAAAAATTGTCAGGCAAAGGCACTAATGATAAGTGGAACTTTTTCAAGGAACAAATACTGCGTGTCCTTGATAGGGATGTCCCTGCCAGGCAGAGAGGAAATGGCCGAGTGAGGGAACCATGGTTCACAAAAGAGGTGGAATGTCTCGTCAAGAGGAAGAAGGAAGCGTATGTTAGGTTGAGAAAACAAGGTTCAGTTGGCTCGATGGAGGGTTACAAGTTAGCAAGAAATGAGCTGAAAAAGGGGCTTAGGAGAGCTAGGAGGGGGCATGAGAAGTCCTTGGCGGGTCGGATCAAGGAAAACCCCAAGGCTTTTTACTCTTATGTGAGGAATAAAAGAATGACCAGGGTGAGGCTGGGAACGGTCAAGGACGGCAGTGGGAATTTGTGCATGGAGTCAGAAGAGATAGGAGAGGTGATGAATGAATACTTTTCTTCGGTGTTCACCAAGGAGAGGGGCCATGTTTTTGAGGAAGAGAGGCTGGAGGAAGTAGATGTTCGGAGGGAAGATGTACTAGCAATTTTGAATAAACTGAAAGTTGATAAGTCCCCTGGGCCTGATGAAATATATTCTAGGATTCTTTGGGAGGCAAGGGATGAGATAGCAGAGCCTTTGGCTTTGATCTTTGCCATCCTCACTGTCCACGGGGATGGTGCCAGAGGACTGGAGAGTGGCGAATGTTGTTCCTCTGTTTAAGAAAGGGAATAGAAATGACCCTGGTAATTATAGGCCGGTTAGTCTTACTTCGGTGGTCGGTAACTTGATGGAAAAGGTCCTTAGGGATAGGATTTACGACCATTTAGAAAGATGCAGCTTAATCCGGGATAGTCAGCAGGGATTTGTGAAGGGCAAATCTTGCCTCACAAATTTGATAGAATTTTTTGAGGAGGTAACTAAGTGTGTAGATGAAGGTAGTGCAGTTGATGTCATATACATGGATTTTAGTAAGGCGTTTGATAAAGTCCCCCACGGTCGGCTTATGAAGAAAGTAAGGATGTGTGGGATAGATGGAAGTTTGGCCGATTGGATAGGTAACTGGCTATCTAACAGAAGACAGAGGGTGGTGGTGGATGGAAAATTTTCAGACTGGAAACCGGTTACCAGCGGAGTGCCACAGGGATCAGTGCTTGGTCCTCTGCTATTTGTAATTTTTATAAATGACTTGGAGGAGGGGGCTGAAGGGTGGATCAGTAAATTTGCTGATGACACCAAGATTGGTGGAGTAGTGGATGAGGTGGAGGGCTGTTGTAGCCTACAAAGAGATATAGATAGGATGCAGAGCTGGGCTGAAAAATGGCAAATGGAGTTTAACCCTGACAAATGCGAGGTGATTCATTTTGGTCGGACAAATTTAAATGTGGATTACAGGGTCAAAGGTAGGGTTCTGAAGAATGTGGAGGAACAGAGAGATCTTGGGGTTCATATCCATAGATCTCTGAAGGTTGCCACTCAAGTGGATAGAGCTGTGAAGAAGGCCTATAGTGTGTTGGCGTTCATTAACAGGGGGTTTGAGTTTAAGAGCCGTGGGGTTATGCTGCAACTGTACAGGACCTTGGTGAGACCACATTTGGAATATTGTGTGCAGTTCTGGTCACCTCACTACAAGAAGGATGTGGAGACACTGGAAAGAGTGCAAAGGAGATTTACCAGGATGCTGCCTGGTTTGGAGGGTAGGTCTTATGAGGAAAGGTTGAGGGAACTTGGGCTTTTCTCTTTGGAGCGGAGGAGGTTGAGAGGAGACTTGATAGAGGTTTATAAGATGATGAAGGGGTAGATAGAGTGAACGTTCAAAGACTATTTCCTCGGGTGAATGGAGCGGTAACTAGGGGGCATAACTATAGGGTTCATGGTGGGAGATATACAAAGAACAAAGAACAATACAGCACAGGAACAGGCCCTTCGGCCCTCCAAGCCCGCGCCGCTCCCCGGTCCAGGATTGAATCCAGAATCCAGGATCCCCGCCCAATTTTCCAGCCTATCTACATACCAATATCCTATCCACCGAGCTGTCCCTCACAGCTACGATGCTTTGTTCATTACAACCTATTAACTCACCCCCACCCCCCCATTCCAGACCATGTGATCTCCAGGGAGAGGCGAAAACCCAGAGTGAAAAACCCCAGGGCCAATATGGGGAAAAAAAATCTGGGAAATTCCTCTCCGACCCCCTGAGGCGATCGAAACGAGTCCAGGAGATCACAATGGCCCTGATCAGGAAATGCTTCCCAACCCTAGTCATTTCCACTTCCACGAACACCATATGAATTCCCTGCCCCCGAGACAGGTTCCCAACTATCCGCAGTCTCGCTCTGTACTGGCACCAGCAAGAT
The DNA here is from genome assembly GCF_964213995.1 of Mustelus asterias. NCBI lineage: Eukaryota > Metazoa > Chordata > Chondrichthyes > Carcharhiniformes > Triakidae > Mustelus > Mustelus asterias. The sequence goes on from NC_135805.1 coordinate 9,051,832, forward strand.
GATCATAGAATGAAGCCTTGAAACGAGAAACAAGGAACAATTAGCCCGCGCCGCTCCCTGGTCCAGAAGGATGTCCAAGGTAGGTTTTTTACTCAGAGAGTGGTTAGGGTGTGGAATGGACTGCCTGCAGGGATAGTGGAGTCAGAAACTTTAGGAATGTTTAAGAAGCTATTGGATAGGCACATGGAGTACTTCAGGATGATAGGGAGGAAAAAGCTTGATCTGGGTTTCAGACAAAGCTCGGCACAACATCGTGGGCTGAAGGGCCTGTTCTGTGCTGTACTGTTCTATGTTCTATGTTCTATCTCCACTGGGGGTCTGGAAGGAGCTAGTGGCATAAACGTTCAGAACTGCCGTCATTTTAACAGCCACCGAAAGTGGGTGCCCCTCCTGCCCCGAGATGCTAGGTCCTGCAACAAGTGGCACAGGTGTTGCACTGTCTCCTTTCGGAGCCGGAGCCATCGACAGCACAGGGTGTCCGACATTTGTTCATGTGTGAAACTGCCAGGGTCTTGCTCCCTCCTTCTCCTGTGCACCGCCCCCCCCGCTGCCCCCCGCCTCAGGGCGAATGGCGGCCACTTCCTGCCTCCGGAGGTTGTCTCCCTCTACTCCTGCGAGTGATTAGGCCTGGGCCTCCTCTCCCGCAATTCATACTCCTGCTCCTCCTCAGCTCCAGCAGCAACCCAAAGAACAGCAAGATCAATCGGTTACATCGCAAAACCCATATCGTCAATCTGAAGGGGCAGGTTTGGAGAAGGGGAGGAACACATGGAGAGATTAAGGAACGCTGCTTGCTCCTAGCCCAGCAACACACACTCTATACTGTCCATCCACCCCATACAGGACCCCCAGCAACACAGCCCCCCTCTTCCCCCATGCACAGGTCCCCCAGCAACACTGCACACTCCCATCCTCCCCCCAGTAACACACACCCAGAACTCACGCAGTAGTGAGCACAGACACTGCTGCTTGAAACAATCTGAGGCTGAAGCACTGCCATTTTAGGGCTTCCAGCATATCCTTCAGCTGGAAGAGTGCTGAGTGCACTAGGACCCAGCAGTATCCACAAGACCCGAGGTCAGTATTGAGACCCGGGTCAGGTCTGCAAATTTGACATCGGACACCGTGCTGAGCAACAGCTCCCTACCCCCTCACACATTCGCAGAGTCCTCCCAACCTGAAACGCAACATGGCCACCACGAAAGGACCCCCTGTGAGCAGCATGGAGCTGTCCAACAGGAGGCACTTACCTCCTCCCTAACCCCCAGTGATGGAGCACCAGAATTGGACTTTTATCGAGCATGCCTTTTCCAGACCGATTCCGATTGGATGAACACGGTTGTAAAGGCAGACATGCTGGTAAAGTGGGGCATGCAGCTCATTAAGTGGATTGAAATACATGCAGATTTATTTAAATTGACGTCGCATCCATTTTGGGTGGGTTCTTGATCGCAGCCATTTTCCGGCCTTGGTAAAGTGCGAACTAGCACAGAAGTGAGCGCAGATTACGCTACTCGCCTCACGCCTGTCTTAACCAAATTTTCGCACCCAAAAACGGGCACAACGTGATGGTAAAATCCCGGCTTTAGAATTCTTTGGGAGATTTCTGGCCCTTGTCTCAGCAGCAAGAAGCCCAATCACACTTTGGGGAAAGTAAAATTAAAAGTAAAAGCTTTATTAACAAGAAAAGAAAGCTTAAGCACTCAAGGTTACAGTTAAACAGTTAAAGTTTGACAAAATATCTCCCCAAAATACTCCTTACTTGGTCAGACCCACAAACATCTTCCAGGCAACCAGTCCATCATGCAAACCAGCCACCCATTCATTGAGTCCGTCTACTGTTCCCACTGCCTCGGGATAACCAGCCAACATAATCAAGGACCCCCACGCACCCGAGACATACTCTCTTCCATCTTCTTCCATAGAACCATAGAAAATTACAGCTCAGAAACAGGCCTTTTGGCCCTTCTTGTCTGTGCCGAACCATTTTTTTGCCTAGCCCCACTGACCTGCACTTGAACCATATCCCTCCACACCCCTCTCATCCATGAACCCGTCCAAGTTTTTCTTAAATGCTAAAAGTGACCCCGCATTTACCACTTTATCCGGCAGCTCATTCCACACTCCCACCACTCTCTGCGAGAAGAAGCCCCCCCTAATATTCCCTTTAAACTTTTCTCCTTTAACCCTTAACCCATGCACTCTGGTTTTATTCTCCCCTAGCCTCAGTGGAAAAAGCCTGCTCGCATTCAGTCTATCGATCCCCATCAAAATCTTATACACCTCTATCAAATCTCCCCTCATTCTTCTACGCTCCAGGGAATAAAGTCCCAACCTATTCAATCTCTCTCTGTAACTCAGCTTCTCAAGTCCCGGCAACATCCTTGTGAACCTTCTCTGCACTCTTTCAACCTTATTTACATCCTTCCTGTAACTAGGTGACCAAAACTGTATACAATACTCTAAATTCGGCCTCACCAATGCCTTATATAACCTTACCATAACACTCCAACTTTTATACTTGATACTCCGATTTATAAAGGCCAATGTAACAAAGGCACTCTTTACGACCCTATCCACCTGTGATGTCACTTTTAGGGAATTCTGTACCTGTATTCCCAGATCCCTCTGTTCAACTGCACTCTTCAGAGCCCTACCATTTACCCTGTATGGTCTACTTTGGTTTGTCCTTCCAAAGTGCAATATCTCACACTTGTCTGCGTTAAATTCCATTTGCCATTTTTCGGCCCATTTTTCTAGTTGGTCCAAATCCCTCTGCAAGCTTTGAAAACTTTCCTCACTGTCCACTACATCTCCAATCTTTGTATCATCAGCAAATTTGCTGATCCAATTTACCACATTATCATCCAGATCATTGATATAGATGACAAACAACAATGGACCCAACACCGATCCCTGCGGCACACCACTAGTCACAGGCCTCCACTCAGAGAAGCAATCCTCCACAACCACTCTCTGGCTTCTTCCATTGAGCCAGTGTCTAATCCTATTTACTACCTCCCCATGTATACCCAACGAATGAACCTTCCTAACTATCCTCCCATGAGGGGCCTTGTCAAAGGCCTTGCTGAAATCCAGGTAGACAACATCCACCGCCTACCCTTCATCCACTTTCCTGGTAACCTCCTCGAAAAACTCTAATAGATTGGTCAAACATGACCTACCACGCACAAAGCCATGTTGACTCTCCCTAATAAGTCCCTGTCTATCCAAATATTTGCAGATCCTATCCCTTATCACACCTTCCAATAACTTGCCGACCACCGACGTCAAACTTACCGGCCTATAATTTCCCAGATTTCTTTTGGAACCTTTTTTAAACAACAGAACAACATGAGCCACCCTCCAATCATCCGGCACCTCCCCCGTGAATACTGACATTTTAAATATGTCTGCCAGGGCCCCTGCAAGTTCAACACTAGCTTCCCTCAAGGTCCGTGGGAATACCCTGTCCGGTCCTGGGGATTTATCCACTCTGATTTGCCTCAAGACAGCGAGCACCTCCTCCCCTTTAATCTGTAAAGGTTCCATGACCTCCCTACCTGTTTGCCCTATTTCCGTAGACTCCATGCCCATTTCCTCAGTAAATACGGATGCAAAAAAACCATTTAGTATCTCCCCCATCTCTTTTGGTTCCAGACACAGTCTACCACTCTGGTCTTCAAGAGGACCAATTTTATCCCTCACTATCCTTTTGCTCCTAACATACCTGTAGAAGCTCTTTGGATTTTCCTTCACTCTGTCTGCCAAAGCAACCTCATGTCTTCTTTTAGCCCTCCTGATTTCCCTCTTAAGTAGCTTCTTGCACTTTTTATACTCCTCGAGCATCTGATCTGCTCCTTGCTGCCTGTACATTTCATACAACTCTCTCTTCCTCTTAACCAGTGTTCCAATCTCCCTCGAGAACCAAGGTTCCTTATTCCTATTTACTTTGCTTTTAATCCTGACAGGAACATACAAACTCTACACTCTCAAAATTTCTCCTTTGAAGGCCTCCCACTTTCCATTTACATCCTGACCAGAGAACAGCCTGTGCCAATCCACACTTCCCAGATCCCTTCTCATTTCATCAAATTTGGCCTTTTTCCAGTTCAGAACTTCAACCCGAGGACCAGATCTATCCTTATCCATGATCAGGTTGAAACTAATGGCATTATGATCACTGGATCCAAAGTGTTCCCTCACACTCACATCCATCACCTTCCCTAACTCATTTCCCAATAGGAGATGCCTCACTAACCTGGTGGAGTTTTTTGAAGAAGTGACTAGAATGGTTGACGAGGGAAGGGCTGTGGATGTCGTCTACATGGACTTTAGTAAGGTGTTTGATAAAATCCCTCATGGTAGGTTGGTGGAAAAGCTTGGATCTCATGGGATAAAGGGGGAGGTGGCTAGATGGGTGGAGAACTGGCTTGGTCACAGAAGACAGAGGGTGGTAGTGGAAGGGTCTTTTTCCGACTGGATGCCTGTGACTAGTGGTGTTCCGCAGGGCTCTGTATTGGGACCTCTGCTGTTTGTGATTTATATAAACGATCTGAAAGAAGGTGTAACTGGGGTGATCAGTAAGTTTGCAGACAACACGAAAATGACTGGACTTGCAGATAATGAGGAACATTGTCAGAGGCTCCAGAAGGATATAGATAGGCTGGAAATTTGGGCAAAGAAATGGCAGATGGAGTTCAATCCAGATAAATGCGAAGTGATGCATTTTGGTAGAACTAACGTAGGGGGGAGCTATACGATAAATGGCAGAACCATAAAGGGTGTAGATACGCAGAGGGACCTGGGTGTGCAAGTCCACAGATCCTTGAAGGTGACGTCACAGGTGGAGAAGGTAGTGAATAAGGCATATGGCATGCTTGCCTTTATAGGACGGGGCATAGAGTATAAAAATTGGTGTCTGATGTTGCGGTTGCATAGAACATTGGTTCGGCCGCATTTGGAATACTGCGCCCAGTTCTGGTCGCCACACTACCGGAAGGACGTGGAGGCTTTGGAGAGAGTGCAGAGGAGGTTTACCAGGATGTTGCCTGGTATGGAAGGGCTTAGTTATGAGGAGAGATTGGGTAAACTGGGGTTGTTCTCACTGGAAAGACGGAGGATGAGGGGTGACCTAATAGAGGTGTATAAAATTATGAAAGGCATAGATAGGGTGAACGGTGGGAAGCTTTTTCCCAGGTCGGTGGTGACGTTCACGAGGGGTCATAGGTTCAAGGTGAGGGGGGGAGGTTTAACACGGATATCCGAAGGACGTATTTTACACAGAGGGTGGTGGGGGCCTGGAATGCGCTGCCGGGCAAGGTGGTGGAGGCGGACACACTGGGAACATTTAAGACTTATCTAGATAGCCACATGAACGGAGTGGGAATGGAGGGATACCAAAGAATGGTCTAGTTGGGACCAGGGAGCGGCGCGGGCTTGGAGGGCCGAAGGGCCTGTTCCTGTGCTGTATTGTTCTTTGTTCTTTGAGATCCAATATCGCATCCTCTCTAGTTGGCACCTCTATATACTGATGTAGAAAATTCTCCTGAACACATTTTACAAACTGTACCCCGTCTAAACTTTTAACCGTATGCAAGTCCCAATCTATATGTGGAAAATTAAAATCCCCTACTGTCACAACTTTGTGTTTCTTGCAGTTGTCAGCTATCTCTCCGCTGATTTGCTCCTCCAATTCTCGCTGACTTTTTCCACTGGGAAAAAGATCCAAAAGTCTGAGGTCACGCACCAACTGACTCAAATACAGTTTCTTCCCTGCTGCCATCAGACTTTTGAATGGACCTACCATATATCAAGCTGATCTTTCTCTACTGCTATGACTGTAACACTGTATTCTTCACCCTCTTCTTTCCTTCTCTCCTATGTACTCTGTGAACAGTATTTTTTTTCTGTTTAGCACGCAAGAAACAATACTTTTCACTATATACCAATAAATGTGACAATAATAAATCAAGTGAAATCACAGCTTCTTCTATACATTAAAGGCAGTCTCTGATTTTCTAATATTAAGGAGACATACTAGAACAATGTTAAAACTTCAGTCTCTCAGTCCTGAAACTCTATTTACGTTCCTTACCACTCACAAGGTGGATTTCGAGGACTCATGGCATCCACTCACAGCTGTCATCAGGGCAACACCAGCAGGAGATGCAATGACCTCGAAAAACATATTTTGTCAGGTCAGAGCATGGTGAGCTGCAAGTAATGGGTTTGTTTGCAGAATGGCCAGGCAGAACCCCACTCAACTGATGGCCAATGATTAGTCCTGCAAATATGAGATTTTTGAATAACCACTCTGTTGATAATGTGAGACAGCTGAATCTTTGAAACTCTGATGAAGCCCACATTCAAAATGTGCTTGAACTTTGAAGCAGCTAACAGGAAGCTGCAATCCAGGAAACCTCTGAACAGTGTAAATGAACATACATTTCCAAGTGTCCAAATTATACAAAATGAGCATACACCCATGCCACTTGTGTTACTTTAGTATTTCTTAATGCTTTGTTGCTTACTGCTACATCTAGGTGCAGCCCTGGTGTCTATAGCTGAGTGGAGGCAGCCTGCTGATTGCTTTGCCCTTTTGACTGTGAGGACTTTGAACAGCATTCAATAGTGGCCTGAAGCTGAGAAAGCCTCAGCCTGCTAAGAGTCTCCTGTTCAGGCGCAGGTGCAACCTCCAAGGTCTGACCTGCTGGAGGTAATGGGGTCACTGGCTGAGTGGAGGCGGAGCAGAGAGCATCCTTGGAGTGTCCTAGTTTGAAGCTCCTGGGGTGCCAGACAGGTGCACCTTCTCCTTATGGGTTCCTAATAGCACCTCCCTGACTTCTTGAGGAGAAGGGGCACTTGAAGGGAAGTCAAGCTGCCCCATCCTCCACTTGCCTAGCCACTGCTGCAGCAGACCAATATTGAGAGCAATGGATTCAGGTCTGAATGCATATTCGGCAGCTACTGTGTGTTCTAATGCACATGGATATCCAAAGCAGCTGCCATCTTTTCCATGGAGGCACTCGTATGTCAGGGCCACATAGGCAGATTGGAGGGAAACATAGAAAATTGGAGTCATTCAGGCCTTCAAGTCTGCTCTGCCATTCATTATGATTGTGGCTCATCATCCAATCCAATAGCCTGATCCCACCTCCCCCTCCATATCTTTTGAACCCTTTCACCCCAAGAGCTATATCGAACTCCGTGAAATCATACGATATTTTGGCCTCAACTGCTTTCTGTGATAGCAAGTTCCACAGGCTTACCACTTTCTATGAGATTGCCGCTTATTCTTCTGAACTCCAGTGAATATAATCCTAACTGCTTCAACTTCTCCTCATTCATCAGCCCCGCCTTCCCAGGAATCGTCTGGTAAACCTTTTCTGCACTTGGTCTATAGCAAGAACATCCTTCCTCAGGAGCAAGCTCAATGGGCTGAAGGACTCCAATTTTCTAAGCAAACCAAAACGGCACACAATATTCCAGGTGCGGCCTTACCAAGGACCTGTGTAATTGCAGCAACTGGTCCACAACAGACACCATCTCCCTGGCCCTACACTCAACCGTTGAACACTGGATAACAAAGTCACTTATGTCAGACTCCTATTTATTGACTACAACTTCAACACCATTATTCCTACAAAACTCACCTCCAAGCCCCTTGGCCGAGGGCTCAGCTTCTCCCTCTGCGACTGGATCCTAGACTTCCAAATCACAGACCGCAATCATTAAGGATAGGCAACAACACCTCCTCCACAATTAGCTGCAACACCAGTGCTCCACAAGGCTGTGTCCTCAGCCCTTTACTATACTCATAGAATTCCTGCAGTGCAGAGGAGGCCATTCGGCCCATTGAGTCTACCCCTAACACTAAGGGGCAATTTAGCATAGCCAATCCACCTAACCCGCATATCTTTGGACTGTGGGAAGAAACTGGAGCACCCGGAGGAAACGCACACAGACATGGGGATAATGTGCAAACTCCACACAGACCGTGACCCAAGCCGGAAATCGAACCTGGGTCCCTAGCACTTTGAGGCAGCAGTGATAACCACTGTGCTACCGTGCCGCTTCTTATACACTTATGACTGTGGCCAATCCAACTCCATTTTCAAGTTTGCTGATGACAGCACCGAATTGGGTTGGAACTCAAATAATAATGAGATGGAGTACAGGAAAGAAATAGAGAATCTGGTGAAATGGTGCAATGACAATAATCTCTCCCTCAATCTCAGTACAATGAAGGAGATAGTCATTGACTTCAGGAAGCATAGTGGAGGACATGTTCCTGTGTACCTCAGTGGGGATGAAGTGGAAATGGTCGAGAGCTTTAAGTTTTTCGGTGTCCAGATCACCAACAACCTGTCCCAGTCCCTCCATGCTGATGCTATAGTTAAGAAAGCCCACTAGTGCCTCTACTTTCTGAGGAGGCTGAGGAAATTCGGCATATCCGCTATGACTCTTGCCAATGTTTACAGCTTGCTTTCCGGATGCATCACAGCTTGGTCTGGCTCCTGTTCTGACCAAGAGTGCAAGGATGATACAAAGATGAGTGGGAAAGCGAATTGCATGGAGGATGCGGAAAGTCTGCAGAGAGATTTGGATAGGCTAAGTGAGTGGGCGACGTTCTGGCAGATGGAGTATAACGTTGACAAGTGTGAGGTTATCCACTTTGGAAGGAAGAATAGTAAAATGGACTATTATTTAAATGGTGAAAAATTATAGCATGCTACTGTGCAGAGAGACCTGGGGGTCCTTGTGCATGAATCGCAAAAACTCAATTTGCAGGTGCAGCAGGTGATCAAGAAGACAAATGGAATGTTGGCCTTTATCGCGAAGGGGATGGAGTATAAAAGCAGGGAGGTCTTGCTGCAATTGTACAAGGTACTGGTGAGGCCGCAACTAGAGTACTGTGTGCAATTTTGGTCCCCTTATTTGTGGAAGGATGTATTGGCCTTGGAGGGAGTACAGAGAAGGTTCACCAGGTTGATACCGGAGATGAGAAGGTTAGCTTATGAGGAGAGATTGAGTAGATTGGGCCTGTACTCGTTGGAGGCTGAGGGGAGATCTTATAGAGACATATAAGATAATGAAGGGGCTAGACAGGGTAGAGGCAGAGAGATTCTTTCCACTTAGAAAGGAAACAAGAACTAGAGGACACAGCCTCAAAATAAGGGGGAGTCAGTTTAGGACAGAGTTGAGGAGGAACTTCTTCTCTCAGAGGGTAGTGAACCTCTGGAATTCTCTGCCCATTGAAGCAGTGGAGGCTACCTCGTTAAATATGTTTAAGTCACAGATAGATAGATTTCTGATCAATAAGGGAATTAAGGGTTATGGTGAGCGGGGGCGGGTAAGTGGAACTAAACCACTATCAGATCAGCCATGATCTTATTGAATGGCGGGGCAGGCTCGAGGGACTAGATGGCCTACTCCTGCTCCTATTTCTTATGTTCTTATATTCTTATAAATTACAAAGGGTTGTGAACGTAGCCCAGTCCATCATACAAACCAGCCACCCATCCATTGACTCTGTCTACACTTACAGGAAAGCAGCCACCACAATCAAGGATCTCACGCACCCCAGATATACTCTCTTCCACCGGGAAAAAGACACAAAAGTCAGAAAATACATGCCAACAGACTCAAGAACAGCTTCTTCCTTGCTGTCATTAAACTTTTGAATGGTCCTAGCATATATTACGCTGACCTTTCTCTTCACCTTTCCTGTAACTACACTATATTGTGCACCCTATCCTTTCCTTCTCCTTTGTGCACTTTATGAATGTATGTTTTGCCTGTATAGCGCACAAGAAACAATACTTTTCACAGTATCCTAATACACGTGACAGTAATACATCAAATCAAATCAATTCAGTACAGTTATCCCATCTGCTGGTCCTGTGTGACATCATTTGTACTCTTAGACTGATGCCCTTGTGAAAGTGTCAGTTCATAATGAGTAGATGGTACATTTACCCTGGCGGAATGCAACAGACCGTTCCTTCTCTTCCAACTCTGCTGGATGACTTTGTGCTTGACTCCCTGAGTGCTAATTACCACTGCGACTTCCGTCTAAGCTCCCATGGTTACATAGAACATAGAACAGTACAGCACAGAACAGGCCCTTCAGCCCACAATGTTATCTGAAACCAAGATCAAGCTATCCCACTCAATATCATCCTGGTGTGCTCCATGTGCCTATCCAATAACCGCTTAAATGTTCCTAAAGTGTCTGACTCCACTATCACTGCAGGCTGTCCATTCCACACCCCAACCACTCTCTGCGTAAAGAACCTACCTCTGATATCCTTCCTGTATCTCCCACCACAAACCCTATAGTTATGCCCCCTTGTAATAGCTCCATCCACCCGAGGAAATAGTCTTTGAACGTTCACTCTATCTATCCCCTTCATCATTTTATAAACCTCTATTAAGTCTCCCCTCAGCCTCCTCCGCCCCAGAGAGAACAGCCCTAGCTCCCTCAACCTTTCCTCATAAGACCGACCCTCCAAACCAGGCAGCATCATGGTAAATCTCCTCTGCACTCTTTCCAGCGCTTCCACATCCTTCTTATAGTGAGGTGACCAGAACTACACACAATATTCCAAATGTGGTCTCACCAAGGTCCTGCACAGTTGCAGCATAACCCCACGGCTCTTAAACTCCAACCCCCTGTTAATAAAAGCTAACACACTATAGGCCTTCTTCACAGCTCTATCCACTTGAGTGGCAACCTTTAGAGATCTGTGGATATGGACCCCAAGATCTCTCTGTTCCTCCACAGTCTTCAGAACCCTACCTTTGACCCTGTCATCCACATTTAAATTAGTCCTACCAAAATGAATCACCTCACATTTATCAGGGTTAAACTCCATTTGCCATTTTTCAGCCCAGCTTTGCATCCTATCTATGTCTCTTTGAAGCCTACAACAGCCCTCCACCTCATCCACTACTCCACCAATCTTGGTGTCATCAGCAAAATTACTGATCCACCCTTCAGCCCCCTCCTCTAAGTCATTAATAAAAATCACAAAGAGCAGAGGACCAAGCACTGATCCCTGTGGCACTCCGCTAGCAACCTGCCTCCAATCCGAAAATTTTCCATCCACCACCACCCTCTGTCTTCGATCAGATAGCCAGTTACCTATCCAATCGGCCAACTTTCCCTCTATCCCACACCTCCTCACTTTCATCATAAGCCGACCATGGGGGACCTTATCAAACGCCTTACTAAAATCCATGTATATGACATCAACTGCCCGACCTTCATCAACACACTTAGTTACCTCCTCAAAACATTCTATCAAATTTGTGAGGCACGACTTGCCCTTCACGAATCCGTGCTGACTATCCCGGATTAATCCGCATCTTTCTAAATGGTCGTAAATCCCATCCCTAAGGACCTTTTCCATCAATTTACCAACCACCAAAGTAAGACTAACCAGTCTATAATAACCAGGGTCATTTCTATTCCCTTTCTTAAACAGAGGAACAACATTCGCCATTCTCCAGTCCTCTGGCACTATCCCCGTGGACAGCGAGGACCCAAAGATCAAAGCCAAAGGCTCTGCAATCTCATCCCTTGCCTCCCAAAGAATCCTAGGATATATTTCATCAGGCCCAGGGGACTTATCGACCTTCAGTTTATTCAAAACTGCCAGGACATCCTCCCTCCAAACATCTATTTCCTCCAGCCTATTAGCCTGTAACACCTTCTCTTCCTCAAAAACATGGCCCCTCTCCTTGGTGAACACTGAAGAAAAGTATTCATTCATCACCTCGCCTATCTCTACTGCCTCCATACACAAGTTCCCACCACTGTCCTTGACCGGCCCTAACCTCACCCTGGTCATTCTTTTATTCCTCACAAAAGAAAGAAAGTAGGAAAGAACTCAAACGGGGAATTAGAAGAGCAAAAAGGGGTCACAAAATGTTCTTGGCAGACAGGATTAAGGAGAATCCCAAGGCATTTTATTCATACGTTAGGAACAAAGGGGTTGTCAGGGAAAAAATCGGACCTCTCAGGGACAAAAGTGGGGAATTATGCTTGGAGCCCAAAGAAGTAGGGGAGATGCTAAATGAATACTTTGCGTCGGTATTCACAAAGGAGAGGGATGTGTTGACTGGGAGTGTCTCGGAGGGGAGTGTTGAACCGTTGGAGAAAATCTCCATTACAAAGGAGGAAGTGTTAGGTTTGTTAGAGAATTTAAAGACGGACAAATCCCCAGGGCCTGATGGAATCTATCCAAGGCTGCTCAGGGAGACGAGAGATGAAATTGCTGGGCCTCTGACGCAAATCTTTGTCTCGTCACTGGACGCAGGAGAGATCCCAGAGGATTGGAGGATAGCTAATGTGGTCCCGTTATTTAAGAAGGGTAGGAAGGATAACCCAGGTAATTATAGGCCGGTGAGCTTGACGTCCGTGGTGGGGAACTTGTTGGAGAAGATTCTTAGAGATAGGATGTATGCGCATTTAGAAAGGAATAAACTCATTAACGATAGTCAGCATGGTTTTGTGAGAGGGAGGTCATGCCTCACTAACCTGGTGGAGTTTTTTGAAGAAGTGACCAGAATGGTTGACGAGGGAAGGGCCGTGGATGTTGTCTATATGGACTTTAGTAAAGCGTTTGACAAAGTCCCTCATGGTAGGCTGGTGAAAAAGGTTGGATCTCATGGGATAAAGGGGGAGGTGGCTAGATGGGTGGAGAACTGGCTTGGTCACAGAAGACAGAGGGTGGTAGCGGAAGGGTCTGTTTCCGGCTGGAGGCCTGTGACTAGTGGTGTTCCGCAGGGCTCTGTATTGGGAACTCTGCTGTTTGTGATTTATATAAATGATCTGGAAGAAGGTGTAACTGGGGTGATCAGTAAGTTTGCGGACGACACAAAATTGGCAGGACTTGCAGATAGTGAGGAGCATTGTCAGAAGCTACAGAAGGATATAGATAGGCTGGAAATTTGGGCAAAGAAATGGCAGATGGAGTTCAATCCTGATAAATGCGAAGTGATGCATTTTGGTAGAAATAATGTAGGGAGGAGCTATATGATAAATGGCAGAACCATAAAGGGTGTAGATACGCAGAGGGACCTGGGTGTGCAAGTCCACAGATCCTTGAAAGTGACGTCACAGGTGGAGAAGGTGGTGAAGAAGGCATATGGCATGCTTGCCCTTATAGGACGGAGCATAGAGTATAAAAGTTGGGGTCTGATGTTGCAGATGGAGAGAACGTTGGTTCGGCCGCATCTGGAATACTGCGTCCAGTTCTGGTCGCCACACTACCAGAAGGACGTGGAGGCTTTGGAGAGAGTGCAGAGGAGGTTTACCAGGATGTTGCCTGGTATGGAAGGGCTTAGTTATGAGGAGAGATTGGGTAAACTGGGGTTGTTCTCCCTGGAAAGACGGAGGATGAGGGGAGACTTAATAGAGGTGTATCAAATTATGAAAGGCATAGAGAGGGTGAACGGTGGGAAGCTTTTCCCCAGGTCGGTGGTGACGTTCACGAGGGGTCATAGGTTCAAGGGGAAGGGGGGGAGGTTTAACACAGATATCAGACGGACATATTTTACACAGAGGGTGGTGGGGGCCTGGAATGCGCTGCCAGGCAAGGTGGTGGAGGCGGACACACTGGGAACCTTTAAGACTTATCTAGATAGCCATATGAACGGAGTGGGAATGGAGGGATACAAAAGAATGGTCTCGTTTGGACCAGTGAGTGGCGCGGGCTTGGAGGGCCGAAGGGCCTGTTCCTGTGCTGTATTGTTCTTTGTTCTTGTTCTAAGAGTTACATTCCTGTTCCCATCCTGCAGGAGAATCTGTGGGGAAGATCACTGTATTGCAGAGCCACAGGTTTCTGTCTTCCCTTGTTGTTTGTTTGTTTGTTTGCATAGATCCAGAGCTACTAGCCTGCAGTGATTGGATGCCCTTTCAATATGATGCCTGGACCTTTGATCCCCATCAGCTAAAAGTGGGATTGTTACTTTCTGCCCATCCTGGAACAGATTGGCCATGTTTCAATCAGATGAATAAGTAATGAGCTAAACAATGTTCTGACATCCTGCTGCCCCAGCAGGAATCACTTCCTCTTTTGAACACTGACTACCTTTTCTTTGTCATCATCATCTCAATCCCTTACTTTTCGTGAATGGAACTCAGAGCGCTGGAACTTTCGTGATAGCTTAAATGGCTCCATTTAAATTCTATAAATCTAAATGGTAAATGCTCATTTAATAATTAATCATAGATAATCAGGAACTTGTTTACCATCACTCATGATGTTTTTTCTTTGTTTTATCAATTTTTTGTATTCTAGGATGTTAAAGAGCTTTATGCATATTTTAGCCATCATTTCATTGATGCATTAGTGAGATGTACATCTCTGTCATTAGATGCACTGAAAAGAAGAATCTTCAAGTAAGTGTTGCTTTGTAACAATGCATTTTCTTTTACTTTTTAAATATCGGGATAATTTTACAAAATTATTCTCCAAGTATGAACCTTCACTTGTTATGAAAAATCTGGGAAATTGAAGGTACGTATGAGAATGTTTCAGGGCTACAATGGACATATTCCAAATAGACTCCTGACAGCCCCAATGTGACCTTTCTCTGCGGAGAACAAGGGTGTTTATGACTTGCAGTGAGGAATGGTCTGTGATTCTCCGCAGATTTACTGCTTATGTTTGACTCCTGTCTATCTGCTGTCAGCATGCTGACTCCTCGGCTCACGTTTGAGCGAAGTTTAGCCCTACATTCCTTTGTCCTTTTGCTCGAGAGAGGATTTATGGACGAGGGTCTAGGATTCACTGAATCATCCTATCACTGCGAGTGAAACATTTGCACTGAGAGGGCCTAGCCATTTGGCAAGTATCCCATGGAAGACCCGGTACTGTGCTTAACTATGTTAGGGATTAGAATCATAGAGTCATAGAATTTTACAGCATTCTGTAGGCCATTCAGCCTACCGTGTCTTCACTGGCTCCCAAAAGAGCTAACCAGCTAGACCCATTCACTATCTCTGTAGCCCTCTAAATCATCTCTTTCAAATATGTATCCAGATCTTTTGAAACCTCCAATGGAATTCGCCATCACCACTCTCCCAGGCAGCGCATTCCAAATCCCAACAATTCTCTGAGGACAGAAGTTTTTCACTCCTTGCTCTCTTGCTGACCATCTTGAAACCGTGACCCCTATTCGCTGACATACCAACCACTGGAAACAGGATATCCTTCTTTACTCTGTCAAAATTGTTCATTATTTTGAACATCTCAGTAAAGCCACCTCTTAATCTTCTCTGTTCCAAGGAGAATAAGCCCAATTTCTCTAATTTTGTATTGGTGGCACAGTGGTTAGCACTGCTGCCTCACAGCGCCAGAGATCTGGGTTCTAATCCTGGCTTGGATCATTACCTGTGTGGAGTCTGTACATTCTCCACGAGTCTGCATGGGTTTTCTCCAGGTGCTCTAGTTTCCTCCCACAGTCCAAAAGAGGTGCTAGTTAGGTGCATTGGCCATGCTAAATTTTCCCTCAGTGTGCCCAAACAGATGCCAGAGTGTGGCAACTAGGGGATTTTCACAGTTAACTTCATGACAGTGTTACTATAATAAACTTTAAAACAAAAATTCCTCATTTCGGTATCATTCTAGTAAATCTCCTTTGCCCCCTCTCTCGGACTTTAACATCCATCCTTAAGTAAGGTGCCCAGAACTGAAAAATACTCCAAATGTGGTCTGACCAATGATTTGGAGAGGTGTGGCATCACTTCCTTTCCATTACACTCTGTTCCTCTATTTATAAATTTCCTTAGTTTTCTGAGAAAGTAAAGGCTTTGGTGGGCTTTCTTAACTATAGTGTCAGCATGGGGGGACCAGGACAGGTTGTTAGTTATCTGGACACCTAAAAACTTGAAGCTCTCGACCCTTTCTACTTCGTCCCCTGTTTCTTATCTCTTAGGCAACTTCTAATCCATGCTGCCAAGGCCTCATCAATCCTAAACAAAGCTAATTTTCTAACATCATCTCCAAACTCTGTGGCTGAGCCTCGGCTCCTCCCTCTGCGACTAGATCCTGAACTGCCTAACCCACAGAACGCAATCAGTAAGCATAGGCAACAACACCTCCTCCACGATCATCCTCAACACCGGTGCCTATAAGGCTGTGTCCTCAGCCCCTTACTATACGCCTTATACGCCCTATACACCTTTGATTGTGTGGCCAAATTCCCCTCCAACTCGATTTTCAAGTTTACTGATGACACCACCGTAGTGGGTCGGATCTCAAACAATGATGAGACATGGAAAAGAGATAGAGAATTGGGTGAACTGGTGCAATGACAATAATCTCTCCTTCAATGTCGACAAAATGAAGGACATAGTCATTGACTTCAGGGAGCGTAGTAGAGGACATGCCCCTGTCTACATCAATGGGAATGAAGTGGAAATTGTCAAGAGCTTCAATTTCTAGGTATCCAGATCACTAACAACCTGTCCTGGTACTTCCACGCTGACCAACGCTTCTATTTTCTCAGGAGGCTCAGGATATTTGGCATGTCCGCTATGACTCAGAGTCATAGAGGTTTACAGCATGGAAACAGGCTCTTCAGCCCAACTTGTCCATGCCGCCTTTTTTTTTAAACCTCTAAGCTAATCCCAATTGCCCGCATTTGGCCCATATCCCTATGTACCCATCTTATCCATGTAACTATCTAAATGCTTTTTTAAAAGACAAAATTGTACACGCCTCTACTACTACCTCTGGCAGCTTGTTCCATACACTCACCATCCTCTGTGTGAAAAAATTGTCCCTCTGGACACTTTTGTATCTCTCCCCTCCCACCTTAAACCTATGCCCTCTAGTTTTAGACTCCCCAACCTTTGGGAAAAGATATTGACTATCTCGCTGATCTGTGCTCCTCATAATTTTATACACCTCTATAAGATCACCCCTCAGCCTCCTACGCTCCAGAGGAAAAGAGTCCCAGTCTATCCAGCCTCTCCTTATAACTCAAACCATCAAGTCCCGGTAGCATCCTAGTAAATCTTTTCTGCACTCGTTCTAGTTTAATAATATCCTTTCTATAATATGGTGACCAGAACTGTACACAGTATTCCAAGTGTGGCCTCACCAATGTCTTGTACAACTTCAACAAGACGTCCCAACTCCTGTATTCAATGTTCTGACCGATGAAACCAAGCATGCCGAATGCCTTCCTCACCACTATGTCCACCTGTGCCTCCACTTTCAAGGAACTATGAACATGTACCCCGAGATCTCTTTGTTCTGTAACTCTCCCTAACGCCCTATCATTAACTGAATAAGTCCTGCCCTAATTCAATCTACCAAAATGCATCACCTCGCATTTGTCTAAATTAAACTCCATCTGCCATTCATAGAATCATAGAAACCCCACAGCGCAGAAGGAGGCCATTCGGCCCATCGAGTCCGCACCGACCACAATCCCACCCAGGCCCCACCCCCACATATTTACCCGCTAATCCCTCTAACCTACGCATCCCAGGACTCTAAGGGGCAATTTATAACCTGGCCAATCAACCTAACCTGCACATCTTTGGACTGTGGGAGGAAACCGGAGCACCCGGAGGAAACCCACGCAGACACGAGGAGAATGTGCAAACTCCGCACAGACAGTGACCCGAGCCGGGAATCGAACCCGGGACCCTGGAGCGGTGAAGCAGCAGTGCTAACCACTGTGCTACCGTGCCGCCCCTGGCCCAATTGATCAAAATCCCTTTGCAATCGGAGATAACTTTCTTCATTGTCCACTATGCCACCAATCTTGGTGTCATCTGCAAACTTACTAACCATGCCTCCTATATTCTCAGCCAAATCATTAATATAAATGACAAATAACAGTGGACCCAGCACTGATCCCTGAGGCACACCACTGGTCACAGGTCTCCAGTTTGAAAAACAACTCTCTACAACCACCCTCTGGCTTCTGTCAAGAAGGCAATTTTGTATCCATTTAGCTACCTCACCCTGGATCCCGTGAGATTTAACCTTATGCAACAACCTACCATGCGGTACCTTGTCAAAGGCCTTGCTACAGTCCATGTAGACAACATCAACTGCACTGCCCTCATCTACTTCGTGGTTACCCCTTCAAAAAACACAATCAAATTTGTGAGACATGATTTTCCACTCACAAAGCCATGCTGTCTGTCCCTAATCAGTCCTTACGTCTCTAAATGCCTGGAGATCCTGTCTCTCAAAATACCTTCCAACAACTTACCCACAGATGTGAGGCTCACTGGCCTGTAGTTCCCAGGCTTTTCCCTGCAGCCTTTTTTAAACAAAGGCATAACATTTGCCACTCTCCAATCTTCAGGCACCTCACCCGTGACTATCGATGATTCAAATATCTCGGCAAGGGGACCTGCAGTTTCCTCCCGAGCCTCCTACAATGTCCTGGGATACACTTCATCAGGTCAGAAGAACATAAGAACTAGGAGCAGGAGTAGGCCATCTGGCCCCTTGAGCCTGCTCCGCCATTCAATGAGATCATGGCTGATCTTTTTGTGGATTCAGCTCCACTTTCCCACCTGCTCACCATAACCCTTAATTCAAAGAACAAAGAACAATACAGCACAGAAACAGGCCCTTCGGCCCTCCAAGCCTGCGCCGCTCATGTGCCCACTAGTTCAAAAATTTATCTATCCTTGCCTTTAAAACATTCAATGAGGTAGCCTCAACTGCTTCACTGGGCGGGGAATTCCACAGATTCACAATCCTTTGTGTGAAGAAGTTCCTCCTCAACTCAGTCCTAAATCTGCTTCCCCTTATTTTGAGCTATGCCCCTTAGTTCTAGTTTCACCCACCAGTGGAAACAACTTCCCTGCTTCTATCTTACCTATTCCCTTCATAATCTTATATGTTTCTCTAAGATCTCCCTAATTCTTCTGAGTTCCAATGAGTATAGCCCCAGTCTACTCAGTCTTTCATAGAATCATAGAATCCCTACAGTGCAGAAAGAGGCCATCTGACCCATCTAGTCTGCACCAACCACAATCCCACCCAGGCCCTACCCCCATATCCCTACACATTTACCCGCTAATCCCTCTAACCTACGCATCTCAGGACACTAAGGGACAATTTTTTAGCATGGCCAATCAACCTAACCCGCACATCTTTGGACTGTCGGAGGAAACCGGAGCACCCGGAGGAAACCCATGCAGACACGAGGAGCATGTGCAAACTCCACACAGACAGTGACCCAAGCCGGGAATCGAACCCAGGTCCCTGGAGCTGTGAAGCAGCAGTGCTAACCACTGTGCTACCGTACCACCCCTCTGCACCGAACACAATCTCACCCAGGCCCTATCCCCATAACCTCATAAATTTACCCTAGCTAGTCCCCCTGACACTAAGGGGCAATTTAGCATGGCCAATCCACCTAACCTGTACATCTTTGGACTGTGGGAGGAAACCGGAGGAAACCCATGCAGACACAGGGAGAGCGTGCAGACTCCGCACAGACAGGGATCCAAGCCGGGAATCGAACCCGGGTCCCTGGCTGTTGTGGGAAATGTACCACCGAGTCAGGCTTGAAGTTTTCAGGAATACAGTTTTATTTTAACGAAGCTTCGTGGAGAAAAGGCACTAACAAGCAGCAAACCTTCTCTCAATGAGACAATAGGAGCAGTCCATCTTTATACCCTTTACACAATAGATGGACCGGACATCTAGCCATTACCACATCGTTGTAATCAAGTTGGTGATCGATCGTTAACACATCGTTATAGACAAATACAGACAGATACAGACATGAACATGTTCACATCGCGTTGTCTTATGAATGGATACATTTCCTACGTCAGTGGCGATCAATGGTTTTAGTTTCAGTCTATTCATATAGTAATTTACAGTAATTGGTTTTCCTGCAGTTATGTATTCCCGATCCCACCTGTAGCTAATCTCATTATCTACCCCTATTGCTCTTATCCTCAAGCCCTGGCTGGCTTCCTGTAGGATTTTATTCCTGCATGTTTAACTTTGAATATCTGTCTGTCCTTTATGTTTCAATCTCAGGTGGCTGTCTGTACTGAAAGTCAATGCCCGTTTAATGTCTCTTTCCCAGGTGACTGTTTGTGTGCCAGGCAGCCAGCTTATGTGCACCCACCTGTATATTTTTCCCCCTTCAGTCCCCACTTTTGGTTGGATTATTAGTTTCACTAATCCTTAGACCAACCATTTTTATATGTATAATTCTTTGTTCTTCTTCTTTCCTTCTTCGTTTCTTCTGATGTCTTCGGGGATCTTCATCGGGGTTTCTTCTTCGGTGTATACACTGGCTCCTGGCACAATTCCTGTCACCATCACCTTGCAACAGACTTTTAGGCATCCAACAATCCGACAACAGACAATTACAATTGAAATGAGTATGACCAATCCTTGTAATAAGTAAGATTCCCAGGACCCCCCCACTAGCCATTCCAGCCAGTTACTTCCTTTCTTGGGTCCCTGTCTGAAGTTATCAAGTTGTTCTCTGATGCTATTGATGACCTGTGTAATTTTATAGGACTCGTCTGTGACATGGGTTATGCATTTATTGCCTATAATTGTACACTCCCCCTTGTTGTGCTAACTGATAGTCCACTGCGTATCGTGTCTGTTCTGCACATAATCTCAGTTCAGCCATTTCTTGGTTAACAGTCTCCAGTGCTTTTGAAGTGCTGTTTCCCAGGACTGTTAGTCCACAAACAATACGATTCCTATTCTTTGCACTAATCACTCCTGCTGCCCCCCCCCCCCCCCCCCCCCCAGAGATAAGGCTCCAAGGAACCCATATCCCAGTGAGGATCCCATTGTGCCCGGGGCTTCCCAGTCAGCGCAGAATTCTTTGCTGATAGCCCGAGTTACTATTCTCCTCCGAATATGCCCCTTCTGAGGGCATGGAACAGTCAGTGGTCCTATTGTTCCTACTGCAAAGTGGTTTGGGAGGTTTGCTGTTTCTGTCATGTAAGTACCATTGAAGAGGAACACATATCCCTTCTTAGCCCGGTAACATTTAGTGTCTTGATTATGAGTTTGTTCATATTGCCAATTGTTCGGTTTACTTGACTCCCCGTTTGATCCCACCACCTGGTAAGTATCAAATGGGTATGTCCATTTGGCTGAGCTTACGTGAGTTCCATTGCATTGTCCACAAATAAGCTGTCTTCCCGCGGTTATATTCAGGCATTTCTGTTCATCACAAGTGCAAGTAAACTGTCCCTTATTAACCCGACAATGTTGACGGACACACTGCGTCTGTATGCAGGAATCATTCTTAGGGACCAAGGCATAGGCACATCCCCATCCCTGCCCCGTAAAACAAAGCGGATAGCTTGCAGTATCTGAACAAGCTTTTCCTCCCACCTGTTGGAACCCCCTGCACACAGGATCTGTGGGGTTTAAAGGTCCCACACATCTCCCCTGTATACCTCTTTTATATTTGCCAATTTGTCCTTTCCAGGGTGTATCTGATGTATCTACAGTATATAAGTCATGAGGGGTCCACCCAGGGGTGGCTACAAATAAGGCTTCTACCGATTATGCTAATGGGTAACATGCATTTCGATTTCCGTGTAAATGTATGTGAGCTTTGTAAAACAAGTTATCCTCCAATCCAGTTAAATTTACAGTCGCGACAACGCAAAGTAGTACAGTTACATACGCGATTACATACATATTCGCAACGATCAAATATCAAACCTAACACTATAATTCATATAATCTTTACAAGTTATATTATCTATCAACCCGCTCGCGCCAGTCGTTCTTGCTTGTAGTCTTTGCCTGTGTTGAGGAAAGCATTTTCGTTAGTTCATCAATTTAATTACTTATTTGTTCCCTTGTGCAATTTTAACTGTGTCCAGTGTTTCCAGACACCTTTCCCTCTTATGTCTATACAGGCACAGGTGTCTCCACTAATTATAACTTCATATGACCCATTCCATTTTGGTGCAAACCCTGGTTTGTCAGGTAATGTTTTTACTAGGATGCGACTTCCCGCTGTTGGGACGTAAGGGAGCATTTCAAGCTCTCTCTCTGCGTCTTTTATTTCCTGATTGTCCTTTACCAATTTGCGCATCCCCTTTAGTTGGGTGCTTAGTTCCAGAACATATCTCCTGATTTTATCTTTTAGTGGACCGACACCGGTCCCACCTGTTATGATGCTTTCGGGTAATTGCATCGCCCGTCCTGTCATTAGTTCATAAGGGGTAAATCCGGTTGTCCGGTTTGTGATAGCCCTTAATCTCATTAGTATAGTGGGCAATACCTCTGTCCACATTTTTCCCGATGTTTGTATGGCTTTAGCTAATGCATTTTTTAGTGTTCTATTCATACGTTCCACCATTCCAGAACTCTGTGGGTGGTAAGGGATGTGAAATTTTTGTTTTATCTCCATTAATTGGCATACTGTTTTTACCACCTTTCCGGTGAAGTGCGTCCCTTGGTCCGAATCGAGTTGTAGGGGTACACCCCATCTAGGAATTACCTCTTCTGCCAATATCCTAGCCACCGTGGTAGCAGTACAATTTGTAGTAGGGAACGCTTCTACCCACCTGGTGAACTGGTCTATAATAACCAGACAATAAGTTTTGCCATGGGATTGTGGTAGTGGCCCTGTAAAATCTATTTTCAGATGTTCCCAGGGTCCCTTTGGTCTCGGCAGGTGTCCCATTTTAATTTTTATGGGTCTACCAGGGTTGTGTTGCGCGCATGTCACGCATCGGTGACAGTGTCGGGCTATATCTCTTCCCATTCCTTTCCAACGCCATTCCTTTCCTATACTAGTTATCATGGCCTCTCTACCCACATGGTGTAGTTCCAATAGGGTGTTTTGTATGCACTCTGGTGCTATTACCTTATCTTCCCATCTCCAAATGTTATCAGTCCCTTTGACTGCTCCCTGTGCTTTCCATTTCTCCTTTTCCTCCTTTGGGGTATCCTCATGTAAGTCCCGAATATCTATTTTGTCTCCTGTCTGTTCTGTTGCTGCTATTGGCAGCTCGCCAATTGTCTCCTGTCCTAAGGCTAACTGTGCTGCCCTGTCTGTGGCTTGGTTCCCTTTGAAATTTAACCAGTCCGGGTTATCTCTTCCTGGCTCTTACTGGTGTGCTTTAATTTTGATTACTGCGGTTTCTCTAGGTTTCTCGCTAGCTCTCAATAATGCCTCAATTCTTTGCTGGTGCTTAATAGGGGTCCCTCCTGTGGTTATGAACCCTCTTCTTCCCCATGCTGTCATGTAGTCATGTATGACTCCGAATGCATAGCGACTGTCTGTATCGATGTTTACCGTTTTACCTTCAGATAACTCTGGTGCCTGTGTGAGTGCCACTAGTTCTGCCACTTGCACGGATAGACCTCCATCAATCCTTCCTGACCTTACTGTCTCTAATTTGTCATTCACTACTGCCCACCCTGTTCGGGGTGATCCTTCCACATATTTGTGTGACCAATCCACAAAAAGGGTCTCCTCAGCTGTTATTAAGGGTATATCCTTTATCTTACCCTCTTCTTCGTCCCTATCTATATCTTCACAATTGTGTGGCTCTCCTTCGTCTAAAATCCCTTCTGCTGGGTTATTCCCTGTATCCCTTATTATTATCACGGACTTGCTTGGAGGTAGGAGAACAGCTTCCCACTTAGCCCTTCTCATGTTTGAGACTGACCTTAATTTTCCCATGTTCAACATTTCCACCAAGGTGTGTTTGGTGTGAAGGATTATATTCCCTGCCATGATTACTGGCTCGCTAACCTTTACAGCCCAGGCGGCACAATCCAAGGCGGCTATGCACCTTGGCAGTCCAGTGACTACCGGCCCTTCTGCTGTGGAATAATATCCTCTGGGTCTCTTTCTGTCGCCATGGTCTTGTGTTACCACGGCGGAATAGAACCCTCCCTCAGTACTACAATGGATATGGAAGTCCTTATTAGAATCGGGTAATCCTAGTCCAGGGGCTGACATCAGTCCTGTTTTTAGTTTAGTGTAAGCCTCTTCCTGCTCGGGTTCCCATTCTATGAGATCTAAAGCTGGTTTTCCCACTTTGACTAGTCTTTGTATGGGTTCTGCTAATTTTGCGAACCCTGGGATGAAACTCCAGCTATAGTTGAATAGTCCTCGCACCTTTCTGACCCCTCTTACAGTGACGGGTCGCGGCATTTGTTGTATTGCCTTCTTTCGGTCCGTTGGCATTTCTTTCAGTCCTTGGGATATAAGGTGTCCTCGGTATAGGACCTGTGTTTTCCCGATTTGTGCCTTTTTGGGGCTCACCTTTAACCCTGCAGCTTTTAATTCATTCAGTACTAAATATAAGGCTTCTTGATGTCCTGACTTGGACTCTGAAGCTATCAGGATATCGTCTACATATTGTAGGACCATACTACCCTCTGGCAGTTCTGCTCTGTTCAGGATGTCACTCATTGCTCGATGGAATATAGCGGGCCTGTTGTGGAATCCCTGTGGTAAACGAGTCCAAGTGTACTGCTTGTCTCCCACTGTAAAGGCGAATTTGTCTTGGGATTCAGGATCCAATGGTAAGGACCAGAATCCGTTGGCTATGTCCAATACTGTGAATATTTTAATCTCCTGTGACAGTGCATTCAGGATTGTCGAAGGGCTTGCTACGATGGGGTGCAATTTGGACGTGACTTTATTGAGTCCGGTGTAATCTATCGTGAGCCTATAGCTTCGTCAGGCTTGCTCACCGGCCAGGTTGGGGAGTTAGTGGTGCTTGTGGTTTCTCTCAGAATCCCCCTTTCCACTAACCCTTTAACTATCTCCACTACAGCTTTGTCTGCCTCTGGTTTGATTGGGTATTGTCGGTGTGGCTTATGCTCCAGTCCCGGTACCTTTATTGGGTCCGTTTTAGTCAAACCGGTATCTAACTTCGTTTTAGCCCATACTCCGGGGACGGAGGCACAGATGGCTCCAAACCCTCCTGTTTCTAATTCCCAATTTCTGGTGATGACTGTGGCCACCTTAATAGTTTCGAGGTGACTTGTAAGTTTCCCTATTCTCGTTTTCCGACCGTCCTGTCTTGGCCAGATTAATTCTCCCTTTCCACAGTCTATCAGAATCTCATATTCTTTCATCAGATCATTTCCCATTATTGTACCCTTGTTATTTTTGCACACATAAAACCTCATTGGTATATACAGATTATTTATCTCTACTGACGTGGTCTCGCTCAGGTAGGCGGGTGTTTTGTTCCCTCCTATCCCGGTCAGGTAAATCATTTTATTTGTAGTGGGTAAGGGTAGGTCGGTGACAGATATGGATGCTCCTGTGTCCACTAGCATCTCACATTGCCTGCCCCCTACTAGTGCTGACACGTAAATTCTTCCCTCCTTCTTACCCTTGTGAATGGGGGCTGCAGACCGTCAATCTTGCTGGCCCCGGCGGTCCTGTGGTTTTAAGGATGGACTCTGCTGTGGTCATGGATCAGGTTGGGGGTTTCCCATGCTTATTCCAACACACTGCTTCTGTGTGTCCATATTTATTACAGTGGCTGCAATGTTTCCCACTGTTCCCAAATCTGTTCCCTTTCCGTGGAGTCCCGCAATCTCTCGCAAAGTGTCCTTGCCGGCCACAATTGTGGCAAGTCAGTTTAGACTTTGTTCCATTCCCATTACTGTGGGCTGCTACTCTTTCTCGCCTTGTTCTTGCTTGGGATTTCTCTTCTCCCAGTACTCCGCTAGCCCACTCTACCAATTCATCGTAATCTTGGGACATAATCACTCCCATTTTTAGGATGACCTGGTGAGTGCTGGAGAGTCCATCCTTAAAAGCCTGGATGAACGCTCGATCCCCTCGACCTGGGTTCCCTTGTCCTGAGCACTCTTGATATACCTGGAACAAACGTTCCCCGTATTCAGAAGCTCCTTCCCCTTTTGTTGTGGTAATTCTGCTCCAGTTAGTGGGAGCATTCCCTAATACCCTCTGAATCTCTGCTTTAAACTGGGTGAAGGGTGCCTGTTGGGCATCTATCTCCGATGTTAGGGCGACTGCATGTGTCCACCGTCCCCCATTATAATCCTGTGCTGGAGGAGCGGCAGGTCTACCTGCCTCCACTTATCCGCTGGACAGGCTGCCCTGACCAACTGGTGTACGTCTCTCAGGTGTAATTGGTGTCCTACCCAGATTGTGTCTAATTCTTCCCAGAATTTAGTGTTTGCGCTTCAAGGTTGTAATTTACCCAGGGAAGCCATTATCTGCTGTCTCTCACCTAGGGTGAAGGGTTGATAAGTTGCCTTTGGTCGCGCATTTGTTCCCCCTCGGGTTACTGGTGCTAAGTTGTGTTCTAGCGCTTCCCACTCCTCTGAAGGAGCGGTTGGTTCCTGCTGTGTGGACTCATAAGGAGGTAGAGGAACAGCTTCCCCTCTCCATTGCTTTTCTTCTAAAACCTGGTTTTGCTTTTCCAGTTTCCTCACTCGGGATTCTAATTCTCTAATCCTTTCTTTATCTTCTCTCCACTTCTTAGTAGAGGTGACTACTTGTTCAGTTAGACCAGCTAACTGATGTGTTAACATTACTCCGATATTCTTTGTCTTGTTTCTCTTTTCTTTATCTATCCACTCTCTCTGCTGCTCTAAGGTGTGAGAAGTATCCCAGCCATCCTTTTGCATTCTCTTTATTAACTCTTTCCTGTCTGTCATGTAAATTTCAATGAGGGATCCTGCAGGTCTCCTTTTAACTTCATTATCTGCCATTTCGCAGACTTCACTAACCCCGGCCACAATTACTCCCTAGTAAAGTGTGCTCTCTACCGTCGGGACTTCACTACCCTCGGCCACTATTACTACTCTCGCACCGTGTTTCACTACCGTTTCAGGGTTTCAAGTTATACTCACGGCTTCCACTATTACCACCTCGGCAATGTGCTTTGTCGTGGTTCCCCAGGACGACAATTTATTCACATCAATTAAAACAGAGAGTCTGAGCAGCGATCTTCCAAGCAATAGACTTTATTTCTCAGCACAAGAGATAAAGTCGGGAACGTCCGGAACACTCCAAAGAGCCCTTGGGCTTACACTCTTTTATGTACATTTCAGCCTCATATCTCAAGATCCTCCTCTCCCTTTTACAGCCTGTCCTTGGTTGTTATCTTACCCTACAGCCCTATCTTTCTTTGGCCACCATTAGTTTTAGTTGACCCTTTATCTGTTTTCTTTGCAATTGGTCGCTCCCTGTTATATCTCGTTGTCTCTTAAACCATGGTGGTTATAACTCTTGCTCTTATCTGAACTTTTCTGTTTGTACAATAATCGTGGTTTTGTAGACTAAGGCCGAATGTGTTTAGAAGAAAAGACATTCTCTCTGCTGATTTATGGTCCACTATTAAGTTGAACCACCGAGCAGTCTTCCTTGTTTTCTTAAGTGACTATTGTCTGCTTTCCTTAATTAGTGATTGCTATATTACTTCTCTAGTTCCTCCACTTTGACTATATCGACTACACTTGATTATATTAGGTCACACGAAGTTATTTTAGGTTATATACCCATCTCACTACTCACCTAAATCTGCTATATCATTTTACTAAAACCTGTGAATCTGAATTTCATACCTAGCTCATACAATATCTAATACAATTTCCCTTACAGCTTCTCCACCAGAGTCCGGTTTAGGTCAGAGTTGATCAAGCTCCTTTTCCGCCCCGCTTTTCACAACATTGACAGTACAGTTCCCAACTTTTCAAACTTTCATGCAATCAGATAGCAACTCTGCGTTTGTTCGCCACGATGTGGAGATGCCGGCGTTGGACTGGGGTAAACACAGTAAGAAGTTTAACAACACCAGCTTAAAGTCCAACAGGTTTATTTGGTAGCAAAAGCCACACAAGCTTTCGGAGCTGCAAGCCCCTTCTTCAGGTGAGTGGGAATTCTGTTCACAAACAGAGCATATAAAGACACAAACTCAATTTACATGAATAATGCGAATACTTACAACTAATCAAGTCTTTAAGAAACAAAACATCGTGAGTGGAGAGAGCATCAAGACAGGCTAAAAAGGTGTGTATTGTCTCCAGACAAGACAGCCAGTGAAACTCCCTCGGGATGTCCCGAGGCATGGTACATTGGGGAAACTATGCAGACGCTGCGACAACGGATGAATGAACACCGCTTGACAATCACCAGGCAAGACTGTTCTCTTCCTGTTGGGGAGCACTTCAGCGGTCACGGGCATTCGGCCTCTGATATTCGGGTAAGCGTTCTCCAAGGCGGCCTTCGCGACACACGAAGGCGCAGAGTCGCTGAGCAGAAACTGATAGCCAAGTTCCGCACACACGAGGACGGCCTCAACCGGGATATTGGGTTCATGTCACACTATTTGTAACCCCCACAGAGTTTCACTGGCTGTCTTGTCTGGAGACAATACACATCTTTTTAGCCTGTCTTGATGCTCTCTCCACTCACGTTGTTTTGTTTCTTAAAGACTTGATTAGTTGTAAATATTCGCATTCCAACCATTATTCATGTAAATTGAGTTTGTGTCTTTATATGCTCTGTTTGTGAACAGAATTCCCACTCACCTGAAGAAGGGGCTTGGAGCTCTGAAAGCTTGTGTGGCTTTTGCTACCAAATAAACCTGTTGGACTTTAACCTGGTGTTGTTAAACTTCTTACTTTGTTCGCCACTACAGAGTTTCATGTTAACCGACCTCTGCCACTTGTGCTTCACAATCCTAAGTGCCCTTGGTGTCTCTTTACCCACTTCAATCTCCTGACCTTCGCGTGGGAGGTTCCTCCTCTTAACAGCCGGTCTAAGGCAGGGTTTTGAGACAGGCACGACCTTGTCCTCTTGTCGGTCAGCACAAGCAACAGTTACTTATCACTATCAGCAGTTAGTATTTATCACTATATCATATACAACGATACTTATTACTACAAATACCCCTTAAGTTTAACCCCTTAAGTTTAACCCCTTGCAAACTGTATTCTTGACCTTCTTTGACTAACAGATTCAATTATCTCTACCCCGGCTCCGATCGTGGCCAATCGATCTCACCAGTAATAGGATCCTAGCCCACTACGCCAATTGTTGTGGGAAATGTACCACTGAGTCAGGCTTGGAGGTTTCAAGAATACAGTTTTATTTTAACGAAGCTTCGTGGAGAAAAGGCACTAACAAGCAGCAAACCTTCTCTCAATGAGACAATAGGAGCAGTCCATCTTTATACCCTTTACACAATAGATGGACTGGACATCTAGCCATTACCATATCGTTGTAATCAAGTAGGTGATCGATCGTGAACACATCGTCATAGACAAATACAGACAGATACAGACATGAACATGTTAACATCGCATTGTCTTATGAATGGATACATTTCCTACGTCAGTGGCTATCAATGGTTTTAGTTTCAGTCTATTCATATAGTAATTTACAGTAATTGGTTTTCCTGCAGTATTCCCGATCCCACCTGTAGCTAATCTCATTATCTACCCCTATTGTCCTTATCCTTAAGCCCTGGCTGGCTTCCTGTCGGATTTGATTCCTGCATGTTTAACTTTGAATAGCTGTCTGTCCTTTATGTTTTAATCTCAGGTGGTTGTCTGTACTGAAAGTCAGTGCCCGTTTAATGTCTCTTTCCCAGGTGACTGTTTGTGTGCCAGGCAGCCATCTTATGTGCACCCACCTGTATATTTTTCCCCCTTCACTGGCGCTGTGAGGCAGCAGTGCTAACTCAGAAGCCAACCCTCTCAACTCTGGAATCAACCTCATGAATCTCCTCTGCACCCCCTCCAATGCCAGTATATCCTTCCTCAAGTAGGAGACCAAACTGTACACAGTACTCCAGGTGTGGCCTCACCAGCACCTTATACAGCTGCAACATAATCTCGCTGTTTTTAAACTCCATCCCTCTAGCAATGAAGGACAAAATTACATTTGCCTTCTTAATTACCTGCTGCACCTGCAAACCAACTCCATGAGATTCCTGCACAAGGACACCCAGGTCCCTCTGCACAGCAGCATACTGTAATTTTTTATCATTTAAATAATAGTCCATTTTGCTGTTATTCCTACCAAAATAGATGACCTCACATTTACCAACCTTGTACTCCATCTGCCAGACTCTCGCCCACTCACTTAGATTATCTATATCACTTTGCAGATTTTCAGCGTCCTCTGCACACTTTGCTCTTCCACCCATCTTAGTGTCATCTGCGACTTTTTACACACTACACTTGGTACCCAACTCCAAATCATCTATGTAAATCGTAAACAATTGTGGTCCCAATACTGATCCCTGAGGCACACAACTAGCCACTGATTGCCAACCAGAAAAACACCCATTTACCCCCACTCTTTGCTTACTGTTAGTTAACCAATCCTCTATCCATGCTCATACATTACCCGTAACACTGTGCACCTTTATCTTATGTAGCAGTTTTTGGTGTGGCACCTTGTCAAATGCCTTCTGGAAATCCAGATACACCACACCCACAGGTTCCCCATTGTCCATTGCACATGTAATGTTCTCAAAGAATTCCACCAAATTAGTCAAACATGACCTTCCCTTCATAAACCCATGCTGCATCTTACCAATGGGACAATTTATATCCAGATGTCTCACTATTTCTCCCTTGATGATAGATTCAAGCATTTTCCCTACTACAGAAGTTAAGCTAACCGGCCTATAGTTACCTGCCTTTTGTCGACCTCCTTTTTTAAACAGTGGCGTCAATTTGCTGTTTTCCAATCTGCGGGAACCACCCTGGGGATTTATCTACCTTGATGCGCTTTAAGACTTCCAGCACCTCCTTCTCTGTAATATGTACACTCCTCATGACATCACTAATTATTTCCCCAAGTTCCCTAACATCCATGTTCACCAACTCACCAACTTTTACAGATGCACCATAGAAAGCATTCTTTCTGGTTGTATCACAGCTTGGTATGGCTCCTGCTCTGCCCAAGACCACAAAAAACTACAATGTGTTGGGAACAAAGCCCAGTCTATCATGCAAGCCAGACTCCCATCCATTGACTCTCTTTACACTTACTGCTGCCTCAGAAAAGTAACCGCATAATTAAGGATCCCATGCAACCCAGAAATACTTTCTTCCACCTTCTTCCATCGGGAAAAAGATACAAAAGTCTGAGGTCATGTACCAACTAACTCAAGAACAGCTTCTTCCCTGCTGCCATCAGACTTTTGAATGGACCTACCTCACACTAAGTTCTTTCTCTGCACCCAAACTATGACTGGAACACTACATTCTGCACTCTCTCCTTTCCCCCTCTATGAATGGTATGCTTTGTCTGTTTAGCATGCAACAAACAATACTTTTCATTCTATACTATTACATCTGATAATAATAAATCAAATCAAATCATAATTAAATCCTTTCTAACTGTTAACTATTCCCAATTAAAACAAGATCCTCATGGTATGCTGTTCAAATAAATACAATTCCCACTCATTAACAAAATTTAAGTCACTGTCTAGATTACAACCAGGCTTTGTGCCTTCCAGAACATTCTGGGCCTTCTCTGTTGATTCCTCTGTCTGGAACTTATTTCTTCTTTGGTATCTTTGCGAACTAGTTGGTGCTTTCTCTAAGACATAGATAAAGCTATGAGAGCCAACCAGAGCTAATCATTGAGAGCTATTAGCTCTGGCAGGTGGCAGTTGCTCTCCTCCTTTGTCCCACTACCCCCTTCTTTTATAACCGTGATGACATGTCAATATTTCTCACAATAAGATTGGTTCTAGGTTGTCAAAACCAAAAGATTTAAATTTAATAGGTTCTTAGTATCTAAGTGCCTGATTCAAATTGATTGGTCAAAATCAAAAACCTGTTGACTTGGTAAAAACTGCTGCTTGGCCTTTCGATACAAATGTTTTAGTTTGGGCTCTCTATTTACTTGTATTTTTTAAAATCTCTAAGCACAGAAAAAGCCCCACCTTTTAACTTCCTGCTTCCCAATCTATAATTACTGTACCCAACTTCGCAACAATATTGAATACGAAGAAAGGTTGAACAAACTTGAATTGGTTTCATTGGAGCGTCGTGGGGACCTGATCGAGGTTTACAAGATTATGACAGGCTTGGATAGAGTGGATAGTCTGAATCTTTTTCCCAGGGTCGAAGGGTCAATTACTCAGGGACATAGGTTGACAGTGAGAGGGGAAAAGTTTAAAAGAGATATAAGGAACAAGAATTTCACACAGAGGGTGGTGAATTCCTGGAACGTGTTGCTGGAGGAGGTGGTGGAAGCAGATTCTATAACAACGTCAAGGGGCATCGGGATAGAAACATGAATAGGCAGGGAGTGGAGAGATATGGACCACGTAGAGGCAAGAAAACATTCAATTAGAGAGGCATTTGTGTCGGCACATACTCAGTGGGCCGAAGGGCCTGTTCTTGTGTTGTACTGTTCTTTGTTCTTTACAGCCTGAGAACCTAAACTGAGTAGCAGTGAGTTATTACTGAGTTAAGTGTCACTTAATGACATCTTCCATCACTTTGACTCTTGTAGTAGATGATACAGGATATCCTACAAGAGCGCCATGAATCAAATCTTTGATGCATTTCACTCTGAGACGAGCAGTTCTCTCACCCATTGCAAGACCATAGCACCCACGACATTGGATTTTTTTGGCTCTTCTCAAGTTCCACGCCTTGACCTCTGTTGCTGAGTTCCACTTGTGCTTTTTCTCTCAACTCTTCTTACTTTTCCTTTTCTTTTTATTCACATCTTCATGCTCTAACTCCAGTTTCTTCCAGGTGTGGCCTCACAATGGCCCTGTATAATTGCAACAGCATATCCCTGCTCCTGTACTTGAAATTTCTCGCTATGAAGGCCAACATACCATTTGCCTTTTTTACTGCCTGCTGCACCTGCATGCTTATCTTCAGTTAATGGTGTACGTTGCACATTCCTCTCTCTAATTATGGCCATTCTGATAGGAGCTGCCTTCTTGTTTTTGCAACCAAAGTGGATCACCTCACATTTATCCAAATTATGCTGCATCTGTCAATCATTTGCCCACTCATCCAACCTGTCCAAATCATACTGAAGGGTCTCTGCATCCTCCTTACAGCTCACGCTCCCACCCAGCTTTGTGTCATAGAACATAGAACTGTTCAGCACAGAACAGGCCCTTCGGCCCACGATGTTGTGCCGAGCTTTATCTGAAACCAAGATCAAGCTATCCCACTCCCTATCATCCTGGTGTGCTCCATGTGCCTATCCAATAACCGCTTAAATGTTCCTAAAGTGTCTGACTCCACTATCACTGCAGGCAGTCCATTCCACACCCCAACCACACTCTGCGTAAAGAACCTACCTCTGATATCTTTCCTATATCTCCCACCATGAACCCTATAGTTATGCCCCCTTGTAATAGCTCCATCCACCCGAGGAAATAGTCTTTGACCGTTCACTCTATCTATCCCCTTCATCATTTCATAAACCTCTATTAAGTCTCCCCTCAGCCTCCTCCGCTCCAGAGAGAACAGCCCTAGCTCCCTCAACCTTTCCTCATAAGACCTACCCTCCAAACCAGGCAGCATCCTGGTAAATCTCCTCTGCACTCTTTCCAGCGCTTCCACATCCTTCTTATAGTGAGGTGACCAGAACTGCACACAATATTCCAAATGTGGTCTCACCAAGGTCCTGTACAGTTGCAGCATAACCCCACGGCTCTTAAACTCAAACCCCCTGTTAATAAAAGCTAACACACTATAGGCCTTCTTCACAGCTCTATCCACTTGAGAGATCTGTGGATATGGACCCCAAGATCTCTCTGTTCCTCCACAGTCTTCAGAACCCTATCTTTGACCCTGTCATCCACATTTAAATTAGTCCTACCAAAATGAATCACCTCACATTTATCAGGGTTAAACTCCATTTGCCATTTTTCAGCCCAGCTTTGCATCCTATCTATGTCTCTTTGCAGCCGACAACAGCCCTCCACCTCATCCACTACTCCACCAATCTTGGTGTCATCAGCAAATTTACTGATCCACCCTTCAGCCCCCTCCTCTAAGTCATTAATAAAAATCACAAAGAGCAGAGGACCAAGCACTGATCCCTGTGGCATTCCGCTAGCAACCTGCCTCCAATCCGAAAATTTTCCATCCACCACCACCCTCTGTCTTCAATCAGATAGCCAGTTACCTATCCAATCGGCCAATTTTCCCTCTATCCCACACCTCCTTACTTTCATCATAAGCCGACCATGGGGGACCTTATCAAACACCTTACTAAAATCCATGTATATGACAGCAACTGCCCTACCTTCATCAACACACTTAGTTACCTCCTCAAAAAATTCAATCAAATTTGTGAGGCACGACTTGTCCTTCACGAATCCGTGCTGACTATCCCGGATTAATCCGCATCTTTCTAAATGGTCGTAAATCCCATCCCTAAGGACCTTTTCCATCAATTTACCAACCACCGAGGTAAGACTAACCAGTCTATAATAACCAGGGTCATTTCTATTCCCTTTCTTAAACAGAGGAACAACATTCGCCATTCTCCAGTCCTCTGGCACCATCCCCGTGGACAGTGAGGACCCAAAGATCAAAGCCAAAGGCTCTGCAATCTCATCCCTTGCCTCCCAAAGAATCCTAGGATATATTTCATCAGGCCCAGGGGACTTATCGACCTTCAGTTTCTTCGAAACTGCCAACTGTCATTTGAAGATATTGGCTGGGATTCTCCCAGAAAAAATCTAAGTTCCAAATGTGTGGGAATAATTTCTGATGTTCTTTTAGCGTACTTACCAGGGCGAATCTCTGACAATCTGAGCACTGCAGAGTGCATCAGCAGGATTCAGTCTAGGAAGTAGAGGGCCCAAGAGGCCGGCAGCATAACGCTGAGTAAGCCACTATGCATACACCAATCTGTCAAAGCAGAGATCGGTGCATCACTGGCCAGCACTGCAACCCCTCGAATTCCAGCCTTCCAGATCCCCTCACCCCTCAATTGTTGGCCTCCTGGACCTCCACGTGCCATCCCCTATATGCCCCCCCTCCCGCTAGCCCTGACCTTCCTGCCATTCCCCCCCGAGCCAGTCCCGACCTCCCTCAATAGTCCTGACCCCCAAGCCCCCTGATTACCAGCTCCGACCCCTCCCCCCTCCCCGACGGCCAGCTTGACTCCCACCTCATCCTGATGGTCAGCCTTGATAACCCTCACTCCCTCCCTCCAGCACCAATTCTCTTGCAGAGTGGCAGCGGGTCTGCCCCCCCAACCGATCACCTCCAAAAGACCCCTCTCACAATAGGCCCCACCCCCTCGGGCCCCACCCTTTGGCAGTGCCAAATGGGCAGTGCTGTTTGCCCCTTGGGCAGTGCCATGATGCCAGTCTGGCACTGCTTAAGGGTCACCCCCCCCCAACTCCCGACCTCCCTGGGGGTCTCAATAGCCTCTGTTTCCTACAGCGGGGTTGGGCGCCTGTTCCCCATTAGTGGGAGCTTTGAGGTGAGATGCCGGCATTGGATTGAGGTGAGCACAGTAAGAAGTCTCACAACACCAGGTTAAAGTCCAACAGATTTATTTGGTATCACAAAATTTCGGATCGCCGCTCCGTCATTAGATGAGTTCACCTGGAGAAGGAGCAGTGCTCCGAAAGCTCGTGATACCAAATAAACCTGTTGGACTTTAACCTGAGACTTCTCGCTGTGCTCAATCGTGGGAAGCAATAGTAAACCCCACCACAGGGGATCACTCCCAGTGGGTGGAGTTTCGGTGGAGACACTAGCAGGCCCGGAGAATACCATCTCGGGCCCACTAATTATATTGAAATGCTGATTTCAATATGATAATCAGTTCTGCACTAATTTCCTTATGGATTTGATTTGATATGATTTATTATTGTCACATGTATTAACATACAGTGAAAAGTATTGTTTCTTGCGCGCTATACAGATAAAGCATATCGTTTATAGAGAAGGAAACGAGAGAATGCAGAAAGTAGTGTTACAGCCGTAGCTGGGGTGTAGAGAAAGATCAACTTAATGCAAGGTAGGTCCATTCAAAAGTCTGATGGCAGCAGGGAAGAAACTGTCCTTGAGTTGGTTGGTACGTGGCCTCAGACTTTTGTATCTTTTTCCCAACGGAAGAAGGTGGAAGAGAGAATGTCTGGGGTGTGTGGGGCCCTGAATTATGCTGGCTACTTTGCCGAGGCAGCACGAAATGTAGACGGAGTCAATGGTTGGGAGGCTGGTTTGCGTGATGGACTGGGCTACATTCACGACCTTTTGTAGTTTCTTGCGGTCTTGGGCAGAGCAGGAGCCATCCCAAGCTGTGATACAATCAGAAAGAATGCTTTCTATGGTGCATCTGTAAAAGTTGTTGAGAGGAGAAAGAATTAAATGGGACCTGAGAAAAAACGAGCGTACATGCCAAATTTACTTTGTCTTCTGAGAAAGTAGAGGCATTGGTTGGCTTTCTTAACTCTAGTGTTGGCATGGGGGAACAGAACAGGATGTTGGACACCTAAAAACTTGATGCTTTAGACCATTTCTACTTTGTCCCTATTGATGTAGACAGGGGCATGTTCTACACTACGCTTCCTGAAGTCGATGACAGACGATGGATAAGGATAAGAGTAGTCCTCGTGTGAAAGTACTAAATTAAGGGAAGGCTAACTGCAGTAATATTAGGCAGAAGCTGTGGAATGTAGATTGGGGATGGTTGTTTGAGGATAAATCTACTACTGTCATGTGGGAATAGAGTTACAGAGTCATAGAGATATACAGAATGGAAACACGTGCCTTCAACCCAACCCGTCCATGCCGACCAGGTTTCCTAAACTGAACTTGTCCCATTTGCCTGTGTTTGGTCCATATCACTCTCAACCTTTCCTATCCATGTCCCTGTCCCTGTCCAAATGACTTTTAAAGGTTATAATTGTACCAGGCACTACCACCTCCCCTGGCAGCTCTTTCCATATACACACCACCCTCTGTTGTCCCTCAGCTCCCTTTTAATTCTTTCCCCTCTCAACTTACATCTATGCCCTCTAGTTTTGGACTCCCTATGCTGGGGAAAAGACCTGGGCTATTCACCTTATCTTCGCCCCTCCTGATTTTAAAACCTTTGAACCTTCATCCTCCTACGATCCAGGGAAAACAGTCTATCCAGTCTCTCCTTATAATTCAAACATTCCAGTCCAGGTAACATTGTTGTAAATCTTTTTTGCACCCTTTCCAATGTAATAACATACTTCCTATAACAAGGAACACCAGAATTGTACGCAGTACTGCAAATGTGGCCTTGCCAATATCTTGTACAGTTGTAACATAACGTCCCAGCTCTTGTACTCGATGTTCTGACTGATGGAGTGTGCCAAATGCCTTCTTCAGCACCCTGTCTACCTGTGATGCCACTTTCAAGGAACTATATACCTGCACCCCTTGGTTCGACAACACTCCCCAGGGCCCTACCATTAACTGTGCAAGTCCTGCGCTGGTTTGTTTTATCAAAATGCAACACCTCTCATTTATTTGAATTAAACTCCATCTGCCATTCCTCGGCCCACTGGCCCAGTTGATCATCATTTTTTTAAAAGTTTATTTATTAGTCACAAGTAAGGCTTACATTAATATTGCAATGAAGGTACAGTGAAATTCCCCTAATCACCACAGTCCGGTGCCTGTTCGGGTCAATGCACCTAACCAGCACGTCTTTCAGCATTTTGGTGTCATCCGCAAGCCATGCCTCTCGTTCTCATCCTAATCATTTAAATAAATGATAAACAACAGTGCACCCAGCACCAATCCCTGCGGCACACCGCTGGTCACAGACCTCCAGTCTGAAAAACAACCCTCGACCACCACCCTCTGTCTCCTACTGGCAAGCCAATTTTGTATCTAATTAGTTAGTTCTCCCTAGATCCCATGTGATCTAACCTTACTGGCCAGTCTACCATGCCTTGTTGAAGGCCTTGCTAAAGTCCATGTGGACAATGTTTATCGCACTGCCCGCATCTATTTTCTTGGTCACCATTTCAAAAAACTCTATCAAATTTATAAGACACAATTTCCCACACACAAAGCCATGCTGACTATCCCTAATCAGTCCTTACCTTTCCAAATGCCGGTAGATCCTGTCTTTCAGAATCCCCTCCAATAACTTACCCACCACTGACGTTAGGCTCACAGGTCTGTAGTTCCCTGGCTTTTTCCTGCCGCCTTTCTTAAATAAAGGCACAATGGCACAATTTACCTTCCTCCAATCTTCCGGCACCTCACCCGTAGCTGTCGATGATACACGTATCTCTGTGAGGGGCCCTGCAATTTCTTCCCTAACTTCCCACAATGTCCTGGGATACACTTAATCAGGTGCCAGGGATTTATCTATCTTTATGCATTTTAAGACCTTCAGCACCTCCTCTTCTGCAACGTGGATGTTTTTCAAGAGATCACTATTTACTTCCCTGAGTTCCCTAGTTTCCATGTCTTTCTCCACGGTAAATACTGACGAGAAATACTCATTTCGGATCTCACCCATCTCCTGTGGCTCCACGCATAGACAATCTTATTGATCTTTAAGCGGCTATTATCTCCCTTGTTATTCTTTTCACTTAATATACTTGTAGAATCTGTTTGGATTCTCCTTTGCCTTATCTGTCAAAGCTATCGCATGTCCTTTTTTTGCCCTCCTGATTTCCCTTTAAAGTGTACTCCTACACTGCCTTAAAGCCTCAAAAGATTCAGTAGACCCCAGTTGCCTAAACCTGACATATGATTATGCATATTTAAATCTATTTAAATTGATGGGCATCAGGGTCAAACTCTCACTTGGCATGGACCTGATTGTGTCACTGGTGGGGGGCAGGGTGGATCTCATTTAGAGATCTCCCCGGCAGATATCCCGCTGTGGCCCTCTCGCGAGTTAGGAGCCATAATGGGATTTGCACACATGTTGAACGGGCCTGGAAAATCCTTGCAAATATCTCGAGTCATACCCATAACACTTAGTATCTACTCCATTTCTAGGAGTTATTTGCCAACTATTGCCCGCCCAATTCTGTCTTCTGCTCCAGCAGCCAGATCTTCTTAAGGTGTTTCATCCTCATTCTGCCTGTTTTCATGATCAGAAAACA
This sequence comes from Mustelus asterias, assembly GCF_964213995.1. NCBI lineage: Eukaryota > Metazoa > Chordata > Chondrichthyes > Carcharhiniformes > Triakidae > Mustelus > Mustelus asterias. Next base: position 9,090,905 of record NC_135805.1, read on the forward strand.
TGAAGGAAAGTAAATATATTTCTGTGTTAACCTGGCTACTTTATAATTTTTTTAATGGACAAATGCCAACTTCAGAAAAGATGAAAAGGCCTCATAAAGGTAAAATTATATGGTGTAGGGGGTAATAGCCTGATAAAGGATTTGTTAACAAACAGGAAACATGGGTCTTTTTCACATTATCAAGTTGTAACAAATGAATGACCACAGGGATCAGTTCTTATAGAGTCATAGAGTTCTTGAGTCTCAATTATTTATAATATACACCAATGATTTAGATGAAGGGGCCAAATGACACCAAGGAATAGAACATAGAACAGTACAGCACAGAACAGGCCCTTTGGCCCACGATGTTGTGCCGAGCTTTGTCTGAAACCCAGATCAAGCTATTTCCTCCCTATCATCCTGGTGTGCTCCATGTGCCTATCCAATAGCTTCTTAAATGTTCCTAAAGTTTCTGACTCCACTATCCCTGCAGGCAGTCCATTCCACACCCCAACCACTCTCTGAGTAAAAAACCTACCTCGGACATCCTTCCTATATCTCCCACCATGAACCCGATAGTATTAAATGACAGACGGACTAAAAGGGAGTGCCCGCCTATAATACCAAATTGACAAATCAATATAATTAGAGATGAGGGAAATAATTCAGTGGAATAATGAGATAAGAAAATGCTGGGGAAGTATTTGTTACAAACGGTTAAAGATTAAAGTGATAAGATTTCTTGAATTTACTTCTGTTTTGAGTTGAATTACAGCTTGGAAGGCAGCAGCATAAAAGCGACTGTTAATCAACGGTCTGTATTCTTAAATGTTTTACTTCCATCCCAGTTTAAGATGTTAAGTCTGAATAAATGTTGGAAGCTTCCATGTGTATCTGTGTGTTTAACAACGTGATTGCGTGAATGTTTTGTTGTTGTTTGTTTTAATGTTGAGAAAGGAGTTAGACCTTGGAAGGACCATGTGCTCTTTCCTTGTCTTGAAGTTGAAATTATAAGAGTGTAGTTGAGAAGTTAAAAAATAATAAGTAATTTTGTAAAAAATAGAAAAGCAGGAACAAAAGAATGAGGTGAATATACTGTCTATGAGTCAGTTTAAAATCTATCAAATCAATGAATCGTAGTTCCGATTATCCCAATTTACAGCAGGAGATTAATCAGTCCGTGGGAATACCCTGTCCGGTCCTGGGGATTTATCCACTCTGATTTGCCTCAAGACAGCAAGCACCTCCTCCCCTTTAATCTGTAACGGTTCCATGGCCTCCCTACCAGTTTGCCCTATTTCCGTAGACTCCATGCCCGTTTCCTCAGTAAATACGGATGCAAAAAACCCATTTAGTATCTCCCCCATCTCTTTTGGTTCCATACACAGTCTACCACTCTGGTCTTCAAGAGGACCAATTTTATCCCTCACTATCCTTTTGCTCCTAACATACCTATAGAAGCTCTTTGGATTTTCCTTCACTCTGTCTGCCAAAGCAACCTCATGTCTTCTTTTAGCCCTCCTGATTTCCCTCTTAAGTAGCTTCTTGCACTTTTTATACTCCTCGAGCATCTGATCTGCTCCTTGCTGCCTGTACATTTCATACAACTCTCTCTTCCTCTTAACCAGTGTTCCAATCTCCCTCGAGAACCAAGGTTCCTTATTCCTATTTACTTTGCCTTTAATCCTGACAGGAACATACAAACTCTGCACTCTCAAAATTTCTCCTTTGAAGGCCTCCCACTTTCCATTTACATCCTGACCAGAGAACAGCCTGTGCCAATCCACACTTCCCAGATCCCTTCTCATTTCATCAAATTCGGCCTTTTTCCAGTTCAGAACTTCAACCCGAGGACCAGATCTATCCTTATCCACGATCAGGTTGAAACTAATGGCATTATGATCACTGGATCCAAAGTGTTCCCTCACACTCACATCCATCACCTGCCCTAACTCATTTCCCAATAGGAGATCCAATATCGCATCCTCTCTAGTTGGCACCTCTATATACTGATGTAGAAAATTCTCCTGAACACATTTTACAAACTCTACCCCGTCTAAACCTTTAACAGTATGCGAGTCCCAATCTATATGTGGAAAATTAAAATCCCCTACTATCACAACTTTGTGTTTCTTGCAGTTGTCAGCTATCTCTCCGCTGATTTGCTCCTCCAATTCTCGCTGACTATTGGGTGGTCTATAATACAACCCCATTAATGTGGTCATACCTTTCCTGTTTCTCAGCTCCACCCATAGGGCCTCTGTAGACAAGCTCCCTAACCTATCCTGCCTGAGTACCGCTGTAACATTTTCCCTGACCAACAATGCCACCCCCCCACCTTTTATCCCTCTGCCTCTATCCCGCCTGAAACATTGGAACCCTGGAACATTGAGCTGCCAGTCCTGCCCCTCCTGTAGCCAAGTTTCACTAATGGCTATAATGTCATATTTCCACGTGTCTATCCACGCCTTCAGCTCATCTGCCTTCCCTACAATACTCCTGGCATTGAAATAGACACACCTCAAAAAATTATTTCCACCACACTCTACCCTTCCATTTGTGATTTTGCTTGAACTAACCTGTCTTTTTACCCCTGCTCCACTATCTGCTCTGGCACTCTGGTTCCCACCCCCCTGCAAATCTAGTTTAAACGCTCCTCAATAACACTAGCAAATTTCCCTGCAAGTATATTGGTCCCCTTGTAGTTTAGGTGTAACCCGTCTCTCTTGTACAGGTCCCACCTGCCCCAGAAGAGATCTCAATGATCCAAGAATTGGAAACCCTGCCCCCTGCACCAGTTCCTCAGCCACGTGTTTATCCACCCAAGCATCCTAATCCTGCCCTCACTGGCATGTGGCTCAGGTAGCAATCCTGAGATTACTACCCTCGGGGTCCTGCTTTTTAACTTCCTTCCAAGCTCTTTGTACTCACTCTTTAGGACCTCCTCACTCTTCCTTCCCACGTCATTGGTACCGACATGTACCACGACATCTGGCTGATCACCTTCCCTCTTTAGAACGCTGTGCACGCGATCAGAGACATCGCTGACCTTGGCACCTGGGAGGCAACAAACCATGCGGGAGTCTCTGTCCCGACCACAGAATCTCCGGTCCGTACCTCTGACCATCGAGTCCCCTATCAGTACTGCTCTCCTCTTCTTCATCCCACCCTTTTGCGCTGTAGAACCAGACTCAGTATCAGAGTTCCGGCTGTCGCAGCTTGTCCCAGGTAAAGCATCTGCCACAACAGTATCCAATTCAGTATACCTGTTGTGGAGGGGTATGTCCACCGGGGAACCCTGCTCTGCCTGTCCTTTCACACTGCCATTTCCTCTCCTTACAGTAACCCAATTTCCTGTGCTCTGCTGCTTAGGTGTAACTATCTCCCTAAAGCTACTGTCTATATACGTCTCATTCTCCCGAATTAGATGGAGGTCATCAAGCTCCTTCTCCAGTTCCCTAACACGCTTAGCTAGCAGCTGCAGCTGAATGCATCTTTTGCAGGTGCTGTCGTCAGGGATACCGGAGGTCTCCCTGATCTCCCACATCCTGCAAGAGGAGCATTCCAACATCTTGCCTGGCATATTTTTTTTTGCTCTGGGGAAATACAGGAATAAACTTTCTGAAAAGAAAAAATAACCTACTCTCGCCTCTGCCTGTTCTCGCCGAAGCCTGTTTTGAGCCAAAGCCCTTCAGCTCTCACTCTGCCCCCTGTTCACTCCGCTGCCCGCTAACGACGCTGCCCGCTCAAAGGTGCGGCCTACTTTTAAACCCTCCAAAACCTTCCCAGGCTGCTGCTGGGCCTATTTCCTGTTTTGAAAAAAAACCTCCGATTTGTTTCACAAATTTAACTGAAAAATAATTAAATAAATTAGTGCACAAACAAGCTCCCTTACCCTCAGCCTGCTCCTGTGGAACAATGAGGCTGAAACCTCCAAGTTATAGAACATAGAACATAGAACATTACAGCGCAGAACAGGCCCTTCGGCCCACGATGTTGCACCGACCAGTTAAAAAAAAACTGTGACCCTCCAACCTAAACCAATTTCTTTTCGTCCATGAACCTATCTACGGATCTCTTAAACGGCCCCAAACTAGGCGCATTTACTACTGATGCTGGCAGGGCATTCCAATCCCTCACCACCCTCTGGGTAAAGAACCTACCCCTGACATCGGTTCTATAACTACCCCCCCTCAATTTAAAGCCATGCCCCCTCGTGCTGGATTTCTCCATCAGAGGAAAAAGGCTATCACTATCCACCCTATCTAAACCTCTAATCATCTTATATGTTTCAATAAGATCCCCTCTTAGCCGCCGCCTTTCCAGCGAAAACAATCCCAAATCCCTCAGCCTCTCCTCATAGGATCTCCCCTCCATACCAGGCAACATCCTGGTAAACCTCCTCTGCACCCTCTCCAAAGCCTCCACATCCTTCCTGTAATGTGGGGACCAGAACTGCACACAGTACTCCAAGTGCGGCCGCACCAGAGTTGTGTACAGTTGCAACATAACGCTACGACTCCTAAATTCAATCCCCCTACCAATAAACGCCAAGACACCATATGCCTTCTTAACAACCTTATCTACTTGATTCCCAACTTTCAGGGATCTATGCACACATACACCTAGATCCCTCTGCTCCTCCACACTATTCAAAGTCCTCCCGTTAGCCCTATACTCAACACATCTGTTATTCCTACCAAAGTGAATTACCTCACACTTCTCCGCATTAAACTCCATCCGCCACCTCTCGGCCCAACTTTGCAACCTGTCTAAGTCTTCCTGCAAACTACGACACCCTTCCTCACTGTCTACCACACCACCGACTTTGGTGTCATCAGCAAATTTGCTAATCCACCCAACTATACCCTCATCCAGATCATTAATAAATATTACAAACAGCAGTGGCCCCAAAACAGATCCCTGAGGTACACCACTTGTAACCGCACTCCATGATGAATATTTACTATCAACCACCACCCTCTGTTTCCTATCCGCTAGCCAATTCCTGATCCAATTTCCTAGATCACCCCCAATCCCATACATCTGCATTTTCTGCAGAAGCCTACCATGGTGAACCTTATCAAACGCCTTACTAAAATCCATATATACCACGTCCACTGCCTTGCCCCCATCCACCTCCTTGGTCACTTTCTCAAAAAACTCAATAAGGTTAGTAAGGCACGACCTACCTGCCACAAAACCATGCTGACTATCACCTATCAATTCATTACTCTCCAAATAACTATAAATCCTATCCCTTATAATTTTTTCCAACATCTTGCCGACAACAGAAGTGAGACTCACCGGTCTATAATTCCCGGGGAAGTCTCTGTTCCCCTTCTTAAACAATGGGACAACATTCGCTAACCTCCAATCTTCTGGTACTATACCAGAGGCCAACGACGACCTGAAGATCAGAGCCAGAGGCTCTGCAATCACTTCTCTTGCCTCCCAGAGAATCCTTGGATAAATCCCATCCGGACCAGGGGATTTATCTATTTTCAGACCCTCCAGAATATCCTGCACATCCTCCTTATCAACTGTAATACTGTCTATTCTACTCCCTTGCAACCCAGTGTCCTCCTCAGCTATATTCATGTCCCCTTGCGTGAACACCGAAGAGAAATATTGGTTCAATGCTTCACCAATCTCCTCCGGTTCCACACATAACTTCCCTCTGCCATCTATAACTGGCCCTAAACTTGCCCTAACCAACCTTCTGTTCTTGACATACCTATAGAACGCCTTAGGATTCTCTTTAACCCTATCCGCCAAAGTCTTCTCATGTCCCCTTTTAGCCCTTCTAAGCTCGCTCTTCAACTCCCTCTTAGCCAATCTAAAGCTTTCTAGTGCACTACCCGAGTGCTCACGTCTCATCCGAACATAAGCCTCCTTTTTCTTTTTAACCAACAAAGAAACTTTTTTGGTGCACCACGGTTCCCTAGCCCTACCAATTCCTCCTTGCCTGACAGGGACATACCTATCACAGACTCGCAGTAGCTGCTCCTTGAAAAAACTCCACATGTCGGACGTTCCCAGTCCCTGTAATCTCCTAGTCCAACCTATGTTTCCTAATTCTCTCCTAATAGCCTCATAATTACCCTTCCCCCAGCTAAAACCACTGGCCCGAGGTTCATGCCTATCCCTTTCCATCACTAAGGTGAACGTAACCGAATTGTGGTCACTATCACCAAAATGCACACCAACTTCCAAGTCTAGCACCTGGTCTGGCTCATTTCCCAGCACCAGATCCAATATAGCCTCACCTCTAGTTGGCCTGTCTACATACTGAGTCAAAAAACCTTCCTGCACGCTTTGAACAAAAACTGACCCCTCTAACGAGCTAGAGCTATAACAATTCCAGTCAATATTAGTCAAGTTAAAATCCCCCATAACAATTGCCCTATTACTTTCACTCCTAAGCAGGATTGACTCCGCAATCCTTTCCTCAACCTCTCTAGAACTTTTAGGAGGTCTATAAAAGACTCCCAACAGGGTGACCTCTCCTCTCCTATTTCTAATCTCCGCCCATACTACCTCAACAGATAAGTCCTCATCAAACCTCCTCTCTGACACTGTGATACAATCTCTGACCAATAATGCTACCCCTCCCCCTCTTCTACCTCCTTCCCTACTTCGACTAAAACATTTGAACCCCGGGACCTGCAGCATCCATTCCTGCCCCTGCTCTATCCATGTCTCTGAAATAGCCACAACATCGAAGTCCCAGGTACTGATCCACGCTGCAAGTTCACCCACTTTATTGCGAATACTCCTGGCATTGAAGTATACACATTTCAAACCCTGCTCCACCCCACCTCTGCAATGCCGTGCATTGCAGTCCCCATCCATGCATCCCTCACTTTCAGCCCCACTACTCAGGATCCCTCCCCCCCCCCGAATCAGTTTAAACCTCCCTGCATGGCCTTAGCAAATTTACCCCCCAGGATATTGGTCCCCTTCTGATTAAGGTGTAGACCATCCTTCTCATAGAGGTCACACCTTCCCAGGTCACTATCACCAAAAGTTATGCACTTTTAAACCCTCCAAAACCTTCCCAGGCTGCTGCTGGGCCTATTTCCTGTTTTGAAAAAAAACCTCCGATTTTTTTTTTCACAAATTTAACTGAAAAATAATTAAATAAATTAGTGCACAAACAAGCTCCCTTACCCTCAGCCTGCTCCTGTGGAACAACCTTCCTTACCCCTCGGACGGTTACTGGTCTTGGCATTTGCTGTATGGCTGTTTTCCTGTCCAGTGGCATTTCTTTGGTCCCCTGGGATATCAGGTGTCCCAAATATAACACCTGCACTTTCCCTATTTGGGCCTTCCTGGGGCTCGCCTTTAGTCCCTGTGATGCGCGATAAATCACACGGGAGGCTGGATGTACCCGGGAAATAAAGGCTTTTATTGCCAACAATAACGGAGCTACTATATACAATATACAATCCCAGACTAAAGGGTCACCAGGCAGAGCAGTGACCTTTATACCTCTCCCGGAAGGTGGAGCCAACTGGAGTGTACCATAGGACTATATGAACAGGTAGAACAACCCAACCCTAACCCCAACAGTAACATATCTACAGACTCATAGTGCTGGCCAAACCATGGCTCAGCACTCCTGGTGGTAACCAACAATGGTTCACCACACCCTGTTCGTCGAAGTGTTTCAGGACTGAGTATAGTGCCGTCTGGTGATTATCTACACTGGGTCAATTCCACCACTCCTGTTCATTCGTATCGGGATTTTGGAACAACATTGGCAAGCCAGATACCTCTTTATCTTTCCTGATTCACTGATCCCTCTTCTTAATTGTTTTATTGTGGTAATTCTGCTCCAATAAGTGGGAGCATTCCCTAATACTCTCTGAATCTCCGTTTTACACTGGGTGACGGGTTTATAATTTTGCTTTTGGCCGCGCACCAGTTCCCCTCCGGGTTACTGGTGCTGAGTTGTATTCTAGCACTTCCCACTCCTCAGGAGGAGCGGGTGGTCCCTGTGTGGACTCATTAGGAGGTAGAGGAACAATTTCCTCTCTCTATTGTTTTTCTTCGAAGACTTGGTTTTGTTTCTCCAATTCTCTTATTCTGAATTCTAGTTCTCTAATCTTTTTTCTATCTTGCTCAATTAGTCCAGCTAACTGATGCATTAACAATACTCCTAACTTCTTTGCCTCGTTTCTCTTTTCTCTATAAATCCAACTTTTCTGCTACTCTAAGGTCTGAGACGTATCCCAGCCATCCTTTTGCATCCTCTTTATTAATGCTTTTTTCTTTGATAAGTACACGTCAATGAGAGGACCTGCAGATCCCCTCATTACTTCATTATCTGCCATTTTGCAGACGTCACTACCCCCCTTTGGAGCCCTACAGTGCCTGACAAAGTGACCCAGTTTCCCACAATTATGGCACGCACCCCTTGGTTTATCTTCTCTACTGTTTGCACTAACGTTTTCCTGTTTTATTTGTATGTATGGTTTCTCTTCTGGTCCATCTTTAATTCCAGATGCCCATGCCACTAAGTCATCATAAGTCTGGGTATTGAGAACTCCCATTTTAAGGATTTTCTGGTGAGCTGGCGACAGCCCGTCTTTAAATGCTTGTAAAAAGGCTCTATCTCTTCGGGCAGTTTCGGGTACTCCCCAACATTCTTGGTATATTCTAAAGAGTCGCTCCCCAAATCCGGAGGCTCTTTCACCCCTTTGTTGATTAACATTTTAATTTTTTCTTTGACATCAGCCCATTTCTTACCCGAGACTGAAACCTGTTCAATTAATCCAGCCAATTGGTGAACTAAGAGAACTCCAATTTTCTTAGTTTTGTTTTTCTTTTCCTTTTCCAACCATTTTCATTATTGGTCTAGTGGATGGTCTAAATCCCATCCCCCTTTTATCATCTGTTTTATGAGTCTGTCCCTCTTAGTCATAACTTCATTTATTAGGGACCCAGGGGGTCCCCACTGTCTTTGTCCAGCCATAGCACTGATAAGTTTATACTCACCACCTGGAATGACTTATTCTCCCTTCTCGCTCTCCCCCTTCCAGGTCGCTCTTATCGGAGTCCGGTGATACCTGTAAGGGTTGATCAGATCCCTCCGTACCACCGCTTATACTATTTTTTTTAAGCCGGCTTCTCCTCAGAAGGCTTTTCCTTCTAACTCTTACACATGAAGGCTTTTCCTTCAAACTCCGGTGATCACTCAGACAGTCTCTATCTCACTCACGTCTAAACATCACACACTCTTATCACAGATGATTACCCACTGCATTTTGACCCACTCTATTTAGAGTTCGATAATCTATTCCGGTGTCCCGGTCGTGGCCATTCAACCGGACCGTAAACAGATTGGAGCCCCCAATTGTTGTAGGTAAAAAACCTCTGACACAATTAGTGGTTCAAAATGCAGTGTTTATTTTCACAATTGTGGGAGAAGTGAGGTTCCTAACAGTGGACCCCCAGCCTTCTCATCGAACACAAGTAAGAACAGAGTTTATATATGTCCCGGGCCCCGCCCTCATTACATTGCAATTCTCTAAGATGTCTGTCATTGTTCATGGTGAGATTCTTGTTGTATTAGCAGTATCTTCCTCTGCATAGTTTGTTCGATCTCCAAGGCCACGATTGTTCGTCATTTATATCCTTGAAATAACATCACAGGTTTTGCACAAACAAGTTAACTAATATACATACAAGTTTGTATAATACTTTATATCAGGATAAGATGAATAACGTATGATGAATATATATATATATATAAATCTATGGTTCTACAAAGACAGAAGGCATACATGTCAACTCCATCGTGTTAAACAAAGGTACATGAAAATGGAGACTGTTTAGCTTATTTCAAGCTGGGTTAATCGCATTTCTGAATAACAGTGGAGACAGCAAAAAATAGCTGTTCCTCTTATCTGGTACAGACATGAAAAACACCGAACTCTGACGAAAACATGAACTCTGCAGTGTTCTCAACAAAATCACAGAGTTCGGGTCTTAATGCTTAAGTGTGACAAAGTTCATTAACCCATTCCCGACTTCAGTAAGGATTCTATGATTCTATATTATGGAGTCACTCACCATCCTGACTTGGAAATGTGACGCTGTTCTTTCACTGCCACTGAGTCAAAATCCTGGAACTCCCTCCCTAACAGCATTGTGAGTGAAACTACACCACAGGAATTGCTGCACTTCGAGAAGACCACCTTCTCAAAGGCAACTAGGGATGGGTAATTAATGCTGCTCTAGCCAGCGAGGCCACATGAATTGAAAAAAAGATTCATAATCCTCTGAAAGAAAAAAAATCTTCTCTTTCATAAGGAAATCTTTGGTGAGTGAGTCAATTAACAGGTGCCACTGATTTAAAATCATGAACAAAAGAGGGGAGACAGGAAAGAAAAATCAGACAATTGCCAGGATCTGGAATACTCTTCCTGGTAAGGTTGACAAACCTGATTCTGTAAGTAATTTAAAAAGGATGTATTGGGTAAGTACATGAGAATAAAAAAATTACAGGGTTATAGATAGAGGGTAAGAGTGTTAGTCTGAACATTATTTGTCTTTTAAATAGCCAGTACAGGGCCAAATGGCCAACTCCTGCACCTATTTTCTCTGGGCCCTATTTTACCATTTGGAGTCTCAGGGCCGGATCCGGGCGTAATAAAGATCCGAGCCTGGAATCCTCTTTGCAGCGCGCCCATACGCTTTTTGCCGGCTCCGGTCCGATCCACGCAGTGGGTGGGGCTTAGCGCTGCCAGAATGATTGGAGCTCTAAACTGCGCATGCGCAGTTCGAAAAAAAATCTGAAGCAGCGCACCTGGGCATGAAAGAAAAAAACAGCAGAGAGAGCGCGGGGGCGGGGGGGGGGGGGGGGGTGGGGGGGTGGGGTGTGGGGGGAGGTGGGGAGGATGGGGGGTAGAATGGACTTGGGAGAATCTTGCAAACTGAAAATAATATAGCATCTTCTTTGTGCTGCCTAATTATCTATGGGAAAGGTAATTAAACTACAGTGTCCTAGTGAGCAATTAGTGGGTTTCCTCCGGGTGCTCCGGTTTCCTCCCACAGTCCAAAGATGTGCGGGTTAGGTTGATTGGCCAGGTTAAAAATTGCCCATTAGAGTCCTGGGATGTGTAGGTTAGAGGGATTAGCGGGTAAATATGTCGGGGTAGGGCCTGGGTGGGATTGTGGTCGGTGCGGACTCGATGGGCCGAATGGCCTCCTTCTGCACTGTAGGGTTTCTATGATTTCTATGACCTGTATAATACATTTGTGATCTGTAACTGGATTATTGATGTCCCTGTAGCCATGAGCCAGGTGCTCAAATGTTCAGGGTCATGTGGTGAACTTGGAAGAATTGTCCCTGTGGTGGAACTTGGTTGGAAATAAGATTCAAAGAGATTACTAAATCTGGGAAATCAACCACAATGAAAAGAAGTTTGTATTGGCAACTCTTCTCTCACATTCCATGGCAGATGTGCCCCTACTTATGAATGTGATTTGCATGGGCAATGTTGGGTGCAGCTAATCTGCCTCTGGAGCAGCCTTGGATCCTTTCTTTCATCTTGATTTCATCTGAACATTGCACAGAATTAGAGGAATTCCCTTTGGAAGATAATGTCAAAATTATAATCGCAGGAACTAAAAACCTGACAGTCAAAAATTTTGGAAAATATTTCAAAATATGGATGGGGGTAGCCTGCCTCCCAGGGGGGTCCGATCCCGGCGGGGGGAGGGGTCTGCCAGGGTGGTTAGCGGGGGGGGGTCTGCGAAGGATGGTCGAGGAGGATGGGCTCCGGAGGTTCCCCTGCAGAATAGAAATCCACTTCGGATTTTTATTCTGCAGGTCGCTTACAGCGCGGATCCGGAACCGACCAGAAGATGGTAAAGTGGGATTTGGCGGTAGAGTTGGGCGTGCGGTTCATTAAGTCGATTTAAATGCATGCTAATACATTTAAATCGTCGGGCCGCCCGATTCGGGTGCGGACCAGACCCACGCCCGAATCGGGTGTCGGTAAAGCCGCAATCTGCTTGGATTCGGGTGCAGATCGCGTTAAAGGCCCGATGCCCGACTTTACCACGATTTCTCGCCCGAAAACGGGCCCGAATATTTGGTAAAATAGGGCCCTATGTTTCTAAGTGGTCTCCTATGATTTTTTTCAAAATCTATTTTAGATGGAAAAATTACCTTAATTTATTTACCATCAGTTAAAGCTTTTACGTTAGATCATGCTGCTCTGTTTATTAATATTTATATGGCACAATAAATACAATTAAAATCAGATTAAGCTGTTCTACTTGAAAGATGAAATGAATAATAAATGGGTAGGGTTTATGCCTTTCTAAAAGCAATTAAAGAAAACTAAAACACTTAAAGGTGAAGGGAAGCTCACACAAGGGCTTTTGTTCAAAGCTTTTCTCTGAAGTTTTCCTGCAATAAGTGTACTTACTCAAAATGATGCAGATCTATTATTTTTGATCTGACCGCCATCAGAGCTGCTGTTGGATGGGGGATTTTTATCCCAGAATAGTTCTATTTACTATAATGGTCATTAAAAAAACACACTGGCTGGGAACCTTAGGGAAATAATATACTAATAAAGTATATTAATGAAAGGTGTCAAGTTTTATTCTTATTTCTTTTCATGTTTTCTTTTATATGTACTCATTTGATTTGATTCAGCACGTCAAGCAGAAGAGCAATGTATGGTTACTCAAGCAATGTTGAAGAGTTTGCTCCCTTTTTGAAGGCTGAAGTGCGTTTGGCAATTCCAAATGTGGTATGTTAATTTTGCAGTACCTTTGAACATATATGATTTCAGTGGATGTTCATACCTAGTTTAAATTTATGGGATAGTAAAAGCAGGAAATGCTAGAAATACTCAACAGGTCAGGTAGTATCTGAACAAACTTAACATTTTAGGAAAATGTCCTTTCATTATTTTTTGTGCTACTTATAGGCTGCAACAGATGTTATTATCTATATCTCTCAGTTGAAGAGGAATGTAGATTATCTTCTCATGACTGTGTTGCAACCTGACAAACATGCCTAATAACAGTACAGCAAGTGAGATACTGCCACAAGGAACATATTAAAACAGGCAGCTGGTAACCTGGTCTGGCCTACATGAGACTCCAGAGCCACAGCAATGTGGTTGACGCTCAACTACCCTCTGAAATGACCTAGCAAGCCACTCAGTTGTAACAATCACTACAAAGTCTCAACAAAGAAATGAAACCGGACGGATCACTGGCATCGACCTAGGCACCGGAAAAGACAATGGCAAAACAAACAGCCCTGTCGACCCTGCAAAGTCCTCCTTACGAACATCTGGGGACTAGTGCCAGAATTGGGAGAGCGTCTCACAGACTAGTCAAGCAGTGGCCTGACATAGTCATTCTCACGGAATCATACCTTACAGATAGCACCCCAGACGCCACCATTACCATCCCTGAATATGTCCTGTCCCACCGTCAGGACAGATCCAGCAGAGGTTGCGGCACAGTGGTATACAGTCCGGAGGGAGTTGTTCTGGGAGTCCTTAACATTGACTCCGGACCCCATGAAGTCTCATGTCTCTAGGTTAAACATGGGCAAGGAAACCTCTTGCTGGTTACTACATACCATCCTCCTTAGGCTGATGAATCAATATTCCTCCATGTTGAACAACACTTGAAGGAAGCACTGAGGGTGGCAAGAACGCAAAATGTATTCTGGATGGGGGATTTCAATGTTCACCACCAAGAGTGGCTCGAAAGCAGCACTACCGATTGAGCTGGTCAGGTCCTAAAGGATATAACTGCTAGACTGGGTCTGCAGTAGGTGATGAAGGAACCAACAAGAGGAAATAACATACTTGACCTCATCCTTACCAACCTGCCGGCTGCAGATGCATCTGTTCATGATAGTATCGGTAAGAGTGACCACCGCACAGTCCTTGTGGAGACGAAGTCCCGCCTTCACATTGAGAACAACCTCCTTCGTGTTGTGTGGCACTATCACCATGCTAAATGGGACAGACTTCGAACTGATCTAGCAACTCAAGACTGGGCATCCATGAGGTGCTGTAGGCCATCAACAGCAGCGGAATTGTACTCCATTCTGCAACCTCATGGCCCGGCATATCCCCCACTCAACCATTACCATCAAGCCAGGGGATCAAACCTAGTTCAATGGAGAGTGCAGGAGGGCATGCCAGGAGCAGCACTAGGTACACCTAAAAATGAGGTGTCAACCTGGTGAAGCTACAAAACAGTAGCTACAGAAGCTACGATCAGTGAGCGAAAGCAATTCCTTAATGACAACATGGTTGAAATCCCCAACTGGATCATGTTTTCAGAGATGAAGCATGTGACTAGGGCCTCTGACCTGAGAGAAATGATCAATCGAGTTATTAGAGAGGGTCTGGAGGGATTGGTACTGAAGGATGTTAAGAGTCTGTATGAACCAGGCAAGCACCATTGGCTGAAAGTAAAGAATGACTATCTGAATGAAGATGCGATGACTGATACTGCGGACCTTGTTGTGCTGGGAGTGTTCTACGGGCAAGGGAATAAAGGTGGGATGATGTCCATTTTCTTGATGGGCTGCTACGATCCTGACTCTTCACAAGAGTGCACAGTGACTAATTGTTGAGGTGGCCATGACGATGCAACATTGGCACGATTGCAGAATGAACTGGACATGGTAAAAAGAAGCAAGGATCCAAGCTAGGTGCCAGGTTGGCTAAATGTCAGTAAGAACTATACATCCGACTTTATTGTCAGAGATCCAAAGAAAGCACCACTATGGGAAATCATGGGAGCTGAGTTCTCGAAAGCACGGTAGCACAGTGGCACAGTGGTTAGCACTGCTGCTTCACAGCTCCAGGGACCTGGGTTCGATTCCCGGCTTGGGTCACTATCTGTGTGGAGTTTGCACATTCTCCTCGTGTCTGCGTGGGTTTCCTCTGGGTGCTCCGGTTTCCTCCCACAGTCCAAAGATGTGCGGGTTAGGTTGATTGGCCATGCTAAAAATTGCCCTTAGTGTCCTGGGATGCGTAGGTTAGAGGGATTAGTGGGTAAATATGTAGGGATATGGGGGTAGGGCCTGGGTGGGATTGTGGTCGGTGCAGACTCGATGGGCCGAATGGCCTCTTTCTGTGCTGTAGGGTTTCTAAGATTCTTCTAAGTTTCTAAGAAATCGGAGGCCCACTCTGCAGATGGCATCTCGATTTGCTTCCCGCGTTGCACGCGCATTCACGATGACAAAGACTGGCAAACTGCAACCAATCTCCCTCAGCTCAGGGAATTGTACATGGTTTCTAAAGAGAAGACCGATATTATTGTGACTTTTGGGAAGGATGATGATGAATGGCCCTCAAGTGGCTCTGGAAACACCAAAGTGACACCATGGGGTTCAAAAGCCCCTTCAAAATTACCTGGGAAGAAAAGTAAGAGTCAAGAAGCGAACAAGGCCTCCAAAAAATCACCGTCTGAAACTTCCGATTCATCAATAGGAAAAGGGATGAAGAGGAAATTACCGGCAATCGAACAGAACGAGAAGAAGTAGGTCAAATCACCTGGCATCAAAAAGAGTAATGGCTCTTTGCTTTTCAGTCCATCTCTGCCTTCTTCTCCCAACCAGACCCTGCTGAACATATTTACAGGAGTAAAGCTTTATTTGCCTGCATCAGTGCAAGACTTCAGCAGACTCCGCCAGTACTTCATTGCATATGATGGGGAGCTGATTGCAGAATATGACCTGGCTACAGCAACACACGTAGTTGGTGACATGAAGGGTGATACATGTGCCAAATGTGTCTCTGTGAATTGGATCTGGGAGTGCATCAAGAAAAGAAAGCTGGTTCTGCCATGCTGATAGGTTTCAATCTCCAACATAACTGCTCAAAACAAGAGGGTGAAGATCTCCAATTTGAGATTTGAATACTTTTTCCAAGAAATTTTACACCTGTAATTAAGACTTATGTGTCATGGGGGAAAAAAACCTCCCAAAAAAAAGGGTGGCACGGTAGGACAGTGGTTAGCACTGCTACCTCACAGCGCCAAGGACCCAGGTTCGATTCCGGCCTTGGGTAACTGTCTGTGTGGAGTTTGCACATCCTCCCCGTGTCTGTGTGTGTTTCCTCCGGGTGTCCCGGTTTCCTCCCACAGCCCAAAGCTGTGCGGGTTAGGTGGATTGGCCGTGCTAAATTAACTCTAGTGTCAAGGGATTAGCGGAGTAAATATGTGGGGTTACGGGAATAGGGCCTGGGTGGGTTTGTGGTTAGTACAACTCGATGGGTTGAATGGCCTCCTTCTGCACTGTAGGCATTCTATGATTCTATGGGCAAAAGAGCTGACTTCCAGAGGTAAGGCAAGAGTGACAGCCCTTGACATCAAGGCCACATTCAAAGAACAAAGAAAATTACAGCACAGAAACAGGCCCTTCGGCCTCCAAGCCTGCACCGACCATGCTGCCCGACTGAACTAAAACTCCCTACCCTTCCGGGGACCATATCCCTCTATTCCCATCCTATTCATGTACTTGTCAAGACGCCCCATAAAATCACTACCATATCCGCTTCCACTACCTCCCCCGGCAACGGGTTCCGGGCAGGAAAAAGCTTCTGACTATCCACTTCTGTCCATGCCCCTCATAATCTTGTAGACTTCTATCAGGTCTCCCCTCAACCTCCGTCGCTCTAGTGAGAACAAACCAAGTTTCTCTAACCTCTCCTCATAGCTAATGCCCTCCATACCAGGCAACATCCTGGTAAATCTTTTCTGTACCTTCTCCAAAGCCTCCACATCCTTCTGGTAGTGTGGTGACCAGAATTGAACACTATATTCCAAGTGCAGCCTAACTAAGGTTCTATAAAGCTGCAACATGACTTGCCAATTTTTAAACTCAATGCCCCGGCCAATGAAGGCAAGCATACCATATGCTTTCTTGACGACCTTCTCCACCTGCATTGCCACTTTCAGTGACCTGTGTACCTGTACACCCAGATCCCTTTGCCTATCAATACTCTTAAGGGTTCTGCCATTTACTGTATATTTCCTATCTGTATTACACCTTCCAAAATGCATTACCTCACATTTGTCCAGATTAAACTCCATCTGCCATCTCTCCACCCAAGTCTCCAACTGATCTATATCCTGCTGTATCCCCTGATGGTCCTCATCGCTATCCGCAAATCCACCAACCTTTGCGTTGTCCGCAAACTTACGAATGAATGCAGTTACATTTTCCTCCAAATCATTGATATATATTACAAACAGCAAAGGTCCCGGCACTGATCCCTGAGAAACACCACTTGTCACAGCTCTCCATTCAGAAACACACCCTTCCTACCCTCTGTCTTCTTTGACCGAGCCAGTTTTGTATCCACTTTGCCAGCTCACTTCTGATCCCATGCGACTTCGCCTTCTGCACCAGTCTGCCATGACGGACCTTGTCAAAGGCCTTACTAAAGTCCATGTAGACAACATCCACGGCCCTACCCTCATCAATCATCTTCGTCACTTCCTCGAAAAACTCGATCAAGTTCATGAGACACGATCAGGTGGAGAAGTGGCAGATGGACTTCAACTCAGATAAGTGTGTGGTGGTTCATTTTGGCAGTTCGAATAGAATGAAAGAATATAATATTAAGGGTAAGATGCTTGGCAGTGTGGAAGATCAGAAGGATCTTGGGGTCCGGGTTCATAGGACGCTGAAAGCAACGTCGCAGGTGGAGGCTGTGGTTAAGAAGGCGTATGGAATACTGGCCTTCATCAACAGAGGAATTGAGTTTAGAAATCGGGAGATAATGCTTCAGCTGTATAGGACCCTGGTCTGACCCCACCTGGAGTACTGTGCCCAGTTCTGGTCGCCTCATTACAGAAAGGATGTGGAAGCCATAGAGAGGGTGCCGAGGAGATTTACAAGGATGTTGCCTGGATTAGGTGGCATGCCTTATGAGGATAGTTGAGAGAGCTAGGTCTTTTCTCCTTGGAGAGGCGAAGGATGAGAGGTGACCTGATAGAGGTGTATAAGATGTTGAGGGGTATTGATAGAGTGGATTCTCAGAGGTTTTTACCCAGGGCTGAAATAGTTGCCACAAGAGGTCACAGGTTTATGGTGCTGGGGAGTAGGTACAGAGGAATCGGCTGCCGGTAGTGGTGGTGGAGGCGGATTCGATGGGGTCTTTTAAGAGACTTTTGGATAAGTTCATGGAAGTTAGTAAGATAGAGGGTTATAGGTAAGCCTAGTAGGTAGGGACATGTTTGGCGCAACTTGTGGGCCGAAGGGCCTGTTTATGCTGTAGCTTTTCTATGTTCTATCTCCCCTTCACAAAACCATGTTGCCTCTCACTAATACGTCCATTTATTTCCAAGTAGGAATAAAGCCTGTCTCGAAGAATCCTCTCCAATAATTTCCCTACCACTGATGTAAGGCTCACCAGCCTGTAATTACCTGGATTATTTTTGCTACCCTTCTTAAACAAAGGAACAACATTGGCTATTCTCCAATCGTCTGGGACCTCCCCTGTCGCTAGTGAGGATACAAAGATTTCTCTCAAGGCCCCAGCAATTTCCTCCCTTGCCTCTCTCAGTATTCTGGGGTATATCCCATCAGGCCCTGAGGCCTTTTCTACCTTAATGTTTCTCAAGAACCCCAATATCTCCTCCTTTTTGATCTCAACATGACTCAAACTATCTGCACATCTTTTCCCAGACTCATCATCCACCAAGTCCTTCTCTTTGGTGAATACTGACGCGAAGTACTCATTTAATACCTCGCACATTTCCTCTGGCTCCATGCATAGATTCCCTCCCTTGTCCTTGAGTGGGCCAATGCTCTCCCTGGCTACCCTCTTTCTCTTTAAATATGCATAAAAAGGCTTGGGAATTTCCTTAAGCCTGCTTGCCAATGCTTTTTCATGATCCCTTTTAGCCCTTCTTACTCCTTGCTTAAGTTTCTTTCTACTTTCCTTGTATTCCACACTTGCTTCGTGTGTTCCCAGCCTCCTAGCTTTGACAAATGCTTCCTTTTTCTCTTTGACTAGGCTCACAATATCTCTCGTTATCCAAGGTTCCTAAAACTTGCCATACTTATCCTTCATCCTTACAGGAATGTGCCGGTTCTGAATCCCTATCAACTTACACTTGAAAGCCTCCCACATGCCAGATGTTGATTTGCCCTCAAACATCTGCCCCCAATCTACATTCTTCAGTTCCTGCCTAATATTGCTGTAATTAGCACCAATTTGATCGAGTGTGGCATCAAGGAGCCCTAGCGAAACTGGAATCAATGGGTTCGGGGGCAAAGTCTCCACTGGAGTCATACCTGGCACAGAGGAAAACGGTTGTGGTTGTGGAGGGTCAGTCATCTCAGCTCCAGGACATCTCTTTACAAATCCCTCAGGGTAGTGTCCTAGGCCCAACCATCTTCAGCTCCTTCATCAATGATATTCCCTCCGTCATAAGGTCAGAAGTGGGTATGTTCGCCAATGATTGCACAAGGGTCAGCACCATTCATGACTCCTCAGATACTGAAGCAGTCCATGTTCAAATGCAACAAGATCTGGACAATATCCAGGCTTGGGCTGACAAGTGGCAAGTAACAATCGCGCCACATAAATGCCAGGCAATGACCATCACCAATAAGAGACACTCTAACCACCGCCCTTTGACATTCAATGGTGTAACCATCAGTGAATCCCCCACTGTCAACATCCTTGGGGTTACCATTGACCAGAAACTCAACTGCTCTCACCATATAAACACAGTGGCTACACAAGCAAGTCATAGGCTAGGAGTACTGCGGTGAGTAACTCACCTTCTGACTCCACAAAGCCTATCCACCATCTACAAGGCATAAATCAGAAGTGTGATGGAATACTCCCCACTTGCCTGGATAGGTGCAGCTCCAACAAACTCAAAAAGCTTGACACCATCCAGGACAAAGCAGTCCGCTTGATTGGCACCACATCTACAAACATTCAATCCCTCCACCATCGACGCTCAGTAGCAGCAGTGTGTACTATCTACAAGATGCACTGCAGCAATTCACCAAAGATCCTGAGACAGCACCTTCCAACCCACGACTACTTCCATCTAGAAGGACAATGGCAGCAGATAAATGGGAACATCACCACCTGAAAGTTCCCCCCCAAGCCACTCACTATCCTGGCTTGAAAATATATCGCCGTTCCTTCGCAGTCGCTTGGTCAAAATCCTGGAACTCCCTCCCTAACAGCATTGTGCGTCAACCCACAGATCATGGACTGCAGCAATTCAAGAAGGCAGCTCACCATCACCACCTCAAGGGCAACTAGGGATGGATAATAAATGCTGGCCAGCCAGCGACGCCCATGTCCCATGAATGAATTCAAAAACACATACACCCACACACACACACACACAAACACGTCTCCTCTCTCACACACACACACACACATCTCCTTTTTCACAGATTCACACATCTTCCCCTCTCAAACATGTGTTTACACATGTCCCTGTCGCTCTCACACCTGAACACATCTCCCTTGCGCACGCACACACACACAGACACACACACACGCACACTCTCCATTGACTCCACTGACACTTGTGGCTGCCTCGGAAAAGCAGCCAGCATAATCAAGGACTCCCTCTCTCTCACATACACACGCTAACCCTCTCACATACTCACTGCCCCACCTACTCAAACCCCTCTTGCAGGCACTCACTCCCCCATCACACACTCAGCCCTCTCTCGTATAGACACTCAACCCTTTCTGACACACACTAATCCTCCATCACACACTCATTTCTCCACACACTCAAAGTCCCTCCAGCAGACGCTCACTCCCCCTCACACACTCAACCTCCTCACTCACACACACTCATTCCTTCTCTCACACACTCATCCCCTCTCTCACACATATATTTTACCCCGCTCACACAGACACACACACACACACTCATCCCTCTTCCCTCTGTGACTGGATTGTTGACCCATAGACCACAATCAGTAAAGATAGGTAACAATACCTCCTCCGCAATTATCCTCAATATCGGTGCCCTGCAAGGCCGTACCCTCAGCTCCTTATACACTTCTGACTGCATGGCCAAATTCCACTCCAACTCCATTTTCAAGTTTGCTGATGACACCACTGTAGTGGGTCAGATCACAAACAACAATGAAAAGGATTGCAGGAAAGAGATAGAGAACCGAGTGAAATGGAGCGTGATAATAACCTCTCCCTCAATATCAGTAAAAGTATCAGATAGATGGGTGACCGCTAGAAGGGGCAGGCAGTCAGTGCAGGAATCCCCTGTGGTTGTCCCCCTCTCTAACAAGTATATACCGTTTTCGATATTGTTGGGGAGGATGGCCTATTAGGGGACAACAGCAGCAGCAGCCAGAGCAGTGGCACCACGGCTGGCTCTCTTGTTAAGCAGGGAGGGACAAAGAGCACTAGAGCAATAGTTATAGGGGACTCTATAGTTCGGGGTGCAGATAGGTGCTTCTGTGGACGTGAAAGAGACTCCAGGATGGCCTCCCTGGTGCCAGGGTCCAAGATGTCTGTGCATGGGCAGAAAGCATTCTGAAGGTGAATGGCCAGAGGTCGTAGTACATATTGGTACTAACGATAGGAACAGTGATGAGGTCCTGCAGCAAGTTAGCCAATCCTGTGGCCAAACAGCTGGTGTAGGAGGGAGGGTTTCAGGTATCTTGACCATTGGGATCTCTTCCAAGGAGGTGGGACCTGCACAAGAAGGACTGGTTGCATCTAAACTGGAAGGGCATAACTATTCTGGCCGGGAGGTTTGCTAGTGTCATACGGGGGATTTAAACTAGTTTGGCAGGGGGGTGGGAACCAAAGCAAAGCTAATTAACTGAAGGGGAATGAGAGAGTAGGGCCAATAAGACTCAGAGAAAGAGCAGGCAGGTTGTGATTGCTAATTAAGGAGGGTCTGGTCTGCACTGAAGTGCATTTGTTTCAATGCGAGAAAAGTAACAGGTCAGGCAGATGAACTTAGAGCTTGGATTAGTACTTGGAACTATGATGTTGTTGCTGTTACAGAGACTTGGTTAAGAAAAGGACAGGATTGGCAGCTTAACGTCCCAGGATACAGGCGTTTCAGGTGGGATAGAGGGGGATGTAAAAGAGGTGGGGGTGTTGCACTACTGGTTAAGGAGAATATCACAGCTGTACTGCGGGAAGACACCTCGGAGGGCTCATATGGGTAGAACTCAGGAATAGGAAAGGTGTAGCCACAATGTTGGGGGTTTACTGTTGGCTGCCCAACAGCCAACGGGAGATAGAGGATCAGATGTAAAAGGTGTAAAAGTAATAGGGTTGTTGTGGTCAGAGATTTTAACTTCCCCGACCAGCCCCAAGTTGTAGTTCACAATAGGCACTCAAGACATAGGTAGGAAAAGGGATGGGGATGTAAGGCAGAAATTCAGGGAGTTAGGGTGGAAGCTTAGGGCGAGAACAAACAAAGTTGTTATCTCTGGTTTGTTACCTGTGCCACGTGATAGTGAGGAGAGGAATAGGGAGAGAGAGCAGTTGAACACGTGGTTACATGGTGCAGGAGGGAGGGATTCAGATACCTGGACAATTGGGGCTCTTTCTGGGGTAGGTGGGACCTCTACAAAGAGGATGATCTGCACTTGAACCAGAGGGGTACCAATATCTTGGGGGGGAAATTTGCTAATGCTCTTCAGGAGGGTTTAAACTAATTCAGCAGCGGGGGTGGGTATCTGAATTGTAGCTCCGGTGTACAGGAGGTTGAGAGTAGTGAGGTCATGGATGAGGTTTCAGAGTCGCAGGAGTGTACTGGCAGGCAGGAAGGCGGTTTGAAGTGTGGGTGAGCTTGCAGCATGGGTTGGTACCTGGGATTTCAATGTTGTGGCCATCTCGGAGACATGGATAGAGCAGGGACAGGAATGGTTGTTGCAGGTTCAGGGGTTTAGATGTTTCAGTAAGTGCAGGGAAGGTGGTAAAAGAGGGGGAGGTGTGGCATTGTTAGTCAAGGACAGTATTATGGTGGCAGAAAGGACATTTGATGAGGACTCGTCTACTGAGGTAGTTTGGGCTGAGGTTAGAAACAGGAAAGGAGAGGTCACCTTGTTGGGAGTTTTTTATAGACCTCCGAAAAGTTCCAGAGATGTAGAGGAAAAGATTGCAAAGATAATTCTGGATAGGAGCGAAAGTAACAGGATAGTTGTACTGGGGGACTTTAACTTTACAAATATTGACTGGAAAAGCTATAGTTTGAGTACTTTAGAGGGGTCAGTTTTTGTCCAATGTGTGCAGAAAGGCTTCCTGACACAGTGTGTAGATAGACCAACAAGAGGCGAGGCCACATTGGATTTGGTACTGGGTAATGAACCAGGCCAGGTGTTAGATTTGGAGGTAGGTGAACACTTTGGTGACAGTGACCACAATTCGATTACGTTTACCTTAGCAATGGAAAAGGATAGGTACATACCAAAGGGCAAGAGTTATAGCTGGGGGAAAGGAAATTATGATGCGGTTAGGCGAGATTTAGCTGGCATAGGTTGGGGAAGGAAACTGTAATGTGGAACTTGTTCAAGGACCAGCTACTACGCGTCCTTGATAAATATGTACCTGTCAGGCAGGGAGGAAGCAGACGTGTGAGGGAACCGTGGTTTCCTAAGGAGGTTGAATCTCTTGTGAAGAGGAAGAAGGAGACTTATGTTAAGATGAGACGTGAAGGCTCAGTTAGGGCACTTGAGAGTTACAGGTTCGCCAGGAAGGACCTAAAGAAAGAGTTAAGAAGAGCCAGGAGGGGACATGAGAAGTCTTTGGCAGGTAGGATCAAGGAAAACCCTAAAGCTTTCCATTGGTATGTCAGGAGTAAAAGAATGACAAGGGTAAGATTAGGGCCAGTCAAGGACAGTAGTGGGAAGTTGTGCGTGGAGTCTGAAGAGACAGGAGAGGCACTAAATGAATATTTTTCGTCGGTATTCACACTGGAGAGGGACAGTGTTGTTGAGGGGAGTACTGAGATGCAGGCTGTTGGATTGGATGGGATTGATGTTCATAAGGAGGAGGTGTTAGCAATTCTGGAAAGGGTAAAAATAGATAAGTCCCCTGGGCCGGATGGGATTCATCCCAGGATTCTGTGGGAGGCTAGAGAGGAGATTGCAGAGCCTTTGGCTTTGATCTTTGTGTCGTCATTGTCTACAGGAACAGTGCCAAAAGACTAGAGGATAGCAAATGTTGTCCCCTTGTTCAAGAAGGGAGTATGGACAACCCTGGTAATTATAGACCGGTGAGCCTTACTTCTGTTGTGGGCAAAGTATTGGAAAGGATTATAAGAGATAGGATTTATAATCACCTAGAAAGGAATAATTTGATTAGGGATAGTCAGCACGGTTTTGTGAAGGGTAGGTCGTGCCTCACAAACCTTATTGAGTTCTTTGAGAAGGTGACCAAAGAGGTGGATGAGGGTAAAGTGGTTGATGTGGTGTATATGGATTTCAGCAAAGCGTTTGATAAGGTTCCCCATGGTAAGCTTTTGCAGAAAATACGGACACATGGGATTGAGGGTGATTTAGTGGTTTGGATCAGGAATTGGCTAGCTGTAAGAAAACAGAGGGTGGTGGTTGATGGGAAATATTCATCCTGGAATTCAGTTACTAGTGGTGTACCGCAAGGATCTGTTTTGGGGCCACTGCTGTTTGTCATTTTTATTAATGACCTGGATGAGGGCGTGGAAGGATGGATTAGTAAATTTGCGGATGACACTAAAGTCGGTGGAGTTGTAGACAGTGTGGAGAGAAGTGGCAGGTTACAGAGGGACATAGATAAGCTGCAGAGCTGGGCTAAGAGGTGGCAAATGGAGTTTAATGCGGAAAAGTGTGAGGTGATTCACTTTGGAAGGAGTAACAGGAATACAGAGTACTGGGCTAATGGTAAGATACTTGGTAGTGTGGATGAACAGAGGGATCTGGGTGTCCATGTGCATAAATCCCTGAAAGTTGGCACCCAGGTTGATAGGATTGTTAAGAAGGAGTACGGTGTGTTAGCTTTTATTGGTAGAGGGATTGAGTTTCGGAGCCAGGAGGTCATGCTGCAATTGCACAAAACTCTGGTGCGGCCGCATTTGGAGTATTACGTACAGTTCTGGTCACCGCATTATAGGAAAGATGTGGAAGTGTTGGAAAGGGTGCAGAGGAGATTTACCAGGATGTTGCCTGGTATGGTGGGAAAATCGTATGAGGAAAGGCTGAGGGGCTTGAGGTTGTTTTCGTTAGAGAGAAGAAGGTTAAGAGGTGACTTAATAGAGGCATACAAGATGATCCGAGGAATAGATAGGGTGGATAGTGAGAGCCTTTTTCCTCGGATGGTGATGGCTAGCACGAGGGGACATAGCTTTAAATTGAGGGGTGAGAGATATAGGACAGATGTTAGAGGTAGGTTCTTTACTCAGAGAGTAGTAAGGGCGTGGAATGCCCTGCCTGCAGCAGTAGTGGACTCGTCAACATTAAGAGCATTCAAATGGTTATTGGATAAACATATGGATGATATTGGAATAGTGTAGATTAGAGGGGCTTTAGATTGGTTCCACTGGTCGGCGCAACATCGAGGGCTGAAGGGCCTGTACTGCGCTGTAATGTTCTATGTTCTATATTGACTGGGACTCACTTAGTGCGAGGGGCATGGATGGGGCAGAGTTTGTAAAGAGCACCCAGGAGGGCTTCTTGAAACAGTATGTAGATAGTCCAACCAGGGAAGGGACCATATTGGACCTGGTATTGAGGACTGAGCCTGGCCAGGTGGTAGACCTTTCAGTAGGATAACAGTTCGGGAACAGTGACCACAATTCAGTAAGCTTTAAGGTACTGATGGATAAAGAAAAGTGTAGTCCTCAAGTTAAGGTGCTAAACTGGGGGAAGGCTAATTACAACAATATAGAA
Source organism: Mustelus asterias (assembly GCF_964213995.1). NCBI lineage: Eukaryota > Metazoa > Chordata > Chondrichthyes > Carcharhiniformes > Triakidae > Mustelus > Mustelus asterias. Next base: position 9,116,790 of record NC_135805.1, read on the forward strand.
ACATAGAAAAACTACAGCACAATACAGGCCCTTCAGCCCATAAAGTTGTGCCGAACATGTCCCTACCTTAGCGATTACTAGGCTTACCTATAACCCTCTATCTTACTAAGTTCCATGTATTTATCTAAAAGTCTCTTAAAAGACCCTATCGAATCCGCCTCCACCACCGTTGCTGGCAGCCCATTCCACGCACCCACCACCCTCTGAGTGAAAAACCTACCTACCTCCTCTGTACCTACTCCCCAGCACCTTAAACCTGTGTCCTCTTGTGGCAACCATTTCAGCCCTAGGAAAAAGCCTCGGACTGTCCACTCGATCAATACCTCTCAACATCTTATACACCTCTATCAGGTCACCCCTCATTCTCTGTCTCTCTGAGGAGAAAAGGCCGAGCTCACTCAACCTATCCTCATAAGGCATGCTCCTCAACCCAGGCAACATCCTTGTAAATCTCCTCTGCACCCTTTCTATGGCTTCCACATCCTTCCTGTAATGAGGCAACCAGAACTGAGCACAGTACTCCAAGTGCGGTCTGACCAGGGTCTTATACAGCTGCAACATTATCTCACAACTTCTAAACTCAATTCCTCGATTGATGAAGGCCAGTACACCATAGGCCTTCTTAACCACAGCCTCAATCTGCACAGCTGCTTTGAACGTCCTATGAACTCGGACCCCAAGATCCTTCTGATCTTTCACACTGCCAAGAGTCCTACCACTAATATTATATTCCGCCATCCTATTTGACCTGCCAAAATGAACCACCTCACACTTATCTGGGTTAAACTCCATCTGCCACTTCTCCGCCCAGTCTTGCATCCTATCAGTGTCTCACTGCAACTTCTGACATCCCTCCACACTATCCACAACACCTCCAACCTTTGTGTCATCAGCAAACTTACCAACCCATCCCTCTACAAAGAGTAAGGGTCCCAGAACAGATCCCTGGAGCGCTCCACTGGTGACCGACCTCCATGTAGAATATGACCCATCTATAACCACTCTTTGCCTTCTGTGGGCAAGCCAGTTCTGGATCCACAAAGCAATGTCCCCTCGGATCCCAAGCCCCCTCACTTTCTCAATAAGCCTTGCATGGGGCACCTTATCAAATGCCTTGCTGAAGTCCATATATACTACATCTACTGCTCTTCCTTCATCAATGTGTTTCGTCACATCCTCAAAAAATTCAATCAGGCTCGTGAGGCATGATCTGCCTTTGACAAAGCCATGCTGACTATTCTTAATCATATTATACCTCTCCAAATGTTCATAAATCCTGCCTCTCAGGATCTTCTCCATCAACTTACTAACCACTGAGGTTAGACTCACTGGTCTATAATTTCCTGGGCTATCTCTACTCCCTTTCTTGAATAAAGGAACAACATCCGCAATCCTCCGGAACCTCTCCCGTCTCCATTGATGATGCAAAGATCATCGCCAGAGGCTCAGCAATCTCCTCCCTCGCCTCCCACAGTAGCCGGGGGTACATCTCATCCGGTCCCGGCGACTTATCTAACTTGATGCTATTCAAAAGCTCCAACACATCCTCTTTTTTAATATCTACATGCTCAAGCTTTTCAGTCCGCTGCAAGTGTGCACTACAACCACCAAGATCCTTTTCCATAGTGAATACTGAAGTAAAGTATTCATTAAGTACCTCTGCCATTTCTTCTGGTTCCACACAAACTTTCCCACTGTCACACTTGATAGGTCCTATTCTTTCACGTCTTATCCTCTTGCTCTTCACATACTTGTAGAATGCCTTGGGGTTTTCTTTAATCCTGCCTGCCAAGGCCTTCTCATGACCCCTCCTGGCTCTCCTAATTTCCTTCTGAAGATTCTTCCTATTAGCCGTATACTCTTCTGCATCTCTAACATTACCTAGCTCTCTGAACCTCTTGTAAACTTTTCTTCTTGACTCGATTCATTACAGCCTTTGTATACCACGGTTCCTGAAACCTACCATAACTTCCCTGTCTCATTGGAACGTTGCTATGCAGAACTCCAGACAAATATTCCCTGAAAATTTGCCACATTTCTTCCGTACATTTCCCTGAGAAAACCTCTTTCCAATTTAAGCCTCCAATTTCCTGCCCGACAGCCTCATAATTCCCCTTACTCCAATTAAACACTTTTCTAACTTGTCTGATCCTATCTCTCTCCAATGCTATTGTAAAGGAGATAGAATTATGATCACTATCTCCAAAATGCTCTCCCACTGAGAGATCTGACACCTGACCAGGTTCATTTCCCAATACCAAATCAATTACGGCCTCTCCTCTTGTAGGCTTATCTACATACTGTGTCAAGAAACCCTCCTGAACACACCTAACAAACTCCTCCCCATCAACACCCCTTACTCGAGGGAGATTCCAATCGATATTTGGGAAATTAAAATCTCCCATCACGACAATTCTGTTATTATTACACCTTTCCAGGATCTGATTCACTATCTGCTCTTCAACATCCCTATCACTATTGGGCGGCCTGTAGAAAACACCCAGTAAAGTTATTGACCCCTTCCTGTTCCTAACCTCCACCCACAGAGACTCCGTAGACAATCTCTCCATGGTGTCCATCTTTTCTGCAGCCGTGACACTCTCTCTGATCAACAGTGCCACTCCCCCACCTCTTTTGCCTCCCTCCCTGTCCCTTCTGAAACATCTGAAACCCGGCACTTGAAGTAACCAGTCCTGTCCCTGAGTCATTCAAGTCTCTGTAATGGCCATCACATCATATTTCCAAGTAGTGATTCACGCTCGAACCTCATCCACTTCGTTCACAGCACTCCTTGCGTTAAAATAGACACATCTCAAACCTTCGGTCTGAGCACTCCCCTTGTCAATCACCCACCTAACCTCCCTCTCACACTGTCGGCAAGCTTTCTCTATTTGTGAGCTAACCTCCTCTCTCCCAGTCACTTCAATTTGATTCCCACCCCCCAATATGAGGCAGGAACTGAAGAATGTAGATTGGGAGCAATGTTTGAGAGCAAATCAACATCTGGCATGTGGGAGGCTTTCAAGTGCAAGTTAATTGGGATTCAGGACCACACATTCCTGTAAGGATGAAGGATACGTATGGCAAGGTTTGGGAACCTTGGATAACGAGAGATATTGTGAACCGAGTCAAAGAGAAAAAGGAAGCATTTGTCAAAACTAGGAGGCTGGGAACACACGAAGCAAGTGTGGGATACAAGGAAAGTAGAAAGAAACTTAAGCAAGGAGTAAGAAGGGCTAAAAGGGGTCACAAAAAATCATTGGCCAGCAGGATTAAGGAAAATCCCTCGGCTTTTTATACATGTTCGAGGGTAAATCCACATCTGGCATGTGGGAGTCTTTTAAGGAGCAGTTGATAAGACTGCAGGACAGGCATGTGCCTGTAAAGAGGAAGGATAGGAAAGGTAGGATTCGAGAGCTGTGGATAACCAGTGAAATTGTGGGTCTAATCAAAAAGAAAAAAGAGGCATACATGAGGTCCAGGCAGCTAAAAACAGATAGAGCACTGGAGGAATACAGAGAAAGTAGAAAATAACTCAAACAGGGAGTTAGAAGGGCAAAAAGGGGTCACGAAATGTCCTTGGCAGACAGGATTAAGGAGAATCCTAAGGCATTTTATACATAGGTTAGGAACAAGAGGGTTGTTTGGGAAAGAATCGGACCTCTCAGGGACAAAGGAGGGGAATTATGCTGAGAACCAAAGGAAGTAGGTGAGATCCTAAACGAATACTTTGCATCAGTATTCACAAAGGAGAGGGACATGTTGACTGGTCGTGTCTCAGAGAGATGTGTCGACCCGTTAGAAAAAATCTCAATTACAAGGGAGGAAGTGTTAGGTTTTTTAGGAAACATTAAGACAGACAAATCCCCAGGGCCGGATGGCATCTATCCTAGACTCCTCAGGGAGGTGAGAGATGAAATTGCTGGGCCTCTAACAGAAATCTTTGTCTCTTCGCTGGACACAGGTGAGGTCCCAGAGGATTGGAGGATAGCAAATGTGGTCCTGTTATTTAAGAAGGGTAGCAAAAATAACCCAGGTAATTATAGGTCGGTGAGCTTGACGTCCGTGGGAGGGAAGTTGTTGGAGAAGATTCTTAGAGATAGGGTATATGCGCATTTAGAACTGAATAATCTCATTCGCGATAGACAGCATGGTTTTGTACGAGGGAGGTCATGCCTCACAAATTTGGTTGAGTTTTTTGAGGAGGTGACAAAAACGATTGACGAGGGAAGGGCTGTGGATGTCGTCTATATGGATTTTAGTAAAGCGGTCCCTCATGGCAGGCTGGTGCAAAAGGTTAAATCTCACGGGATAAAAGGTGGGCTAGCTAGATGGATGGAGAACTGGCTTAGCCATAGAAGACAGAGGGTAACAGTGGAGGGGTCTTTTTCCGGTTGGAGGTCTGTGACGAGTGGTGTTCCGCAGGGCTCTGGACTGGGACCTCTGCTGTTTGTGATATATATAAATGATTTGGAGGAAGATGTAGCTGGTGTGATCAGTAAGTTTGCGGACGACACAAAGGTTGCTGGAGTTGCGGATAGTGATGAACATTGTCAGAGAATACAGCAGGATAGAGCTAGGCTGGAACATTGGGTGGAGAAATGGCAGATGGAATTTAATCCAGATAAATGGGAAGTGATGCATTTCAGTAGATCTAATGTAAGGGGGAGCTATACAATAAATGGCAGAACCATCAGGAGTATAGACAAACAGAGGGACATGGGTGTACAAGTCCACAGATCCTTAAAGGTGGCAGCACAGGTGGAGAGGGTGGTCAAGAAGGCATATGGCATGCTTGCCTTTATTGGACGGGACATAGAATATAAAAGTTGGCATTTGATGTTGTGGCTGTATAGAACGTTGGTTCGGCCACATTTGGAATACTGCGTCCAGTTCTGGTCGCCACACTACCAGAAGGACGTGGAGGCTTTGGAGAGAGTACAGAAAAGGTTTATCAGGATGTTGCCTGGTACGGAGGGTCTCAGCCATGAGGAGAGACTGGGTAAACTGGGGATGTTCTCCCTGGAAAGAAGGAGGATGAGGGGCGACCTAATAGAGGTGTATAAAATTATGAAGGGCATAGATAGGGTGAACAGTGGGAAGCTTTTTCCCAGGTCGGAGGTGACGAACACAAGGGGTCATGGGTTCAAGGTGAGGGGGGCAAGGTTCAACACAGATGTCAGGGGGACGTATTTTACACAGAGGGTGGTGGGGGCCTGGAATGCACTTCCAAGCAAGGTGATTGAGGCGGACACGCTGGGATCGTTTAAGACTTATCTAGATAGCCACATGAACAGACTGGGAATAGAGGGATACGAACAAAGAACAATACAGCACAGGAACAGGCCCTTCGGCCCTCCAAGCCCATGCCGCTCCCTGGTCCAAACTAGACCATTCTTTTGTATCCCTCCATTCCCACTCCGTTCATATGGCTAGCTAGATAAGTCTTAAACATTCCCAGTGTGTCCGCCTCCACCACCTTGCCTGGCAGCGCATTCCAGGCCCCCACCACCCTCTGTGTAAAATATGTCCATCTGATATCTGTGTTAAACCTCCCCCAGTTCACCTTGAACCTATGACCCCTCGTGAACGTCACCACCGACCTGGGGAAAAGCTTCCCACCGTTCACCCTATCTATGCCTTTCATAATTTTATACACCTCTATTAAATCTCCCCTCATCCTCCGTCTTTCCAGGGAGAACAACCCCAGTTTACCCAATCTCTCCTCATAACTAAGCCCCTCCATACCAGGCAACATCCTGGTAAACCTCCTCTGTACTCTCTCCAAAGCCTCCACGTCTTTCTGGTAGTGTGGCGATCAGAACTGGATGCAGTATTCCAAATGCGGCCGAACCAACGTTCTATACATCTGCAACATCAGACCCCAACTTTTATAATCTATGCCCCGTCCTTTAAAGGCAAGCATGCCATATGCCTTCTTCACCACCTTCTCCACCTGTGACGTCACCTTCAAGGATCTGTGGACTTGCACACCCAGGTCCCTCTGCGTATCTACACCCTTTATGGTTCTGCCATTTATCATATCGCTCCTCCCGACATTATTTCTACCAAAATGCATCACTTCGCATTGAGCAGGATTGAACTCCACCTGCCATTTCTTTGCCCAAATTTCCAGCCCATCTATATCCTTCTGTAGGCTCTGACAATGCTCCTCACTATCTGCAAGTCCTGCCAATTTTGTGTCGTCCGCAAACTTACTGATCACCCCAGTTACACCTTCTTCCAGATTGTTTATATAAATCACAAACAGCAGAGGTCCCAATACAGAGCCCTGCGGAACACCACTCGTCACAGGCCTCCAGCCGGAAAAAGACCCTTCCACTACCACCCTCTGTCTTCTGTGACCAAGCCAGTTCTCCACCCATCTAGCCACCTCCCCCTTTATCCCATGAGATCCAACCTTTTGCACCAGCCTACCATGAGGGACTTTGTCAAACGCTTTACTAAAGTCCATATAGACGACATCCACGGCCCTACCCTCGTCAACCATTCTGGTCACTTCTTCAAAAAACTCCACCAGGTTAGTGAGGCATGACCTCCCTCTCACAAATCCATGCTGACTATCGTTAATGAGTTTATTCCTTTCTAAATGCGCATACATCCTATCTCTAAGAATCTTCTCCAACAACTTCCCCACCACAGACGTCAAGCTCACCGGCCTATAATTACCCGGGGTATCCTTCCTACCCTTCTTAAATAACGGGACCACATTAGCTATCCTCCAATCCTCTGGGACCTCACCTGCGTCCAGTGACGAGACAAAGATTTGCGTCAGAGGCCCAGCGATTTCATCTCTCGTCTCCCTGAGCAGCCTTGGATAGATTCCGTCAGGCCCTGGGGATTTGTCAGTCTTTATATTCTCTAACAAACCTAACACTTCCTCCCTTGTAATGGAGATTTTCTCCAACGGTTCAGCACTCCCCTCCGAGACACTCCCAGTCAACACATCCCTCTCCTTTGTGAATACCGACGCAAAGTATTCATTTAGGATCTCCCCTACTTCTTTGGGTTCCAAGCATAGTTCCCCACTTTTGTCCCTGAGAGGTCCGATTTTTTCCCTGACAACCCTTTTGTTCCTAACGTATGAATAAAATGCCTTGGGATTCTCCTTAATCCTGTCTGCCAAGGACATTTCATGACCCCTTTTTGCCCTTCTAATTCCTCGTTTGAGTTCTTTCCTACTTTCTTTGTATTCCTCCAGAGCTCCCTCCGTTTTTAGCTGCCTGGACCTAACATACGCCTCTCTTTTCTTTTTGACCAGTCCCTCAATTTCCCTGGTTATCCATGGTTCTCGAATCCTACCCTTCCTATCCTTCTTTTTTACAGGCACATGCCTGTCCTGTAGCCCTAACAACTGTTCCTTAAAAGACTCCCACATGCCAGATGTGGATTTACCCTCAAACAGCCTCTCCCAATCAAGAGCTGCCAATTTCTGCCTAATCCCACTAAAGTTAGCCTTCCCCCAATCCAACACCTTACTCTTGGGACACCACTCATCCTTTTCCATCACTATCCTGAAACTAACAGAATTGTGGTCACTATTTGCCACATGTTCCCCGACCGAAACTTTGAAGACCTGACCGGGCTCATTCCCCAGTACTAGGTCCAGTATAGCCCCCTCTCTAGTTGGGCTATCTACATATTGTTCCAAAGAACCCTCCTGTACGCATTTTACAAATTCCTCCCCATTCTGAGTCCCAGCTCTCAGCGATTTCCAGTCTATACCAGGGAAATTGAAGTCTCCCACGACAACAACCCTGACTTTTAAGTGACAAAAAAATGAAAATGATGGGAATAAAGGGATATGGTCCCCGGAAGGTTAAGGGGTTTTAGTTCAGTCGGGCAGCATGGTCAGCGCAGGCTTGGAGGGCCGTAGGGCATTTTCCTGCGCCGTAATTTTCTTTGTTCTTAAGCTGATCTTTCTCTACATCCTAGCTATGACTGTAACAGTATACCCTGCACACTCTCCTTTCCTTCTTTCTTAGGTACTCTATGAATAGTATGTTTTAATTGTATAGCACAAAAACCTATAGTTTTCACTGTATCCCAATACATGTGACAACAATAACTCAAATCAAATCCCCTTATCCTGCTTCAAAGCCTCATGTCCCCATCATCCCTCCCTTCACAACACCAATGGAATGCTTCAAGATTTGGTGAAAGCGCTGAACATTCAGTTGCCTCATGCCTCTCAGCCACGTGGCCATGCCTGTGACTGCCTCTAGCCCTGACCCTTGACCTGGCATTGCCCCTGGAGGATTGCGGCCTCCTCAACGATGAGGGACAGTACCAAGAGGATAATGATGAATGATAAGATAAATGAAAGAAGGTGCATCTCACAGATGAAGAAGATTGCCTGCTGAAACCTCTTGGGTGAGCATCACTGCACCTTATCTGAGGCAGTTTGATTGACTGCCTGGAAATGGCAATCAGCTGCATGACATGAAAATTAACAGTCCATTGGCTGTACTCTGTTCCTCCAGCAGCACTCCCCTCTTCCTAAACCCCTGGCCCCTTCCAGGAACTACAGAAGATACTACTGTCCTGCAGGTTTCAGGGCGTTGCAGAACAACCCTTGGTTTGTAATGCCTCAGTTCTTGTAATCCCTCCTCACGTGACAAACATGGTGCTCAATATTGGGGATTGCGAACATCACTGTGTCCCTTTCCCAGCATCTCCTGAGGGGTCTGTTGTGGGGAGGGGGCCTTGATGAGGTGCCCTTGTGATGTGCGTTATCATACACGAGGCTTGATGCTCAGGAAATAAAGGCTTTTATTTGCTGTAACAAAGCAGCTAACAATTATATACACGATCCCAGACTGAGGGGTCCCAGCCAGAGCAGAGACCTTTATACCTCTCCCAGGAGGTGGAGCCCGACTGGGATGTACCACAACACTACAATACAAAGGTGTAACAACCCCACCCTAACCCCAACAGCAACAAGTAGCACAACCCATCCCTAACCCAACAGCAACATATGTACATACTTGTAGTACTGGCCAGACCCTGGCTCAGTACTATCCAGTGGGAACCAACGATGGTTCACCACATTCACCCCTCCTTTGAAAACAAAGGCCGGCGGGGTACAAAAACAGAATAATTTGTCATCAGTCTATAAGTTCAGACGGTCAGGGGGACCTTACCGTCGTTGTGACCTCCTCAATGCCGGCGGTGACACCGGAGTAGGCACTTGCGGTGGCGTTCTCCCCAAGGCGATGTCCAGCTGTTCCTCCACAGACTCACAGGCCGGTTGACCCTGAGGTGACGGTAGTCCATGGAGTCCCGACACGCCCTGAAGTGGCGACCATCCTCTGGACTCAGGCAAGCTGTACACGGGAGTAAAAGGGTTAAGCAATGGTCCCGATGCTGCCCGCGCCGTGTCCGGGGGGGAAACAAGAGTTAAGGGGTTTGTAACAGGGGGTATGGGAGCGACAGGGGTTGCTACGTCCCCTGCTGGCGCCAGGTCTCGGATCGAGACCGTGTCCTCTCGCCCGCCAGGGTATGCCACATCGGCATACTGAGGGTTGGCATGGAGGAGCTGGACCTGTTCGACCAACGGGTCGGACTTGCGGGCCCTTACATGTCGCCGCAGGAGGACGGGTACTGAGTACGTCAAACAAGACGGTAATGAGGTCCCCGAGGAAGACTTCCGAGGGAATGAAAACATCCTCTCATGGGGAGTAGCATTGGTTGCCGTACACAGGAGTGACCGAATAGAATGGAGCGCATCAGGGAGCACCTCTTGCCAACGGGAGACTGGAAGGCTTTTTGACTTCAACGCCAGTAAGACAGCCTTCCAGACTGTAGCATTCTCACGTTCCACCTGTCCGTTACCCCTAGGGTTGTAGCTCGTGGTCCTACTAGAGGCAATCCCGTATGAGAGCAGGTATTGCCTCAAGTCATCGCTCATGAACGACGAGACCCTGTCGCTGTGAATGTAGCCGGGGTACCCGAACAGGGTAAAAAGATCACGGAATGCCTTGATAACCATGGCAGCGGATGTATCAGAGCAGGGAACAACAAAAGGGAATCTAGAGTACTCGTCAATGATGTTGAGGAAGTACACATTCCGATCTGTTGAGGGAAGGGGGCCCTTAAAATCGACACTCAGTCTCTCAAAGGGACGAGTGGCCTTGACTAAATGTGCCCGGTCAGGTCGGTAAAAGTGCAGTTTGCATTCCGCGCATACCCGACAGTTTCTTGTTATGGACCTGACGTCCTCCACCGAGTAGGGCAGATTGCGGGCTTTTATAAAGTGGTAGAGCCGAGTGACCCCAGGATGGCATAGGTCATTATGGAGAGCCTGCAAACGGTCCTCCTGTATACTGGCGCATGTTCCACGCGAGAGGGCATCCGAGGGCTCATTGAGTTTCCCTGGACGATACATGATGTCATAGTTATAGGTGGAGAGTTCAATTCTCCACCGCAAGATCTTGTCATTCTTGATCTTGCCCCTCTGCGTGTTATTAAACATGAACGCCACGGACCGCTGGTCCGTGATCAGGGTGAACCGTTTTCCTGCCAAGTAATGGCGCCAGTGCCTGACGGCCTCTACAATGGCCTGGGCCTCCTTTTCCACTGCTGAATGCCGGATTTCGGGGCCTTGGAGGGTGCGGGAAAAAAATGCGACGGGCCTGCCCGCCTGGTTAAGTGTGGCGGCCAGGGCGAAATCAGATGCATCGCTCTCCACCTGAAAGGGGATGGACTCATCAACAGCGTGCATCGTAGCTTTCGCGATGTCGGCATTTAATTTATCGAAGGCCAATCGGGCCTCTGGTGTTAGGGGAAAAGTAGTGGACTTAATGAGCGGACGGGCTTTGTCCGCGTAATTGGGAACCCACTGCGCATAATAAGAGAAGAAGCCTAAGCATCTTCTCAGTGCTTTTGCACTAGTGGGCAAGGGAAGTTCAGAAAGGGGGCGCATACGGTCTGGATCAGGGCCAATGACCCCGTTTTCCACCACGTATCCTAGGATGGCTAAGTGGCGTGTACGAAACACACACTTCTCCCTGTTGTAGGTCAGGTTCAGGCGAGATGCAGTGCGTAGGAAATTCAGGAGATTTGTGTCGTGGTCCTGCTGGTCCTGGCCGCAGATGGTGACATTATCCAGGTACGGGAAGGTAGCCCGCAGCCCGTTCTGGTCCACCATTCGGTCCATAGCACGCTGGAAGACCGAGACCCCATTGGTGACACCAAAGGGAACCCTGAGAAAGTGATACAAGCGACCATCCGCCTCAAAAGCCGTGTATTGTCGGTCCTCTGGGCGAATGGGGAGTTGGTGGTAGGCAGACTATGGTGGAGAACACCCGGTACTGCGCAATCTGATTGACCATGTCAGATATGCGCGGGAGGGGATACGCATCCAGCTGCGTGTATCGATTAATGGTCTGACTATAGTCAATGATCATCCAGGGTTTGTTCCCACTCTTGACCACCACGACCTGCGCTCTCCATGGACTAGCGCTGGGTTGTATGATCCTTTCTTTGAGGAGCCGCTGAACCTCAGATTGAATGAAGATCCGATCCTCAGCGCTGTAACGCCTACTCTTAGTCGCAATGGGCTTGCAGCCTGGCACAAGATTCTGGAACAAGGAGGGTGTGGTGATCTTCAGCGTCGAGAGACTACAGGCATTGGGCAATTTGGAGGCTGCTGTTCTCCCACTGAAAGTGAAGGGAGTGGCCCACCGTACTGTAGGGTTACACTCCTCAAGTGGACCATGAAGTTAAGTCCGAGAAGTATTGGCGCGCAAAGGTACGGCAACACTAGGAGCTTGAAACGCTCGTAAACTGTGCCTTGCACTGTTAAAGTTACCACGCAACTCCCTAGCACGGTGACAGACCGGGACCTCGATGCCATAGAAATTGTCTGTTTGACAGGTTGAATCCGGAGTCCACACCGCTTCACAGTGTCTGGGTGGATAAAGTTCTCAGTGCTCCCGCTGTCAAACAGACAATAAATCAAGTGGTCATTTACCTGGATGTTCATCATAGATTTGTCAAGTCTATGAGGCTTGGCCTGGTCCAGGATGATCGACGCCACCATTGGTTCATGAGCGCCACTGCAGGCAGCTGAAATCGATGAGGAGGACCCCTGCTGGTCGTTCGCGGTCGTTGCCGACCAACATGGCCGCTCCCATAGGTCGCACGTGGGTGATGGCGCCAAACTCAGCGACCCCTAGTGGTCACACATCTCCGACTCCGTCGACCGTAATGGCGTCGTCCTGGCCTCACACGTGGACGAAACCCTCGATGATTTTGACGACGAAGAACCGGGCTCTGAGGAATCGCAGGCCGCACTGCCGTTCCTAGATTTAGATTGGCACACTTTCGAATAGTGCCCCTTCTTACCGCAGGCGGAGCACAACACAGCTTTAGCGGGACACCGTTGCCGAGTATGCTTTGCTCCCCCACAGAAGTAACACCGCGAGCCGCCCGGAGCTGCTGCCGTCGTCTGGCCCGAGTGTGAGCACGCCATTACGCAGCATTTCGAACCCAAGGGACGAGGAGGGATTGGCGACTGCTCCTGCCACGTTGCCTCCACGTGGTCTTCAGGATACAATACTAGGCTTTTGGAGGCTGTCTCCAGCATCTCCGCTAGCTCTATTGCCTGGGTAAGGTCAAGGTTACCTTTCTCCAGTAGTTTAAGTCGAATGTACGACGATCCGACTCCCGCCACAAACGCATCTCGGGCGAGGTCATTCATACTCTGCTCAGCCGACACAGCTTTGCAGTTACAGCCTCAGGCTAGCTGTAGGAGCTCGTTCACGTATTCCTCCATCGTTTCGCCAGACTGCCGTCGTCGAGTGGCTAAGAGGTAACGAGCGTGTATTTCGTTGGGCGGTTTGACATAATGCTTCTTCAGAAGCTCGAGGGCCTTTGTGTCATCGGTGGCCGCACGGATCGCGAGGTAGACAGTGTCGCTTACCCTCGCATGGAGGACCCGGAGTCTGTCATCATCTGTGGTGACCGCTGCAGAGGCTGCCAGGTAGTCTTCGAAACACTTCAGCCAGTGGTCGAAGGTGTTAGAGGCGCCCACCGCACGTGGATCTAGTGTAAGGCGTTCCGGCTTCAGTTTCTGCTCCATACTCTCTTTTTTTTTTCTTCGACGAGAGTTTATTTACAGCAAATAAAATTCATGCGCGTTATCATACACGAGGCTTGATGCTCAGGAAATAAAGGCTTTTATTTGCTGTAACAAAGCAGCTAACAATTATATACACGATCCCAGACTGAGGGGTCCCAGCCAGAGCAGGGACCTTTATACCTCTCCCAGGAGGCGGAGCCCGACTGGGATGTACCACAACACTACAATACAAAGGTGTAACAACCCCACCCTAACCCCAACAGCAACAAGTAGCACAACCCATCCCTAACCCAACAGCAACATGTGTACATACTTGTAGTACTGGCCAGACTTTGGCTCAGTACTATCCAGTGGGAACCAACGATGGTTCACCACACCTTGTGGACTCTTGTTTGGCTGTGGCAGGTGAATGGGTGTTTATTTATGTAACTGGATGTTTATTATGTGCAGCTAAGCATCTCATCATGAAGAGACTGCAATGTGCCACAGATTGAAGGATTCCTTCAGTAAGGAATGATAAGATAAATGAATCTATGGTTTAATGCTTTTAAAATTATTTTATTCATGAGTGTCACATGTAGGCATACATTATCACTGCAATGAAGTTACTGTGAAAATTCCCTAATCGCCACACCTCTGGTGCCTGTTCGGGTACACTGAGGGATAATTTAGCATGGCCAATCAACCTAACCAGCACGTCTTTTGGACTGTGGGAGGAAACCGGAGCATCCAGAGGAAACTCATGCAGACACAAGGAGAATATTCAGACTCTGCACAGACAGTGACCCAAGCCAGGAATTGAACCTGGGTCCCTCGCACTCTCAGGCAGCTGTGCGAACCACTGTGCCGCTGTGCCGCCCATGGTGCCGCTGGTGGAACCTGGGCTGCAGGGCGTGATGCAGTCACTGCCTCAAATGCAAGTTCCATTAGAAAGCTTGGCTGAGATCCAGCAAGGTTCTGAAAGGGTTAAGGTTAACCAGTAGGATACAGAGCAGTAGCTGCTGGGCAGGGACAGAGTGCATCATCCTTTGTGAAGCATCCTCTGACTGTCTCAGTGATGTGGCTCTTTATGTGATGTTTATTACCTCGCAGCACAGTGTTCACCTGTCATTGGGCCATATGATCCCATGTGCTGTAACTTTTCTGAATCCCTTCCCTCATCTGGTGTGGGACTGTCAGTGAGGGAAGTTCCATTAGTTACTTCAACTGCCTGCACTAATGTAGGCTCTCAAGGGGGAAAAGCCCTGCGTCACCGACACTTTCTGTGTGTGGTTTAAGGTAAGGGAGGAGTTTGGGGTTTTTACATGAGGCCAAGACTAGGCCAGACTGAGTGCATAATTCGTACAAGTATACAGGGGTGCAGATGGTCTTGGTGCACAGGTTTATATTGAGCTCAAAGGTCTGAGCTGAGAGGGAACACACTGAGATAAGTGTACAGTTTTAAAATAGATGCCAGAAACTAACATGGATGAGGTTACTTGCCACACATCGGAAACTGAATGAAAGCAGTCTACCAAGGCTTCCCTATCCCAGGAAGGACACCCCAGATCACCCACTTTCCTTCAATTCGAGCCACCATTGTCCCAGTTGATATACAGAACCCCCTCCCCCAAGCTGAGCAAAGAAGTTTTTAAATGTTCCCTTACCTGTTTGTTCCCCTTCGGATGCATTGCCGCCAGGTCCCCGCTTTTGGAAAGCAAATCCAAATGACGCGTGTGTGACTTCTGGCAGAGAGTGCGGCTGCATGATGGGAGGCCACTGTATGGGCCACCCGGACCTCTAATGACATCTAAATCAGCAGTTTTGTATAATTATCATGTTGCCACCCATTCTGCGCTTGAACCCGATCAGGGCCACCGGAGCAGGTTGAGTAAATCCTGATTGCCTTGACGCCTGTCGGGATACCTGATTTTTGCCCAACTTTTGGGCAAATGTTATTCAAACCTTTTTCATAAGACAACCCAACCATTCCTGGTATTAGTCTAGTAAATCTTCTCTGAACTGCTCCCAATACATTTACATCCTTCCTTAAAAAGATCAATACTGTACACAGTACTCCAGACATTGTCTTCCGAATACACTGGTTAACTGAAGAATAACCTCCCTATTTTTATATTTAATTCCCTTTGCAATAAGTAAATAACATTCTATTAACTTTCCTAATTACTTGCTGTGACAGCATACCATGTTTTTGTGATTCATGCACCCAGATCTCTCGATATCTCAGAGCTCTGTCTGCAATCTCTCACCATTTAGTTATTATACTTCTTTTATATTCTTTCTTCAAAACAGACAATTTCCCATTTTCCCACATTATACATCCCACATTTGCCAGATATTTGTCCACTCACTTAACCTATCCATATCTTTTGTAAACTCCATGACCAGGATGAAGGCGCGGCGCTCCGAAAGCTCGTGCTACCAAATAAACCTGTTGGATTTTAACCTGGTGTTGTGAGACTACTTACTGTGCCTACCCCAGTTTAATGCCGGCAACTTCACATCAGAATTCTTCAGTCTGGCACACCCCGCTTCCGTTGTCAGGGAGGCCAGAGAATCCCAGCTACAAGCAAAGTCGGATAATTCCGGTCTATATGTCTTCTTCCCAACTTACTTCCCAACATACTTTGGTGTCATCAGCAAGTTTAGCAACCATAACTTCAATCCGTACATCCAAATCAATGGGTAGAATTTATAGGGCGGCAAGTGCTCAATGTTCGCCATCCTGAATCGGCATGTGACACGCTCCAGCCAACTCTCAGAAACCCACTGACATTTAATAGCATCAGGCAGTAGGCTTGTGGGGAGGGAGAGCTGGGGTTTCCAGGTCTTAAAGTGGAGGGTGCCCCAAATCTAAAGGCATCTTCAAATTAAGGCACTCATGTCCCCTTTCCCTCCCATAAATGGGAAAAGTTGAATGACATATTACCTGCCTGCCTGTTATGCCCATGTGACAACCTAAAAATCTCATAGGCAACATAATATTTTGGAAAATATGGCAGATGATCCATTCAACTGACTTCATAATTGACAGCGGGCATTGCCAATCAGTGCCTGCACCTGCCAATTAAAATATCATGTGAGTGAGGGATGACATGGGATGCACGCCCAACATCATCACGAGCTATTTTACCCACTTTTGGCTTGAGTGTGCACATAAAATTCAGCCCAATTATATAAATTTTAAAAAGCTGAGGTCTCAGCACTGATTACACACCACTCATTACATCTTACCAACCAAGAAATTACTCATTTATGCCTGCTATCTTTTTGATTTGATTTGATTAAATTTATTATTGTCATGTGTATTAGTACACAGTGAAAAGTTTCTTGCGTGCCATACAGACAAAGCATACCGTACATAGGGAAGGAAAGGAGAGAGTCCAGAATGTAGTGTTACAGTCATAGCTTGGGTGTAGAAAATGATCAACTTAATGTGAGGTCGGTCCATTCAAAAGTCTGATGGCAGCAGGGAAGAAGCTGAGTCAATTGGTATGTGTCCTCAGATTTTTGAACCTTTATCCCTGTTTCCTGTTCACTAGCCAACCTTCTATACATGCCAATAAGCTATCCCCTACACCATGAGCTATTATTTTATACAATAACCTTTGACGTAGCACCTTATCAAATACCTTTTGGAAATCTAAGTACAGCATCTCCACCAGTTTCCCTTTATCCACAACACATGTTACTTCATCATAGATCACAATAAGTTGGTTAAACATAGTTTCCCACCCAATAAACCATGTTGACTCTGCCACAATTCCACATTTTTCTCAGTTCCCTGTTATAAGGTCTTTAATTGTAGCTTCTAACTTCAGCTTGATAGTTATGAAGCTAACTCTCCTGTTGGCTCCTGCTTCCCTTTCTTTTTGAATAAATGGCCAGAATTTTATGGCCCTTCTTGCCCGATGGGATATTATGGTCTCACCAGTAAAAGATAATTTTACTGGCCTGCTATAGCTGCTTGGGGGGGGGGGGTGCAACATGCCATGCGGTCCTGGTAAAAACCTGATCAAGGAGTTTCATTCACTATTTTCTAATCTCATGGAACCCACCCTGAATGTAGTGCAGTTTGGAAAAGTAAAATCAACGCATCAATTTTCTCACTATCAGTCACAGAATGTTATGGTGCAGAAGAAGGCCATTTTGCCCATCATGTATGCACCAGCTCTCCAAACAACGATTATGGCTTCTTGCTATTCCTCTGCCTTTTCCTGTACCCCTGCACATTGTTTCTATTCAAGTAATCATCTAATGTGCTCTTGAATGTCTCAATTGAATCTGCCTCCACCACCCTTCCAGGCAGTGCATTCCAGATTCGGACCACTCCCTCTATCAAAAAGCTTTTTCTCATATCTGGGGCAGGATTCTCTGGCCTCCCTAATGCTTGTTTCTCGTGGGAGGAGCTGACGCACCACTTGCCTGTGGCGTGCTGGTCATGTAGTGGGAAATGTTTCTAGGTGGCCTGATTAATTTAAAGACTAAATCCTTTCATTAAACATTTCATTTCACAAAGGCAAACATGTTTATTCAGTTCAATGAAATTCTTCAATTAAACTAGTTTTATTAAAACATTGAAATGCTAGAATCAAAAACATTACAAATTCACAATATTCAGACAAACATACAATTAAGACAAGACAAATCTCATTTTGGCCAAAATGGGAGATCAATGGTTCCACCTACATAGCTAATGAGCTTGCAGGCTTTCACAAAAGCCCTCTGATTTCATGCCAAAAAAGTAGAATAGTTATACTTTTTTTTGGCAGATTAAGCTGCCCAGCACTTAATTAAAAACAATTTCATTCATTTACTGATCAAATCTAATGATGGAATATCCTTCAATCAACAATTCTTTGACACCTTCAAATATAAATCTGTCATTCATCTGTCTGTTTTACGGAAGTTCTCTCCCAAAAATGGCATCTTATGATTTAGCATTTCTCTAACCAATTTAAACCGGCTCTATTGAAGGCACCTTTATCTATTGGACTCATTTCTCCAGCCTAGATATGCATTGGTAATTTACTTTGTTGTGTTATTTGTGCCTGACTTGTGCTGGTACCTTTCATGAATACAACTTTCATTTTATTGGCATGTTACAGAAATTCATTTCTTAACAAGACAAATCTCAATTCTTAGAGAACATTATAATTATGTTATTTAAATATTTTGCATATTCTCAAACCACATGTTAAAACATTAGCTGCTAATTAACCTCAAGTTGGGTATATAGAATTCATCAGAATTCTCAACTACAAATTCCATTTTCCTGACTGGTTTTCTTGACCTGCTGTCTGGCTTTTGTCCCAGAATATTTCATACTTCATGTTTCAGTTTTTTAATCAAAAAGTCCATTGTGTTTCTACATCTTTAATTTCAGTTCGAATTTATCTTGCACATTGGCCTTGAATGAATATTCAACGTTAATTTTTCATCTAAAGTTTATAACATATAAAAAATGTTAATATAATTCAATTATTCCTGTAACTAATTCCCAATCTACCTCGTCCTTTCTACTGTTAATTCTCATCTACAGGTCACCGGCGGTGGAATCTCCTGGGATTTCCCATTGATTCCACCCTGTGCCATTGGGAAACCTGCCATGGGGTTGCAATTTCAGCAGGACAGAAGCTTTCTGCCGATATTGAATTCCGGCCCACATTTGATTTGATTTTGCTTTGATTTGATTTATTATTGTCACATGTATTTACAGTGAAAAGTCTTGTTTCTTGTGCGCTATACAGGCAAAACATACTGTTCATAGAGAAGGAAACGAGAGAGTGCAGAATGTACTGTTACAGTCATAGCTAGGGTGGAGAGAAAGATCAACTTAATGCAAGGTAGGTCCATTCAAAAGTCTGATGGCAGCAGGGAAGAAACTGTTCTTGAGTCGGTTGGTACGTGACCTCAGACTTTTGTATCTTTTTCCCGACGGAAGAAGGTGGAAGAGAGAATGTCCGGGGTGCATGGGGTCCTTAATTATGCTGGCTGTTTTGCCGAGGCAGCGGGAAGTGTAGACAGAGTCAATGGTTGGGAAGCTGTTCATCCGTGGTTTCTGGTTGGGTTGATGGCTTCAGTTACAACAATTTTTTCATTACAACTTCCTTGGTGATTGTAATTCTTGAGTTTTGCCCTCCCTTCCATTTCCTGCTTTACAGCTATTCTTGGAATGTTACTTTAATCCTCTGTAGTAAAGATCGATGTACTATATCCATTCAATTCATCTGCCATCTCCTTATTTTTCCATTATTAATTCACTGACTCACTTTCCAGTTAGGCAGTGGTATAAAACATTCTGGGCATAGAGGAGAATTCAGAAATCAAAACACACAGATGATGAATGGCGGAGCAACCCTGAGGAGTGGATTGGTTTACCTCTGCTCATATTCCTCATGTTGTAAGGCAAGAAGGAAATGTATTAATGTGACAGGAAGGGATAAGAGTACAAGCTATGAGGAGATCAGCAGTCAAGGCTAGATATTACAGAAATAATAAAGGATAAAACTTAAGTCTGTATCAGAATGGATCTAGCATACAAAATAAAACAGATGAACTGATAGTGCAAGTAGAAATAAACAAGTGCAATCTGATAGCTATTACCGATGATGTGGAGATGCCGGCGTTGGACTGGGGTAAGCACAGTAAGAAGTCTCATAACACTAGGTTAAAGTCCAACTAGGTATATTTGGTAACATGAGCTTTTGGAGTGTTGCTCCTTCTTCAGGTAAGTGAGGAGTTGTGTTCACAAACAGGGCATATATAGACACAGACTCAATTTACAAGATAATGGTTGGAAAGCGAGTCTTTACAGGTAATCAAGTCTTAAAGGTACAGACAATGTGAGTGGAGAGAGGGTTAAGCACAGGTTAGAGAGGTTTGTATTGTCTCCAGCCAGGATAGTTAGTGAGATTTTGCAAGCCCAGGCAAGTCGTGGAGGTTACAGATAGTGTGACATGAACCCAAGATCCCGGTTGAGGCCGTCCTCATGTGTGCGGAATTTGGCTATCAGTTTCTGCTCAGCAATTCTGCTTTGTCGTGTGTCGTGAACACCGCCTTGAAAAACACTTCCCCGAAGATCAGAGGCTGAATGCCCGTGACTGCTGAAGTGTTCCCCGACAGGAAGAGAACACTCCTACCTGGTGATTGTCGAGTGGTGTTCATTCATCCGTTGTCTGCATGGTCTCCCAAATGTACCATGCCTCGGGACATCCTTTCCGGCAGCGTATCAGATAGACAATGTTGGCCGAGTCGCAAGAGTATGTACCGTGTACCTGGTGGATGGTGTTCTCACGTGAGATGATATCATCCGTGTCAATGATCCGGCAAGTCTTGCAAAGGTTGCTATGGCAGGGTTGTGTGGTGTCGTGGTGACTGTTTTCCTGAAGGCTGGGTAGTTTGCTGCAGACAGTGGTCTGTTTGAGGTTGTGCGGTTGTTTGAAGGCAAGAGGTGGGGGTGTGGGGATGGCCTTGGCGAGATGTTTGTCTTCATCGATGACATGTTGAAGGCTCCGGAGAAGATGTCGTAGCTTCTTCGCTCTGGGCAAGTACTGGGCGATGAAGGGTACTCCATGCGCCGTGTCCCATGTTTGTCTTCTGAGGAAGTCGGTGCGGTTTTTCACTGTGGCGCGTCGGAACTGTCGATTGATGAGTCGAGCGCCATATGCTGTTCTTATGAGGGCGTCTTTCAGCGTCTGCAGGTGTCTGTTGCGATCCTCTGCATCTGAGCAGATCCTGTGTATTCGGAGGGCTTGTCCGTAGGGGATGTCTTCTTTAAAGTGTTTAGAGTGGAAGCTGGAGAAGTGGAGCATCATGAGGTTACCCGTCGGCTTACGATACAGGAAAGTGCTGAGGTGACCGGTCCTTGATGGAGATGCGTGTGTGCAAGAATGCAACCGATTCCGGAGAGTAGTCCACAGTGAGTCTGATGGTGGGATGGACCTTGTTGATGCCATCATATAGTTGTTTCAGTGATTGTTCGCCATAAATCCAAAAGAAGAAAATGGCATTGATGTATCTAGTGTATAGCGTCGGTTGAAGGTCCTGTGCAGTGAAGTTTTGTTCTAACCTGTGCATGAAGATGGTGGCATATTGAGGTGCGAATTTGGTACCCATGGCTGTTCTGTGTGTCTGGATGAAGAACCTGTTGTTGAAGGTGAAGACGTTGTTGTCCAGGATGAAGCGGATGAGTTGTAGAATTGCATCTGGAGATTGGCAGTTGTCGGCATTGAGTACTGAGGCCGTTGCAGCAATGCCATCATCGTGGGGGATGCTGGTGTAGAGTGCCGAGACATCCATTGTGACGAGGAGTGCTCCTGGTTCAACTGCTTCATGTGTGCTGAGTTTCTGTAGGACGTCTGTAGTGTCGCGACAGAAGCTGGGGGTTCTTTGTACAATGGGTTTTAGGATGCCCTCGATGTAGTCGGAGGGGTTCTCACAGAGGGTCCCATTGGGATGGCCGGGTGTGTTGGCCTTGTGCATTTTCGGGAGGCAGTAGAGATCTCCAACGCGGGAGTACATGGGAGGGTGTTTTGAAGGTCCAGATCGAAGGTCTTGATCAGTCTGTTGAGTTGATGGGTGTATTCTTTGGTCGGATCTGCGGGGAACTGTCTGTAGTGTTCCTCATTGTTCTGTTGTCAGTGCACTTCTTTGCAGTAATCCGTTCTGTTCAGTATGACAGTGGCCCCTCCTTTGTCTGCTGGTTTGAGGACAATGTTGCATAGAACCATAGAACCATAGAAAATTACAGCTCAGAAACAGGCCTTTTGGCCCTTCTTGTCTGTGCCGAACCATATTATGCCTAGTCCCACTGACCTGCACTTGGACCATATCCCTCACACCCCTCTCATCCATGACCCCGTCCAAGTTTTTCTTAAATGTTAAAAGTTAAAATTTACCACTTTATCCGGCAGCTCATTCCACACTCCCACCACTCTCTGCGTGAAGAAGCCCCCCTAATATTCCCTTTAAACTTTTCTCCTTTCACCCTTAACCCATGCCCTCTGGTTTTATTCTCCCCTAGCCTCAGCGGAAAAAGCCTGCTTGCATTCACTCTATCTATACCCATCAAAATCTTATACACCTATCAAATCTCCCCTCAATCTTCTACGCTCCAGGGAATAAAGTCCCAACCTATTCAATCTCTCTCTGTAACTCAGCTTCTCAAGTCCCAGCAACATCCTTGTGAACCTTCTCTGCACTCTTTCAATCTTATTTACATCCTTCCTGTAACTAGGTGACCAAAACTATACACAATACTCCAGATTCGGCCTCACCATTGCCTTATATAACCTTACCATAACACTCCAACTTTTATACTCGATACTCCGATTTATAAAGGCCAATGTACCAAAGGCACTCTTTACGACCCTATCCACCTGTGACGTCACTTTTAGGGAATTCTGTACCTGTATTCCCAGATCCCTCTGTTCAACTGCACTCTTCAGAGTCCTACCATTTACCCTGTACGTTCTTCTTTGGTTTGTCCTTCCAAAGTGCAATATCTCACACTTGTCTGCGTTAAATTCCATTTGCCATTTTTCAGCCCATTTTTCTAGTTGGTCCAAATCCCTCTGCAAGCTTTGAAAACCTTCCTCACTGTCCACTCCACCTCCAATCTTTGTATCATCAGCAAACTTGCTGATCCAATTTACCACATTATCATCCAGATCATTGATATAGATGACAAACAACAATGGACCCAACACCGATCCCTGCGGCACACCACTAGTCACAGGCCTCCACTCAGAGAAGCAATCCTCCACAACCACTCTCTGGCTTCTTCCATTGAGCCAGTGTCTAATCCAATTTACTACCTCCCCATGTATACCTAGCGACTGAACCTTCCTAACTAACCTCCCATGAGGGACCTTGTCAAAGGCCTTGCTGAAATCCAGGTAGATAACTTCCACCGCCTTCCCTTCATCCACTTTCCTGGTAACCTCCTCGAAAAACTCTCATAGATTGGTCACACATGACCTACCACGCACAAAGCCATGTTGACTCTCCCTAATAAGTCCCTGTCTATCCAAATATTTGTAGATCCTATCCCTTATCACACCTTCCAATAACTTGCCCACCACTGACGTCAAACTTACTGGCCGATAATTTCCCGGATTTCTTTTGGAACCTTTTTTAAACAACGGAACAACATGAGCCACCCTCCAATCATCCGGCACCTCCCCCGTGAATACTGACATTTTAAATATGTCTGCCAGGGCCCCTGCAAGTTCAACATTAGCTTCCCTCAAGGTCCGTGGGAATACCCTGTCCGGTCCTGGGGATTTATCCACTCTGATTTGCCTCAAGACAGCGAGCACCTCCTCCCCTTTAATCTGTAAAGGTTCCATGGCCTCCCTACCAGTTTGCCCTATTTCCGTAGACTCCATGCCCGTTTCCTCAGTAAATACGGATGCAAAAAAACCATTTGATCTTGAGAGCGCGGATGGCGTTGCGTTGTGCTTGGGTGATATTCGGGGCTGTCTAGTGAGTGTGGCTGATGAATCTGGCATTGACACACCTCCTGACGGCTTGGGCATACATGTTGAGTCGAGGGCAGCGGCCTTCCGGAGGAGTCCAAATCGGTTCTTTTTTCTTCAGTTGCTGCACTGCGGATCTCTCTGTTGGTTGTTCCGGTACATTGGCTGTCTCATTGTGTTTGCTGTTGGCCTCTTGGGGTTTGTGGAAGAACTCCTGCAGCCTCATTTGCCTGATGAATTCCTCTGTGTCCGCTGCGAGACTGATGGGGTCCATTTTGGTGGTGGGGCAGAAATTGAGCCCTCAGCTGAGGACTTCGATTACGTCTGGTTGAAGTGTGTGGTCCAACAAGTTGACAATGGACTTCCCTGCAGTGGTACTGTTTTCTACTGTGGTACTGGGGGAGGCTTGGTTGCTGCTGGTGATGATGCCAAGTTTCTCAAACTTTCTGTTCTTCGTGTGCATGTAGATAGTGTAGTTCCTTTGTCTCGTCTGCTTGGCAGTGTTTCGCAGCTGGTCTGCGTACTGAGCGCAAGTTGAGAATATGGACTCTATCTTGGTTTCCAGGTTGCGGCGTCTGCTGTAGAGCTGGTGTATGAGGTGGTTAAGGAGTGTGAGAGTACCACAAGCCGACGGATAACGTCACGATGCTCCACTTCTCAAACTTCCACCCTAAACACGTTAAAGAAGCCATCCCCTATGGACAAGCCCTCCGTATACACAGGATCTGCTCAGGTGCGGAGGATCGCAACAGACACCTACAGATGCTGAAAGATGCCCTCATAAGAACAGGATATGGTGCTCGACTCATCGATTGACAGTTCTGATGCGCCACGGCGAAAAACCGCACCGACTTCCTCAGAAGAGAAACACGGGATACGATGGACAGAGTACTCTTCGTCGTCCAGTACTTCCCTGGAGCGGAGAAGCTACGACATCTTTTCCAGAGCCTTCAACATGTCATCGATGAAGACGAACTTCTCGCCAAGATCATCCCCACACCCCCACTTCTTGCCTTCAAACAACCGCACAACCTCAAACAGACCATTGTCCACAGCCTTCAGGAGAACAGTGACCACGACACCACACAACCCTGCCACAGCAACCTCTGCAAGACGTGCCGGATTATCGACATGGATGCCACCATCTCACGTGAGAACACCATCTACCAGGAACATGGTACATACTCTTGCAACTCGACCAACGTTGTCTATCTGATACGCTGCAGGAAAGGATGTCCCGAGGCATGGTACATTGGCAAGACCATGCAGACGCTATGACAACAGATGAATGAACACTGCTCGCCAATCACCAGGCAGGAGTGTTCCCTTCCAGTCGGGGAACACTTCAGCAGTCACGGGCATTCAGCCTCTGATCTTCGGGGAAGCGTTTTTCAAGGCTGCCTTCACGACACAGAATTACTGAGCAGAAACTGATAGCCAAGTTCTGCATACATGAGGACGGCCTCAACCGCGATCTTGGATTCATGTCACACTATCTGTAACCCCCATGACTTGCCTGGGCTTGCAAAATCTCACTAACTGTCTTGGCTGGAGACAATACAAACCTCTCTAACCTGTGCGTAACCCTCTCTCCACTCACATTGTCTGTACCTTTAAGACTTGATTACCTGTAAAGACTCGCTTTCCAACCATTATCTTGTAAATTGAGTCTGTGTCTATGTGTGCCCTGTTTGTGAACACAACTCCTCAGAAGAAGGAGTGACACTCTGAAAGCTTGTGCTACCTGCTAATAAACTTGTTGGACTTTAACCTGGTGTTGTGAGACTTCTTACCACAGCTATTACAGATACATATCTGCAGGATGACATAGATTGGGACCTGAATATTGAAGGATATGTGACATTTAGGAAGAACAGAGAGCTGGAAAAAGGTGGTGATTTGTCTCTTCATTAATGATGGTATTTGCACATTAGAAAGGGATGATTTAAGTTCAGGGAACCAGGATATAGAAGCAATTTGGCTAGAGCTGAGCTATGATAAAGGCAAAGGTCACTTGTGGGACTGGTGCACAGGTTCCCTAAAAGTAACCACACAAGTCGGACAGAGTATAAAGAAAGAGATAATGGGTGCCTGTTGGAGAGACATGACAATAATCATGGGGAATTTTAATCTACATAGAGCGCAAAAATCTATGTAGAGTAAGAGTGCTGAGATAAAAAGTTCCTGGAATGATTTGGGGATAGTTTCTCAGAACAACAGCTTAGAGCAGACTACAGCAGACTTGGTGTTGTGCAATAGAGGCATAAAAAGTAGGAGCAGGAGTAGGTAATTCAGGATTTCCAAGCCTATTACACCACCATTATGATCATGCTTGATCATCCAAAGTTACTTGTTCCACTTTCCCCCTTATCTTTTTATCCCTTTAGCCCCAAGAGCTATATCTAACTCCTTGAAAAAAATACAATGTTGTGGAGAATTCCACATGATCACCACTTTCTGGGTGAAGAAATTTCTCTTCATCTCAGTCCTAAATGAGATAGGAATAATTAATGATTTCATAGTGAAGGAGTCTGAGGGCAGCAGTGATGATAATATGCTTGAATTTTGCATTCATTTTGAGGGAGAGAAGGGTGGGTCCAAAACTAATATTTTAAACTTAAATATTAACAATTATGAAGACGTGAAAACAAAACTAGCTAAAGTGAACTAGTAAATTAGGTTAAATAATAGATCAAAAAAATACAGTGACAGATATTTAAGGGGATATTTCAGAATACAGAATAGATAGTGTCGTCGGCATAACCATCTTCATGCTTCATCCATGGTCGTCCTTTCATCATCAAGTCAATAATAGGAAGACAGATTATACTTGAATGACTGTAAATTGAGAGAGGTGGGTACTCAGCGAGACCTTGATGTCCTCGTGCATCAGTCGCTGAAAGTACAGCAGGTACAGCAGGCAGTAAAGAAGGCAAATGGTATGTTGGCCTTCATAGCGAGAGGATTTGAGTATAGGGATAGTGATGTTTTGCTGCAATGGTATAGACTGTTGATGAGGCCACACCTGGAGAGCTAG
Organism: Mustelus asterias; assembly: GCF_964213995.1. Taxonomy (NCBI): domain Eukaryota; kingdom Metazoa; phylum Chordata; class Chondrichthyes; order Carcharhiniformes; family Triakidae; genus Mustelus; species Mustelus asterias. Next base: position 9,143,413 of record NC_135805.1, read on the forward strand.
TGAAACTGTTGGAGAAGATTCTTAGAGATATGCATATTCGGAACTGAATGGTCTTGTTAGTGACAGCATGGTTTTGTACGTGGGAAGTCATGTCTCACTAATTTAATTGAGTTTTTTGAAGAGGTGACAAAAATGATTGATGAGGGAAGGGCTGTGGATGTGGATGTTGTCTACATGGATGTTGTATACATGGATTTTACATGGTGCAAAAGATTAAATCTCACGGGATCAGGGGTGAACTAGCTAGATGGATTCAAAACTGGCTTGGCCATAGGAGACGGAGGGTAACGATGGTAGGGTGCTTTTCTGAATGGAGGTCTGTAACTAGTGGTGTTCCACAGGGATCAGTGCTGGAACCTCTGTTGTTTGTAATATATATAAATGACTTGGAAGAAAACGTAGCTGGTCTGATTAGTAAGTTTGCAGATGATACTAAGATTGGCGGAGTTGCAGATAGTGATGAAGATTGTCAGAGAATACAGCAGGATATAGATAGACTGGAAAATTGGGTGGAGAAATGGCAGATGGAATTTAATCCGAACAAATGCGAGGTGATGCATTTTGGTAGATTCAGGTAGAAGCTATAAAATAAATGGCAGAACAATCAAGAGCACAGACACACAGAGAGATCTGGGAGTACAAGCCCACAGATCCTTAAAAGTGGCAGCACAGGTAGAAAAGGTGGTGAAGAAAGCATATGGCATGCTTGCCTTTATTGGACAGGGCATCAAGTATAAAAGTTGGCAAATTATGTTACAGTTGTATAAAACGTTGGTTAGGTCACATTTGGAATACTGTGTCTAACTGTGGTCACCACACTGCCCAAAGGTTTATTTATTAATAGTCACAAGTAAGGCTTACATTAACACTACAATGAAGTTACTGTGAAATTCCCCTAGTCACCTCACTCTGGCGCCTGTTCAGGTCAATGCACCTAACCAGCACGTCTTTCAGACTGTGGGAGGAAACCGGAGCACCCGGAGGAAACCCACGCAGACACAAGGAGAACATGCAAACTCCTCACAGACAGTGACCCAAGCTGGGAATCGAACCCAGGTCCCTGGCACTGTGAGGCAGCAGTGCTAACCACTGTGCTACCGTGCGGCCGCATACCAGAAGGACATGGAGGCTTTGTAGAGAGTGCAGGAAAGGTTTACCAGGATGTTGCCTGGTATGGAGGGTATTAGCTATGAGGAGAGATTGAATAAACTGGGATTGTTCTCCCTGGAAAGACCTGATAGAAGTTTATAAAATTATAAGAGGATTAAAAAGGGTGAACAATTGGAAGCTTTTTCCCAGGGCAGAAATGGCAATTACAAAGGGGCACAAGTTCAAGATAAGAGGGGAAATGTTCAGTGGAGATGTGCGGAACAAGTTTTTTTACACAGAGGGTGGTGGGGACCTGGAATGCACTGCTAAGTGAGGTGGTTGTGGCAGTTACATTAGCCACATTTAAGACTTTTCTTGATCGGCATATGTACAAATGGGGAATAGAAGGATATAAGCGGTTGGTTTAGATAGGGAAACATGATCGGCACAGGCTTGAAGGGCCGAAGGGCCTGTTCCTGTGCTTAACTGTTCTTTGTTCTTCGTTCATTGAGTACTGTGTGCAGTTTTGGTATCCTTATTCGAGGAAGGATGTCCTTGCTATAGAGGGAGTACAGCAAAAGTTTATCAAGCTGATTCCTGGAATGGCAGGTCTGTCATCTGAGAAAAGACTAAATTGGTTAGGAATATAATCGCTGGAGTTTCGAAGAATGAGAGGGGATTAGACAGGGTGGATTCAGAAAGAATGTTCCCAATTGTGGGGGAGTGGGGTACAAAGGGTCATAGTTTGAGGATAAGGGGTAGGTGAGAAGAAATTTCTTCACCCAGAGAGTGCTGAATGTGTGGAATTCACGACCGCAGAATGTAGTTGAGGCCAAAATGTTGTCTGTTTTCAAGAAAAAATTAGATGTGTCTCTAGGGACTAAAGGGATCAAGGGATATAGGGTGGTTGGGGCGGGGGGGGGGGATCAGGACATTGAATTTGATGATCAACCGTGATCAAAATGAATGGCGGAGCAAGTTTGAAGGGCCGAATGGCCTACTCCTGCTTCTAGTTTCTATGTTTCTAGGTCAGAAGTGAGGATGTTCGCTGATGACTACATAATGTGCGGCAACATTCACAACTGCACAGTCACTGAAACAGTTCCTGTCCAAATGGAACAAAACCTGGATATTATTCAGGCTTGAGTTGACAAGTGGCAAGTAACATTCATGCATCTCCAACAAGAGAGAATCTAACCATCGTCCTTGTTATTCACATTAACATCAATGAATTTTCTACTATCAACATCCTGAGAGTTACCATTGACCAAAATACTGAACTGCAGTGGGCACATAAATATTGTGACTACAAGAGCAAGTCAGAGACTAGGAATCCTATGATAAGTAGCTCACCAACTGACCACCACCCCACCCCCACCCCCCACAAAGCCTGTCCACCATCTGAAAGGCACAAGTCAGAGTGTGATGGAACACTCTCCACTTGTCTGGATGAGTGCAGACCCAACACTCAAGAACCATAAAAAACCTAGTGTGGAAAGACTATTCATGGTCCTATATGCTCCAGCATGGTGATTTCAGGAGTGAGGCTGCAGTCCTTTAAAAGCTACCATTCTGCACAATAATCTATCAAATGACATTTGTGCACTATGTCCCAAGAGTGCCATGCAAAATTTCAATGAGCTTACATTGATTGAGAGCAGATGAAGGGAGCAATCTTATCAGCTCGTCACACTGGTTAATTGGTGTAGCAAGTCAGTAAGTTCGGGTGAGAGGTGAAAAATCAGACTCGCCTCGGTTTCTCGCCTCTCATGGTGTTACCAGCCCCATTCTGCCGGTGAAATCAGCATGTTGATTTAAATATTCATTAGGTAGTTTAAATATTACTAATGACTCTTGGACACAATCATCCAGGCTCACTAGTCCTTACCTACTCACCGGTGGATGTCCTCACCGGCAGTGTAACAGATCTCCCAGTGCACTGTGTACACACTGTACACAGTGCACCGGGAGATCAGGGCACCTGTGCAATGGCGCCCCTAGAGTTCAGCCGCCAGCTTCCTGGTGTGAATTGGCTCTGCCATTCCCCTGCTGAGAATCACATTAAGCCCATACGATTATGTCTGGAAGCTCGCCCAGTGTTTTCACGCTTGTTCAGCACTTAGAAGTTTTCTGGTAAGATTGCCTCCAAAATGTATGACATGCAGTGATCCTGACACCACCAGACATGAATAGCATTAATGGCTCTTAATGCTTTGAAAAATAATTTGTGCATAATGGTGGTGACTGCAAAAATTGTGAATTTAACAAGCATTTCAACAAAATTGTTTGGTTAAGCACTTCTCTGAACTCAGCTATGTTGGTGCATAATTAGTTTTTCTATTGGTAATTGTACATTTTTTTTGTGGTCTAGGTTATGGTACCAAATCTGGATGATATTCAGCATGCTATTAACCGAACGATCCAGATGGTTTTGGATGTGAGCCGTAAGGTGATACAATGGAGGCAATCGAAAAATGTTGAGAGTGCTGATGATGCGCAAAACATTGAAGGTAAGAGGCGCTAGAAAAAAGGGACACCACTCCTGTGGTCCCGATAGAGGGGCCCTCACTCCTGTTGTCCTTACAGAGAGACTCTCACTCCTGTTGCCTCAGTTTAAAATCTCACAAGGACTTTAAACTGGCAAGTGGGGGGGAAGGGAAGGGTAAAACTACGAGAAGCATAATGGTCAATGTGAAGCAAAGCAGCAGGTTAGCATGTGGGGAGGTGGATTCAACTACATGGAAAATTTTAAAAATAGTTAAAAGGAAGGAGAACTTTGGAGATGTTATTAAACTCTCCTGAACAAATAATAGGACAGAGTATTTGGAAAGCGTTAGGACACTATAAAAGTTGGGGTCTGATGTTGCAGATGTATAGAACGTTGGTTCAGCCGCATTTGGAATACTGCACCCAGTTCTGGTCGCCACACTACCGGAAGGACGTGGAGGCTTTGGAGAGAGTGCAGAGGAGGTTTACCAGGATGTTGCCTGGTATGGAAGGGCTTAGTTATGAGGAGAGATTGGGTAAACGGGTTGTTCTCACTGGAAAGACGGAGGATGAGGGGTGACCTAATAGAGGTGTATAAAATTATGAAAGGCATAGATAGGGTGAACGGTGGAAAGCTTTTTCCCAGATCGGTGACATTCACGAGGGGTCATAGGTTCAAAGTGAGGGGGGGGAGGTTTAATACGGATATCAGAAGGACGTATTTTACACAGAGGGTGGTGGGGGCCTGGAATGCGTTGCCGGGCAAGGTGGTGGAGGCGGACACACTGGGAACGTTTAAGACTTATCTCGATAGCCACATGAACGGAGTGGGAATGGAGGGATACAAAAGAATGGTCTAGTTTGGACCAGGGAGCGGCGCGGGCTTGGAGGGCTGAAGGGCCTGTTCCTGTGCTGTATTGTTCTTTGTTCTTTGTTCTAGCTTCAGGATATGGGGTAAGCCATTTAGAACTGAGATGAGGGGAAATTTCTTATAGAAATTTCTTATAGAACCGATGTCAGGGGTAGGTTCTTTACCCAGAGGGTGGTGAGGGATTGGAATGCCCTGCCAGCATCAGTAGTAAATGCGCCTAGTTTGGGGGCGTTTAAGAGATCCGTAGATAGGTTCATGGACGAAAAGAAATTGGTTTAGGTTGGAGGGTCACAGTTTTTTTTTTTAACTGGTCGGTGCAACATCGTGGGCCGAAGGGCCTGTTCTGCGCTGTAATGTTCTATGTTCTATGTTCTATGTTCTTCATTCAGAGTGCAACGAACTTGCGGGATTCTCTACCACATATTCTTATTTTATTATTCTGGCTTTGTACAGCTGTGCAGGCCAAGGTATTGAATGTATTTAAGAAGGACATAGACAGATTCCTAGATACTAAAGGCATGAAAGGGGTTCGAGAGAGAGAGACCATGAGTGTGGCATTGAAATAGCGGATCAGTCATAAACATATTGAAGGGCAGAGCAGTCTCGATGTGCCAAATGGCCTACTCCTGCTCCTACTTTATGTTTCTGAATGTGACTATACAACTAATATTTTCTGATGTCCCCTGATTATGTATGCAGTGATTAAGGGTCACCTTTCCACAACTAGTTGGGCAGCATGGTTGGTGCAGGCTTGGAGGGCCGAAGGACCTGTTCCTGTGCTGTAATTTTCTTTGTTCTTTGTTCTTTGGTTCTAACACTGGAACTGTATAAAATGCTGGCGTATTGAGTGCAGTTATGGTCACCGCATTATAGGAAGGATTTGATTGTACAGGAGAGGGTGCAGAGGATATTTACCTAGATGCTGCTTGGGTTGAGTCTGAGCTATGAGGAGAGATTGGATAGGCTGAGCTGTTTTCGTTGCAGCAGCGAAGGTTGAGAGGGGACCTGATAGAGATATACTAGATTATGAGGGGCGTAGATAGAGTAGATAGGAAGGCACATTTTCATTATTAAAGGGGTCAATAACCAGGAGCATAGATTTAAGGTAAGAGATAGAAAGCTAAGAGGGAGCAGAAGAGAAGCCTTTTCATCCAGAGAGTGGTGGTGTTTGAGCCTCTTAGTTGCAGCACAGTAAAGGAAACGCAAGTCCTGCTTATTCATAAACACCCTTTATTTTCTGATTCAACTCTACATACACATCTCCAGCACCCAGTGCCACTTGTAACCTCTTTATTTATCCCAGTGACTTCTATTAAATGATCAACATCCAATTTACGACTGAAGTGGAAGGTAACTGTTAACCCATTCCCAACAGGTGGGAGTCTGGAACTCACTGCCTGAAAGAGTGGTTGAGTCAACTCTTGGAAAATTTAAGAAGTATTTAGATATTCACTTGTGCTGCCATAGCCTCCAGAGCTATGGGCCAAGTGCAAGAAAACAGAATTAGTGTAGTTAGATCTTTATTGACTGGCGTGGGCATGATGGGCTCAATAGCCTTCTTCTGTGCTGTCAGCATCTATGAATCATAACCCTCAACTTCCCACGTCAGTGGTAGGGAAGTTGTTGGAGAGGATTCTTAGAGACAGGTTGTATGCGCATTTAGAACGGAACAATCTCATTAGTGACAGACAGCATGGTTTTGTAAGAGGGAGGTCGTGCCTTACAAAGTTGGTGGAGGTTTTTGAGGAAGTGACAAAAACGGTTGATGAAGGAAGGGCCGTGGATGTCGTCTATATGGATTTCAGTAAGGCATTTGACAAAGTCCCTCATGGCAGGTTGGTTAAGAAGGTTAAGGCTCATGGGATGCAAGGAGAGGTGGCTAGATGGGTAGAAAACTGGCCTGGCCACAGGAGACAGAGGGTAGCAGTCGAAGGCCCTTTTTCCGGCTGGAGATCTGTGACCAGTGGTGGTCCACAGGGCTCTGTACTGGGACCTCTGCTATTTGTGATATATATAAATGATTTGGAAGAAGGTGTAACTGGTGTAATCAGCAAGTTTGCGGATGACACGAAGATGGCTGGACTTGCGGATAGCGATGAACATTGTCGGACAATACAGCAGGATATAGATAGGCTGGAAAATTGGACGGAGAAATGGCAGATGGAACTTAATCCAGATAAATGCGAAGTGATTCATTTTGGAAGAACTAATGTAGGGGGGAGTTATACAATAAATGGCAGAGCCATCAAGAGTATAGAAACACAGAGGGACCAAGGTGTGCAAGTCCACAAATCCTTGAAGGTGGCAGCACAGGTGGAGAAGGTGGTGAAGAAGCCATATGGTATGCTTGCCTTTATAGGACGGGGTATGGAGTATAAAAGCTGGAGTCTGATGTTGCAGCTATATAGAACGCTGGTTCGGCCACATTTGGAGTACTGCATCCAGTTCTGGTCGTCGCACTACCAGAAGGACGTGGAGGCTTTAGAGAGAGTGCAGAGAAGGTTTACCAGGATGTTGCCTGGTATGGAGGGTCTTAGCTATGAGGAGAGATTGGGTAAACTGGGCTTGTTCTCCCTGGAAAGACGGAGAATGAGGGGAGACCTAATAGAGGTGTACAAAATTATGAAGGGTATAGATAGGATGAACAGTGGGAAGCTTTTTCCCAGGTCGGTGGTGACGATCACGAGGGGTCACGGGCTCAAGGTGAGAGGGGCGAGGTATGACTCAGATATCAGAGGGACGTTTTTTACACAGAGAATGGTGGGGGCCTGGAATGCGCTGCCAAGTAGGGTGGTGGAGGCAGACACGCTGGCATCGTTTAAGACTTACCTGGATAGTCACATGAGCAGTCTGGGAATGGAGGGATACAAACGAATGGTCTAGTTGGACCAATGAGCGGCACAGGCCTGGAGGGCCGAAGGGCCTGTTTCCTGTGCTGTACTGTTCTTTGTTCTCTCTCTCCCACCCTCCTTTCTCTCTCCTTAGTCCCACCACATCTTCTATTTCACTCCCCAAAATGCTTTTATTCTTCTCCCTCTTCTTATCTCTATTCTTTCCATTCCTCCTTTTTGCCCCCTTCCTTCTTTCCCCAGCTTCTCCTCTCTTTCCTCCACCCCTCCCCTCCTTCATTGTTAGAATTGGTCATAAATTGGTCATAAAATCTGAACACTCAGAGGAACTCAAGGTAATCAGGAGAGTCTGCATGATTTTATGAAGGGAAATCATGTTTAACCAATTTATTGGTGTTCTTTTAAGGAATAACACGTGCTGTGAATAAAGCCTGTAAATGTGCAGTACTTTTATTTCCAGAAAATATTTGATAAGATGCCATATCAAAGGTTATTGCAAAAAGTAAATGCTCAAATTGATTGGGTGGGATTTTCCCATTTTTCGTCAGTGTCGCAGTGGGCGGCAGAAATGGCCTTGAAGCTGCCGACCCCAACACCAGTCCCAGAAACCTGATAATCAGATGTAAATTTATTCTAACTGTTAGGGTTCCCATTATGTCACTTCTGGAGGGACTGGGGTCAATCGCATCATATTGTTACATCATCGTGAAGTGTGACTTGGGTCTCTTGCGGGTTTTTTCACTCTCCTTGTCAATCCAGCCTGATGAAAATGGGGGCTGAAAAGTCCCCCCAAAGAATGTGTGCATAAATGATAGGCTGTGACGAGTGGAGTCTCACACGGCTCTGTGGTGGATCTCAACTTTTTACAATTTATATCAATGGGCAAAATCTTACCCAAAAATGGCAGTGTTAGTGCCGGCGCAAAAAACAGAGTATTTCCCGCCAAGGCGTCATCATGTTTTCGGATTGAATCTTTTGCCTCATTAGGAATAATTTTTAAGCCCACAACTATCATGTCACACTTGTGGAGTGTTCCATCTGACTCACCTGCCCCACAACAACTTAACTGCTGAAAGCACTAGGAACTTGATATAAATGGCTCCCCACCACCCGTTCCACATTGACTGTAGGAGATGGCAGCCAAGAAGCCCGCGCCTCACTTTTCAAAGTGGGCCCTCACCAAGATGCTGGTTGGAGTGGAGCAGAGGCAGGACACACTCTATCATAGGATCATAGAATCCCTACCATGCAGAAGGAGGCCATTCAGCCCATCAAGCCTACACTGGCAACAATCCCATCCAGGCTCTATCCCCGTAACCCCACATATTTACCCTGCTAGTCCCACTGCCATTAAGACAATTTAGGTTGGCCAATCTACGTAACCTGCACATCTTTGGATTCTACCTCCCCGCTCCAGGGGACTGCCTTCCAGCAGGGTCACCATCCCTGCCTGGAATGCAGTAGCCGCCCTGATGAGTGCAAGTGCATTTCAGAAGACAATGGGGCAGCAGTATTGGAAGAAGATGAATGATTTTCTTCGCTCAACTTGGATAAGTCCACCGCCAGTCTCTCTAAGGACCCCCCTCAGACTCTCCTCGCACCCCCAAATCTTTCTCTCACTCAGTCACCTTGGCCTTTGCCAACAACAGGCATCAGGTCCCTACCCTCCCTTCCACAATCACCACATACCCCCCATTAATTGCGATGATCCTCACACTCCAGTACCCACTCAAGCCCCACGTCGGCCATACCCCATCACCATCTTAAATTTCAACACTCCCACCTACAGTCTCCCTTTCTGTGTCATTGCAGGACAAATTCAACACAACAAGCGCGAGTGGGCACAACCATCTGGAGTAATGCCAGAGCTTGCACTGCTGGTGACGTGAGGACAGCAGATAAATGTGAGAATCCCTGACATATGCTGTCATTCATTAACTCTCAAGAGAATAAGTAATGTCCCATCCATATCCCTTGTTACACACTGATGCCCTCTCCCGTCTCTTGTAGGCTGACTAATGGAGCAGGCAAGACCATCCTCATGCCCCCTGGACAACTGGACTCCAGCAGCTTCAAGGGGAATTCTCCAACCCCACCTCTGAAGAGGTGTCACAGCTGCCACCCACATCCGCCACCTGCACAGATACTCACATGTTGACAGAATCACTAAGTAGACAGGCTTCTGGGTCACTCAAAGCTGAAGATGCACAGCAGGCAGAGGCAGGAACATCCTAGAGATCTAGCATTCAGAGGGATGCCAGTGCCCAGGACTCTGCTGAGCCCCTGGCCCATGATATGCCTCTGGGTCCTGTTATTCCATAGCCTCTGAAGCTGCAAAGGCAAAGTTGTGAACGTCAGGAAAGAATAACAGCATCCCTTCTCGGATTGCAAGGCCGACTGGAGGAGATCCATCGCCTGTTATCCAAAGAGATGGTACCATCACTTTAGTGCAGCAAGGCCAACACTGCGAGGGTGGCATTCACAGTGCAGACCTTGGTGCAAGATGTACATTCCATGGCAGGAGATGTCTGCACCATGGTTCAGCTCATGACCTGCATGTCAGAGGGCATGAGCTGCATGGTGCCGGGCTTCGACTGCATGATGAAGGCACTAGCGGCAATTCACGAGTGTCAGCGCCGAAGGACAGAGGCATTTCTGGATCTCAGTCCAGCTGCTTCTCCATCCCGTGGGAATCTGAAGGGAAGCGGCAGCGGGTGAACAACCCACGGTCCTCCAGCCAGGGGACCCTCAGTTTTTCCAGCCCATCTGAAACCTTGCTTCCTGTGAGTGACACACCTCCAGCCCCTGACACTGAGGAGGGCAAACTTCTCGGTTGCCTGAAAGCACACCTGAACCGTCCAGGTCCTGGTCCCCCTGAGGGACACAGTAAGAGTTTTAACAACAACATCGTGGGCCGAAGGGCCTGTTCTGTGCTGTACTGTTCTATGTTCTAACACCAGGTTAAAGTCCAACAGGTTTATTTGGTAGCAAATACCATTAGCTTTCGGAGCGCTGCTCCTTCATCAGATGGAGTGGAAATGTGCTCTCAAACAGGGCTGACGTCCCCTGAGGGACGTCAGCTAAGGTCAACTCAGGCCACAGGTTGTGGAAGTCAGTAGACCGCCTCAACCTCAGCTGTGGAACCTGGGGATACACCTCGACATAGCGTATCATGTCATGGCGCCATGCTCCACAATCACCCATGCAAACTAGGCACTCCATCCTTGTGCAGTGTGAGAATACAGTAAGAAGTCTAACAACACCAGGTTAAAGTTCAACAGGTTTATTTGGTAGCAAAAGCCACTAGCTTTCGGAATGCTGTTCCTTCGTCAGGTGGGTGGGAGTTCTGATCACAAACAGGGCACAAAGGCACAAACTCAATTTACATGAATAATGATTGGAATGTGAGTCTTTACAGGTAATCAAGTCTTAAAGGTACAGACAATGTGAGTGGAGAGAGCATTAGGCACCGGTTAAAAAGATGTGTATTGTTTCCAGACAGGAAAGTTAGTGAGATTTTGCAAGTCCAGGCAAGTCATGGGGGTTACTGATAGTGTGACATGAACCCAAGATCCCAGTTGAGGCCGTCCTCAAGTGTGCGGAGCTTGGCTACCAGTTTCTGCTCAGCGATTCTGCGTTGTCGTGTGTCGTGAAGGCCGCCTTGGAGAACGCTTACCTGAAGATCAGAGGCTGAATGCTCGTGACTGCTGAAGTGTTCCCCCACAGGAAGAGAACAGTCTTGCCTGGTGATTGTCGAGCGGTGTTCATTCACCCGTTGTCGTAGCGTCTGCATGGTTTCCCCAATGTATCATGCCTCTGGACATCCTTTCCTGCAGCGTATCAGGTAGACAACGTTGGCCGAGTTGCAAGAGTTACATCCTCAAAAAATTCCAGAAGATTTGTCAAGCATGATTTCCCTTTCGTGAATCCATGCTGACTTGGACCGATCCTGTCACCACTTTCCAAATGCTCCGTTATTACATCCTTAATAATTGACTCTAGCGTTTTCCCCACTACCGGTGTCATGCTAACCAGACTAAAATTTCCCATTTTCTTTCTTCCCTCCTTTTTTAAAAATTAGGGTTACAGTAGCTACCCTCCAATCCATTGGAACTCTTCCAGAGTCGATAGAATGCTGGAAAATGATCAGCAATGCATCCACTATTTCTGGGGCCACTTCCTGGAGTACTCTGGGATGCAGAGCATCAGGCCCTGGGGACTTATTGGGTTTTAATCCCAGCAATTTCCCCACTACAATTTCCTGACTAATAAGGATTTCCTTCAGTTCCTCCTTCATGCTAAATAGGGGATGGCACAGTAGCACAGTGGTTTGCATTGCTGCCTCACAGTGCCAGGGACTCGGGTTCGATTCCTGGCTTGGGTCACTGTCTGTGTGGAGTTTGCACACAGTATCTGCGTGGGTTTCCTCCAGGTGCTCTGATTTCCTCCCACATTCTGAAAGACATGCTGGTTAGGTGCATTTACCTGAACAGGCGCCGGACTGTGGAGACTAGGGGGAATTTCACAGTATTAATGTAAGCCTTACTTGTGACTTATAAATAAACTTTAAAAAACTTTAATCCTCTGTACCCTAGTATTGCTGGAAGGTAATTTATGTCTTCCTAATGAAGACAGACCCAAAGCATTTGTTCAGCTGGTCTGCCATCTCTTTGTTGCTCATTATTAATTCATCTGATTCTAATTGTAAGGGACCTACATTTGTGTTCACCAGTCTTTTTCTGTTCACATACCTATAGAAGCTTTTACAGTCAGTTTTTATGTTTTTTGCAAGCCTACTCTCGTATTCTGTTATCCCCTTCTGAATTAAACCCTTTGTCCCCCTCTGCTGGATCTTAAATTTCTCCCAGTCCTCTGCTTTGCTGCTTTTTCTGGCCAATTTATATGCCTCCTCTTTGGCTTTAACACTATCCCTGATTTTGCTTGTTAGCCATGGATGAGCCACCTTCCTCGTTTTACTCTTATGCCCGACAGGGATGTGCAGTTGTTGAAGTTCATCGATGTGTTCCTTAAATGTCTGCCATTGCCTATGCACTGTCAACCCCTTAAGTATCCTTTGCCAGCTTATCCTAGCCAATGCATGTCTCACACCATCAAAGTTAGCTTTCCTTAAGTTCAGGACCCTAGTCTCAGACTTAGCTGTGTTATTCTCCATTTTAATGAAAAATTCTACCATACTATGGTCACTCTTCCCCAAAGGATCTCACACCACAAGGTTGCTATTGATCCTCTCTCATCACACAATATCCAGTCTAGGATGGCCTAGTCGCCAGTTGGTTCCTTGACATATCGGCCGAGAGGTTGCCACCCATCGTGTCCTGAACATGGTGACTGATGAGCACATTCAACATAACGTTTTTCGTTGGGGTCAACATCTATAGTACATCTGTTGTGGAGTCATGAGTGCTGCCTTGGAGTTCAATTCTTGGGGGCTAAGATTCCAACTCTTTTATTAGAGTTCAATGCTTGTGGGCTAAGCCTCAAACTGTTTCGTTGGAGTTCAATGCTTGGGGGTGCTGTCCCTCCCCTCTCAACCCCTTTGCCCAGGCCTGACAGAGGCTATATATATAAAATGGTAGATTTTAGATTGCAGAATGGTAACAGGATTTTAAAGCAATGAGCAGAACAAAATACTGTCCATTCTCAAATAATAATATCAATAAAAAAAACTAACATTTGAGAACATGTCTGCTTAAAGTCCAAAAACCTGAAATGGAAGGTTGTGGATGGAGACAGCATTAGATACCAAGGGCCATAAGGACTGTCCACTTTCTGCTGATTAATCATGGAATCATATCGTGCAGAAGAGGCCCTTCGGCCCAGCGAGTCTACACCAACACATCAGAAACACCTGATCTCCCACCTAATCCCATCTGCTAGCATTGGCCCATAGCCTTGAATATTATGACGTGCCAAGTGCTCATCCAGGTACTTTTTTACGGATGTCAGGCAACTCACATCTACCACCCTCCCTGGCAGCGCATTCCATACCACCACCACCCTCTGGATAAAAACGTTTCTCTTCACATCCCCCCTAAACCTTCTGCCCCTCACCTTCAACCTATGTCCCCTCATGACTGATCCTTCAACTAAGGAAAACAGCTGCTCTTTATCCACTCTGCCCATGGCCCTCATAATCTTATACACCTCGATTAAGTCAGCCCTCAATCTTCTCTGCTCCAACAAAAACAACCTAAGCCTATCCAATATCTCTTCATAACTTAAATGTTCCATCCCAGGCAGCATCCTGGTGAATCTCCTCTGTACCCTCTCCAGTGCAATCGCATCCTTCCTATAATGTGGCAACCAGAACTGTACACAGTTCTTCGGCTGTGGTCTCACCAAAGATCTATACAGCTCCAACTGAAGCGGGAGAATCCATCAAAGAAAGTCATGCAACGTTGGTCTGAGGAATCGGTGTGTTAGCTTTTATTGGTAGAGGGATTGAGTTTAGGAGCCAGGAGGTCATGCTGCAACTGTACAAAACTCTGGTGCGGCCGCATTTGGAGTATTGCGTCCAGTTCTGGTCGCCGTATTATAGGAAAGATGTGGAAGTGTTGGAAAGGGTGCAGAGGAGATTTACCAGGATGTTGCCTGGTATGGTGGGAAAATCGTATGAGGAAAGGCTGAGGGACTTGAGGTTGTTTTTGTTAGAGAGAAGAAGGTTAAGAGGTGACTTAATAGAGGCATACAAGATGATCAGAGGATTAGATAGGGTGGATAGTGAGAGCCTTTTTCCTCGGATGGTGATGGCTAGCACGAGGGGACATAGCTTTAAATTGAGGGGTGAGAGATATAGGACAGATGTTAGAGGTAGGTTCTTTACTCAGAGAGTAGTAAGGGCGTGGAATGCCCTGCCTGCAGCAGTAGTGGACTCGTCAACATTAAGAGCATTCAAGTGGTTATTGGATAAACATATGGATGATATTGGAATAGTGTAGATTAGAGGGGCTTTAGATTGGTTCCATTGGTCGGCGCAACATCGAGGGCCGAAGGGCCTGTACTGCGCTGTAATGTTCTATGTTCTATGTTCCTATGGGGCTGCTTGGAGTCAGTGGACTGGTCAGTATTTAAAAACTCTGCAAACAACCTGAATGAGTGCACCACTACAGTAACTGACTTCATCAGTAAGTGTGTAGAAGACTGTGTGCCAAAGAAGCAAATCCGTGTGTTCCCCAACCAGAAACGATGGATGAACAGGGATATCCACTGCTTGCTGAAGTCCAGGTCTGAGGCGTTCAAGTCAGGCGACACTGACCTGTACAAGAAAGCCAGATACGATCTCAGGAGGTCCATCAAAGATGCCAAAAGACAGTACTGGACCAAGCTAGAGTCCCAGGCTAGCCACACCGACCCCCGCCGACTATGGCAAGGTCTGCAAGACATAACAGGCTTCAAGATGAAGGCATGTAAAATCACCGTCTCCAACGCACCCCTCCCTGATGAGCTCAATGCATTTTTGAGCAAGAGGTCAGCGAGAACATGGCCTCTACCCTGGAAGTCCTGGATGAACCTATATCTGGGATCACCATTGCAGATGTCAGAGCAGCCTTCTCGAAGGTCAACCCATGGAAAGCGACTGGCCCGGATAGGGTACCCGGACGAGCACTCAGATCCTGTGCAGATTAGCTGGCGGGGGTATTCACAGACATCTTCAACCACTCTTTACAATAATCTGAGGTCCCTATCTGATTCAAGAAGGTGATCATCATCCCGGTACCTAAGAAAAACCAAGCAGCGTGCCTTAATGACTATCGGCCGATGGCTCTGACATCCATCATTATGAAGTGCTTCGAAAGGCTAGTCATGGCACAAATCTTTTGCTGCCTCCCTGACTACCTGGATCCACTCCATCTGACGAAGGGGCAGCGCTCCGAAAGCTTATGGTATTTGCTAACAAATAAACCTGTTGGACTTTAACCTGGTGTTGTGAGACTTCTTACTGTACCTGGATCCACTACAGATTGCCTACCGCCACAACAGGTCCACTGCAGACACCATCCCCCGGCCCTGCACTCAACCCTAGAACACTCAGATAACAAGGACACCTATGTCAGACTCTTATTTATTGACGACAGCTCAGCCTTCAACACTATTATTCCCACGAAACTCATCTCCAAATTCCATGGCCTGGGCCTTGGCACTTCCCTCTACGACTGAATCCTGAACTTCCTAACTCACAGACCACAATCATAAGAACATAAGAAATAGGAGCAGGAGTAGGCCATCTAGCCCCTCGAGCCTGCCCCGCCATTCAATAAGATCATGGCTGCTCTGACGTGGATCAGTACCACTTACCCGCCTGATCCCCATAACCCTTAATTCCCTTACCGATCAGGAATCCATCCATCCGCGCTTTAAGCATATTCAGCGAGGTAGCCTCCACCACCTCAGCGGGCAGAGAATTCCAGAGATTCACCACCCTCTGGGAGAAGAAGTTCCTCCTCAATTCTGTCTTAAACCGACCCCCCTTTATTTTGAGGCTGTGTCCTCTAGTTTTAACTTCCTTACTAAGTGGAAAGAATCTCTCCGCCTCCACCCTATCCAGCCCCCGCATTATCTTATAAGTCTCCATAAGATCCCCCCTCATCCTTCTAAACTCCAACGAGTACAAACCCAATCTCCTCAGCCTCTCCTCATAATCCAAACCCCTCATCTCCGGTATCAACCTGGTGAACCTTCTCTGCACTCCCTCCAATGCCAATATATCCCTCCTCATATAAGGGGACCAACACTGCACACAGTATTCCAGCTGCGGCCTCACCAATGCCCTGTACAGGTGCATCAAGACATCCCTGCTTTTATATTCTATCCCCTTCGCAATATAGGCCAACATCCCATTTGCCTTCTTGATCACCTGTTGTACCTGCAGACTGGGCTTTTGCGTCTCATGCACAAGGACCCCCAGGTCCCTTTGCACGGTAGCATGTTTTAATTTGTTTCCATTGAGATAGTAATCCCATTTGTTCTTATTTCCTCCAAAGTGTATAACCTCGCATTTCTCAACGTTATACTCCATTTGCCATATCCTCGCCCACTCACTCAGCCTGTCCAAATCTCTCTGCAGATCTTCTCCGTCCTCCACACGATTCACTTTTCCACTTATCTTTGTGTCGTCTGCAAACTTCGTTACCCTACACTCCGTCCCCTCCTCCAGATCATCTATATAAATGGTAAATAGTTGCGGCCCGAGTACCGATCCCTGCGGCACGCCACTAGTTACCTTCCTCCAACCGGAAAAACACCCATTTATTCCGACTCTTTGCTTCCTGTCGGATAGCCAGTCCCCAATCCACTTTAACACACTACCCCCAACTCCGTGTGCCCTAATCTTCTTCAGCAGCCTTTTATGGGGCACCTTATCAAACGCCTTTTGGAAATCCAAAAACACCGCATCCACCGGTTCTCCTCCATCAACCGCCCTAGTCACATCTTCATAAAAATCCAACATGTTCGTCAAGCACGACTTTCCCCTCATGAATCCATGCTGCGTCTGATTGATCGAACCATTTCTATCCAGATGCCCTGCTATCTCCTCTTTAATAATGGATTCCAGCATTTTCCCTACTACAGACGTTAACCTGACCGGCCTATAGTTACCCGCCTTTTGTCTCCTTCCTTTTTTAAACAGCGGCGTAACATTAGCCGTTTTCCAATCAACCGGCACTACCCCAGAATGCAACGAGTTTTGATAAATAATCACTAACGCATCCACTATTACCTCTGACATTTCTTTCAATACCCTGGGATGCATTCCATCCGGACCCGGGGACTTGTCCACCTTCAGTAAGGATCAGCAACAACACCTCCTCCGCGATCATCCTCAACATTGGTGCCCCACAAGGCCGTGTTCTCAGCCCCCTACTGTACTCCTTATACACCTATGACTGTGTGGCCAAATTCCCCTCCAATTCGATTTTCAAGTTTGCTGACGACACCACCGTAGTGGGTCGGATCTCAAACAATGACGAGACAGAGTACAGGAATGAGATAGAGAATCTGATTAACTGGCGCGGCAACAATAATCTCTCCCTCAATGTCAACAAAACAAAGGAAATTGTCATCGACTTCAGGAAGCGTAAAGGAGAACATGCCCCTGTCTACATCAATGAGGACGAAGTAGAAAGGGTCGAGAGCTTCAAGTTTTTAGGTGTCCAGATCACCAACAACCTGTCCTGGTCCCCCCATGCCGACACTATAGTTAAGAAAACCCACCAACACCTCTACTTTCTCAGAAGACTAAGGAGATTTGGCATGTCAGCTACGACTCTCGCCAACCTTTACAAATGCACCATAGAAAGCATTCTTTCTGGTTGTATCGCAGCTTGGTATGGCTCCTATTCTGCCCAAGACCGCAAGGAACTACAAAAGGTCATGAATGTAGCCCAATCCATCACGCAAACCACCCTCCCATCCGTTGACTCTGTCTACACTTCCCGCTGCCACGGCAAAGCAGCCAGCATAATTAAGGACCCCATGCACCCCGGACGTTCTTTCTTCCACCTTCTTCCGTCGGGAAAAAGATACAAAAGTCTGAAGTCACGTACCAACCGACTCAAGAACAACTTCTTCCCTGCTGCTGTCAGACTTTTGAATGGACCTACCTTGCATTAAGTTGATCTTTCTCTACACCCTAGCTATGACTGTAACACTACATTCTGCACTCTCTCGTTTCCTTCTCTATGAACGGTATTTTTTTCTGCATAGTGCGCAAGAAACAACACCTTTCACTGTATGGTAATACATGTGACAATAATAAATCAAATCAAATCAAAAACACCCCTGCTTTTGTAATCTATGCCTGAATTGATAAAGGCAAGTGTCTCATATGCCTTTTTCGCCACCCTACCAACAAGCCCTTCTGCCTTCAGAGATCTGTGCACAAACACGCCAAAGTCCCTTTGTTCCACAAAACTTTCTAGTGTCCTGCCATTCATTGAATACTTCCTTGTCAAATTACTCGTTCCAAAATGTATCACCTCATACTTTTCAGGGTTAAATTCCATCTACCACTTATCTGCCCATTTCACCATTCCTTTTTTATCTTCTTGTAGCCCAAGACAGTCAGCCTCACTGTTAACCACCCATCCAATCTTTGTGTTATCAACAAGCTTACTAATCCTACCCCAACATAGTCATCTACGTTGTTTATATGAATGACGAATAAGAGGGGACCCAACACAGTTCCCTGTGGTACACCAGTGGCTTCCAGTCACTGAAGCAGCCTTCTGTCATCAGAGTGAGTGTCATTGAATCACACTTGTAGGCACTGATATATTGCCCCGACACGCAGATGATCTTTCCCACAGTATTAGACAAATTCTAATATTGTGACTTGGCTGTCACTCATTCTGTTCCACTGCACTTTCATTGACAGGATAGAAAGCCCCAAATAACTGTTTTTTGAAAATTTAGTAATTAACTATCTGTAAACGAGCAAAGAACCTATTTTGTGACTGTTAAGTATGTAACTTTGTTCTCCTGAACAGAAATTAGCGAAAGTAAGAGTGTAAGGCAGCTGAAGAATTTTTATCACAACGTGGCAGAACACAAAGACGTAACCAAATTAATAGTGATACTGTCTGCTTCTGTCAACTCATTGAGGGACACAATCACCAGTGCACTAGAACGTTTCCAAAAATTTAAGATGCTGTGGCTAGAAGACAGAGACACAACAATTAAGGTATTGTAAATACTTACGCCTGACCCTCATCTTTCAGAATTCCCTTCTGGATCCTCCCTACTTCCCATTTCTGGTGACTGATTTCACAATGGCTTTCATGTGTTTGAAAGAAGAAGGTAAAAATCTTGTGGGCATTTAGTAATGCATTGAAAATTGATTTAAACCAAATTTGTTTGCTCAATTTAATAGATTATTTGAAGAAATGACTGGATAGACAAAGGGATGCAGTAAATATAGATTTTCAGGAACTGCTACATCAGGGGTATAAGCGGCTTTGTAAAAATTCAGACATTTGCTCCATTCTGGTCTTGCTCTATAGCAAACCATTTAGAATCATCGGGGCAAATTTTCTCATCCTGCCCGCCACTGGAATCATAGCAAGCGAGGGGCAGACCATGGAAAGGTCCATTGACATCGAGCAGATTTTCTGGTTTTGGGGGGTATGGCCGGAAATCCCCACCCATAGAGGCATACAGAGAAAAAGAAGGCCCTTCAGCCCATTGTATCTATCCCAATCAAAGACAAACCATCTAACTATTCTAATCCCCTTTTCCAGCACTTGGCCCAGTGCACATCTAAAACTTCTTAAATGTTATGAGGGTATCTGCCTCCATCACCCTTTCAAGCAGTGAGTTCAAATCTCCCACAACCCTTTGGGCGAAAACATTTTTCCTCACACCCCACACAACCTCCTGCCCCTTAACTTAAATCTATGTCATTGATCCCTACACCAAGAGAAAAAGTTGGCAACCCCAGTCTATCCAATCTCTCTTCATAATTAAAACTTTCCAACCCAGGTAACATTCTGATAAATCTCCTCTGCACCCTTTCCAGTGCTATCACATCCCAAGCAATATAAATTCCAGAACTGCACATAGTACTCTAACTATGGCCTAACCAATGTTATATATAGTGCCAGCATAACCTCTTGTGCTCTTAAATTCTATGCCCTGAACCTCGGTGCTTCCCAGGGAACTGCCATTCATCCTGTATTTTCTTGCCTTGTTTGTCTTGCTCAAGTGCATCATGTCACATTTATCTGGATTGAATTCCATTTGCCACTGATCAGCCCATCTGACCAGCCCGTTTATATTCTCTGTAATGTAAGGCCATCCTCCTCACTATTTATGACCCCATCAATTTTTTCATCATCTGCGAATTTACTGATCAACCTTTCCACATTCAAGTCTAAGTCTGGGTGGCATGTTGGCACGGTGGTTCGCACTGCTGCCTCACAGCGCCAGGGACCAAGTTTCGATTCCTGGCTTGGATCATTGTCTGTGTGGAGTTTGCATGTTCTCCCCGTGTCTGCGTGGGTTTCCTCCGGGTGCTTCGGTTTCCTCCCACAGTCCGAAAGACGTGCTGGTCAGGTGATTGGCCATGCTAAATTCTCCCTCAGTGTACCCGAACAGGTGCCGGAGTGTGGCAACTAGGGGATTTTCACAGTAACTTCATTGCAGTGTTGATGTAAGCCTAACAGTGACAAAGAAAAATAAAGTTTAAAACTTTTCAGGTGCAATCTATCTGTCTTGTACATGTCCCACCTTCCACATGAACTGGTCCCAATATAAACAATTTGGATGAGAATATAGGAGGCATGGTTAATGCGTTTGCAGATGGTACCAAAAATGCCGGTGTAGTGGACAGTAAAGACGGTTATCTAAGACTAAAATGGGATCTTGATCAACTGGGCCAGTGGGCTGAGGAATGGCAAATAGAGTTTATTTTAAATAAATGGGAGATGTTGAATTTTGGTACAACAAACCAGGGCAGGACTTACACAGTTAATGGTAGGGCCCTGGGGAATGTTGTTGAACAGAGAGAGAGAGACCAAGGGGTGTAGGTACATAGTTCCTTGAAAGTGGTGTCACAGGTAGAAGGCGCCGGAGGGTGGCAACCAGGGGATTTTCACAGTAACTTCATTGCAGTGTTAATGTAAGTCTACTTCTGACACTAATAAATAAACTTTAAACCATTATTTCAAACTTTAAATCAAACTACAAACAGTAAGGATCTCAGCATTGCTCCCTGCAGGACCCCATTGAACACAGCCTTTGGGCAGAATTTTCCCATCCCGCCCACCACAGGAAATCATAGCGGATGGAACACGGACCATGCAAAGGTCCATTGTCACACAGTGGTTAGCACTGCCGCCTCACAGCGCCAGGGACCCAGGTTCGATTCCCGGCTTGGGTCACTGTCTATGTGGAGTTTGCATGCTCTCCCCATGCCTGCGTGGGTTTCCTCCAGGTGCTCTGGTTTCCTCCCACAGTCCAAAGATGTGCACGGTAGGTGAATTGGCCATGCTAAATTCTCCCTTAGTGTACCTGACTGGTGCCAGAATGTGGTGACTAGGGGATTTTCACAATAAATTCATTGCAGTGTGAATGCAAGCCTACTCTTGACAATAATAAATGAACTAAACTTTAAAAAACCTGAAGAGGAAGCATGTTATGAGGGGGATAAGGCAACCATGGCTGACAAAAGGAAGGTAGGGATAGCATAAAAGCAAAGGAAAGAGCATACCATGAGGCAAGGAATAGTGGGAAGCCTTTAAAAACAGGCAGAGAACAGCTAAAAAAAACAAAAAGGGTGGAGAAAATGAAATATGAGGGTAAGCTAGCTAGTAATATAAAGAAGATTGCTCGAGTTTTTTTTAGACATATAAAAAGGTAAGAGAGAGGCAAGAATGGACATTGGACTGCTGGAACATGAGGCTGGAGAAAGAGTAATGGGGACAAAGAAATAGCAGAGGAACTGAATGGGTATTTTGTATCAATCTTCACAGTGGAAGATTGTGTTTTCTGAAGGGGTAAGTAACCAAGAAGGGAGATGAGGGCAGTGCAGTTGATGTTGTCCACATGGACTTTAGCAAGGCCTTTGACAAGGTACCGCATGGTACGTTGTTGCATAAGGTTAAATCTCATGGAATCCAGGGTGAGGTATCTAAATGGATACAAAATTGGCTTCTTGACAGAAGCCAGAGGGTGGTTGTAGAGGGTTGTTTTTCAAACTGGAGGCCTGTGACCAGCGGTGTGCCTCAGGGATCAGTGCTGGGTCCACTGTTATTTGTCATTTATATTAATGATTTGGATGAGAATAAAGGAGGCATGGTTAGTAAGTTTGCAGATGACACTAAGATTGGTGGCATAGTGGACAGTGAAGAAGGTTATCTCCAATTGCAACGGGATCTTGATCAATTGGGCAAGTGGGCTGACGAATGGCAGATGGAGTTTAATTTAGACAAATGCGAGGTGATGCATTTTGGTAGATTGAACCAGGGCAGGACTTACTCAGTTAATGGTAGGGCATTGGGGGGAGTTACAGAACAAAGAGATCTAGGGGTACATGTTCATAGCTCCTTGAAAGTGTAGTCACAGGTGGACAGAGTGGTGAAGAAGGCATTCGGCATGCTTGGTTTCATCGGTCAGAACATTGAATACAGGAGTTGGAATGTCTTGTTGAAGTTGTACAAGACATGGGTAAGGCCACACTTGGAATACTGTGTGCAATTCTGGTCACCCTATTATGGAAAGGATATTATTAAACTAGAAAGAGTGCAGAAAAGATTTACTAGGATGCTACCGGGACTTGATGGATTGAGTTATAAGGAGAGGGTGGATAGACTAGGACTTTTTTCTCTGGAGCGTAGGAGGCTGAGTGGTGATCTTATAGAGGTCTATAAAATAATGAGGGGCACAGATCAGCTAGATAGTCAATATCTTTTCCCAAAGGTAGGGGAGTCTAAAACTAGAGGGCATAGGTTTAAGGTGAGAGGGGAGAGATACAAAAGTGTCCAGAGGGGCAATTCTTTCACACAGAGGGTGGTGAGTGTCTGGAACAAGCTGCCAGAGGTAGCAGTGGAGGCGGGTACAATTTTGTCTTTTAAAAAGCATTTATATAGTTACATGGGTACGATGGGTATAGGGGGATATGGGCCAAATATGGGCAATTGGGATTGACTTAGGGGTTTTAAAAAATAAGGGCGGCATGGACAAGTTGGGCCGAAGGGCCTGTTTCCATGCTGTAAACCTCTATGACTCTGTGACTCTAAGATACTAGTAAAATGCCAGAACCTCGAGAGAGTCAGGGGGAGAGGTAAATGTAGTAGCCATCACTAAGGAGAAGGTGCTAGGGAAGCTGAAAAGTCCAAAGGTGGATAAATCACCTGGATCGGAAAGACTACACCCCAGGGTTCTGGAGGGCTCATACAGCGAGATAATATGGGTAGAGCACAGGAATAGGAAGGGTGTAATCACAATGTTGGGGGTTTATTATCGGCTGCCCAATAGCCAGCGGGAGATTCAGGAACAGATATGTAGGCAGTTTTTGGTAAGGTGTAAAAGTAACAGGGTTGTTGTGGGAGATTTTAACTTCCACTATATTGACTGGGAATCACTTTGTCCCAGGGGCATGGATGGACCAGGGTTTGTAAGGAGTATCCAGGAGGGCATTTTGAAACTAGATAGTCCAACTAGGGAAGGGGCCGTACTGGACCCAGTATTGGGGAATGAGCCCGGCCAGGTGATCGATGTTTCGGAAGGGGAGCCGTTCAGGAACAGTGACCACAATTCAGTAAGCTTTAAGGTACTGATGGATAAAGATAAGTGTAGTCCTCAAATGAAGGTGCTAAATTGGGGGAAAGCTAATGACAACAATATTAGGCAGGAACTGAAGAATGTAGATTGGGGGCAGATGTTTGAGGGCAAATCAACATCTGGCATATGGGATGCTTTCAAGTGTAAGTTGATAGGAATTCAGGAACTGCACATTCTAAGTATGGCAAGTTTTGGGAACCTTGGATAACAAGATATTGTGAGCCTCGTCAAAGAGAAAAAGGAAGCATTTGTGGAATACAAAGCAAGGAGTAAGGAGGGCTAAAAGGGGTCACGAAAAGTAATTGGCCAGCAGGATTAAGGAACATCCCAAGGCTTTTGATACATATATAAAGAGCAAGAGGGTAGCCAGGGAGAGGGTTGGCCCACTCAAGGAAAGGGGAAGGAATCAATGCATGGAACCAGAGGAAATGGGCGAGGTATTAAATGAGTACTTTGCATCAGTATTCACCAAAGAGAAGGACTTGGTGGATGATGAGTCCAGGGAAGGGTGTGTAGATAGTTTTTGATTTGATTTGATTTGATTTACTATCGTCACATGTATTAACATACAGTGAAAAGTATTGTTTCTTGCGCGCTATACAGACAAAGCATACCGTTCATAGAGAAGGAAATGGGAGAGTGGAGAATGTAGTGTTACAGTCATAGCTAGGGTGTAGAGAAAGATCAACTTAATGCAAGGTAGGTCCATTCAAAGGTCTGACAGCAGCAGGGAAGAAGTTGTTCTTGAGTCGTTTGGTACGTGACCTCAGACTTTTGTATTTTTTTCCCGACGGAAGAAGGTGGAAGAAAGAAATTCTAGGGTGCTTGGGGTCCTTAGTTATGTTGGCTGCTTTGCCAAGGCAGCGGGAAGTGTAGACAGAGTCAATGGATGGGAGGCTGGTTTGCGTGATGGATTGGGCTACATTCACGACCTTTTGTAGTTCCTTACAGTCTTGGGCAGAGCAAGAGCCATACCAAGCTGTGATACAACCAGAAAGAATGCTTTCCATGGTGCATCTGTAAAAGTTGTGAGAGTCGTAGCTGACATGCCAAATTTCCTTAGTCTTCTGAAAAAGTAGAGGCATTCATGGGCTTTCTTAACTTGTATCGGCAAGGAGGGACCAGGACAGGTTGTAAGTGATCTGGACACCTAAAAACTTGACTGTTGGTCATCTTGTCCCAGGCTTTCCACTGTACTTGCCATTTTTGCAGTGTTGACCTGGGTGCCTTGCATTGCTAGTACCACCACCTGTAAAAGAAGTGTTTTGGACTCATCCAGATGGCCTTGCATTTCCTTCAATATAGCTGACAACCCCTCCTGTAAAGCTTGGTGCTGCTTTTGCATCTCAAACAGTGATGGGACAACCTATTTCAGAGGCCCAACATCTGGCTTGGGGGCAGCTGCTTCCAGGGATCCAGCAACCCTCTGACTGCTGCCTCCCTTGGAAGTTCCTGCCTCCACCTGATGTACTAAAGCAGCTGTGCAATACACACCAGTGAGTGGACCAGAAGGCTGTCTGCTAACATGACTCACTAATGTCATTTTTGGTCTGAGGAATCGGATGATTTCCTACGGAATTGCTTAGAATCAGTAGACTGGTCAGTATTTAAAAACTCTGCGACCAGCCTGAGTACACTACAGTAACTGACTTCATTAGTAAGCGTGTAGAAGACTGTGTGCCAAAGAAGCAAGTCTGCGTGTTTCCCAACCAGAAACCGTGGATGAACAGGGATGTCCATGAGTGCTGAAGTCTAGGTCAGAGGCGTTCCAATCAGGTAACCCTGACCTATGCAAGAAAGCCAGATATGATCTAAGGAGATCCATCAAAGATGCCAAAAGATAGCACCGGACCAAGCTCGAATCCCAGGCTAGCCACGCGGACCCCTGCCGACTATGGCAAGGTTTGCAGGACATAACAGGCTACAAGATGAAGGCATGCAAAATTGCTGACACCAATGCACCCTTCCCCAATGAGCTCAACACATTCTATGCCTGTTCTGAGCAAGAGATCAGTGAGATCACGCCCTCCACCCCGGAAGCCTCAAATGAACCTGTATCTGAGGTCACTATTGCAGATGTCAGAACTACCTTCTCAAAGGTCAATCCACGGAAAGTGACCAGCCCAGATGGGGTACCTGGACGAGCACTCAGATCCTGCATGGGTCAGCTGACAGGGGTATTCACAGACATCTTCAACCTCGCTTTAAAACAATCTGAAGTCCCTATCTGCTTCAAGAAGATGACCATCATCCCGATAACAAAGAAAAACCAAGCAGCTATTGTCCGGTGGCTCTGACATCCATCATTATGAAGTGCTACGAAAGATTACACATGACACAAATCAATTCCAGCCACCCAGTTTGCCTACTACCGCAACAGGTCCACAGCAGACACCATTTCCCTGGCCCTGTACTCAACCCTGGAACACCTAGATAACAAGGACACCTATGTCAGACTCCTATTTATCGACTACAGCTCAGCCTTCATTAACACCATTATTCCTACAAAACTCATCTCCAAACACCGTGGCCTGGGGCTCAGCTCCTCCCTCTGGATCCTGAACTTCCCACAGACCACAGTCAGTAAGGATAGGAAACAACATCTCCATGATCATCCTCAACACTGGTGCCCCACAAGACTGTGTCCTCAGCCCCTTACTATACGCCTTATACACCTATAACTATGTGGCCAAATTCCCATCGAACTTGATTTTCAAGTTTGCTGATGATGCCACTGTCGTGGGTCGGATCTCAAACAATGACGAGACAGAGTACAGGAAAGAGAGAGAGAATCTGATTAAGTTGTGCGACGACAATAATCTCTCCCTAAATGTCAACAAAACGAAAGAGATAGTCATTGACTTCAGGAAGCGTAGTGGAGCACATGCCCCTGTCTGCATCAATGGGGACGAAGTAGAAATGGTCAAGAGTTTCAAGTTTTTAGGTGTACAGATCACCAACAAACTGTCCTGGTCCCCCTCCCATGCCGACACTAGAGCTAAGAAAGCCCATGAATGCCTCTACTTTCTCAGAAGACTAAGGAAATTTGGCATGGCAGCTACGACTCTCACCAACTTTTACAAATGCACCATTGAAAGCATTCTTTCTGCTCTGCCCAAAGACGCAACAAACCACAAAAGGTTGTGAATGTAGCCCAATCCATCACTAAAACCAGCCTTCCATCCATTGACTCTGTCTACACTTCCTGCTGCCTCGGCAAAGCAGCCAGCATAATTAAGGACCCCACGCACCCCGGACATTCTCTCTTCCACCTTCTTCCATTGGAAAAAAGATTCAAAAGTCTGAGGTCACGTACCAATCGACTCAAGAACAGCTTCTTCCCTGCTGCCATCAGACTTTTGAATGGACCCACTCGTATTAAGTGGAACTTTCTCTACACCCTAGCTATGACTGTCACACTACATTCTGCACTCTCATTTTCTTCTCTATGAACGGTATGCTTTGTCTGTATACTGCGCAAGAAACAATACTTTTCACTGTATGCGAACACGTGACAGTAATAAATCAAATCAAATCAAATCAAACACTCTAGGATCCATGCTCAAAACTCATGAACTTTAAACTTGTTGTTAAAAAATGTTTAAAAATTATGCTTCGTGTATTGACATAAGTGAAAATTTGAAGATTATCTGATACTGCAAAAGTAAATTAATGACTTCTTATGATGACTTTTTTTATACTAGCCATGTTTAGTAAATGATAGTTTCTTCAGTGTAATCTCTCAAAACATTTAGTTGTTTGATTTAAATTTATAATTTTTTTCTTATCATTTCTACATAGAAATTCATGGATAGTAATCCCAGCCTATACGAACTCCGAACTGAACTAGAGTTCTATGCCAATATTAAACAAGAGATTGAGGAATTCAGCTCCACTATTAAAGTAGATTTTATTGAACTGAACATCGGTAAGAGCTAACGTTCATTTTCAGTACTATGCTTTTTAATTCTTTCAACACACATATAAATGGCTATTTTCAACATTTTAAAAATTAATTTCATGAGATGTAGGCATCACTGGTGAAGCCAGCATTTATTGGCCATCCTAATTGTCCTGGAACTGTAGAGCTGTGGGTCTGGAATCATATGTGAACTCAGACCATAGACAAGAAAATCCCACCAGCGTAAACGACTGTGAGATTCTGGCCATAGAATGTCTACATTGAAGAAGGAAGCCATTTTACCCATCAAGTCTGTACCAACTCTCCGAAAGAGCATCTTACCCAGGCCCACTCTTTTCCTATCCCTGTAGCCCCACACATTTACCATGGCTAATCCACCTAACCAACACATTTTTTGGACTGTGGTAGAAATCGGAGCAATCAGAAGAAACCCATGACGACACAGGGAGAACGTGCAAACTCTACACAGACAGTCACCAAAGGCTGGTATTAACCTGGGTCCCTGGCT
Organism: Mustelus asterias; assembly: GCF_964213995.1. Lineage (NCBI taxonomy): Eukaryota > Metazoa > Chordata > Chondrichthyes > Carcharhiniformes > Triakidae > Mustelus > Mustelus asterias. The sequence continues at coordinate 9,171,438 of NC_135805.1, forward strand.
CTGTGCCACCCCGTGCTGCCCAGCTAAGAATAGCAGGTTTCCTTTCTTAAAGGGTATTGGTGAACCCTGTATGTTGATGATTTAGATCAAGGAACTAAATGTAATTTTTCCAAATCTGAAGATGACATAAAACTCGGTGGGAGGGTGAGCTGTGACAAGGATACAGAGTTGCTTCAGTATGATTTGGACAAGTTGAGTGAGTGAACAAATGCGTAGCAGATGCAGTATAATATGGATAAATGTGAGTTGATCCACTTTGATAGCAAGTACAGGGAGACAGATTATTATCTGAATGGCTATAGATTAAGAGAGGGGAATGCGCAACATGACCTGGGTGTCCTTGGACACCAGTAGCTGAAAGTAAATATGCACTGTAGCAGGGACCAGGTCAGAAACTCCAAGGTATATTGTGAAGTTAGCCCAACCTTCTTTGATTATGGCATCAGGGTGAGCATGAGATGTTTCAAGCTATGATTCAATTGACCCACAAGAGGGTTTTTATTCAAACAAACTTTATTTAAGAATAGAGTTAGAATATAACGTAAAGAATTAGCACAACTTTTATTTTTTTTAAATTATAGTTAAAATACTTAGCAGCCCACTTGATTGGCATCACATCTACAAACATCTACTCCCTCCACCACCAACGCTCAGCAGCAGCAGTGTGTACTATCTACAAGATGCACTGCAGCAATTCACCAAAGGTCCTTAGACAGCACCTTCCAAACCTGATGCACTATCAACACCCAGAGACGGAATCTGGAATAATAGGCTTTTATTAACTATAAGAGGGAACTAACTCTACAGTAAACTCTAACCGAGGGACCGGACCAGAATGAGGCGAAGGGGAGGAGCAGCCACCTTTATACCCCAGTGAACAGGGGAGGAGCCTCAGGCAGCACCGGTAGGGGTGTGTCCAGTCATCAGAACATAACAGTGGTTATCAGAACATAACAGTGGTTATCAGGACATAACAGTGGTTTACCACAAAACCCATGACCACTTCCATCTAGAAGGACAAGGGTAGCAGATACATGGGATTACCACCACCAGCAAGTTCCCCTCCAAGGCACTTGCCATCCTGACTTGGAAATATATCGTAAGAAGTCTCACAACACCAGGTTAAAGTCCAACAGGTTTATTTGGTAGCAAATACCATAAGCTTTCGGAGCGCTGCTCCTTCGTCAGATGGAGTGGAAATGTGCTCTCAAACAGTGCACAGAGACACAGAAATCAAGTTACAGAATACTAATTAGAATGCGAATCCCTACAGCCAGCCAAGTCTTAAAGGTACAGACAATGTGGGTGGAGGGAGCATTAAACACAGGTTAAAGAGATGTGTATTGTCTCCAGACAGAACAGCTAGTGAGATTCTGCAAGTCCAGGGGGCAAGCTGTGGGGGTTACTGATAATGTGACATAAATCCAACATCCCGGTTTAGGCCGTCCTCATGTGTGCGGAGCTTGGCTATCAGTTTCTGCTCAGCGACTCTGCGCTGTCGTGTGTCGTGAAGGCCGCTTTGGAGAACGCTTACCTGAAGATCCAAGGCTGAATGCCCGTGACTGCTGAAGTGCTCCCCCACAGGAAGAGAACAGTCTTGCCTGGTGATTGTTGAGCGGTGTTCATTCATCTGTTGTCGTAACGTCTGCATGGTTTCCCCAATGTACCATGCCTCGGGACATCCTTTCCTGCAGCGTATTAGGTAGACAATGTTGGCCGAGTTGCAAGAGTAGGTACCGTGTACCTGGTAGATGGTGTTCTCACGTGAGATGATGGCATCCGTGTCGATGATCAGGCACGTCTTGCAGAGGTTGCTGTGGCAGGGTTGTGTGGTGTCGTGGTCACTGTTCTCCTGAAGGCTGGGCAGTTTGCTGCGGACAATGGTCTGTTTGAGGTTGCGTGGTTGTTTGAAGGCAAGAAGTTGCACTGTTTGAGAGCACATTTCCACTCCATCTGACGAAGGAGCAGCACTCCGAAAGCTTATGGTATTTGCTACCAAATAAACCTGTTGGACTTTAACCTGGTGTTGTGAGACTTCTTACTGTGTTCACCCCAGTCCAACGCCGGCATCTCCACATCTTGGAAATATATCACCATTCCTTCAGGGTCAAAATCCTGGAATCCCCTCCCTAATGGCATTGTGGGTCAACCCACAGAACATGGACTGCAGTGATTCAAGAAGGCAGCTCACCACCACCTTCTCAAGGGCAACTAGGCATGGGCAATAAATGCTGGCCAGCCAGTGACGCCCATGTCCCACGAATGAATTAAAAAAAAGGTCTGGAGCGCTCTGCTGCCTGAAGGTAAGTGAAGGCCTCTGTCCACGTGCTCTCTTTATTCCTGTCTCAGTAAAACGTGTCGCTCACAGATCTGGAGCTCTCCGCTGCCCAAAACTAAGTGAAGGCCTCTGTCCACGTACTCTCTTTATTCCTGTCCTGAGACAGCATGTCCCTCACAGGTCTGGAACTCTCCACTGCCCAAAGGTAAGTGAAGGCCTCTGTCCACGTATGCTCTTTATTCCTGTCCTGATACAGCATGTCCCTCGCAGGTCTGGAACTCTCCGTTGTCTGAAGGTAAGTGAAGGCCTCTGTCCCCACGCTCTCTTTATTCCTGTCACAGTAAAGCGTGTCCCTCGCAAGTCTAGAGTTCTCCACTGCCTAAAACTAAGTGAGCTTAGTGAGTAGGCTCCCTCAATGGCCGGTTTTCCAGGCTAGGCCATCACGACTGGTCTATGTTGCTCGGGACCAGGTGTGATTCTCACCTGGTGAACCTCTTCTGGCGAGGCCACAGAGGCAAGTAAGCCCGGACAATACCATCCTGGGCTCATTAAATCTATGCAAAACAGGTTTTAAATATATTTAAATAATTTATGTAGCCTCGCACCAGAAATAGAAGTGAGGTCACACCATCATTTCTTTGATGGATCCTTCTGTTCCCACAGAAGACTGACCATAACACCTGTGAGAGGGCAAAGACAGGGGGTGGTGAGCCAGAGCCTCGGGTCCTCACCCCCTTTGATGAGCGGGTGCTGGAGCTGTTCAGAGAAGAGGACGTCCGAGCTGTCAGTGACAGCATTGTCAGGCTGGAGTCAAGAAGTGAGCACCTGTCACTCCTCCACTCAATTTGAGGCAATTACTAGGGGACATAGGTTTAAGGTGTGAGGGGCAAGGTGTAAAGGTGAAGTAGGAGGCACAGAGGGTGGTGGGTGCCTGGAACTCACTGCCAAGGAAGCAGATACGATAGTGACTTTTAAAGTGTCTTGACAGATACATGAATGGGATGGGAATAGAGGCAGATGGTCCCCAGAAGGGTAGGGGCTTACAATTCAGATGGGCAACATGGTTGCTGCAGGTTTGGAGGGCCGAAGGGCCTGTTCCTGTAATGTAATCTTTTTTGTGCTTTGTTCTATGTTCAGTGGAGAAATGTCAAGCCACATTCTGGCATCCCAGATTTCCCTCCCTCCCTTGCACTTAACCTTGTGTCCTGTGTTGCAGGAAGAGATCCGGATGTGTCTGGGCCATCTGGACTCGAGGCCCTTACTGCAGCTCCCAGCCATCCTGAGGCTGATGGCTCCGAAGACTCCTCGGTGGAAGCAGGTGAAGCAGGTGAAGGGACATCCGAGGGTGGCACCTTTTTGGCATCAGCTGCCACCTCACAACTCACCATCCCAGATATTCTCACATCGGTGGGTTCAGTTAGTGGTGAGGCTTCTGGGTCACTCTCTGGTGAGCACAACACATCTGATAATGTACATCAAGTGGAGGAGGGAACGTCCGAGGCCTCTGAGATCACTTCTTCCTCAGCTGCTGGAGATGCAGCAACAAAGCCAGGGAATGCAGGAGGGGTTGATAGCCACACTGGACTGACTGTGAGGCTGTTGGGATGATTCTCAAAGCTTTCAGGTGGACCAGCTATTGCCTGTCTTGCGTGGTTTCCTGACCAACACTGCAAGGGTGGCGTCCACAATGGAAAGCCTGGGGCAGAGAATCCTCACCATGAATGGCAGGCTCCAAGCAATGGCCGAGTCACAGCGGGCCACAGCTGAGGAACTCAACAACCTTCTCGAGGTTCTGTGGCCCATGGCTGAGAGGCTCGAGAGCTTGCATGAGACCCAGCGGGACAGCACTGAGACGCAGCGAGCTATGGCAGCAGCCATTGAAAACATGGCCCGTCACAGAGGGCCATGACTAGGGGCTGCAGAGCATGCCCCAGTCTCAGAGGGCACTTGCTGCGGCCATTGATAGATGGCCCCTGACTCAGGTGGCCATCACAGATTGCTTGACCACCATGGGTAGGACACAGATGATCCTCCAGGACTGGCAGCGCCAGGTGATGCCGGAGCTACTGGAGCTCAGTGGAGAAGAACTGCTGTCCCGTGGAGTGACCCAGGGGCCCACAGGAACCCCAAGGGAAGAGGAAAGGCTCAAGCACATGCCCGGGCCTTCCATCCAGGAGACTGTGGCTGTGACTACACCTTCTGACTCCCCCCTTCCTGACACCAGGGCATCTCAGGGGCAGCAGAAGAACTGCTCCAAGGTTCACGGAGGGAGAGCAGGGCTGGCTGCTGGACACAGTGGAGGGGAGAGGGACATTTTCTTTCCCCCAGATGAGCGACGATTCAGGGGTCGGGCCAGCACCGAGGTCTTGGAGGCAGTGGCGGCAGGAGTCAGTGGCTGTGTACTGGCACGACAGACCAGCCACCAATGCCAGAAGAAATTAAATTACCTTGTTTGGGCAGTAAGGATGAGTGTCCATTCCATCCTACCACCAGTCCCGTCTGACGTGCCTGCAATATCCACGTTGACCCACCCCCGACAACACACGGTCTTCCAAAGCATAGCCCCCTAGCATCTTCTTCCAACCCCTCCATGACCCCCTTCACTATCCCTGCCTGCTGAGGCACGGTCCCGACATACACAACAATTGCCCACACTCCCGACACCCTGTGCCCTTCTAGCCATCAAACTTTTAACCCCTCCCTTCTTACTCCCCAGAATGAGATATCCCATAACAGGAGGGAGGGGAGAAAACAGGAGGTGGAGTCCCCACCTGCAAATCCTCACTCCCTTTGAAGAGAAGCCCTTGATCTGGCAGAGGAGAACATAGAACAGTACAGCACAGAACAGGCCCTTCGGCCCACGATGTTGTGCCGAGCTTTGTCTGAAACCCAGATCAAGCTATTTCCTCCCTATCATCCCGAAGTACTCCATGTGCCTATCCAATAGCTTCTTAAATGTTCCTAAAGTTTCTGACTCCACTATCCCTGCAGGCAGTCCATTCCACACCCCAGCCACTCTCTGCGTAAAGAACCTACCTCGGACATCCTTCCTATATCTCCCACCATGAACCCTATAGTTATGCCCCCTAGTTACCGCTCCATTCGCCCGAGGAAATAGTCTTTGAATGTTCACTCTATCTATCCCCCTCATCATTTTATAAACCTCTATCAAGTCTCCTCTCAACCTCCTCCACTCCAAAGAGAAAAGCCCAAGTTCCCTCAACCTTTCCTCATAAGACCTACCCTCCAAACCAGGCAGCATCCTGGTAAATCTCTTTTGCACTCTTTCCAGTGTCTCCACATCCTTCTTGTAGTGAGGTGACCAGAACTGCACACAATATTCCAAATGTGGTCTCACCAAGGTCCTGTACAGTTGCAGCATAACCCCACGGCTCTTAAACTCAAACCCCCTGTTAATGAACGCCAACACACTATAGGCCTTCTTCACGGCTCTATCCACTTGAGTGGCAACCTTCAGAGATCTATGGATATGAACCCCAAGATCTCTCTGTTCCTCCACATTCTTCAGAACCCTACCTTTGACCCTGTAATCCACATTTAAATTAGTCCTACCAAAATGAATCACCTCGCATTTGTCAGGGTTAAACTCCATTTGCCATTTTTCAGCCCAGCTCTGCATCCTATCTATGTCTCTTTGCAGCCTACAACAGCCCTCCACCTCATCCACTACTCCACCAATCTTGGTGTCATCAGCAAATTTACTGATCCACCCTTCAGCCCCCTCCTCCAAGTCATTTATAAAAATTACAAATAGCAGAGGACCAAGCACTGATCCCTGTGGCACTCCGCTGGTAACCGGTTTCCAGTCCGAAAATTTTCCATCCACCACCACCCTCTGTCTTCTGTTAGATAGCCAGTTACCTATCCAATCGGCCAAACGATTGGCCGAGAAGGAGGAGAAAAAAGTAAGCGACAGCCAGGTCGGCATGTGACATGGAAGAGAACATCCACCAATCCTTCATTCGTGACATCTCAAATAAATGGCATGCTGCCCAGATATTTATCCCTCGCTAGCAATGAATATGTGTCTTTTGTTGCAGGAGATTATCCCTCCACCCACGACTACCCCCACCCTGCTGCTCCCGTTAAGACACCCCATGACAGGTCAGAGGAAACCTCAGAGGAAGAACCTGAGGAAATCTCTGAGGCCAGCACCAGTCATCGACACTGGCTTCCATGATGTAGTCCACCATCGCAAATACTGTCATCTCGGTGGGACAAGATAATGGTGAGGCTGCGAGGTTATTCTCTGGTACGCACCACATAGTCATTGATGTACATTGGATGGAGGTGGGAATGTCGGAGTATTCAGGCATGCAGAAGCCTGCCAAAAGCAAGAATCAGCTTCCCCAAGCCAGATGTCAGACCGTTGGGATCAGTTCTCCCTCAGCTGCTGGAGATGCAGCAACAGAGCCGAGGAATGCGGGGGGGGGGGGGGGGCTGTCAGAAACGTTACAGGAGCTGTGAGGCTGTTGGGAGGAGTCCCACAGAATGCAGGTGCAAGCGATATTGCTGAAATTGAGTGGTATCCAGGACCCTGCACGCCGGCACTATATTAAAAAAGCCCACAAACGCCTCTACTGTCTCAGGAGGCAAAGGAAATTCAGTATGACCGCTACGACTGTCACCAACTTCTATAGATGTACCATAGGAAGCATTCTTTCTGGTCGTATCACAGCTTGGTATGGCTCCTGCTCTGTCCAAGACTATAAGAAACTGCTGCCATCAGATTTTTGAATGGACCTACCTCGCATTAAGTTGATCTTTCTCTACACCCTAGCTATGACTGTAACACTACATTCTGCACTCTCCTTTCCTTCTCTATGTACGGTATGCTTTGTCTGTATAGGGCGCAAGAAACAATATTTTCACTGTGTACCAATACATGTGACAATCATAAATCAAATCAAATCAAATCAAATTCTGGAGCTCAGTCCAGCAGCTCCGCCGTCTCAGGAGTGACCAAGGGGCCAACTGGCACCCTGAGTGAGGAGAAAGTGCTGGTGTCCTTTAGAATCACACACACCTGTTTAATTGCACTATTAAATATTACCACAATGTCATTCCACTGTTAGTTTCACCAATAAATGTAATTGCACACCACAGCTGTGGCTAACCTGTATGCGATTCGCCTCCCACAAGGATGATCGCACCCCAGCCATACCCAGAAGGGCTCGGAGCATTGTTCTGCATCACCAGCTGAGCAATCCCCATTTACCGAACACCTGACTGGTGTGGGACTCAATGTGCTCACTCGGCCCGCATCCACAGCACCTGCCGGACCCTGGATTGTCCCCCAGGCATTGAACTGGATGATTGAGCCCCTGACCCTCACTCAGACCAGTGTGCGGTTATAGAACAGGTAGGAGTCAGGCTTGTGTGGCACTGCGGCTGCACCACAGCATGCCGTATAGTGAGTCATCATCACCTTCCAGTCTGGGCCAGTAACCCACTAACATGGCCAACTGAGGCCCATCATGCTGGTGTGATGTCAATGGGACCCATGGCGAGGGTATGTGGACAAGTATTGGTGGGAGGGTTGCAGGCTTCAGGGGATGGGGTAGGAGTTGGTGGATCACATGTCCCCTAGTTGCTGAACCTTGTGGCAATGAGGGCCTCCCTTGCCACCCTGCCCTGCCGAATCCTTGCATGTCCTCCATCCCCTAGATCCTCCTTGGCCTCTTCCTTCTCCACATCCCCATAGGCCCCCTCCTTCTCCTCCGCCTCGTGGAAGTCTCCCCGCTGCTTCCTGAAGTTGTGAAGCCCACAGCAGTCCATGATGATGCAGGAGACCCTCAGGGGACTGTACTGGAGGGCCCTGCCAGAGCAGTCCAGGCAACGGAACTGCATCTTTAGGGTCCCGATGCACCATTCCATGATGGACTGGGTGGCAGTGTGGGTCTCATTATAATGGGTGTTCACATTGGTCTCTCGCCTCTAGCATCATCAGCCAAGACCTTACACCTTGTCCCCTATGAACCATCCTGGCATCCTAGTCTTCAAACCCAGGGGAATGTCAGAGTTCTGCAAGATGAAGCTGTCGTGCACACACATGCATGACAATCATCTTGCGGTCGCACACGATCTGCATGCTCAGAGAGTGGAACCCCTTCCTATTCATGAAGTGTATTGCCTGACGTTTTGCGAACCAGAGTGACGTTTGTGCAAACGATAGACCCCTGCACGTTTGGCATGCCAGCGATGGCAATAAAGCCTGTCGCCCAGACTTCCTGCTAGTCCTGACCCATGTCAAAATTGATATACTGGGCTGTCTAGGTGAACAGGTCATCTGTCATTTTGCGGGCACACATGTGGACAGGGGACTGGAGGTCCCCTTTGGCGGCCTGGAAAGATCCAGTTTGCATGAACGTTTAGGGCGGCCAAGGTCTTCACCACCACTGGGAGAGGATATCCCCCTGTCCCTCGTGGACCTGACACAGGTGCCGCATCGTCTCCTTGCTAAGCCGAAGCCTATAGCAGTACATGGCATCCGTCAACTCATTGAAGGACATGTGGGTCCTGAACTGTCAGGGCCTCCAACTCCTCTATGCCTGGCTTGCCCATGGAATGATGGGCACCCACCTTCAGTCCCCAACCAGCGGCTCCCTGTCATGCTGCAGCCTCTGACCTGGCCTTGCAGTGAGCGGCTGTCTCCCGGATGTGTGTGTGTGACTGTGAGTGTGGAGAACGGAGTGATGTGTAGAGATGCTGTTTGCCATCGAGGAGAGGAGAGCTATTTTCTTTCCCTGGGACTTGTGAAAAAAAACAAAGAACAAAGAAAAGTACAGCACAGGAACAGGCCCTTTGGCCCTCCAAGTGTACGCCGACCATGATGCCTACCTAAACTAAAACCGTATACACTTACGGAGTCCGTATCCTTCCATTCCCATCCTATTCATGTATTCGTCTAGTTGCCCCTTAAATGCAACTAGCGTACCTGCTCCCACCATCTCCCCAGGCAGTGCGTTCCACATATTCACCATCCTCTGTGTAAAAAACTTGCCTCACACATCTCCTCTAAACTTTTCCCCATGCACCTTAAAACTATGTCCCTTGACTTTTCCACCCTAGGAAAGAGCATCTGACAATCCACTCTGTCCATGCCACTCATATTTGGTCACCCCCTCAACCTCCATTGTTTCAGTGAGAACAAACCGAGTTTATCCAACCTCTCCTCATAGCTAATACCCTCCAGACCAGGCAACATCCTGCTAAACCTCTTCTGTACTCTGTCCAAAGCATCCACATCCTTCTGGTAGTATGGCGACCAGAATTGTACACAATATTCTAAATGAGGTCTAACTAAGGTTCTAACAAGCTGCAGGATGGCTGCAATTTTTATACTCAATGCCCCGACCGATAAAGGCAAGCATGCCGTATGCTTTCTTGACTACCTTATCCATCTGCGTTGCCAGTTTCAGTGATCGGTGGACATGTATGACCAGATCTCTCTGCCTGTCAATACTCTGAAGGGTTCTACCATTTACTGTATAATTCCTACATGCATTGGACCTTCCAAAATGCATTATCTCACACTTGTCCGGATTAAACTCCATCTGCCATTTCTCTGCCCAAGTCTCCAACCGATCTATATCTTGCTATACCCTCTGACAATCCTCTCTACCATCCGCAACTCCACCAATTTTTGTGTCGTGTGCGAACTTCAGACCAGCTACATTTTCCTCCAAATCATTTATATATACTATGAACAACAAAGGTCCCAGAACAGATCCCTGTGGAGTACTGCTAGTCACAGCCTTCCAATCAGGAAAGCATCCCTCTACTGCTACCCTCTGTCTTCTATGGCCAAGATGTGGAGATGCCGGCGTTGGACTGGAGTAAACACAGTAAGAGTTTTAACAACACCAGGTTAAAGTCCAACAGGTTTATTTGGTAGCAAATGCCATTAGAAACATAGAAAAACTACAACACAAAACAGGCCCTTCGGCCCCACAAGTTGTGCCGAACATATCCCTATCTTTTAGGCCTACCGATAACCCTCCATCCTATCAAGTCCTATGCACTCATCCAGGAGTCTCTTAAAAGACCTTATTGAGTTTGCCTCTACCACCACTGACGGCAGCCGATTCCACTCGCCCACCACCCTCTGAGTGAAAAACTTCCCCCTAACATCTCCCCTGTACCTACCCCCCAGCACCTTAAACCTGTGTCCTCTCATAGCAGCCATTTCCACCCTGGGAAAAAGCCTCTGAGAGTCCACCCGATCTATGCCTCTCAACATCTTATATACCTCTATTAGGTCTCCTCTCATCCTACGTCTCTCCAAGGAGAAAAGACCGAGCTCCGTCAGTCTATCCTCATAAGGCATGCCACTCAATCCAGACAACAGCCTTGTAAATCTCCTCTGCACCCTTTCAATCTTTTCCACATCCTTCCTGTAATGAGGCGACCAGAACTGAGCACAGTACTCCAAGTGGGGTCTGACGAGGGTCTTATATAGCTGCATCATTATCCCCAGACTTCTAAACTCAATCCCTCGATTGATAAAGGCCAGCACACCATACGCCTTCTTAACCACCTCCTCCACCTGCGGGGCCGATTTTAGAGTCCTATGGACCCGGACCCCAAGGTCCTTCTGATCCTCTACAGTACTAAGAGTCTTTCCCTTTATATTGTACTCCTTCATCCCATTCGACCTGCCAAAATGGAGCACTACGCATTTATCTGGGTTGAAGTCCATCTGCCACTTCTCCACCCAGTCTTGCATCCTATCTATGTCCCTCTGTAACATCTGACTTCCCTCCAGACTATCCACAACCCCACCAATCTTCGTGTCGTCAGCAAACTTACCAACCCATCCCTCCACTTCCTCATCCAGGTCATTTATGAAAATGACAAACAGCAAGGGTCCCAGAACAGATCCCTGGGGCACACCACTGGTGACCAACCTCCATTTAGAAAAAGACCCATCTATACCCACTGTCTGCCTCCTTTGGGCAAGCGCTGCTCCTTCGTCAGATGGAGTGGATATCTGCTCTCAAACAGGGCATACAGAGACACAAAATCAAGTTACTGAATACTGATGAGCATGCGAATCTCTACAACCAACCAGGTCTTAAAGATACAGACAATGAGAGTGGAGGGAGCATTGAACACAGGTTAAAGAGATGTGTATTGTCTCCAGACAGGACAGCCAGTGAAATTCTGCAAGTCCAGGGGGCAAGCTGTGGGGGTTACTGATAGTGTGACATAAATCCAAGATCCCGGTTTAGGCCGTCCTCATGTGTGCGGAACTTGGCTATCAGTTTCTACTCAGCGACTCTGCGCTGTCGTGTGTCGTGGAGGCCGCCTTGGAGAACGCTTACCCGAAGATCAGAGGCTGAATGCCCGAGACCGCTGAAGTGCTCCCCCACAAGAAGAGAACAGTCTTGCCTGGTGATTGTCGAGTGGTGTTCATTCATCCGTTGTCGTAACGTCTGCATGGTTTCCCCAATGGACCATGCCTCGGGACGTCCTTTCCCTGCAGCGTATCAGGTAGACAACGTTGGCCGAGTTGCAAGAGTAGGTACCGTGTTCCTGGGAGATGGTGTTCTCATTCTATGGCCAAACCAGTTCTGTATCCATCTTGCCAGCTCTCCCCTGATCTTGTGTGACTTCACCTTTTGTACCAGTCTACCATGAGGTACCTTGTCAAAGGCTTTACTGAAGTCCATGTAGAGAACATCCACTGCCTTTCCCTCATCTATCATCTTCGTCACTTCCTCGAAAAATTCAATCAAGTTAGTGAGGCACGACCTCCCATTCACAAAACCATGCTGCCAATAAGTAATAAGTCCATTTGTTTCCAAATGTGAGTAAATCCTGTCCCTAAGAATCTTTTCCAATAATTTCCCTACCACTGACATAAGGCTCACCAGCCTATAATTTCCTGGATTATCCCTGCTTCCCTTCTTAAACAATGGAACAACATTGGCTCTCCTCCAGTCCTCTGAAACTTTACCTGTAGCCAATGAGAATACAAAGATTTCTGTCAAGGCCCCAGCAATTTCTGTTCTTGCCTCCCTCAGTATTCTGGGGTATATCCCATCAGGCCCTGGGGACTTATCTACTTTAATGCTTTTTAAGACACCCACTACCTCCTCAATGAGCCAAACGTCGGGTCAACAATGCAGCCCGATAGGTGATGGCAGAGCAAGTGAGTGCCCGCACAATGCACGAAGGACAGTGTCGGAAGAAACTCCTTTGAACAGAAAGTGTGAGTGTCCATTCCCATCCTGACATCGGTCCCATCTGTCACGCCTGGAATGTCCACTTTGATCCACCCCCTGACATCCCGTGGCCTTCCAGTATCCAACCACCAGTGTCTGCCTCCAATCCCTCTTGACAAACCCTGGCTGTTGAAACACAGTGCGGACCTATGCAACCCAATTGCCCCCAGTCCCTGACACCACACACCCTTCCAGCCATCATGCAGTCAATCCCCGCTTCTGGACCACAGGAGAAGACGGCCAATAATCGCCAGGAGTGGGTGGTGCTGTTCCTGAGCTGTGTCTCCTTACCTCATTTGAGGAATCCGCACTGTAAATTTCAGGTCAGTCTGAGGATAGAGCCATGACAGACAACCATGGACGGGCTCCACCATGGAAGTGAGGATCCACAAAATCATCATTCATATGACGTACCTCAAGTAAGTTGCGATCTGCCCAGACACTTGCCCCTCCTTGTACTTACCCATGTGTCCTTTGTGGCAGGAAACAACCTTGATGAGGCTGGCCATTGCTGCTCACTGCCGCCACTCTAAATTTCCATGCCAGAGGCTTCTTTCAGGGCTTCCAGGGTGACCTGTGTGACCTATCCCAGTCAGCAGTGCACAAGTCCAAAGGGAAGTTATAGATCCACCATGGCGGGCCCACATATAGATTAATGTGAACTGGCTCCCCTATGCAGGGCATCATCAACTTCACCCACATGGCTCTGCCCTGCATATTGCAGCATGGAAACCCATTCTTGAACCACAAATGATACCATTTCCTCAGAAGATCATCTGTGCCAAAGTCATAGAACATAGAAAAAATACAGCACAAACAGGCCCTTCGGCCCACAAGTTGCGCCGGCCATGTCCCTACCTACCTAGGCTTATATATAGGCTTACCTATAACCCTCAATCCTATTAAATCCCATGTACTGTTTCCGCTGAGGCTAGGGGAGAAAAAAACCAGAGGGCATGGGTTAAGGGTGAAAGGAGAAAAGTTTAAAGGGAATATTAGGGGGGGCTTCTTCACGCAGAGAGTGGTGGGAGTGTGGAATGAGCTGCCGGATAAAGTGGTAAATGCGGGGTCACTTTTAACATTTAAGAAAAACTTGGACGGGTTCATGGATGAGAGGGGTGTGGGGGGATATGGTCCAAGTGCAGGTCAGTGGGACTAGGCATAAAATGGTTCGGCACAGACAAGAAGGGCCAAAAGGCCTGTTTCTGAGCTGTAATTTTCTATGGTTCTATGGTACTCATCCAGAAGTCTCTTAAAAGACCTTTTCGGGTTTGCCTCCACCACCACTGACGGCAGCCGATTCCACTCACCCACCACCCTCTGAGTGAAAACTTCCCCCTGACATCTCCTCTGTACCTACGCCCCAGCACCTTAAATCTGTGTCCTCTCGTAGCAGCCATTTCAGCCCTGGGAAAAAGCCTCTGAGAATCCACCCGATCTATACCTCTCAGCATCTTGTACACCTCTATCAGGTCACCTCTCATTCTTCGTCTCTCCAAGGAGAAAAGACCTAGCTCCCTCAGCCTATCCTCACAAGGCATGCCAACCAATCCAGGCAACATCCTTGTAAATCTTCTCTGCACCCTTTCAATCATTTCCACATCCCTCCCGTAATGAGGCGACCAGAACTGAACACAGTACTCCAAGTGGGGTCTGACGAGGGTCTTATATCGCTGCATCATTATCTCCCGACTCCTAAACTCAATCCCTCGATTGATGAAGCCCAGCACACCATACGCCTTCTTAACCACCTCCTCTACCTGCGAGGCCGATTTAAGAGTCCAATGGACCTGGACCCCAAGGTCCTTCTGATCCTCCACACTGCTAAGAGTCTTACCCTTGATATTATACTCCTTCATCCCATTTGATCTGCCAAAATGGACCACTACACATTTATCCGGGTTGAAGTCCATCTGCCACTTCTCCGCCCAGTCTTTCATCTTATCTATGTCACGCTGCAGCTTCTGACATCCCTCCAACCTATCCACAACACCACCAACCTTCGTGTCGTTGGCAAACTTACCAACCCATCCCTCCACTTCCTCATCCAGGTCATTTATGAAAATGACAAACAGCAAGGGTCCCAGAACAGATCCCTGGGGCACCCCACTAGTGACCGACCTCCATTCAGAAAAAGATGCACATCAAGCGAGTGTGTGCCCGTTTCTCGGGAATCGCCCATGAAAGTTAAATCTTGAGGCACTCGCAGATCCCAGCCTTTTCCGAGGGAGAATGGTGGCTGGAGGAATGGCTCCCCTGAAGCAATTGGTAGCCACACAGGAGGTGGCTAATGATGCCACCAACACCCGCTGAGACTTGCTATAACAAGTCAACAAATGCGCTGTTCATGCAGACAATTGGATGGTTCCGGTGCCTGAACCAGTTGTGGGGGAGCGCTCCAATATACCCCTCAGAGGGTGTGGCATGTTGCCCTTCCATGGGTAGGGGGTTGGGGGCCTTTGCCAGCAGTGGCAAGTCTGAGGAGGGATGCTGCCATCCCTTCCTAATGCTTGTGACTCAGCCTTTGCAGTTCCAGCAGCTTTGGGATGACTGGGCACAAGAAAGTTCTAGAATCATGGAATCCCTACAGTGCAGAAAGAGGCCATTCGGCCCAACGAGTCTGCACTGACAACAATCTCACCTAGGCCCTATCCCCGTAACCCCACATATTTACCTTGCTAATCCCTCGAACCCATGCACCCTGGACACTAAGGGGAAATTTAGCATGGCCAATGCACCTAACCCGCACCAGGTTAGGTGCATTGGCCATGCTAAATTGCCCCTTAGTGTCCTCTGTGGACGGAAACCAGAGCACCTGGAGGAAACCCATGCAGACACAGGGAGAATGTGCAAACTCCACACAGACAGGGACCCAAGCTGGGAATCGAACCCAGGTCCCTGGCACTGTGAGGCAGCAGTGCTAACCACTATGCCATGAATTCCTTGAATTACGATGCTGCTGGATATTGTAGTCAACTTTATGTTTGTCCACCAAAGAGAACAGTACCTCCAGGCAAACAGCCTGTCAATGCCTATCATTTTACTATTAAAAGGTAGCAGCAGAAGGAGCTCTTTCCAGGTATAATCACCTGGCCCTCATTTACACCGGAACACTGGAAATGGTGGCTTTGATACTAATTCAACTCTGCATGCCTTCTCTTCTCATGAATGTTTCACTTCTCGAAAGGCAGGTCACCCTGCAACAGTCAAACAACCTATCCTCTGAAGTGGATTGGTTAGACTTTTGATTCTGGATTCTGGACTTGCATAAAGCCATAAGTTGTGTTTTTATTTTTATTGTGACCTGATATTGTACCCCTTTTCTTCCCTTATACCCCTATTTTATTATGTGAATGCAAAAGGGATATTGTTTATAAAATAGACCAAGGTTGCAATCTTTCACCATTCATGCCGGCAGGATTTTCCCATTCCGCTGCAGTGAACAGAGATTTCTCTGCCCTCCAAATTCTCTGACCTTGCTGCAGTGGGAGCATAGCGTGAATGGCTGGCAAGGTCACTCCCGAACTCTTTTACTTTATCATTTCTCAAGTTTACTGCATTCAAGGGTTGGGGGAAATTTGGCACCAGTTAGAAAGGGGGAAATCTGCTTACAGATGAGTAGTGAATGGAGAAATCAGGGCTGTTTTAATTAATCTCTCTCCTGTCTGTAACAATATACATGGGAACAATTGTGATAAGCTTACCAAGTTCCCCTTTGGGATTTGGTTTGCATAGAACTTACCACCTGCCAGATCATGACACTAAAGAAAATGGGATAATACTCCCCAGCCAATCACTTCCTTGCGATGTCACCACTTGACATAGGTAGCATGGTGGCACAGTGGTTAGCAATGCTGCCTCACAGCGCCAGGGACCTGGGTTCGTTTCCTGGCTTGGGTCACTGTCTGTGTGGAGTTTTCACATTTTCCCTGTGTCTGTTGTGGGTTTCCTCCGGGTGCTCCAGTTTCCTCCCACATTCCGAAAGATGTGCTGGTTAGCTGCATTGGCCATGCTAAATTCTCCCTCAGTGTACCTGAACAGGTGCAGGAGTGTGGCGACTGGGGGATTTTCACAGTATATTCATTGCAATGTTCATGTAAGCCTACTTGTGACACCAATAAATGAAAACTTTAAAACAACTTAAAAGTTCGGGACACTGACTTTGACTGACTCCTTAAAGTGGTAGGGGCTTGCTGTTTTTTTGTCCCACTCTCTGTATAGTTGAAATCTCATTCTCCCCCTGGCTGCTTTATGCCCCATTCTCTGGTTGAAGTCTTGTGCTGTTCCTTGCTGCTTTATGTGTCTCTCCCTGGTTTTTCCTAAGTTAGTGAAAGGCTGAACTGACACATGGGAAGAGATAATGAATTTTGTTGTCAGTGTATGACTTTACTGAGAGGAGTCTCCCAAAATATGGAAAATCATTCACATTTTCCAGAATTTCAACATTGATCTTTTTGAGTGGAGGGGATTTGCTTTTCCGTGGAACCTGGTTGGAAGAGGACCTTAGTTCTCTGCCCTCCAAATTCCCTGACCTTGCTGCAGTGGGAGCATAGCGTGAATGGCTGGCAAGATCACTCCCCAGGTTACTGTGGGAGGCGAGGGAAGAGATTGCAGAGCCTCTGGCGATGATCTTTGTGTCGTCGATGGAGATGGGAGAGGTGCCGGAGGATTGGAGGATTGCGGATGTGGTTCCTATTTTCAAGAAGGGGAATAGGGATAGCCCAGGAAATTACCGACCGGTGAGTCTAACTTCAGTGCTTGGTAAGCTGATGGAGAAGATCCTGAGGGACAGGATTTATGAGCATTTCGAGAGGTTTAGTATGCTCAAGAATACTCAGCATGGCTTTGTCAAAGGCAGATCGTGCCTTACGAGCCTGGTGGAGTTCTTCGAAAATGTGACTAAACACATTGACGAAGGGAAAGTGGTAGATGTGGTTTATATGGATTTTAGCAAAGCGTTCGATAAGGTCCCCCATGCAAGGCTTCTAGAAAAAGTGAGAGGACATGGGATCCAAGGTGCTGCTGCCCTGTGGATCCAGAACTGGCTTGCCCAAAGGAGGCAGAGAGTGTGTATGGATGGGTCTTTTTCTAAATGGAGGTCGGTCACCAGTGATGTGCCCCAGGGATCTGTTCTGGGACCTTGCTGTTTGTCATTTTCATAAATGACCTGGATGAGGAAGTGGAGGTATGGGTTGGTAAGTTTGCCGACGACACGAAGGTTGGTGGGATTGTGGATCGTCTGGAGGGATGTCAGAAGTTACAGAGGGACATAGATAGGATGCAAGACTGGGTGGAGAAGTGCCAGATGGACTTCAACCCAGATAAATGCGTAATGGTCCATTTTGGCAGGTCGAATGGGATGGAGTACAATATAAAGGGAAAGACTCTTAGTACTGTAGAGGATCAGAAGGACCTTGGGGTCCGGGTCCATAGGACTCTAAAATCGGCCCCGCAGGTGGAGGAGGTGGTTAAGAAGGCGTATGGTGTGCTGGCCTTTATCAATCGAGGGATTGAGTTTAGGAGTCCGGGGATAATGATGCAGCTATATAAGACCCTCATCAGACCCCACTTGGAGTACTGTGCTCAGTTCTGGTCGCCTCATTACAGGAAGGATGTGGAAAAGATTGAAAGGGTGCAGAGAAGATTTACAAGGATGTTGTCTGGATTGAATGGCATGCCTTATGAGGATAGGCTGAGGGACTTCGGCCTTTTCTCCTTGGAGAGACGTAGGATGAGAGGAGACCTAATAGAGGTGTATAAGATGTTGAGAGGCATAGATGGGGTGTACTCTCAGAGGCTTTTTCCCAGGGTGGAAATGGCTGCCACGAGAGGACACAGGTTTAAGGTGCTGGGGGGTAGGTATAGGGGAGATGTTAGGGGGAAGTTTTTCACACAGAGGGTGGTGGGCGAGTGGAATCTGCTGCCGTCAGTGATGGTGGAGGCGAACTCAATAGGGACTTTTAAGAGACTCCTGGATGAGTACATGGGACTTAATAGGACGGAGGGTTATAGGTAGGCCTAGAAGGTAGGGATATGTTCGGCACAACTTGTGGGGCCGAAGGGCCTGTTTGTGCTGTAGTTTTTCTGTTTCTCTGGGTAATTATTTGAAAGGCCAGTATTTTCATATGTTTCAGAAAGGAGTGGACAACATGAGAATCACAGTTTCCATGTCATTGTGGAGTAGGCAGAGAATGGGGATGAATCTCTGAGGGTAGTCAAATTTTAGGAAAATACTCTCTAAGCCTTCACAGCCAACAGTCAAAGGTGTTCATGAGGTCAAAAACTGCACAGAGAACTGAAGGGTCCAATAGAGGCAGTGACAGCTGTTGCCACTTCCCTCAGAGAAATAGGAGAGATCCAACAATACAGATGGTTAGTCTTGGGTCATCAGCGAAGCAATAGATGTTTCATCTGCTGAATCAAGTGTGAGAAGATATGTTGCAATTTCTCGAGGCAATTAGGTGCCATGCACAAAGGATGGAGAAGTCCATCCATGCTGTGAGTAGCTATATCTCTGGCATGTGAATGCATGATATAATCTATTGAAAATTGATAGATCTCATGGAGAGACACATGCGCCGAAAACCCACCACCTCACCCACCCCGAAATCGGGGTGAGCAAGGTTCTCAGAACCATGTTGGCCTCGGGTGGGATTTTACGATTTTGCTTGAGTGAAGCCGCAAAATCCCACTCATTGTTAATAAATGCAGGGCTTGCACACAGATCTCCATAGCTTGGCCTTGACTATTATATCTGTTGAGTGATTGGTTGACATGGATGATTAATCATACCTACTTCCTGTTGTCTGAAGATAAACCATTCCAGACAATCAAAGCTACACATGAGGCCTAAAGAAGCAGAGGAATGTCAGTCACAAAGCAACAGGGGCTCCTCTCAAGGCACTTCCATAGCTGAAGGCAAATCTTCAGTTCCTTTGATGGTGACACCAACGCTGCATGCTGCTCTGAGACTGTGGCAGCACTGTACAGATGCAGTTGACCCCAAATATGCCAGTGTGCAGAGGACGCAGTCTTCTTTGACATCAACCCTAGGCACAGGGGCATATCCTATAAAGCTGAAAGTTAAAGGTCTTAACATTCCATGTGTAATAACTTGTGTTTATATTTTTATGCATCAGTCTGCAGGTACAACAGGTGATCAAGAAGGCAAATGGGATGTTGGCCTATATTGCGAGGGGGATAGAATATAAAAGCAGGGATGTCTTGATGCACCTGTACAGGGCATTGGTGAGGCCGCAGCTGGAATACTGTGTGCAGTATTGGTCCCCTTATATGAGGAAGGATATATTGGCATTGGAGGGAGTGCAGAGAAGGTTCACCAGGTTGATACCGGAGATGAGGGGTTTGGATTATGAGGAGAGGCTGAGGAGATTGGGTTTGTACTCGTTGGAGTTTAGAAGGATGAGGGGGGATCTTATGGAGACTTATAAGATAATGCGGGGGCTGGATAGGGTGGAGGCGGAGAGATTCTTTCCACTTAGTAAGGAAGTTAAAACTAGAGGACACAGCCTCAAAATAAAGGGGGGTCGGTTTAAGACAGAGTTGAGGAGGAACTTCTTCTCCCAGAGGGTGGTGAATCTCTGGAATTCTCTGCCCGCTGAGGTGGTGGAGGCTACCTCGCTGAATATGTTTAAAGCGCGGATGGATGGATTCCTGATCGGTAAGGGAATTAAGGGTTATGGGGATCAGGCGGGTAAGTGGTACTGATCCACGTCAGATCAGCCATGATCTTATTGAATGGCGGGGCAGGCTCGAGGGGCTAGATGGCCTACTCCTGCTCCTATTTCTTATGTTCTTAGTTGATGGTAACACAAAATGGATAGTATACTTTAATAATTTCCTATTTTGCCTCCCTTTAGAACCCATGAAAATGGCACTTTTAGTGGAAGCCAAAGGTTGGATAATGTTGCTTTGTCGATTTCTGAAT
Organism: Mustelus asterias; assembly: GCF_964213995.1. Taxonomy (NCBI): domain Eukaryota; kingdom Metazoa; phylum Chordata; class Chondrichthyes; order Carcharhiniformes; family Triakidae; genus Mustelus; species Mustelus asterias. The sequence continues at coordinate 9,191,914 of NC_135805.1, forward strand.
GATCAATATAGGGCAAAAATGTTGGCCATAACAGTATTTGTTAGCGAACAAATGAAAAATTTGGCACGTCCTATTCAAGATTTGGATGATGTTAGATTTGCCATGGAGTCTTTATCACAAATACGAAACAATGAGATACAGATGGATATGACTTTGGCACCCATTGAGGTATGTTCCTTTTAGAGCAGATCTTCTACCTATTTGGGAGAGTCTTTTCTTTCTACTACAGGCTTTTAGAACCCAAACTTGACATAATTTAAATAATGGTCCTTGATTTACTTTGGGTGGAATCTTACCAAAAAATGACAGAGCGCAGGATTTTCCGGCCGCACTTGCCCCAAGGCCGGGAAATCCTGCCTGAGGTCACTCGACTTTTGCGTGGTCTATGTCCCGCCCGTTACAATTCCTGCGGTGGGCGGGATCGTAAAATTCCACCCAGAGTGTTGGTTTCGGTGCAAAAAATAGAGTGAATCCTACCAATGATGCCAGCGTGATTTTGGACCGAATGTTATGCCACTTTAGTGAAATTATTTATGCCAACGACTAACACGCCACACTGGCAGCATGTTCCCTCGGATTCGCCCGTCCCGCAATAACTGTGATCACTTGGGAACTCCATATAAACAGCACTCATCAGAACTTGTTCTAATTGCAAGGGATGGCAACCAGGACATCGACACCTCACATTTTGGAGAGAGCCCTCACCAGACTGTTGGATGGAATGCAACAGACGTCGGGAACTGCTCTATACCTGCTCCCGAAGAAGGCCTTCCAGCAGGGTCACCACCCCCACCTAGGATGCAATGCCAGCCCTGCTGAGTGCCAGTTTAATCAGAAGAAGGTAGGACAACTGTGTCGGACACAGATGAATGATTTTCTTTAACCAGCCAGGGTAAGTGAACCACTTCCAGTCTCTCTCTGGACTCTCCTCACACACCCTTCGCACCTCCAACTCCATCACTCACTCAGCCACCTCAAGGATTTCCGACCAGATCTTTTAAATTGAGTTTGTGAACACAATTCCCACTCACCTGATGAAGGGGCGGTGCTCCAAAAGCTTGTTGTTTGTGCTACCATATAAACCTGTTGGACTTTAACCTGGTGTTGTGTGACTTCTTAGAGTGTGAGAATGGCAATACTATGCCTCTCCCATATTGGTGATGCAGTAAGAAGGCACTGCTGCTGATATGTCCCACCCCCGGAGCCCATCCCCAAACTCCCATCCATGAAAGGGTGAACTCACATCCCCCCACCCCCACCTTCATCAAAGCTCACCCCTCTCATGCCTAACACTGTTTTCTAGTGATCATAAGGCCAAGGGTTGTTACACTGCTGACAGGGTACTATCTTGGCTGTAAGAGGGATGTGAACACTCGGGCCCCTGATGTGGGTGGGACCTGTAGTAGCTGATGCTGTGCATCCTGCATTTCTGAGCCCTATGATAAGCCCTTTCGATGGCAGGACATGTTAAGCTCTCAGTCAAATAGGGGTCAGACATATCGTAAGAATGAGCTGAGTATCGCTCTGTCCTCAATGCAAGTCATCTTCATTTGCCTACAGAGTCTGGCCAATAGCTTCAGCACGCTGCCCATGAAGCCTGGCAACAGCATGGGAGCATACTGCTGACTCTACATTACTATTGGTCCTCATAGTGGAAGAGCTCTTCACTCCCTAGTCTTGGTCATCCCCAAAACAAGATGCTATGAAGCCATCCCTAGCTTATTGACCCAGCCAGGCTCTGCCCACTGCCCAGGGTTCTTCCATCTCTTCAAAGAACAAAGAACAGTACAGCACAGGAAACAGGCCCTTCGGCCCTCCAAGCCTGTGCCGCTCCTTGGTCCAACTAGACCAATCGTTTGTATCCCTCCATTCCCAGGCTGCTCATGTGACTATCCAGGTAAGTCTTAAACGATGTCAGCGTGCCTGCCTCCACCACCCTACCTGGCAGCACATTCCAGGCCCCCACTACCCTCTGTGTAAAAAACATCCCTCTGATGTCTGAGTTATACTTCGCCCCTCTCACCTTGAGCCCGTGACCCCTCGTGACCGTCACCTCCAACCTGGGAAAAAGCTTCCCACTGTTCACCCTATCTATACCCTTCATAATCTTGTACACCTCTATTAGATCTCCCCTCATTCTCCATCTTTCCAAGGAGAACAACCCCAGGCTACCCAATCTCTCCTCATAGCTAAGACCCTCCATACCAGGCAACATCCTGGTAAACCTTCTCTGCACTCTCTCTAACGCCTCCACGTCCTTCTGGTAGTGCGGCGACCAGAACTGGACGCAGTGCTCCAAATGTGGCCTAACCAGCGTTCTATACAGCTGCATCATCAGACTCCAGCTTTTATACTCTATACCCCGTCCTATAAAGGCAAGCATACCATATGCCTTCTTCACCACCTTCTCCACCTGTGTTGCCACCTTCAAGGATTTGTGGACTTGCACACCTAGGTCCCTCTGTGTTTCTATACTCCTGATGACTCTGCCATTTATTGTATAACTCCTCCCTACATTATTTCTTCCAAAATGCATCACTTCGCATTTATCCGGATCAAACTCCATCTGCCACCTCTCCGCCCAATTTTCCAGCCTATCTATATCCTGCTGTATTGCCCGACAATGCTCTTCGCTGTCCGCAATTCCAGCCATCTTCGTGTCATCCGCAAACTTGCTGATTACACCAGTTACACCTTCTTCCAAATCATTTATATATATATATCACAAATAGCAGAGGTCCCAGTACAGAACCCTGCGGAACACCACTGGTCACAGACCTCCAGCCGGAAAAAGACCCTTCGACCACTACCCTCTGTCTCCTATGGCCAAGCCAGTTCTCCACCCATCTAGCCACTTCTCCTTGTATCCCATGAGCCTTAACCTTCTTAACCAACCTGCCATGTGGGACTTTGTCAAATGCCTTACTGAAATCCATATAGACGACATCCACGGCCCTTCCTTCATCAACCGTTTTTGTCACTTCCTCAAAAAACTCCACCAAATTTGTAAGGCACGATCTCCCTCTTACAAAACCATGCTGTCTGTCACTAATGAGATCATTCCGTTCTAAATGCACATACATCCTGTCTCTAAGAATCCTCTCCAACAACTTCCCTACCACGGACGTCAAGCTCACCGGCCTATAATTTCCTGGGTTATCCCTGCTACCCTTCTTTAACAACGGGACCACATTCGCTATCCTCCAATCCTCAGGGACCTCACCCTTGTCCAAAGAAGCGACAAAGATTTCCGTCAGATTTCCTCTGTGAGGTCATCCTCACCAGCCTCTTCGACATCCTCTGCATCTGAGGAGAAAGGGTTGAGAGCTTCAAGTTTTTAGGTGTCCAGATCACCAACAACCTGTCCTGGTCCCCCCATGCCGACACTATAGTTAAGAAAGCCCACCAACGCCTCTACTTTCTCAGAAAACTAAGGAAATTTGGCATGTCAGCTACGGCTCTCACCAACTTTTACAGATGCACCATAGAAAGCATTATTTCTGGTTGTATCACTACTTGGTATGGTTCCTGCTCTGCCCAAGACCGCAAGGATCTACAAAAGGTCATGAATGTAGCCCAATCCATCACGCAAACCAGCCTCCCATCCATTGACTCTGTCTACACTTCCCACTGCCTCGGCAAAGCAGCCAGCATAATTAAGGACCCCACATACCCCAGACATTCTCTCTTTCACTTTCTTCCTTCGGGAAAAAGATACAGAATTCTGAGGTCACGTACCAACCGACTCAAGAACAGCTTCTTCCCTGCCGCTGTCAGACTTTTGAATGAACTTACCTTGCATTAAGTTGATCTTTCTCTACACCTTAGCTATGACTGTAACACTACATTCTGCACTCTCTCGTTTCCTTCTCTATGAACGATATGTTTTGTCTGTATAGCGCGAAAAAACAATACTTTTCACTGTATCCCAATACATGTGACAATAATAAATCAAATCAAATCAAAATGTGGCGCTCCTCCATCTCCGCCAGGTCCAGGTGGTCTCCCCTCTGCAGAGCAAAGTTGTATCAGACTATAATGATGTGGGAGACCGTCTGGGGGCTATATTGTAGAGCATCCCTTGACTGGTCCAGGTACTGGAATCACAACTTCAGCAGCCCAATCGCCTGCTCGACCAGCATGCATGTTGAAATATGAGCCTTGTTTTAACGCGTGCTTGTGGCCCCCACACTGGCATCATCAGTCACTTCCTGAGTGGGTATCCCTGTCCCCCAGAAGCCATCACTCTCCCTCAATGATGGCTGTGATCTGAGAGTGCACCACAATGTAGCTGTCATGGTCACTCCCCAGGAAATGGGCACACACCTTTATGAAGTGTATTGTGTGATCACAGAGGAGCTGCACGTTGAGGGAGGAGTATCCCTTGTAGTTCATGAATGGCACCATGTGGCACCATGGAGACCGTAGGGCTACGTTGGTGCAGTCAATTAAACCTTGCACCTCGGGCAAGGTCGCTAATGTGTTAAAAGCATTTAGTCACGAAGAAACGGAATTCAGAAATTTGGTTGGAGGCTGGAGTGGAGCATAGCATGGACTGATTGTGCCAAACTTGGACAAAAGAGCTAAATTCCAGAGGTGAGGAGAATTGCTGCCCTCGACATCATGACAACAGATTCAGAACATTAAATGAAATTACTACGAGAAAAAAATGTAAGGGAAGAAGGAGATGGAGTTTTTAACATGTTCACAAAATTCCTCTCTGACTCAATATGGAAAAAGCCTTGTCTCTTTATAAGGAAAAACCATGATTGGGCTATGGGAAAAGAGCAGAAGAGTGTGACCAATTGCATGGCTCTAACACAGACACAATAATCTGAATGTCCTCTTGCTTTTCTTGTGTCTCTCTATGATTTGTTGTGTGATTTCAAAAAGAAATTAGATAAAGGACGGGATTTTATGGCCTCGCTCGTCCCAAAACTGTATAATCCCACCCAAGGTCAACGGACCTTCCCATGCTTCGCCCCTCGCCCGCTCCGATTCCCGTGGCGGGCAGGACGGTAAAGTTCCAACCATAGTTATTGGGGCTAAAGCAACCAAGGGATTATGGGGGGGAAGGGGGATCAGGATATTGAATTTAATGATAATCCATGATCATAATGAATGCTGGAGCAGGCTTGAAGGGCCGAATGGCCTACTCCTACTTCTAGTTTCTATGTTTCTATTCTGTGATGACAATATTTCACCAAAATCTATTGATTTCACATGATTAACATACACTTCTTTTAGGCAGGGAAGATCTTTTTGATGCCCGTTACCTATTGTATAAAACACCCTTCCTTATTTCAATACTAAGTAGCCTAGTTTTAATTGTAAGATTGTGTTTATTTGTTCTCAATTTTGCGACACGAGGAAATATTTTGTATCTAACAAATGGGTCAATAGAAGTAATAGAATAAAAAATGCCATAGAATGTAAATCCTTTATTCACCATTGTCGATCGATTGAGAGAAATTGATTGCTAGAATTAGTCAACAACGCCGTTATTGTTGTACCAGAATGGTCGAAGTGGAACAAAATGATTCTCATCCAGGGTGACACAGTGGTTAGCATTGCTGTCTCATAGTACCAGGGACCCAGGTTCGATTCCGGTCTTGGGTTCCTGTCTGTGTGGCACGCTCTCCCCGTGTCTGCATGGGTTTCCTCTGGGTGCTCTGGCCTCCTACCACAGTCCAAATATGTGCAGGTTAGGTGGATTGAACAAAGAACAATACAGCACAGGAACAGGCCCGCGCCGCTCCCTGGTCCAAACTAGACCATTCTTTTGTATCCCTCCATTCCCACTCCATTCATGTGGCTATCTAGGTAAGTCTTAAACGTTCCCAGTGTGTCCGCCTCCACCACCTTGCCTGGCAGCGCATTCCAGGCCCCCACCACCCTCTGCGTAAAATACGTCCTTCTGATATCTGTGTTAAACCACCCCCCCCCTCTTCACCTTGAACCTATGACCCCTCGTGAACGTCACCACCGACCTGGGGAAAAGCTTCCCACCGTTCACCCTATCTATGCCTTTCATAATTTTATACACCTCTATTAGGTCACCCCTCATCCTCCGTCTTTCCAGTGAGAACAACCCCAGTTTACCCAATCTCTCCTCATAACTAAGCCCTTCCATACCAGGCAACATCCTGGTAAACCTCCTCTGTACTCGCTCTAAAGCCTCCACGTCCTTCCGGTAGTGTGGCGACCAGAACTGGGCGCAGTATTCCAAATGCGGCCGAACCAACGTTCTATACAACTGCAACATCAGACCCCAACTTTTATACTCAATAAAGGCAAGCATGCCATATGCCTTATTCACTACCTTCTCCACCTGTGACGTCACCTTCAAGGATCTATGGACTTGCACACCCAGGTCCCTCTGCGTATCTACACCCTTTATGGTTCTGCCATTTATCGTATAGCTCCCCCGTACGTTAGTTCTACCAAAATGCATCACTTCGCATTTATCTGAATTGAACACCATCTGCCATTTCTTTGCCCAGATTTCCAGCCTATCTATATCCTTGTGTAGCCTCTGACAATGTTCCTCACTATCTGCAAGTCCAGCCATTTTTGTGTCGTCTGCAAACTTACTGATCACCCCAGTTACACCTTCTTCCAGATCGTTTATATAAATCACAAACAGCAGAGGTCCCAATACAGAGCCCTGCGGAACACCACTAGTCACAGGCATCCAGCCGGAAAAAGACCCTTCCACTAACATCCTCTGTCTTCTGTGACCAAGCCAGTTTTCCACCCATCTAGCCACCTCCCCCTTTATCCCATGAGATCCAACCTTTTGCACCAACCTACCATGAGGGACTTTATCAAACGCCTTACCAAAGCCCATATAGACGACATCCACGCCCTTCCCTCGTCAACCATTCTAGTCACTACTTCAAAAAGCTCCACCAGGTTAGTGAGGCATGACCTCCCTCTCACAAAACCATGCTCACTATCATTAATGAGTTTATTCCTTTCTAAATGCGCATACATCCTATCTCTAAGAATCCTCTCCAACAACTTCCCTACCACGGACATCAAGCTCACCGGCCTATAATTTCCCGGGTTATCCTTCCTACCCTTCTTAAATAACGGGTCCACATTAGCTATCCTCCAATCCTCTGGGACCTCACCTGTGTCCAGTGACGAGACAAAGATGTGCGTCAGAGGCCCAGCGATTTCATCTCTCGTCTCCCTGAGCAGCCTTGGATAGATTCCATCAGGCCCTGGGGATTTGTCCGTCTTTATATTCCCTAAAAAACCTAACACTTCCTCCCTTGTAATGGAGATTTTCTCTAACGGGTCAACACTCCCCTCCGAGACACTCCCAGTCAACACATCCCTCTCCTTTGTGAATACCAACGCAAAGTATTCATTTAGGATCTCCCCTACTTCTTTGGGCTCTAAGCATAATTCCCCACTTTTGTCCCTGAGCGGTCTGATTTTTTCCCTGACAACCCTTTTGTTCCTAACGTCTGAATAAAATGCCATGGGATTCTCCTTAATCCTGTCTGCCAAGGACATTTCATGACCCCTTTTTGCCCTTCTAATTCCTCGTATGAGTTCTTTCCTACTTTCTTTGTATCCCTCCAGAGCTCTCTCCGTTTTTAGCTGCCTGGACCTAACGTACGCCTCTCTTTTCCTTTTGACCAATCCCTCAATTTCCCTGGTTATCCATGGCCACGCTAAATTGCCCTTGGTATCCCAGGATGTGTAGGTTAGGGGAATTAGCAGGGTAAATACAAAGGGTTATGGAGATAGGCCTGGATAGGATGGTCTATCAAAGAGTCGGTGCAGACTCGATGGGCTGAATGGCCTCCTTCTGCGCAATTGGTGTTCTATGATTCTATTCCATAATCTTATAACAACTCTTATCAAGTTGTCTAGTGTTGTGGCTGCTGGACCATCCATTAATTATCATAAATCCCTATAGTGCAGAAGGAGACCTTTCGGCCCATCTAATCTGCACCAACCACAATCCCACCCAGGTCCTATCCCCTTAACTCCACTTATCTGCCCTACAAATTCCCTGACACTAAGGGGCAATTTAGAGTGGCCAATCAACTAATCTGCACATCTTTGGAGTGTGGGCGGAAACCGGAGCACCCGGAGGAAACCCACGCAGACACAGGGAGAACATGCAAACTCCACACAAGACAGTCAACCGAGACCGGAATTGAACCCGGGTCCCTGGCGCTATGAGGCAACAGTTCTAACCACTGTGCCAACGTGCCATGTTAATTTCATACTTACAAAATCATTTCTAATTGTTCTGCTATTTAATATTGATAGAGGACAGAATATGTACAAATTTTATCATAACTAGATTTTATTTGTTATTGTTTTATCACTTGTTTTCATGTAGGAAGCATATAGCATACTGAATAGGTATGAAGTGGAAATTACAAAGGAGGAAGCAGAAGGAGTTGATGCACTTCGGTACTCTTTCAACAAAATGCAAGTCAAAGCTGTGAGTATTTACCTCCAACTAACATTATTCATGCTATATCTGAGAATATTTCTGGGGACAAATGTAATAGTATTCCATTTGATCAATTACAGTGTGGCCCCGTTATAACGCGATGGTTGGGGTCCATAAAATGTTATCGTGAAAAAAACGGGGTCGCGCTAAATCGGGGTTCAAGAAAATCAGCGTTCAAACTTACCCAATGTTGACCTAGCATCCTAAAACACCCATTATCGCCCTATTTGACCCATTTTTTGCACGTTTACCATCTGGCAAGTAAATTACCTTTTAATTAAAGAATTCCGTGAATAAATTGCGTGGAGGATGCGGAAAGTCTGCAGAGAGATTTGGATAGGCTGAGCGAGTGGGCGAGGATCTGGCAGATGGAGTATAACTTTGGCAAATGTGAGGTTATCCACTTTGGAAGAAATAATAGTAAATTGGACTATTATTTAAATGGTGAAAAATTACATCATGCTACTGTGCAGAGGGACCTAGGGGTCCTTGTGCACGAATCGCAAAAACTCAGTCTGCAGGTGCAGCAGGTGATCAAGAAGGCGAATGGAATGTTGGCCTTTATCGCGAGGGGGATAGAATATAAAAGCAGGGAGGTCTTGCTGCAACTGTACAAGGCACTGGTGAGGCCGCAACTGGAGTACTGTGTGCAGTTTTGGTCCCCTTATTTGAGAAAGGATATATTGGCCTTGGAGGGAGTGCAGAGAAGGTTCACCAGGTTGATGCCGGAGATGAGGGGTGCAGCTTATGAGGAGAGATTGAACAGATAGGGTCTGTACTCGTTGGAGTTTAGAAGGCTGAGGGGTGATCTTATAGAGACATATAAGATAATGAAGGGGCTGGATAGGGTAGAGGTAGAGAGATTCCTTCCACTTAGAAGGGAAACCAGAACTAGAGGGCACAGCCTCAAAATAAGTGGGGGCCGGTTCAGAACTGAGTTGAGGGGGAACTTCTTCTCTCAGAGGGTAGTGAATCTCTGGAATTCTCTGCCCATTGAAGTGGTGGAGGCAACCTCGTTGAATATGTTTAAATCATGGGTAGATAGATTTCTGATCGATAAGGGAATTTAGGGATATGGGGAGCAGGCGGGTAAGTGGAACTGATTCGCTTCAGATCAGCCATGATCTTATTGAATGGCGGGGCAGGCTCGAGGGGCTAGATGGCCTACTCCTGCTCCTATTTCTTATGTTCTTATGTTCTTAAATCGTTGTTGTTATAGTAGAAATTAATACACAAATTAATTTTTAGTAAAGCTTTTTAATAAACAAAACAAAACAACAACCGTTTATTTCTTAAAAAAGTGATCGAATGTTCCTTGCTTGAACATAGCATTTTGCTGGCTGTGAGCGAAATCTGGAATACTTCTGAGTTGGAGGATTTTTATGTGGTCCACCTCCTGGATCTCCAGAACTGGTACACCTGCCTCCGCCGGTGCTATAGTTCCGTTACGGATGATCTCGGCATCCATCAGATGCTCATATGTTGGGCATTCGTCGTCGGCAGAGTGCCACTGGTGCAGCTCTTCTTTGCTGCATTCAGACAATTTCTCTGCCTCACGCACATCTTTCTCTGTGAAGCCGTAAAAATCTGGCTCGTCATCATCTTCCATGGTGGATTGGCGTGATGAAAAGGCTGGCCCCAGACCCTTTTCCCAGCATTCCTCTACACATGACGAGCTGACTGGTGGAGCATGGTGGGAACAGCGGGGCGAGCGAGATTTGCCAATCATGAGCGGAAAAAAAAAGGATCCAATGATTCATTGCGTTATATCCAAATTCGCGCTAAATCGGGGCGCGTAAAATCGGGGTTCCACTGTATGATATTTTATTTTGTGGGTCGGGAGTGTGTGTCAGGTTTTCCAGCCACGCTAATCCCAAAACCGAAAAACCCTGGCCGATCTCATTGGACCTTTGCATGGTCCATCCCCCCACCCACTACAATTCCCGTTGTGGTGGGATGGGAAAATTCCCCCCTTGATTCTTAGCTCCTCTTCCAGTTGTGATTATGATCCTGAGCACACCCCAGAACTTGGACACACTGAGAGCAGTGTATCTGAACTGGTGGAGGGTACAGGGGAACATTCTCCTCAGAGGTAGATTTGGGGTTGGGGTTAGACATGGAGCTGGTCTGGGTTGTTGTATTGTACACCCATGCCATGCACTTCACCCTCATTTCTTTCTGGTACGTGAATGGAGAAAATGAAGATTTAGGGTGTGATCTTACCAGCACGTCACGCAGGTCGATCGGTGTGGTGAGCCAGTAAGATTGTGTGAGAGGTGAAAAACCAGGTTTGTGCTGGGTTTCTCACCTCTCACCATGTTACCAGCCCTGTTCTGTCGGCATAAAAAGCCTTGCACCTAAGAAGGGCGTGTGGCTAATTCAAATATTCATTTGCTTATTGTAATATTATTTGTGAGCCCAGATGCAATTGTCCAGGCTCACTTGTCTTTAAGATCCTGCTGGTGGAGGTCGTCACCAACGAGGATCTCCATCAACAGAAACCTGACGTGATGACCTCGCTAGTGAGACTGGAGGCCATTGAGGCCCCCGGGTGGTCAGGGGCAGGGGCAAGTAGTGCCCCTTGAAACTGGCACCCTGGCACTGCCCACTGGATGCTCTGGCACCGCCCAACAGGCACAAGGCAGTGCCAAGGGACTGGGCCTAAAGGAAGTGGCAGGGCCTGAAGGCGGCGGAACCCAAGTCAGGGGCAGCCAGGAAACTTTGCATTGGGGATCGGTTGGGGCGGCAATCAGCCTGGGGGATGGGGTATTCCACACTGAAGATCAGCCGGGACAGCAATTGGCCAAGGGATACTCTGCATGGGGGATTGGTCGGGGGGGAGATCCCAGCTGCCAATCAACCGCGGGGGATCGGGCAAGGCAATCGGCTGGGGGTTGGGAGTTGGCCTGAACGATGATCGGCTGGGGGGCAGTGATCAACAGTGGGAGTGTGATGTCCAAGGTGGCAATCAGTAGTACACTGGGAGATTGGGGCACATGCCCAATGGTGTCCCCACAGCTCTGCAGCCAGTTTACCAGCATGAGTAGGCTCCATCCACTTCCCCCACTGGCGAGCATCACATTTGGGACCATTTTATTTCTAAATGCCAAAAGAAAGTATCTGGGGGCTCGCTCAAAAAATGGGCTCGATTCTCTCCCATTTTCACACTTGTTCAGCACTTACAATCTTTTTGGTAAGATCGCCCCCTTAGTGTTTGGCTAACCAAGTTCCTCAGATAAATATATCTCTCACTCAGTGGGTATAGCAAAAAACTGCAGACTGGAGGTATCCTCACAGGCTTCCTGGGGATTTTTTTTATTCATGCATGTGATGTGAGCATCGCTGGCCAGGCCAGCATTTATTGCCCATTCCTAATTAACTTTGAACTAAGTTACTTGCTCGGCCATTTCAGAGGGCAGTTAAAAGTTAACTACATTGCTGTGGGTTTGGATTCATATGTAGGGCAGACCAAGTGAAGCTATTAGGTTTCCTCCCCTAAAGAACATTAGTGAACCAGATGAGTTTTTACAGCAATCAACAGCGGTTTCATGGTCATTAATAGATTCTTAATTACAGATTTTATTGAATTTAAATTTCAACATCTACTGTGGTAGGATCCTATCATGCTCTGAAGCACAAGTACAGCCATGCTCTGCCCTGGCTAGCTTGGGGACCATCTCCTCATACAGGGTGAGGACTCTGATGTCTGGGATTCCACCTCCTGTCTAAGAGTGCTTGCGTTGTTGTGGGCATTCTACTCCTGCAGAAAGACAGAAAGCTTACCTCCACTGCGACCTTTGGCCAGGCCACTCTGGGTAGAACCTTTCCTGGATGGGTCAGAGTCTTCGCTGAACCTTGGACCACATATTATTTTCTCTGTGACATCTGGTCTTGCAGAATCTTGAATGACAGGTAGACTGGCAGTGGGTGAATGACTGTCCCGTTGTCCTTTACCTATGCGCCCAGACCTTTGATACCATGAAGTAACAGCAGTGATTGCAACTTTCTGCCTGCCCAAGATTCACTATGATCCACACGGATGCATATGTAATGAGCTGAACAGGGCATGATCATGATCATGCGTGTTCAATCATCCCTGCCCCCAGCAGGAATAACTCCCAATTCTACACCAACCACTGAACGTAGACTTCAGAGCTGTAGAATCTGCCCAATGTTTCAGGTCAATTGCATTTTATCAGATGATAAAGTGATATTACAAAAAAATGTCTCAGTTTTTATAGCAAAAATTATCATTCTGTTTGTTGGCCTTTCCAAATGCTTATTTATGTTAAACTAGCTAAATCAAGCTATTAGTCAACATGAATCCATAGCAGGACCTATTTTTAACTCTGTGGCATAATTGTATGTCTTAACAGAGAAATGTGCAGGATGAGCTGGTGCAAGTCCAACCTAAATTTAAGGCTAACCTCCTGGAGTCAGTGGATGCTTTCCAGAAGGAAGTGCTCAAATATGGACGACAGTACGAAAAGGTAAATTTTGATTCAAATGTTTCTGGTCATATTAAATCTGCTGAATAACAAGGCGGGTTAATAACATTTTGTTTAAATTAAACAATATTTGTGATTCAAGACACTTGCTCAGTGAACAAAGCTACAAAATTCGATGGGTTTTGAACAATTAAAAATAAAGCTTACCATATAAGGTCAGGAAGATGAAACCATTTACGATATCTATCTTACCGCCTAACATTCAAGGGCTGCAGACACATGGGAACCCCAAGAGCTGGAAGTTCCCTTCCAAGTCACTCACCATCCTGGATAAAAGCAAATTACTGCGGATGCTGGAATCTCACTATCCTGACTTGGAAATATATCGCTGAGTCACTGAGTCAAAATCCTGGACCTAACAGCATTGTGGGTATACCTACACCACGGGGACTGCAGCGATTCAAGAAGGCAGCTCACTACCACCTTTGTATGGGCAATTATGGATGGACAATGAATGTTGGCCTAGTCAGTGACATCCATGTCCCATGAATGAATATTGAAAAAGTATGAGATTCATGTGAATTAGCAAACCTACTGTGGTCAAGCATATCACATTACACAATAAATGATAAACGTGACCAAGACAGTGTCTACCGATTTCTCAACAATCAGTAAATACTGTGATCAAACAAATCTTGTTGAAACTGGCAAAATCCAATGTGGGTGGGAAAAGTGACATTTAGCTCACCAGCAGTGATGGCAGGTCTTTGCACCCTATTGTTAGGCACTTTGAAAAAAAAAAATTGGTACACTGAATTTATGCTGTCTCCATGGTGGACGGTCTCCACCACCACCCAAGCATGTGAATCATGGGATTGGTCCATTTAAAGACCGCCCCAGTGCTCACCAGCTGCTACTTTTTGGTATTCCTCGGCTATTCATGGTTGTATTGAAGTTTGCTCCCAGGTTCAATGATGCTTTCATGAACAAACTGTTGGCTGCATTGGAGGCACATTATGATGTCCTGTACCCATGTAAAGGGAGGAGACCAGCTCACAGAGACATCAACCCAGCATAGGAGGCAGTGGCAGCAGTAGTCAGGGCTAACACATTGCAGACGAGGCCAGGCATTAAGTGCCAAAAAGGATTAATGATCTCCTCCATTCAGCCAGAGTAAGTGTCTCTTCCCATCATTTTCAATTCTCACACTCACACACCCATCACATCACCACAGGGAGTACACTCACTACCAGCTCATGGGCCACCACCACACGCTCTCCAACACATATCTTCATCTCCCCTCGGGTCATGTCCTCATCACCTCACTAGTCCCACTCACCATTCACACATGCCAGGCATCCTTAGCATCTTTACACTCTTGCCATCTGCTTTCATGCAGGACAAACTGGCACCTAATAAGAAGAAATTCCAGATGTGTGGAGGGATGCCCGAGTTGAAAGTCCTCTCTGAATTTAAGGAAAGAGATTTCCAACTGGGCAGTGTGCTCCTGTGCTGATGGTGTGACGTGCAACAATAAACCAAATCATGATCCAGTACAGCATCATCTATCATACAAAACTCTGTGAGTCATGTCTCCTGTGTCTGAAGGCCCTGCTATGTTCTAATGAGATCTCCTTTCTCTCAAAGGCACATTAGGGGTGAAGCCCTGTGAGTCTATCAGCCAAGTTCAAGATAACTCTGACACCAGCTAAGATGAAAGACATGGCATTGAAGAACCATCACAACTTTCGCCCACTTCCTTCAGCAATGCACACGAACCTCCATGGGACCTAGTTTTAGAGAAGCCATGGGGTCACAAACTGGTGAGCACCTCACTGTCTGATCCACAGCAGATGGAAGCAGGGACATCCTAGGATCCTGACACTCAGAGAATTATTGGAGACCATGAATCTGATGAGGCTCAGTCAGATGACGTGCCTCTGGAGTCGGTCATGCTTCATTTGCTGGAGCTCCAAAGGCAAAGTTGGAAGCATCAAGAAGGAATATCAGCTACACTCCTCTGATTAAATGGCAGAAAGGAGGACTACTATTGCCTTCTTTCTAGCAAGATAGTGTTGATATTTGGAAGCAACTAGGTCAAGGCAGCAAGATTGGCAACCGCTGTGGAGACCTTGGTGCAAGACTACTGTCCTGTACTGCTGGAGGACGTGCTCTCCATGGTGCAGAATATACACTCCATGATGCAGGCATTTGTGGGCATCCATAAGTGCCAATGCCAGAGGTTTGGAGGGGTTTCTTGAGCTTACTCCAGCTGCCTCTCTATCCCAAGAAGGAAGCTAGGGCCCTTCAGGCACTCAGAAGGAAGAGGATAAGCTGGTCCACAGCCTGAGGCCATCCACCCACGTGGTTTTGGGAGTGTCCACTCCATCCAAATTCCTGGGAGTGTCCAGCCCACCCGAATTCCCTGTTCCTCTGCCCACGTGAGCTCCAACTCCACAGGCAAAGCACGGTGGAACTACCACACAGCAGAACCCTGAAAATAGACCTAGGCCCTCCAGATTTCAACTTTCCAGAGGATGTCTGCCAAGATCATCACAGACAGGGTGTGGCAGACAGCAGGCTCCACCTCTGCTCTGGTTTCTGGGGATGCAACAAGACATGGTTAGGAAGATTAAGAGTGCCGAGCGCATCGTGAGTATGCATGTTAGGTACTTGTAGATGGTGTCCACCTCTGCAAACACTCACCTATTCAACCCATTCAATGGTTCCTTATTCTGATGAAATTATTTCCCATAAGGTCAGCTAGAAAACTTGATTTCTGTACCAAAGAAAGGCTGGCTGCTCAGTCCAGAGTTTCCTCCATGTGCCTTCTGCAATGTTGCTAGCATGTTGCTGCCATCCTCTCAGTGACTGGACACATCAGGTCATGCTTATTTCTCATAGGGAATGAGGATATTTCTCACAATATCCAGGGCTACCGTCACTCATCTCAGTCATTGTCAAAGTGTGCTTCCTGCACATTTTGCACTACTGCTTGCTCCCATACAATGTTAGCATCAACCTCCAGTGACATTAAACCTTAAGGGCACAGATTACCATGGAGGAGAGGTGCAACTCCCATGTGTCATTACCATAATATGACCCTGGTCATTGAGAGTAAGTGAGCTGCCATCACCCAGTCAGGAGTCAGACATTCGCATTAGTTCTTTGAGGATCTATGTACTGTCCCACTGCAAGTCATCATCATTCTCCTGCACTGAACGACTATGGACAACTGCTGCGTCCCCATGGCGTGAGCCTTATCAGTGAGTGTGTGCACTGCTAGCATTCAGATTGGAGAACAATGCTCATAAAAGGGAGGTGAGGATGATTAGCTGTGCTCAGTGATTCACCTCATCACCATTCATGAATCTGATGGTTATGAGCACATCCTGAGCTCACCTGCCACAGCCGGCCATCGCCACTGCCTCATGGCCAACATCTTGCCCCCTCCAGGACATTCTCTTCACCATCCACCTTGGCATATTCATCATCCGAGGAAACATGTTGCCCCTGAGAAGCCAACATTTACTTTAGCTCCTCTCTTTCTCTTTATATACTCTTAAAAGCTCACAATGTCTTTTTACATTTTTGATTAGTTTACTCTCATTCTTTTTGTTTCCTTTTTATCAAATTATTGGTGGCCTTTTGCTGGTTTCTAAAACACTCCCAATGACACTGTATTTGCAACAGTGTAAACCTCTTCTTTTAATCTAATACTATCCTTAACTTCCTGAGCGATGCCTGGGTCTTTCTCACAAAGTTTTGATTTTCAATGGAATACATCTTTGTTGAAGATCTTGCATTGTTTAAGTGTTTCCCACTATTCGTGTACCTCCATACCTTTCAATCCATTTATCTAATTAATCTTTATCAGTTTTCTCATCCCAGTACCTAAGAAAAACCAAGCAACGTGCCTTAATGACAATCGGCCGGTGGCTCTGACGTCCATCATTATGAAGTGCTTCGAAAGGTTAGTTATGGCACGAATCAATTCCAGCCTCCCGAACTACCTGGATCCACTACAGTTTGCCTACCGCCGCAACAGGTCCACAGCAGACGTCATTTCCCTGGCCCTGCACTCAACACTGGAACACCTAGATAACAAGGACACCTATGTCAGACTCCTATTTATTGACTACAGCTCAGCCTTCAACACTATTATTCTCACGAAACTCATCTCCAAAGTCCGTGGCCTGGGCTTCGGCACCTCCCTCTGCGACTGGATCCTGAACTTCCTAACTCACAGACCACAATCAGTAAGGATAGGCAACAACACCTCCTCCATGATAATCCTCAACACCGGTGCCCCACAAGGCTATGTTCTCAGCCCCCTACTATACTCCTTATACACCTATGACTGTGCGGCCAAATTCCCCTCCAATTCGATTTTCAAGTTTGCTGACGACACCACCGTAGTGGGACAGATCTCAAACAATGACGAGACAGAGTACAGGAATGAGATAGAGAATCTGATGAACTGGTGCAGCAACAATAATCTCTCCCTCAATGTCAACAAAATGAAGGAGATTTGTCACCAACTTCAGGAAGCGTAAAGGAGAACATGCCCCTGTCTACATCAATGGGACGAAGTAGAAAGGGTCGAGAGCTTCAAGTTTTTAGGTGTCCAGATCATCAACAACCTGTCCTGGTCCCCCAATGCTGACCCTATAGTTAAGAAAGCCCACCAACACCTCTACTTTCTCAGAAGACTGAGGAAATTTGGCATGTCAGCCAAGACTCTCACCAACTTTTACAGATGTACCATAGAAAGCATTCTGGTTGCATCACAGCTTGGTATGGCTTCTGCTCTGTTCAAGACCGCAAGAAATTGTAAAACGTCGTGAATGTAGCCCAATCCATCACGCAAACCAGCCTCCCATCCATTGACTCTGTCTACACTTACCGATGCCTCAACAAAGCAGCCAGCATAGTTAAGGATCCCACATACCCTGGACATTCTCTCTTCCACCTTCTTCCTTCGGGAAAAAGATACAAAAGTCTGAGGTCACGTACCAACCGACTCAAGAACAGCTGCTGCTGCTGTCTGACTTTTGAATGGGCTTAACTTGCATTAAGTTGATTTTTCTCTACACTCTAGCTATGACTGTAACACTACATTCTGCACTCTCTCGTTTCCTTCTCTATGAACGATATGTTTTGTCTGTATAGCGCGCAAGAAACAATACTTTTCACTGTATGTTAATACATGTGACAATAATAAATCAAATCAAATCATCATACTTGTGTAATTGGCTTTGTTTACATTTAAGATTGTTGTTTGTGATTGGGTTATGTCATGTTCAAACTTACATTGGAATTCAAAGGTATTATGATCACTATTTCCCAGTGGGTCTTTCACAATGTTATTAACTCTGCATCATTACACAATACTAGATTGAAGATAACTTTATCCCCAGTTTGTTCCACAATGTATTATTACAAGAAACTGTCATGAAAACATTCTAGAAATTCACTTTCTGCACCACTCTTCCCAGTTTGATTTTCCAAACCTATATGAAGGTTATATTTCCCACAAGTATTCAGTTTCCTTCATTATAAACACGAGTCATTTCTTGTTTAAAGCTCAGTGCAACTGTATAATTACTGTTAGGAGGCATACATACTGCTTTCGTCAGTGTTTTCTAACTCCTGCTATCCCTAATTTCAACCGATATTGATTCTACTTCATGATCATAGGAATCATAGAAATCCTACAGTACAGAAAGAGGCCATTCAGCCCATTGAGTCTGCACCGACCACAATCCCACCCAGGCCCTACTCCCATATCCCTACATATTTACCCACTATTCCCTCTAACCTACGCATCTCAGGACACTAGGGGCAATTTTTTTTTTAGCATGGCCAATCAACCTACCCGCACATCTTTGGACTGTGGGAGGAAACCGGAGCACCCGAAGGAAACCCATGCAGACACGAGGAGAATGTGCAAACTCCACACAGTGACCCAAGCCGGGAATCGAACCCAGGTCCCTGGAGCTATGAAGCAGCTGTGCTAACCACTGTGCTACCATGCCGCCCATGATCTTCTGAGGCCAGATCCTTTCTCATGCTTGTTGGACTAAATTAGGAGCTGAGGCTCCTGCATCACTACATGCTGGTTCTCTATGCCTACCTGTCTTTCAGTCGCACATTTCTGTCCTGACCATTGACCAACTCTGTTGTTCTCCCTAATCTAATGGCTGTGACTGCCTCCTGGAACAAAGTATCCAATTATTCCTCCTTCTCCCTGGTGCCCCGTGATGTCCAGGACTTACACTCCAGCTCAGTAACTCTGAACCAACATTTCCTAAGCTGCAGACACTTACTGTAGATATGACTGTCTGGGATTACAGTGCATTCTACAGATTCACACATGCTGCAGTCACAACACACTACCAGCCCTGCCATTTCTGCCCAACCATAACTATTTAATTAGTCAGTTAGTTAATTATTTGCAAACTAAGTAATAAAGTTTAACTCACCTATCCTGGAGACAAGGGCTGGAATTCTCCAGTCTTGCACACCCTACTGCCGCTGCCAGCGAGAACAGAGAATTTGGGGCTCAGTAAAATCTCTGTTCACAGCGGAGAATCCCAGCTGCAGACGAGGTCGGAGAATTCCAGCCAATGAAGGAAACTGACCAACTCCTGAAAACTGAAAAAAGTAGAGAAAGGAGCATCTCTTTTCCCCATTGTGCCAAGTTCCCAACTAAACCAAATTCCCAATTATACACTCTGTCTACTTCTCGTTCTTGTACAATCACCTTTCCGTGCAGTTTGAAAAACCTTTCTGCTCATATGGAGCTTCTGAGGAGTCCCTTGCTAGCTTAGCTTCCTACTACAGTAATAACAACCTACTGAACCAGATGTTTAAGCTAACTTAGAGATAGCTGCCACTGTCAGACAGCGAGCTCCCTGTTTAACAAAGCTACCATTAACTGAGTAAGTACCAAAATGCATCACCTCGAAATTAAACTCCAAATCATGCTTGACAAATCTGTTTGAATTTTTTGAGGATGTGACCAGTAGAGTGGACAAGGGTGAACTACTGGATGTTGTGTACCTGGACTTTCAAAAGGCTTTTGACAAGGTCCCACACAAGAGATTAGTGGGCAAAATTAAAGCTCATGGGATTGGGGGTAATACATTGATGTGGATAGAGAACTGGTTGGCAGACAAGAAGCAAAGAGTAGGAATAAACGGGTCCTATACAGAGTGGCAGACAGTGACTAATGAAGAGCTTGTACTCACTTGGATTTAGAAGAAAGAGATGGAATTTCATAGGAACATATAAAATCCTAATGGGACTGGACATGCTAGATGCAAGAAGAATGTTCATGATTTTGGGAAGTGCAGAACTTGGGGTCACAGTCTAAGAATAAGGGATAAGCCATTCAGGACTGCGATGAGGAAGAACTTCTTCACTCAGAGAGTTGTGAACCTGTGGAATTCTCTATCACAGAAAGCTGGCCCAATTCATTAGATATGTTCAAGGGGGAGCTGGACGTGGTGCTTGTGGCTAAAGAGATCAAGGGGTGTTGTGAGAAAGTGGGACTGGGATACTGAAAGTGCATGATCAGCCATGATCGTATTGAATGGTGCTGCAGGCTTGATAGGCCAAATGGCCTACACAAAGAACAAGGAACAAAGAAAATTGCAGCACAGGAACAGGCCCTTTGGCCCTTCAAGCCTACACTGACCATGCTGCCCGTCTGAACTAAAGCTGGAGGGACCATATTCCTCCATTCCCATCCTATTCATGTATTTGTCATGACACCTCTTAACAGTCACTATCGTATCTGCTTCCACTACCTCCCCCAGCAGTGAGTTACAAGCAACCACCACCTTCTGTGTAAAAAAACGTGCCTCATACATCTCCTTTAATCCTTGCCTCCTGTGCCTATTTTCTATGTTTCACATTTAACCATTTTTATAGCCATCTGCCAAACTTTTGCCCATTCACTTAACCTATATATATATTCCTTTGCAGACTCCTTGGGCACAATCTTATCGGCTTGTCACATTGATCAATCAGTGTGGTCAGCTGGGAAAATTGAATGCGAGGCCAAAAATACAATACTTGCCCGGTGTGAATCAGTTTAGTCTCTCCCCAACACTGTTTTGCCGGCAAGATTGGCTTTGTGCCCTTCTTGGAGCCTATTTGCAAAGATTAACTTCACTTCAAAGAACAAACAAAGAACAAAGAACAGTACAGCACAGGAAACAGGCCCTTCGGCCCTCCAAGCCTGTGCCGCTCCTTGGTCCAACTAGACCAATCGTTTGTATCCCTCCATTCCCAGGCTGCTCATGTGACTATCCAGGTAAGTCTTAAACGATGTCAGCGTGCCTGCCTCCACCACCCTACCTGGCAGCGCATTCCAGGCCCCCACCACCCTCTGTGTAAAAAATGTCCCTCTGATGTCTGAGTTATACTTCGCCCCTCTCAGCTGGAGCCCGTGACCCCTCGTGATCGTCACCTCCGACCTGGGAAAAAGCTTCCCACTGTTCACCCTATCTATACCCTTCATAATCTTGTACACCTCTATTAGATCTCCCCTCATTCTCCGTCTTTCCAAGGAGAACAACCCCAGTCTACCCAATCTCTCCTCATAGCTAAGACCCTCCATACCAGGCAACATCCTGGTAAACCTTCTCTGCACTCTCTCTAACGCCTCCACGTCCTTCTGGTAGTGCGGCGACCAGAACTGGACGCAGTACTCCAAATGTGGCCTAACCAGCGTTCTATACAGCTGCATCATCAGACTCCAGCTTTTATACTCTATACCCCGTCCTATAAAGGCAAGCATACCATATGCCTTCTTCACCACCTTCTCCACCTGTGTTGCCACCTTCAAGGATTTGTGGACTTGCACACCTAGGTCCCTCTGTGTTTCTATACTCCTGATGACTCTGCCATTTATTGTATAACTCCTCCCTACATTATTTCTTCCAAAATGCATCACTTCACATTTATCCGGATTAAACTCCATCTGCCACCTCTCCGCCCAATTTTCCAGCCTATCTATATCCTGCTGTATTGCCCGACAATGCTCTTCGCTATCCGCAATTCCAGCCATCTTCGTGTCATCCGCAAACTTGCTGATTACACCAGTTACACCTTCTTCCAAATCATTTATATATATCACAAATAGCAGAGGTCCCAGTACAGAGCCCTGCGGAACACCACTGGTCACAGACCTCCAGCCGGAAAAAGACCCTTCGACCACTACCCTCTGTCTCCTATGGCCAAGCCAGTTCTCCACCCATCTAGCCACTTCTCCTTGTATCCCATGAGCCTTAACCTTCTTAACCAACCTGCCATGTGGGACTTTGTCAAATGCCTTACTGAAATCCATATAGACGACATCCACGGCCCTTCCTTCATCAACCGTTTTTGTCACTTCCTCAAAAAACTCCACCAAATTTGTAAGGCACGACCTCCCTCTTACAAAAACATGCTATGCTATCCTATTAGCATGTCCAGGACGGTATCTTCAGCCCTCCCGAACGTTTCCCCCCTCCTGATGTTATGCCAGCGAGAATCATTGTCGGTCTCCATAGGCATCATGGCTACACTGGGGATCAGAGGTCTTTGAAACCCCTGGGTGGTTGCGGTAATGGCCGGGTAGTGCCCATTGGGCAGTGCCAGCCTGGTAGTGCCCACCTGGCAGCCTGGCAGTGCCCACCTGGCACCTTAGCACTGTTCACCTCGCACCCTGGCAATGCCTGGTTTTGCACCATAAGTGTGCCAGGGATTGTGCCCTAAGTGGGAATGGGGCCTGAGTGAGGCCATTACTGCAGAGAGAGAAGGAGGAGATATGCACAATGGCAGGGGGCTTATGCAGAGGGAAGCTCTGAAAGGGAGTGGGCACTGCAAGGAGATGTTCTACAAAGGAAGGACTCTGCAAAGGGAGGTCATACATGGGACTCATTGGGACGGAACTGATGCCCTGATGCCAGCGACCTAAGTTGGTTTTGGGGGAGAACATGCCACCGATGATGGGGGGGCCTGATGTCTGTAGAGAGGGGGGGTGAGAGGAGGTCTCGCAATTCACTAAAAGATCAGGGCATCCTACGCAATGATGCCTGAGCGTCCTGCAGCCAGCTTCCACGGCAAGCTTAGTCTGCCTTACCAGTCCAAATCTCCCTGCTGTCAGAAAAACTGACAGAGTGTAGGAAGATTGCAGTGTCAAACTCGCCTAAAAAACTGGTGTGGAACACTCCCATTTTCAGACGTTTATGACACCTCAGACACAATCTTGCAAAAAAAATTCTAAATGCTGAATGAGAGAGAAAATGGGAAAAAAAATGGTGCTTATTTTTAAGCATGCTGCAAGTCGCAATCTTATGGCATTTAGTGCAAAAAAAAGTTTGGATGTGATTCCCACCGGCAGGGATAGGGGCGCAGCCTAAGCTTGCCGTGAAAACCAGCTGCTGAGCTCTTGAGATGCTATTCTACAGGCGCCCCAATCTCCCAGTGTACTCGCCCAGATTGCTTACAGCTGGACTCCCTTAACAAGGAAGAGCTCCACAGAAGTTCTAACAATGGATACATTGGCAGTCATGCCAGGAAGATGGCACCTCAAAGAATTGCTCCAAAGTTTACCGAGGGTCAGCTGGGCAGTCTGCGAAATACAGTGGAGGGGAGGAGGGACAGATTCTTCCCCCCAGATGGCCGATGAGCCAGGGATCGGCATTGCAGCTTGGGAGATGAAGGTGGTGGGATCAGTGCCCATGCACTGGCACGTAGGACCGGCTGCCAGTGCCGGAAGTAAATGATTGATCTCATTCGGGCAACAAGGTGAGTATCCATCTCATCATGGCATCAATCCCGTCTTTTACGCCTGCAATGTCCATCCACTTCCAGAAACCCTGCGGCCTTCCAGGACCTGACCCCATAGCACATGCCTCCAATTCCTGAAGGAAAAGGGATCAAAGGATATGGGGAGACAGTAGGATCAGACTACTGAGTTGGATGATCAGCCATGATCATAATGCATGAGTATGTTGGAGGGAATGAACGAACTGAGTCTTCCGAGACCATACAGAACTTCAACAAAAATGTCTTTACTCAACATGCATGAGGGAGAGCAGTACTCGCAGCTGTAATTCCAGCTTGTTCCCGAGCTACTCTGCTAATCATAGGTTCTTAGACATTCTTACATTTTTTTCGTGTTACAAAGTGCTACATTTCGATTAGGTCATCATATTGTTACTTTAAATTTGATAAAGTTCTGCTTTGATTACATTATGCTGATCCATTGTCTTGTGCGCTTTATCTTTAATCATTTCTAATCAAATCTATGATTCTGTGATTTTCTGAACATATTCTGTCTACCTGTTTGCAATATCAAATCACTGTTGTTATGAAGCTGTTTTCAATGGTGTGTTAATTGCCCCATTTCCCTAATACTTGATTAGTTCTCCAGAGCCACAGAGGCTCCTCTTGGCATTGCAGAGGCTTGATAAGTGGTATTGATTCTGTTAATGTTCCTGTAACCTCAGAAAGATCTTACCTGGGGTGTGACTGTTTTGTGCGGTCTGGGATGTAGTTATTTGTAATTTGTCGTGTGTTTGCCTGCAGTGAGTGTGGATACTACAGCCAGGCTCTCTGTTTGACCTTTTCCATGCTTTCCTCTCCTGCTGCAGCCCACACTCCCTGAATTGCCCTACTACGTTTCTCCCCTGATGGCCTTTGGTCACACCCAAGGTAGCCACTATAGGCATCAGTTTGTGTCTGTGTAATCATTTATACTAATTAGGATTCTACATTGTGGATATCATTGCCTGCCCCATTGGATGCTCTCCTGCCTTTTGGCTATTGTTGGGGCACTCTACCGGATCCTTCAGGTGGCCAGCCCTCCAGATCATGGGAAGTGTCCTAAACCACTCTGTTGTAAGTATCAGCCACTATCTTCTCCCTTTCCTGTACATGAAGGAGTGCCACTGGGATGTGCCGAGGGGCAGTCAGAGTCTTGCCCATTTTCCGTTGCTGACAGCACATATTATCCATACCAGCATTATGCCAGTGCCAATGGTCATCCTTATTCTAATCACCTCTCACCCATCCATTAATTGGTTTCCTGCTGTCCTTGGAATGAATATGTCCCATTAATGATGTGTCCCTGAGAGTCCCACCTGGGTGATAGTGTGGATTGCTAGATTCACCTGGATCCTCCCCTTGCTTTACATTTGAGTGCCTGACATACTCCTGAGTAAGGTTTGTAGCTCTCTTCATCACCTGTCAGATGATATTGTCTGGTGTTTCATCGACATACAGTGAATCACCCCACCAGGCCCCAAATAGGTAACCTGATGTTCTTCCTGGGAAATGAAATTCTTCCACTGTTAAAGAGTCCATCACTTATAGACAGAAGCTGTGATTGCTATCACAAAGTAAGCCTTCCGAGATTATCTCTGTATCTGGTGTAATAGAACACCATTGAGTCAGGCCTACCTGTATGTCTTTAAAAGCTTCTTTCACTGGCATGACGTCAACTCATATCTTGCTGTTATGTGACAAGGGCACACACTATATAATGTACTGACTCCAAGCAGCACTCAGCAGTACTCATGTACGCCAGGCCTCTTTGATGTGCTGGCTATCCCTTAGACCCAGTCCGGTAAACCCAGCCCTCTTGCACCATTCCCAATGATTCAAACCTGTAACAGTCTCTAAAGGTTCCCTTTGATGGGTTCTGCTGTGGGACTGCCAGAATAAACTTTACCCCTCCCTCTACTGGTCTACCACCTGGTCTTGTGACTACCAGTTCATGCCTATCTCTGTGTATGTTAAGGAGGTTTACTTTATATAGGGAGGTGAATAAGTGCCGTGGGATAGTCCCGAATCTCAAGTCCTTAATATCAGCCCGGATACTATGAAACAAATCTCTAGCAAGGGTATTACAGGCTTTTCCTTTGCTTGTGCTTTGGTGGTGTTAATTATACCCGCAGATACTTTGTCCAAGGCCTGCAAGAGCCCTTCTCTTTGTAGATTTATGGCAGTCAGTGCATACTCAGTCTCATAAGCCCCATACTGTCGCCCTTTTCCAACTTCCACAGCTCCCCAGGAAGAGTAGCTGTTTATTTCAGATAGTTGCACTGAACCTATTACTGCGTTTGTGCTGCCAAATAGCCCTCCAATGTCTCCTAAACTGCTTCCTTTATTTCGCCTGCAAACCCTTGACTCAGGAGTTATTCTGTAATCATATGGCCCCCTGTAGTCTGATTTTTGCCCACTTGATGGTACTGGGATGACCGTAGCACTTGGAGTGTAGAACTTCTAATAATCCTGAAACATTAGACGTCATTTCTAAAGATACCATTGTTACATCATGTAGATTGAGGTTTCCCAGTCCTAACGAGTCCATTGGGGGGCGGGGGGGGGGGGGCGGGGGGGGGTTCAAACAATTGAGAGCACCGGCTAGGCTTTTCATATCCACAAGTACTAAGATTATAACACCTAACATCACTACATCTGAGTCTATCTATTACATGGGTACAGTATTCCTGATAGCACTGACCAGGTTCCCACACAAAAGGAAGGAGATTGGCCCATCCCGCTGTTAAATTTAAGTGTAGACCGAATACCCACACCTCCTCTTTTGGTTCCGTTATGTTACACCTATAAGCCCATAAAAATAACCCCGTGTGTGCATCATGAATCTCCCTGATAACCAAGTGTCCCTCTGAGTCACGGGTGAGGTGCCTGAAGGTTGGAGAGTGGCAAATGTTGTGCCTTTGTTTAAAAAGGGCTGCAGGGAAAAGCCTGGGAACTACAGGCCAGTTAGCCTCACATCTGTGGTGGGTAAATTTCTGGAAGGTATTTTGAGAGACAGGATCTACAGACATTTAGAGATGCAAGGACTGATTAAGGACAGTCAGCATGGCTTTGTGAGTGGAAAATCATGTCTCTCAAATTTAATTGAGTTTTTTGAAGGGGTCACCAAGAAGGTAGATGAAGGCAGTGCAGTTGATGTTGTCTACATGGACTTTAGCAAGGCCTTTGACAAGGTACCGTATAATAGGGTGTTGCATGAAGTTGAATCTCACGGGATCCAGGGTGAGGTATCTAAATGGATACAAAATTGGCTTCTTGACAGAAGCCAGAGGGTGGTTGTAGAGAGCTGTTTTTCAAACTGGAGGCCTGTGACCAGTGGTGTGCCTCAGGGATCAGTGCTGGGCCTACTGTTATTTGTCATTTATATTAATGATTTGGATGAGAATATAGGGGGCATGGTTAATAAGTTTGCAGATGACACCAAGATTGGTGGCATGATGGACAGTGAGGAAGGCTATCTCCAATTGCAGCAGAATCTTGATCAATTGGGCCAGTGGGCTGACGAATGGCAGATGGAGTTTAATTTAGACAAATGAGAGGTAATGCATTTTGGTAGATTGAACCAGGGCAGGACTTACTCAGTTAATGGTAGGGCGTTGGGGAGAGTTACAGAACAAAGAGATCTAGGGGTACATGTTCATAGCTCCTTGAAAGTGGAATCACAGGTGGACAGAGTGGTGAAGAAGGCATTCGGTATGCTTGGTTTCATTGGTCAGAACATTGAATACAGAAGTTGGGACGTCTTGTTGAAGTTGTACAAGACATTGGTAAGGCCACACTTGGAATACTGTGTGCAATTCTGGTCACCCTATTATAGAAAGGATATTATTAAACTAGAAAGAGTGCAGAAAGGATTTACTGGGATGCTACCGGGACTTGATGGATTGAGTTATAAGGAGAGGCTGGGACTTTTTTCTCTGGAACGTAGGAGGCTGAGGGGTGACCTTATAGAGGTCTATAAGAGGGCGGCACGATAGCACAGTGGTTAGCACTGCTGATTCACAGCTCCAGGGACCTGGGTTCGATTCCCGGCTTGGGTCACTGTCTGTGTGGAGTTTGCACATTCTCCCTCGTGTCTGCGTGGGTTTCCTCCGGGTGCTCCGGTTTCCTCCCACAGTCCAAAGATGTGCGGGTTAGGTTGATTGGCCATGCTAAAAAAATTGCCCTTAGTGTCCTGAGATGCGTAGGTTAGAGGGATTAGTGGGTAAAATATGTAGGGATAAGGGGGTAGGGCCTGGGTGGGATTGTGGTCGGTGCAGACTCGATGGGCCGAATGGCCTCTTTCTGTACTGTAGGGTTTCTATCATTTCTATCATAAAATAATGAGGGGCATAGACAAGGTAGATAGTCAATATCTTTTCCCAAAGGTAGGGGAGTCTAAAACTAGAGGACATAGGTCTAAGGTGGAGTAGTGGATGGAGTAGTGGATGAGGTGGAGGGCTGTTGTAGGCTGCAAAGAGACATAGATAGGATGCAAAGCTGGGCTGAAAAATGGCAAATGGAGTTTAACCCTGATAAATGTGAGGTGATTCATTTTGGTAGGACTAATTTAAATGTGGATTACAGGGTCAAAGATAGGGTTCTGAAGACTGTGGAGGAACAGAGAGATCTTGGGGTCCATATCCACAGATCTCTAAAGGTTGCCACTCAAGTGGATAGAGCTGTGAAGAAGGCCTATAGTGTGTTAGCTTTTATTAACAGGGGGTTGGAGTTTAAGAGCCGTGGGGTCATGCTGCGACTGTACAGGACCTTGGTGAGACCACATTTGGAATATTGTGTGCAGTTCTGGTCACCTCACTATAAGAAAGATGTGGAAGCGCTGGAAAGAGTGCAGAGGAGACTTACCAGGATGCTGCCTGGTTTGGAGGGTAGGTCTTATGAGGAAAGATTGAGGGAGCTAGGGCTGTTCTCTCTGGAGCGGAGGAGGCTGAGGGGAGACTTAATAGAGGTTTATAAAATGATGAAGGGGATAGATAGAGTGAACGTTCAAAGACTATTTCCTCGGGTGGATGGAGCTATTACAAGGGGGCATAACTATAGGGTTCGTGGTGGGAGATGTAGGAAGGATACCAGAGGTAGGTTCTTTACGCAGAGAGTGGTTGGGGTGTGGAATGGACTGCCTGCAGTGATAGTGGAGTCAGACACTTTAGGAACATTTAAGCGGTTATTGGATAGGCACATGGAACACACCAGGATGATAGGGAGTGGGATAGCTTGATCTTGGTTTCAGATAAAGCTCGGCACAACATCGTGGGCCGAAGGGCCTGTTCTGTGCTGTACTGTTCTATGTTCTTTAAGGCGAGAGGGGAGAGATGCAAAAGTGTCCAGAGGGGCAATTGTTTCACACAGAGGGTGGTGAGTGTCTGGAACAAGCTGCCAGAGGTAGTAGTGGAGGTGGGTACAATTTTATCTTTTAAAAAGCATTTAGATAGTTACATGGGTACGATGGGTATAGAGGGGGGATATGGGCCAAATGCGGGCAATTGGGATTAGCTTCGGGGTTTTAAATAAAAAATAAGGACGGCATGGACAAGTTGGGCCAAAAGGCCTGTTTCCATGCTGTAAACCTCTACGACTTTATGGCTCTATGAGGCTTTTCCTGTTTTTAATTCCAACTCAGAAGGTGTGGTGAACCAATGTCCTTCTGTAATTCCTGCAGAAAATGTTATCCTGTAGGTTGTTTTACAAATTTAGATCTCCAGTCTGTATTAGCCCATTCACAGCTCGGATCCTTGATTCTAATTGGCATTCTGGGTCTCTCGAGTGTGTTCTGACATGGTCCTTCTCCAAGCTGGTGAGATCACTTGTGTTCAATGGCTAGTGGGAGTCACTCTATCCGAAATCCAGGTGTTCGGTTTCTTGATCCATTCTCCTGTCCCTCCTACGGGGACCTGTCTGTAATGTCCCAGGTCCAATCAAGGAACCCGATCCACGTATACAGTCAGCACCTCCCATGTTTTCATAAGGGTCACCGAAGGAAGTAAGAACCTGTAAAAACATGAACACTGATCCCCACCACTCGGGTGGTTGTTAATTCTCTTATATACAATTTTAGATGTGTATAATATTTCCATCTTGGTGAACCTTTCATATTTACCAGAGTGCAAAGTGTCTCTTCTTCAATTACCTTGTAGGGCCCTACCCATTGGGGCTGCAAACCCATCCTTTCTATCATTCCTGAACTTTGCGAGTGGTATGGAATGTGGAATCACTTTTTGATTCCCAGCAGGATGCAAGCCTGTTTCATTACTTTCCCTACAAAGTGAGAGCCTTGATCTGAGTCTAACTGTAGTGAAACACCCCACCACAGTATCACTTCCTGCGCTAGTATCCTCGCCACTGTTCCGGCTGAGCAGTCCCTACAGAGGAATGCTTCCACCCACTGGGTGAATTTATCTATCAGCCCCAAGTATTACTTCTTGTTCTGTGGGAGCAGTCCAGAAAAATGTCTATAGTTGTTCCCACAGCCCCTGTGGTTGTGGTCGATGCCCCAACCTTCTCTCTGATCCTGCCCTCTCTCAGTACCACTCTCTTTGAGAATGAGAATTTACCTTCATTGTTAACGGAACAACGAAGGCACAAGTGCATATCAAGTATGTAATAAAAAATCTAATATTCCAATCACTGGACTACTAATGTACCAGAGGAATGTACATATTCAAACAATCAGCAACGACATAGGTAGAACAGGAACAGACGTTCTGCTAAGGGAATATGAAAAGCTAGGAGATAAATTGAAAAGCAGAACCAAAAAGGTAATAATCTCTGGATTACTACCTGAGCCACGAGTGAATTGGCACAGGGTCAATAAGATTAAGGAGGTAAATGCATGGCTCAAAGTTTGGTGTGGGAGCAATGGGTTTGAATTCATGGGACATTGGCACCAGTATTGGGGAAGAGGGGACCTGTTCCGATGGGATGGTCTTCATCTGAATCGTGCTGGGACCAGAGTCCTGGCGAATCGTATAACTAGGGCTGTAGATAGGGCTTTAAACTAAATAGTGGGGGGGAGGGTTCAGTTGTATGGAGAATTAGAAAATCAAAGGTAAAGGAGAAGGTAGGAGAGCAGGTTAATGATGAGGACTTTCAACTAGTTAAAGGAGCCGAGGACTCAGGAGAGGTTAGTAAGTTTCCAGACCACGTAATAGAACAGAGAATATAGAAGATGGCAGGCATCTAACCTCTGGCAGAGTAAAAAAGGTGACAAGCATGAGAAGGGAGGTGGTCAACACAGTGCAAGGAGATGGTCTGGAGAAGAATAACCAGTCTGTGACAGGAAGGGACAGAGCATGCAAACAAAGGAATGCACGAACAAATCGGGCCCAGGTAAGAAAGACTAACATAAAGACACTTTACCTGAATGCACGTAGCATTCGAAACAAAGTGAATGAGTTAGAACATAGAACATTACAGCGCAGTACAGGCCCTTCGGCCCTCAATGTTGCGCCGACCAGTGGTACCAATCTAAAGCCCCTCTAATCTACACTATTCCAATATCATCCATATGTTTATCCAATAACCATTTGAATGCTCTTAATGTTGACGAGTCCACTACTGCTGCAGGCAGGGCATTCCACGCCCTTACTACTCTCTGAGTAAAGAACCTACCTCTCACATCTGTCCTATATCTCTCACCCCTCAATTTAAAGCTATGTCCCCTCGTGCTAGCCAACACCATCCGAGGAAAAAGGCTCTCACTATCCACCCTATCTAATCCTCTGATCATCGTGTATGCCTCTATTAAGTCACCTCTTAACCTTCTTCTCTCTCACGAAAACAACCTCAAGCCCCTCAGCCTTTCCTCATACGATTTTCACTCGATACCAGGCAACATCCTGGTAAATCTCCTCTGCACCCTTTCCAACACTTCCACATCTTTCCTATAATACGGCGACCAGAACTGTACGCAATACTCCAAATGTGGCCGCACCAGAGTTTTATACAGTTGCAGCATGACCTCCTGGCTCCGAAACTCAATCCCTCTACCAATAAAAGCTAACACACTGTACACCTTCTTAACAACCCTATCAACCTGGGTGCCAACTTTCAGGGATCTATGCACATGGACACCCAGATCCCTCTGTTCATCCACACTACCAAGTATCTTACCATTAGCCCAGTACTCTGTATTCCTGTTCGTCCTTCCAAAGTGAATCACCTCACACTTTTCCGCATTAAACTCCATTTGCCACCTCTCAGCCCAGCTCTGCAGCTTATCTATGTCCCTCTGTAACCTGCCACTTCCCTCCGCACTGTCTACAACTCCACCGACTTTAGTGTCATCCGCAAATTTACTAATCCATCCTTCCACGCCCTCATCCAGGTCATTAATAAAAATGACAAACAGCAGTGGCCCCAAAACAGATCCTTGCAGTACACCATTAGTAACTGAACTCCAGGATGACTATTTCCCATCAACCACCACCCTTTGTTTTCTTCCAGCGAGCCAATTCCTGATCCAAACCACTAAATCACCCTCAATCCCATGTGTCCGTATTTTCTGCAAAAGCTGAAATCCATATACACCACATCAACCGCTTTACCCTCATCCACCTCTTTGGTCACCTTCTCAAAGAACTCAATAAGGTTTGTGAGGCACCCTTCACAAAACCGTGCTGACTATCCCTCATCAAATTATTCCTTTCTAGGTGATTATAAATCCTATTTCTTATAATCCTTTCCAATACTTTGCCCACAACAGAAGTAAGGCTCACCGGTCTATAATTACCAGGGTTGTCCCTACTCCCCTTCTTGAACAAGGGGACAACATTTGCTATCCTCCAGTCTTCTGGCACTGTTCCTGTAGACAATGACGACACAAAGATCAAAGCCAAAGGCTCTGCAATCTCCTCTCTCGCCTCCCAGAGAATCCTAGGATAAATCCCATCCGGGATTTGATGGGTATGAATGGGTATGATCCAGTGGCCATTACAGAAACGTGGTTGCAGGGTGACCAGGACTGGGAACTAAATATCCAGGGGTATCAGACAATTCGGAAAGATAGACAGGAAGGAAAAGGAGGTGGGGTAGCTCTGTTAATTAAGGATAACATCAGGGCGGTAGTGAGAGACCATATAGGCTCTAAGGAGCAAAATGTGGAATCAATGTGGGTGGAGATAAGGAATAGTAAGGGGAAAAAGTCACTTGTGGGCGTAGTCTATAGGCCCCCAAATAATAACTTCAAGGTGGGGCGGGCTATAAACAAACAAATAACAGGAGCATGTAAAATCGGAACAGCAATAATTATGGGGGATTTTAACCTCCATATTGATTGGTCAACTCAAGTCAGAAGCGGTGGACTTGAGGAAGAGTTCTTAGAATGCTGTCGCGATAGTTTCCTCGAACAGTATGTTACAGAACCTACGAGGGAGCAAGCTATCTTGGATCTGGTCCTGTATAATGAGACAGGTAAAATTAATGATCTCCTTGTGAAGGATCCTCTTGGGTTGAGTGATCACAATATGGTTGAATTTCTAATACAGATGGAGGGTGAGAAAGTAGGGTCCCAAACCAGTGTCCTCTGCTTGAACAAGGGGGATTACAATAGGATGAGGGCGGAGTTGGCTAATGTAGACTGGGAACACAGACTAATTGGTGGGACAGTTGAGGAACAGTGGAGGATTTTTAAGGAGATTTTTCTCAGTACTCAGCAAAAATATATTCCAGTGAAAAAGAAGGAATGTAAGAAAAGGGATAATCAGCCATGGGTAACTAAGGAAATAAAGGAGAGTATCAAATTAAAAACCAATGCATACAGAGTGGCCAAAATTAGTGGGGAACTAGAAGATTGGGAAGGCTTTAAAAAACAACAAAGAACTACTAAAAAAAGCAATAAAGAAAGGAAAGATAGATTATGAAAGTAAACTAGCACAAAATATAAAAACTGATAGTAAAAGTTTTTACAAATATATAAAACGGAAAAGAGTGGCTAAAGTAAATGTTGGTCCCTTAGAAGATGAGAAGGGGGATTTAATAATAGGAAACGAGGAAATTGCCGAGGCCTTAAACAAGTTTTTTGTGTCGGTCTTCACAGTGGAGGACACAAATAGCTTACCAATAATTGACGGTCATGGGACTGTAGGGGGTGAGGACCTTAAAACGATCACTATTACTAAAGAGGTAGTGCTGGGTAGGCTAATGGGACTAAAGGTAGACAAGTCCCCTGGTCCGGATGGAATGCATCCCAGGGTACTAAAAGAAACGGCAGAAGAAATAGCAAATGCATTAGTTGTAATTTATCAAAATTCACTGGACTCTGGGGAGGTGCCAGCTGATTGGAAAACAGCTAATGTAACGCCACTGTTTAAAAAAGGAGGTAGACAAAAGGCAGGTAACTACAGGCCGGTTAGCTTAACATCCATAGTTGGGAAAATGTTGGAATCTATCATTAAGGAAGAAATAGCAGGACACCTGGAAAAGAATGGTTCAATCGAGCAGACCCAGCATGGATTCATGAAGGGAAAGTCATGTTTGACCAATTTACTGGAATTTTTAGAGGATATAACGAGTGCGGTTGACAGAGGGGAACAGGTGGATGAGGTATATTTAGATTTCCAGGAGGCATTCGATAAGGTGTGTTAGCGCGAGTGGGCGAACACGACCACTTCGGACTCAGAGTCAGGTTCAACAGCGGTACAGCTTTATTAACGTCGACGGAGGTGCAATCAGGACATACAAACAGCACTGTCCCGAAAGCACTCTGAAAGCCTGCCGCAATGGGCTACAGTTATACTCCAACTTTGACACGTTGTATGATTCAAATGTTAATGTTTTGTTTACAGTATTTGACTCTGGCCATTCTGTTTGATGTTTTAAGTAGAGTATCAATGTTTAGGTATGGTAATCGTTTCTGTCCGATGGGTTTATCAATGGGTGTTTGGCTGATCTCAGGAAGTCTTTTGAGGCTAAGTGGGCTTCCTGATATCACTTGATTAGGTCAGTGGTGCTGATTTGATTTGATGAGTTTCCTTTGGTGCCACCCTGTGTGGCCCCCTTTTGTGTGTTAGACCTTGTTTGCATTTTAAATGCATGCCTTTGCCTGTTTGTCTGGATCTGTCCCTTTTAATCTTTAATGGAGAGGTTCTGACTGCAGTTTGGCCTGTTTCATATTATATACGTAACTTCATAAATTTGTTGTCCGCTAACAGTTCCCCCCTGTCGGTCGGGAGCGGACTTGTCTCGCCTCCCTCAGACCGATTTTCCCCTTTAACATATTTTGTGTCCGGTGCTCCCTGCATTTGCACGCTGCAGTCATGCAGTTTAGGGGAGCCCCGAGGTTTGTCAAATTAGGTGTACGCGGGAGAAATCCTCCCGATTTGTCAGTCGCCCCACCTCGCCAATCGTTCTGATTAGTTTTCTTCGTGCTTTGGTTTTCTTGTGTTGGCGGTATGTATAACACGTCACTATTCCCCAAGATATTGCGAGTATAAGTTGGATAGTGACTCGTACATGTGAGATTATCCGGATCCAGGGGTGAATGTTTACGTTTAGGCCCCAGTCCCATACCCTCTGTGCCCAAACATGGGCTGACTCTGTGTCATGCTCTAGGGTTTTGATGTGTGACTGTAATTGGTGGTACAGCCGAACGGAGTGTCCCACTTTGAGGCGGAGCTCCCTCAGCACTTCGGCTAGGTGTGGGATGGGAGCCTGTTCTGGCTCTCGGTAGTATTTGAGGTCATCTCTCAGTGGGTCCGTGGCATTAAGTGTCAGAGTCTGCCTGCTTCGAATGTTGGTGATGTGGGCCTGGCCAATGGTGACTGGTCTGCGAGAGGTGAAGCAAAAGTTTGGGCTGGGGATCTGTGGTGAACCATCGTTGGTTACCACTGTGGGGTTGTTCCTATGTTACTGTTGGGTTAGGGTGTTGCCACTGTGGGGGTTGTATAATGTTGTTGGGTTCGGGTGTTTACCTGTGGTAGATGTTGTTATGGCACATCCCGGTCGGGCCCCGCCTCCTGGGGAGAGGTATAAGACCCTCTGCTCAGGCGGGACCCCTCCAGTCTGAATTGGTGTACTCGTGTTAGTTAGTTCCATTGTTTGCTAATAAAAGCCTTCAATAGCTGAAGCCTTGTACCTCGTGCTTGATTGTCGCGCATCAATTTTATTAGCAAACATAAAACTCTCGACAGTAAAGGGAGTATGGAACAAATACTAAAACCAGAGCGTCTGACGCTGGACCCACGTGCGGTCGGTGCCGCTAACACCTTCGACCACTGGTGGAAGTGTTTCGAAGACTACCTGGCAGCCTCTGCAGCTGTTACTACAGACGACTAGGAGCGACCGGCAGGGGTCCTCAGTGTCAACCTCGGCTGCATGCAGTGACGCCCAGGGGCCAACGGTGGCGTCGATCTCTCTGGACCAGACAAAGCATCACAGGCTTGACAGTTCCATGATGAACATCAAGGTAAATGGTCGTACTGTGTATTGTCTGTTTGACAGTGGGAGCACCGAGAGTTTTATTCACCCTGACACTGCAAAAAGGTGTGGACTCCGGGTTCTACCTGCCAAACAGACAATTTCCATGGCATCACGGTCCCGGTCTGTACCGATCCAAGGACGTTGTATGGTAACCCTAGAGGTGCAGGGCACAATGTACGAGCGATGCAGGCTCCTTGTGTTACCGCACCTTTGTGCGCCAATTCTCCTCGGACTAAACTTTATTGTCCACATGAAGAGTGTGATCCTACAGTACGGTGGGCCACTCCCTTCACTGGCAGTAGGGAATCAGCCGCAGCCTCCAAATTGCCCAAAGCGCCCCGCATGCAATCTCTCCACACTAAAAATCACCACACCTTCTTTATTTAAGAATCTGGTACCAGGCTGCAAGCCCATCGCTACTAAGAGTAGGCGTTACAGCGCTGAAGACCGGATCTTTATCAGATCTGAGGTTCAGCGGCTCCTCAAAGAAGGGATCATACAGGCCAGTGCTAGTCCGTGGAGAGCGCAGGTCGTGGTGGTTAAAAGCGGGAACAAACCTCGGATGGTCATCGACTACAGTCAGACCATTAACCGTTATACGCAGCTGGATGCGTATCCTCTCCCGCGCATATCTGATATGGTCAATTAGATTGCGCAGTACCGGGTGTTCTCCACCATAGACCTTAAGTCCGCCTACCATCAACTCCCCATCCGCCCAGAGGACCAACAATACACGGCTTTTGAGGCGGATGGTCGTCTATACCAGTTTCTTAGGGTTCCATTTGGTGTCACCAATGGGGTCTCGGTCTTCCAGCGTGCTATGGACCGAATGGTGGACCAGAACGGGTTGCGGGCTACCTTCCCGTACCTGGATAACGTCACCATCTGCAGCCATGACCAGCAGGACCATGACACGAATCTCCAAAACTTTCTGCGCACTGCATCTCGCCTGAATCTGACCTATAACAGGGAGAAGTGCGTATTCCGTACGCGCAGGTTAGCTATCCTTGGATACGTGGTGGAAAACGGGGTCATCGGCCCTGATCCAGACCGTATGCGCCCCCTTACTGAACTTCCCTTGCCCGCTAGCACAAAAGCACTGAGGAGATGCCTCGGCTTCTTTTCGTATTATGCGCAGTGGGTCCCCAACTACGCGGACAAAGCCCGTCCGCTCATCAAGTCCACGACCTTCCCACTCACGCCGGAGGCCCAATTGGCCTTCAAGGCTTTGAAAAGCGACATTGCAAAAGCCACGATGCACGCGGTGGATGAATCCATCCCTTTTCAGGTGGAAAGTGATGCATCTGATTTCGCCCTGGCCGCCACACTAAACCAGGCAGGCAGGCCCGTCGCGTTTTTTTCCCGCACCCTTCAAGGCCCCGTAATTCGGCAATCAGCGGTGGAGAAGGAGGCTCAGGCCATTGTGGAGGCCATCAGACACTGGCGCCATTACCTGGCGGGGAAGCGGTTCACCCTGATCACGGATCAACGATCCGTGGCGTTTATGTTCAGTAACACGCAGAGGGGCAAGATCAAGAATGATAAGATCTTGCGGTGGAGAATTGAGCTCTCCACCTATAATTACGATATTATGTATCGTCCAGGGAAGCTCAATGAGCCCTCGGATGCCCTCTCGCGCGGAACATGCGCCATCATGCAGGAGGACCGCTTGAAGGCCCTCCACAATGACCTGTGCCATCCTGGAGTCACCCGACTCTACCACTTCGTAAAAGCCCGCAACCTGCCCTACTCGGTGGAGGATGTCAGGTCAGTAACAAGAAGCTGTCGGATTTGCGCGGAATGCAAACCGCACTTTTATCGACCGGACCGGGCACAATTGGTCAAGGCCACTCGCCCCTTCAAGAGGCTGAGTGTGGATTTTAAGGGCCCCCTTCCCTCAACGGACCGGAATGTCTATTTTCTCAATATAATAGATGAATACTCCCGGTTCCCGTTTGTTGTCCCCTGTGCGGACACGTCGACTGCCACAGTGATTAAGGCATTCAGTGATCTTTTTACCCTGTTCGGGTACCCCTGCTACATACATAGCGACAGGGGCTCGTCGTTCATGAGTAACGACTTGAGGCAATTCCTGCTCTCATTCGGGATTGCCTCTAGTAGAACCACGAGCTACAACCCTAGGGGTAACGGACAGGTGGAGAGGGAGAATGCTGCAGTCTGGAAGGCTGTCCTACTGGCGCTGAAATCCAGGGGCCTTCCAGTCTCCCGTTGGCAGGAGGTCCTTCCAAATGCGCTTCATTCCATTCGCTCCCTCCTGTGTACGGCAACCAATGCTACTCCCCACGAGAGGATGTTCTCATTCCCTCGGAAGTCGTCCTCGGGGATCTCCTTACCAGCCTGGTTGACGTACCCAGGACCCGTCCTTCTGCGGCGACATGTGAGGGCCTGCAAGTCCGACCCCTTGGTCGAACCGGTCCAACTCCTCCACGCCAACCCTCAGTATGCCTATGTGGCATATCCTGACGGGCGAGAGGACACAGTCTCGATTCGAGACCTGGCGCCCGCAGGGGACGTAGCAACTCCTGTCGCTCCCACACCCCCTGTCACGAATCCCCTATCACTTATTTCTTCCCCAGACGTGGCGCGGTCAGCACTGGGACCAGTGCATAACAGTTATACTCCCATGTACAGCTTGCCTGAGACTCGGAGATCGGCGCCACCACAGAAGGTTCCAGGATCCCCTGCACCATCGCCTCACCAGGGTCAACCGGCCCGGGAGTCCTCGAGGGGACAGCCGGACGCTGTTTTGGAGAGAACGCCACCGCAAGCACCTGCTCCGGTGTCGCAACCGGTGTTGAGGAGATCACAGCGACGGTGCGGTCCTCCAGACCGTCTGGACTTGTGAATTTTGTATATATGTGACCTGTTTTCGCACCCCGCCGGTCTTTGTTTTTAAAGGAGGGGTGAA
Organism: Mustelus asterias; assembly: GCF_964213995.1. NCBI lineage: Eukaryota > Metazoa > Chordata > Chondrichthyes > Carcharhiniformes > Triakidae > Mustelus > Mustelus asterias. Next base: position 9,231,032 of record NC_135805.1, read on the forward strand.
TGTGGTGAACCATCATTGGTTACCACTGTGGGGTTGTTCCTATGTTACTGTTGGGTTAGGGTGTTGCCACTGTGGGGGTTGTATAATGTTGTTGGGTTAGGGTGTTTACCTGTGGTAGATGTTGTTATGGCACATCCCGGTCGGGCCCCGCCTCCTGGGGAGAGGTATAAGACCCTCTGCTCAGGCGGGACCCCTCCAGTCTGAATTGGTGTACTCGTGTTAGTTAGTTCCATTGTTTGCTAATAAAAGCCTTCAATAGCTGAAGCCTTGTACCTCGTGCTTGATTGTCGCGCATCAGGATCGGACATGTCAGCCCGTTATATACAAAGGATGTCTTTGTTGTGGCTACGCAGTACTTGCCTCGTCCTCCATATCCTGCCCGGGCAAAGTGTGAATCTGTCGGTATGATTTCTAGAGTACAGCCCTGTGTTTGATTAAACCCACATTCAGCTGCCTCTCCTTGTCCCAGTGGGTGAGGGCAAATGGTTATCTCTCCCCTTTGTTTGCATCCCGAGAGGGAGGCGCTTGACATCACGCCATGCCTTGAGATGGCCATGACTTCGGTTAGGTGGTAGCAGAGGGAGGTATTGCCCCTGACAACGCCAATGTTCTCGATCTGGAAGATGGGGAATGGTCCCGAGTCTGGTGTAACTATCGGAATCAATAGGACCATCCCTACTCCTGTGCCCTCGCTAACCTCGCAGTCGGGGATTACTGGATACACCCACGTCATTCCTTTCAGGGTCCAGTTATCCAGCACCCCCTTCTGATCTGCGAGTTGTGCTAGCTGGGCGCTGTCAATCCAGTCGGGCACCTCCCCCCCTGTGCACCTGGTCCAAATTATGTTGTAATTGGGCTATCATCAACAGACCATACGCATGGCACAGCTGTCCCTGTTGTACCCGGGCCGTGTTCTCTCTCTCTCTATCTATGAGGCGGTTAATGGTACGGGCATGCGCTTCCAATATTGTGATCCCATCTAGTTGGGTATGGGTGCCCTCCTCCCCTAAGAGAGCCTGCTCGGCCTGTTGGTCTAGTGACCGCGGCAGGATATCTTTCATCACCCCCTTTAATTGTCCGATCTTATCATTGAGGCCCTGTATGTCAATAGAGTTGACCACTGTGGATCCTGTGTTTATTCCTGTGAAGATGTTGTTAACTATGTCCCTTTTGTTTCTGTGTGTGTGCGTGTTGTCTCTATAGTGTGTTGCTCCCATTGCATCTATGGCCCACTTTATGGTTTCCCCACCCAACATTTGATACATATTTTGTGTCTGTTCTGAACAGTAGCCCGTCACCTGGATTCCTGAGATATCGATCAGAACAGGCACGACCTCGTGTCTTACATTGTCGTACACAATTTCCCCCTTGTTCCACAGCACCAGTCCTCCCTCCGGCCCCTTGCTTTGCAAGGGGCAGGGTAAGATTTTGAGCGCTGTGGTCGTGGGGGCCCGTGTTGTAGGAAACGTAAAACATACATATAGTGAGACTGCAGGAGCCTCAACTAGTTCATAATATCCGCAATGTCCGGTTTAAGAATGTCACTTTGTAATGGGGTCTGTGGATCTTCAGGGAGGGCGCAGATGGTCCCGAAGATGCAGCCAGTGTTGCTCCGAGAGTCCGACCGTTGGATGCATGCTTGGTGCATATCCAGTGTGCAGGTGAGGCAGATCACATCAATGCCTGGATAGACCTGCAGCCACGCATTGAAATGCGTCCTACTGTCCTTGAGATATGGTGCGGCCGGCACGCACAATGCCTCGGATGTGTTGAACATTATTCCGTGGAATTGTTGATAGGTGGTGTAGCCCCGGAAGGCAGCACTCATCAGGAAGGTCGCAGTGAGGATCATCCTCCAAGTGGTCCACATGGTCCTGGAGCGGGGGTTGGGGGAGGGTATATAAAACCTGGTGGCCACCAGACGTTAGATTGATATCAAATGACTAACTTAATCTATTTATCTATTCATGTTTATATTCCTATATGCATATATACATCCGTGCCACGGTTGGCGCACGACTCCTTTGTGCCAAAAATAAAAGTTGTTATTCCGACCTCCGCTGTATGGACAAAGATGGTTAGGGGCCAATACGTGGAGTGGTCGAAGCATCCCTGTCTTTACAGTCAGTCTGTCCTGTCTCTTTCCCGTGGTGGTAGGATTTTAATTGTGACCAATGTTTCCAGCGGCTCTTTCCCTTAACATCGACACAGGCACATGTGTCGCTGGTAAGGATAATCTCGTGGGGTCCTATCCATTTTGGTGCAAACCCGGGTCGGTCTGGGGCAACCCGAATTAAAACCTTACCCCCTACTTGGGGGAGGGTGGTGGTCTGACTGACATTTTGATCTCCAGCCTGGTCTCTAATGGCTTGCTGGAATCTGGCTGCGTGGTGCAAATCTCAGAGCTGTAAGTCTAGTTGCTGTACATATCTCTTGATTTTGTCCCGAAGGGGTGCCATTTCTTCCCCCGCCACAGCAATGCCCTCCCAGTCATTAGCTCAAATGGGGTGAGCCCTACGGTACGACCTGGGGTGGCACGTAGGCGCATCAAAATACAAGAAAGGACATCTACCCACCCCTGACCTGTCTCTGCGATGGATTTGGCTATCGCATTTTTGAGAGTGCGGTTCATCCGCTCTACCATTCCAGCACTTTGAGGGTGGTATGGGATGTGGAATCACTGTCGGATACCTCGGGCTTTGCAAGCGTGCTTCATCACCTTGCCTGTAAAGTGTGTCCCCTGGTCGGAGTCCAATTGCAGCGGGACTCCCCACCTTGGTATTATTTCATAGTAAGAAGTCTCACAACACCAGGTTAAAGTCCAACAGGTTTATTTAGTAGCAAATAGAACATAGAACATAGAACATAGAAAGCCACAGCACAAACAGGCCCTTCGAAGGAGCAGTGCTCCGAAAGCTCATGGTATTTGCTACCAAATAAACCTGTTGGACTTTAACCTGGTGTTGTGAGACTTCTTACTGTGCTTACCCCAGTCCAACGCCGTCATCTCCACATCATTATTTCATATGCCAGGATGCGGGCTACAGTGATCGCCCCGCAATCCCGAGTTGGAAAGGCTTCTGCCCATCGGGTGAACTGGTCTATGAGGACTAGGCAGTACTACTTCCCGCGGCTGGTGGGTAGGGGGCCGATGAAATCAATTTGGAGGTTTTCCCAAGGTCCCTTTGGTCTGGGTTGGTGCTAATTTAACTTTCAGGGGCCGACCGGGGTTATGCTGAGCGCATATAATACATCTTTGGCAGTGCTGAGCTACATCTCGTCTGGCCACCACCAATCAGCTGATAAGCGGACCAGGGTCCCATCCCGGCCGGAGTGGTCTGGTTCGTGGTGGAGTCGGAGTAGTTCAGCCTGTATGAATGAAGGGGCAACTACCTGGTGCCCTCTGCGCCATACCCCATTCTTATCCAGGGACGCCCCTGCCTGCTCCCACCATGCCACCTCGTCTGGGTCAGCGCTACCCTGGAGTTTACAAATGTCCACCTCTTCCATGGGTGGAGTGGTGATGGCGGCTCCCTGCGGGAGGGCTTCCCCAGCTGCAGCTTTGGCAGCAGCATCTGCTAGTTGGTTTCCCTTTTGCTCCGCAGTCCTCGCCTTCTGGTGGGCTTTTATTTTAATTACGGCTGCTTCCGAGGGTGACCTGGATGCCGTTGCCAAGTCTCGGATTATGTTTTCGTGTTTTACATGCCCCCCGCTCCGGTGATGAATCCGCGCCTTTTCCATGCCATCGAAATGACTGGAGGAACGCGGGGTTCTGCCTATCTGCATCGGGCATTCCCTCATGGGACATAAAGGCATCAAATTTCCGTCGCCCATATTCCTGGGCCCCTTCCTCCTTCCCCTGCACTACCCCTATTATTGCGTCCCAGCTCACGGGGACCTGCCCCATGGTCTGGACGATAACATTTTTAAAGTCTGCCAGAGCCTGATCCTGCTCTCGGCGACTCTCATCCAGGTTTGCACACCAGGACCCATTCTGGTGCTCTGCCTGAAGCCGGGTCCAATAATTCTCGGGCATCTTGGCTCTTACCAGCCCTGCTATGTCCCAGTTATGTAGGTTATGACACAGTTGCATTTCCTTAATCTTCTGCCAGAAGATCGCATTACTGTGTCTGGACTGGAGGGTCGGGAGTTTCTCTAATAATTTCATTGTGTCTCCCGGTGTGAGTGACACATAGATCATTTTAATCTGGGTTTGCCGCCCTCGCCCATCTCTCCCTTGTCCCCCAGGAACGCATTCGATCTTTAAGGGAGCTGCCATAGCGTCCTGGGGCGGGGGGTCGGTGGTCAACGGGAGGTTCCCCCCTGTCGGGCACAGTGAGCCCGTTTCATCCATTAAGCATTCCCAATCGGGACGCTCCTCACTTGGAAATTCATGTGAGAAGTCGGACAATGCTGGCAGCACGGGGTTAGCAGCCATCACAGCGGCGCGCTTTGGCTGTGCGGACTGTTCTTGCTTGTCCTGAACATATTTATGAACTCGCCCTGCGAGAGTGATGTGGGCTTTCAATATCAGGATCCAAGCCTTATCATCTTTATTCCTCTTTTCTTTCGCCCACCATTCCTGTTGGTTTTCAAGTGGGTCTTGGGGTTTCCACCCTGCTTTGATCATGCTTTTAATTAGTGTATGTTATTAGTGTAATGGATGTTATCTATCTTGACTTCCAAAAGGCCTTTGACAAGGTGCCTCACGGGAGACTGCTGAGTAAAATAAGGGCCCATGGTATTCGAGGCAAGGTACTAACATGGATTGACGATTGGCTGTCAGACAGAAGGCAGAGAGTTGGGATAAAAGGTTCTTTCTCAGAATGGCAACCGGTGACAAGTGGTGTCCCGCAGGGTTCAGTGTTGGGGCCACAGCTGTTCTCTTTATATATTGACGATCTGGATGACGGGACTGGGAGCATTCTGGCCAAGTTTGCCGAAGATACAAAGATAGGTGGAGGGGCAGGTAGTATTGAGGAGGTGGGGAGGCTGCAGAAAGATTTAGACAGTTTAGGAGAGTGGTCCAAGAAGCGGCTGATGAAATTCAACGTGGGCAAGTGCGAGGTCTTGCACTTTGGAAAAAAGAATAGAGGCATGGACTATTTTCTAAACGGTGACAAAATTCATAATGCTAAAGTGCAAAGGGACTTGGGAGTCCTAGTCCAGGATTCTCTAAAGGTAAACTTGCAGGTTGAGTCCGTAATTAAGAAAGCAAATGTAATGTTGTCATTTATCTCAAGAGGCTTGGAATACAAAAGCAGGGATGTACTTCTGAGGCTTTATAAAGCACTGGTTAGGCCCCATTTGGAGTACTGTGAGCAATTTTGGGCCCCACACCTCAGGAAGGACATACTGGCACTGGAGCGGGTCCAGCGGAGATTCACACGGATGATCCCAGGAATGGTAGGCCTGACATACGATGAACGTCTGAGGATCGTGGGATTATATTCATTGGAGTTTAGGAGGTTGAGGGGAGATCTGATAGAAACTTACAAGATAATGAACGGCTTAGATAGGATGGACGTAGGGAAGTTGTTTCCATTAGCAGGGGAGACTAGGACACGGGGGCACAGCCTTAGAATAAAAGGGAGTCACTTTAGAACAGAGATGAGGAGAAATTTCTTCAGCCAGAGAGTGGTAGGTCTGTGGAATTCATTGCCACAGAGGGCTGTGGAGGCCGAGACGTTGAGCGTCTTCAAGACAGAAATTGATAAATTCTTGATTTCTCGAGGAATTAAGGGCTATGGGGAGAGAGCGGGTAAATGGAGTTGAAATCAACCATGATTGAATGGTGGAGTGGACTCGATGGGCCGAATGGCCTTACTTCCGCTCCTATGTCTTATGGTCTTATAGTGTCTTATTTTTGTCTGCTAGATAGCGGGTGAGGGACCCTTCTGGTCCCCATTCGAAGGTGATATCATTGCTATCCATGTCGGGTCTCTTAACTAGGACCAGTGGTATACTAATCCTGGCTCTAGTGCTTCTCACGGATACTTGTGTGGGTATCTCTGAGGTTACTGGTTTGGTGTTCCCACTGTCAGTGTGTTTAAACTTTCAGCAGCAACACGCAGAGCCCGTCCTGCATGTAGCGGGGAGATTACCACGCACAGAGGCAGGTGAGCTCTGACCACGACTACAGGGGCCGGGGCCACCCTTTCCTTGCCAACTCCTATCGCTAAGTTAATCCTCAGAGGCTCGCCGTTTCCCTATCTCCTCGGGATCACCCTGACCTGGGTGCGGACAGGCGTGGAATTGACCGCAGATAGGAGTTCCCCCAGCTTATAGCCGTTCTTTTGCGCTGCCAGAGGTCTCCTGCTTGTAGTGGTCGAGGCACTCACAGAGGCTCCAGACTTAGTAGCGCCCGGACATGAAGCAGACTCCTCGCGGATTCTGCCCCCAGTGGCCCGAACCTTTCGCGCCTGCAGCACCCAGACTTGTACCGAACGCCGAGAGCCCGATCACAGTGGCCCAAACCTAGACGTCCTCCCGGCTTCTACTATTCTCAAACTCTGTCCTGTCAGGTACCTATAGATCAGTTAGTTTATGGTCGGGTTCATCGTCAGGGGTACACAGAATGTAATGGCAACACAATCAATCACAGTTCGCGACCCCACTCGCCCACACAAAAAGAAACTTAAACACTACTTTACCGCTGTACAGCTATCGAACGGACTCTGTTCACAGGTTCAGATCACGGCAGCCCTGAAACACCGCTCTGACACTGGGAATGCCCGCGGATTTAAATGAGTAAAGATACTCACCCAGTGCCCAGAGACGATGTTCCAGCGACGGTCACAATCCCGGACGAGCCCCCAATTGTTAGCGCAAGTGGGTGAACACGACCACTTCGGACTCAGAGTCAGGTTCAACAGCGGTACAGCTTTATTAACATCGACGGAAGTGCAATCAGGACATACAAACAGCACTGTCCCGAAAGCACTCTGAAAGCCTGTCGCAATGGGCTACAGTTATACTCCAACTTTGACACGTTGTATGATTCAAATGTTAATGTTTTGTTTACAGTATTTGACTCTGACCATTCTGTTTGATGTTTCAAGTACAGTATCAATGTTTAGGTATGGTAATCGTTTCTGTCCGATGGGTTTATCAATGGGTGTTTGGCTGATCTCAGGAAGTCTTTTGAGGCTAAGTAGGCTTCCTGATATCACTTGATTAGGTCAGTGGTGCTGATTTGATTTGATGAGTTTCCTTTGGTACCTCCCTGTCTGGCCCCCTTTTGTGTGTTAGACCTTGTTTGCATTTTAAAAGCATGCCTTTGCCTGTTTGTCTGGATCTGTCCCTTTTAATCTTTAATGGAGGGGTTCTGACTGCAGTTTGGCCTGTTTCATATTATATACGTAACTTCATAAATTTGTTGTCCGCTAACAGGTGCCTCACAAAAGGTTGCTGCATAAGATAAAGGTACACGGAGTTGGGGGTAAAGTGTTAGCGTGGATTGAGGATTGGCTATCTAACAGAAAGCAGAGAGTCAGAATAAATGGGTGCTTTTCCGGTTGGCAATCAGTGACCAGTGGTGTGCCGCAGGGATCGGTGCTGGGGCCTCAACTATTTACCATAGACATAGACAGTCTGGAGGAGGGGACCGAGTGTAGGGCAAAAACGTTTGCGGATGACACAAAGATGAGTGGGAAAGCAAATTGCGTGGAGGACACAGAGAGTCTGCAGAGAGATTTGCATAGGCTAAGTGAGTGGACAAGGATCTGGCAGATGGAGTATAACGTTGGTAAGTGTGAGGTTATCCACTTTGGAAGGAATAATAGTAAAATGGACTATAATTTAAACGGTGAAAAATTACAACATGCTACTGTGCAGAGGGATCTGGGGGTCCTTGTGCATGAATCACAAAAACTCAGTTTGCAGCTGCAGCAGGTAATCAAGAAGGCAAAGAACAAAGAACAGTACAGAACAGGAAACAGGCCCTTCGGCCCTCCAAGCCTGTGCCACTCATTGATCCAACTAGACAAGTCGTTTGTATCCCTCCATTCCCAGACTGCTCATGTGACTATCCAGGTAAGTCTTAAACAATGCCAGTGTGTCTGCCTCCACCACCCTACTTGGCAGCGCATTCCAGGCCCCCACCACTCTCTGTGTAAAAAACGTCCCTCTGATATCTGAGTCATACCTCGCCCCTCTCACCTTGAGCCCGTGACCCCTCGTGATCGTCACCTCCAACCTGGGAAAAAGCTTCCCACTGTTCACCCTATCTATACCCTTCATAATTTTGCACACCTCTATTAGGTCTCGCCTCATTCTCCGTCTTTCCAGGGAGAACAAGCCCAGTTTACCCAATCTCTCCTCATAGCTAAGACCCTCCATACCAGGCAACATCCTGGTAAACCTTCTCTGCACTCTCTCTAAAGCCTCCACGTCCTTCTGGTAGTGCAGCGACCAGAACTGGACGCAGTACTCCAAATGTGGCCTAACCAGCATTCTATACAGCTGCAACATCAGATTCCAGCTTTTATACTCTATACCCCGTCCGATAAAGGCAAGCATACCATATGCTGCCTTCACCACCTTCTCCACCTGTGCTGCCACCTTCAAGGATTTGTGGACTTGCACACCTAGGTCCCTCTGTGTTTCTATACTCTTGATGGCTCTGCCATTTATTGTATAACTCCCCCCGACATTAGTTCTTCCAAAATGCATCACTTCGCATTCATCTAGATTAAATTCCATCTGCCATTTCTCCGCCCAATTTTCCAGCCTATCTATATCCTGCTGTATTGTCCGACAACGTTCATCGCTATCTGCAAGTCCAGCCATCTTCGTGTCATCCGCAAACTTGCTGATAACACCAGTTACACCTTCTTCCAAATCATTCATATATATCACAAATAGCAGAGGTCCCAGTACAGAGCCCTGTGGAACACCACTGGTCACAGACCTCCAGCTGGAAAAAGACCCTTCGACTGTTACCCTCTGTCTCCTGTGGCCAAGCCAGTTTTCTACCCACCTAGCCACCTCTCATTGTATCCCATGAGCCTTAACCTTCTTAACCAACCTGCCATGTGGGACTTTGTCAAATGCCTTACTGAAATCCACATAGACGACATCCACGGCCCTTCCTTCGTCAACCGTTTTTGTCACTTCCTCAAAAAACTCCACCAAATTTGTAAGGCACGACCTCCCTCTTACAAAACCATGCTGTCTGTCACTAATGAGATTGTTCTGTTCTAAATGCGCATACATCCTGTCTCTAAGAATCCTCTCCAACAACTTCCCTACCATGGACATCAAGCTCACTGACCTATAATTAATCGGGTTATCCCTGCTACCCTTCTTAAATAACGGGACCACATTTGCTATCCTCCAATCCTCAGGGACCTCACCTGTGTCCAATGAAGAGACAAAAATTTCCGTCAGAGGCCCAGCAATTACATCTTTTGTCTCCCTAAGCAGTCTAGGATAGATGCCATCAGGCCCTGGGGATTTGTCAGTTTTAATGTTACCTAAAAAACCTAACACTTCCTCCCTTGTCATGGAGATTCTCTCTAACGGGTCAACACCTCCCTCTGAGACACTCCCAGTCAACAAGTCTCTCTCCTTTGTGAATACCGATGCAAAGTATTCATTTAGGATCTCCCCTATTCCCTTGGGTTGTAAGCATAATTCCCCTCCTTTGTCCCTGAGAGGTCCGACTTTTTCCCTGACAACTCTTTTGTTCCTAACATATGAATAAAATGCCTTAGGATTCTCCTTAATCCTATCTGCCAAGAACATTTCGTGACCTCTTTTTTCCCTTCTAACTCCCTGTTTGAGTTCTTTCCTACTCTCTCTGTATTCCTCCAGAGCTCCATCTGTTTTCAGTTGCCTGGACCTAACGTACGCCTCTCTTTTCTTTTTGATCAGATCCTCAATTTCCCTGGTTATCCTTGGCTCTCGAATCCTACCTTTCCTATTCTTCCTTTTTACAGGCACATGCCTGTCCTGCAGCCTTATCAACTGTTCCTTAAAAGACTCCCACATGCCAGACGTGGACTTACCCCTGAACAGCCTCTCCCAATCAACGGCCACCAATTCCTGCCTAATCTGGCTATAGTTAGCCTTCCCCCAATTTAGCACCCCACCCTCAGGACAACACTCGTCCTTGTCCATTACTATCCTAAAGTTAACAGAGTTGTGGTCACTATTTGCCACATGTTCCCCTACCGAAACTTTGACGACCTGACCGGGCTCATTTCCCAGAACTAGATCCAGTGTAGCCCCTTTCTAGTTGGGCTATCTACATACTGTTCCAAAGAACCTTCCAGTACGCATTTTACAAATTCCTCCCCGTCCAGACCCCCAGCCCTAAGCACTTTCCAGTCTATACCAGGGAAATTGAAGTCTCCCACTACAACAAGCCTATTTTTTCTGCACATATCCAGAATCTCCTGACATATCCATTCCTCCACTTCCCATAGGCTGTTGGGGGCCTGTAGTATACCCCCAGCATAGTGATTGCACCTTTCCTGTTTCTGAGCTCCACCCACAGCAACTCATTACATGACCCCTCTAAATTGTCCACCCTCTGCACCGCTGTAATATGCTCCCTAACTAATACTGCTACTCCCCCACCTTTTTTAGCCCCTCCTCTGTCTCGCCTAAAACACTTATACCCCGGAATATTCAGCTGCCAGTCCTGTCCTTCTTTTAACCATGTCTCCGTCACCGCAACCACATCCAAATTCCGCGTAAGCATTAAGGCCCTAAGTTCGTCTGTCTTACCTGTTACGCTCCTCGCATTGAAGCAGATGCACTCCAGACCTCCAGATCCACTGAGGTCATCCTGCTCCAGAATGCTCTTCTTCTTAGCTAGCTTTGCCCTGGCCCCCAGCTCGACCCTAGCCTCAGTACTTACTGACCTACTGTTTTGATCCCCACCCCCCTGCCACACTAGTTTAAACCCTGCCGAAACACTCTAGCAAAACTCCCAGCCAGGATATTTGTGCCCTTCCAGTTAAGGTGTAACCCATCCTTTCCGTACAGGTGCCATCCTCTCATGAAGACTTCCCAATGATCTATGAATTTGAAACCCTCCCTCTTGCACCAGTCCTTTAGCCACGTGTCCAATTGTAGAATCTCCCTGTTCCTGGCCTCACTAGCACTCGGCACTGGGAGCAGTCCAGAGATTGCTACCCTAGAGGCCTTATTTTTTAGCCTAGTACCCATCTCCCTGAATTGCTCTCGTATGACCCCATCTTTCTACCTACGTCATTTTCACCAATGTGTACAATTACATCTGTTTGATTACCTTCCCTTTTTAATATGCTTAATATGCAAATGGAATGTTGGCCTTTATCGTGAGAGGGATGGAGTATAAAAGCAGGGAGATCATGCTGCAACTGTACAGGGTACTGGTGAAGCTGCACATAGAGTACTGTGTACAATTTTGGTTCCCTTATTTAAGAAAGGATATATTAGCTTTGGAGGGGGTACAGAGAAGTTTCACCAGGTTGATTCCGGAGATGAGGGGGTTAGCTTATGAGGAGAGATTGAGTAGACTGAGCCTGTAGTCATTGGAGTTTAGAAGGTTGAGGGGAGATCTTATAGAGATATATAAGATAATGAAGGAGCTCAACAGGGTAGAAGCAGCGAGGTTATTTCCACTTACAATGGAAACAAGAACTAGGGGGCATAGCCTCAAAATATGGGGGAGTCAATTTAGAACAGAGTTGAGGAGGAACTTCTTCTCCCAGAGGGTAGTGAATCTTTGGAATACTCTGCCCAATGAAGCAGTAGAGGCTACCTTGTTAAATGTGTTTAAGTCACAGATGGATAGATTTTTAACCATTAAGGGAATTAAGGGTTATGGGGAGCGGGCGGGTAAGTGGAACTGAACCCACTATCAGATCAGCCATGATCTTATTGAATGGCGGAGCAGGCTTGAGGGGCTAGATGGCCTACTCCTGCTCCTATTTCTTATGTTCTTATGTTCTTATAAAGTTATATCAAAGACTTTGGGGTATAATTTATCTCGGACATTCATATTGTAGCAAACAAAATGTATCACAGGTCTGAGAGGGAAGAGAGCAAATGTTCCTCTGCTGTGCACATTGCCACCACATTGAAGCTTCTATCCCATTACATTCCACAAGGTTGGTCTGCAAGTTATTTTGGTAAATCAATACCACAGAAATATACCATGACTATGTGGGTTTTATCTGCCTAATGCGAGACAAACAAGAATATACGACAAAACTTAAGACTGCATAAAGCTGATTCTTGTCTCCCTTGAAGTTAAAGAAGCTTCATGTGATACGAGAATGTGTGAGTCAAGCTATTAATTAAAGGGCAGTGTTTTTTTGAGGAATGATCGGAACATTTGATTCAACGTGACAATTTCACAATACTTTCAACAAGTTTAAACTCCACAAGCTATAAAAAAGGCAAAGCTGGACTATTCTAAAACAATGCTTTTGTAGGTGTGTTTTTATATCAAGAAAGTGTGGTTCAAGATAATTAAGCTAAATTTGACCAATTCATCACCCCACCTTTCAGCATTTTTAAATGTACATTAAGCATTATGGAGCAATTTGGAATATATCAGGCAACATTGTGACTCAACTGAAAAATATGACACAAAATCCCGCTGATGCTTCTGAATGAGAAATCCTAAAAATCAATGGAAGTCTTTTGCAGTTTCTGGAAGATAATCACAATGCAGTTCTCCCTCCAAGCAAATGGGGCTCATATTAGTCCAGATTGCTTCCCGTCGTGGTTCTGTTGGTGATTACTGTCCCTACAAATTGTCTGAGCCGTCTTTTCCTCTCCTCCTGCGGGCATCTTACAATTGCAACTCTCTCTTTGTGTTGTTCTTTTGCCCCTTGATTTTTTAATATAGCTACTGTGACTACACCCCTTTCTCATGCTTGTTTTCAGTTTGACCCATCATGGTTAGTTTTAGCCTCCTCAAATTCTGCGAGGGCAAATATCTCAGCTATCCTGTCACCAATTGGGTTTGCTGTCTCTCATTATGTGTCAACTTGGCCTGGATGAAGATGAAAGAAAGACACATGATCAGAAGGGATGGATCAGAATTTGGGTTAAATGCATGTCTCTTGTGTGTGGTGAGCCCTCCCAGAAGGCCAGAGCATTTTTAAGAAACAGCGATGGTTTTAAATAATCTATATTTGTATTTTTGGGTGTTAGAAATAAGAAATAGCTTTAGAACAAAGAACAAAGAAAAGTACAGCACAGGGTCAGACCCCTTGGCCCTCCAGGCCTGTGCCAATCATGATACTCTAACTTAACTGAAAAAACCTTCTGTTCTTACTCGGTCTCTATCCCTCTATTCCCTCCCTTATACATGTACCCATCCAGATGTCTCTTAAATATTGCTAATGTGCCTGCTTCCACCACCTCCTCTGGCAGTGCATTCCAGGCACCCACCACTCTCTGCCTGAAAAACTTCCCCTGTACATCTTCACAGAATCACAGAAACTCTACAGTGCAGAAGGAGGCCATTCGGCCCATTAAGTCTGCACCGACCACGATCCCTCCCAGCCCCTATCCCCATAGCCCCATATGTTTACCCTGCTGGAACCTTGATACTAAGTGGCAATTTAGAATGGCCAATCAACCTAACCCACACATCTTTGGACTGTGAGAGGAAACCGGAACACCCGGAGGAAACCCACGTAGACACGGGCAGAATGTGCAAACTCCACATAGACAGTGACCCAAGCTGGACCCAAGTGCACCAAGCATGCATCCAACGGTCGGACTCTCGGAGCAACACTGGCTGCATCTTCGGGACCATCTGCGCCCTCCCTGAAGATCCACAGACCCCATTACAAAGTGACATTCTTAAACCGGACATTGCGGATATTATGAACTAGTTGAGGCTCCTGCAGTCTCACTATATGTATGTTTTACGTTTCCTACAACACGGGCCCCCACGACCACAGCGCTCAAAATCTTACCCTGCCCCTTGCAAAGCAAGGGGCCGGAGGGAGGACTGGTGCTGTGGAACAAGGGGGAAATTGTGTACGACAATGTAAGACACGAGGTCGTGCCTGTTCTGATCGATATCTCAGGAATCCAGGTGACGGGCTACTGTTCAGAACAGACACAAAATATGTATCAAATGTTGGGTGGGGAAACCATAAAGTGGGCCATAGATGCAATGGGAGCAACACACTATAGAGACAACACGCACACACACAGAAACAAAAGGGACATAGTTAACAACATCTTCACAGGAATAAACACAGGATCCACAGTGGTCAACTCTATTGACATACAGGGCCTCAATGATAAGATCGGACAATTAAAGGGGGTGATGAAAGATATCCTGCCGCGGTCACTAGACCAACAGGCCGAGCAGGCTCTCTTAGGGGAGGAGGGCACCCATACCCAACTAGATGGGATCACAATATTGGAAGCGCATGCCCGTACCATTAACCGCCTCATAGATAGAGAGAGAGAGAACACGGCCCGGGTACAACAGGGACAGCTGTGCCATGCGTATGGTCTGTTGATGATAGCCCAATTACAACATAATTTGGACCAGGTGCACAGGGGGGGAGGTGCCCGACTGGATTGACAGCGCCCAGCTAGCACAACTCGCAGATCAGAAGGGGGTGCTGGATAACTGGACCCTGAAAGGAATGACGTGGGTGTATCCAGTAATCCCCGACTGCGAGGTTAGCGAGGGCACAGGAGTAGGGATGGTCCTATTGATTCCGATAGTTACACCAGACTCGGGACCATTCCCCATCTTCCAGATCGAGAACATTGGCGTTGTCAGGGGCAATACCTCCCTCTGCTACCACCTAACCGAAGTCATGGCCATCTCAAGGCATGGCGTGATGTCAAGCGCCTCCCTCTCGGGATGCAAACAAAGGGGAGAGATAACCATTTGCCCTCACCCACTGGGACAAGGAGAGGCAGCTGAATGTGGGTTTAATCAAACACAGGGCTGTACTCTAGAAATCATACCGACAGATTCACACTTTGCCCGGGCAGGATATGGAGGACGAGGCAAGTACTGCGTAGCCACAACAAAGACATCCTTTGTATATAACGGGCTGACATGTCCGATCCTGATGCGCGACAATCAAGCACGAGGTACAAGGCTTCAGCTATTGAAGGCTTTTATTAGCAAACAATGGAACTAACTAACACGAGTACACCAATTCAGACTGGAGGGGTCCCGCCTGAGCAGAGGGTCTTATACCTCTCCCCAGGAGGCGGGGCCCGACCGGGATGTGCCATAACAACATCTACCACAGGTAAACACCCTAACCCAACAACATTATACAACCCCCACAGTGGCAACACCCTAACCCAACAGTAACATAGGAACAACCCCACAGTGGTAACCAATGATGGTTCACCACATTCACCCCTCCTTTAAAAACAAAGACCGGCGGGGTGCGAAAACAGGTCACATATATACAAAATTCACAAGTCCAGACGGTCTGGAGGACCGCACCGTCGCTGTGATCTCCTCAACACCGGTTGCGACACCGGAGCAGGTGCTTGCGGTGGCGTTCTCTCCAAAACAGCGTCCGGCTGTCCCCTCGAGGACTCCCGGGCCGGTTGACCCTGGTGAGGCGATGGTGCAGGGGATCCTGGAACCTTCTGTGGTGGCGCCGATCTCCGAGTCTCAGGCAAGCTGTACATGGGAGTATAACTGTTATGCACTGGTCCCAGTGCTGACCGCGCCACGTCTGGGGAAGAAATAAGTGATAGGGGATTCGTGACAGGGGGTGTGGGAGCGACAGGAGTTGCTACGTCCCCTGCGGGCGCCAGGTCTCGAATCGAGACTGTGTCCTCTCGCCCGTCAGGATATGCCACATAGGCATACTGAGGGTTGGCGTGGAGGAGTTGGACCGGTTCGACCAAGGGGTCGGACTTGCAGGCCCTCACATGTCGCCGCAGAAGGACGGGTCCTGGGTACGTCAACCAGGCTGGTAAGGAGATCCCCGAGGACGACTTCCGAGGGAATGAGAACATCCTCTCGTGGGGAGTAGCATTGGTTGCCGTACACAGGAGGGAGCGAATGGAATGAAGCGCATTTGGAAGGACCTCCTGCCAACGGGAGACTGGAAGGCCCCTGGATTTCAGCGCCAGTAGGACAGCCTTCCAGACTGCAGCATTCTCCCTCTCCACCTGTCCGTTACCCCTAGGGTTGTAGCTCGTGGTTCTACTAGAGGCAATCCCGAATGAGAGCAGGAATTGCCTCAAGTCGTTACTCATGAACGACGAGCCCCTGTCGCTATGTATGTAGCAGGGGTACCCGAACAGGGTAAAAAGATCACTGAATGCCTTAATCACTGTGGCAGTCGACGTGTCCGCACAGGGGACAACAAACGGGAACCGGGAGTATTCATCTATTATATTGAGAAAATAGACATTCCGGTCCGTTGAGGGAAGGGGGCCCTTAAAATCCACACTCAGCCTCTTGAAGGGGCGAGTGGCCTTGACCAATTGTGCCCGGTCCGGTCGATAAAAGTGCGGTTTGCATTCCGCGCAAATCCGACAGCTTCTTGTTACTGACCTGACATCCTCCACCGAGTAGGGCAGGTTGCGGGCTTTTACGAAGTGGTAGAGTCGGGTGACTCCAGGATGGCACAGGTCATTGTGGAGGGCCTTCAAGCGGTCCTCCTGCATGATGGCGCATGTTCCGCGCGAGAGGGCATCCGAGGGCTCATTGAGCTTCCCTGGACGATACATAATATCGTAATTATAGGTGGAGAGCTCAATTCTCCACCGCAAGATCTTATCATTCTTGATCTTGCCCCTCTGCGTGTTACTGAACATAAACGCCACGGATCGTTGATCCGTGATCAGGGTGAACCGCTTCCCCGCCAGGTAATGGCGCCAGTGTCTGATGGCCTCCACAATGGCCTGAGCCTCCTTCTCCACCGCTGATTGCCGAATTACGGGGCCTTGAAGGGTGCGGGAAAAAAACGCGACGGGCCTGCCTGCCTGGTTTAGTGTGGCGGCCAGGGCGAAATCAGATGCATCACTTTCCACCTGAAAAGGGATGGATTCATCCACCGCGTGCATCGTGGCTTTTGCAATGTCGCTTTTCAAAGCCTTGAAGGCCAATTGGGCCTCCGGCGTGAGTGGGAAGGTCGTGGACTTGATGAGCGGACGGGCTTTGTCCGCGTAGTTGGGGACCCACTGCGCATAATACGAAAAGAAGCCGAGGCATCTCCTCAGTGCTTTTGTGCTAGCGGGCAAGGGAAGTTCAGTAAGGGGGCGCATACGGTCTGGATCAGGGCCGATGACCCCGTTTTCCACCACGTATCCAAGGATAGCTAACCTGCGCGTACGGAATACGCACTTCTCCCTGTTATAGGTCAGATTCAGGCGAGATGCAGTGCGCAGAAAGTTTTGGAGATTCGTGTCATGGTCCTGCTGGTCATGGCTGCAGATGGTGACGTTATCCAGGTACGGGAAGGTAGCCCGCAACCCGTTCTGGTCCACCATTCGGTCCATAGCACGCTGGAAGACCGAGACCCCATTGGTGACACCAAATGGAACCCTAAGAAACTGGTATAGACGACCATCCGCCTCAAAAGCCGTGTATTGTTGGTCCTCTGGGCGGATGGGGAGTTGATGGTAGGCGGACTTAAGGTCTATGGTGGAGAACACCCGGTACTGCGCAATCTAATTGACCATATCAGATATGCGCGGGAGAGGATACGCATCCAGCTGCGTATAACGGTTAATGGTCTGACTGTAGTCGATGACCATCCGAGGTTTGTTCCCGCTTTTAACCACCACGACCTGCGCTCTCCACGGACTAGCACTGGCCTGTATGATCCCTTCTTTGAGGAGCCGCTGAACCTCAGATCTGATAAAGATCCGGTCTTCAGCGCTGTAACGCCTACTCTTAGTAGCGATGGGCTTGCAGCCTGGTACCAGATTCTTAAATAAAGAAGGTGTGGTGATTTTTAGTGTGGAGAGATTGCATGCGGGGCGCTTTGGGCAATTTGGAGGCTGCGGCTGATTCCCTACTGCCAGTGAAGGGAGTGGCCCACCGTACTGTAGGATCACACTCTTCATGTGGACAATAAAGTTTAGTCCGAGGAGAATTGGCGCACAAAGGTGCGGTAACACAAGGAGCCTGCATCGCTCGTACATTGTGCCCTGCACCTCTAGGGTTACCATACAACGTCCTTGGATCGGTACAGACCGGGACCGTGATGCCATGGAAATTGTCTGTTTGGCAGGTAGAACCCGGAGTCCACACCTTTTTGCAGTGTCAGGGTGAATAAAACTCTCGGTGCTCCCACTGTCAAACAGACAATACACAGTACGACCATTTACCTTGATGTTCATCATGGAACTGTCAAGCCTGTGATGCTTTGTCTGGTCCAGAGAGATCGACGCCACCGTTGGCCCCTGGGCGTCACTGCATGCAGCCGAGGTTGACACTGAGGACCCCTGCCGGTCGCTCCTAGTCGTCTGTAGTAACAGCTGCAGAGGCTGCCAGGTAGTCTTCGAAACACTTCCACCAGTGGTCGAAGGTGTTAGCGGCACCGACCGCACGTGGGTCCAGCGTCAGACGCTCTGGTTTTAGTATTTGTTCCATACTCCCTTTACTGTCGAGAGTTTTATGTTTGCTAATAAAATTGATGCGCGACAATCAAGCACGAGGTACAAGGCTTCAGCTATTGAAGGCTTTTATTAGCAAACAATGGAACTAACTAACACGAGTACACCAATTCAGACTGGAGGGGTCCCGCCTGAGCAGAGGGTCTTATACCTCTCCCCAGGAGGCGGGGCCCGACCGGGATGTGCCATAACAACATCTACCACAGGTAAACACCCGAACCCAACAACATTATACAACCCCCACAGTGGCAACACCCTAACCCAACAGTAACATAGGAACAACCCCACAGTGGTAACCAACGATGGTTCACCACAGATCCCCAGCCCAAACTTTTGCTTCACCTCTCGCAGACCAGTCACCATTGGCCAGGCCCACATCACCAACATTCGAAGCAGGCAGACTCTGACACTTAATGCCACGGACCCACTGAGAGATGACCTCAAATACTACCGAGAGCCAGAACAGGCTCCCATCCCACACCTAGCCGAAGTGCTGAGGGAGCTCCGCCTCAAAGTGGGACACTCCGTTCGGCTGTACCACCAATTACAGTCACACATCAAAACCCTAGAGCATGACACAGAGTCAGCCCATGTTTGGGCACAGAGGGTATGGGACTGGGGCCTAAACGTAAACATTCACCCCTGGATCCGGATAATCTCACATGTACGAGTCACTATCCAACTTATACTCGCAATATCTTGGGGAATAGTGACGTGTTATACATACCGCCAACACAAGAAAATCAAAGCACGAAGAAAACTAATCAGAACGATTGGCGAGGTGGGGCGACTGACAAATCGGGAGGATTTCTCCCGCGTACACCTAATTTGACAAACCTCGGGGCTCCCCTAAACTGCATGACTGCAGCGTGCAAATGCAGGGAGCACCGGACACAAAATATGTTAAAGGGGAAAATCGGTCTGAGGGAGGCGAGACAAGTCCGCTCCCGACCGACAGGGGGGAACTGTTAGCGGACAACAAATTTATGAAGTTACGTATATAATATGAAACAGGCCAAACTGCAGTCAGAACCTCTCCATTAAAGATTAAAAGGGACAGATCCAGACAAACAGGCAAAGGCATGCATTTAAAATGCAAACAAGGTCTAACACACAAAAGGGGGCCACACAGGGTGGCACCAAAGGAAACTCATCAAATCAAATCAGCACCACTGACCTAATCAAGTGATATCAGGAAGCCCACTTAGCCTCAAAAGACTTCCTGAGATCAGCCAAACACCCATTGATAAACCCATCGGACAGAAACGATTACCATACCTAAACATTGATACTCTACTTAAAACATCAAACAGAATGGCCAGAGTCAAATACTGTAAACAAAACATTAACATTTGAATCATACAACGTGTCAAAGTTGGAGTATAACTGTAGCCCATTGCGGCAGGCTTTCAGAGTGCTTTCGGGACAGTGCTGTTTGTATGTCCTGATTGCACCTCCGTCGACGTTAATAAAGCTGTACCGCTGTTGAACCTGACTCTGAGTCCGAAGTGGTCGTGTTCGCCCACTCGCGCTAACACACCTTATCGAATGCCTCCTGGAAATCTAAATATACCTCATCCACCTGTTCCCCTCTGTCAACCGCACTCGTTATATCCTCTAAAAATTCCAGTAAATTGGTCAAACATGACTTTCCCTTCATGAATCCATGCTGCGTCTGCTTGATCGAACCATTTTTTTCCAGGTGTGCTGCTATTTCTTCTTTAATGATGGATTCCAGCAATTTCTCAACTACGGACGTTAAGCTAACCGGCCTGTAGTTACCCGCCTTTTGTCTACCTCCTTTTTTAAACAGTGGCGTCACATTTGCTGTTTTCCAATCAGCTGGCACTTCCCCAGAGTCCAGCGAATTTTGATAAATTACAACCAACGCATCCGCTATTACTTCTGCCATTTCTTTCAGTACCCTGGGATGCATTCCATCTGGGCCCGGGGACTTGTCTACCTTTAGTCCCATTAGCCTACCAAGCTCTACCTCTTTAGTAATAGTAATCGTTTTAAGGACCTCACCCCCTGCAGTCCCACGACCATCAATTTTCGGTAAGCTATTTGTGTCCTCTACCGTGAAGACCGACACACAAAACTTGTTTAAGGCCTCGGCCATTTCCTCGTTTCCCATTATTAAATCCCCCTTCTCGTCTTCTAAGGGCCCAACATTTACTTTCGCTACTCTTTTCCTTTTTATATATTTGTAAAAACTTTTACTATCAGTTTTTATATTTTGTGCTAGTTTAGTTTCATAATGTATCTTTCCTTTCTTTGTCGTTTTCTTAGTAGTTCTTTGTTGTTTTTTAAAGCTTTCCCAATCTTCTAATTCCCCACTAGTTTTGGCCATTCTGTACGCATCGGCTTTTAATTTAATACTCTCCTTTATTTCCTTAGTTAACCACGGCTGGTTATCCCTTTTCTTACATTCCTTTTTTATCACAGGAATATATTTTTGCTGAG
Organism: Mustelus asterias; assembly: GCF_964213995.1. Lineage (NCBI taxonomy): Eukaryota > Metazoa > Chordata > Chondrichthyes > Carcharhiniformes > Triakidae > Mustelus > Mustelus asterias. The sequence continues at coordinate 9,252,080 of NC_135805.1, forward strand.
TACTGAGAAAAATCTCCTTAAAAATCCGCCACTGTTGCTCAGCTGTCCCACCAACTAGTCTGCGCTCCCAGTCTACATTAGCCAATTCTGCCCTCATCCTATTGCACTCCCCACTGTTCAAGCAGAGGACACTGGTTTGGGACCCTACTTTCTGTCCCTCCATCTGTATTAGAAATTCAACCATATTGTGATCACTCATTCCAAGAGGATCCCTCACAAGAAGACCATTAATTTTACCTGTCTCATTACACAGGACCAGATCCAAGATAGCTCGCTCCCTCGTAGGTTCTGTAACATACTGTTCGAGGAAACTATCCCAACAGCATTCTAAGAACTCTTCCTCAAGTTCACCGCGTCCGACTTGAGTCAACCAATCAATATGCAGGTTAAAATCCCCCATGATTATTGCTGTTCCGTTTTTGCGCGCATCCACTATTTGCTTGTTTATAGCCCGACCCACCTCAAAGTTAGTATTTAGGGGCCTATAGACCACGCCCACCAGTGACTTTCTCCCCTTACTATTCCTTATCTCCACCCACAACGATTCCACATTATGCTCCTTGGAGCCTATATCATCTCTCACTACCGACCTGATGTTATCCTTAATTAACAGAGCTACCCCACCTCCTTTTCCTTCCTGTCTATCCTTCCGAATTGTCTGATACCCCTGGATATTCAGTTCCCAGTCCTGGTCACCCTGCAACCACGTTTCTGTAATGGCCACTGGATCATACCCATTTGTACTGATTTGTGTCATCAACTCATTCACTTTGTTTCGAATGCTACGTGCATTCAGGTAAAGTGTCTTTATGCTAGCCTTTATATGGACCCGATTTGTTAGTGCATTCTTTTGATTGCACGCTCTGTCCCTACCTGTTGCAAACTGGTTATCCTTCCCCAGACCATCTCCTTGCACTGCGTTGACCACCTCCCTTCTTGTGTTTGTCACCTTTTTTACTCTGCCTGAGCCCTTGACTCCTTTAACTAGATGAATGTCCTCATCATTAACCTTCACTTGTACCCTCTCCTTTACCTTTGATTTTGTAATTACCCATACCCCTGAACCCTCCCCCCACTGTTTAGTTTAAAGCCCTATTTACAGCCCTGGTTATACGATTCGCCAGGACTCTGGTCCCAGCACGATCCAGATGAAGACCATCCCATCGGAACAGGTCCCATCTTCCCCAATACTGGTGCCAATGTCCCATGAATTCAAACCCATTGCTCCCACACCAAACTTTGAGTCACGCATTTACCTCCTTAATCTTATTGACCCTGCGCCAATTCGCTTGTGGCTCAGGTAGTAATCCAGAGATTACCACCTTGTTGGTTCTGTTTTTTAATTTGGCTCCTAGCTTTTCATACTCCCTCTGCAGAACCTCTGTTCCTGTTCTGCCTATATCGTTGGCACCTATGTGGACCACTACAACTGGATTGTTACCCTCCCACTCCAAGTTCCTCTGCAGCCCAGATGAGATATCCTGGACCCGAGCACCAGGCAGGCAACACAACCTTCGGGATTCTTGATCCTGTTCACAAAGAACAGTGTCAATACCCCTAATTACACTATCCCCAATTACCACTACATTTCTTTTTTCTTCCCCCACCTGAATGGCTCCCTGTACCATGGTGGCGTGGGCAGTTTGCTCGTCCTCCTTGCAGTCCCCGTTCCAGACCACACTGGGAGCAAGAATTTCAAACCTGTTGTACAGATTCAGGGACTGAGGCTCTTGCAACTCTACCTTCTGGATCCCAATTCCTGCCTCACTCGCAGCCACACCCTCTTGTCCCTGACCCCCAGCTGAATTTATTAGTCTAAGGGGTGTTACTGCCTCCTGAAACACAGTGTCCAGGTAACTCTCCCCCTCCCTGATATGTCGCAGTGTCTGAAGCTCAGATTCCAGCTCATCAACCCTGAGCCGGAGTTCCTCAAGCAACCAACACTTACTGCAGACATGCTCACTGGGAACCACAGTGGGGTCCACCAGCTCCCACATCATGCAGAAACAACACATCACGTGACCCTCCATCACAATTACCTGGTTTAAGTTATTACAAAGTAAGAACTAGTCCTACCTTGCCTCGCCCGTTTCTGCCTAAGCCCGATGAGCCAAAGCCCTTTAGCTCTCACTCTGCTCCCTGCCCGCAAACGAAGCTGCCCGCTGGATAGTGCGGCCTGCCTTTTAAACTTTACATGCTAAAAAACCCTTCCCAGCTCACCCCGCGGCCCACTTCCGCTTTACTTTTAAAGTAACGTTAACAAAAAACAAAGCCCGCAAAAAACTAAAAATTAGCCAGTCGCCTACCTTCACTCTCCCGCCACAAATCAATCCTCCTCTCAGCTTGTTCCGACGAACAGGTTTGTCAAATATAATTTCTCTTTGCAAATTCATAAGGAATCCCTCTGCTCCCCCTCTGCGTCTGGATCCTGAACTTCCTAAGTCACAGACCACAATCAGTAAGGATAGGCACCTCCTCCACGATCCTCCTCAACACCGGTGCCCCACAAGGCTGTGTTCTCAGCCCCATACTGTGCTCCTTGTACACCTATGACTATGTGGCCAAATTCCCTTCCAATTTGATTTTGCAGTTTGCTGACGACACCACCGTAGTGGGACAGATCCCAAACAATGACAAGACAGAGTACAGGAATGAGATGGAGTATCTGGTGAACTGGTGCGGCGACAATAATCTCTCCCTCAACGTCAACAAAACGAAGGGGATTGTCATCAACTTCAGGAAGCGTAAAGGAGAACATGCCGCTGTCTACATCAATGGGGACAAAGTAGAAAGGGTCACGAGCTTCAAGTTTTTAGGTGTCCAGATCACCAACAACCTGTCCTGGTCCCCCCATGCCGACACTATAGTTAAGAAAGCCCACCAACGCTTCTACTTTCTCAGAAGACTAAGGAAATTTGGCATGTCTGCTATGACTCTTACCAACTTTTACAGATGCACCAAAGAAAGCATTCTTTCTGGTTGTATCACAGCTTGGTATGGCTCCTGCTCTGTCCAAGACCGCAAGAAACTACAAAAAGTCGTGAATGTAGCCCAATCCATCACGCAAACCAGCCTCCCATCCATTGGCTCTGTCTACACTTCCCACTGCCTCGACAAAGCAGCCAGCATAATTAAGGACCTCATGCACACCGGACATTCTCTCTTCCACCTTTTTCCGTCGGGAAAAAGATACAAAAGTCTGAGGTCACGTACCAACCGACTCAAGAACAGCTTCTTCCCTGCTGCTGTCAGACTTTTGAATGGACCTACCTTGCATTAAGTTGATCTTTCTCTACACCCTAGCTATGACTGTAACACTACATTCTGTACTCTCTCATTTGCTTCTCTATGAACGGTATAGTGCGCAAGAAACAATACTTTTCACTTTATGCGAATACATGTGACAATAATAAATCAAATCAAATCAAAAAGGATTTTGCCTAACCAGATCATTATTAACTAAGTGTCCAGTTTTAAAATTTAATTATTAGTGTCACAAGTAGGCTTACATTAACACTGCAATGAAGTTACTGCAAAAATACTGCCACAGTCCAGCACCTGTTCGGATACACTGAGGAAGAATTTAGCATGGCCAATGCACCTAACCAGCATGTCTTTCAGATTTGGGAGGAAACCAGAGCACCCAAAGGAAACACACGCAGACACAGGGAGAATGTGCCGACTCGAATCGACCCTGGGTCCCTGGCGCTGTGAGGCAGCAGTGCGAATCACTGTGCCACCATGCCACTCCGTTATCACATCTTTCACAATTATATTCCCAACTACTGACGTCTCGGCTAAAGGCTCTTGTTCCATTTTCTCCCTCCCTTTTTTCTTAAATAGTGGAGTTACATTTGCCAACTTCCAAACTGCAGGCACAGTTCCAGAATCTATAGGATTTTGAAAGATAATCACCAATGCATCCACAATCTCTGCAACCACCTCTTTCAACATTTTGGGGTGGAGATCATCAGGTTACAGGTATTTATCAACTTTTAGTCCCATTAATTTTTCCAATAATACTTTTTAACGAATAATGTGGGCCGAGAATTGCTTGCTCAGTTACATGAGGACACATGGCAGAATCCCTTGGCCCTCGGTAAACGAGGGACAGCTGCTGCCGTCAACTTTAGAGCCAAAGAATTACTTCCTATAACTGTGTTACATGAACAAATTGTTTCACTTGTAAGATAATCACTAACTTTTATCTTTACCTTGCTAAATAGAAGGTATTAAATACAGTTTTTGATGTGACTGGTAACATCATCTGTATCGTTTGCTTGTTGTTTATATATTAAATTAAAGATGGTTCTTTCTATTTATTCAGAAAATTCTGTGAACATAATATTTCATTATGTTGTTTTAGGAAGGTCCTATGGTTTCAGGTATTCAACCTGCAGAGGCCAGCACCAGATTACAGATCTTTCAGGTAACAGTTCATTTTACTAACAGCGAAGAAACCTCAAAATGCATTTTTAATATTTGTGCATGATTGTTAATTTGCTGAATAGTCTTGCTGTATAAGTTAATGGAGCTAAAGGTAGACAAGTCTGGTCCTGATGGAATGCATCCCAGGGTACTAAAAGAGATGGCGGGAGAAATAGCAAATGCACTAGTGGTAATTTACCAAAATTCGCTGGACTCTGGGGTGGTTCCCGCAGATTGGAAAACAACAAGTATGACGCTACTATTCAAAAAGGAGGTAGACAAAAGGCGTGTAACTATAGGTTGGTTAGCCTAACTTCTGTAGAATGGAAAATGCTTGAATCTATCATCAAGGAAGAAATAGCGAGACATCTGGATATAAATTGTCCCATTGGTAAGACGCAGCATGGGTTCATGAAGGAAAGGTCATGTTTGACTAATTTGGTGCAATTCTTTGAGAACATTACATGTGTAGTGGACAATGGGGAACCTGTGGATGTGGTGTATCTGGATTTCCAGAAGGCATTTGACAAGGTGCCGTAACAAAGACTGATACAAAAGATAAAGGTGCACAGTGTTACGGGTAATGCATTAGCATGGATAGAGGATTGGTTAACTAACAGAAAGCAAAGAGTGGAGGTAAATGGGTGTTTTTCTGGTTGGCGATCAGTGACTAGTGGTGTGCCTCAGGGATCAGTGTTGGGACATCAATTGTTTACGATTTACATAGATGATTGGAGTTGGGGACCAAGTGCAGTGTATCAAAATTCGCAGATGACACTAAGATGAGTGGCTGAGCAAAGTGTGCAGAGGATGCTGAAAGTCTGCAAAGGGATACAGATAGTCGAAGTGAGTGGGGGAGGGTCTGGCAGATGGAGTACAATGTTGGTAAATGTGAGGTCATCGATTTCGGTAGGAATAACAGCAAAATGGACTATTATTTAAATGGTAAAAAATTGCAGCATGCTGCTGTGCAGAGGGACCTGGGTATCCTTGTACAAGAATCACAAGGAGTTGGTTTGCAGGTGCAGCAGGTAATTAAGAAGGCAAATGGAATTTTGTCCTTCATTTGCGAGTGCAGTTCGGGGGGGTTTAAACTAGTATGGCAGGGGGGTGGGGATCAAAATATTAGGTCTATAAGTGTAGAGGCCGGGGACGAGCTTGGGGCTGGGACAAGGCTGGCAAAGAAAAAGAGCACTCTGGGGGAGGATGACCTCACTGGGCCTGGAGGTCTGGAGTGCTTATACTTCAATGCAAGGAGCGAAGCAGGTAAGACAGACGAACTTAGGGCCTTAATGCTCACGAGGAATTTGGATGTGGTTGCGGTGACAGAGACTTGGTTGAAAGAGGGACAGGACTGGCAGCTGAATATTCCGGGGTACAAGTGTTTTAGGCGAGACAGAGGAGGGGCCAAAAGAGGTGGGGGAGTAGCAGTATTAGTTGGAGAGCATATTACAGCGGTGCAGAGGGAGGACAATTCAGAGGGGTCGTGTAACGAGTCACTGGGTGGAGCTTAGAAACAGGAAGGGCGCAGTCACTATGTTGGGGGTATACTACAGGCCCCCCAACAGCCCAAGGGAAGTGGAAGAACAGATATGTCAGGAGATACTGGATAGGTGCAGGAAAAATAGGATTGTTGTAGTGGGAGACTTCAATTTTCCTGGTATAGACTGGAAATCGCTGAGAGCTGGGACTCTGAATGGGGAGGAATTTGTAAAATGCGTACAGGAGGATTCTTTGGAACAATATGTAGATAGCCCGACTAGAGAGGGGGCTATACTGGACCTAGTACTGGGGAATGAGCCCGGTCAGGTTTTCAAAGTTTTGGTAGGGGAACATGTAGCAAATAGTGACCACAATTCTGTTAGCTTTAGGATAGTGATGGAAAAGGATGAGTGGTGTCCCAAGGGTAAAGTGTTGGATTGGGGGAAGGCTAACTTTAGTGGGATTAGGCAGAAATTGGCAGCTCTTGATTGGGAGAGGCTGTTTGAGGGTAAATCCACATCTGGCATGTGGGAGTCTTTTAAGGAACAGTTGTTAGGGCTGCAGGACAGGCATGTGCCTGTAAAAAAGAAGGATAGGAAGGGTTGGATTCGAGAACCGTGGATAACCAGGGAAATTGAGGGACTGGTCAAAAAGAAAAGAGAGGCGTATGTTAGGTCCAGGCAGCTAAAAATGGAGGGAGCTCTGGAAGAGTACAAAGAAAGTAGGAAAGAACTCAAACGGGGAATTAGAAGGGCAAAAAGGGGTCACGAAATGTCCTTGGCAGACAGGATTAAGGAGAATCCCAAGGCATTTTATTCATACGTCAGGAACAAAAGGGTTGTCAGGGAAAAAATCGGACCTCTCAGGGACAAAAGTGGGGAATTATGCTTGGAGCCCAAAGAAGTAGGGGAGATCCTAAATGAATACTTTGCGTCGGTATTCACAAAGGAGAGGTATGTGATGACTGGGAGTGTCTCGGAGGGGAGTGTTGAACCGTTGGAGAAAATCTCCATTACAAGGGAGGAAGTGTTAGGTTTGTTAGAGAATATAAAGACTGACAAATCCCCAGGGCCTGATGGAATCTATCCAAGGCTGCTCAGGGAGACGAGAGATGAAATCGCTGGGCCTCTGACGCAAATCTTTGTCTCGTCACTGGACGCAGGTAAGGTCCCAGAGGATTGGAGGATAGCTAATGTGGTCCCGTTATTTAAGAAGGGTAGGAAGGATAACCCGGGTAATTATAGGTCGGTGAGCTTGACGTCCGTGGTGGGGAAGTTGTTGGAGAAGATTCTTAGAGATAGGATGTATGCGTATTTAGAAAGGAATAAACTCATTAACGATAGTCAGCATGGTTTTGTGAGAGGGAGGTCATGCCTCACTAACCTGGTGGAGTTTTTTGAAGAAGTGACCAGAATGATTGACGAGGGTAGGGCCGTGGATGTCGTCTATATGGACTTTAGTAAAGCGTTTGACAAAGTCCCTCATGGTAGGCTGGTGAAAAAGGTAGGATCTCATGGGATAAAGGGGGAGGTGGCTAGATGGGTGGAGAACTGGCTTGGTCACAGAAGACAGAGGGTGGTAGTGGAAGGGTCTTTTTCCGGCTGGAGGCCTGTGACTAGTGGTGTTCCGCAGGGCTCTGTATTGGGACCTCTGCTGTTTGTGATTTATATAAACGATCTGGAAGAAGGTGTAACTGGGGTGATCAGTAAGTTTGCGGACGACACAAAATTGGCAGGACTTGCAGATAGTGAGGAGCATTGTCAGAAGCTACAGAAGGATATAGATAGGCTGGAAATTTGGGCAAAGAAATGGCAGATGGAGTTCAATCCTGATAAATGCGAAGTGATGCATTTTGGTAGAAATAATGTAGGGAGGAGCTATACGATAAATGGCAGAACCATAAAGGGTGTAGATACGCAGAGGGATCTGGGTGTGCAAGTCCACAGATCCTTGAAGGTGACGTCACAGGTGGAGAAGGTGGTGAAGAAGGCATATGGCATGCTTGCCTTTATAGGACGGGGCATAGAGTATAAAAGTTGGGGTCTGATGTTGCAGATGTATAGAACGTTGGTTTGGCCGCATTTGGAATACTGCGTCCAGTTCTGGTCGCCACACTACCAGAAGGACGTGGAGGCTTTGGAGAGAGTACAGAGGAGGTTTATCAGGATGTTGCCTGGTATGGAAGGGCTTAGTTATGAGGAGAGATTGGGTAAACTGGGGTTGTTCTCCCTGGAAAGACGGAGGATGAGGGGAGACTTAATAGAGGCGTATAAAATTATGAAAGGCATAGATAGGGTGAACGGTGGGAAGCTTTTCCTCAGGTCGGTGGTGACGTTCATGAGGGGTCATAGGTTCACGGTGAAGGCGGGGAGGTTTAACACAGATATCAGAAGGACATATTTTACACAGAGGGTGGTGGGGGCCTGGAATGCGCTGCCGGGCAAGGTGGTGGAGGCGGACACACTGGGAACGTTTAAGACTTATCTAGATAGCCATATGAACCGAGTGGGAATGGAGGGATACAAAAGAATGGTCTAGTTTGGACCAGGGAGCGGCACGGACTTGGAGGGCCGAAGGGCCTGTTCCTGTGCTGTATTGTTCTTTGTTCTTTGTTCTGCGAGAGGGATGGAGTTTAAATACAGCGAGATTATGTTGCAGCTGTATAAGGTGCTGGTGAGGCCACACCTGAAGTACTGTATACAGTTTTGGTCTCCTTACTTGAGAAAGGATATACTAGCACTGGAAGGGGTGCAGAGGAGATTCATTAGGTTGATTCTGGAGTTGAGACGGTTGGCTTATGAGGAGAGACTGAGTAGACTGGAGCTATACTCATTGGAGTTCAGAAGAATGAGGGGAGATCTTATAGAAACATATAGATTATGAAGGGAATAGATAAGATAGAAGCAGGGAAGTTGGTTCCATTGGCAGGTGAAACGAGAACTAGGGGGCATGGCCTCAAAATAAGGGGAAGCAAATTTAGGACTGAGTTGAGGAGGAACTTCTTCACACAAAGGGTTGTGAATCTGTGGAATTCCCTGCCCATTGAGGCTCATTGAATGTTTTTAAGGCAAGGAGAGATAAAGTTTTGAATAGTAAAGGAATTAAGGGTTATGGTGAGTGGGCAGGTATGTGGAGCTGAGTCCACGAAAAGATCAGCCATGATCTTATTGAATGACGGAGCATGCTCGAGGGGCCAGATAGCCTTCTCCGAGTTCTTATGTTCTTATAGAAACATAGAAACATAGAAAACTACAGCACAAAACAGGCCCTTCGGCACCACAAGTTGTGCCGAACATATCCCTACCTTTTAGGCCTACCTATAACCCTCCATCCTATTAAGTCCCATGTACTCATCCAGGAGTCTCTTAAAAGACCCTATTGAGTTTGCCTCCACCACCACTGACGGCAGCCGATTCCACTCACCCACCACCCTCTGTGTGAAAAACTTCCCCCGAACATTTCCCCTGTACCTACCCCCCAGCACCTTAAACCTGTGCCCTCTCATAGCAGCCATTTCCACCCTGGGAAAAAGCCTCTGAGAGTCCACCCAATCTATGCCTCTCAACATCTTATCTACCTCTGTTAGGTCTCCTCTTATCCTACGTCTCTCCAAGGAGAAAAGACCGAGTTCCCTCAGCCTATCCTCATAAGGCATGCCACTCAATCCAGGCAACATCCTTGTAAATCTCCTCTGCACCCTTTCAATCTTTTCCACATCCTTCCTGTAATGAGGCGACCAGAACTGAGCACAGTGCTCCAAGTGGGGTCTGACGAGGGTCTTATGTAGCTGCATCATTATCCCCGGACTCCTAAACTCAATCCCTCGATTGATAAAGGCCAGCACACCATACGCCTTCTTAACCACCTCCTCCACCTGTGGGGCCGATTTTAGAGTCCTATGGACCCGGACCCCAAGGGCCTTCTGATCCTCTACCGTCCTCAGAGTCTTTCCCTTTATATTGTACTCCTTCATCCCATTCGACCTGCCAAAATGGACCACTACGCATTTATCTGGGTTGAAGTCCATCTGCCACTTCTCTGCCCAGTCTTGCATCCTATCTATGTCCCTCTGTAACTTCTGACATCCCTCCAGACTATCCACAACCCAACCAACCTTCGTGTCATCAGCAAACTTACCAACCCATCCCTCCACTTCCTCATCCAGGTCATTTATGTTCTTATATATATTGTCCCTTTGGGGAAGGAAATCTGCCGTCCTTCCTTGGTCTGGCCTACATGTGACTCCAAAGCCACAGCAATGTGGTTGACTCTCAACTGCCCTCCAAGGGCAACTAGGGATGGGCAATAAATGCTGGCCAGCCAGCGATGCCCATGTCCCACGACTGAATAAAAAACAAATTGTGCAGTGTTGTGAGTTTTCGCCTGAATGATGGAGTTTAATTTAGACAAATGCGAGGTGATGCATTTTGGTAGATTGAACCAGGGCGGCACTTGCTCAATTAATGGTAGAGTGTTGGGAGAGCTATAGAACAAAAAGATCTTGAGGTACAGTTTCATAGCTCCTTTTAAGCAGTGTCACAGATGGACAGAGTGGTGAAGAAGGCATTTAGCACGCTTGGTTTCATTGGTCAAGACATTGAATACAGGAGTTGGGATGTCTTATTGAAGTTGTACAAGACATTGGTAAGGCCACACATGGAATATTGTGTACAGTTCTGGTCACCCTATTATAGAAAAGATATTATGAAACTAAAAAGAGTGCAGAAAAGATTTACTAGGATGCTCCCTGGACTTGATGGTTTGAATTATAAGGAGAGGCTGGATAGACTAGGACTTTTTTCCCTGGAGCATAGGAGACTTAGGGGTGATCTTATAGAGGTCTGTAAAATAATGAGGGGCATGCATAGATCAATTAGATAGTCAGCATCTTTTCCCAAAGGTAGGGGAGTCTAAAACTATAGGGCATAGATTTGAAGTGAGAGGGGAGAGATACAAAAGGTCCAGAAAGGCAATATTTTCACACAGCTGAGTGTCTGGAACAAGCTGCCAGAGATAGTATTAAAGGTACAATTTTGTCTTTTAAAAAGCATTTTAGACAGTTACATGGATAAGAAGGGTATCGAGGGATTTGGGCCAAACGTGGGCAATTGGAACTAGATTGGTGGTTAAAAAAATGGCAGCATGGGCAAGTTGCGCCGAAGGGCCTGTTTTCATCCTCTAAACCTTCATGACTCTATGACTCCATGATGAAATCCATAAAGTAAACTTTCTTCCAACTAATAATCCGGAGAGCTTTTGTTACAAGATCAGGATCAGAGGCCAGTAAGTGCTGCTCTGACTTCACTGTGAGTGCTGCCTGGCCATGAGAGTGAGTGGAAACAGGGAGTTAGGTGAAACAGGCAGCAGAGGCTACGAGGGAGAGCACTGATTAGTAAGTAGTGGCTCAGGTTGGTAAGGCTTTCCAACCTTTGTCACTTTTTATAGTTTGAAACTACGCATTACGGTTTAAATCAGTAAGGGCTGGAATTGGTTGGATCAGGACAAGGAAAGAAGGGCTTAATTAGTGCTAAATTTAATAACTATTTATTTTGAAGTAATTGATTAATTAACATTAGTGCTCTAACTGTGAGATGTGGGAGGTCCGTAACGCTTCCAGCGTTCCGGATGGCTACATCTGCAGGAAGTACATCCAATGGCACATCCTCATAGACCGTGTGGTTCAGTTGGAGCCACAGTTGGATGCACTTAGGAGCAGGCAGGTGATAGAAAGCATCATAGACAGGAGTTGCAGAGACATGGCTACACCCAAGGCGCAGGCAGATAGATGGGTGACCGCCAGAAAGAGCAGGCAGTCAGTGCAGGAATTCCCTGTGGCTGTCCCCCTCTCTAACAGGTATACCGCTTTGGATACTGTTGAGGGGGGGGGAATGGCCTAGAGGGGAAAAATAACAGCAGTGGCCAGTGCAGTGGCACCATGGCTGGCTCTGTTGTTCAGCAGGGAGGGTCAAAGTGCAGAAGGGCAATAGTTATCGGGGACTCCATAGTCAGAGGCACAGATAGGCACTTCTGTGGTCGTGAAAGAGACTCCAGGATGGTGTGTTGCCTCCCTGGTGTCAGGGTCCGGGATGTCACTGAACGGCTGCAGGGCATCCTGAAGGGGAGGGTGATAAGCCAGAGGTCATGGTACATGTTGGTACCAATGACATAGGTAGAAAGAGGGATGAGGTCTTGCACCAAATAATTCAGGGAGTTAGGCAATGGACTAAGGAACAAGACCTCTCGGGTTGTAATCTCTTGATTACTGCCGGTGCCACAAGCGAGTGAGTACAGAAATATGAGAATAGCTTAAGGGTTCGAGCAGGAAGAAGATTTTTAGATTCCTGGACCACTGAGACCATTTTCGGGGAAGGTGGGACCTGTACAAGCGGGAAGGTCTACATCTGAACCACAGTGGAACTAACATCCTTGCTGGTGGATCTGCCAGTGCTGTTGGGAAGTGTTTAAACTAGTTTGGCAGGCGGAGGGGACCCAGACTGTCAGCAAAATAGGACACAGAATAACATAGAAAAGTAGTCAGGCCAGAAGGAATACAGTAGTGAAAGTTTCAAGAGAGTAAGGTAAGGCTGGAAGGCCTCTCCTTTAATGCCAGGAGTATTAAAGCTAAAACAAATGAGTTAAGGGCAAGGATTGACACCTGTAATTATGATATAATAGCCATCACAGAGACATGATTAAGTGAGGGGCAGGATTGGCAGCTCAACGTCCCGGGATATAGAATCTTCAGGTGAGTTAGAGGAGGGGGCAAAAGAGGAGGAGGCATTGATTTATTAGTTAAGGAGGCAGTTACTGCAGTAAGGAGAGATGATATCTTCGAGGGGGCATCAAACAAAGATTTGTGGGTAGAGCTTAGGAATAAAAAAGGGACAGCTACCGTTGCTAGGTGTTTATTATAGACTCCCAGATCGTCAGTGGGAAATTGAAGAGCAAATATGTGCGCAATTCACAGAGGGGTGTAAAAATAATAAGAGGGTAATTATATTAGGTGATTTCAACTTTCTCAACATTAATTGGGATAGCCATCATGTTAAGGGCTCAGTTGGAGTAGAGTTCCTAAAATGTATACAGGAAAACTTATTAGGTCAATATGTAAAGGATCCAACATGGGAAGGAGCTGTGCTGGACCTAATTCTGAGGAATAGAAACATAGAAACATAGAAGATAGGAGCAGAAGGAGGCCATTCAGCCCTTTGAGCCTGCTCCACCATTCATTACGATCATGGCTTATCATCCAACTCAATAGTCTAACCCTGCTTTTTCCCCATAACCTTTGATCCCATTTGCCCCAAGTGCTTTATCCAGCCGCCTCTTGAATACATTCAATGTTTTGGCATCAACTACTTCCTGTGGTCATGAGTTCCACAGGCTCACCACTCTTTGGGTGAAGAAATGTCTCCTCACCTCCGTCCTAAATAGTCTACCCTGAATCCTCAGATTGTGACCCATGGTTCTGGACTCCCCTGCTCCCCCACTTCCCTGCATCTACCCTGTCTAGTCCTGTTAGAATTTTATAAGTCTCTATGAGATCCCCCCTCATTCATCTGAACTCCAGTGAAAACAATCCTAACTTAGCCAATCTCTCCTCGTACATCAGTCGCGCCATCCCCAGAATCAGCCTGGTAAACCTTCACTGCATTCCTTCGAGAGCAAGAACATTCTTCTTCAGAAAAGGAGACCAAAACTGCACGCAATACTCTAGGTGTGGCCTCACCAAGGCCCTGTATAATCGCAACAACACATCCCTACTCCTGTACTCGAAACCTCTCAACATGCCATTTGCCTTCTTTATCGTCTGCTGCACCTGCATGTTTACCTTCAGTGACTGCTGCACAAAGACACCCAGGTCCCGCTGAACACTCCCCTCTCCCAATTTACAGCCATTCAGGTAGTAATCTGCCTTCTTGTTTTTGCTTCCAAAGTGAATAACCTCACATTTATCCAAAGTATACTGCATCTGCCATTGATTTGCCCACTCACCCAACCTGTCCAGATCATTCAGAAGGATCTCTGCATTCTCGTAACAGTTCACCCTCCCACCCCACTTGGTATCATCTGCAAACTTTGTGATGTTATATTTTGTTCCCTGATCCAAATCATTAATATATATTGTGAATAGCTGGGATCCCAGCACTGATCCCTGTGACATCACATGAGTTACTGCCTGCCAATTTGAAAAGCACCATTAATTCCTACTCTTTGTTTTCTATCTGCCAAACAGTTTTCTATCCATCTCAATACACTTCCCCCAATCCCATGCACTTTAATCTTACATGATAATCTCTTGCGCGGGACTTTGTCAAATGCTTTCTGAAATTCCAAATATACCACATCTACTGGTTCTCCCTTGTCAACTCTACTGGTTACATCTTCAAAGAATTCCAGCAGATTTGTCAGGCATGATTTCTCCTTCATAAATCCATGCTGACTCAGTCTGATCCTGCCACTGCTTTCTAAATGCTTTGCCATAAAGTCCTTGATAATGGATTCGAGCATTTTCCCCATGATGCGCGTTATCAAACACGAGGCTTTTATTTATTGTAATGAAGCAGCCAATAATTATATACACGATCCCAGACTGAGGGGTCCCAGCCAGAGCAGGGACTTTTATAACTCTCCCAGGAGGCGGAGTCCGACTGGGATGTACCACAACACTACAGTACAAAGGTGTAACAACCCCACCCTAACCCCAACAGCAACAAGTAGCACAACCCAACAGTAACATATGTACATCCTTGTTGTACTGGCCAGACCCTGGCTCAGTACTATCCAGTGGGAACCAACGATGGTTCACCATATTCACCCCTCCTTTGAGAACAAAGGCCGGCGGGGTACAAAAAATAGAATAAAGTGTCATCAGTCTATAAGTTCAGACGGTCAGGGGGACCGCACCGTCGTTGTGACCTCCTCAATACCGGCGGTGACACCGGAGTAGGCACTTGCGGTGGCGTTCTCCCCAAGGCAGCGTCCAGCTGTTCTTCCACGGACTCACAGGCCGGTGGACCCTGAGGTGACGGTAGTCCATGGGGTCCTGACATGCCCTGCAGTGGCGACCATCCTCTGGACTCAGGCAAGCTGTACACGGGAGTAAAAGGGTTAAGCAATGGTCCCGATGCTGCCCGCGCCGTGTCCGGGGGGGAAACAAGAGTTAAGGGGTTTGTAACAGGGGGTATGGGAGCGACAGGAGTTGCTACGTCCCCTGCTGGCGCCAGGTCTCGGATCGAGACCGCGTCCTCTCGCCCGTCAGGGTATGCCACATAGGCATACTGAGGGTTGGCGTGGAGGAGATGGACCTGTTCGACCAATGGGTCGGACTTGCGGGCCCTTACATGTCGCCACAGGAGGACGGGTCCTGAGTACGTCAACCAAGACGGTAATGAGGTCCCCGAGGAAGACTTCCGAGGGAATGAAAACATCCTCTCATGGGGAGTAGCATTGGTTGCCGTACACAGGAGGGAGCGAATAGAATGGAGCGCATCAGAGAGCACCTCTTGCCAACGGGAGACTGGAAGACTTTTTGACTTCAACGCCAGTAAGACAGCCTTCCAGACTGTAGCATTCTCACGTTCCACCTGTCCGTTACCCCTAGGGTTGGAGCTCGTGGTCCTACGAGAAGCAATCCCGTATGAGAGCAGGAATTGCCTCAAGTCATCGCTCATGAACGACGAGCCCCTGTTGCTATGGATGAAGCTGGGGTACCCGAACAGGGTAAAGAGATCACGGAATGCCTTGATAACCGTGGCAGCGGATGTATCAGAGCAGGGAACAACAAAAGGGAACCGAGAGTACTCGTCAATGATATTGAGGAAGTACACATTCCGATCTGTTGAGGGAAGGGGGCCCTTAAAATCGACACTCAGTCTCTCGAAGGGACGAGTGGCCTTGACTAAATGTGCCCGGTCAGGTCAGTAAAAGTGCGGTTTGCATTCCGCGCAAACCCGACAGCTTCTTGTTACGGACCTGACATCCTCCACCGAGTAGGGCAGGTTGCGGGCTTTCATAAAGTGGTAGAGCCGAGTGACCCCAGGATGGCATAGGTCATTATGGAGAGCCTGCAAACGGTCCTCCTGTATACTGGCGCATATTCCACGCGAGAGGGCATCCGAGGGCTCATTGAGTTTCCCTGGACGGTACATGATGTCGTAGTTATAGGTGGAGAGTTCAATTCTCCACCGCAAGATCTTGTCATTCTTGATCTTGCCCCTCTGCGTGTTATTAAACATGAACGCCACGGACCGCTGGTCCATGATCAGGGTGAACCGTTTTCTCGCCAAGTAGTGGAGCCAGTGCCTGACGGCCTCCACAATGGCCTGGGCCTCCTTTTCCACCGCTGAATGCCAGATTTCGGGGCCTTGGAGGGTGCGGGAAAAAAATGCGACGGGCCTGCCCACCTGGTTTAGTGTGGCGGCCAGGGCGAAATCAGATGCATCGCTCTCCACCTGAAAGGGGATGGACTCGTCAACAGCGTGCATCGTGGCTTTCGCGATGTCGGCTTTTAATTTATCGAAGGCCAACCGGGCCTCTGGCGTTAGGGGAAAAGTCGTGGACTTAATGAGCGGACGGGCTTTGTCCGCGTAATTGGGAACCCACTGCGCATAATAAGAGAAGAAGCCTAAGCATCTTCTCAGTGCTTTTGCACGAGCAGGCAAGGGAAGTTCAGAAAGGGGGCGCATACGGTCTGGATCAGGGCCAATGACCCCGTTTTCCACCACGTATCCTAGGATGGCTAAACGGCGCGTACGAAACACACACTTCTCCCTGTTGTAGGTCAAATTCAGGCGAGATGCAGTGCGTAGGAAATTCAGGAGATTCGTGTCGTGGTCCTGCTGGTCATGGCCGCAGATGGTGACATTATCCAGGTACGGGAAGGTAGCCTGCAGCCCGTTCTGGTCCACCATTCGATCCATAGCACGCTGGAAGACCGAGACCCCATTGGTGACACCAAAGGGAACCCTGAGAAAGTGATACAAGCGACCATCCGCCTCAAAAGCCGTGTATTGTCGGTCCTCTGGGCGAATGGGGAGTTGGTGGTAG
This sequence comes from Mustelus asterias, assembly GCF_964213995.1. Lineage (NCBI taxonomy): Eukaryota > Metazoa > Chordata > Chondrichthyes > Carcharhiniformes > Triakidae > Mustelus > Mustelus asterias. The sequence continues at coordinate 9,269,039 of NC_135805.1, forward strand.
GCAGACTTGAGGTCTATGGTGGAGAACACCCGGTACTGCGCAATCTGATTGACCATATCAGATATGCGCGGGAGAGGATACGCATCCAGCTGCGTATATCGATTAATGGTCTGACTATAGTCAATGACCATCCGGGGTTTGTTCCCGCTCTTGACCACCACGACCTGCGCCCTCCACGGACTAGCGCTGGGTTGTATGATCCTTTCTTTGAGGAGCCGCTGAACCTCAGATCTAATGAAGATCCGATCCTCAGCGCTGTAACGCCTACTTTTAGTCGCGATGGGCTTGCAGCATGGCACAAGATTCTGGAACAGGGAGGGTGTGGTGATCATCAGCTTCGAGAGGCTACAGGCGGGGCACGTTGGGCAATTTGGAGGCTGCTGCTGTTCTCCCACTGCCAGTGAAGGGAGTGGCCCACCGTACTGTAGGGTTACACTCCTCAAGTGGGCCATGAAGTTTAGTCCGAGAAGTATTGGCGCGCAAAGGTACGGCAGCACTAGGAGCTTGAAACGCTCGTAAACTGTGCCTTGCACCGTCAAAGTTACCACGCAACTCCCTAGCACGGTGACAGACCGGGACCTCGATGCTATAGAGATTGTCTGTTTGGCAGGTTGAATCCGGAGTCCACACCGCTTCACAGTGTCTGGGTGGATAAAGCTCTCAGTGCTCCCGCTGTCAAACAGACAATAAATCACGTGGTCATTTACCTGGATATTCATCATAGATTTGTCAAGTCTATGAGGCTTGGCCTGGTCCAGGATGATCGACGCCACCATTGGTTCCTGAGCGCCACTGCAGGCAGCTGAAATCGATGAGGAGGATCCCTGCTGGTCGTTCGCGGTCGGTGCCGACCAACATGGCCGCTCCCATAAGTCGCACGTGGGTGATGGCGCCAAACTCAGCGACCCCTGGTGGTCACACACCTCCGACTCCGTCGACCGTAATGGCATCGTCCTGGCCTCGCACGAGGACGAACCCCTCGATGATTTCGACGACGAAGAGCCGAGCTCTGAAGAATCGCAGGCCGCACTGCCGTTCCTAGATTTAGATCGGCACACTTTCGAATAGTGCCCTTTCTTACCACAGGCGGAGCACAACACAGCCTTAGCGGGACACCGTTGCCGAGTATGTTTCGCTCCCCCACAGAAGTAACACCCCAGGCCGCCCGGAGCTGCTGCCGTCGTCTGGCCCGAGTGTGAGCACGCCATTACGCAGCATTTCGAACCCGAGGGACGAGGAGGGATTGGCGACTGCTCCTGCCACGTTGCCTCCACGTGGTCTTCAGGATACAATGCTAAGCTTTTGGAGCCGTCTCCAGCATCTCTGCTAGCTCGATTGCCTGGGTAAGGTCAAGGTTACCTTTCTCCAATAGTTTAAGTCGAATGTACGACGATCCGACTCCCGCCACAAACGCATCTCGGGCGAGGTCGTTCATGCTCTGCTCAGCCGACACAGCTTTGCAGTTACAGCCCCTGGCTAGCTGTAGGAGCTCGTTCGCATATTCCTCTATCGTTTCGCCAGACTGCCGTCATCGAGTGGCTAAGAGGTAACGAGCGTGTATTTCATTGGGCGGTTTGATATAACGCTTCTTCAGAAGCTTGAGGGCCTTTGTATAATCGGTGGCTGCACGGATCGCGAGGTAGACAGTGTCGCTTACCCTCGCATGGAGGACCCGGAGTCTGTCATCATCTGTGGTGACCGCTGCGGAGGCTGCCAGGTAGTCTTCGAAGCACTTCAGCCAGTGGTCGAAGGTGTTAGAGGCGCCCACCGCACGTGGATCTAATGTAAGGTGTTCCGGCTTCAGGATCTGCTCCATACTCTCTTTTTTTTTCGACGAGAGTTTAACAACAGTAAATAAAATTGATGCGCGTTATCAAACACGAGGCTAGATGCTCGGGAAATAAAGGCTTTTATTTACTGTAATGAAGCAGCCAATAATTATATATACGATCCCAGACTGAGGGGTCCCAGCCAGAGCAGGGACTTTTATACCTCTCCCAGGAGGCGGAGCCCGACTGGGATGTACCACAACACTACAGTACAAAGGTGTAACAACCCCACCCTAACCCCAACAGCAACAAGTAGCACAACCCAACAGTAACATATGTACATCCTTGTAGTACTGGCCAGACCCTGGCTCAGTACTATCCAGTGGGAACCAACGATGGTTCACCACACCCCACTACCGATGTTAAGGTTTAATTCCCTGTTTTCTCTCTCCCTCCCTCCCTTTTTGAATATTAGAGTGACATTAGCTACTCTCCAACTGCAGGGACTGTTCCAGAGTCTATAGAATCCTGGAAGATGACCACCAATGCATCCACTATTTCTCGAGCCACTTCCTTAAGTACTCTGGGATGTAGATTATCAGGCCCTGGGGATTTATCTGCCTTCAATTCCATCAATTTTACCAGTACCATTTCTCTACTAATAGTGATCTCCCTCAGTCCAAAGATGTGCGGGTTAGGTTGATTGGCCAGGTTAAAAAATTGCCCCTTAGAGTCCTGGGATGTGTAGGTTAGAGGGATTAGCGGGTAAAATATGTGGGGGTAGGGCCTGGGTGGGATTGTGGTCGGTGCAGACACGATGGGCCGAATGGTCTCCTTCTGCACTGTAGGGTTTCTATGATTTCTATGATTTCAGTTCTTCCCTCTCACTAAATCTTGCATTCTCCAACATATCTGGTATTTGATTTGTATCCTCTTTTCTGAAGACAGAACCAAAGTATGTATTCAATTGCTCGGCCATTCCTTTGTCCTCTATTATACATTCCCTGGTTTCTGTCTGTCGGGGACCTACATTTGTCTTCACCAACCTCTTTCTCTTCACGTATCTACAGAAACTCTCTGTGTCCATCTTTATGTTCCCTGCAAGCTTACTTTCGTACTGGATTTTCCTCTTCTTAATCAATCCCATGGTCCTTCTTTGCTGAATTCTAAACTGCTCCCAATCCTCAGACCTATTATTTTTCTTGGCCAATCTGTATATTTCTTCCTGAGATCTGACACCAGTATTGGGGAAGAGGGGACCTGTGCAGATGGGACGGACTTCATCTGAATTGTGCTGGGACCAGAATCCTGGTGAATCGTACAACTCGGGGTGTAGATAGGGCTTTAAACTAAATAGTTGGGGGGAGGGTTCAGTTGTATGGCGAATTAGAAAATCAAAGTTAAAGGAGAGGGTAGAAGTGCAGGTTAATGGAGTTGAGGGCTCAGGAGAGGTGAGTAAAGTTTCCAGACCATTTAATAGAACAGAGAGAATAGAATGTGGCAGGAATCTAACCTCAGGCAGAGCACAAAAGGTGACAAGTATGAGAAGGGAGGTGGTCAATGCAGGACTGAGGGTGTTGTACCTAAATGCGCACATTATACAGAACAAGGTAAGTGAGCTTGTTGCGCACATTGAAATTGGCCGGTACAATGTTGTGGGCATCACAGAGACATGGCTGCAAGGGGATCAGGGCTGGGATCTAAATATCCAAGAATATGTGTCCTATCAGAAGGGCCGGGGGCGGGGTTGCATTGTTAGCAAGGAATGAAGTTAAATCAACAGCAAGAAGTGATATAGAATCAGAAGGCATAGAATCTCTGTGGATAGAGTTGAGGAACTCAATATGGTCGAATTTCTGATTCAGATGGAAGAGGAGAAAGTTTGGTCCCAAACCAGTGTCCTCTATTTGAACAGAGGGAAATATGATAGGATGAGGGATGAATTGGCTAAGGTAGACTGGGAGAGCAGGCTGGCAGGTAGGATAGCTGAGGAACAGTGGAGGATTTTTAAGGAGATCCTTTTCAGTTCTCAGCAAAAATATATTCCAGCAAAAAACAAGGATTGTAAGAAAAGGGAGAACCAGCCGTGGATAACGAAGGAAATAAAGGAGAGTATTAAAATAAAAACAGCTGCGTACAGAGTGGCCAAAAATAGTGGAGAAACAAGTGATTGGGAAAAATTTAAGAAACAACAAAGAGAGACTAAGAAAGCGATAAAGAAAGGAAGGATAGACTATGAAGCTAGGCTAGCAATTAATATAAAAAATGATAGTAAAAGTTTTTATAAATATATAAAAAGGAATAGAGTGGCCAGAGTGAATGTTGGACCCTTGGAGGACGAGAGGGGGGAGTTAATAGTGGGAAATGAGGATATGGCTGAGTCTTTAAATAAGTTTTTTGTGTCGGTCTTCACGGTGGAGGACACAAATAGTTTGCCAAATATTAACGATAGAGGGTTGGCAGCAGGAGAAATACTTAATACAATTAATGTTACCAGAGAGGCAGTGCTGGGTAGACTAATGGGACTGAAGGTGGACAAGTCCCCGGGTCCGGATGGAATGCATCCCAGGGTATTGAAAGAAATGTCAGAGGTAATAGTGGATGCGTTAGTGATTATTTATCAAAACTCGTTGCATTCTGGGGTAGTGCCGGTTGATTGGAAAACGGCTAATGTTACGCCGCTGTTTAAAAAAGGAAGGAGACAAAAGGCGGGTAACTATAGGCCGGTCAGCTTAACGTCTGTAGTAGGGAAAATGCTGGAATCCATTATTAAAGAGGAGATAGCAGGGCATCTGGATAGAAATGGTTCGATCAATCAGACGCAGCATGGATTCATGAGGGGAAAGTCGTGCTTGACGAACATGTTGGATTTTTATGAAGATGTGACGAGGGCGGTTGATGGAGGAGAACCGGTGGATGCGGTGTTTTTGGATTTCCAAAAGGCGTTTGATAAGGTGCCCCATAAAAGGCTGCTGAAGAAGATTAGGGCACACGGAGTTGGGGGTAGTGTGTTAAAGTGGATTGGGGACTGGCTATCCGACAGGAAGCAAAGAGTTGGAATAAATGGGTGTTTTTCCGGTTGGAGGAAGGTAACTAGTGGCGTGCCGCAGGGATCGGTACTCGGGCCGCAACTATTTACCATTTATATAGATGATCTGGAGGAGGGGATGGAGTGTAGGGTAACGAAGTTTGCAGACGACGCAAAGATAAGTGGAAAAGTGAATCGTGTGGAGGACGGAGAAGATCTGCAGAGAGATTTGGACAGGCTGAGTGAGTGGGCGAGGATATGGCAAATGGAGTATAACGTTGATAAATGCGAGGTTATACACTTTGGAGGAAATAATAACAAATGGGATTACTATCTCAATGGAAACAAATTAAAACATGCCACCGTGCAAAGGGACCTGGGGGTCCTTGTGCATGAGACGCAAAAGCCCAGTCTGCAGGTACAACAGGTGATCAAGAAGGCAAATGGGATGTTGGCCTATATTGCGAGGGGGATAGAATATAAAAGCAGGGATGTCCTGATGCACCTGTACAGGGCATTGGTGAGGCCGCAGCTGGAATACTGTGTGCAGTATTGGTCCCCTTATATGAGGAAGGATATATTGGCATTGGAGGGAGTGCAGAGAAGGTTCACCAGGTTGATACCGGAGATGAGGGGTTTGGATTATGAGGAGAGGCTGAGGAGATTGGGTTTGTACTCATTGGAGTTTAGAAGGATGAGGGGGGATCTTATGGAGACTTATAAGATAATGCGGGGGCTGGATAGGGTGGAGGCGGAGAGATTCTTTCCACTTAGTAAGGAAGTTAAAACTAGAGGACACAGCCTCAAAATAAAGGGGGGTCGGTTTAAGACAGAGTTGAGGAGGAACCTCTTCTCCCAGAGGGTGGTGAATCTCTGGAATTCTCTGCCCACTGAGGTGGTGGAGGCTACCTCGCTGAATATGTTTAAAGCGTGGATGGATGGATTCCTGATCGGTAAGGGAATTAAGGGTTATGGGGATCAGGCGGGTAAGTGGTACTGATCCACGTCAGATCAGCCATGATCTTATTGAATGGCAGGGCAGGCTCGAGGGGCTAGATGGCCTACTCCTGCTCCTATTTCTTATGTTCTTATGAATCGCAAGGTAAAAAGACCCTGATGGGAGTTGTGTACAGGCCCCCTAGCAGTAGTCAGGATGCGGGGCAGAAAATAAATCAGGAGATAGAAAAGGCATATAAAAAAGGCAACATGACAGTAATCGTGGGGGTCTTCAATATGCAGGTGGACTGCAAAAATCAGGGAGGTAGTGGGTCCCAAGAAAAGGAATTTGTGGATTATCTAAGAGATGGTTTTTTTGGAGCAGCTTGTGACAGAGCCTACGAGGGAACAGGCAATTCTGGATTTGGTGATGTGTAATGAAGCAGACTTGATTAGGGAACTTAAGGTGAAGGAATCCTTAGGGAGCAGTGACCACAATACGATACAATTTACCCTGCAGTTTTAGAGGGAAAAGCTGGAATCAGATGTAACGGTATTACAATTAAATAATGGTAACTACAAAGACATGAAGGAGGAGCTGGCCAGAGTTGATTGAAAAGGGAGCCTAGCAGGGAAGACAGTGGAACAGCAATGGCAGGAGTTTTTGAGAGCTATTCAGGAGGCACAACAGAAATTCATCCCAAGGAGGAGGAAACATGCCAAGGGGAGGACGAGGCATCCATGGCTGATGAGGGAAGTCAAGGACAGCATAAAATCAAAAGAAAAAGCATACAAAGTGGACGGGATTAGTGGGAAGCCAGAGAATTGGGAAGCCTTTAAAAGCGAGCAGAGGACAACAAAAAAGCAATAAGGGACGAGAAGATGAAATATGAGTGTAAGCCAGCTAGTAATATAAAAGAAAATAGAAAGAGTTTTTTTCAATATATAAAAGGTAAGAGAGAGGCAAAAATAGCCATTGGACCACTGGAAAATGAGGCTGGAGAAGTAATAATAGGAAACAAAGCAATGGCAGAGGAACTGAATAGTTACTTTGCATCAGTCTTCACGGTAGAAGACACCAGTGGGATGCCAGAGATCCAGGAGAGTCAGGGGGCACAGGTGAGTGTAGTGGCCATCACTAAGGAGGAGGTTCTGGGGAATCTGAAAGGTCTGAAGGTGGATAAATCATCTGGACGGGATGGACTGCACCCCAAAGAGACTGCACCCCTAAAAGAGATAGCTGAGGAAATTGTGGAGGCAATGGTGGTGATCTTTCAGGAATCACTGGAGGCAAGGAGGGTAAGAAGTCTCACAACACCAGGTTAAAGTCCAACAGGTTTATTTGGTAGCAAATACCATAAGCTTTCGGAGCGCTGCCCCTTCGTCAGATCCACTCCATCTGACGAAGGGGCAGCGCTCCGAAAGCTTATGGTATTTGCTACCAAATAAACCTGTTGGACTTTAACCTGGTGTTGTGAGACTTCTTACTGTGCTTACCCCAGTCCAACGCCGGCCTCTCCACATCATGGCAAGGAGGGTACCAGGGGACTGGAAAGTAGCTAATGTAACGCCGCTATTTAAGAAGGGAGGGAGGCAGCAGATGGGAAATTATAGGCCGGTTAGCTTGACTTTTGTCATTGGCAAGATTTTAGAGTCCATTATTAAAGATGAGATCGCAGAGTACTCAGAAGTGCATGATAAGTAGGACTGAGTCAGCATGGCTTTGTCAAGGGGAGGTCCTGTCTGACAAATCTGTCAGAGTTCATTGAGGAGGTAACAAGGAAGTTAGATAAAGGAAAACCAGTGGACGTGATTTATTTAGATTTCTAGAAGGCCTTCGACAAGGTGCCGCATAGGAGACTGTTAAATAAGTTAAGTGCCCATGATGTTAAGGGTAAGATCCTGGCATGGATAGAGGATTGGCTGACTGGCAGAAGGCAGAGAATGCGGATAAAGTGGTCTTTTTCAGGATGGCAGCCGGTGACGAGTGGTGTGCCTCAGGGGTCGGTGTTGGGACCACAACTTTTCACACTATACATTGACGATTTGGAGGAAGGAACTGAAGGCACTGTTGTAAGTTTGCAGATGATACAAAGATATGCAGAGGGACAGGTAGTATTGAGGAAGCAGGGGGGCTGCAAAAGAACTTGGGCAGGTAAGGAGAGTGAGCAAAGAAGTGGCAGATGGAATACAATGTGGAAAAGTGTAAGGTTATGCACTTTGAACATGTAACATAGAACAGTACAGCACAGTACAGGCCCTTCGACCCTCGATGTTGTGCCGAGCCTTGCTTGAAACCAAGATCAAGCTATCCCACTCCCTATCATTCTGGTGTGCTCTATGTGCCTATCCAATAACCGCTTGAAAGTTCCTAAAGTGTCCGACTCCACTATCACAGCAGGCAGTCCATTCCACACCCCATCCACTCTCTGAGTAAAGAACCTACCTCGGACATCCCTCCTATATCTCCCACCATGAACCTGATAGTTATGCCCCCTAGTAACAGCTACATCCACCCGAGGAAATAGTCTCTGAACGTCCACTCTATCTATCCCCCTCATCATCTTATAAACCTCTATTAAGTCGCCTCTCATCCTCCTCCGCTCTAAAGCGAAAAGCCCTAGCTCCCTCAACCTTTCCTCATAAGACCTACCCTCCAAACCAGGCAGCATCCTGGTAAATCTCCTCTGCACTCTCTCCAATGCTTCCACATCCTTCTTATAGTGAGTTGACCAGAACTGCACACAATATTCCAAATATGGTCTCACCAAGGTCCTGTACAGTTGCAGCATAACCCCACAGCTCTTAAACTCAAACCCACTGTTAATAAACGCTAACACACTATAGGCCTTCTTCACGGCTCTATCCACTTGAGTGGCAACCTTCAGAGATCTGTGGATATGAACCCCAAGATCTCTCTGTTCCTCCACATTCCTCAGAACCCTGCCGTTGACCCTGTAACCCACATTTAAATGTGTCCTCCCAAAATGAATCACCTCACACTTATCAGGGTTAAACTCCATCTGCCATTTTTCGGCCCAGCTCTGCATCCTATCAATGTCTCTTTGCAGCCTACAACAGCCCTCCACCTCATCCACTACTCCACCAATCTTGGTGTCATCAGCAAATTTACTGACCCACCCTTCAGCCCCCCCCAAGTCATTGATAAAAATCACAAATAGCAGAGGACCCAGCACTGATCCCTGTGGTACACCGCTGGTAACTGGTCTCCAGTCTGAAAATTTTCCATCCACCACCACCCTCTGTCTTCTATGAGATACAATAGAAGTTTAACAACACCAGGTTAAAGTCCAACAGGTTTATTTGGTAGCAAAAGCCACACGTGTGTTTACCCCAGTCCAACGCCGGCATCTCCACATCACTTCTATGAGATAGCCAGTTACTTATCCAATTGGCCAAATTTCTCTCTATCCCACACCTCCTTACTTTCTTCATGAGCCGACCATGGGGAACCTTATCAAACGCCTTACGAAAATCCATGTATACGACATCAACTGCTCTACCTTCATCTACACACTTAGTTACCTCCTCAAAGAATTCAATCAAATTTGTGAGGCAAGATTTACCCTCCACGAATCCGTGTTGACTATCCCGGATTAAGCTGCATCTTTCCAAATGGTCATAAATCCTATCCCTCAGGACCTTTTCCATTATCTTACCAACCACCGAAGTAAGACTAAATGGCCTATAATTACCAGGGTCATTCCTATTTCCTTTCTTGAACAGAGGAACAACATTCGCCACTCTCCAGTCCTCTGGCACTATCCCCGTGGACCCAAAGTGAGGACCCAAAGCTCAAAGCCAAAGACTCTGCAATCTCATCCCTTGCCTCCCAAAGAATCCTAGGATATATCCCATCTGGCCCAGGGGACTTATCGACTCTCAGGTTTTTCAAAATTGCTAATACATCTTCCCTCAGAACATCTACCTCCTCCAGCCTATCAGTCTGTATCACACTCTCATCCTCAAAAACATGGCCCCTCTCCTTGGTGAAGTCTGAAGAAAAGTATTCATTCATCGCCTCTCCTATCTCTTCTGACTCCATGCACAAGTTCCCACTATTATCCTTGACCAGCCCGAACCTCACCCTGGTCATTCTGTTATTCCTCACATAAGAGTAAAAAGCCTTGGGGTTTTCCTTGATCCAACCCGCCAAGGACTTCTCATGCACCCTCCTCGCTCCCCTAAGCCCATTTTTTAGCTCATTCCTTGCTACCTTGTAACCCTCAAGCGACCCAACTGAACCTTGTTTTCTCATCCCTACATACGCTTCCTTTTTCGTCTTGACAAGCCATTCAACTTCTTTTGTGAACCATAGTTCCCTCACTCGGCCATTTCCTCCCTGCCTGACAGGCTCATACCTATCAAGGACACGTAGTATTTGTTCCTTGAACAAGCTCCACTTTTCATTTGTGCCTTTCCCTGACAGTTTCTGTTCCCATCTTATGCTCCCTAATTCTTGCCTAATCGCATCATAATTACCCCTCCCCCAATTGTAAACCTTGCCCTGCCGTATGGCCCTATCCCTCTCCATTGCAATAATGAAAGACACCGAATTGTGGTCACTATCTCCAAAGTGCTCTCCCACAAACAAATCTAACACTTGGCCCGGTTCATTTCCCAGTACCAAGTCCAATGTGGCCCCACCTCTTGTCGGCCTATCCACATATTGTGTCAGGAAACCCTCCTGCATACACTGTACAAAAACTGCCCCATCCGAACTATTCGACCTATAAAAGTTCCAATCAATATTTGGAAAGTTAAAGTCACCCATGACAACTACCCTGTGACCTCCACACCTATCCATAATCTGCTTTGCAATTTCTTCCTCTACATCTCTATTACTATTTGGGGGCCTATAGACAACTCCTAACAACGTGACCGTTCCTTTCCTATTTCTAACTTCAGCCCACGTTACCTCAGTAGGCAGATCCCCCTCGAACTGCCTTTCTGCAGCCGTTAAACTATCCTTGATTAACAATGCTACTCCTCCACCTCTTTTACCACCTTCCCTACTCTTACTGAAACATCTATACCCCGGAACTTCCAACAACCATTCCTGTCCCTGTTCTAACCATGTCTCCGTAATGGCCACAACATCATAGTCCCAAGTACCAATCCAGGCTCCAAGTTCCCCTATCTTATTCCGGATGGTCCTTGCATTGAAGTAGACACACTTCAACCCACCTTCCTGTCTGCCGGTACACTCCTACGACCTTGATACCCTCCTCAGTACCTCACTACACTCAACACTGGCTTCTGGACTACAGCTCGTTTTCCCATCACCCTGACAAATTAGTTTAAACCCCCCCGAAGAGCCATAGCAAATTTCCCTCCCAGGATATTGGTGCCCCTCTGGTTCAGGTGCAAACCGTCCTGTTTGTACAGGTCCCACCTTCCCCAGAATATGCTCCAATTATCCATGTAACTTTGGAAGGATGAATGGAGGCGTAGACTATTTTCTAAATGGGAAAATGCTTAGGAAATCAGAAACACTCGGATATAAATGAGATGGTCAAAAGTGGGTGGATGAGGGTAGTGTGGTTGATGTAGTTTGCATGGATTTCAGCAAAGCCTTTGAGAAAGTCCCACATGGAAGACTTATTAAGAAGGCTAATGCACATGGGATATAGGGTGATCTGACAAGGTAGATTCACAATTGGCTTAGCGGTAGGAAACAGAAGATGGTGACAGACGGCTGCTTTAGTGACTGGAGGCCAGTGACCAGTGGCGTACCACAGGGATCCGTGCTGGGCCCTCTAGTGTTCGTCATTGATATAAATGACATAGATGACTATGTGAGGAGTAGGATCAGTAAGTTTGTCGATGACATAAAGATTGGCCAGGTGGTTAACAGTGATGTTGAGTGTCTTGGGTTACAGGAAGATACAAATGAGATGGTCAAATGGGCGGATAAGTGGCAGGTGGAATTTAACCCTGAAAAGTGTGAGGTGATGCGCTTTGGAAGGAGTAATTTGACAAGGAAGTATACTATGAAAGGTCTGACACTGGGAAGTTCCAAAGAACAAAGGGACCTTGGCGAGTTTGTCCATAGATCTCTGAAGGTGGAAAGGCAGGTAAATAGGGTGGTGAAAAAGGCATATGGCACACTCACCTTTATCAATCGGGGTATAGATTACAAAAGCAGAGAGGTCATGATGGAGTTGTATAGAACTTTGGTGAGGCCACATCTGGAGTATCGTGTGCAGTTCTGGTCGCCACATTATAGGAAGGACGTGAACGCACTGGAGGAGTGCAGATGAGATTTATCAGATTCTGCCTGGGATGGAACATTTAAGTTATGAAGAGAGGTTGGAAAGGCTTGGGTTGTTTTCGTTGGAGCAGAGAAGACTGAGGGGTGACCTGATTGAGGTGTTGAAGATTATGAGGGGCATGGACAGGGTGGATAGGGAACAGCTGTTCCCCTTAGTTGAAAGGTCAGTTACTAGAGGACACAAGTTAAAAGTGAGGGGTGGGAGGTTTAGGGGGGATTTGAGGAAAAACCTTTTTACTCAGAGGGTGGTGGCGTTCTGGAATGCACTGCTTTAGGAGGGTGGTGGAGGCAGGATGCCTCACACCCTTTAAAAAGTACCTGGGTGAGTACTTGGCACACCATAACATTCAAGGCTATGGGTCAAGTGCTGGCAAATGGGATTAGGTGGGCAGGTCAGGGCATTTCATGTTGGTGCAGACTCGATGGGCCAAAGATCCTCTTCTGCACTGTAGGATTCTGCGATTCTGTAATTCTGTAAATGATATAGGTGAAAATGCTGGGGAGGAATGTTAAGCAAGTTTGTAGATGACACCAGATTGGTGGGGTCGTTAATAGTTCGAAGATAGTTGTAGGTTACAGGAAGATATAGATGGGTTGGTCAGAATGGCAGAGAAGTGGCAGGTGACATTTATCATTGCTATGTGTGAACTGATGCACTTTTCAAGAAGAAACAAGATGAGGGAGTATTTAATGAATGGCAGGACACTGGGAAGCTCAGAGATCTTGGGTTAATTTTTCACAAATCCCTGAAGTTGGCAGAGCACCTGAATTAGATAGTTAAGAAAGCATATGGAACAGATGCGTTTCTCAGACATGGCATCGAGTTTAATTAATTCTTTCTGCCTTTAAATAAATGTTCAAGCACCAACAGGAACACATATTGAATGCGGATGCACTTAGTTGTCTACCTTTACCAGAGAGTGTAGCGCCTCCCCCTGTACCACAGGATGTTGTTATGGCATTGAATTTCTTGGACACGTTGCCAGTTTTGGTACAGCAAGTCAGGTACTGGATCCACCATTGTCCAAAGTGAGGCACAGAATATTAATGGATTGGGCCAGTGAGCCAGTTTCTGACAAGTTGAAACTATATTATAAACGGAAGGATGAATTAAGTTGCAAAGATGGCATTATACTTAGGGGAGCCAGAGTAGTAATTCTTATACCAAGAAGGAAGTTGATCCTAGCCAAATTACATTGTACCCATCTCAGATGAAGATGCTCACTACAAGTTGTGTGTGATGGCCTGGCATCGATGCCAACATTGAGAGTCTAGTGAAGCACGATGAACAGAGCCAATTGCAACAAATGTTGCCTGTTACAGCTCGGCTGCAGTAAGAAGTCTCACAACACCAGGTTAAAGTCCAACAGGTTTATTTGGTAACACAAGCCACAAGCTTTTGGAGTGCTGCCCCTTCATCAGTTGAGCGGGAGTTCTGTTCACAAACAGGGCATATAAAGACACAAACTCAATTTACAAAATAGTGGTTGGAATGCAAGCCCAGGCAAGTCGTGGGGGTTACAGATAGTGTGACATGAACCCAAGATCCTGGTTGAGGCCGTCCTCATGTGTGCGAAACTTGGCTATCAGTCTCTGCTCAGTGACTCTGCATTGTCGTCTGTCATGAAGGCCGCCTTGGAGAATGCTTGCCTGAAGATCAGAAGCTGAATGCCCGTGACTGCTGAAGTGTTCCCCAACAGGAAGAGAACACTCTTGCTTGGTGATTGTCGAGCGGTGTTCATTCATCCGTTGTCGTAGCGTCTGCATGGTCTCCCCAATGTACCATGCCTCGGGACATCCTTTCCTGCAGCGTATCAGGTAGACAACATTGGCCGAGTTGCAAGTGTATGTACCGTGTACCTGGTGGATAATGTTCTCATGTGAGATGATGGCATCCGTGTCGATGATCCGGCACGTCTTGCAGAGGTTGCTGTGGCAGGGTTGTGTGGTGTCGTGTTCACTGTTCTCCTGAAGGCTGGGTAGTTTGCAGCAGACAATGGTCTGTTTGAGGTTGTGCGGTTGTTTGAAGTCAAGAAGTGGGGGTGTGGGGATGGCCTTGGCGAGATGTTCGTCTTCATCGATGACATGTTGAAGGCTCCGGAGAAGATGTTGTAGCTTCTCCACTCCGGGGAAGTACTGGACGACGAAAGGTACTCTGTCCGCCATGTCCTGTGTTTGTCTTCTGAGGAGGTCGGTGTGGTTTTTCGCTGAGGCACGTCGAAACTGTCAATCGATGAGTCGAGCACCATATCCCGTTCTGGAGGTGTCTGTTGCAATCCTCCTCATCTGAGCAGATGCTGTGTATACGGAGGGCTTGTCCGTAGGGGATGGCTTCTTTAACGTGTTTAGGGTGGAAGCTGGAGAAGTGGAGCATCGTGAGGTTCTCCATGGGCTTGCGGTGACCGTCCTTGATGGAGATGCGTGTGTCCAAGAACATCTCTTTAACCTATGCTTAACCCTCTCTCCACTCACATTGTCTGTACCTTTAAGACTTGATTACCTGTAAAGACTCACATTCCAAACATTATTCTGTAAATTGAGTTTGTGTCTTTATATGCCCTGTTTGTGAACAGAATTCCCACTCACCTGATGAAGAGGCAGCGCTCCGAAAGCTTGTGGCTTGTTTTACCAAATAAACCTGTTGACTTTAACCTGGTGTTGTGGGACTTCTTACTGTGCTTACCCCAGTCCAACGCCGGCATCTCCACACCCTGGGAATTGCCAGGCCTGCCTTGGGTACAGGCGCATGCTGATTATTTGGGGCCATTCATGGGCACAACGTTTTTGCTCCTTGTTGGTACCCTTTCAAGTGGATGGAAATGTTTGAAATGAAATCTATGAAACCGCATATTCCAATTGAGAAATTGCGTCAGTGTTTTTTGACCCTCAAGATATCTGAGGTCAGTGTGAGATAATGGAACAGCATTCACAAGTACTGAATTTCAAGTCTCACCTCCATAAATGGTATCAAGGACATCAGGACTACACTTTACCACCCAGCACCCAAACCTTCAGTGTGGGCCTCAAGATGAAGTCAGACGTGCCCCTGGAGTACAGACTGTCACAATTGCTCTGGGCTATAGAATTACTCCACAGTCTACAATGGGACTTGATTACCTGTAAAGACTCGCATTCCAACCATTATCTTGTAAATTGAGTTTGTGTCTATATATGCCCTGTTTGTGAACACAACTCCCACTCACCTGATGAAGGGGCACTGCTCTGAAAGCTTGTGCTACCAAATAAACCTGTTGGACTTTAACCTGGTGTTGTGAGACTTCTTGCTGTTTTTGAATTTGCCAGGAAGGGCAGAGGCCAGTCAGTGCAGTCAGAAGAAAAATCACGATTCAGGCAAATCAACAAGGTCACTTTCAGTGGAGGAAGCCATGTATGTCAGATACATTTTGGAAGTGGCTCGAGTTGGGTCCCAGGAATTGTTGTATCAAAAACAGGAATTTTGTCTTATGAAGTGGATGTACAAGGAATAATTGTGCAGAAGCCTGTAGACCTATTACGAGGACAAGAGTTGGCCCAGCATCCAGTACCGACACCTGAAACCATGTTACCAGCAGTAAACTTGCTGACTATTTAAGTGGTAAAGTATTGAGTCAGCCTGTGACAGGCAAGTCTGTCATCCCCATGGTAACCCATGAAGCTAATTTATCAGTACCTGAGGAGATGCCTGTTATAGTGGTTTCTCAGAAAACACCCCCAAAAGAGGAGTTACCCCCCCCACTAGAAATCTGAAACCACCTTTTTTTAATTCATTCATGGGACATGGGCATTGCTGGCTGACCAGCATTTATTGTCCATCCCTAGATCCCCTTGTTCAGAGGGCAGCTGAGAATCAGGCACATGGCTGTGGAGGGAGTGGGGGGGGGGGAGCGGGTGGGGGGGGGGGTAAAACTACGGAAAGTATAATGGTTAATAGGAAGCAAAGGAGCAGTTAGCATGCGGCGAGAAAGTTTCAACTACATGGAAAATTACAACAGAAGTTAAAAGGGACAAGAACTCAGGAGATGCTATTAATGGAGGTGTTAAGATTCAAGAAGAAGGTATAAAAACTAGCATAAGGGCACTTTAGCTCAATGCTCATTGCATTTGAAACAAGGTAAATGAATTGACAGCACAAATCATCGCGAATGAGTATGACTTAGTGGCCATTACAGAGACATGGTTGCAGGGTGCTCATGACCGGGAGTTAAGTATCCAGGGGTATCAGACTATTCACATGGACAGATTGAAGGTAAGGGAGGTGTTGTGGCTCTGATATTTAAGGATGACATGATATCGGTTCTATGGAGAAAAGCGTTGAATCCATTTAGATTCCATTTGAAATTAGAAATAGGAAAAAAAGTAACTGATAGGCATAGTCTATAGGCAGCCAAATAAGAACATGATGGTGGGGCGAGCAATAAACAAGGAAATAACTGATGCATGTAAAAATGGTACAGCAATTATCATGGGGGGCTTTAATTGACATGTCGATTGGTCAAACCAGGTCAGTCAAGGCAGCCTTGAGGAGGAGTTTATAGAATGTATCTGCGATAGTTTCTTCAAACAGTATGTAATGGAACTTACAAGGGAGCAAGCTATCCTAAATCTGGTCCTGTGTAATGAGACAAGAATAATTAATGATCTCACAGTTAGGGATCCTCTCGGAAGGAGCGATCACAGTATGGTTGAATTTAAAATACAGATGGAGCATGAGAATATAAAATCCAATACCAGTGTCTTGTGTTTAAACAAAGTCAAGTACAATGGGATGAGGGAAGAGTTGGCTAAGGTAGACTGGGAGCAAAATCTTTATGGTGGGACAATTGAGGAACAGTGGAGAACTTTCAAAGCAATTTTTCACAGTGCTCAGCAAAAGTAGGTACCAGTGATAAGTAAGGACTGTAGAAAAAGGGAGAATCAGCCATGGATAGCTCAGGAAATAAAGGAGGGTATCAAATTGAAAGAAAATGCACACAAAGTGGCAAAGATTAGTGGGAAACTAGAGGATTGGGAAATCTTTAACGGTCAACAGAAAGCCACAAAAAAAGCTATGAATTAAGATAGATAATGAGAGTGAACTAGCTCAGAAAATAGCAAAAGTTTCTACAAATATATAAAAATAAAAAAGAGTGGCTAAGGTAAACATTGGTTCTTTAGAGTATCAGAAGTGGGATTTAATAATGGGAAATGAGGAAATGGCCGAGGCATTGAACGGGTATTTTGTGTCGATCTTCACAGTGGAAGACACAAATAACATGCCAAAAATTGATGACAAGAAATTGATGGCAGGTGAGGACCTAGAAACAATCATTATTACTAAAAAAAGCAGTGGGGCTAAGCTAATGGGGCTAAATGTAGACAAGTCTCCTGGCCCTGATGGAACGCATCCCAGGGTACTAAAAGAGTGGTGGGAGAAATAGCAAATGCACTTGTGATAATTTACCAAAATTCGCTGGACCCTGGGGTGGTTCCCGCAGATTGGAAAACAGCAAAATTGACGCCACTGTTTGAAAAAGGAGGTAGACAAAGGACCGGTAGCAATAGGCCAGTTAGCTCAACTTTTGCAGTGGGGAAAAGGCTTGAATCTATCATCAGGAAGAAATAGCGAGATATCTGGATAGAAATTGCCCCTTTGGTTCATGAAAGGCAGATCATGTTCAACTAATTTAGTGGAATTCTTTAAGGACATTGCGAGGGCAGTGGACAATGGAGAACCAGTGGATGTGGTGTTTCTGAATTTCCAGAAGGCATTTGACAAGGTGCCGCATAAAGCTCCTGCATAAGATACAGGTGCACGGTGTTACGGGTAATGTATTAGCATGGATAGAGGATTGGTTAACTAACAGAAAGCAATGAGTGGGGGTAAATGGGTGTTTTTCTGGTTGGCAATCATAGACTAGTGGTGTGCCTTGGGGATCAGTGTTGGGACCACAATTGTTTACGATTTACATAGATGATTTGGAGTTGGGAAACAAGTGTAGCATGTCAAAATTCACAGATGACACTAAGATGAGTAGTAGAGCAAAGTGTGCAGAGGACACTGAAAGTCTGCAGAGGGATATGGATAGTTTAAGTGAGTGGGCAAGGGTCTGGCAGATGGAGTACAGTGTTGGTAAATGTGAGGTCATCCATTTTGGTAGGAATAACAGCAAAATGGACTATTATTTAAATGGTAAAAAATTGCAGCATGCTGCTGTGCAGAGGGACCTGGATGTCCTTGTGCATGATTCACAAAAAGTTGGTTTCTATGTACAGCAGGTAATTAAGAAGGCAAATGGAATTTTGTCCTTCATTGCTAGAGGGATGGAGTTTAAAAACAGAGAGGTTATGTTGTAGCTGTATAAGGTGCTGGTGAGGCCACACCTGGAGTACTGTGTACAGTTTTGGTTACCTTATTTGGAAAGGATACACTGGAACTGGAGGGTGTGCAGAGGAGATTCACTCGGTTGATTCCGGAGTTGAGAGAGTTGGCTTATGAGGAAAGACTTAATTATTATTAATGTATCTGCTGGGGTAATCTGCTGAGAGGGTCATGTGTCCTTGGTAACCAATCAGATGCCAGGGTGATCTGGCAAGCGTGGGCTTCTGTATTAGTTCGATCCTAAAAGCTGACTGGTAGCCAAGAGGCTGCAAGCTTCTATGTTATAGTTATATGTAAATACATGTTGCAGGGAGGCAGTGGTGTTGTGGTATTGTCACTGGACTAGCAATCCAGAGACTCGGGGTATGGTGACATGGATTTGGATCCCACCATGACAAATGGTGAAATTTGAATTCAATAAAAATCTGGAATTAAAAGTCTAATGATGATCCTGAAGTCATTGTCAATAGTTGTAAAAAAAAATCTGGTTCACTAATGTCCTTTAGAGAAGGAAATCTGTCATCCTTGCTTGGTCTGCCTACATGTGACTCCAGTCCAGATCCACAGCGATGTGGCTGCCTCTTAATTTCCGTCAGGGATGAACAAAAAATGTTGGCCTTGCCAGCGATGCTCACATTCTGTGAATGAATTTAAAAGTTGTTATTTACCTAACTGGTGAACAGGAATAATTACATTCAGCACTGGGGCAAAATGATTACATTTTGCGCCAACGCTAATTGCAAAATGGTAAAAATTGCAAGTAGGTGGAGGAAAGAATTGTATGATCCATCCATAATACTAAGAATATTAACACAATCACTGATCCTCATCTCGATTTCCCACTTTGTTTCAGAGTTGGTTTGACGACTTATGGAGGAAGTTTGTGACATATTCTTCTGGGGAACGTTTATTTGGCTTGCCAATCCAAGATTATGAAATACTGCAGAAAAATAAGTAAGTTGCATTTCATATAGGATGACCAAGAGTTAATTTGTTTCTGCCCTTAACCCATATATAGAGGCCAAAATTCTCTGGTCTTGTACGCCCTGATGTGGAGATGCCGGCGTTGGACTGGGGTAAACACAGTAAGAGTTTTAACAACACCAGGTTAAAGTCCAAGAGGTTTATTTGGTAGCAAATGCCATTAGCTTTCGGAGCGCTGCTCCTTCGTCAGATGGAGTGGAAATTTCCACTCCATCTGACGAAGGAGCAGCACTCCGAAAGCTGATGGCATTTGCTACCAAATAAACCTCTTGGACTTTAACCTTGTACGCCCTGCCATGACTGCCAGGGAGAACGGAGAATTTGACGCTCAGACGGATCTCCATTCACACCAGCGGGACCAGAGAATCTCAAACACAGACAAGGTTGGAGGATTCTGGCCAGAATCTCTGCCATGTGCACTTAGAAGAATTTGTGGGTAAGGAGCAGGAGAGGAGTAGCAATGAATGAATAACTCATAAAAAAATACTTTTTCAAAGAACCAACCCAGATATGATGGACTGAATGGCCTACCATCTGGAAGGACAAGGGCAACAGATACATGGGAACACCACCTCCAAGTCACGCACCATTCTGATTTGGAAATATATTGCTGTTCCCTCTTTGTTACTGGTTCACTGCTTTAAAATCCAGGAACTCCATCCCTGTACCTACACCACATGAACTGCATCATTTAAGAAGGCAGCTAACCTGTGCATGAAGTCAAAGTTTGAGTGTAATTTACTCCTGCAGTGAACAAACCGTCATCTCTAATCTCCACCTCTGCCATGGATTCCTGCCACCACCAAATACATCTTCCCCCCCATCCACCCACACTCCCCTGTCAGCATCCTTTTTTTAATTCATTCGTGGGACCTGGACGGCGCTGGCTGCCCATCTCTAGTTGCCTTTGGAGGGCAGTTGAGAGTCAACCACATTGCTGTAGCTCTGGAGTCACATGTAGGCCAGACTGGGTAAGGCTGGCAGGTTTCCTTCCCATAAGGACATTAGTGAACCAGATGAGTTTTTCCAACAATCGACAATGGTTTCATGGTTATCAGTAGATTCTTAATTCCAGATATTTTTTGTTGAATTCAAATTCCGTGGCGGGATTCAAACCTGGCTCCCCAGAACATTAGCTGAGTTTCTGGATTAATAGTCTAGCGACAATACCACTAGGCCATCACCTCCCCATTCCTAAGGGGCTATTTCCTCCACAACTCCTTTGTCTCTTTTCTATCACCTTTAACACTTCATCCCTTTCCCATGGCACATTCCCATGCAATCACAAGAGTTATAACATTGTCCTTTTATCTCCTCTACCACATCCAAGGTCCCAAACACTCCTCCCAGGTGAAGCAGTGATTTACTTGGACTCCTTTCAATTTAGTATACTGCTTTCATTACTCACAATGCAGTCTCCTCTACATTGGGGACATCAATGCATGCTGGGTGACTGCTTTGCAGAACCCCTCAGCTCAGTCTGTAAGCATGACCTTGATCTTTCTGGTGCAACACAAGAACCACAAGAAATAGCAGCAGGATTAGGCCACCAGACCCTTCAAGCCTGCCCCGCCATTCAATATGATCATGGCTGATCTATGCCATGCAACTCCTTTTCTATGCCATTTCCCCATAGCCCTCTATAACTCGATCTCTCAAATATTTATCCACCTCTGCTTTAAATACCTCTAATAACCCAGCATCCATCATGCTTTGGGGTTGAGAATTCCAGAGATTCACCACCCTCTGCGAGAAGAAATTTTTACACACCTCAGTTTTAAATGACTGGCCAGTTACCTTGTAGCTGTGTCCCCTTGTTCAAGACCATCCCATTCGTGAAAACATTTCACTATCTACCCTGTCAAGCCCCCTCAGGGTCTTATATGTTTGAATAAAGTCACTCCTCACTCTTCTCAACTCCAAGGAATACAGACTCAGTCTATTTAGTCTCCCTTGATAAGACAACCCTCTCATCCAGGAATTAGCCTGGTGAATCTCCTTTGGACTGCTTCCAATGTTACTGTATCTTTTTTTAGGTAAAGGGACCAAAACTGTACACAGTGTTCCAGGTGAGGTCCCACCAAAACCCTATACAATTGCAAAAAAAACCTCCCTATTTTTAAACTCTAACCCCTTTGCAGTAAAGGCCAAAATGTTGTTTGTCTTAACTACTTGTTGGATCTGCCTGCTAGCTTTTTGTGATTCATGTACTAGAACACCTAGATCCCTCTGTACTTCAATCACTTTCCCATTTTAATTCACCATTTCACTCCCACACTCACATTTCTGTTCTGCGCCAGCTGCAATGTGCCATTGAAGTTCAACACAAGCTTGAGGTACAGCAACCTCTCAAGATCTTGTTAGAAAAGGAAGATTTAAGAATTAAGAATTGAATAAAATAAAGATTAAAAAATAAGATTTGGATAAAATAAAGTGAAGTACAGAATTGATAAAGGTGCATCCGTTTGAAAGTGTGTTGTTGATATGGGAATTAGCTCAGCAACAGGAAAACAAAAGTTTACCTAGATGATTATGGGTTTGAACAATGGTGTAAATAAATATGTTAGAACTGGAGAAGAGTTGAATTCAAAGTGGAGAGATAGGAATATAATTCACACCAGGCTAAAAGCCTGGTCCAAGGTGTTTCTGAGATAGAGTAACATCAAAGGGAAGCTGAGTACAGGAGGAGAGAAGGAAAAGAAGTACAGCTGGTAAGCAGCTATGACCATAGCCACACCCAGCTGGAAAAGTAGGCTCTCCCAAAAACAAGTTGGTGCTGAAAGCTGCTGTTTTTAAAAACTCTAAGAGAAGAAACGCTATACTAAACTGGAGAAAGGTTTTTCCAAACTGATTATAATATTGTTTTTTTGAGAAAGGGTCATTTTTCAGAATTCAGCAATGTGGATAGCTGGGAACAGGGGTTAACTTCATGAGATTCACCCAGTGTGTGTATAGCCATCATTGTAGCTATGGTATGCATTGTAGCCTTGTTATCTGTTTCATTTAAGTGAATAAATGTTCTTTATTGATTGATTACAACAAGAACTACCTGTTCCCCACTGGTATGCTTATCTTTCATCACATTATACCAAATTGAAATATATGCCACTAAGAACTAATGTTGAATGTTACCCTTCTGGTTTTGGAATACCCTCACATTTAACATCAGCAGATTTCTTAACAACCTTATCTTTAATCTAGGTACTTTACAACCTCCTGGACTCAACATTGAGTTTAACAACTTCAGACCATGAACTCTGTCCTTCATTTTGGTTCATTTTCTTTTCTGTCGATTGCAGTCTATTTAATTTTCAAGTTTCTACTTTCAGACAGAGCTGCCCATTATTCTGCTATGAATACTCACTTTGGACCAATGCTTTGTTTCTTTCCCAAAACCATTACCACTCCCTTTGCTGTTTGTGCCGTGACATTTTTATTTAATGTCTCCTGTGTTATGGACATGGCTGATAGTAAATGCCCTGGGGTTCAAACCCCAGAAGGGAATCTTGAAACAACTGCCCTCAACTATATTTGTATAATTTGGTATAGTATGATGAAATGTTTTAAACCCTGAGGTTAAAGAAACTTGATTTGTTCTCACTGGAACAATGGAGGATGAGGGGCAACCTGATAGAAGTCTACAAGAATATGAGGGGCATGGACAGAGTGGATAGTCAGAAGCTTTTCCCCAGGGTGAAAGAGTCAATTACTAGGGAGCATAGGTTGAAGGTGCGAGGGGCAAGGTTTAAAGGAGATGTACGAGGCAAGTTTTTTACACAGAGTGTGGCGGGTGCCTGGAACTCGCTGCAGGGTAGGTAGTGGAAGCAGATACGATAGTGACTTTTAAGGGACGTCTGGACAAATACATGAATAGGATGGGAATAGAGGGATACAGTCCCTGGAAGGGTAGGGGGTTTTAGTTCAGACACGCAGCATGGTCGGTGCAGGCTTGGAGGGCCGAAGGGCCTGTTCCTGTGCTGTAATTTTCTTTGATTTTTGTAATTATGTCCCTGACCTTTTGTGATGATTTTAATAAAGTAAATGTTGATTAAGGAATAAAATAAACAACAATAAAGTAAACTAGAAGTACACTGAACTAAGAAAATGGCTATACACAGTATCACTATTTTAAACAGTTCCAAATAATCTTAACTTAAAGACATTTAGATCTCTTCTCCCCAAACTGATCCACAAGACATAGATTTGAATCTGTTACCACACAATTCAGTTATGTCTCTTTAAGATTGCTTCAAGGCAAATCAGCAGCTTGCTTTTCAAAAGAGTTTTTTGATTACTCTATTTTCTCTCTCCACAGCTGCCAGACCTGCTGACTTTTTCCAGTATTTTCTTTTTGGCCTCTGTTCAATTCATCTACCATCTCCTTATTTTCCATTATTAATTTCCCCAGACTCAATTTCTAGACAACCTATGCTCACTTTTCTCTTTAAAATATAGAAACTCCAAACTTCCAACATGGGTTCATGTCACACTATCTGTAACCCCCATGACTTGCCTGGGCTTGCAAAATCTCACTAACTGTCCTGTCTGGAGACAATACACATCTCTTTAACCTGTGCTTAACGCTCTCTCGACTCACATTGTCTGTACCTTTGAGACTTGATTACCTGTAAAGACTCGCATTCCAACCATTATTTTGTAAATTGAGTTTGTGCCTTTATATGCCCTGTTTGTGAACAGAACTCCCACTCACCTGACGAAGGGGCAGCGCTCCGAAAGCTTGTGGCTTTTGCTTCCAAATAAACCTGTTGGACTTTAACCTGGTGTTGTGAGACTTCTTACCGTGTTTACCCCAGTCCAACACCGGCATCTCCACATCAAATTATACAAGACCAGTTCAGACCAGTGTTCTTATCTCCCCATTTTACTGTTTTTCCCTTCAGAATATTAAGATTAAACGCCCCTTCCCCTTACTTATTGCCATACCTTTTTGACAAGTTCCCATTATTTTTTCTTTAAATTCCATCCTACTCTGTGGTTACTGTTGGGTGGCCTGTACACAACTCCCACAAGTGACTTTTTCATCCAGCCCCTCACCTGCCATGCCTACATCCAACCAGAACTTACTTGGAGGTCTCCAGTTCACCATGTCGTTTGATTTACAAAAATCTGATCACTACACAATTTTTTGTGATCGGCCCCCCTCACCTCCCCCCTCCCCCCACCCCCCACCTGATGTGGGATTGCATGTCAGAGGCGTAAAATCAAGGGCCATGTAGGGGGCACTATTCCCATCCCCAAACTGCCTCTGGAATTTTATCAAAAGCGTCCATCCTTACCTTGGTCCAATTGCGAACCCGAAATGGCAAAATAATGCTCACTTTAGGACCTCGTCCCACAGCCATTGCTATTTTATCAGCTTTAGTGGGTGCCGACATCATATGATGAGGCTGCCAGATGAACATCAGTGGCTTGACTCTGGGCACGCAGTTGGCTGACACTTAACACCAATGGAACATCACCCACCACCACAGTAGATGCCAACCTGCTTGTTCCAACCGCTTCCCTCCTGATCACAGCCACAAGCCTTTGCCAGTTAAACCCTCACACTTACCTCCATCAATTATCTTTGTTGGAGACTAGCTGTTGTCCCAACAGTGGCCATTTCTCCTGATGGTGCTGTGGGGACTGAAGAGCTGCCTGTCAGCTGATTGGCTCAAAATCTTAAGGAAGAGAAACTTCCTTTCACATGGGAGCAAATCTCTCAACCTAATCTAGCTAATCTCACAGGCTTCTCAATCTGTGTGGAGCTGGGCTCTGAATTTTCATCATAGAGCGGGGTCACTTCATCCATGCACAAGTTGGTCTCTTGTTATAATTGTTCACAGATGTAAACACTTGAAAAGATAGAATGTTGAATTTTTGCAATTATTAATTTGTGATGCTTTTATTTCCTTTCTCTCCAGAAAGGAGCTGGGACTACTACAGAAATTGTATAGTTTGTATGATGCTGTGATGAATAATATCAATGGTTACTATGATGTCCTATGGACTGACCTAGATATTGAGAAGATTAACGCTGAACTCTTGGAGTTTCAGAATAGGTAATTGAACTAGACTGTTATATACAACCAAGTTAACTATTGGATAAAGAGTATGTTTAATTGCACATTCAATTATTTCAGTATCCATTATGTTTGAGCACTCTGTGAAGTGTATACCAATGAGCTTAACACATGGAATATTCCATCACAGTTACACCAGTAAGGTGAGGGGAGAATGAATGCCCTTGACGTCAAGGCAGCATTTGATCGAATGTGGCATCAAGACGCCTGAAAAATTATAAAATCAATGGAAATCAGGGAGAAAATTCGCCATTGGTTAGAATCATACCGAGTACAAAAGAAGATAGTTGTGGCAGTTGAAGGCCCCAGGACATAATTGCAGGGGTTTTGTGTTGTTATTATGTTATCATATTATCTTGGACTTATCTACCACACAAGATGCAAGGTACCAATCACTCATAAGGAGGTGTGATAAATACAGTGTGGATTCATTTATGAAGACAAGGCACGTATGAAAACTGAAAACATCAGAGATTCTCCTTTTGCGGTAACCAAATCAACTAAATTATCAAATTAAAGGATAACTTAAAAGATGAACAGAGCCACAGAAGAGGGGCAGATGCAGGTGTGACCCACAAGATAGTCCTCCTCCCTTCTCACCCATCTCTGACCCAAGTGCCCAAAGATCAAGGCTGGGATTCTCCCAAAAAGATTCCAACTGCTGAATACACATAAAAACTGAAGTAAATGCTGTTGCTTTTTTCTGAGCGCTGCACAGTGCCCTCGCGTGAATCACGATAAAAATCTGAGGGTGGGGCCTATTCCCATTGGAGAGGCTGGCAGCATAGCGCTGAGCAGGCCATTGAGCTTGTGTCGATCTGTCATAACTCGAACTGGCCAGTGATCGGGAGGCTGGCAATGCAGGACTATTGCGCACGTGCCGTTCTCCACTATGACAGATCCCACACTGCCAGCCTCCCAATCGCTGGCCAGCTCGATCACTGGTCAGCCCCATGACACCGCATCACTGCCCCTCTGACCCCCACCCCCTCCTCCCCGATCCCTGGGTTTCCGGATGTCTCCAGTCCAGCCCTGAACCGGCCACCCCCATCCACCTCGATCTCCACCCCACCCCCAGCAGTCCCAATACCCATGCCAAGTCGACCCAGCCCACCCACCCTGCCCGGCTGGCTAACCCGGTGCACCAATAGGCCCTGCCCCCTCTGGCCCCACCCCTTTGGTGCTGCCTGATGCCCAGTTGGGATTGCCAATGTGCCCCCTGGGCATTGCCGGGGGCCAGGCTGGAAGCCAAGCTGACAAAGCCCAAGGGGCACCCCCCCCCTTCATCACTGACCTCCTGGGGGTCCTCTATGGCCCCCCCCCCTCACTTCAGCAGGGTGAGGCCACCAGTTCCCCGTTAGTGGGGAGCTGTTATAAATCCTGCTGGATTGCAACACCCCTAGCTGGGTGGGGAGAGGCTACTGGGCCTGCGAATAAGATGTAAATGCTCATTTAAATATTTAAAGCTGATGATGCCGGAAATCCAGCAGCTGGAGACACACGGAAACTGTGGCACCAAGTGGGGAGCCCACTAAACAGCCTCCACTTAGGTTTTCCAGCCTGCTGCGCTGCTCTAGCTGAGAGAATTATCCCAGGAGTGTGGGGATAAAATGTCACAGAAAAGAAAGTAAGAAATTTTTTAGAAAGCTAAAAAGTCGTGGATAACTTGCACCTCAAAGCGTTGACAAAGGATCACCTGGACTCGAAGTGTCAGCTCTTTTCTCTCCTTACAGATGCTGCCAGGCCTGCTGAGATTTTCCAGCATTTTCTCTTTTGGTTTCAGATTCCAGCATCCGCAGTAATTTGCTTTTATTAAAATAAAGCAGGATCTGGTCAAATTTAACTGGGAACAGTTGCTTGCGGGTAAGTCTACAGCTGAGCAGTGGGGGTCATTCAACATGTACCATATAGGGGGAAATGTAGGATCAATATGTTCAGGGAACCCTGGAAGTCTCGGACAATTCAGGACTGGATAAGGAAGAAGAGAACGGACTTGCAAGCCTAAGGGAGTAATTCAGCTCCGGTCCGAAGAGGAACATAGAAAGTGCAAAAGGGAACTTAAGAAAGTAATTAGAACAGTAAAAAGGGGCATGAAAAAGGACTTGCAAACATGATTAGGGAGAATCCTAGTATATTTGAAAAATGCATTAAAGGGAAGAGGTTGACCTGGAAAAGAATAGGGCCCATTAGGGACTAAAGGGGCAATCTGTGTGTGAAGGATTGGAAGGATGTTAAATGAATACTTCTCTTCGGTCTTCACTCAGGAAAAGGAGAATATAGGTATCAAATTCAAGAAATGGAACAGTGGGGTGCTTGTATAGTTTGACAGAGGAAATGAAGAGGAATTGGAGACTCTGGTGGGCCTATAAATGGTCAAATTCGCTGGCCCGGATCAACTGCATCACAGGCTGCTGTGTGAGGCAAGGCAGGGACTGTGACATAAATTTTTAATTCCTCTCTGGCCATGGGGAAAGTGATACACCTCAGCAGTCACAGGCATTCAGCCTCTGATCTTTGGGTAAGCGTTCTCCAAGACGGCCTTCACGACACACGACAATGCAGAATTGCTGAGCAGAAACTGATAGCCAAGTTCCGCACACATGAGGACGGCCTCAACCGGGATCTTGGTTTCATGACACACTATCTGTAACCCCCATGACTTGCCTGGATTGCAAAATCTCACTAACTGTCCTGGCTGGAGACAATACAATCCTCTCTAACCTGTGCTTAATCCTCTCTCCACTCACATTATCTGTACCTTTAAGACTTGATTGCCCGTAAAGACTCGCAATCCAACCATTATCTTGTAAATTGAGTTTGTGTCTAGACATGCCCTGTTTGTGAACACAACTCCCACTCACCCGATGAAGGGACAGTGCTCCAAAAGCTTGTGGCTTGTGCTACCAAATAAACCTGTTAGACTTTAACCTGGTGTTGTGAGACTTCTCACCATGGGGAAATTGGCAGAGGACTGGAGGATGGCTAATGTGGTTCCACTTTTCAAGGAGGTGGTAGAGATGAACCAGGAAATTACAGACCAGCCAGTCTCACGTCAGTTGTTGGGAAACTATTGGAGAAAATTCTGCAGGAGAGAATTAGTCTGCATTTGGACAAGCATGGATGAATTGCAGATAGTCAGTATGGCTTTGTTAGAGGAAAATCATACCTATCAAATTTGATCAAATTTTTCAAAAAAGTGATTGAGTTTGTGGATGAGGAAAATGCAGTCAATGTAGTTTATATGGATTTTAGCAAAGCCTTTGACATGGTCCCACCTGGGAGACTGATTGAGAAGGTTGAAGCACATCGAATTCAGGGAATCTTGGCAAGATGGATCAGAAACTGGCTTAATAATCGTCCACAAAGGGTTGTGGTACAAGGCTGTTTGAGTGACTGGAGGGCAGTGTCCAGTAGCGTACTACAAAGGTTCATTGCTCGGTCCCTTATTGTTTGTCATATACATAAATGCTAGATGATCATAGAATCCCTACAGTGCAGAAGGAGCCCATTCAGTCCATCGAGCCTGCATCAACAACAATCCCACCAAGGCCCTATCCCCATAACCCCATGTTTTACCCTGCTATTCCCCCTGACACTAAGGGACAATTTAGCAAGGCCGATGGACCTAACCTGCACATCTTTAGAATGTAGGAGGAAACCAGAGCACCTGGAGGAAACCCACGCAGACACAGGGAGAACATGCAAACTCCACACAGACAGTCATCCGAGATCAGAAATAAACCTAGTCCCTGGCACTGTGAGGCAACAGTGCTAACCAGTGTGCTCCCGTGCCAGTTGGGGAATGATAAACAATTTGCAGACGACACCAAGTTTGGTAGCATGGTTAATAGTGAAGAAGAGAACGCAGTAGGCTACAGGAAGATGTAAATGAGTTAGTCAGATGGGTAGAGCAGTGGCACATGGTTTTTAACTCTGCTAACTGGGAGGTGATGTACTTTGGGAGAAGTAACAAAACAAGGGAGTATTTAATGAATGGCAGGACACTTGGTAGCTCAGAGGAATGGAAGATCTTGGGTATTTATGCACAAATATCTGCAGGTGGCAGAGCAGGTGAATAGGGTAGTTAAGAAGGCATATGAGACAGTATCTTTTATCAGCCGTGGCATCGAGTACCAGAGCAAGGAGGTAATATAGGAGCTGTACAGGACGTTGGTTAGGCCACAGCTGGAGTACTGTGTGCAGTTCTGGTCATCTCACAGAACATAGGAAGGATGTGATTTCACTAGAGGGGGTACAGAGAAGATTCATCAGGATGTTGCTTGGGATGGAGTATTTGAGCTATAAGGAGAGACTGGACAAGCTTGGACTGTTTTCTTTAGAGCAGAGAAGGCTGAGAGGGGACATGATTGACGTGTATAAGGTTATGAGGGGTATGGACAGGTTGAGCAGGGAGAAACTGCTCCCCTTGGTTGAGAAGTCAATAACAAGGAAGGAGTAAGAGGCGGGAGATTCAAAGGGGACTTGAGAAAACCTTTTCACTCAAAGGGTAGTGAAATCAGGGAAGGTGGTGGAAGCCAGAAGCCTTACAACCTTTAAAAAATATTTGGTTGAGCACTTGAAATATCATAACATTCAAGGATATGGGACAAGTGCTCAAAAATGGGATTAGCATGCCTTTAGTGGTAATTAGTGTCAGTGCAAACTTGATGGGCCCAAGGGCCTTTTCTGCAATGTACAACTCTATGGGCCCAATTTTACCATCAAGTTGCATCCGTTTTCGGGCATGAAAACCTTGGTAAAGTCGGGCGTGAGGCGAGTAGTGCGATCTGTGTCTGCCTCCGCGCCGGTTCCCCCTTTACCAAGGTCCGAAAATGGACGCGATCAGGACCGTACTCAAAACGGGCACGGCGGCCATATAAATGCATTTGAATGCATTTAAATTGAATTAATGAACTGTAGGCTCAACTTTACCAGCACCTCCCCTTTACCACCGCTTTTGCCAATCCAGAATTGGCATGAAACAGACATGCTCCATAAAAGTCTGATTCAGGCGCTCCATTAGTGAGAGTTAGTAAGGAGGTAAGTGCGTAGCGTCTGACAGCTCTCTGTTGCTTACGGGTGGTCCTTTCATTGCAGCCATTTTCTTTCTCGGGTCAGTAGGGGCTCTGCGAATGTGTGTGGGGGGGGGGGTGGTGGCTGTTGATCAGCAGGGTCTCCGATGTCTAATTTGCAGCACAGACCCAGGTCTCAGCACTGTCTAGTGGATGCTGCTGGGTCCTAGTGCACTCAGCACTCTTCCAGCTGAAGGATGTGCACAAAGCCCTTGCAAATTGCACTGCTGCAGCCTCTGAACTTTTCAAGGAGCTGTGATTTTGGGAAGCATGTAGCTGGGGAATTTGGGGGGGTGCGGGGTGGGGTGGGGGGGGGGGGGAGCACAGGAGAAGGAGGGAGCGGAGACCCCGGCAGTTCCAGGCATGAGTGTCATTTGAACAGATGTCAGACACCGTGTGCCGTCGACGTCTCTGCCTCCAAAAGGAGACAGTGCAACACCTGTGCCACCTGTTGCAGGACTGGGTACCTAGGGTGGAGGGGCACCGATTCTCGATGGCTCCCAAATTGATGGCCACTCTGAACTGATCTCCGCGAATGGCTCCTCCAATACCCCTAGCGGAGATGTATGTGACATTTCCCAGTCAGCTGTGCATACCTGTATCAAGCAGGTCACAGAAGCCCTGTATGCCTGGACTGGCCAGTACATCAAATTTAACCTGGACCTAGCCCATCAGGAAGCCCAGGCTGCAGGGTTCTTGGCCTTTGCGCGGATGCCAATTGTACAGGGAGCCATCGACTGCATTTGCGTTGCCCTCAAGGCCCCCCTACAGAATCAACGAAGATTCATCAACAGAAAGGGGATTCCACTCCCTGAATGTGCAACTGCTGTATGACCATAATATGAACATTATGCACGTCTGCGCAAGACACCCAGGCAGCATGCAGACAGCTTCATTGTCATGAGATCTGACATCCCGGAGGCATTTGAGGAGGAGTCCAGGCTGTGGGGGTGGCTCGTGGGTGATATGGGTTACCCGCTTCAGACATGACTGATGATGCCTGTGTGAAGGCCTGTGACTGAGGCGGACACCCGCTATAATGAGGCCCATGTAGCCACCCGCGTGATAGTGGAGAGGTGCATTGGGCTCCTTGAAATGAGTCTCCGGTGCCTGGACCGCTCTGGCGGGGCCCTACAATACAGCCCTCTGATCTCTTCCCGCATTGTGGTCGTGTGCTGTGCCTTGCACAACCTGGCTCTGCAGAGAGGTGACCTATTGAAGGAGGAGGAGGAGGACGTGGAGGCTGATCAGCCGGGCATCGCTGGGGAGGAGGCTGACCAGCAGGAGGAGGAGGAGCAGGAGGAAGAAGAGGAAGAGCACATTGAGGAACACCACCCAGGCGCTGGAAGGCTGGCAGCACAAATGAAGCATGCGAGGACGGCGAGGGAGGCCCTGATCACCAGGCGGTTTAGTCGTTAGGGGCTTGTGTCTGTAGGTTCCATCTCCTCTCCACCAAAGTGCTTCTATCTCCTGGAACATTGTCACACCAGAGTGGTGGGCCTGCGTACACTGTGTTGGCGAGTTTTTTGGCAGGCTGGAGGGTGATGACAACTCACTGAGCACCATTGTGATGATGCCTGTTGCAAACTAGTCTGACTCCAACCTGAGCTCCTCATGCACGCTGGCATCTGGGCCCACGTCTGTGTAATGGGTAAGGGATCTGAAGCCCCCGTACAGGGCCCTGGAGCAGGTGGGGTGGGGGAGGGGAGGGAATCACTTGAGGGTTCTGGGAGAAGCAATGGCTTCCTTTTCTCAGTGACATAGCATTGAGGGGCATCCCCAACTGACATCGTTCCTGCGATCATCAATGGAAGAGGATTCCTGTTCAAGACAAATCTGAGACAAATTAGTCACAGCTGGGTGGTGAAAAAATATTTAATGATTACAATAAAGGTGTTTAAATAATATGCTCTAACATAAAAACTTGTGAACGAAAAATGTTAAGGTGCTTAAAGATCTATCTAACGAGTGCAGCCTTTCACCTGTGCCATCTTAGTGCAACTACAACCTCCTAACCTTATATGGCCTACCACTACGTCTCAGTGACTCCCCAGAATGTACATCGGGGGTGGAGGGAGCCAGCCACTTACCTCACCCCGTTGCCTATGATGCACATGGCGGGCGTCCTCTGGAGGCCCTGGACCTTCAGGGCCCTGGCCGGCTTCCAGGTGTCTGGGCGTTTCCATGACATCCTCTTCATCACATTGCCCCTGAGATGCCCCGGTGTCAGGAAGGGGGGAGTCAGAAGGTGCAGCCGCAGCCACAGTCTCCTGGCTGGAAGGCCTCGGTATGGGCTCGAGTCCTTCCTCTTCCCTTGGGGTTTCTGTGGGCCCATGGGTCACTCCACGGGATGGCAGTGCTTCTGCAGTGAGCTCCAGAAGCTTCAGCATCACCTGGTCTTGCCAGTCCTGGAGGATCACCTGCATCCTACCATCCATGGTGGTCGTGCCCTCTGCGATGGCCACCTGTGTCGGGGGCCATCTGTCAATGGCCGCAGCAAGTGCCCTCTGAGACTGGGCCATGCTCTGCGACCCCTCAGCCATGACCGTCTGCGACTGGGCCACATTCTCAAGGTCTGCTGCCGTAGCCCACTGTGTCTCAGCGCTGTCCCACTGGGTCTCCTGCAAGCTCTTGAGCCTCTCAGCCATGGGCCACAGAATCTCGAGAAGCCTGTTCAGTCCCTCAACTGTGGCCCGCTGTGACTCGGCCATTGCTTGGAGCCTGCCACTCATGGTGAAGATCCCCTGCCCAGGCTTTCCACTGCAGATACCACCCTTGCAGTGTTGACCTGGGAACCACGCAAGACAGGCAATAGCTGGTCCGCCTGAAAGCTTTGGAACTCCTCCCAACAGCCTCACAGTTGGTCCAGTGTGGCCGTCAGCCCCTCCTGCATTCCCTGGCTCTGTTGTTGCATGATGTGGAGATGCCGGCGTTGGACTGGGGTGAACACAGTAAGAGTTTTAACAACACCAGGTTAAAGTCCAACAGGTTTATTTGGTAGAAAATACCATTAGCTTTCGGAGCGCTGCTCCTTCGTCAGATGGATATGCACGATCTTCTTGGAGATCCTCTCCACTTGGAGCCGACAGTTTGCGGTGTCAATGGTAGTCATGATGTGGAGATGCCGGCGTTGGACACCGCAAACTGTCGGCTGTGTGCTTACTTAGGTTTTCCCTGGGGTTTCAGTGTGGAGTTTTGACCAGGTTGGTTGACAGGGCTGAGTCATGTGCTTAATGGGAGGGGCTAAGCTTGCAAGGAAAACTTAGATTCTCTTTCATTTTTAAAACAAGCAGTTACTGCCTGGAACTGAAAGAAGCAAGATGTGTTTCTCTTTCTCTCTCTTTCTAGAGCTTGTCTGAAAGCTCCAAAACTGGCAACCTCAGTACAAACAAATCAGCCTGTGCTTTGCTAAGTCATTTTAAAAACAGTGTTTAAATATATACAAGCTTCTAATATATAATTGCTTCAATTGGAACTCATAGGGACAGGTGAGCAGTTAAGAATTGTATCTTGTCATTTAAGTATTTATCAATTGTTAAATGTTAAGTTGATTCATTTGTTATATTTGAACTGGGTTGTTAAATAAAATCTGGTTTGATCAAAACTCCCTAGATTGTCAATAGAATTGTACATGGAGTGAAGCAACCTATCTTTACATTAATGCCAAAATAGCAATTTGTTGGGATTTAGTCCAACTTCATAATATACATTGGGGTTTCTGATCTGGTATCCCAACATTATAGAGAGGGAATCAGTTGGTAATGCTTTGTAAACCTGATGTGTGGCCTCTGTTCTCAGGTCAAGGCAAACTTGAGGGCCTCATGATTTTGGAGCCTTCTGCAGTCCAGAAAGAGCCATGATGGCAGGTGTATTTACTCAAGAGGAGGAAGTGTAATGTATGGCAAGCAACTTTTAGAATCTCCTCATTCTCATGTGGTCCTCATCCATATAAAGACAGGAGTATTGCTGGCCACCATCTGCCATCTGACTGCCAGATTTCATCTTATTTGTGAAGAAGGAGATATGGAGGACTCATTCATGGCTAAATGGTTATCTGGCAACATTTAATCCAACCTTAGTAACCACAGCCCGACTGGTGTCTCTTGATATGATACTAATTGTGACACAGAAAGTGTTGCAGAGTTACTGCTGTTCGATCTCACCGGAGGAGGCTTGTCATATTGAAGGAATTCAGTTGAGTGCAGCAAATATAGTAGAGAGGCTGCTGCCTTTTGCAGGTATCTGCCATGACTGGGATGCATGAAAGTCATAGGGGTTTAGAGAACGGAAACAAGCCCTTCGGACCAACTTGTCCATGACGCCCTTTTTTAAAAATTTTTAAGCTAGTCCCAATTGCCCGTGTTTGGCCCATATCTCTCGATACCCATCTTACCCATGTAACTGTCTTAATGCTTTTTAAAAGACAAAATTGTACTCGCCTCTACTACTGCCTCTGGCAGCTTGTTCCAGACACAAACCACACTCTGTGAGACAAAATTGCCCCCTGGGCCCTTTGGTATCTCTCCCCTCTCACCTTAAAATATGCCCTCTAGATTTAGACTACCCTTCCATTGAGAAATGATATTGATTATCTAACTGATCTATACCCCTCATTATTTTATAGACCTCTATAAGATCACCCCTAAGCCTCCTATGCTCCAGAGAAAAAAGTCCCAGTCTAACCAGCCTCTCCTTATAACTCAAACCATCAAGTCCCAGTAGCATCCTAGTAAATCTCTTCTGCATTCTTTCTAGTTTAATAATATCCTTTCTCTAATAGGGTGACCAGAACTGTACACAGTACTTCATGTGTGGCCTTACCAATGTCTCGTACAACTTCAACAAGACGTCCTAACTCCTGTATTCAATGTTCTGACCAATGAAACAAAGCATGCTGAATGCCTTCTTCACCACTCTGTCCACCTGTGACTCCACTTTCAAGGAGCTATGAACCTGTATCCCTAGATCTCTTTGATCTGTAACCCTCCCCAACGCCCTACCATTAACTGAATAAGCCCCACCCTGGTTCAATCTACCAAAATGTATCACCTCGCATTTGTCTCAGTTAAACTCCATCTGCCATTCGTCAGCCCACTGGCCCAATTAAACAAGATCCCGATGAAATTTAAGATAACCTTCTTCACTGTTCACTATGCCACCAATCTTGGTGTCATCTGCAAACTTACGAACCATGCCTCCGATATTCTCATTCAAATCATTAATATAAATGATATTCTCTGAGCAGCAGCTCAGTTTCTCCTAATTCACATTCTGTGCTGTCCGATCACTTATATTGTAACATGGTGATGCTGAGATGCCAGACCTGCTTGGCACCTCCATGTGTGAGGGTGAAATCCCTGCCCAACTCCTGGTGGAGCATGTTGTTGAAGATTCCCTCTCTTCCATAAACTCTCCAGCCTCATGTGAAAGACCTGGACCCCATTGTGATTGCAAATGATTGTGATTGGAAAGTCAGGTTTTGATAAGGAGTAGTCAGCATGGCTTTGTGCATGGGAGATCATGCCTTACAAATTTGTTGGAGCTTTTTGGTGAAGGGACCAGGAAGGTTGATGAGGGCAGGCGGTAGACGTAGTCTATATGGACTTCAGCAAGGCCTTTGATAAAGTTCCACATGGTAGGCTGCTCTGGATGATTAGATCATATGGAATTCAGGGTGATCTGGCAAATTGGATATACAGTTGGTTTGAACAAAGAACAAAGAAAATTACACCACAGGAACAGGCCCTTCGGCCCTCCAAGCCTGCACCGACCATGCTGCCCGACTTAACTAAAACCCCCTACCCTTCCGGGGACCATATCCCTCTATTCCCATCCCATTCATGTATTTGTCCAGATGCCCCTTAAAACTTATTATCATATCTGCTTCCGTTACCTCCCCCGGCAGCGAGTTTCAAGCACGCTGTCTTTTGGTGTCAATTCGGTGTCTTTTGGTGTCAATTCGGTGTCTTTTGTTATTGCAATGGAGAGGGATAGGGCCGTACGGCAGGGCAAGGTTTACAATTGGGGGAGGGGTAATTATGATGCGATTAGGCAAGAATTAGGGGGCATAAGTTGGGAACAGAAACTGTCAGAGAAAGGAACGAATGAAAAGTGGAATTTTTTCAAGGAACAAATACTGGATGTCCTTGATAGGTATGTTCCTGTCAGGCAGGGAGGAAATGGCCGAGTGAGGGAACCATGGTTCACAAAAGAGGTGGAATGTCTTGTGAAAAGGAAGAGGGAAGCTTATGTAGGGATGAGGAAACAAGGTTCAGATGGCTCGATTGAGGGTTACAAGTTAGCAAGGAATGAGCTGAAAAAGGGGCTTAGGAGAGCTAGGAGGGGACATGAGAAGTCCTTGGTGGGTCGGATCAAGGAAAACCCCAAGGCTTTTTACTCTTATGTGAGGAATAAAAGAATGACCAGGGTGAGGTTAGGGCCGGTCAAGGACAGTAGTGGGAACTTGTGTATGGAGTCAGTAGAGATAGGCGAGGTGATGAATGAATACTTTTCTTCAGTGTTCACCAAGGAGAGGGACCATGTTTTTGAGGAAGAGAAGCTGTTACAGGCTAATAGGCTGGAGGAAATAGATGTTCGGAGGGAGGATGTCCTGGCAGTTTTGAATAAACTGAAGGTCGATAAGTCCCCTGGGCCTGATGAAATGTATCCTAGGATTCTTTGGGAGGCAAGGGATGAGATTGCAGAGCCTTTGGCGTTGATCTTTGGGTCCTCGCTGTCCACGGGGATGGTGCCAGAGGACTGGAGAATGGCGAATGTTGTTCCTCTGTTTAAGAAAGGGAATAGAAATGACCCTGGTCATTATAGACCGGTTAGTCTTACTTCGGTGGTTGGTAAATTGATGGAAAGGGTCCTTAGGGATGGGATTTACGACCATTTAGAAAGATGCGGATTAATCCGAGATAGTCAGCACGGATTCGTGAAGGGCAAGTCGTGCCTCACAAATTTGATAGAATTTTTTGAGGAGGTAACTAAGTGTGTTGATGAAGGTAGGGCAGTTGATGTCATATACATGGATTTTAGTAAGGCGTTTGATAAGGTCCCCCATGGTCGGCTTATGATGAAAGTGAGGAGGTGTGGGATAGAGGGAAAGTTGGCCGATTGGATAGGCAACTGGCTGTCCGACCGAAGACAGAGGGTGGTGGTGGATGGAAAATTTTCGGATTGGAGGCAGGTTGCTAGCGGTGTGCCGCAGGGATCAGTGCTTGGTCCTCTGCTCTTTGTGATTTTTATTAATGACTTAGAGGAGGGGGCTGAAGGGTGGATCAGTAAATTTGCTGATGACACCAAGATTGGTGGAGTAGTGGATGAGGTGGAGGGCTGTTGTAGGCTGCAAAGAGACATAGATAGGATGCAAAGCTGGGCTGAAAAATGGCAAATGGAGTTTAACCCTGATAAATGTGAGGTGATTCATTTTGGTAGGACAAATTTAAATGTGGATTACAGGGTCAAAGGTAGGGTTCTGAAGACTGTGGAGGAACAGAGAGATCTTGGGGTCCATATCCACAGATCTCTAAAGGTTGCCAGTCAAGTGGATAGAGCTGTGAAGAAGGCCTATAGTGTGTTAGCTTTTATTAACAGGGGGTTGGAGTTTAAGAGCCGTGGGGTTATGCTGCAACTGTACAGGACCTTGGTGAGACCACATTTGGAATATTGTGTGCAGTTCTGGTCACCTCACTATAAGAAGGATGTGGAAGCGCTGGAAGGAGTGCAGAGGAGATTTACCAGGATGCTGCCTGGTTTGGAGGGTAGGTCATATGAGGAAAGGTTGAGGGAGCTAGGGCTGTTCTCTCTGGAGCGGAGGAGGCTGAGGGGAGACTTAATAGAGGTGTATAAAATGATGAAGGGGATAGATAGAGTGAACGTTCAAAGACTATTTCCTCGGGTGGATGGAGCTATTACAAGGGGGCATAACTATAGGGTTCGTGGTGGGAGATACAGGACGGATATCAGAGGTAGGTTCTTTACGCAGAGAGTGGTTGGGGTGTGGAATGGACTGCCTGCAGTGATAGTGGAGTCAGACACTTTAGAAACATTTAAGCGGTTATTGGATAGGCACATGGAGCACACCAGGATGATAGGGAGTGGGATAGCTTGATCTTGATTTCAGATAAAGCTCGGCACAACATCGTGGGCCGAAGGGCCTGTTCTGTGCTGTACTGTTCTATGTTCTATGTTCACGCACCATCCTCTGTAAAAAACCTGCCTTGTACATCTCCTTTAAACCTTGCCCCTCACACCTTAAACCTATGCCCCCTAGTAATTGACTCTTCCACCCTAGGAAAAAGCTTCTGGCTATCCACTCTGTCCATCCCCTCATAATCTTGTAGACTTCTATCAGGTCGCCACCAATGCATGAAATGCCCTGACTTGCCCACCTAATCCCACATGGCCCATAGCCTTGAACGTTATGGAGTGCCAAATATTCATCCAGGTACTTTTTAAAGGATGAGGCATCCCGCCTCCACCACCCTCCACCATCTGAAAGTTTTTCCTTCGTTACTCGGAAATTTTGGGTGGCACAGTGGTTAGCACTGCTGCCTCACAGCGCCAGGGACCCGGGTTTGATTCCCAGCTTTGGTCACTGCCTGTGTGGAGTTTGCACATTCTCCCTGTTTCCTCCGGGTGCTCCAGTTGCCTCCCACAGTCTGAAAGGCGTGCTGGTTAGGTGCATTGACCCGAACAGGCTCCAGAGTGTGGCAACGATGGGAATTTCACATAACTTCATTGCAGTGTTAATGTACCATGCCTTGGGACATCCTTTCCTGCAGCGTATCAGGTAGACAACGTTGGCCGAGTTGCAAGAGTATGTACCGTGTATCTGTGAACAGAATTCCCACTCACCTGAAGAAGGGGCTTAAGGCTCCGAAAGCTTGTGACTTTAGCTACCAAATAAACCTGTTGGACTTTAACCTGGTGTTGTTAAACTTCTTACTGTGTTTACCCCAGTCCAATGCCGGCATCTCCACATCATGACCTCCTTTGTAGCCAGTGAGGATACAAAGATTTCTCTCAAGGCCCCAGCAATTTCCTCCCTTGTCTGTCTCAGTATTTTGGGGTATATCCCATCAGGCCCTGGGGATTTGTCTACCTTAATGTTTCTCAAGAACCCCAATACCTCCTCCTTTTTGATCTCAACATGACTCAAACTAGCTACACACCCTTTCCCAGATTCCTCATCCACGAAGTCCTTCTCTTTGGTGAATTCTGACGCAAAGTACTCATTTAATACCTCACCCATTTCCTCTGGCTCCACGCATAGATTCCCTCCCCTGTCCTTGAGTGGGCCAACCCTTTCCCTGCTACCCTCTTCTCTTTTAATATGTATAAAGAGCCTTGGATTTTCCTTAATCCTGCTGGCCAATGATTTTTCATGACCATTTTTAGCTCTCCTTCCTCCTTGCTTAAGTTTCTTTCTACTTTCCTTGTATTCCACACTTGCTTCGTGTGTTCCCAGCCTCCAAGTCTTGACAAATGCTTCCTTTTCCTCTCTGACTAGGCTCACAATATCTCTCGTTATCCAAGGTTTCCAAAACTTGCCATACTTATCCTTCAACCTTACAGGAATGTGTCGGCCCTGAATCCCTATCAACTTACACTCGAAAGCCTCCCACATGCCAGATGTTGATTTGCCCTCAAACATCTGCCCCCCAATCTACATTCCTCAGTTCCTGCCTAATATTGTTGGAATTAGCCTTCCCCCAGTTTCGCACCATAACTTGAGGACTACACTTATCTTTATCCATCAGTACCTTAAAGCTTACTGAATTGTGGACACTGTTCCCGAACTGCTCCCCTACTGAAACATCAACCAACTGGCCGGGCTCATTCCCCAATACCAGGTCCAGTATGGCCCTTTCCCTCGTTGGACTATCTACATACTGTTTCAAGAAGCCCTCCTGGATGTTCCTTACAAACTCTGCCCCATCCACGCCCCTAGCACTAAGTGAGTCCCAGTCAATATAGGGGAAGTTAAAATCTCCCACCACAACAACCCTGTTACTTTTACACCTTGCCAAAATCTGCCTACATATCTGCTCCTCCCGCTGGCTGTTGGGTAGCCTACAGTAAACCCCCAACATTGTGACAACACCTTTCCTATTCCTGAGCTCTACGCATATTGCCTCGCTGTATGAGCCCTCCGAGGTGTCCTCCCGTAGTACAGCTGTGATATTCTCCTTAACCAGTAGTGCAACTCCACCCCCCCCACTTTTACATCCCCCTCTATCCCACCTGAAACATCTGTATTCTGGAATGTCCTTCCTTCCTGTCCTGTCCTTCCCTTAATCAAGTCTCTGTAATACAACATCATAGTTCCAAGTAATAATCCAAGTTCTAAGTTCATCTGCCTTACCTATTACACTTCTCGCATTGAAACAAATGCAATTCAGTCCACCAGTCCTCTTTGATTAGCAATCCCACCCTGCCTGCTCTTTCTCCGAGTCTTACTGGCCAAACCCTCTGGTTCCCCTTCAGTTCATTCACCTTTGCTTTGGTTCCCACCCCCTGCCAAACTAATTTAAATCCTCCCCTGTGACACTCGCAAACCTTCCAGCCAGAATATTTATGCCCTTCCAGTTTACTTGCAACCCGTCCTTCTTGTACAGGTCCCACCTGCCACTGAAGAGCCCCAATGGTCCAGATATCTGAAACCCTCCCTCCTACACCAGCTGTTTAGCCACATGTTGAGCTGCACTATCTTCCTATTCCTGGCCTCATTGGCACGTGGCACAGGGAGTAATCCCGAGATTACAACCCTAGAGGTCCTGCTTTTTAACTCTCTACCTAACTCCCTAAACTGCTGCTGCAGGACCTCATCACTCTTCCTATCTATGTCGTTAGTACCAATATGTACCACGACCTCTGGCTGTTCACCCTCTCCCTTCAGAATGCTTTCTGCCCGTTCAGAGACATCCTGGACCCTGGCACCAGGGAGGCAACATACCATCCTGGAGTCTCTCTCATGTCCACAGAAATGCCTATCTGCACCCCTAACTATAGAGTCCCCTATCACTATTGCTCTAGTGCTCTTTGTCCCTCCCTGCTTAACAACAGAGCCAACCATGGTGTCACTGCTCTGGCTGCTCCCGCTGTTATCCCCTGATAGGCCATTTCCCCCAACAGTATCCAAAACGGT
The DNA here is from genome assembly GCF_964213995.1 of Mustelus asterias. Classification (NCBI taxonomy): domain Eukaryota; kingdom Metazoa; phylum Chordata; class Chondrichthyes; order Carcharhiniformes; family Triakidae; genus Mustelus; species Mustelus asterias. Next base: position 9,310,719 of record NC_135805.1, read on the forward strand.
ATACTTGTTAGAGAGGGGAACGACCACAGGGGATTCCTGCACTGACTGGCTGCCCCTTCTAGCGGTCACCCATCTATCTGGCTGTGCTTTGAGTGTGACCATGTTAGAGACACTTTCCGCCACCTTCATGCTCCTAAGTGCATCCAACTGCTGCTCCAACCTATCCATGCGGTCTGTAAGGAGCTGCAATTGGGTGCACTTCCTGCTTTTGGCATGCTGGTCTTCATCAGTCAGGGCATTGAGTATAGAAGTTAGAAGTTATGTTGCAGTTGTACGGGACGTTGGTGAGGTTGCATCTGGAGTATTGTGTCCAGTTTTTGTCACCTTGCTATAGGAAAGATGTTATTAAACTGGAGACAGTGCAGAAGAGATTTACCAAGGATGTTGCCAGGACTCAAGGGACTGAGTTATAGGGAGAGATTGGACAGGCTAGGACTTATTTCTTTAGAGCATAGGAGCCTGAGGGGTGATCTTATAGAGGTGTACAAGATCAAGAAATGCATGGATAGGGTGAATGTACTCAGTCTTTTTCCTAGGGTTGGGGAATCGAGAACTAGAGGGCATAGGTTTAAGTTAAGAGGGGAACGAATTAATGTGAACCTGAGGAGCAACTTTTTTACACAGAGAGTGGTACTTAGATGGAATGAGCTCCCATTTCTTGAAGTCTCTGACACATTACTATGTGGAAACCTTCCCACCACGCAGCGTCCCAATCATGTATGACCCATCCCATCCCTGAGTTGGGGCTTCACTCTGCAGCCAACTGCATTACTGCTGTTTCTACCCCTGGAGTGCAGTGCTATTGGCAGCTGAGCCTGATGAAGATATTCCAGGTGCCTGGAGTGCTGAAATAAGTAAGCAAATGAACCTCAAGTCCTGAATGAAGTGCAGCTCACAATGTGCACAACACATTGTGCTACAAAAGAGGTTCGCATGATTGGTCAATCAATTCAGCATTGCAGAGAGAACCCCTTTTCAGGAGTATGCATGATATTTAAAGTTATGCTCAAACTGTTCCCGATTTCACGTGGCGGGAAATGTGATTCCCCCCATTGTAGGCTTGCCAGTATACTTCCGTAAACTGATTTATAATATTGTGAAAGCAATTTTTGCACTCACGGTTTTTTCACTTCTGCCACCAAGACACCCACCATGGAGAGTAATGGAAAACTCACCTTTTTCTGAAAAATGTGTTTGCTACACCTAATTGTTTTCTCTTTAAATATTTCAGAATCTTTTATTAAAGATTCCAAAAGTTCCTCAGCATGTATGTTAATCCAATTAATCCATGATTATCTGAGTTAACTTTGAATCTGTTTTTGATCTCAGCACTCACGTTCTTGACAGATTCCTGCTAAATGTGTGATAAATCATATTTAAGAAATTTTAACACATTTCAGGTTGACCATGTGATTCATTCTTCAATTGGACTATTTCTAGGTGCCGTAGGTTGCCCAAAGGCTTGAAGGAATGGCAGGCATTTCTGGATCTAAAAAAGAAAATAGATGATTTCAGTGAATCATGTCCCCTCCTGGAAATGATGTCCAGCAAGTCAATAAAACCAAGACACTGGGATCGGATATCTGATGTAACAGGGCATACATTTAATGTAGCATCAGAAACGTTCTCTCTGAAAAATGTTATGGATGCTCCACTGCTTCAATTCAAGGATGAAATTGAGGTAAAATGAGCCATTGGTCAGTATAACTCAAAACTCATAGGAACAAAATTTGGATTTGAGTAATCACACAAATAATCAATAGCAAATTAAAGGCCAGTTTTTCACTGCCCCTATTGTCCACTCTATTATCCTTCACCTGAGACCTTTGACACCTAGTTTTACATTGGATGGACCAAAGTCAGTCTGGTCACTGTCTGGCATCACATGAGTGCATGTCTGATACTTTATGTGCCAATACACTTACTGAAGCACAGTCAGGGGCCTGTGCTCATTCCTTTCCCAATCTACAGGCCTTAGAACATAAGAACATAAGAAATAGGAGCAGGAGTAGGCCATCTAGCCCCTCGAGCCTGCCCCGCCATTCAATAAGATCATGGCTGATCTGATAGTGGTTTAGTTCCACTTACCCGCCCGCTCCCCATAACCCTTAATTCCCTTATTGATCAGAAATCTATCTACCTGTGACTTAAACATATTTAACGAGGTAGCCTCCACTGCTTTAATGGGCAGAGAATTCCAGAGATTCACTACCCTCTGAAAGAAGAAGTTCCTCCTCAACTCTGTCCTAAACTGGCTCCTCCTTATTTTGAGGCTGTGTCCTCTAGTTCTTGTTTCCTTTCTAAGCAGAAAGAATCTCTCTGCCTCAACCCTGTCTAGCCCCTTCATTATCTTATATGTCTCTATAAGATCTCCCCTCAGCCTTCTAAACTCCAACGAGTACAGGCCCAATCTACTCAATCTCTCCTCATAAGCTAACCCCCTCATCTCCGGTATCAACCTGGTGAACCTTCTCTGTACTCCCTCCAAGGCCAATACACCTTCCGCAAATAAGGGGACCAAAATTGCACACAGTACTCCAGTTGCGGCTTCATCAGTACCTTGTACAATTGCAGCAAGACCTCCCTGCTTTTATACTCCATCCCCTTCGCGATAAAGGCCAACATTCCATTTGTCTTCTTGATCACCTGCTGCACCTGCAAACTGAGTTTTTGCGATTCATGCACAAGGACCCCCAGGTCCCTCTGCACAGTAGCATGTTGTAATTTTTCACTATTTAAATAATAGTCCATTTTACTATTATCCCTTCCAAAGTGGATAACCTCACACTTGTCAACGTTATACTCATTCTGCCAGATCCTCGCCCACTCACTTAGCCTATCCAAATCTCTCTGCAGACTTTCCGAATCCTCCACTTGATCGAGCACTGCCCAATGTTTCATTAAAAAGTCACAGTTTTTTTGTATTTAATTCAAAATGCTTACTTTATTTCTCACAACACAACAGGTGAAGTCGCATGGGATCAGAGGTGAGCTGGCAAGGTGGATACAAAACTGGCTCGGTCAAAGAAGACAGAGAGTAGCAGTGGAAGGATGCGTTTCTGAATGGAGGGCTATGACAAAGTGGCGTTCCTCAGGGATCAGTGCTGGGACCTTTGCTATTTGTAATATATATAAATGATTTGGAGGAAAATGTAACTGGTTTGATTAGTAAGTTTGCGGACGACACAAAGGTTGGTGGATTTGTGGATAGCGATGAGGACCATCAGAGGATACAGCAGGATATAGATCGGTTGGAGACTTGGGCAGAGAGATGGCAGATGGAGTTTAATCCAGACAAGTGTGAGGTAATGCATTTTGGAAGGTCTAATACAAATAGGAAATACATAGTAAATGGCAGAACCCTTAAGAGTATTGATAGGCAAAGGGATCTGGGTGTACAGGTACACAGGTCACTGAAAGTGGCAATGCAGGTGGAGAAGGTAGTCAAGAAGGCATACGGCATGCTTGCCTTCATTGGCCGGGGCATTGAGTTTAAAAATTGGCAAGTCATGTTGCAGTTTATAGAACCTTAGTTAGGCCGCACTTGGAATATCGTGTTCAATTCTGGTCGCCACACTACCAGAAGGATGTGGAGGCTTTGGAGAGGGTACAGAAAAGATTTACCAGGATGTTTCCTGGTATGGAGGGCATTAGCTATGAGGAGTGGTTGGAGAAACTTGGTTTGTTCTCACTGGAACGACGGAGGTTGAGGGGCGACCTGATAGAAGTCTACAAGATTATGAGAGGCATGGACAGAGTGGATAGTCAGAAGCTTTTTCCCAGGGTGGAAGAGTCAATTACTAGGGGACACAGGTTTAAGGTGCGAGGGGAAAGATTTAAAACAGATATACGAGGCAGATCTTTTACACAGAGAGTAGTGGGTGCCTGTAACGCGTTGCCGGGGGAGGTAGTGGAAGCAGATACGGTAGTGAGTTTTAAGGGGCATCTTGACAAATACATGAATAAGATGGAAATAGCGGGATATGGTCCCCAGAAGGGTAGGGGGTTTTAGTTAAGTCGGGCAGCATGGTCGGTGCAGGCTTGGAGGGCCGAAGGGCCTGTTTCTGTGTTGTAATTTTCTTTGTTCTTTGTTCAACATAAAAACGCAGAGAAATGGTTCCTCAAGCCCAATTTCCCATTCAGCAAGATCATGGCAGACCTGAACGTGGTGTCATTCCTTGCTGGTCTCTAAACTCTGTCCAATTCTCTGATCTATCAGTAATCTTTGAAGTACTGTACATTTCTTCCTTTGATTTCAGATTATCTGTAACTCCCTCAGTTAACCATGAATGGTGCATCCTTCTCATCAAGTATTTCTTTATCAATGGAATCATAAAAATCATCGAATCCCTACAGTGCAGAAGAGACCATTCAGCCCATTGACTCTATATCGACTCTCTGACGGAGTATCTTACCTCTCCCCTGCCCTATCCCTGTAACCCCACACATTTACCATGGCTTATCCATCAAACCGACATATCTTGGGATGCAAAGACACAATTCTGCTTGGCCAATTCACCTAACCCGCACATCTTTGGATCTTTATGTGAGAGCTATGAAATACCTCCTTAACACAAGGGCAAAATAATTAGGAGCAGGATGACATTTGGTCACTGAAGCCTTCTCCACCATTCAGTAAGATCATGGCTGAACTGATTGTGGCCTCAACTCCTCTTTCCTGTCCTCCCCCATAGCCCTTGACACCCCAAAATCTAACGGAACTTTGAATATTTTATTATTCATTCGTATGACATGGACATCGCTGGCCTGCAAATATTGCCCATCCCTAGTTGCCCTATGTACTGTGGGTTGACCCACAATGCCAATAAAGAGGGAATTCCAGGATTTTGACCCTGCGACTGCAGAGGAATGGTGATACATTTCCAAGTCAGGTCGGTGAGTGGCTTGGAGGGGAACTTGCAGGTGTTGGTGTTCCATGTATCTGCTGCCCTTGTCCTTCCGGATGGAAGTGGCATGGGTTTGGAAGGTGCAGTCTAAGGATCTTTGGTGAATTGCTTTAGACAATAAATAAACAATAAGACAGAAAATACACACTGCTGCTACTGAGCTTCAGTAGTGGAGAGAGTGGATGTTTGTGGATGTGCCAATCAAGCGGGCTGCTTTGTCCTGGATGATATCAAGCTTCTTGAGTATTGTTGGAGCTGCACCCATCCAGGCAAGTGGGGAGTATTCCATCACACTCCTGACTTGTGCCTTGAAGATAGTGGATAGGCTTTAGGTAGTCAGGAGATGAGTTACTCACCGCAGTATTCCTGGCCACTGACCTGCTCTTGTAGCCACTGTGTTTATTTGGTGAGTCCAGTTGAGTTTCTGGTCAATGATAACCCCAAGGATGTTGACAGTGGAGGATTCAGTGATGGTTACACCATTGAATATCATGGGGCTGTGGCGAGAGTGTCTCTTATTGGTGATGGTCATTGCCTGGCATTTGTGTGACATGAATGTTACTTGTCACTTGTCAACCCAAGCCTGGATATTGTCCAGATCTTGTTGTATTTTAACATGGACTGCTTCAGTATCTGAGGAGTCGTGAATGGTGCTGAACATTGTGCAATCATAGAAACATATAAACTATAACCAGGAGTAGGCCATTTGGTCCTTCAAGCCTACTCGACCATTCATTTTGATCATGGCTGATCACCGAATTCAATAGGTCTCTGAGTAACCACCTCCCTCAATTTGCATTCATTCAAGTAATAATCTGTCTTCCTTTTATTGCTACCAAAGAGGATAACCCTACATTCATCCACATTATACTGCATCTGCCATGCAGATGCCCAAACACTCAGCCTGTCCAAATCACACTGAAGCATCTCTGCATCCTCCTCACATTCACCCTCCCACCCAACTTTGTATCATCTGCAAACTTGGAGATAGTACATTCAGTTCCCTCTTCCAAATCATTAATATATAATGTGAACAGTTAGGGTCCTAGCACAGATCCTTGTGGAACCCCACTCGTCACTGACTGCCAATCAGAAAAAGACCCATTTATGCCAATTCTTTGCTTCCTATCATTGGCAAATATCCCCACTTCTGACCTTATGACGAGGGAAGGTCATTGATGAAGCAGCTAAAGATGGTTGGGCCTGGGACACTACCTTGAGGGGTTCCTGCAGAGATGTCCTGGAGCTGAGATGACTGACCCTCCACAACCATCTTTCTACATGCCAGGTTTGACACCAATCAGTGGAGAGATTTCCCTCTGATACACATTCATTCCAGTTTTGCTAGGGCTCCTTGGTGCCACATTTAGTCAAATGCGGCCTTGATGTCAAGGGCTGTCACTCTCACCTCATCTCTGGAATTCAGCTCTTTTGTCCATGTTTGAACCAAGGCTGTAATGAGGTCAGGAGCTGAGTGACCGGCGAAACCCAAACTGGGCTTCACTGAGTAGGTTAATGCTGAGCAGGTGCTGCTTGATAGCACTGTTGATGATCCCTTCCATCATTTTACTGATGATTGAGAGTAGACTGATTGGGCGGTAATTGGCTGGGTTGGATTTGTCCTTTTTTGTGCACAGGACATACCTGGGCAATTTTCCACATTGTTGGGGAAATGCCTGTGCTGTAACTGTACTGGAAGAGCTTGGCTAAGGGAGCAGCAAGCTCTGGAGCAAGTCTTCAGTACTATTGCCAGAATGTTTTTGTGGCCCATTGGCTTTGCAGTATCCAGTGACTGCATCGTTTCTTAATATCACATGAAGTGAATCGAATTGGCTGGAGACTGGCATCTGAGATGCTGGGGAACCACTGTAGAAGGCAAAGATGAATCATCCACTTGGCATTTCTTGCTGAAGGTTTCTGTGAATGCTTCAGCCTTATCTTTTGCACTGATGAGTTGGGCTCCTCCATCATTGAGTTTGCGGATATTTGTGAAGCCTCTTCCTCCAGTGAGTTGTTTAATTGTCCACCACCATTCATAACTGGATGTGCCAGGACTGAAGAGCATAGATCTGATCCACTGGTTGTGGGATTGCTAAGCTCTGCCTACCACTTGCTGTTTATGCTGTTTGGCAGAAACATAGATCTTGATCAATTGGACCAGTGGATTGATAAATTGCAGATGGAGTTTAGTTTAGATAAATGCAAGGTGATGCATTTTGGTAGATCGAATCAGGGCAGGACTTACTCAGTTAATGATCGGGTGTTGGGGAGAGTTATAGAACAAAGAGATCTAGGGGTACAGGTCATAGCTCCTTGAAAATGGAGTCACAGGTGGACAGAGTGATGAAGTAGGCATTCGGCATGCTTATTTTAATTGGTCGGACCATTGAATATAGGAGCTGGGACATCTTGTTGAGGTTGCACAAGACATTTGTAAGGCCACACTTGGAATATTGTGTACATTTCTGGTCACCCCATTATAGAAAGGCTACTATTAAACTCACATGATGAAGGAGCAGCGCTCTGAAAACTCGTGCTACCAAATAAACCTGTTGGACTTTAACCTGGTGTTGTGAGACTACTTACAGTGCCCACCCCAGTCCAACGCTGGCAACTCCACATCATTATTATTAAACTAGAAAGAGTGCAGAAAAGATTTACTTGATGTTACCGGGAGTTGATGGCTTGAGTTATGAAGAGAGGCTGGATAGATTGGGACTTTTTTCCCTGAATGTTGGAGGCTTAGGGATGAGCTTATAGAAGTCTATAAAATAATGAGGGGCATAGATCAGCTCGATGGTCAACATCTTTTCCCAACGGTGGGGGTGTCTAAAACTAGAGGGCATAGGTTTAAGATGAGAGGGGAGATACAAATTTTTTCACACAGAGGGTGGTGAGTGTCTGGAACAAGCTGCCAGAGGTAGTAATAGAGCGGGTACAATTTTGTCTTCTAAAAAGCATTTAGGCAATTATGTGGGTAAGATCGGTATCGAGGGATTTGGGCCAAACACGGGCAATTGGGACTAGCTTAGTGGTTAAAAAAATGATTGGCACGGACAAGTTGTCCGAGGGGCCTGTTTCCATGCTATAAATCTCAATGACTCTATGACTCTATAGAAACATTGGAAATAGGTGGAGGATTAGGCCATTTGGCTCTTCGAGTCTGCACCGACATTCAATATGATCATGGCTGATCATGCCCATTCAGTATCCCACCCCCATTTTGTCTCCATACTCTTTGATCCCTTTAGCCACAAGGGCCACGTGCAGCTCCCTCTGGAACATATTAATGGACTGGCCTCAACAGCTTTCTGTGGTAGAGAATTCCACAGGTTCACAACTCTCTGAGTGAAGAAGTTCTTCCTCATCTCAGTCTTGAATGGCTTACCCCTTATTCTTAGACTGTGACCCCTAGTTCTGCACTTCCCCAACATCGGAAACTTTCTTCCCACATCTAGCCTGTCCATTCCCATCAGGATTTTATATATTTCTATGAGATTCCCTCTCATTCTTCTAAATTCCAGTGAGCACAAGCCCAGTCGATCCAGTCTCTCTTCATATATATGTCCTGCCATTCCGGGAATCAGTCTGGTGAACCTTTGCTGGACTCCCTCAATAGCAAGAATGTCCTTCCTCAGATTAAGAGACCAAAACTACACAATACTCAAGGTGTGGCCTCACCAAGGCCCGTATAACTGCAGCAAGACATCCTTACTCCTATACTCAAATCCCCTTGCTATGAAAGCCAGCATGCCATTAGCTTTCCTCACTGCCTGCATGCCAACCTTCAGCGACTGTTCCACCATGACACCCAGGTCACATTGCCTTTTCCTAAACTGCCACCATTCCGAGAATAATCTTCCTTCCTGTATTTGCCACCAAAGTGGATAACCTCACATTTATCCGCATTATATTGCATTTGCCAAGTATTTTCTCACCCAGCCAGCCTGTGCAAGTCACCCTGCAGCCTCTGAGCATCGTCCTCACAGCACACACTGCCACCCAGCTTAGTGTCGTCTACAAATTTGGAGATATTGCCGTCAATTCCTTCGTCGAAATCATTGATGTATTCTGTGAATAGCTGGGGTCCCAGCACTGAACCCTGCGGTACACAACGAGTCACTGCCTGCTATTCTGAAAAGGACCCATTTGTTCCCATTCTCTACTTCCTGTCTGCCAACCAGTTCTCTATCCACATCAATGCATTATCACCAATACCATGAGCTTTAAGTTTGATCATTAATCTCTTGTGTGGGACCTTGTCAAAAGTCTTTTAAAAGTCCAGATACACAACATCCACTGGTTCAGGCTTGTCCACTCTACTGGTCACATCCTCAAAAAATTTTAGAAGATTCGTCAAGCACGATTTTCCTTCAGTGAAACCATGCTGACATGGACTGATCCTGTCACCGCTTCCCAAATGATTTTTGATTTGATTTGATTTATTATTGTCACATGTATTAGTATACAGTGAAAAGTATTGTTTCTTGCACGCTATGCAGACAAAACATACCATTCATAGAGAAGGAAATGAGAGAGAGAGAGAGTGCAGAATGCAGTGTTACAGTCATAGCTCGGGTGCAGAGAAAAATCAACTTAATGCAAGGTAAGTCCATTCAAAAGTCTGATGGCAACAGGGAAGAAGCTGTTCTTGAGTCAGTTGGTACGTGACCTCAGACTTTTGTATCTTTTTCCTGACGGAAGAAGGTGGAAGAGAGAATGTCCGGGGTGCATGGGGTCCTTAATTATGTTGACTGCTTTGCCGAGGCAGCAGGAAGTACAGACAGAGTCAATGGATGGGAGGCTGGTTTGCGTGATGGATTGGGCTACATTCACGACCTTTTGTAGTTTCTTGCGGTCTTGGGCAGAGCAGGAGCCATACCAAGTTATGATACAACCAGAAAGAATACTTTCTATGGTACATCTGTTAAAGTTGGTGAGAGTCAGAGTTGACATGCCGAATTTCCTTAGTCTTCTGAAAAGTAGAGGCGTTGGTGGGCTTTCTTAACTATAATGTCAGCATGGGGGGGAACCAGGACAGGTTGTTGGTGATTTGGACACCTAAAAACTTGAAGCTTTCTGCTCAGTTGTTGCATCCTTAATAATTGACTCCTGCATTTTCCCCATCATTGATGTCAGGATAAATGGGTCTATAATTCACCATTTTCTCTCGCCCTCCTTTTTTGAAACGTGGGGTTACATTAGCTACCATCCAATCCACTGGAACTCTTCCAGAGTCTAGAATGCTGGAAAATGATCACTAATCATTGGTCTTTGGTCATTGACCATTGGGCGTCACGGTGGCACAGTGGTTAGCACTGCTGCCTCACAGCGCCAGGGACCCCCGGGTTTGATTCCCAGCTTGGGTCACTGTCGTTGTGGAATTTGCACGTTCTCCCAGTGTCTGCGTGGTTTCCTCCTGGTGCTCCGGTTTCCTCCTACAGTCTGAAAGACGTGTTGTTAGGTGCATTGACCCAAACAGGTGCCGGAGTGTGGCGACTAGGGGAATTTCATAGTAACTTCAATGCAGTGTTAATGCAAGCCTTACTTGTGACTAATAAATAAATATACTTTAAACTTTACTTTTCATTGCGTCCACTATTTCTAGACCCACTTTCTTGAGTATTCTGGGATGTAGAGCATCAGGCCCTGGGGACTTATCGGGTTTAATCCCAGCAATTTCCCCAATACAATTTTGTGACTAATAAGGATTTCCTTCAGTTCCTCCTTCATGCTAGACCCTCTGTCTCCTTGTATTTCTGGAAGGTTAGTTGTGTCCTCCTTAGTGAAGACAGATCCAAAGTATTTGTTCAGCTGGTCTGCCATTTCTTTGTTGCCCATTATGATTTCATCTGATTCTAACTGTAAAGGACCTACATTTGTCTTCACCAGTCTTTTTCTCTTCACATATCAAAAGAAGCTTTTGCAGTCAGTTTTTATGTTTTCTGCAAACCAACTCTCATATTCTATTTTCCCCTTCCAAATAAAACCCTTTGTCCTCTTCTGCTGGATTTTAAATTTCTCCCAGTCCTCAGGTTTGTTGCTGTTTTTTCTGGCCAATTTATATGCCTCCTCTTTGGCTTTAACACTACACTGATTTCCCTTGTTAGCCATGGATGAGCCACCTTCCCTGTTTTATTCTTACACCAGACAGGGATGTACAGTTGTTGAAGTTCATCCACGTGTTCTTTAATATCTGCTATTGCCTATCCACTGTCAACCCCTTAAGTATCCTTTGCTGCTTATCCTCGTCACTGCACGCCTCATACCACTAAAGTTAGCTTTCCTCAATTTCAGGACTCTAGTCTCAGATTTAACTGTGTCACTCTCCATCTTAATGAAGAATTCTACCATCCTACGGTCACTCTTCCCCACAAGTTTATTAATTAATATTCTCTCATTACACAATACCCAGTCTAGGATGGCCTGCTCTCTCGTTGGCTCATGAACATATTTGTCAGGAAAAACATTCCTTATACAATCCAAGAAATCCTCCTCCATCGCATTGCTACCAGTTTGGTGAGCCCAATCAATATGCAGATTGAAGTCACCCATGATAACTGCTGTACCCTTACTGTGTGCATCTCTAAGGTCCTGCTTGATGCCATCCCCAACCTCACTACTACTGTTTGGTTTGTCTGTTCACAACCCCCACTAGTGTTTTTTGTCCTTTGGTGTTCTTAAGCTCCGCCCATACAGATTCCACATTGTCCAGGCTAATGTCCTTCCTTACTATTGCCTTAATCTCCTCTTTAACCAGCAATGCTACCCCACAACTTACCTTTCCATCTATCTTTCCTGAATCTTGAATACCCCTGGATGTTGAGTTCTCATCCTTTGTCACCCTGGAGCCACATCTCCATGATCCCAATTACATCATATCTGTTAATGACTGCGCAGTTAATTCATCCACCTTATTCCAAATATTCCTCGCATTGAGATACAAAGTCTTCAGGCTTGTTCTTTTGGCATTTATTGCCCTCTTAGAATTATAATACAATGTGGTCCTTTTTGATTTTTGTCTTTGGTCTCTCTGCCTTACTCTTTTCCCCTTACTGCCTTTTGTTTCTGTCCCCACTTTACTTCCCTCTGATTTCCTGCATTGGTTCCCATCCCCCTGCCACATTAGTTTAAACCCTCCTCAACAGCACCAGTAAACACTCCCCCTGGAACATTGGTTCCAGTCCTGCCCAAGTGTAGGCAGCCTGATTCGTACTGATCCCACCTGCCCCAGAACTAGTTCCAATGTCCCAGGAATTTGAATCCCTCACTCTTGCACCATCTCTCAAGCCATTTTAGCTATCCTGACTCTTACTCGCATGTGGCACTGGTAGCAATCCTGAGATTATTACCTTTGATTTGATTTGATTTGATTTGATCTATTATTGTTACATGTATTAGTATGCAGTGAAACAGTAAGAAGTTTTGTAACACCAGATTAAAGTCCAACAGTTTTATTTGGAATCACGAGCTTTTGGAGCGCTGCTCCTTCACCAGGTGAGTGGAGAGGTGGGTTCACAAACACAGCATATATAGACAGATGCAATTGCAAGATAATGGTTGGAATGCAAGTTTTTAGAGATAATCAAGTTTTTACAGGTCCAGACGGTGCGAGTGGAGAGAAGAATAATCACAGGTTAAAGAGGTGTGAATTGTCTCAAGCCAGTTCAGTTAGGATTTTGCAAGCCCAGGCCAAATGGTTGGGGTTACGTGTAGTATGACATGCACCCAAGATCCGTCCTCATGTTGAGGCCATCCTCGTGCATGCAGAACTTGGCTATCAGCGATTCTGCGTTGTCATGTGTCTTGAAGGCCACCTTGGAGAACACTTACCTAAAGATCAGAGGCTGAATGCCCTTGACTGCTGAAGTGTTCCCCGACTGGAAGGGAACACTCCTGCCTGGTGATTGACACGTAGTGTTCGTTCATCCAGTGTCATCGTGTCTGCATGGTCTCACCGACGTACCATGCCTCGGGACATCCTTTCCTGCAGCGTATGAGGTAGACAATGTTGGCCAAGTCTCATGAGTATGTGCCATGTACCGTGTGTGTGGTGTTCTCACGTGTGATGGTGGTATGCGATAATCTGGCACGTCTTGCAGAGGTTGCCGTGGCAGGGATGTGTGGTGTCATGCCCACTGTTCTCCTGAAGGCTGGGTAGTTTGCTGCGAACAATAGCCTGTTTGAGATTGCGTGGTTGTTTGAAGGCAAGTAGTGGAGGTGTGGGGATGACCTTGGCGCGATGTTTGTCTTCATCGATGATATGTTGAAGACTCCGAAGAAGATGTCGTAGTTTCTCTGCTCCGGGGAAGTACTGGACGACGAAGGGTACTCTGTCAGTTGTGTCCCATCTTCTGAAAAGGTCGGTGCGGTTTTTTGCTGTGGTGCATCGGAACTGTCGATCGTCTTTCAGCGACTGTAGGTGTCTGTTGTGTTCCTCCTCATCTGAGCAGATCCTGTGTCTACGGAGGGCTTGTCCATAGGGAATTGCTTCTTTGATGTTGTTTAGGCTGGAAGCTGGAGAAGTGGAGCATCATGAGGTTATCAGTGAGCTTGTGGTAAAGTGAAGTGGTGAGGCGACCGTTCTTGATGGAGATGAGTGTGTCCCAAGAATGCAACCTATTCTGGAGAGTAGTCCATGGTGAGTCTGATGGGGAGATGGAATTTATTGATGTCATCTTATAGTCGCTTCAGTGAATCTTCACCGTGAGTCCAAAGGAAGAACATTTCATCGATCTATCTGGTGTATAGTGTTGGTTGAAGGTCCTGTGCTGTGAAGAGGTCTTGTTCAAACTTGTGCATGAAGATGTTGGCATATTGAGGTGTGAATTTGGTCCCCATGGCTGTTCCGTGTGTCTGGGTGAAGAACTAGTTGTTCAAGGTGAAGACATTGTGGTCCAGGATGAAGCGGATGAGTTGTAGAATTGCACCTGGAGATTAGCAGTTGTCGGTGTTGAGTACTAAAGCAATGCTGTCGTCATGGGGGGATGTTGGTATAGAGTGCTGAGACGTCCATTGTGACGAGGAGTGTTCCCGGTTCAACTGGTCCATGGGTGCTGAGTTTCTGTACGAAGCTCGTAGTGTCGTGACAGAAGCTTGACAAGGCCAACACACCCGGCCGGCGCATCGTATCAGACAATGGGACCCTGTGTGAGAACCTCTCTGGCTATGTCGAAGGCATCCTGAAACCCATCATACAAGGAACCCCCCAGCTTCTGTTGCAAAGAATGCGGCCCCGGCGACATTTTCCTGGTCACTGGGGACTGGCATATTGAAGGCCATGGCTTCAAAGGCGTTTTCCTGGTCGTTGAGAGTCTTAGGAGTGAAGGCCCTGGCTTCTAGGGCATTTTCCTGTGCACTGGGAGATGGTGTAGGAAAAGCTCCGGTCCTAGGACTGCAACACCAGCTGCATAGCCCACGTGGGCGGCTAGTCGGGGTCAGCTTCAGGTCGGGTGTCTCCAGGGTTCTAAGGATCACCAAATCTGCAACAGATTGAATTAGAGCATTGTTAGAGAGTTTAAGAATAAGAATAAAGTTTAGAAGATAGAATGAGAATAAAATTTAGAATTAGAAGGTATGCTGCGCACAGCTTGCAAGGAGTCGCCTCGTTCCAACGCCATCTTGAGTCATCTTGAGTTTGAGGTCCTACTTTTTAGTTAAATTCCTAACTCCCTAACTTCAGCTTGGAGGACCTCATCCTGTTTTTTTGCCAATGTCATTGGTGCCTATATGCACCACGACAGCTGGCTGTTCACCCTCCCTCTCCAGAATGCCCTGCAGCCACACCTTGACAGACATCCTTGACCCTTGCGCCAGGGAGGCAAAATACCATCCTGGAGTCTCATTTGCAACCACAGAAACACCTGTCTATTCACCTTACAATTGATTCCCCTATCACTATTGCTCTGCCACTCTTTTTCCTGCCCTCCTGTGCAGCAGAGCCAGCCAAGGTGCCATGAATCTGGCTGCTGCCACCTTCCCCTGGTGAGCCATCTCCCCCAACAGTATCCAAAATGGTATATCTGTTTTGGAGGGCGATGATCGCAGGGTACCTCTGCACTGCCTTCCTCCTCTTCCTCTGTCTGGTGGTCACCCATTCCCTATCTCCCTCAGTAATTTTTAAATGCGGTGTGACCAACTCACTGAATATGCTTTCCATAACTTCATCAGCATCGCGGATGTTCCAAAGTGAATCCATCCGCCGCTCCAGAGCCGTCAAGCGGTCTAACAGGAGCTGCACCTGGTCACAATTCCTGCAAGTGAATCCCTGAATTCCCATATCACACAAGAGAAGCATGACACAGGTCTGGAATCTCCTGCCATGACTTAACCCTGAACTTAACAACAACTACAATGCCAGAGAAAAAAAGAACAAGGAAAAGAAAAACTACTTACCAGTCACTAGCCAATCGCTTACCTTTTGGCTGTGACGGCACGGACCAATTTCTTTCTACCTCTCACTTGTCCTTGAGTCTCCATTGCAAGTCTGCCTCTCCGCTCCTCTCAAAGGTAAGCACCTCTTTCCCCTCAGCACCAAATTCCCATTCAACTCCAAAACCCTCACTCCAGATGAATCTCAATCCGGCTGCAGTCTCTCTCTCCCACCAGCGTGCGGACGCTCATTGGTCCAGGGCTTTCCTTTGCTTATGACTTTTTTTAGAGGAGGTGGGAGGGTGGGAAACACTGGGGTTTAACTGTCCCTCGACAGCAGCTCCTCCACAAACCACCATCTTGCTCAGGTCCTCCTTCTGGAAATGGTGACCACGCCAAAGGTGCAAATCTTCACCCCGACAGCCAATCAGAATCGCCACTCTGCTTCCCTCTGCTGGATGCTTGTCTTCGGTTGAACTCAGAGGGTGTCTTGCTCAGATCCTCCTTCTGGAAATGGTAACCACGCCATAGCTTCACCAGGTTGACACCTGATTTATGCCTAGTGCTGCTCCTGGCATGCCCTCCTGCACTCTCCATTGAATCAGGGTTGATCCCCTGCTTGACGGTAATGGTTGAGTGGGGAATATGTCGGGCCATGAGGTTGCAGATTGTGCTGGGGTGCAGTTCCGCTGCTGTTGATGACCTACAGCAACTCATGGATGCCCAGTTTTGCATTGCCAGATTCATTCAAAGTCTGTCCCATTTAGCACGGTGATAGTGCCACACAACACGATGGAGGTTATTCTCAACGTGAAGGCAGGACTTCGTCTCCACAAGGACTGTGCAGTGGTCACTCTTACCAATACTGTCATGGACAGGTGCATCTGCAACCAGCAGATTGGTAAGGATGAGATCAAGTATGTTTTTTTTCCCTTCTTGGTTCCTTCACCACCTGCTGCAGACCCAGTCTAGCAGCTATATTGTGTAGGACCCAACCAGCCTGATCAGTAGTGCTGCTGCCAAGCTACTCTTGGTGGTGAACATTGAAATCCCCCATCCAGAGTATATTTTGCGCCCTTGCCACCCTCAATGCTTACTCTAAGTATTGTTCAAGATGAAGGAGTACTGATTCATCAGCCGAAGGAGGATGATACGTGGTAACCAGTAAGAGATTTTCTTGCCCATGTTTAACCTGAAGCCATGAAACTTCATGGGGTCCAGAGTCAATGTTGAGGACACCCAGGGCAACTCCCTCCCATCTGTATATCACTGTGCCGCCACCTCCGCTGGGTCTGTCCTGCTCGTGGGACATATCCAGGGATGGTAATGATAGTGTCTCTGGTGTTATCTGTAAGATATGATTCAATGAGAATGACTATGTCAGGCTGTTGCTTGACTAGTCTGTGAGACAGCTCTCCCAATTCTGGCACTAGCCCCCAGATATTAGTAAGGAGGACTTTGCAGGGTCGACAGGTCCATTTGGAGTCTTGTGAGCAGTTTTAGGCCCCATGTGCTGGCCTTGGAAAGGGTCCAGAAGAGGTTCACAAGAATGATCCCTGGAATGAACAACTTGTCATATGAGGAACGGTTGAGGACTCTGGGCCTGTACTCGTTGGAGTTTAGAAGGATGGGGGGGGTCTTATTGAAACTTACAGGATACTGCGAGGCCTGGACAGAGTGGATGTGGAGAGGATGTTTCCACGAGTAGGAAAAATTAGAACCAGAGGGCACAACCTCAGGCTAAAGGGATGATCCTTTAAAACAGAGATGAGGAGGAATTTCTTCAGCCAGAGAGTGGTGAATCTGTAGGACTCTTTGCCGCAGAAGGCTATGGAGGCCAGGTCATTGAGTATCTTTAAGACAGAGATACTTGGGTTCTTGATTGATAAGGGGATCAGGGGTTATGGGGAAAGGAGAAAGGGCAGGAGAATGGAGATGAGAAAAATATCAGCTATGATTGAATGGCGGAGCAGACTCGATGGGCCGAGTGGCCTAATTCAGCTCCTATGTCTTATGGTCTTATGGCCTTATGGACATGGCTATTTGTTTTGCCGTTGTGTTTTCTGGTGCCTAGGTTGGTGCCAGGTGGTCCCTCCGGTTTCACTTCTTTGTTGAGACTCTGTAGCGATTGATACAACTGAGTGGCTTGCTAGGGCATTTCAGAGGGCAGTTGAGAGTCAACCACATTGCTGTGTCTTGGAGTCACATGTAGACCAGACCAGGTAAGGACGGCAGATTTCCTTCCCTAAAAGACATTAGCGAATCAAATGGGTTTTTCTGACAATCGATAATGGTTTGTTTCATGTTCATCAGCAGACTCTTAATTCCAGATATTTTTTATTTAATTCAAATTCCACTATCTGCCGTGATGGTGTATGAACCCAGGTCCCCAGATCATTAGCTGAGTTTCTGGATTAATAGTCTAGCTATGATACGACTAGGCCATCGCCTCCCCAAATTCAATGGCCCATTGAATGCTCACTGGGAAGTAGATTCCTCAGAATAGAACTGAACAACCCGCTGGAGAAAAATAAGTCCCATCTCAGATAGGATATGCTTAATATTTAAACTGTGTCCCTACTTCTAGATTCCCCCAAATTTACAACATTCACTCTGTCAAATCCCCTTAGGATTCAATAAAGTCACCTCTCATTCTTCTAAACTCCAATGGATATAATGTGGCAGATGATACATGCTGTGCCAATCAAATCCCAAAGGAAAACTTGACAAGCTATCACAATGATTGTCAGTTCGTATTTCATTTCAAAGAAATAACTGATCCATGTAAAAATGGTACAGCAATTATCATGGGGGATTTTAATCTACATATCAATTGGTCAAACCAGGTTGGTCAAGGCAGCCTTGAGGAGGAGTTCATAGAATGTATCCACGATAGCTTCCTTGAACAGCATGTAATGGAACCTATGAGGGAGCAAGCTATCCTAGATCTGATCCTGTGTAATGAGTCAGGAATAATTAATGATCTCACAGTTAGGGATCCTCTCGGAAGAAGTGATCATAGTATGGTTGAATTTAAAATATAGATGGCACGTGAGAAGGTAAAATCCAATACCAGTGCCTCGTGCTTAAACAAAGAAGACCACAAAGGGATGAGGGAGGAAGTGGCTAAGATAGACTCAGAGCAAAAGCCTTGTGGTGGGACAATTGAGGAACAGTGGAGGACTTTCAAAGCGATCTTTCACAGTGCTCAGCAAACGTATATACCAGTGATAAGGAAGGACTGTAGAAAAAGAGAGAATCAGCCATGGATATCTAAGGAAATAAAGGAGGGTATCAAATTGAAAGAAAATGCATACAAAGTGGCAAAGATTAGTGGGAAATTAGAGGATTGGGAAATCTTTAAAGGTCAACAGAAAGCCACAAAAAAAGCTATAAAGAAAAGTAAGATGGATTATGAGAGTAAACTAGCTCAGAATATAAAAAGATAGTAAACGTTTCTTCAAATATATAAAACAAAAAAGAGTGGCTAAAATAAACATTGGTCCTTTAGAGGATGAGAAGAGGGATGTAATAACTGGAAATGAGAAAATGGCTGAGGCATTGAACAGGTATTTTGTGTCAGTCCTCACAGTGGAAGATACAAATGACATGTCAAAAATTGATGACAGGAAGGCTGCGGCAGGTGAGGACCTAGAAACTATCATTATTACTAAGAGGTAGTGTTGGGCAAGCTAATGGGGCTAAAGTTAGACAAGTCTCCTGGCCCTGATGGAATGCATCCAAAGGTACTAAAAGAAATGGTGGGAGAAATAATAAATGCACTAGTGATAATTTACCAAAGTTCGCTGGACTCTGGGGTGGTTCCCGCAGATTGGAAAACAGCAAATGTGACGCCACTGTTCAAAAAAGGAGGTAGACAAAAGGCAGGTAACTATAGGCCGGTTAGCTTAACTTCTATAGTAGGGAAAATGCTTGAATCTATCATCAAGGAAGAAATAACGAGACATCTGGATATAAATTGTCCCATTGGTAAGACGCAGCATGGGTTCATGAAGGGAAGGTCATGTTTGACTAATTTGGTGGAATTCTTTGAGAACATTACATGTGCAGTGGACAATGGGAAACCTGTGGATGTGGTGTATCTGGATTTCCAGAAGGCATTTGACAAGGTGCCGCACCAAAGACTGCTGCATAAGATAAAGGTGCACGGTGTTACGGGTAATGTATTAGCATGGATAAAGGATTGGTTAACTAACAGAAAGCCAAGAGTGGGGGTAAATGGGTGTTTTTCTGGTTGGCGATCAGTGACTAGTGGTGTGCCTCAGGGATCAGTGTTGGGACATCAATTGTTTACGATTTACATAAATGATTTGGAGTTGGGGACCAAAATTCGCAGATGACACTAAAATGAGTGGCAGAGCAAAGTGTGCAGAGGACACTGAAAGTCTGCAAAGGGATATAGATAGTCTAAGTGAGTGGGCGAGGGTCTGGCATATGGAGTACAATGTTGGTAAATGTGAGATCATCCATTTTGGAAGGATTAACAGCAAAATGGACTATTATTTAAATGGTAAAGAATTGCAGCATGCTGCTGTGCAGAGGGACCTGGGTGTCCTTGTACAACAATCACAAGGAGTTGGTTTGCAGGTGCAGCAGGTAATTAAGAAGGCAAATGGAATTTTGTCCTTCATTGCTGGAGGGATGGAGTTTAAAAACAGAGAGGTTATGTTGCAGCTGTATAAGGTGCTCGTGAGGCCGCACCTGGAGTACTGTGTATAGTTTTGGTGTCCTTACTTGAGAAAGGATATACTGGCACTGGAGGGGGTGCAGAGGAGATTCGCTCGGTTGATTCCAGAATTGAGAGGGTTGGCTTTTGAGGAGAGACTGAGTAGACTGGGGCTATACTCATTGGAATTCAGAAGAATGAGGGGAGATCTTATAGAAATATGTAAGATTATGAAGAGAATAGATAAGATAGAAGCAGGGGAGTTGTTTCCACTGGCGGGTGAAACTAGAACTGGGGGGCATGGCCTCAAAATAAGGGGGAGCAGATTTAGGATCGAGTTGAGGAGGAACTTCTTCACACAAACGGTTGTGAATCTGTGGAATTCCCTGCCCAGTGAAGCAGTTGAGGCTACCTCATTGAATGTTTTTAAGGTAAGGATAGATAAATTTTTGAACAGTAAAGGAATTAAAGGTTATGGTGAGCAGGCGGGTAAGTGGAGCTGAGTCCACGAAAAGATCAGCCTTGATCTTATTGAATGGCGGAGCAGGCTCAAGAGGCCAGATGGCCTATTCCTGTTCCTAGTTCTTATGTTCTTATTATGAGGAGATGCCATCCTGCCAATACTATTATATTGACCTTTGCTAACACCCGGCCTCCATTTGTCCACAAATTAATGTGGGCTGCTGTCCAAAAATGCAGAACCACTACTATCTCCTATGGAACAGGCGGTGATGGTATGGACTGTGGTAGGGATAGGTGGCATTTTAAATCTGTGTTCCCGGCCTATACTGGAAGGTATAGCTGTACCTGCATCAAAGCCCATCTCTGCACCTGAGCAGAGGCAATAAGTTGCACCCACTTATCCTCTTGGAAGAGCCCTAACAATGGTTTATGGTCTGATACAATAGTGAAATGCCAACTTTAAGACAAATTTTCTGGGGTGTCCCTCTGGGGGTTCTTATACTCAGCTGAACTCAACCAATACAGAGACCATGAAAGACAACATGTAGTTAAAGAGTGAAAAGAAGTTCATTGCTAATGCATGCATCAGGAGAAAATATAGTCAGCAAGCACCAGCTATCCTTTCTGATGTCACAGTAGAAGTGTGAGATTAATATACTCTTCTGAACACTTCGATTCCTCGCTCAGCTTGGAGAGTTCAATTACAATATTACACATTATTACCTTAGCCAATAACACTCTAAATGTAAGCCTTACTTGTGACTAATAAATAAACTTTAACTTTAACTATATATATCAGGTACATTCAAGGATATTGCAATCACCTGCAAATTTTAATTGCTAAGGGGAGTCAATTCCCTTTCCTATGTTCAGTCTCTTTATCAGCATGAGAAACCATGCCAACCAATGATTAACTTGCAGCTGCCTGACTCAAGCTGATAAGGAGAGCTGCTCTCTCACTAAACGCCATTGTCCCAAAATCATTTGGTCTATCTACTACTGTCTATTTCTCATCATGCTGAGCGGTTAGAACGTCCATTGGCCAAGATTTACAAAACACATTAAGAATACAGTTTAATTTCATAATACTTGTTTAAATTGTGGTTATATAGAATAAAGAACAGTACAGCACAGTACAGGCCCTTCGGCCCACGATGTTGTGCAGCTCTTTGTCCGAAACCAAGATCAAGCTATCCCACTCCCTATCATTCTAGTGTGTTCCATGTGCCTATCCAATAACCGCTTGAAAGTTCCTAAAGTGTCCGACTCCACTATCACAGCAGGCAGTCCATTCCACACCCCAACCACTCTCTGAGTAAAGAACCTACCTCAGACATCCCTCCTATATCTCCCACCATGAACCTTATAGTTATGCCCTCTAGTAACAGCTACATCCTCCCGAGGAAATAGTCTCTGAATGTCCATACAGACAATACCTTTGTGTTAGGCACATGGTGAATCCTTATTCTATATATAAGGCACCTTGTCATCTTTATCTTAACCTAGTCTGCTCATTATAGTAAATTTAAAACGAGGGGCGTTTATACTATAAGTTTTATTACCCTACTTCAGTTCCACTTTTGACCTTTGGCTAGCCCAAGGTAAGGCCACTAAATAGAGGTGTCTGAATACTTGTTCCTATATCTTACAGGATGACTGATCCCTTTGTATCCTTTCTTGCGCAACTTAACTGCCATCATTGGTGCTATCCCTTCTGTGGACTTGGACATTCTTGCACAGCGTTAACTACATTGACGAGTACCATCAATGCCAAGATCACCATGAAAAATATTGCAATCCCTTGTGGCCACAGCACCCAACCATCCTGACAGCCATTCACACAAGATGTTTAAGTTTCTCTAATTCTTTTCTGATGTGAGCAGCCAGATTAGTTATATTTTCTGAACAATCTGGTATGTAGGTGCAACACTCAGAGCCAAACACTGCACACATCCCACCCCTCTCTGCCAAGACATAATCCAATACCAATTGATGCTGAAACACCACAGTGCGCATGGCAACCATCCCATCGTTTATTGTAGCTAGAGCAGTAGCTATGTGATTGTTCCAGAATGGGTCACAATATTATAACCTCTTGCATTGTCTGAGCCATTCCATTTCTCGGAAACAGTATGCCAAAGAATCGTTCTGTTTCTGAAATTGGTCGTCGATGTCTTGGCAAGGGAGGGAATTTGTGGGTGTGATATATGTACAGGAGCGCATATCTAAGGTAACATGCCCCTTCCATCCAATGGGGAGCCAAGGATATGCTTTGTCTCCACAGATCCAATAAGTACCTTTGAGTGTTGGATAAGTGTTGCCTCCTTTGAATGAATAGGATATATTACATGACTGGTCCCCTTTGGATGGACTCAGATAGATCCAGCTGTTCTGACCCACTTTGTAGTTTCATTCACTTACCCCTAAATTCTTCCCAGGGCCTCTCAGATTCTCCACACTGTAAGTCCCTTTTGGTTTCAGGTTTGGCTGTTTCAAAATCAGATTAGGCGCTGACGTTTTTAGATTATAGATTGGTGTGTACCATCTAATATAACTGATCTTCCCTGCACAGTACCTACTGCTATGGAACTTTCTCCACATCCCTGTGTTGTCAAATTCTGGTATGTAGTGTCCAGGATATCTAGTCTCCTGAACTACCTGATCTGCCATTATCAATTCTGACTGTGTCAGGGGTGTCGGCTGTAAAAGTATTCCTCCTCCCGCATCGATGGAAATATGTGAACAAACCCAATACTTTGACTGGTTAGTCATCTTTACATCTGTGTGTGCCAAAAATAGAGAAGCACTCACACGTACTTCCCCACATTGATGAGTCATCCCAGATATTTGTTCTACTTCAGCCAACACCTATATATTCAATATTAAAATGATATAAACACGTGCATTCATTATAACAGTCTCTGCAGCTTCTGTCTTACAATCGGATACAATTGTTGGTCAATGTCAAGAAGTAATAACAAAACTTGTTTACAAAACTTGTATAATCACCGCACCACACTTTGTACGACTTGATTTGCTTCTGCATTGGGGGATGTCCGGTTGATCTTGATTGGAGTTGTGCCTTGATTGTAGTTATCGTTGTAGAGCTCCAGGTATCTTCACTAGCACAGAATCTGTAATACAATCCAGAGTGCTTTACGGCCTTAAAATTAGTAATCAGAACAACTTGATCTAATCAAACTCTCTCTACTTCTGCTATTATAATAAATCATTCAGTCACTGGGTCAGGTTCGCTATCTTGGGGTTTCTCACTGGGATAAGGTTTTAACTGAGTCCCGTACCTCCACCGCGGGCCACACTTCTCATTAATCAGGGTGCATGTCTACCCTATAACTACCACATCAAAAGGCCCTTCCCAGTGAGTTCCTAATAACTTTTTGTCTGCCATGAGTTTCACCATTACCTTATCTCTTGGTGCAGGCAATTTAGGAGTACTTTCTCCTGCCAGCTTAGTCCAATCAATGTGCTGCTGTTGGGTGATTACCTGCTTTTTGAGAAAATGCAGATGATCTATTAAATCCCTCATACATTGAAATACTGTTCCTTGGCTTATTTCTAATTCTCTTCCACCTGTGATTGTCTCCTCTGGGAGGTGTATCGCTCTCCCTGTCATCATCTCAAAAGGGATTAATCCTGTTCCACGAGCAGGAATAGTCCTTTGATGAGCCATATTGCCAGCAAGACCCGCACTCAGTTGTTTCCTTCTTCTAGGATAGTCTTGGCTAAACTGCTCTTTAGTGTTCCATTAATTCTCCCAACATCCCCGAACTCTGAGGGTGATATGGTATGTGAAATGTCTGCTTTATTCCCAACATTTCAAAACTCTCCCTGTGAAGCGGATTCCTTGATCAGAATCTAACTGAAGAGGCATTCCCGACCTGGAAATTATCTCATTTGCTAATATCAAAGCTACTGTTTTGGCTGTGGCATCTTTACATTGGAATGCTTCAACCCATCAAGTAAATTGGTCTACAATTACTAAACAGCACATCTTTCCTTGCCCCCACGGTAACAGCCCTGTGAAATCTATTTGTAAATTTTCCCACAGTCCTTTGGGTCGTGGCTGACTCTCCATTTTAATCATGCAGGGGTGACCGGGTTCCGTTAGGGGGCACTGCAAGCACATCTGACAAAATCTTTTTCCACCACAAACATATCTTCAATAAAACAAGCATACCGTCCTTGCCTGTGTGTGCTATTCCATGATAAATCTTCAGCAGCGAGTGTTGTATTACTTTAGGAACTATTATTTTTCCCTCTCTCCCATATTTCATCATGACTTTTCCGTCCTCCATCTTTTTTCCATTGTTCCTTTTCCTCTTCATCTGCTTGTTCCTGCATTTGTTTACATTAAACTCCAGGCTGTCCTCAACTGCTACAGCTGCAAAGCCTACAGGCTCTGTCTACTCCCAATCCTGTTCTACTAAGGTCTTTGCGACCTTGTTGACTAAATGATTTCTTTGCTGTACTTCAGTCTCCATTTTCCTGTGAGTTTGGACCATTATTAATGCTGCCTATAAAGCAACAAGGGCTGTTTGGAGTAAATCTCTGATCAATGTTTCGTGCTTTAGGTGACCCCCTCTTGAAGTGACAAGACCACGTCTATCCCAAGCTGCCATGTAGCAGTTTGGTAGGGTGGTTGGGAAGAGTTTAAACTAATATGCCTCGGGGATGGGAACCTATGGAAGGAGTCAGAGAAGGAGGGAGTAAGGACAAAAACAAAAGGTAGAAAAGGGGATAAGAAAGGTGATAGGCAGAGAAACCAAGGACAAAGTTCAAACAGGGCTATAGAGAAAAATATTGGGAGCGAGACAAACAATGTTAAAAAGACAAGCTTAAAGGCTCTGTGCCTTAATGCGCGGAGCATTTGCGATGAAGTCAATGAACTAATCACGCAGATAGATATAAATGGGTATGATATAATAGGGATTACGGAGACATGGCTGCAAGGTGACCAGGGATGGGAATTGAATGTCCCGGGGTATTCAGCATTTAGGAAGGACAGACATAAAAGAAAAGGTGGTGGAGCGACATTGCTGGTTAAAGAGGAAATTAACACAATAGTGAGAAAGGATATTGGCTCTGACAACATGGAGTCTGCATGGGTAGAGTTGAGAAATACCAAGGGGCAAAAAACATTAGTGGGTGTCATATATAGATCCCCAAACTGCAGTGGTAATGTTCGAATGGCATTAGACACGAAATTAGAGATGCATGTGGTAAGGGAATATCAGTGATCATGGGTGATTTCAATCTGAACAAAGAACAATACAGCACAGGAACAGGCCCTTCGGCCCTCCAAGCCTGCGCCGCTCGTGTGCCCAACTAGACCATTCGTTTGTATCCCTCTATTCCCAGTCTGTTCATGTGGCTATCTAGATAAGTCTTAAATGATCCCAGCATGTCCGCCTCAATCACCTTGCTTGGGAGTGCATTCCAGGCCCCCACCACCCTCTGTATAAAATACGTCCCCCTGACATCTGTGTTGAACCTTGCCCCCCTCACCTTGAACCTGTGGCCCCTTGTGTTTGTCACCTCCGACCTGGGAAAAAGCTTCCCACTGTTCACCCTATCTATGCCCTTCATAATTTTATACACCTCTATTAGGTCGCCCCTCATCCTCCATCTTTCCAGGGAGAACATCCCCAGTTTACCCAATCTCTCCTCATAGCTAAGACCCTCCATACCAGGTAACATCCTGGTAAACCTTTTCTGTACTCTCTCCAAAGCCTCCACGTCCTTCTGGTAGTGTGGCGACCAGAACTGGACGCAGTATTCCAAATGTGGCCTAACCAACGTTCTATACAGCCGCAACATCATATGCCAACTTTTATCTGCACGTAGATTGGTCAAATTAGCCACAATGCCGTAGAGGAGGAATTCCTGGAGTGTATACGGAATGGTTTCCTTGACCAATATGTGGAGGAACCAACAAGAGAGCAGGCCATCTTAGACTGGGTACTGTATAATGAGAAGGGAATCGTTGCCAATCTAGCTGTACAAGATCCCTTGGGGATGAGCAACCATTACATGATAGAATTTTTTATCAAGATGGAGAGTGAAGTAGTTGATTTGGAGACTAGAGTGCTGAATCTTAATAAAGGAAACTATGAGGATGTGAGACGTGAGTTGGCCTTGATAGATTGGGGAGTGTTATTTAAAGGGATGACCGTGGATAGGCAATGGCAAACATTCAAGAAACACATGGGGGAACTGCAGCAACTGTTTATTCAAAATGGATAAGAGGGCCATTCCATGGCTTACAACGGAAATTAGAGAGAGTATCCAATCTAAGGAAGAAGCATACAGATTGGCCAAGAAAAATAATAGGTCTGAGGATTGCAAGCAGTTTAGAATTCAACAAAGAAGGACCATGGGATTGATTAAGAAGGGAAAAATACAGTGTGAAAGTAAAGCTTGCAGGGAACATAAAGACTGACACTAAGAATTTCTATAGATATGTGAAGAGAAAGTGGTTAGTGAAGACAAATGTGGGTCCTCTACAGACAGAAAGAGGGGAATGTATAATAGGGGACAGAGAAATGGCCGAGCAACTGAATACATACTTCGGTTCTGTCTTCAAAAAAGAGGACACAAATCAGATGCCAGAAATGTTGGAGAATGCAAGATTTAGTGAGAGAGAAGATTATTCATTCATGGAGATGGGCATTGCTGGCATTTATTGCCCATCCCTAGTTGCCTGAGGGCATTTCAGAGTCAACCAAATTGCTGTGGCTCTGAAGTCACACTGTAAGCCAGGCCAGGTAATGACAGCAGATTTCCTTCCCCCAAAGGACATTAATGAACCAGATGGGTTTTCGCGACAATCAACAATGGTTTCATGGTCATTATTAGACTTTAAATTCCAGATTTTTATTGTATTCAAATTTCACCATCTGCCATGCTGGGATTCGAACCTGTGCCTCCAAGTCATGAGCTGAGTATCTGGATTAATAGTCCAGTAATAATACCACGAGGCCATTAATGGAGTTTTAACTGAGCGCCAAATTCTCAGTTCTTGCTGGCAGCGGGGGTAGGATGAACAATATTGGAGAATCCCGCTCCTCATCTTGTGTCACAACCCTTGATGTGAAACCCTACCAAATGTATTTTGGAAATCCAAGTGCACCACACCTATGGGTTCCATTTATGGTTCTTGTTTATTATCTTCTCAAAGAACTCAAACAAATTATTCAAACAAAATTTCACTTTCACAAAACTACTTTGACCCTGCCTGATTGTATTATGATTTTCCAAATGTCCTCCTTAATGATGGATTCTAACACTTTTTTCCAATGACAGATGTCAGGATATCTGGCCTATAGTTTGCTGCTCTTTTTCTCCTTTTTTCTTGAATAGGGATTTCACACTTGCATTTAAACATTCTGCCGGGACCTTTATAGAATCTAGCAAACTTTAGAAGAAATTCAGGGAATTATTTTTTGAAAATCTTACCTTGCAGATCACAGGCATCTTAAAGTCTGTTTTTCTGAGTAGGAATAAAATTTGTATGGCAAACAGGAATGAACACTGAAGTAAATCTAAATGGACAGCTTTTTCAATAGAGTCATCGAGGTTAAAGAACATAAACATAAGAAATAGAAGCAGGAGTAGGCCATCTATCCCCTGAAGCCTGCCCCACCATTCAATAAGATCATGGCTGATCTGAAGCGAATCAGTTCCACTTACCCGCCTGCTCCCCATATCCCTTAATTCCCTTATCGATCAGAAATCTATCTACCCATGATTTAAACATATTCAACGAGGTAGCCTCCACCACTTCAATGGGCAGAGAATTCCAGAGATTCACTACGCTCTGAGAGAAGAAGTTCCCCCTCAACTCTGTTCTGAACCGGCCCCCACTTATTTTGAGGCTGTGCCCTCTAGTTCTGGTTTCCCTTCTAAGTGGAAAGAATCTCTCTACCTCTACCCTATCCAGCCCCTTCATCATCTTATATGTCTCTATAAGATCACCCCTTAGCCTTCTAAACTCCAACGAGTACAGACCCAATCTGTTCAATCTCTCCTCATAAGCTACACCCCTCATCTCCAGCATCAACCTGGTGAACCTTCTCTGCACTCCCTCCAAGGCCAATATATCCTTTCTCAAATAAGGGGACCAAAACTGCACACAGTACTCCAGTTGCGGCCTCACCAGTGCCTTGTACAGTTGCAGCAAGACCTCCCTGCTTTTATATTCTATCCCCCTCGCGATAAAGGCCAACATTCCATTCGCCTTCTTGATCACCTGCTGCACCTGCAGACTGAGTTTTTGCGATTCGTGCACAAGGACTTCCAGGTCCCTCTGCACAGTAGCATGATGTAATTTTTCGCCATTAAAATAATATTCCAATTTACTATTATTTCTTCCAAAGTGGATAACCTCACATTTGCCAACGTTATATTCCATCTGCCAGATCCTCGCCCACTCGCTCGGCCTATCCAAATCTCTCTGCAGACTTTCCGCGTCCTCCACGCAATTCGCTTTCCCACTCACCTTCGTGTCATCAGCAAACTTTGATACTCTACACTCAGTCCCCTCCTCCAGATCATCTATGTAAATGGTAAACAGTTGAGGCCCCAGCACCGATCCCTGCAGCACGCCACTGGTCACCAACTGCCAACCAGAAAAGCACCCATTTATTCCAACTCTCTGCTTCCTGTTAGATAGCCAATCCCCAATCCACGCCAACACCTTACCCCCAGCTCCGTGTACCCCAATCTTCTGCAGCAACCTTTTGTGAGGCACCTTATCGAACGCCTTCTGGAAATCTAAAAACACCACATCCACCGGTTCCCCTTTGTCAACCGCATTAGTCACATCTTCATAAAAATCCAGTAGATTCGTCAAACACGACTTTCCCTTCATGAATCCATGCTGCGTCTGCTTGATCGAACCATTCATGCTACAACTGTACAAAACTCTGGTGCGGCCGCACTTGGAGTATTGCGTACAGTTCTGGTCGCCGCATTATAGGAAGGATGTGGAAGTGTTGGAAAGGGTGCAGAGGAGATTTACCAGGATGTTGCCTGGTATGGTGGGAGGATCGTATGAGGAAAGGCTGAGGGACTTGAGGCTGTTTTCGTTAGAGAGAAGAAGGTTAAGAGGTGACTTAATAGAGGCATACAAGATGATCAGAGGATTAGATAGGGTGGATAGTGAGAGCCTTTTTCCTCGGATGGTGATGGCTAACATGAAGGGACATAGCTTTAAATTGAGGGGTGAGAGATATAGGACAGATGTTAAAGGTGGTTCTTTACTCAGAGAGTAGTAAGGGCGTGGAATGCCCTGTCTGCAGCAGTAGTGGACTCGTCAACGTTGAGAGCGTTCAAGTGGTGATTGGATAAACATATGGATGATATTGGAATAGTGTAGATTAGATGGGCTTTAGATTGGTTTCACTGGTCGGCGCAACATCGAGGGCCGAAGGGCCTGTACTGCGCTGTAATGTTCTATGTTATCCAGGTGCTCTGCTATTTCCTCTTTAATGACGGACTCCAGCATCTTCTCAACTATGGATGTTAAGCTAAATGGCCTGTAGTTACCCGCCTTTTGTCTACTTCCTTTTTTAAACAGCGGCGTAACAGTAGCTGTTTTCCAATCAGCCGGCACTACCCCAGAGTCCAGCAAATTTTGATAAATAACTACTAACGCATCTGCTATTACCTCAGCCATTTCTTTCAGTACCCTGGGATGCATTCCATCCGGGCCCGGGGACTTGTCTACCTTCAGTCCTATTAGTCTACCAAGCACTACCTCTTTAGTAACAGTAATTGTATTAAGGACCTCACCTCCCACCAACTCTCGATCTCTAATATTCGGTAAACTATTTGTGTCTTCCACCGTGAAGGCCGACACAAAGAACTAATTTAAAGTCTCAGCCATTTCCTCGTTTTCCACTATCAAATCCCCCCTCTCGTCCTCCAAGGGTCCAACATTCACTCTAGCCATTCTATTCCTTTTTATATATTTGTAAAAACTTTTACTATCATTTTTTATATTTTGAGCTCGTTTAGTTTCATAATCTATCTTTCCTTTCTTAATCGCTTTCTTAGTCGTTCTTTGTTATTTTTTAAAGTTTTCCCAATCCACTAATTCTCCACTATTTTTGGCCACTCTGTACGCATCTGTTTTTATTTCAATACTCTCCTTTATTTCCTTCGTTATCCACGTCTGGTTATCCCTTTTCTTACAGTCCTTCTTTATCACCGGAATATATTTTTGCTGAGTACTTTAAAAAATCTCCTTAAAAATCCTCCACTGTTCCTCAGCTGTCCTACCTATCAGTCTGCTCGCCCAGTCTACATTAGCCAATTCCGCCCTCATCCTATCATACTTCCCTCTGTTCAAGCAGAGGACACTGGTTTGGAACCCTACTTTCTCACCCTCCATCTGTATCAGAAATTCAACCATATTATGATCACTCAACCCAAGAGGATCCCTCACAAGAAGATCCTTAATTCTACCTGTCTCATTACACAGTACCAGATCTAAGATAACTCATTCTCTCGTAGGTTCTGTAACATACTGTTCAATGAAACTACCCCGATAGCATTCTAAGAACTATTCCTCAAGCCCTCCACGTCCAATTTGAGTCGATCAATCAATATGCAGGTTAAAATCCCCCATGATTATTGCCGTTCCGTTTTTGCACGCATCCATTATTTGCTTTTTTATAGCCCTCCCCACCTCTAAGTTATTATTTGGGGGCCTATAGACCATGCCTCCCAGTGTCTTTTTCCCCCTACTATTCCTTATCTCCACCCACAATGATTCCACGTTTTGCTCCTCAGAGCCTATGTCGTCTCTCACTACCGTCCTGATATTATCCTTTATTAACAGAGCTACCCCACCTCCTTTTTCTACCTGTCTATCCTTCCTAAATGTCTGATACCCCTGGATATTCAGTTCCCAGTCCCGGTCACCCTGCAACCACGTTTCTGTGATGGCCACTAGATCATACTCATTTGTTTGGATTTGTGCCATCTACTTTGTTTCGAATGCTTCGTGCATTCAGGCAAAGTGTCTTTATGCCAGCCTTTATCTGGACCCGGTTTGTTGAAACGCTACTAACATCTCCCGAGCCCTCTACTTCTTTAACTAGTTGAATGTCGTCAACATTAACCTGCACTTGTACTCTCTCCTTTACCTTCGATTTTGTAATTCCCCATACGCATTTAATAGTTTAAAGCCCTATCAACGACCCTAGTTATACGATTTGCCAGGACTCTGGTCCCAGCACGATTCTGACAGAGACCATCCCATCCGAATAGGTCCCATCTGCCCCAATATTGGTGCCAATGTCCCATGAATTTGAACCCATTCCTCCCACACCAATCCTTGAGCCACGCATTCGTCTCCTTAATCCTATTGAACCTGTGCCAATTCGCGTATGGTTCAGGTAGTAATCCAGATATTACCACCTTGTTGGTTCTGCTTTTTAATTTGGTTCCTAGCTTTTCATACTCCCTCTGCACATCCTTTGTTCCTGTTATGCATATGTCATTGGCAGCTACATGGGCCACGACGACTGGATTCTTACCCTCCCACTCCAAGTTCCTATGCAGCCCAGATGATACATCTTGGACCCGAGCACCAGGCAGGCAACACAACCTATGGCAGTCTCTATCCTGGTCACAAAGAACAGTGTCTATGCCCTTAACTGCACTATCCCCAATTACCACTACATTTCTCTTTACTTCCTCTGACTCAACGGCTCCCTGCACCATGGTACCATGAGCAGTTTGCTCGTCCTCCTTGCAGTCCCCGTTCCCGTCCCTACTGGTAGCAAGAATCTCAAATCTGTTGTACAGATTCAGGGGCTGAGGCTCCTGGGACACTACCTCCTGTATCCCACTCCCTGCCTTCTTCCCCCCATTCCCTGCCTTCCCCCCATTCCCTGCCTTCTTCCCCCCACTCCCTGCCTTCTTCCCCCCACTCCCTGCCTTCTTCCCCCCAATCCCTGCCTTCATTCGCCCACTCCCTGCCTCACCTGCAGCCACCCCCACTTGTCCCTGAACCCCGGCTGAGTTAGTTAGTCGAAGGGGTGTGACTCTATGTTTAAACACATTATCCAGGTAACACTCCCCTTCCCTGATATGTCACAATGTCTGAAGCTCTGAGTCCAGTTCGTCTACTTTGAGCTGGAGCTCCTCAAGC
This sequence comes from Mustelus asterias, assembly GCF_964213995.1. Classification (NCBI taxonomy): domain Eukaryota; kingdom Metazoa; phylum Chordata; class Chondrichthyes; order Carcharhiniformes; family Triakidae; genus Mustelus; species Mustelus asterias. Next base: position 9,343,327 of record NC_135805.1, read on the forward strand.
AGCCAGCACTTACTGCAGACATGTTCACTGGGAATCACCTTGGGGTCCACCAGTTCCCACATCATGCAGAAATAGCACATGACATGTCCCTCCATTCCAATTACCTAGTATACGTTGGCATTTACAGCATGGAAACAGCCCTTCAGCCGAGCGTGTCCATGCTGCTCAGATTTTACCACTAAGCTAGTCCCAAATAGCCCATATCTCTCTCTACCCATCTTATTCATGTAATTGTCAAAATGCTTTTTAAAAAACAAAATTGTACCTGCCTCTACTACTGCCTATGGCAGCTCATTCCAGACACTCACCATCCTCTAAGTGAAAAAAGTACCCCTCTGGACCCTTTTGTATCTCTCCCTTCTCACTTTAAACCTATGCCCTCTAGTTTTAGACTCCCCTACCTTTGGGAAAAGATGTTGACTATCTACCTCATCTATGCCCCTCATTATTTTATAAACCTCTATAAGACCACCCCTAAGCCTCCTACGCTCCAGAGAAAAAAGTCCCAATTTATCCAGCCTCTTCTTATAACTCAAACCATCAAGTTCTGGTGGCATCCTAGTAAATCTTTTCTGCATTCTTTCTAGTTTAATAATATCCTTTCTATAATAGGGTAACCAGAACTGTACACAGTATTTCAGTGTGGCCTTACCAATATCTTGTACAACTTCAACAAGATGTCCCAACTCCAATATTTAATTCTTCTGACCAATGCAACCAAGCATGCCAAATGCCTTCTTCACCACTCTGTCCACCTGTAACTCCACTTTCACGGAGGTATGACCCTGTACCGCTAGATCTCTTTGTTCTATAATTCTCCCCAATGCCTTATCATTAACCGAGTAGGTCCTGCCCCAATTTGATCGACCAAAATGCATCACCTCACATTTATCTAAATTAAACTCCATCTGCTATTCATCAGCCCGCTGGCCCAATTCGTCAAGATCCCATTGCAATCCTTCTTCACTGTCCACTATGCTAGCAACCTTGGTGTCATCTGTAAACTTTCTAACCTAAATTCTCATCCAAATCATTAATACAAATAACAAATAACAGTGGACCCAGCACTGATCCCTGTGGCACACCACTGGTCACAGGCCTCCAGTTTGAAAAACAACCTCTACAACCACCCTCTGTCTTCTGTCATCAAACCAATTTTGTATCCAATTGGCTGCCTCACCCTGGACCCTGTGAGATTTAACCTCATGTAACAAACTACTATGTGGTACCTTGTCAAAGGCCTTGCTAAAGTCCATGAAGACTTCATCAACTGCACTGCTCTCATCTACCTTCTTATACTCAATACAACTCTTATGCTCAATGTAAAGTATGGAATGTTATGGTGAGGTTGTATAAGACATTGGTGAGGCCGAATTTAGAGTATTGTGTGCAGTTTTGGTCACCTAACTACTGGAAGGATATTAATGAGGTTGAAAGAGTGCAGAGAAGGTTTACAAGGATGTTGCCGGGACTTGAGAAACTGAGTTACAGGTTAGGACTTTATTCCCTGGAGCGTAGAAGAATGAGGGGAGATTTGACAGAGGTGTATAAAATTATGAAGGGTATAGATAGAGTGAATGCAAGCAGGCTTTTTCCACTGAGGCTAGGGGAGAAAAAAACTAGAGGACATGTGTTAAGGGTGAAGGCGGAAAAGTTCAAAGGGAATATTAGGGGGGGCTTCTTCACACAGAGAGTGGTGGGAGTGTGGAATGAGCTGCCAGATGAAGTGGTGAATGCGGGCTCACTTTTAACATTTAAGAAAAACTTGGACAGGTACATGGATGAGAGGGGTGTGGAGGGATATGGTCCAGGTGCAGGTCAGTGGGGCTCGGCAGAAAAATGTTTCGGCACAGCCAAAAGGCCTGTTTCTGTGCTGTGATGTTCTATGGTTCTATGATTCTTGGTTACCCCTTGAAAAAACTCAATCAAATTGATGAGACATGATTTTCCACTCACAACGCCATGCTAACTCCTTAATCAATCCTTGCCTCTCTAATTGCCTGTAGATCCTGTCTCTCAGAATGCCTTCTGACAACTTACTCACTCCAGACGTGAGACTCACCAGTCTGTAGTTCCCAGGCTTTTCCTTGTAGCCCTTCTTAAACAAAGGCACAACATTTGCTTCTCTCCAATCTTCAGGCACCTCACTTATGGCTGTCGATGATTCAAATATCTCTGCTCGGGGACCCACAATTTCCTCCCTAGCTTCCCACAATGTCCTAGGATAAATTTCATCAGGTCCCGGAGATCTATCTGCCTTGATGAGCATTCAGACTTCCAGCACCTCCTTCTCTGTAATATGTACACTCCTCAAGACACCACTATTTATTTCCCCAAACCCCCTAACATCCATGCCTTTCTCAACAGTTCATTTAGGATCTCACCCATGTCTTGTGGATCCGCACATAGATGACTTTGTTGATCCTTAAGAGGCCCTACTCTCTCCCCAGTTACTCTTTTGTCCCTTTTGTATTTGTAGAAGCTCTTTGGATTGTCCTTTGTCTTATCTGCCAAAGCAATCTCATGTCCCCTTTTTGCCCTCCTGATTTCTCTCTTAACTCTACTCCGACAAGAGATCCACTTGATCCCAGCTGCCGATGCATGTCACATGCCGCCTCCTTCTTTTTGACCACGGCCTGAATATCCCGAGTCATCCAGGATTCCCTACTTCTACCAGCCTTGCCTTGCCCTTCACTCTAAAAGGAATGTACTTAACCTGAACCCATGTTAACTCACTTTTCAAAGCCTCCCGGCCACCCATCCCTTTGCCTGCCAACAGACTCCCCTAATCAACTTTTAAAAGTTCCTGTCTAATACCATCAAAGTTGGCCTTGCCCCAATTTAGAATTTTAATTTTTGGGCCAGAACTATCATTCTCCTTATTTATCTTAAAACTAAAGGAATTATGGTCACTTGTACCAAAGTGATCCCTCACTAACACTACTGTCACTTGCTCTTCCTTATTTCCCAAGAGGAGGTCAAGTTTTCCTCCTCTCTAGTCGGGCCATCCACATGCTGAATGAACAGTTTCTTCTGAATATATTCAACAAATTTCTCTCCATCCAAGCCCCAAATGCTATGGCTGTCCCAGTCAATGTTGGGAAAGTTAATGTCCCCTCCTATTACCACCCTATTTTTCTTGCAGCTATCTTTGATCTCCATACATGTGAAGATCGCTCAATTTGTACTGGTCCCACCTCCCCCAGAACCGGTCCCAATGTCCCAGGAATTTGAATCCCTTTTTCTTGCATCATCTCTCAGGCCACGTATTCATAGAACATAGAACATAGAAAAGCTACAGCACAAACAGGCCCTTCGGCCCACAAGTTGCGCCGAACATGTCCCTACCTACTAGGCTTACCTATAACCCTCTATCTTACTAACTTCCATGAACTTATCCAAAAGTCTCTTAAAAGACCCTATCGAATCCGTCTCCACCACCACTACCGGCAGCCGATTCCACGCACCCACCACCCTCTGAGTGAAAAACTTACCCCTAACATCTCCTCTGTACCTACTCCCCAGCACCCTAAACCTGTGACCTCTTGTGGCAACCATTTCAGCCCTGGGTAAAAGCCTCTGAGAATCTACTCTATCAATACCTCTCAACATCTTATACACCTCTAGCAGGTCACCTCTCATCCTTCTCTTCTCCAAGGAGAAAAGACCTAGCTTTCTCAACCTATCCTCATAAGGCATGCCACCTAATCCAGGCAACATCCTTGTAAATCTCCTCTGCACCCTTTCTATGGCTTCCACATCCTTTCTGTAATGAGGCGACCAGAACTGGGCACAGTACTCCATGTGGGGTCTGACCAGGGTCCAACATCTTAACTATCCTGACTTAATCAGGCATGAATGGCCTCCTTTTATGTTAAATAATTCTATAAATCTATAATCACTTAACAAGGTAATGACTGATAATTTTTATACTGTAATGTCTTTCAGGATATCTGCATTTCCTCTGTGAAAGAGAAGGACATTGAGGCAAAATTGACTCAGGTGATGCAGACTTGGGTCAGTCAGACTCTGAGCTTCTCTCAGTTTAAGACTCGAGGAGAACTGTTGCTAAAAGGAACAGAGACAGGAGAAATCATAACAATGATGGAGGATAGTTTAATGATCTTGAACTCTTTACTGAGCAACAGGTACAAGCAACAAATAACAACAGTAATTTGCAGTTATATATCATCTAGTATAGAAGAACATATTGAACAGGTAAATGTTGATAAAATGTTTTAGGAAGGGTGACAAAGATCATTTTTCAAAGATGTGGGTTTTCTGAATGACCAAAAAGGAGTCAACAACATGTTGCAATCTCAGTTGCTGAGAGGATCAGAGTTGGCATGTCTCCAAAGCCTGTTTAGAGCTTCAATACTTGTGCACATTTAGGGATTTTTAACTGGTGTGTGAGTCACCTCAGCTCACCTCAGCTGTATTTAAGATGAGGTTTTTAGCAAGCGCACTACTAATGAGCTTGCGCATGACCAGTGAGAGAGAGACTTCAGCCGGAATGAGATTCAACCAGAGTGAGGGTATCAGAAATTTGGTGCTGAGTGGGAATTTGGTGCTGAGGGGAAAGAGTTGCTCACCTTCAGGAGGAGTGGAGAGGCGGGCCTGCAAGGGAGACTTGAGGGCAAGTGAGTGGTAGAAAGAAGTCAAACCGTGACATCACAGCCAACTGGTAAGTGATTGACTGGCGACTGGTAAATAGTTTTTCTTTTCTTTTTTCTCATTTTTTTTCTCCTGGCATTGTAGTTGTTGTTATTAAGTTAACTTAAGGGTTATGTCATGACAGGAGATCCCAGACCCCTGACACACTCCTCTTCTGCAATGTGGGAATTCAGGGACCCTTCCGGTGTCCCTGGCTCTTCACGTGCAGAAAGTATGTCCAGCTGCAGCTCCTGTCAGACTGTTTGAAGGCTCTGGAACTGCAGATGGATTCACTTTGGAGCATCCGCGTTGGTGAGGAATTAATGGATAGCACATTCAGTGAGTTGGTCACACCACAGCTAAATGTTACTGAGGAATATAGGGAATGGGTGACCACTAGGCAGAGGAAGAGTAGGAAGGCAGTAAAGGGGTCCCCTGCGGTCAGATGTATTGTTTTGGATCCTGTTGGGGGAGATGGCTCACCAGGGGAAGGTGGCAGCAGTCAGGTTCATGGCACCGTGGCTTTCTCTGCTGCATAGGAGGGCGGGAAAAAGAGTGGCAGAGCTATAGTGATAGGGGATTCAATTGTAAGAGGAATAGATAGGCACTTCTGCAGACACAAACGGGACTCCGGGATGGTATGTTGCTCTCTGGTGCAAGGGTTAAGGATGTCTTGGAGCGGCTGCAAGGCATTCTGGAGGGGGAGGGTGAACAGCCAGCTGTCATGGTGCATATAGGCACCAATGATACGGGTATAAAATGGGATGAGGTCCTGCAAGCTGAATTTAGGGAGTTAGGAGTTAAACTAAAAAGTAGGACCTCCTGTTAACCAGGGTTCAGGGTAAACACATTCCTCTTAGAGTGAAGGGCAAGGCTGGCAGAAGTAGGGAACCCTGGATGACACGGGATATTGAGGCCCTGGTCAAGAAGAAGAAAGAGGCACATGACTTGCATAAGCAGCTGGGATCAAGTGAATCCCTTGAAGAGTATAGGGGGTGTAGGAGTAGAGTTAAGAGAGAAATCAGGAGGGCAAAAAGGGGACACAAGATTGTTTTGGCAGATAAGGCAAAGGAGAATCCAAAGAGCTTCTACAAATACATAAAGGCCAAAAGAGTAACAAGGGAGAGAGTAGGGCCTCTTAAGGATCAACAAGGTCATCTATGTGCAGATCCACAAGAGATGGGTGAGATCCTAAATGAATATTTCTCATCAGTGTTTACTGCTGAGAAAAGCATGGATGTTAGGGAACTTGGGGAAATAAATAGTGATGTCTTGAGGAGTGTACATATTTACAGAGAAGGAGGTGCTGGAAGTCTTAGAGCGCATCAAGGTAGATAAATCCCCGGGACCTGATGAAGTGTATCCCAGGACATTGTGGGAGGCTAGGGAGGAAATTGCGGGTCCACTAGCCGAGGTATTTGAATTATCGATAGTCACGGGTGAGGTGCCTGAAGATTGGAGAGTGGCAAATGTCGTGCCTTTGTTTAAAAAGGGCTGCAGGGAAAAGCCTGGGAACTACAGGCCAGTGAGCCTCACATCGGTGGTGGGTAAATTGTTGGAAGGTATTTTGAGAGACAGGATCTACAGGCATTTAGAGACGCAAGGACTGATTAGGGACAGTCAGCATACCTTTGTGAATGGAAAATCGTGTCTCACAAATTTGATTGAGTTTTTTGAAGGGGTAAGCAAGAAGGTAGATGAGGGCAGTGCAGTTGATGTTGTCTACATGGACTTTAGCAATGCCTTTGACAAGGTATCGCATGGTAGGTTGTTACATAAGGTTAAATCTCACGGGATCCAGGGTGAGGTATCGAAATGAATAAAAAATTGGCTTCTTGACACAAGCCAGAGGATGGTTGTAGAGAGTTGTTTTTCAAACTGGAGGCCTGTGACCAGCGGTGTGCCTCAGGGATCAGTGCTGGATCCACTATTATTTGTCATTTACATTAATGAAAAGGATGAGAATATAGTGGGCATGGTTAGTAAGTTTGCAGATGACACTAAGATTGGTGGCATGGTGGACAGTGAGGAAGGTTATCTCCAATGGCAGCGGGATCTTGATCAATTGAGCCAGTGGGCTGACGAATGGCAGATGGAGTTTAATTTAGACAAATGCGAGGTAATGCATTTTGATAGATTGAACCAGGGCAGGACTTACTCAGTTAATGGTAGGGCATTGGGGAGAGGTACAGAACAAAGAGATCTAGGGGTACATGTTCATAGCTCCTTGAAAGTGGAGTCACAGGTGGACAGAGTGGTGAAGAAGGCATTCGGCATGCTTGGTTTCATCGGTCAGAACATTGAATACAGGAATTGGGACGTCTTGTTGAAGTTGTACAAGACATTGGTAAGGGCACACTTGGAATACTGTATGCAATTCTGGTCACCCTATTATAGAAAGGATATTGTTAAACTAGAAAGAGTGCAGAAAAGATTTACTCGGATGCTACCGGGACTTGATGGATTGAGGTATAAGGAGAGGCTGGATAGACTGGGACTTTTTCCTCTGGAGCGCAGGAGGCTGAGGGGTGATATTATCGAGGTCTATAAAATAATGAGGCGCATAGATCAGCTAGATAGTCAATATCTTTTCCCAAAGGTAGGGGAGTCTAAAACTAGAGGGCATAGGTTTAAGGTGAGAGGGGAGAGATACAAAAGTGTCCAGAGGGGCAATTGTTTCACACAGAGGGTGGTGAGTGTCTGGAACAAGCTGCCAGAGGTAGAAGTAGAGGCGGGTACAATTTTGTGTTTTAAAAAGCATTTAGATAGTTACATGGGTACGATTGGTATAGGGGGATATGGGCCAAATGCGGGCAATTGGGATTAGCTTCGGGGTTTTTAAAAAAAAGGGCAGCATGGACAAGTTGGGCCGAAGGGCCTGTTTCCATGCTGTAAACCTCTATGACTCTATAAAGGTAATAATCTCAGGATTGCTACCAGTGCTGTGTGCTGAGAGGGAGTGTTAGGATAGCTAAAATGAATGTGTGGTTTGAGGGATGCTGCTAGAGGGAGGGATTAAATTCCAGGACATTGGAATTTGTCCTGGAGGAGGTGTGACCAGTACAAATCAGATGGCCTGCAGCTGGGCCAGACTGGAACCAATGTCCTGGGGGAGCGTTTGCTAGTGCTGTTGGGGAAGGTTTAAACTAATGTGGCAGGGAGCTGGGAACTGATGCAGGAAGTCTGAGGGAAGTAAGATGGGGGCAGAAACAAAAGGCAGTAAGGAGAAAAGTGGAAGGCAGAGAAACCAAAGACAAAAATCAAAGAGGGCCACAGTATTGAGTACAGAGTCTGTGGGGAACTCAGTGAATAGGTCCAGTGAGGTTAAGAGAAATAAATCACAGGGAGAATGTATAAAATATAACAGGATAGATGGTCGGGGTGTTTGCTTGAACGCAAGGAGTACGACAGATAAAGCGGATGAAGTTAAAGTTACTACATGGAAATATGATGTTGTGGCAATTACAGAGACTTGTGTGAAAGAAGGGCAGGACTGGCAGCTTAGCATTCCAGGATTTAGATTCTTCAGGTTAAATAGAGTGGGTGACAAAAAAGGTGGGCTGTTGCTTTACTGATTAGGGAGAATGTCACAGCTATACAGAAGAACACCTTGGTGGGATCATGCAGTGAGGCCATATAAGTAGAACTCAAGAACAGGAGTGGTGCAATCACACTGTTGGTGTTGTACTACAGATCTCCCAACAACCAGCGTGAAGTGGGGGAACTGATATGTCAGCAGATTATGGGAAGATGTAAAAACAACAGGGTTGTTGTGATGGTCAAATTTAACTTCCCCAACATAGACTGGGATTTGTTTCGTGCCAGGGGCGTGGACGCAGCAGAGTTTGTCCAAGCATGCTTCTTGAGGCAATATGCAGATAGTTGAACTTGGGAGGGGGCTATTTAGCTCTGGTTCTGGGCAACGAGCCCGGACAGGTGATTGATGTCTCGGTGGGGGACCATTTTGAGAACAGTGATCACAATTCTATAGGTTTCAAGATACTTATAGAAAAGGATAGAAATTTTATTTATTTATCAGTCACAAGTAAGGCTTACATTAACACTGCAATGAAGTTACTGTGAAATTCCCCTAGTCGCCACAGTCCAGCGCCTGTTCCGGTTAGTGCACCTGACCAGCATGTCTTTCAGAATGTGGGAGGAAACCGGAGCACCCGGAGGAAACCATGCAGACATGGGGAGAATATGCAAACTCCACACAGATAGTGACCCAAGCCAGGAATCGAACCCGGGTCCCTGGCGCTGTGAAGAAGCAGTGCTAACCACTGCGCCACCATGCCGCCCATAAAAGTAGACTACAGAGAAGTAGTCCCAGGGTGAAAGTACTAAACTGGGGAAAGGCAATATTAAATGACAATATTAGGCAGGAACGAGGCAATGTAGACTGGAGGTGGCTTTTTGAGGGTAAATCCACATCCGATATGTGGGCGTCTTTTGAAAGTCAGTTGTTAACAATTCAGGACAAGTATGTCCCTGTAAAAATGAAGGATAAAGATGGCATAATTCGGGATCCCTAGATGACAAGAGAGATTATGAGCTCAGTGAAAAAGAAGAAGGAGGCATACATAAATTTCAAGAAATTGAAAACGGATAAGGCTCTTGAGGAATACAAAGATCGCAGGAAAGAGCCTAAACAGGGATTTAGGAGGGCAAAAAGGGGCCATGAAATGTCTTTGGCAGGCAGGGTTAAGGAGAATCCCAAGGTTTTTTATGCATATAGGAGGAAGAGGATAGCTAAGGAAAGGGTAGGTCCACTCAAGGACAGTGGAGGGAATTTGTGTATGGAGCCAGATGAGGTGGGGGGGGTCTTTAACGAGTACTTTGCATCAGTATTCACAAAGGAGAAGGATGTGGTGGATGGTGAGTATAGAAAGGAGGATGTTGACATTCTAGGACATGTTGAGATAAAAAGAGAGGAGGTATTGGAGGTTTTGAAAAACATGAAGGTGGACAAGGGCCAGGACCAGATAGGGTCTCTCCCAGAATACTGAGAGAGTCAAGAGAAGAAATTGCTGAGGCCTTGGCCAAACCTTTGTATCCTCTTTAGCCACCGGCGAGGTACCAAAGGATTGGAGAGTAGCTAACATTGTTCCTCTGTTTAAGAAGGGCAGAAGAGACAATCCGGGAAATTACAGGCCTGTGAGCCTTACATCAGTGGTGGGGAAATTATTTGAGAAGATTCTTAGGGACATCTGGAAGACAATAGGCTTATTAGTGATAGGCAGCATGTTTTTGTGAAGGGGAGGTCATAGTCATAGAGTCATAGAGGTTTACAGCATGGAAACAGGCCCTTCAGCCCTTCGGCCCAAGCTGTCCACACTGCCCCTTTTTTTAACCACTAAGCTAGTCCCAATTGCCCGCATTTGACCCATATCCCTCTACAGCCATCTTACTCATGTAACTATTTAAAAGCTTTTTAAAAGATAAAATTGTACCCACCTCTACTATTACCTTTGGCAGCTTGTTCCAGACACTCACCACCCCCTGAGTGAAAAAATTGCCCCTCTGGACCCTTTTGTACCTCTCACCTTAAACCTATGCCCTCTAGTTTTAGACTCCCCTATATTTGGGAAAAGATATTGACTATCTAGCTGATCTATGCCCCTCATCATTTTATAGACCTCTATAAAACCTCCTACGTTCAAGAGAAAAAAGTCCCAATCTATCCAGCCTCTCCTTATAACTCAAAGCATCAAGTCACGGTAGCATCCTAGTAAATCTTTTCTGCACCCTTTCTATAATAGGGTGACCAGAATTGTACACAGTATTCCAAGTGTGGCCTTACCAATGTCCTGTACAACTTCAACAAGATGTCCCAACTCCTGTATTCAATGTTCTGACCAAGCATACCGAATGCCTACTTCACCATTCAGTCCACCTGTGACTCCACTTTCAAGGAGCTATGAACCTGTTCCCCAAGATCTCTTTTTTCTGTAACTCTCCCCAACACCCTACCATTAACTGAGTAAGTCCTGCCTTGTTTTGATTTACCTTTGGTCGTGTCTCACGAACCTGATTGATTTCTTTAAGGAGGTGACAAGAAAAATTGAGCAGGGCAGGGCAATGAATGTTATATACATGGACTTTAGTAAAGCCTTTGATAAGGTTCCTCATGACATGTTGATACAGAACGTGAAGTCATATGCAATCCGAGGGGAGCTGGTAAGATAGATGCAAAACTGGCTTGGACATAGAAAGCAGAGAGTAGCAGTGCAAGGGTAATTTTCTAACGAGTATGTGACAAGCGGTATTCCACAAGGATCAGTGCTGGGTTCTCTGTTGTTTGTAATCTATATAAATGATTTGGAGGAAAATGTAGGTGGTCTGATTAATAAATTTGCAGATGATATAACAATTGGGAGAGTAGTGGATAGTGAGGAGGATTGTCAGAGAATACAGCAGGATATTAATCGGTTAGAGACTTGGACCAAAAGGTGGCAGATGGAATTTAACCCGGAGAAATGTGAGGTGATGCGATATGGAAGGTCAACTGCAGAAGGAAAGTATACAGTAAATGGTAGAGCCCTTAGAAATATTAGCATACAGAGGGATCTAGGCATGCAGATCCACAGTTCCCTCAAGATGGCAACTCAGCTGGACAAGGTGGTCAAGAAGGTGTATGGCATGCTGGCTTTCATCAGTCGGGATGTTGAACATAGGAATTGGAAAATTGTGTTGTAGCTGCAAAAACTTTGGTTAGGGTGCATTTGGAGTATTGTGTACAATTTTGGTCGCCACACCACTGGAAGGATGTTGATGCATTGGAAAGGGTGCAGAAGAGATTTACCAGGATGTTGCCTGGTTTGAAGGATATGGGCTATGAAAAGAGGTTGAACAAACTTGGTTTACATTGGAGTGTCGGAGGATGAGAGGGAGCCTGATAGAGGTTTACAAGATTATGACAGGCTTAGATAGAGTGGATAGTTAAAGTCTTTTTCCCAGAGTTGAAGGGTCAATTACTCGGTGGCATAGGTTGAAAGTGAGAGGAGAAAGTTTAAAAGAGATGAAAGGGGCAAGTTTTTCACACAGAAGGTGGTGAGTGCCTGGAACGCGCTGCCGGACGAGATGGTAGAAGCAGATTCTATAACAATGTTCAAGAGGCATCTGGCTAGATACATGAATAGGTAATAGAGGGATTATGGACCACAGATAGAAAGAAAATGTTAGATTAGAGAAGCATCCGTGTCGGCACAGACTTGGTGGGCCAAAGGGCGTTTTCCTGTGCTGTGCTGTTCTTTGTTTATTTTAAAAGCTAGAACTCTTACCTTTCAAAGAAGAACAAAGAACAAAGAAAATGACAGCACAGGGACAGGCCCTTCGGCCCTCCAAGCCTGCAACGACCATGCTGCCCGAATGAACTAAAACCCCCTAGCTTTCCTGGGAACATATCCCTCTAGTCCCATCCTACTCATGTATTGTCCAGACACCCCTTAAAATTCACTATCATATCTGCTTCCACTACCTCCCCTGGCAGCGAGTTCCAGGTACCCACCACCCTCTGTGTAAAATCTTGCCTCGTACATCTCCTTTAAACCTTGCCCCTTGCACCTTAAACATATGCCCCCAATTGAATCATCCACCCTGGGAAAAAATTTCTGACCATCCACTCTGTCCATGCCCCTCATAATCTTGTACATAAGAAGATAAGAAATAGGAGCAGGAGTAGGCCATCTAGCCCCTTGAGCCTGCCCCGCCATTCAAGAAGATCATGGCTGATCTGAAGTGAATCAGTTCCACTTACCCGCCTGCTCCCCATAACCCTTAATTCCCCTACCGATCAGCAATCCATCTATCCGTGACTTAAACATATTCAACGAGGGAGCCTCCACCACTTCAGTGGGCAGAGAATTCCAGAGATTCACCACTCTCTGAGAGAAGAAGTTCCTCCTCAACTCTGTCCTAAACTGACCCCCCTTTATTTTGAGGCTGTGTCCTCTAGTTCTGGTTTCCTTTCTAAGTGGAAAGAATCTCTCCACTTCTACCCTATCCAGCCCCTTCATTATCTTATATGCCTCTATAAGATCACACCTCAGCCTTCTAAACTCCAATGAGTATAAACCTAATCTGTTCAATCTCTTCTCATAATCTACACCCCTCATCTCCGGTATCAAACTGGTGAACCTTCTCTGCACTCCCTCCAAGGCCAATATATCCTTTCTCAAGTAAGCGGACCAAAACTGCACACAGTATTCCAGCTGCAGCCTCACCAATGCCCTGTACAGATGCAGCAAGACTTCTCTGCTTTTATATTCTATCCCCCTCGCGATAAATGCCAACATCCCATTTGCCTTCTTGATCACCTGTTGTACTTGCAGACTGAGTTTTTGCAACTCATGCACAAGGATCCCCAAGTCCCTTTGCACAGTAGCATGTTGTAATTTTTTTCCATTTAAATAACAATCCAATTTGCTATTATTTCTTCCAAAGTGAATATCCTCGCATTTGCCAATGTTATACTCCATCTGCCAGATCCTCGCCCACTTACTCAGCCTATTCAAATCTCTCTGCAGACCTTCCGCTTCCTCCACGCAATTCACTTTCCCACTTATCTTCGTGTCGTCAGCAAACTTTGTTACCCTACACTCAGTCCCCTCCTCCAGATCATCTATGTAAATAGTAAACAGTTGAGGCCCCAGTACCGATCCCTGCAGCACGCCACTAGTCACCATCTGCCAACCAGAAAAGCACCCATTTATTCCAACTCTCTGCTTCCTGTTGGATAGCCAATCCCCAATCCACGCTAACACCCTACGCTCAACTCCGTGTGCCCCAATCTTCTGCAGCAACCTATTGTGAGGCACCTTATCGAATGCCTTTTGGAAATTCAAAAACACCGCATCCACCGGTTCCCCTCCGTCAACCACACTCGTCACATCTTCATAAAATTCCAGTAAGTTCGTCAAACACGACTTTCCGCTCATGAATCCATGCTGCGTCTGCTTGATCGTACCATTCTTATCCAGATGGCCTGCTATTTCTTCTTTAATGATGGATTCCAGCATTTTCCCAACTACAGACATTAAGCTAACCGGCCTGCAGTTACCCGCCTTTTGTCTACTTCCTTTTTTAAACAGCGGCGTAACAAAGCCGTTTTCCAATCAGCTGGCACTACCCCAGAGTCCAGTGAATTTTGATCAATAACCACTAACGCATCCGCTATTACCTCTGACATTTCTTTCAGTACCCTGGGATGCATTCCATCCGGGCCCGGGGACTTGTCCACCTTCAGTCCCGTTAGTCTACCAAGCACTGCCTCTCTAGTAACAATAATTGTATTGAGTACCTCTCCTCCTACCAACACTCGATCGTTAATATTCGGTAAACTATTTGTGTCTTCCACCGTGAAGACTGACACAAAGAACTTATTTAAAGTCTCAGCCATTTCCTCGTTTTCCACTATTAAACCCCCCCTCTCGTCCTCCAAGGGTCCAACATTCACTCTAGCCACTCTATTCCTTTTTATATATTTGTAAAAACTTTTACTCTTATTTTTTATGTTAAGAGCTAGTTTAGTTTCATAATCTATCTTTCCTTTCTTTATCACTTTCTTAGTCATTCTTTGTTGTTTTTTAAAGCTTTCCCAATCTTCTAAGTCTCCACTATTTTTGGCCACTCTGTATGCATCGGCTTTTAATTTAATACTCTTCTTTATTTCCTTTGTTATCCACGGCTGGCTATCCCTTTTCTTACAGACCTTCTTTATCACCAGAATATATTTTTGCTGAGTACTGAAAAAGATCTCCTTAAAAATCCTCGATTGTTCCTCAGCTGTCCTACCTACCAGTCTGCTCTCCCAGTCCACCCTAGCCAATTCAGCCCTCATCCTATCGTACTCCCCTCTGTTCAAGCAGAGGACATTGGTTTGGGACCCTACTTTCTCCCCCTCCATCGGCACCAGAAATTCGACCAGATTGTGATCACTCGACCCTCGAGGGTCCTTCACAAGAAGATCCTTAATTCTACCTGTCTCGTTACACATTACCAGATCTAAGATAACTCGTTCCCTCGTAGGTTCTGTAACATACTGTTCAAGGAAACTATCCCGACAGCATTCTAAGAACTCTTCCTCCATCCCACCACGTCCAACTTGAGTCAGCCAATCAATATGCAGGTTAAAATCCCCCATTATTATTGCCGTTCTGTTTTTGCACGCATCCATTATTTGTTTGTTTATAGCCCTCCCCACCTCAACATTATTATTTGGGGGCCTACTAGTGTCTTTCTCCCCATACTGTTCCTTATCTCCACCCATAATGATTCCACGTTTTGCTCCTTAGAGCCTATGTCGTCCCTCACTACTACCCTGATATTATCCTTTATTAACAGAGCTACCCCACCACCTTTTCCATCCTGTCTATCCTTCCTAAATGCCTGGTACCCCTGGATATTCATTTCCCAGTCCTGGTCACCCTGTAACCATGTTTCTGTAATGGCCACTAGATCATACCCATTTGTGCTGATTTGTGCCATCAACTCATTTACTTTGTTCCGAATGCTTCGTGCATTCAGGCAAAGTGTCCTTATTCCAGCTTTTATCTGGACCCGAATTGTTGAAATGTTATTAACCTCCTCCCTCTTATACTGTCTATAACCCTTCTCTGTTTGCGAGCTAACTTCCTTGCTCCCAGTCACCTCATCTCGATCCCCTCCCCCCAACCTATCTAGTTTAAATTCTCCCCAGTAGCCTTAGCCAACCTTCCCGCCAGGACATTGGTCCCCCTGGGATTCAAGTGCCACCCGTTTTTTGTGTGCAGGTCACACCTACCCCTGAAGAGGTCCCAATGGTCCAGGAACCTGAATCCCTGCCCCCTGCACCAGTCCCTCAGCCACACATTCATCCTCCACCTCACTCCATTTCTGTCCTCACCTTCCCATGGCACAGGCAGCAATCCTGAGATTGCAGACTTCTATCAGGTCGCCCCTCAACCTGTCACTCCAGTGAGAACAAACCAAGTTTCTCCAACATCTCCTCATAGTTAATGCCCTCCATAACAGGCAACATCCTGGTAAATCTTTTCTGTACCCTCTCCAAAGCCTCCACACCCTTCTGGTAGTGTGGCGACCAAAATTGAACACTATATTCCAAGTGCAGCCTAACTAAGGTTCTATAAAGCTGCAACATGACTTGCCAATTTTTAAACTCAATGCCCTGGCCGATGAAGGCAAGCATGCTGTATGCCTTCTTGACTACCTTCTCCACTTTCAATGACCTGTGTACCTGTATACCCAGATCCCTTTGCCTATCAATACTCTTAAGGGTTTGGCCATTTACTGTATATTTCCTATCTGAATTAGACCTTCCAAAATGCATTACCTCACGTTTGTCCGGATTAAACTCCATCAGCCATCTCTCCGCCCAAGTCTTCAACCGATCTATATCCTGCTGTATCCTCTGATGGTCCTCATCACTATCCCCAAATCCACCAACCTTTGTGTCGTCAAACCAGTTACATTTTCCTCCAAATCATTTATATATGTTACAAACAGCAAAATTTCAGCACTGAACCCTGAGGAACGCCACTTGTCACAGCCCTCCATTCAGAAACGTACCCTTTCACTGCTACCCTCTCCTCTGCCTTCTATGACCGAGACATGTCTAAATTCTTGGAAGTGCAGGGTCGGATTAAGACAAGTCAGCATGGATTTAGTAAGGGGAGGTCGTGCCTGACAAACCTGTTAGAGTTCTTTGAAGAGATAACAAATAGGTTAGACCAAGGAGAGCCAATGGATGTTATCTATCTTGACTTCCAAAAGGCCTTTGACAAGGTGCCTCACGGGAGACTGCTGAGTAAAATAAGGGCCCATGGTATTCGAGGCAAGGTACTAACATGGATTGACGATTGGCTGTCAGACAGAAGGCAGAGAGTTGGGATAAAAGGTTCTTTCTCAGAATGGCAACCGGTGACAAGTGGTGTCCCGCAGGGTTCAGTGTTGGGGCCACAGCTGTTCTCTTTATATATTAACGATCTAGATGACGGGACTGGGAGCATTCTGGCCAAGTTTGCCGATGATACAAAGATAGGTGGAGGGGCAGGTAGTATTGAGGAGGTGGGGAGGCTGCAGAAAGATTTAGACAGTTTAGGAGAGTGGTCCAAGAAGTGGCTGATGAAATTCAACGTGGGCAAGTGCGAGGTCGTACACTTTGGAAAAAAGAATAGAGGCATGGACTATTTTCTAAACGGTGACAAAATTCATAATGCTAAAGTGCAAAGGGACTTGGGAGTCCTAGTCCAGGATTCTCTAGAGGTAAACTTGCAGGTTGAGTCCGTAATTAAGAAAGCAAATGTAATGTTGTCATTTATCTCAAGAGGCTTGGAATACAAAAGCAGGGATGTACTTCTGAGGCTTTATAGAGCACTGGTTAGGCCCCATTTGGAGTACTGTGAGCAATTTTGGGCCCCACACCTCAGGAAGGACATACTGGCACTGGAGCGGGTCCAGCGGAGATTCACACGGATGATCCCAGGAATGGTAGGCCTGACATACGATGAACGTCTGAGGATCGTGGGATTATATTCATTGGAGTTTAGGAGGTTGAGGGGAGATCTGATAGAAACTTACAAGATAATGAACGGCTTAGATAGGATGGACGTAGGGAAGTTGTTTCCATTAACAGGGGAGACTAGGTCGCGGGGGCACAGCCTTAGAATAAAAGGGAGTCACTTTAGAACAGAGATGAGGAGAAATTTCTTCAGCCAGAGAGTGGTGGGTCTGTGGAATTCATTGCCACAGAGGGCTGTGGAGGCCGAGACGTTGAGCGTCTTCAAGACAGAAATTGATAAATTCTTGATTTCTCGAGGAATTAAGGGCTATGGGGAGAGAGCGGGTAAATGGAGTTGAAATCAACCATGATTGAATGGTGGAGTGGACTCGATGGGCCGAATGGCCTTACTTCCGCTCCTATGTCTTATGGTCTTATGGTCTTATGTCTATCCATCTTGCCAGCTCACCTCTGATCCTGTACGACTTCAGCTTCTGTACTAGTCTGCCATGAGGGACCTTGTCAAAGGCCTTACTGAGGTCCATGTAGACAATATCCACTGCCCTAGCCTCATCAATCATCTTCGTTACTTCCTCGAAAAACTCAACCAAGTTAGTGAGACACGACCTCCCCTTCACAAAACCATGTTGCCTCTCGCTAATACATCCACTTATTTCCAAGTGGGAATAAGTCCTGTCTCAAAGAGCCCTCTGCAATAATTTCCCTACCACTGACCTCAGGCTCACTGGGCTGTAATTACCTGGATTATCCTTGCTACCCTTCTTAAACAAAGGAACAACATTGGCTATTCTCCAATCCTCTGGTACCCCAGTCCAACGCCGGCATCTCCACATCATCTCACCTGTAGCCAGTGAGGATACAAAGATTTCTCCCAAGGCCCCAACAATTTCCTCCCTTGCCTCTCTCAGTATTCTGGGGTATATCCCATCAGGCCCTGGTCACTAGTCTACCTTAATGTTTCTCAAGACCCCCAATACCACCTCCTTTTTGATCTCAACATGACTCAAACTATCTGCACACACTTTCCGAGACTCATCATTCGCCAAGTCCTTTTCTTTGGTGAATACTGATGCAAAGTACTCATTTAATACCTCGCCCATCTCCACTGGCTCCACGCATAGATTCCCTCCCCTGTCCTTGAGTGGGCCAACCCTCTCCCTGGCTACCCTCTTGCTCTTTATATATGAATAAAAAGCCTTGGGATTTTCCTTAATCCTGCTGGCCAATGACTTTTTGTGACCCCTTTTAGCCCTCCTTACTCCTTGCTTAAGTTTATTTCTACTTCCCTTGTATCCCACACTTGCTTTGTGTGTTCCCAGCCTCCCAGCCTTGATGAATGCTTCCTTTTTCTCTCTGACTAGGCTCACAATATCTCTCGTTATCCAAGGTTCCCAAAACTTGCCATACTTATCCTTCATCCTTACAGGAATGTGCCGGTCCTGAATTCCTATCAACTTACACTTGAAAGCCTCCCACATGCCAGATGTTGATTTGCCCGCAAACATCTGTTCCCAATCTAGTCTCAGTTCCTGCCTAATATTGTTGTAATTAGCCTTCCCCAATTTAGCACCTTCACTTGAGGACTACACTTATCTTTATCCATCAGTACCTTAAAGCTTACTGAATTGTGGTCACTGTTCCCAGACTGCTCCCCTGCTGAAGCATTGACCACCTGGCCAGGCTCATTCCCCAATACCAGGCCCAGTATGGCCCCTTCCCTAGTTGGACTATCTACATACTGTTTCAAGAAGCCCTCCTGGATGTTCCTTACAAACTCTGCCCCATTCATGCCCCTAGCACTAAGTGAGTCCCAGTCAATATAGGGGAAGTTAGAATCTCCCACTACAACAACCCTGTTACTTTTACACCTTGCCAAAATCTGCCTACATATTTGTTCCTCTATCTCCCGCCTATAGTAAACCCCCAATATTGTGACTACACCCTTCCTATTCCTGAGCTCTACCCGTATTGCCTCACTGTATGAGTCCTCCGAGGTGTCCTCTCGCAGTACAGCTGTGATATTCTCCTTAACCAGTAGTGCAACTCCCCCACCCCTTTTACATCCCCCTCTATCCCACCTGAACATCTGTATCCTGGAATGTTAAGCTGCCAATCCTGTCCTTCCCTTAACCAAGTCTCTGTATTGGCAACAACATCATCATTCCTAGTACTAATCCAAGTTCTAAGTTCATCTGTCTTACCTCTTACACTTCTCGTATTGAAACAAATGCACGTCAGTTCACCAGACCTTCTTTGATTAGCAACCATACTTTGCCTGCTCTTTCTCTGAGTCTTACTGGCCCTACTCTCTCGTTCTCCTTCAGTTAATTCACCTTTGCTTTGGTTCCCACCCCCCCTGCCAAACTAGTTTTAACATAGCTCTAAATTAAAGAAAAACAACTTACCCACTGCTTACCAATCAGCTCTCTCCCTTGTTGTCTCTCCTCCTGCAGCAGGGTAAGACCGTTTTCTGAAGATTAGAAATTTAGAAAGCAAAAAAGCTTTGATCATAGAATCTTACAGTGCAGAATAAGGCCATTCGGCCCATCGAGTCTGCACTGACCACAATCCTACCCAGGCCCTATCCCCATAACCCCATACATTTACCTTAGCTAATCCCCCTAACACGAAGGGGAAATTTTGTATGGCCAATCCACCTAACCTGCACATCTTTGGACTGTGGGAGGAAACCGGAGTACCCGGAGGAAACACAGACACAGGGAGAATGTGCAAACTCCACACAAACAGTGACCCAAACCAGGAATAGAACCCGGGGTCTCTGGTGCTGTGCGACAGCAGTGCTAACCACGGTGCCACCATGCCGCCCCTTCTTTCTCCTCTGCACTGAATTCCCAGATACACTCACTGTCTCTGGCTGTCTCACTCAGGATATGCTCCCTCCCAACTGCTTGTGCATGAATCATACTGATAATGTGATTCCAACAGTCTCCTTCTTAAGTAGAGCTGAAGTGAGCTGAGATGAGTCACACACTAGTGATGCTTCAACAGTAATCAATACTGATCGAAGCCCCATTCAGGCTTCAGGTAACTGACAGTTAACTCACTCAGTGAGTCAAGTCAACCATCTTTTTAAGCTTTGAACTAAACTACTGAATTTTAAAAGCCTTTTAACAAAAGATTAACAATTCAGTTCCCAATGTGTTCCAAACTCCCCAAATATACGCACTCACTCTCGCTGTGTCTCACTCTGAGGAGATTCGATAGATGGAGTAAATTTGAATGTTCAGGTTTTTGATAAAGACCCACAAAGGAGTTTGATTAGCAGAGTTAAAACATTTGGGATCCAAGGCAACATACTGGCGTGGATTAAATGTAAGGTAAAATCAGCATTGTCCCAGATGACCAAAGATTGCTCTCCCCTTTGACGGAGATTGCTGACTGGCAGTGATTTAACCTGAGGATTGCTACGCCTTGCTACGTTTTTTTTTAACTGGTCGGTGCAACATCGTGGGCCGAAGGGCCTGTTCTGCGCTGTAATGTTCTATGTTCTATGTTCTAAGGGGTAAGGTTGAGAAGGCGGGCCTTCGTGAATAACCTCAGGTGGTACGGGAATTGTACCCACGCTGTTGGCAACATACTGAATCACTAACCAGTCTTCCAGTCAACTGAGCTAACCGACCCCATGCTGGCATGGATTAAGGATTGGCTAAGAGGCAGAAAACGAAGAGTAGGAATAAACAGGCTATGACTCATGGGGTACCACAAGGATCAGCACTTGGGCCTCAGCTGTTCACAATATATATCAATGATTTGGATATGGGGACCAAGTGTAATATTTCTAAGTTCGCGAATGAGTAAGATGTAATGCATCTGGAGAATTTGGACAATGAATGGGCAAAAACATGGCAGATAGAAGATGTGCGGGTTAGGTGGATTGACCATGCTAAATTGCCCCTTAGTGTCAGTGAGACATGATTCTAGAATATAAAGTGGAAAATATGAGGTTATTCAAAGAACAAAGAACAGTAGAGCACAGGAACAGGCCCTTCGGCCCTCCAAGTATGCACTGATTATGTTGTCCTTTCTAGACCAACCGCTTGTATCCCTCTATACCCCGTCTGTTCATGTGTCTATCCAGATAAGTCTTAAATGTCACTGACATGTCTGCCTCAACAACCTCACTTGGCAGTGCATTCCAGGCCGCCACCACCCTCTGTGTAAAATACTTACCCCTCACATCTGTATTGAACCTTTCCCCCCTTACAAAGAACAAAGAACAAAGAACAAAGAACAGTACAGCACAGGAAACAGGCCCTTCGGCCCTCCAAGCCCGTGCCGCTCCTTGGTCCAACTAGACCAATCGTTTGTATCCCTCCATTTCCAGGCTGCTCATGTGACTATCCAGGTAAGTCTTAAACGATGTCAGCGTGCCTGCCTCCACCACCCTACTTGGCAGCGCATTCCAGGCCCCCACCACCCTCTGTGTAAAAAACGTCCCTCTGATGTCTGAGTTATACTTCGCCCCTCTCAGCTTGAGCCCGTGACCCCTCGTGATCGTCACCTCCGACCTGGGAAAAAGCTTCCCACTGTTCACCCTATCTATACCCTTCATAATCTTGTACACCTCTATTAGATCTCCCCTCATTCTCCGTCTTTCCAAGGAGAACAACCCCAGTCTACCCAATCTCTCCTCATAGCTAAGACCCTCCAAACCAGGCAACATCCTGGTAAACCTTCTCTGCACTCTCTCCAATGCCTCCACGTCCTTCTGGTAGTGCGGCGACCAGAACTGGACGCAGTACTCCAAATGCGGCCTAACCAGCGTTCTATACAGCTGCATCATCAGACTCCAGCTTTTATACTCTATACCCCGTCCTATAAAGGCAAGCATACCATATGCCTTCTTCACCACCTTCTCCACCTGTGTTGCCACCTTCAAGGATTTGTGGACTTGCACACCTAGGTCCCTCTGTGTTTCTATACTCCTGATGACTCTGCCATTTATTGTATAACTCCTCCCTACATTATTTCTTCCAAAATGCATCACTTCGCATTTATCCGGATTAAATTCCATCTGCCACCTCTCTGCCCAATTTTCCAGCCTATCAATATCCTGCTGTATTGCCCGACAATGCTCTTCGCTATCCGCAATTCCAGCCATCTTTGTGTCATCCGCAAACTTGCTGATTACACCAGTTACACCTTCTTCCAAATCATTTATATATATCACAAATAGCAGAGGTCCCAGTACAGAGCCCTGCGGAACACCACTGGTCACAGACCTCCAGCCGGAAAAAGACCCTTCGACCACTACCCTCTGTCTCCTATGGCCAAGCCAGTTCTCCACCCATCGAGCCACTTCTCCTTGTATCCCATGAGCCTTAACCTTCTTAACCAACCTGCCATGTGGGACTTTGTCAAATGCCTTACTGAAATCCATATAGACGACATCCACGGCCCTTCCTTCATCAACCGTTTTTGTCACTTCCTCAAAAAACTCCACCAAATTTGTAAGGCACGACCTCCCTCTTACAAAACCATGCTGTCTGTCACTAATGAGATTGTTCCGTTCTTACCTTGAACTTGTGCCCCCTTGTAATTGTCATTTCTCCCCTGGGAAAAAGCTCCCAACTGTTCACCTTATCTATGCCCATCATAATTTTATAAACTTCTATCAGGTCGCCCCTCTGCCTCAAATGCTGTGTGACCAGCTGAGTTTTTCCAGCACTTTAGGTTTTGATTTTAAGCAGACATAGTTTGCCTTTTTGTTTGTGCCTGACCTGTGGTAACGTCTCTCCCATAATTCCATTTAAATTCAAGCTCAAGTGTTAAAAAGAGACCTATAATCCACCAGCATTGCATCGACTTCTGAAATTACTCTCTTCTACAGGTATAATACTTACTACAAGAAGGATATTCAGATCTGGGTACATAATCTGACAACATGCACAACTATAATAGAACAATGGCTTTTAGTCCAAAATCTGTGGATCTATCTGGAAGCTGTCTTTGTTGGAGGAGACATCGCCAAACAACTGCCACAGGTAATTTATAAAATTAATTTAAATATATTAGCGAGCTTCATGCTTCCTGGTCATTATGGTAATTCTAGCAGAATCCATTAGAAATAATGGGGGCAATTTTACACCAGCAAGGTCGGGGACACGGGTGCAAAATCTGGTGAGAGTTGGGAATATATTTTAATTATTTTACATATTATTAAAGGACCAGGTGAGGGCAGCAGAGCGGTGAATGTGATTGGCGGCTGCAGGTAACATTTGCATAGGTGCAGTCACTGTGATCAGAAGGTGGGTTTCCGGGGGACACCTTCCTACTGTGAGTGAAGGCACTTGGCCAGGTGAGGGTAGCAGAGTGATGATGGTGATGGTTGGTTGGTTGCAGGTGACATTTGCACAGGTGCAGTCACGGTGACCAGAAGGTGGTTTGTAGAGGTGCTGCTGTGAAGGGCCAGTTAAACCCCAGACATGCAGTCCCTCCCTCCCTCCCACCAAAAGGAAAGTTGTTAGGAGGACCACAAGCAAGGGAGAGGTGAGTTGAGATTCTTTTATCCTTTTACCTGTATAATGGCAGTTAGGACAGTGGTATGCTCCTCCTGCCAGATGTGGGAAATTAGGGAGCAATCTAGTCTCCATGACAACTTTGTCTGCAGGAAGTGTGTCCAGTTGCAGCTCCTCACAGACCGCATTGTTTGGTTAGAGCGGCAGGTGGATGCACTGCAGAGCATACAGGAAGAATTTTAACAACACCAGGTTAAAGTCCAACAGGTTTATTTGGTAGCAAATACCATTAGCTTTCGGAGCACTGCTCCTTCATCAGATGGAGTGGAAATCTGCTCTCAAACAGGGCACAGAGACACAAAATCAAGTTACAGAATACTGATTAGAATGTGAATCCCTACATCCAACCAGATCTTAAAGATACAGACAATGTGGGTGGAGGGAGCATTAAGCACAGGTTAAAGAGATGTGTATTGTCTCCAGACAGGATAGCCAGCAAGTCCAGGAGGCAAGCTGTGGGGGTTACTGATAATGTGACATAAATCCAACATCCCGGTTTAGGCCGTCCTCATGTGTGCGGAACTTGGCTATCAGTCTCTGCTCAGCGACTCTGCGCTGTCGTGTGTCGTGAAGGCCGCCTTGGAGAACGCTTACCTGAAGATCAGAGGCTGAATTCCCGTGACTGCTGAAGTGCTCCCCAACAGGAAGAGAACAGTCTTGCCTGGTGATTGTCGAGCGGTGTTCATTCATCCGTTGTCGTAGCGTCTGCATGGTTTCCCCGATGTACCATGCCTCGGGACATCCTTTCCTGCAGCATATCAGGTAGACAACATTGGCCGAGTTACAAGAGTAGGTACCGTGTACCTGGTAGATGGTGTTCTCACGTGAGATGATGGCATCCGTGTCGATGCAGAGGTTGCTGTGGCAGGGTTGTGTGGTGTCGTGGTCACTGTTCTCCTGAAGGCTGGGTAGTTTGCTGCGGACAATGGTCTGTTTGAGGTTGCGCGGTTGTTTGAAGGCAAGAAGTGGGGGTGTGGGGATGGCCTTGACGAGATGTTCGTCTTCATCAATGACATGTTGAAGGCTCCAGAGGAGATGCCGTAGCTTCTCCACTCCGGGGAAGTACTGGACGACGAAGGGTACTCTGTCCACCGTGTCCCGTGTTTGTCTTCTGAGGAGGTCGGTGCGGTTTTTCGCTGTGGCGCGTCGGAACTGTTGATCGATGAGTCGAGCGCCATATCCTGTTCTTATGAGGGCATCTTTCAGCGTCTGGAGGTGTCTGTTGCGATCCTCCTCATCCGAGCAGATCCTGTGTATACGGAGGGCTTGCCTGTAGGGGATGGTTTCTTTAACGTGTTTAGGGTGGATGCTGGAGAAGTGGAGCATCGTGAGGTTATCCGTGGGCTTGCGGTACAGTGAGGTGCTGAGGTGACCGTCCTTAATGGAGATGCGTGTGTCCACTGTGGCAAGACTGTTCTCTTCCAGTGGGGGAGCACTTCAGCCGTCACGGGCATTCAGCCTCTGATCTTCAGGTAAGCGTTCTCCAAGGCGGCCTTCACGACACACGACAGCGCAAAGTCGCTGAGTAGAAACTGATAGCCAAGTTCCGCACACGAAGATAAGTGGGAAAGTGAATTGCGTGGAGGAAGCAGAAGGTCTGCAGAGAAGTTTGAATAGGCTGAGTGAGTGGGCGAGGATCTGGCAGTTGGAGTATAACGTTGACAAATGCGAGGTTATTCAATTTGGAAGAAATAATAGCAAATTGGATTATTATTTAAGGTGCAGCAGGTAATCAAGGTGATCAAGAAGGCAAATGGGATGTTGGCATTTATCGCGAGGGGGATAGAATATAAAAGCAGAGAAGTCTTGCTGCATCTGTACAAGGCATTGGTGAGGCCGCAGCTGGAATACTGTGTGCAGTTTTGGTCTGCTTACTTGCGAAAGGATATATTGGCCTTGGAGGGAGTGCAGAGAAGGTTCACCAGTTTGATACCGGAGATGAGGGGTGTAGATTATGAGAAGAGATTGAACAGATTAGGTTTATACTCATTGGAGTTTAGAAGGCTGAGGTGTGATCTTATAGAGGCACATAAGATAATGAAGGGGCTGGATAGGGTAGAAGTGGAGAGATTCTTTCCACTTAGAAAGGAAACCAGAACTAGAGGACACAGCCTCAAAATAAAGGGGGGTCAGTTTAGGACAGAGTTGAGGAGGAACTTCTTCTCTGAGTGTGGTGAATCTCTGGAATTCTCTGCCACTGAAGTGGTGGAGGCTACCTTGTTGAATATGTTTAAGTCACGGATAGATGGATTGCTGATCGGTAGGGGAATTAAGGGTTATGGGGAGCAGGCGGGTAAGTGGAACTGATTCACTTCAGATCAGCCATGATCTTCTTGAATGGCGGGGCAGGCTCGAGGGGCTAGATGGCCTACTCTTGCTCCTATTTCTTATGTTCTTATGTTCTTACTCCAGGATGGTGTGTTGTCTCCCTGGTGCCAGGGTCAAGGACGTCTCTGAGCGATTGCAGGACATTCTTAAGGGGGAGGGTGAGCAGCCAGAGATCGTTGTACATATTGGTACCAACGACATAGGTAGGAAAAGGGATGAGGTCCTGAAGTGTGAATATCGAGTTAGGCAGAAGGCTAAAGTGCAGGACCTCAAAGGTAGTAATTTCTGGACTACTATCAGTGCCACGTGCTAGTGAGAGTAGGAATAGGAAGATTAGGCAGATGAATACGTGGCTTGAGAGCTGGTGCAGGGAGCAGGGATTTAGATTTTTGGATCATTGGGATCTTTTCTGGGGAAGGGCTGACCTGTTCAAGAGGGACAAGTTGCACCTGAACTGGAGGGAGATTAACATCCTGGTGGGGAGATTTTCTAGAGCCACTCAGGAGGGTTTAAACTAGTTTGGTAGGGGGGTGGGATCCAAAACAGTAGGGAAACAGAAGAGAAATTTGAGGACAGCACAGAAGTTAACGAGAGCACATTAAGTAGTAAAGGCAGTATCAGTAATCCTAGTACCAGACAGATCAGGCAAAAGCAAGACAGAGAGCAAGGGAAGTCCAGATTAAACTGAAATTATTTCAATGCAAGAGGCCTGATGGGCAAGACAGATGAACTCAGGGCATGGATGGGTACGTGGGACTGGGATATTATAGCAATTACTGAAACATGGCTAAGGACTGGCAGCTCAATGTTCCAGGGTACAGATGCTATAGGAAAGATAGTCATGATGTGAAGATGCCGGCGTTGGACTGGGGTAAACACAGTAAGATGTGAACAGATTTGAACAGGGTTTGTGAACAGAATTCCCACTCACCTGAAGAAGGGGCTTGGAGCTCTGAAAGCTTGTGTGGCTTTTGCTACCAAATAAACCTGTTGGACTTTAAACTTCTTACTATAGGAAAGATAGAACAGGAGGTAAGAGAGGAGGGGGAGTTGCACTTTTAATTAGGGAAAACATCACGGCCATACTGAGAGAGGATATAACCGAGGGTTCGGCCACTGAGTCTGTATGGGTAGAATTGAGAAATAAGAAGGGGAAAATCAGTTTAGGGTTGTACTATAGGCCCCCAAATAGTCAGCGGGAAATTGAGGAGCAAATATGTAAGGAGATTACAGATAGCTCCAAGAAAAATAGGATGGTAACAGTCAGAGACTTTAACGTTCCCAACATTGACTGGGACAGCCATAGCATTAGAGGGTTGGATGGAGAGAAATTTGTTGAGTGTATTCAGGAGGAATTTCTCATTCTGTATGTGGATGGACCAACTAGAGAGGAAGCAAAACATGACCTCCTCTTGGGAAATAAGGAACGGCAGGTGACAGAAGTGTTAGTGAGGGATCACTTTGGGACCAGTGACCATAATTCTATTAGTTTTAATATAGCTATGGAGAATGATAGGTCTGGCCCAAAAGTTAAAATTCTAAATTGGGGCAAGGCCAATTTTAATGGTATGAGACAGGAAATTTCAAAAGTTAATTTTGGGAGTCTGTGGGAAGGCAAAGGGACTTCTGGTAAGTGGGAGGCTTTCTAAAGTGTGTTCAGGGTAAGCACATTCCTCTTGGAGTGAAGGGCGAGGCTGGCAGAAGTAGGGAACCCTGGATGACTCAGGATATTGAGGCCCTGGTCAAGAAGAAAAAAGAGGCACATGGCATGCATAGGCAGCTGGGATCAAGTGTACCCCTTGAAGAGTATAGGGGATGTAGGAGTAGAGTTAAGAGAGAAATCAGGAGGGCAAAAAGGGGACACAAGATTGT
This sequence comes from Mustelus asterias, assembly GCF_964213995.1. Classification (NCBI taxonomy): domain Eukaryota; kingdom Metazoa; phylum Chordata; class Chondrichthyes; order Carcharhiniformes; family Triakidae; genus Mustelus; species Mustelus asterias. The sequence goes on from NC_135805.1 coordinate 9,371,239, forward strand.
TTTGGCAGATAAGGCAAAGGAGAATCCAAAGCGCTTCTACAAATACATGAAGGGCAAAAGAGTAACAAGGGAGAGAGTAGGGCCTCTTAAGGATCAACAAGGTCATCTGTGTGCGGATCCAAAAGAGATGGGTGAGATCCTAAATGAATCTTTCTCATCAGTATTTACTATTGAGACAAACATGGATGTTAGGGAACTTGGGGAAATAAATAGTGATGTCTTGAGGAGCGTACATATTACAGAGAAGGAGGTGCTGGAAGTCTTAAAGCGCATCAAGGTAGATATATCCCCGGGACCTGATGAAGTGTATCCCAGGACATTGTGGGAGGCTAGGAGGAAATTGCAGGTCCCTAGCCGAGATATTTGAATCATCGATAGTCACGGGTGAGGTACCTGAATGTCTCACAAATTTGATTGAGTTCTTTGAAGGGGTAAGCAAGGAGGTAGACGAGGGCAGTGCAGTTGATGTTGTCTACATGGACTTTAGCAAGGCCTTTGACAAGGTACCGCATGGTAGGTTGTTGCATAAGGTTAAATCTCAAGGGATCCAGGGTGAGGTAGTTAAATGGATACAAAATTGGCTTCTTGACAGAAGCCAGAGGGTGGGTTGTAGAGGGTTGTTTTTCAAACTGGAGGCCTGTGACCAGCAGTGTGCCTCATGGATCAGTGCTGGGTCCACTGTTATTTGTCATTTATATTAATGATTTGGATGAGAATATAGGAGGCATAGTTAGTAAGTTTGCAGATGACACAAAGATTGGTGGCATAGTGGACAGTGAAGAAAGTTATCTTTGATTGCAATGGGATCTTGATCAATTGGGCAAGTGGGCTGACAAATGGCAGCTGGGGTTTAATTTAAACAAATGCGAAGTGATGCATTTTGGTAGATTGAACTACGGCAGGACTTACTCAGTCAATGGTAGGGCATTGGGGAGAGTTATAGAACAAAGAGATCTAGGGTACATGTTCATAGCTCCTTGAAAGTGGAGGCACAGGTGGACAGAGTGGTGAAGAAGGCATTCGGCATGCTTGGTTTCATCGGTCAGAACATTGAATACAGGAGTTAGGACGTCTTGTTGAAGTTGTATAAGACATTGATAAGGCCACACTTGGAATACTGTGTGCAGTTCTGGTCACCCTATTATAGAAAGGATGTTATTAAACTCGTAAGAGTGCAGAAAAGATTTACTGGGTGCTACCAGGACTTGATGGTTTGAGTTATAAGGAGAGGCTGGATAGACTGGGACTTTTTTCTCTGGAGCGTAGGAGGCTGAGGGGTGATCTTATAGAGGTGTATAAAATAATGAGAGGCACAGATCAGCTAGATAATCAATATCTTTTCCCAAAGATAGCGGTGTCTAAAACAAGAGGGCATAGGTTTAAGGTGAAAGGGGAGAGATACAAAAGTGTCCAGAGGGACAATTTTTTCTCAGAGGGTTGTGAATGTCTGGAACAACCTGCCAGAGGTGGTAGTAGAGGCGGGTACAATTTTGTCTTTTAAAAAGCATTTCGATAGTTACATGGGTAAAATGAGTATGGAGGGATATGGGCCAAACGCGGGCAATTGGGATTAGCTGAGGGGTTTAAAAAAAAGGGCAGCATGGACAAGTTGGGCCAAAGAACCTGTTTCTTTGCTGTAAACCTCTTTGACTCTATGACCTGCATATCATATGATGTCCTTCACTGAATATTCAAAGCTCACTGATGTGGTGTTCACAACAGATTTAGGATGAAAGGAAACAGTTGAGGGGTTCCTGCCAAAAGCGCTAAGTTCACTACAACCCCCAGGAGGTTGAGGCACTGCCCCTTGGCACAGATTGGAATTGTAAGGTTGGCATTTGGCCATTCCAGTTTGGCAGTGCCAGCCTGTGTCAATATGTGCCAAGATGCCGTGTCAGAGGCAGGAGCCCAATTTTGGGGAGGGAGGGGGGTCCCATTATATGTGGTGGGGGGGGCATGGCAAGGCCTTTGAAGGGAGGGACTTGCCAGTGACAGGGGGCATGGCCATTGAAAGGGGGAATTTGCAGTAACAGGGGATGGTCGAATAAGCATTGAGGGGGGAGCACGGGTAATGAGTGGGGCTTGAAGTGACAGGGGAGGGAGCGGGCATGGGGGAGGGGATCCAGTGGTGATAATGCTGTGGTGGTTGTGGCAGGGGGCTTTGCCCCCCCTGATAATTGTGCAGTGGGACAGGGCAGTGGAGGAGTGCCCCAATCATTGTGCCATTGCGAGGGGAAAGTCCCCGATACCTTCTTGATGGGGGTGGGGGCTGAGTGGAGTTTAAGGTCAGTTCTGATCGGAATGCCCTTTAAAGATGGTGCCCAATTTCTGTGGAGCCAGCCATGCCTTGATTCTCTTTGTCAAAGTTCCAGAAAACCTGGCCTGAAAACTCGGGACCGTATCTGGAGAGATATGCACTGGTTTTCAGTCAGAACCTGATACACTGACAAATTATCAGAACATTCCGCCCATAGTCTAGAAATGGGTTGGTCCCACACCAATTTTATAGGTGTTTGCTGGTGTTACATTGCTTTTGGCAGCTTTCAAAAAAGTTTCACTGCAGTCATCAGTGATCTGGGGCAGCTCCTTTTGGACTGGAAGGTGTAAAATGAACAGCCAATCAGGCAGGAGAGAGCGAGAACAGCAGGTCAAGAGGGACACTGCACTGGCTTAACTGTCGGATGCAGCAGAAATATTTTACAAAGGCTAACTTGACTGTTGGGACCCAGGGGGCAGTATCATCAGCCTCGGGTAATGTTATCAATAGTTGTCCCACAGAGGTCTGTTTGGTCACCTCTTCAGTTTAATAACTCCATAAATGTGCCTGGAGTTTGTGGTGTCAAGCACAATGGCTAAATTTGTAGCTGATACAAAGGTAATACCAGTGATGAACTCCAAAGCTGAAAAGAATAAGCCATGGGGAGATTTGAAAATACCTGGGAATTGAGAAGGCATGTAGCAGATAACATTTAATGCAGAGAAATGTCAAGTGCTTCACAATGGGGATAGAAAGAAAATCATAAGGTGCATGGAAAATCAAAGAGTCTGATCGATAGTAAATTGAAATGATTAGAACAATGGCATTATGTAAAACAAACACATTTTTGGAATGGAGGAATAAGCTAATATTAAGCTAAATAATGATAAGATTGCATGCGGAACGCAAAATCGAGTTCACACCTAATTTCTCACTGTATGCAGTGTTACTGGCTCTGTTTTGCCAGAGGGATCGGATTCACGTCCATGTCATTAATGAGTCCTGGACAGCATCTTCCAGGCTCACTTGAACTTAGCTCCTTGCCAGTTGGCCCTCAACGAGAATAACAGCTGGTCCCCATCAGCGGAGAGCAGACATAATGACCTCGCCGGGGGGATCGGAAGCCAGTGAAGCCCACAGATGGCCAGGGACATGGCCGGGCAGTGCCCAGGGGTCAGTGCCAGCCTGGCAATGCCCAACAGGTGCCATGGCACTGCCCACCGAGGACCATAGCTGCGTTAGGACAGTGCCAAGAGGGTGAGCTCTGGGTGTGGGTGTAGCTAAGTAGGAGTGCAGAGCAAGAGCTGTGGAATGGGTAAGCTCTGCAATGGGTGAGCTCTGCAAATGGCAAGGGGTGAGCTCTGCAAGGAGGAACTATGCAGGGGGGAGCTTTGCAGACTGGGGTGATCAGCGGAGTTGGGGGGGTGATCAGCAAAAGAGGGGTAACGGGCATAAGGAGTGATCGGCAAGGAAGGGACATGCAGGGTGGGCCACAGAGGGGGTTGTGACAGGGAGCTCATCAGGAGGGTACCGACGCTCATGACCTGTGTGCCTGTGTTGCCTAGGTGGGGGGTGTTACACTGGATGGAGGGGGGGGAGGCAGGTTGCAGCAGCTCTCCCAGTTCACTGGGACATTGGAGCACCTGTGCGATGGTGCCCTGTTAAGCCTGTAGCTAGCTTCGCCAGTGAGCTTAGGCTCTGCCCACCCCCCAAACTGGTGAGAATCACACATCCGTTCAAAAAAGTGACAGAGTTCATAAGATTGCATTTTCAAACTCACCCAAAAAACAGGTCTGAAACTCTCCCGTTTTCTCCTCATTCGGCCATTCCATTTTTTTAATAAGATTGCGCCCTTAGAATTTTTTCAGTAAGATTGTGCCCTGAGATTTTTTGGGAGGTAAATTCTGCCCCTCATACTTTTTAAACTGTGCTCCCTAGTTCTAGACTCCCCCACCTGTAAAAGGCTGAAATGAAAATACTAAAAGGTATATGTCCCACTCAAGGTGACATGTGACTTGGAGTGACTGTGATAAACTTATCTTCCTCATATTTCCTAACCAATCTGCAGCCAGGGACACAATTGACCATGGTATCCTCTCCTCAAATATCCAGCTGCATGGGTCTGTCCTCATCTAGTTGCATTCCTTTTTATTCAGTCAAAGCCAAAGAATCATTTCTCTCCCAACATGTTACAGATAATTTTATGTTGTAGTGCAGAGATATGAATAATGTTGGTAGGAACTCCAATTCTATTTCCATCATCTCACTGACCAGGAATCTGTCCCACTCTTACTGCTTGCTATTGGCATATGCTGAAAAGATGTTTAGGTTGATTCTCCATTTGTTTGGCTGCATAATGAACACAACATCCTTGACCATGAAGCCCTGGAGTAGAACGTGAACCCAGAGTTTCTGGCTCAGAGGCAGTGATGCTATCAATGCACCACAAGATCTCCCCGTAATATCACTGCAGTTTTTATTTTTTTCAAAGCTTTGTAGATGATGAATTGTACTAATATTTTCTAGGAAGCAAAACGCTTTCAAAATGTTGATAAATCATGGATAAAAATCATGCAGCGAGCCCATGAAATTCCAACAGTCGTCCAGTGTTGTGTTGGAGATGACACAATGGGACAGCTTCTACCCCACTTACAGGAACAACTGGAGGTTTGCCAAAAATCCCTAACAGGGTAAGAAAGTCAGAAACTGCATAATATTTGCATGTTACATGTATGGTATGCAACCAAAGATGTATAAGCAATAAGGTAAATAAGATCAGAGGATTGAATGCATGGCTCAATGTGGGAGCAGTGGATTTCAATTCATGGAGCATTGGCAACAATACTGGGGAAAGAGGGAGCTGTACTGTTGGGATGACAGTCACTTGAACTGCAGCAAGGCTGGTGTTCTGGTATATTATACAACTTGGTCTGTAGATAGGCTTTAAAGGAAATAATTGGGGGATATTTATAAACTTAATGACCAATGACAAGACAAGAGTGCAAGGTAGCAATTCAGAGAATAGGATAGTAAGTAGTCTCACAACACCAGGTTAAAGTCCAACAGGTTTATTTGAACATAAGAACATAAGAACATAAGAAATAGGAGCAGGAGTAGGCCATCTAGCCCCTCGAGCCTGCCCCGCCATTCAATAAGATCATGGCTGATCTGACGTGGATCAGTACCACTTACCCGCCTGATCCCCATAACCCTTCATTCCCTTACCGCTCAGGAATCCATCCATCCGCGCTTTAAACATATTCAGCGAGGTAGCCTCCACCACCTCAGTGGGCAGAGAATTCCAGAGATTCACCACCCTCTGGGAGAAGAAGTTCCTCCTCAACTCTGTCTTAAACCGACCCCCCTTTATTTTGAGGCTGTGTCCTCTAGTTTTAACTTCCTTACTAAGTGGAAAGAATCTCTCCGCCTCCACCCTATCCAGCCCCCGCATTATCTTATAAGTCTCCATAAGATCCCCCCTCATCCTTCTAAACTCCAACGAGTACAAACCCAATCTCCTCAGCCTCTCCTCATAATCCAAACCCCTCATCTCCGGTATCAACCTGGTGAACCTTCTCTGCACTCCCTCCAATGCCAATATATCCTTCCTCATATAAGGGGACCAATACTGCACACAGTATTCCAGCTGCGGCCTCACCAATGCCCTGTACAGGTGCATCAAGACATCCCTGCTTTTATATTCTATCCCCCTCGCAATATAGGCCAACATCCCATTTGCCTTCTTGATCACCTGTTGTACCTGCAGACTGGGCTTTTGCGTCTCATGCACAAGGACCCCCAGGTCCCTTTGCACGGTAGCATGTTTTAATTTGTTTCCATTGAGATAGTAATCCCATTTGTTATTATTTCCTCCAAAGTGTATAACCTCGCATTTCTCAACGTTATACTCCATTTGCCATATCCTCGCCCACTCACTCAGCCTGTCCAAATCTCTCTGCAGATCTTCTCCGTCCTCCACACGATTCACTTTTCCACTTATCTTTGTGTCGTCTGCAAACTTCGTTACCCTACACTCCGTCCCCTCCTCCAGATCATCTATATAAATGGTAAACAGTTGCGGCCCGAGTACCGATCCCTGCGGCACGCCACTAGTTACCTTCCTCCAACCGGAAAAACACCCATTTATTCCGACTCTTTGCTTCCTGTCGGATAGCCAGTCCCCAATCCACTTTAACACACTACCCCCAACTCCGTGTGCCCTAATCTTCTTATTTCTTATAATCTTATAATCTTAAGATTATAAGATTATAATCTTATAAGATTATAATCTTATAAGATTATAATTTTATAATCTTATTTGGTAGCACAAGCTTTCAGAATGCTGCTCCTTCATCAGGTGAGTGAATTCATTTCATTTCACCTGATGAAGGAACGGTGCTCCAAAAGCTCGTGCTACCAAATAAACTGTTGGACTTTAACCTGGTGTTGTGAGACTACTTACTGTGCCTACGCCAGTCCAACGCCGGCAACTCCACATCGAGAATACTGGTGCACAATCATAAGTGTGCACCAGTAAAATGGGTCAGAGTAGAGATCAATGATAAAAGGAAAGAATTAAAGGTTCTTTAAGTTCAAGTTTTTAAGTTTATTTATTAGTGTCATAAGTAGGCTGACATTAACACTGCAATGAAGTTACTGTGAAAATCCCCTATGAATGCATGAAGCATTCATAACAATATTAATGGGGTGAATTTTATTGTCCCGACCATCATGGGCAGGGGGCGAACCATGGAAAGGTCTGTTGACCTTGGGTGGGATTTTCCAGTTTCGGGGCGAGCATGGAAAATCCTGAGTTTGTAACACTAATTGTTAATGGGTACGATATCTATCACAGAAATGGTAATTGCAAAGTGACCATGCTTCAGAACTGAATACTTAAGGATATTTGACATTTTAGGAAAAAAGGAAGAGGAGGTATGTTAGCTCCATTAGTAAAAGATGTGATCCGGATGGTATTGAGAAATGATATTGGCTTGAAAAATCAAGATGTAAAATCAGTTTGGGTGAAGATAAGAAACATAGAAAATGGAAGCAGGAGTAGGCCATTCAGCGCTGTGAGCCTATTCCACCATTCATTATGATCATAGTTGATCAAAGAAACTTGTGCCCACTTCCTCCATTATCTTTGATTCCTTCTTCCCCAAGAGCTATATCTAACTCTTTCTTGAAAACATACAGAGGCGCGATCTTACCAACTCTCAGCACCTGTTGATCAGCATTGTGTAGGAGAGGAGAACTGAGCTCAGCAGGAGGTTGGCCAGGGGGCCAGAAAAGTTAGCAGCACCCTCATTGTAGACTGGCTATCTCTGCATAAACATGAAATAGCGCAGACAAAGGGGATGTTTCACTAAGGACACAGCTGAATGTCCTTGCTAACAGCACTGAAACTGTGATTGAGACATGATGAAATGACCATTGTCTGAACGGACATTCCATCCATCTACTACTAAAGATTATGACATTACCGATGGGACGCAATTAAACAGCTATTGTCTCGGGCCTACCTCTTTTACCATATGTAAATAATTTATTGGTGTGTGTGACTAGAAACAATTATCTTTACTAAAAGTTGTGCCCTATAAAAAAGCTAACTGTACACAATTGAGCAGGGCAGGTTGAAGAAGCTGTGCACACCAACGAGGTTGGTATAACAACAGTGCTGCCCAAAAGCAGACTTGGGTCCTCAAGGGGATGCCCACCAAGGTAATCTCAGGCAACAGGGCATGGCAGATAGCAGGCTGCCTCCACCTCAGCTGTGGATCCTGGGAAAACGCCTAGACACAGCAGGTGAGTTAGGAAGATAAATAACTTAGAGTCACAATGTGGGCATAGGTGATGTTAAGCACAATAAGATAGTGAGCACTGATGTAGCCGCCATTTTATGCATGAACAGTCACATTATGCACCCTCCTAGTGCCTCTCCGCTCTCATTTCATTGCAGCATGCCCTTTCATCTTCCACATCTAGGCAGAATGTTAAGAACATAAGAACATAAGAAATAGGAGCAGGAGTAGGCCATCTAGCCCCTCGAGCCTGCCCCGCCATTCAATAAGATCATGGCTGATCTGACGTGGATCAGTACCACTTACCCGCCTGATCCCCATAACCCTTAATTCCCTTACCGATCAGGAATCCATCCATCCGCGCTTTAAACATATTCAGCGAGGTAGCCTCCACCACCTCAGTGGGCAGAGAATTCCAGAGATTCACCACCCTCTGGGAGAAGAAGTTCCTCCTCAACTCAGTCTTAAACCGACCCCCCTTTATTTTGAGGCTGTGTCCTCTAGTTTTAACTTCCTTACTAAGTGGAAAGAATCTCTCCGCCTCCACCCTATCCAGCCCCCGCATTATCTTATAAGTCTCCATAAGATCCCCCCTCATCCTTCTAAACTCCAACGAGTACAAACCCAATCTCCTCAGCCTCTCCTCATAATCCAAACCCCTCATCTCCGGTATCAACCTGGTGAACCTTCTCTGCACTCCCTCCAATGCCAATATATCCTTCCTCATATAAGGGGACCAATACTGCACACAGTATTCCAGCTGCGGCCTCACCAATGCCCTGTACAGGTGCATCAAGACATCCCTGCTTTTATATTCTATCCCCCTCGCAATATAGGCCAACATCCCATTTGCCTTCTTGATCACCTGTTGTACCTGCAGACTGGGCTTTTGCGTCTCATGCACAAGGACCCCCAGGTCCCTTTGCACGGTAGCATGTTTTAATTTGTTTCCATTGAGATAGTAATCCCATTTGTTATTATTTCCTCCAAAGTGTATAACCTCGCATTTCTCAACGTTATACTCCATTTGCCATATCCTCGCCCACTCACTCAGCCTGTCCAAATCTCTCTGCAGATCTTCTCCGTCCTCCACACGATTCACTTTTCCACTTATCTTTGTGTCGTCTGCAAACTTCGTTACCCTACACTCCGTCCCCTCCTCCAGATCATCTATATAAATGGTAAACAGTTGCGGCCCGAGTACCGATCCCTGCGGCACTGATGGTGCCTCCTCCATCTCGAGGAGGCACCATCAGGTAAACAGTTGCGGCCCGAGTACCGATCCCTGCGGCACTGATGGTGCCTCCTCCATCTCGAGGAGGCACCATCAGGTAAACAGTTGCGGCCCGAGTACCGATCCCTGCGGCACTGATGGTGCCTCCTCCATCTCCTTTCAGCGAGGATAGCAATGGAATGGCTGTCCTTCTCTCACACTGTCATGACCTAATGATGCTGGTGTGATCCTGGTATTGAGAAGCCTCCACCCCAACACCGTGCCCCAGTCCAAAACGCAGACCATTTATCTGGAAAAGCCTGTTATCTACACAAGGCCGAAGCCTTGTGGGAGGTGAGTAATTTGTACCATTGGTGCAGATGGTCATTGGCACCCTAACCTCAGAGCATGCAGTATCAGCAGAGATGGCTCATTTCGCACCTTAAAGCCCTGAGATCACCCTGTTTAGTGGCAGTTCACCAGCAGCCTTCCGTCAGGCAGGAGTCAGATATTCTCAGGAGATACGTGAGGAACATTGCTCTGTCTTCACTGCAAGTTATCTGCATCCTTTTGCATCATTTGGTTTGTGGGTTTCCGCATCCTGCCAATGAAAGGAACAATCTATCAACCCCTCCCCAGACCTGAGGAGGACTTATCTGAATTTCCCATGTGTAAGTTTCGGGGCAATCCTCCATATTTTCAAAGGACTCAGGTGAAACCTGACAGTTTAAAAGTGGTCAACTCTGGCTGCTGGTTGATAAAACCTCCCAGAAGGCTCGGCAGGACAAACATAACCTGCCTGTGGACTGCGCTAAGGAAAGGTGTGAGCCCCCTGAATATGCAAGTGGCCAGGCGCGGCAGAAAGGCAGACACACCAGTGATCTAATCATCAGAAGGACAAAGGGAGATGGAGACCAACAGATGAACAGTAAACAGACCAGCAGGGAGACAATGGCCACGGAAATCGGCCCATCCACAGAAGACAAGAAGACCCATCCCACTAATGGGATACCGTTCAGGAAGCTCCGGAGGAGCATTAAAAAGACATTAAAATAACGACCAACGGGGGTCAAAGCAGTTCCAGCCTTCTGTGTTTGGACTTGACTCAATTAAACCGAGACTGCCGGTGATTGAAAGCCCGTTGTCCTTGAAAATCACCGACGGGGGCAGGGAAGTTGGTTGTTAAATTGGGCTGAAGTTAAGATCAAGGGAGGCAGACAAGCCTAACCGAGCTCTCTTCCAGAATCGCAAGCTCATGTGCAGAGGTGAAGACCAACAGCAGCCCAGTTTCGACCCTGCACTAAGACATTCAAGTCCATCACAAAGGAATCCCTTTTAGAATTGTGAGTATCCCAGCCAACCTTGTGAAGCTCCCGAGGATAGGATAGAGGTTGAGGCAAGGGGAGGGGTGGTGTATTGTAATTTTAAAGTTCAGTAATCTTGTTTTGAACTGTGTAAAGTAAGATTTTACGTTGTACCCGTTAGCATTTCTCCCATAGTGATAGTATAAAGTAAAAGTTTTATTCATGTGTGGTGTGGTATTGGAGAGGTTGATTCTGTGGTTAAATAAATCACTAAGTTTTGAAACTCGTTTGGAGTTTGTCTTGCCTCTTGTTCTCTCATCAGTGCACTCTGGCGAGGTCACAGTTTCAATATCCCTTACCATAAATCCGGAGTCTAGAACCGAGGGTGATCTGAGCGATTCGAACCCGCTCACTCAAGGGAGACTGCTGGTCAGGAGATAAAGAACAGAGTTTCTCTGTTCTCTCTCTTGGAGACCTACTCGAGTGGAGTGGGTGCAGGGTGGCCGTTGTCCCACCAACAAGGGAGAGAATCACTCAGGCCTTGGTGGCGGTTTTGGGATGGCTGTGTGATATAAGTATCAGGCTACCGGTCAGGTAGAAACAGGGAGCCTGGTTCCGCGCTCTCTCCTGCGGAGTTGCCCCAGTGCAGCTCACGTGAAATTTCAAGGCCTGTAAGAGAGGGACACTCACAGCTATCGGCAGACCCCCAAATACTGGCCTGTAAGTGGAGTAAAGAGAAAGATCCCGCTACACATGTGCTCTCTACATCCCCCCTCCATTAGACTCCCAGGTGTGTAGTGGTGGCCTACACGCTTACCTCTGAAATCCTCCTCAGAGATGAGGTCACCAGGTTCATGTTGTAAACCGTGCCCCCGTGAGCCACACTGGCAAGGTTTGAATATTCAGTGAGGATGGAAGGGATGGTGGGATGGTTCATGAAGAACATATTAAAATATTAAATTAAGGTGCTCGACCTTCCTGGACGGAAACCTCATTCCGTCACTGGCGAAGGACGGGGAAAATCAGAAAAAAAAGACCTCACCAATGAGAATCTCGTTTTCTAACTCTCGTGATATTTTGGGCCCGGGGCTCCATTTCACTCCCAACTAACGTGGGCTTGAAATCACACCCATTCGGCAGGATTTTCTGGCCGTACCCACCGGCAGGAACGTCTGGTCCTGTTGCCAGCCAGTCCCTGCCTGGGGTTATTTGGCGGTGGATGGTGCGAACAATGGGAAACACTGTTGATAGCAGCGGGACTGGAAGATCCCACTGCCAACCAAAAGTTTTTTTTCTCTCATCACATTTGCTTTGTTTTCAAATCTCTTCAAATCTGTGCCATCTTGTTCTTGATTATTTTATGATCGGGAAAAGTTTTTCCCTACCCAGCTTGATCTGGGTTTCAGACAAAGCTCGGCACAACATCGTGGGCCGAAGGGCCTGTTCTGTGCTGTACTGTTCTATGTTCTATGTACTCTGTCATCCAGCACCTTCATGAACATCACGTTCAAATCTCCCCTTAGCCGCATTCACTCCAAGGAGTACAGTCCCAACCTCTCCAAGCTATCCTCCTAACTGAAGTTTCTCATCCCTGGAACCATTCTTGTAAACCTCTTCCACACTCTCTCCAATGCACTCACGTCTCTTCAATAGTGTGGCACCCAGAACTGTACACAATATTCCAGCTAAGGCCCAACTAATGTCTTGTGTAAGGTCAGCATAACCTCTTTGCTCTTGATTTGATTTATTGTCACATGCATCAGTATACAGTGAAAAGTATTGTCTTTTGCACACTATACAGACAAAGCATAGAGAAGGAAAGGAGAGGGTGCAGAAAGTACTGTTACTGTCATATCTTGGGTGTAGAGAGAGATCAACGTAATGCGAGATAGGTCCATCCAAACGTCAGATGGCAGCAGGGAAAAAGCTGTTCTTGAGTTGGTTGGTACGTGTCCTCAGACTTTTGTATCTTTTTCCTGATGGAAGAAGGTGGAAGAGAGTATGTCCGGGGTGCGTGGCATCCTTAATTATGCTGGCTGCTTTTCCGAGGCAGCAGGAAGTGTAGACAGTGTCAATGGGTGGGAGGCTGGTTTGAGTGATATACTGGACTTTGTTCATGACCCTTTGTAGTTTCTTGTGGTCTTGGACAGAACAGGAGCCGTACCAAGCTGTGATACAACCAGAAAGAATGATTTCTATGTTGTATCTCTAAAGGTTGGTGGGAGTCATAGCGGACATGCCCAATTTCCTTTGTCTCCTGAGAAAGTAGAGGCGTTGTTGAGCTTTCTTAGCTATATGTCGGCATCAGGGGACCAGGACAGGTTGTTGGTGATCTGGACACCTAAAAACTTGAAGTGCTCGACCATTTCTACTTTGTCCCCATTGATGTAGACAAGGGCATGTCCTCCACTGTGCTTCCCAAAGTCGATGACTATCTCCTCCATTTTGTTGACATTGAGAGAAAGATTATTGTCATCGCACCATTTCACCACATTCTCAATCTCTTTCCTGAACTCTATCTCATCATTGCTTGAGCTCCGGCCCACTACGGTGGTGTCATCAGCAAACCTGAAAATCTAGTTGGAGGGGAATTTGGTCACACAGTCATAGGTGTATAAGGAGTATAGTAGGGGCTGAGAACACAGCCTTGTCGGGCACCGGTGTTTAGGATGATCGTGGAGGAGGTGCTGTTGCCTATCCTTACTGATTGTGGTCTGTGAGTTAGGAAGTTCAGGATTCAATCGCAGAGGGAGGAGTCAAGCCCCAGGCCATGGAGTTTGGAGATGAGTTTCGTAGGAATAATGCTTTTGTACTCTATGCCCCTATTAATAAAGCCAGGAATACTATATGCTTTATTAACTGCTCTTTCCAGAGAGTACCGGACCAAGCTAGAGTCCCAGGCTAGTCACACAGGCTTTCACCGATAATGGCAATGTCTGTAAGACATGACAGACTACAAGATGAAGGCATATAGAATTGCCGGCACCAATGTACCTCTCCCCAATGAGCTCAATGCATTCGATGCTCGTTTTGAATAAGAGGTCAACGAGAGCACACCTTCTGCCCCAGAAGCCTCAGCCAAACTGATATCCGAGGTCACAATCGCAGACGTCAGATCAGCCTTCACGAAAGTCAACCCACAGAAAGCGACTGGCCTGGATTGCATATCCAGATGAGCACTCAGATCCTGTGTGGGCCAGCTGGCGGGAGTATTCAGTCAGCACAGTTCTGTGTATGGGAAATTGTGTCTTACAAATTTGATAGTTTTTTGAAGGGGTGACCAAGAAAATAGATGAGGGCAGTGCAGTGGAGGCCACCTACATGGACTCCAGCAAGGCTTTCGACAAGGTACCACATGGTAGACTGATCAGTAAGGTGAGATCACATGGGATCCAAGGAGAGCTAGCCAATTGGATAAAAAATTGGCTTGCCAGTAGGAGACAGAGGCTTGTGGTAGAGGGTTGTTTTTCAGACTGGAAGTCTGTAAACAGTGGTGTGCCGCAGGGATCAGTGCTGAGTCCATTGCTGTTTGTCGGTTATATAAATGATTTGGATGTGAATATAGGAGGCATGGTTAGAAATTTACAGGTGATACCAAAATTGGTGGTGCAGTGGACAGTGAAGAAGGTGATCTAAGCCTACAATGGGATCATGATCAACTGGGCCAGTGGGCTGATGTATGGCAGATGGAGTTTAATTCCGGTAAATGCGAAGTGTTGCATTTTGGTAAGACCAGCCAGGGCAGGACTTACATGGTTAATGGTAGGGCGCTGGGGAGTGTTGTTGAACAGAGAGACCCAGGGGTGCAGGTACATAGATCCTTGAAAGTGGTATCTGATGCGCGTTATCAAACACGAGGCTAGATGCTCGGGAAATAAAGGCTTTTATTTACTGTAATGAAGCAGCCAATAATTATATACACGATCCCAGACTGAGGGGTCCCAGCCAGAGCAGGGACTTTTATACCTCTCCCAGGAGGCGGAGCCCGACTGGGATGTACCACAACACTACAGTACAAAGGTGTAACAATCCCACCCTAACCCCAACAGCAACAAGTAGCACAACCCAACAGTAAAATATGTACATCCTTGTAGTACTGGCCAGACCCTGGCTCAGTACTATCCAGTGGGAACCAACGATGGTTCACCACATTCACCCCTCCTTTGGGAACAAAGGCCGGCGGGATACAAAAAAAAACAGAATAAAGTGTCATCAGTCTATAAGTTCAGACGGTCAGGGGGACCGCACCGTCGTTGTGACCTCCTCAATACCGGCGGTGACACCGGAGTAGGCACTTGCGGTGGCGTTCTCCCCAAGGCGGCGTCCAGCTGTTCTTCCACGGACTCACAGGCCGGTTGACCCTGAGGTGACGGTAGTCCATGGGGTCCTGACACGCCCTGCAGTGGCGACCATCTTCTGGGCTCAGGCAAGCTGTACACGGGAGTAAAAGGGTTAAGCAATGGTCCCGATGCTGCCCGCGCCGTGTCCGGGGGAGAAACAAGAGTTAAGGGGTTTGTAACAGGGGGTATGGGAGCGACAGGGGTTGCTACGTCCCCTGCTGGCGCCAGGTCTCGGATCGAGACCGTGTCCTCTCGCCCGTCAGGGTATGCCACATAGGCATACTGAGGGTTGGCGTGGAGGAGATGGACCTGTTCGACCAACGGGTCGGACTTGCGGGCCCTTACATGTCGCCGCAGGAGGACGGGTCCTGAGTACGTCAAACAAGACGGTACTGAGGTCCCCGAGGAAGACTTCCAAGGGAATGAAAACATCCTCTCATGGGGAGTAGCATTGGTTGCCGTACACAGGAGGGAGCGAATAGAATGGAGCGCATCAGGGAGCACCTCTTGCCAACGGGAGACTGGAAGACTTTTTGACTTCAACGCCAGTAAGACAGCCTTCCAGACTGTAGCATTCTCACGTTCCACCTGTCCGTTACCCCTAGGGCTGTAGCTCGTGGTCCTACTAGAGGCAATCCCGTATGAGAGCAGGAATTGCCTCAAGTCATCGCTCATGAACGACGAGCCCCTGTCGCTATGGATGTAGCTGGGGTACCCGAACTCGGGTAAAGAGATCACGGAATGCCTTGATAACCGTGGCAGCGGATGTATCAGAGCAGGGAACAACAAAAGGGAACCTAGAGTACTCGTCAATGATATTGAGGAAGTACACATTCCGATCTGTTGAGGGAATGGGGCCCTTAAAATCGACACTCAGTCTCTCGAAGGGACGAGTGGCCTTGACTAAATGTGCCCGGTCAGGTCGGTAAAAGTGCGGTTTGCATTCCGCGCAAACCCGACAGCTTCTTGTTACGGACCTGACGTCCTCCACCGAGTAGGGCAGGTTGCGGGCTTTTATAAAGTGGGAGAGCCGAGTGACCCCAGGATGGCATAGGTCATTATGGAGAGCCTGCAAACAGTCCACCTGTATACTGGCGCATGCTCCACGCGAGAGGGCATCCGAGGGCTCATTGAGTTTCCCTGGACGGTACATGATGTCGTAGTTATAGGTGGAGAGTTCAATTCTCCACCGCAAGATCTTGTCATTCTTGATCTTGCCCCTCTGCGTGTTATTAAACATGAACGCCACGGACCGCTGGTCCGTGATCAGGGTGAACCGTTTTCCCGCCAAGTAATGGCGCCAGTGCCTGACGGCCTCCACAATGGCCTGGGCCTCCTTTTCCACCGCTGAATGCTGGGTTTCGGGTCCTTGGAGGGTGCGGGAAAAAAATGCGACGGGCCTGCCCACCTGGTTAAGTGTGGCGGCCAGGGCGAAATCAGATGCATCGCTCTCCACCTGAAAGGGGATGGACTCGTCAACAGCGTGCATCGTGGCTTTCGTGATGTCGGCTTTTAATTTATCGAAGGCCAACCGGGCCTCTGGCATTAGGGGAATAGTCGTGGACTTAATGAGCGGACGGGCTTTGTCCGCGTAATTGGGAACCCACTGCGCATAATAAGAGAAGAAGCCTAAGCATCTTCTCAGTGCTTTTGCACGAGCAGGCAAGGGAAGTTCAGAAAGGGAGCGCATACGGTCTGGATCAGGGCCAATGACTCCGTTTTCCACCACGTATCCTAGGATGGCTAAACGGCGCGTACGAAACACACACTTCTCCCTGTTGTAGGTCAGGTTCAGCCGAGATGCAGTGCGTAGGAAATTCAGGAGATTCATGTCGTGGTCCTGCTGGTCATGGCCGCAGATGGTGACATTATCCAGGTACGGGAAGGTAGCCCGCAGCCCGTTCTGGTCCACCATTCGGTCCATAGCACGCTGGAAGACCGAGACCCCATTGGTGACACCAAAGGGAACCCTGAGAAAGTGATACAAGCGACCATCCGCCTCAAAAGCCGTGTATTGTCGGTCCTCTGGGCGAATGGGGAGTTGGTGGTAGGCAGACTTGAGGTCTATGGTGGAGAACACCCGGTACTGCGCAATCTGATTGACCATGTCAGATATGCGCTCTTGACCACCACGACCTGCGCCCTCCACGGACTAGCGCTGGGTTGTATGATCCTATCTTTGAGGAGCCGCTGAACCTCAGATCTAATGAAGATCCGATCCTCAGCGCTGTAACGCCTACTTTTAGTCGCGATGGGCTTGCAGCCTGGCACAAGATTCTGGAACAGGGAGGGTGTGGTGATCTTCAGCGTCGAGAGGCTACAGGCGGGGCAATTTGGAGGCTGCTGCTGTTTTCCCACTGCCAGTGAAGGGAGTGGCCCACCGTACTGTAGGGTTACACTCCTCAAGTGGACCATGAAGTTTAGTCCGAGAAGTATTGGCGCGCAAAGGTACGGCAACACTAGGAGCTTGAAACGCTCGTAAACTGTGCCTTGCACCGTCAAAGTTACCACGCAACTTCCTAGCACGGTGACAGACCGGGACCTCGATGCTATAGAGATTGTCTGTTTGGCAGGTTGAATCCGGAGTCCACACCACCTTCACAGTGTCTGGGTGGATAAAGCTCTCAGTGCTCCCGCTGTCAAACAGACAATAAATCACGTGGTCATTTACCTGGATATTCATCATAGATTTGTCAAGTCTATGAGGCTTGGCCTGGTCCAGGATGATCAACGCCACCGTTGGTTCCTGAGCGCCACTGCAGGCAGCTGAAATCGATGAGGAGGACCCCTGCTGGTCGTTCGCGGTCGGTGCCGACCAACATGGCCGCTCCCATAAGTCACACGTGGGTGATGGCGCCAAACTCAGCGACCCCTGGTGGTCACACACCTCCGACTCCGTCGACCATAATGGTGTCGTCCTGGCCTCGCACGAGGACGAACCCCTCGATGATTTCGACGACGAAGAGCCGAGCTCTGAAGAATCGCAGGCTGCACTGCCGTTCCTAGATTTAGATCGGCACACTTTCGAATAGTGCCCTTTCTTACCGCAGGCGGAGCACAACACAGCCTTAGCGGGACACTGTTGCCGAGTATGTTTCGCTCCCCCACAGAAGTAACACCGTGGGCCGCCCGGAGCTGCTGCCGTCGTCTGGCCCGAGTGTGAGCACGCCATTACGCAGCATTTCGAACCCAAGGGACGAGGAGGGATTGGCGACTGCTCCTGCCACGTTGTCTCCATGTGGTCTTCCGGATACAATACTAAGCTTTTGGAACCGTCTCCAGCATCTCTGCTAGCTCGATTGCCTGGGTAAGGTCAAGGTTACCTTTCTCCAATAGTTTAAGTCGAATGTACGACGATCCGACTCCCGCCACAAACGCATCTCGGGCGAGGTCGTTCATGCTCTGCTCAGCCGACACAGCTTTGCAGTTACAGCCCCTGGCTAGCTGTAGGAGCTCGTTCGCATATTCCTCCATCGTTTCGCCAGACTGCCGTCATCGAGTGGCTAAGAGGTAACGAGCGTGTATTTCATTGGGCGGTTTGATATAACACTTCTTCAGAAGCTTGAGGGCCTTTGTATAATCGGTGGCCGCACGGATCGCGAGGTAGACAGTGTCACTTACCCTCGCATGGAGGACCCGGAGTCTGTCATCATCTGTGGTGACCGCTGCGGAGGCTGCCAGGTAGTCTTCGAAGCACTTCAGCCAGTGGTCGAAGGTGTTAGAGGCGCCCACCGCACGTGGATCAAATGTAAGGCGTTCCGGCTTCAGGATCTGCTCCATACTCTCTTTTTTTTTCGACGAGAGTTTAACAACAGTAAATAAAATTGATGCGCGTTATCAAACACGAGGCTAGATGCTCGGGAAATAAAGGCTTTTATTTACTGTAATGAAGCAGCCAATAATTATATATACGATCCCAGACTGAGGGGTCCCAGCCAGAGCAGGGACTTTTATACCTCTCCCAGGAGGCGGAGCCCGACTGGGATGTACCACAACACTACAGTACAAAGGTGTAACAACCCCACCCTAACCCCAACAGCAACAAGTAGCACAACCCAACAGTAACATATGTACATCCTTGTAGTACTGGCCAGACCCTGGCTCAGTACTATCCAGTGGGAACCAACGATGGTTCACCACAGTATCGTAGGTAGACAGGGTGGTGAAGAAGGCGTTTGGCACACTTGCCTTCATCGGTCAGAGCATTGAGTGCAGAAGTTGGGACGTTATGTTACAACTGTACAGGACATTGGTAAGGTCACATTTGGAGTACCGCAAACATTTCTGTTTGCCCTGCTATAGGAAGGATGTTATTAGAATCATACAGTGCAGAAGAGGCCCTTCGGCCTTGAGCCTGCACTGACACACGGGAAACACCTGAACTCCCACCTAATCCCATCTACCAGCACTTGACCCATAGCCATATTAAACTGGAAAGGGTGCAAAAAAAGATTTACGAGGATGTTACAGGGATCAGTGCTTGGTCCTCTGCTCTTTGTGATTTTTATTAATGACTTAGAGGAGGGGGCTGAAGGATGGATCAGTAAATTTGCTGATGACACCAAGATTGGTGGAGTAGTGGATGAGGTGGAGGGCTGTTGTAGGCTGCAAAGAGACATAGATAGGAAGCAAAGCTGGGCTGAAAAATGGCAAATGGAGTTTAACCCTGATAAATGTGAGGTGATTCATTTTGGTAGGACTAATTTAAATGTGGATTACAGGGTCAAAGGTAGGGTTCTGAAGACTGTGGAGGAACAGAGAGATCTTGGGGTCCATATCCACAGATCTCTGAAGGTTGCCACTCAAGTGGATAGAGCTGTGAAGAAGACCTATAGTGTGTTAGCTTTTATTAACAGGGGGTTGGAGTTTAAGAGCCGTGGGGTTATGCTGCAACTGTACAGGACCTTGGTGAGACCACATTTGGAATATTGTGTGCAGTTCTGGTCACCTCACTATAAGAAAGATGTGGAAGCGCTGGAAAGAGTGCAGAGGAGATTTACCAGGATGCTGCCTGGTTTGGAGGGTAGGTCTTATGAGGAAAGGTTGAGGGAGCTAGGGCTGTTCTCTCTGGAGCGGAGGAGGCTGAGGGGAGACTTAATAGAGGTTTATAAAATGGATGAAGCGGACAGATAGAGTGAACGTTCAAAGACTATTTCCTCGGGTGGATGGAGCTATTACAAGGGGGCATAACTATAGGGTTCGTGGTGGGAGATACAGGAAGGATATCAGAGGTAGGTTCTTTACGCAGAGAGTGGTTGGGGTGTGGAATGGACTGCCTGCAGTGATGGTGGAGTCAGACACTTTAGGAACATTTAAGCGGTTATTGGATAGGCACATGGAGCACACCAGGATGATAGGGAGTGGGATAGCTTGATCTTGGTTTCAGATAAAGCTCGGCACAACATCGTGGGCCAAAGGGCCTGTTCTGTGCTGTACTGTTCTATGTTCTATGTTCTATGTTACCGGGACTGTAAGGTTTGAATTATAGGAAGAGGCTGGATAGGTGGTGGCCCGGTGGTGTTATTGCTAGATTATTAATCCAGAAACTCAACTAATGTTCTGGGGACCTGGGTTCAAATCCCACCACCGCAGATGGTAGAATCTGAATTCAATAAAAAATTTGCAATTTAGAATCTACGGATGACCATGAAACCATTGTTGATTGTTGGCAAACCCCATCTTGTTCATGAATGTCCTTCAGGGAAGAAAATCTGCCTTCCTTACCTGGTATGGCCTACATGTAACTCCAGAGCCAAAGCAATGTGGTTGATTCTCAACCACCCTCCAAAGGGCAACTAGGCCAGCCCATGTCCATGTCCCAAGAATGAATAAAAAGGCTGGGACTTTTTTCCCTGGAGTATAGGAGAACGAGGGGTGACCTTATCGAGGTTTATAAAATCATGAGGGACATAGATAAAATGAATAGCAAGGTCTTTTCCGCAGGGTAGGGGGTCCAAAACTAGAGGGCATAGGTTTAAGGTTAGAAGGGAAAGATTTAAAAGGGCAACTTGTTCACACAGAGAGTGGTGCATATCATAAAATCACTACAGTGCAGAAGGAGTTCATTTGACCCATCGAGTCTACATTGACCTCAATTCCACCCAGGCCCTATTACCGTAACGCCACATATTTACCCTGCTAACCCCCTGACACTCGGGTCAATTTAGCATGGCCAATCAACCTAACCCGCACACCTTTGGACTGTGGGAGGAAACCAGAGTACCCGGAGGAAACCCATGCAGACATGGGGAGAATGTGCAAACTCCACACACACAGTGACCTGAGGCCGGAATTGAACCCGGGTCCCTGGCACTGAGGCAGCAGCGCTAACCACTTTGCCACCACCCGTTGAAGCGTAAATAGCAGAGAATGGAAATATATTGAATGAGCGAGTAGAGGTGGATACAAATACAACATTTAAAAAGCATTTGGACAGGTACATGGATAGGAAATCCTTCGAGGGATATGGACAAAACACAGGCAAATGGGATTAGTTCAGTTTAGGAAACCTGGTTGGCATGGACAAGTTGGGCCGAAGGGCTTGTTTCCATGCTGGATACCTCTATGACTCGAATTCTAAGTTGGGGGGCGGGGTGGAGCGGGGGGGGGGGGGGGGGGGGTGCAGGAGGGGTGGGGGGGCGGAGTGGGGGGGGTGGAGCGGGGGGCTGGGGGCAGGCGGAGCAGTGGGGTGGGGGGGCGGAGCGGTGGGGTGGGGGGGGCGGAGCGGTGGGGGGGGCAGAGCATGGATGGGGGGGCGGAGTGGGGGTGGATCTTACCATTGTACTCTGCAGGCCGATGGGCGGGGCGAACCAGTGAGAAGGCAAGAGAACCGAGAAATCAGGTTCGAGCACAATTTCTTGCCTCTTGCAATCTTACTGGCACCAGATATCTATCGTTTGGCAAGATCAACCTCGCACCTGAAAAGAGCACAAGCCTGATCTCAAAATTTAAATCATATCTAACTGCACTTTAAATATTATTAGTGAGCCTGGGATGCGATCATTCGGGCTCACTTGCCTCGATGGCCTTGTCGGGGAAGGTTCTCTCCAGTGAGGTCTCCATCAACAGGGGCCAGATGTGATGGTCTCACCGGTAGAACCAGAGCCTTTGACAGGTTTCTGTGCCCTCTGCTGGCTTTTGGGTGATTTAGACCCCGTCCACTCCCCCTAATGATTGTTTTCAAGTTTTGCCTAATTTTCTTGACTATGTTTGAGATTTGATTTTTAAGTCACCAAAAAAGCAACGCAAATTTCTCCCATTTTTGCGCTCATTTGGCCCTTTGAATCTTTTTGGTAAGATCACCCCCATGGGCTTTGTGAGGGTATGGGTGAAATCACACTTCTATTTACATGTGCCTGAGATTGTGGGAGAATCAAGTGTTGTTCAAGTACTACTATGTGCATTTAGTGCAAGGGATCTGCATATTAGCATAGTTTTGCACATGCAAAGGATCAAACCAACAAACCTGAAGAACCTGGGAGTGGGTAAGAATGTAGGTGTCTTGAGTGCTGTCTGGGTATGAGCACAAGCATTCTGGATTTGTCTTCTTTGATCACATAGCTTGCACATTCAGAGAGAGGAATTCTTTTCTATTTATGAATGTGGCTGGCTGCTGCCAGGGAGCTCCGAAGGTCACATATGTGCAGTCAATTTTACCTTGCACTGGGCAAAATCTGAGATTACTGAAAGTCCCAACACTCTTACAGTCTGGCTTTCAGAATCCAGGCCGATTGGACAAAACTGTGCACTCTGCTGAACTGAGCATGTGTCATCTCCTGGTGTGTACTTGTGCAGCATTGCCCAGTCAGTGACGCACAGGTACATAGTGGATACCTGGAAGAAGCCATGAACAAATGGAGCCGGCACAGTGGTTAGCACTGCTGCCTCACAGCGCCAGGAACCCGAGTTCTATTCCGGCTTTAGGTGACTGTATGGAATTTGCAAAGATTTTAAAAGATGCAATGCAACAACTCAGAAAAATTATGTCAACAGCACTTCCAAAGTCACAAACTCCGACACTCTAGAAGAACAAGGACAGCAGATGTATGCGAATACCACCACCTGCAAATTTCCCGCCAAGCCACACACAATCATGACTTGGAAATAGAAACATAGAAACATAGAAAATTACACCACAAAACAGGCCCTTCGGCCCCACAAGTTGTGCCGAACATATCCCTACCTTTTAGGCCTACCTATAACCCTCCATCCTATTAAGTCCCATGTACTCATCCAGGAGTCTCTTAAAAGACCCTATTGAGTTTGCCTCCACCACTGACGGCAGCCGATTCCACTCGCCCACCACCCTCTGTGTAAAAAACTTCCCCCTAACAATTCCCCTGTACCTACACCCCAGCTCCTTAAACCTGTGTCCTCTCGTAGCAGCCATTTCCACCCTGGGAAAAAGCCTCTGAGAGTCCACCCGATCTACGCCTCTCAACATCTTATATACCTCTATTAGGTCTCCTCTCATCCTACGTCTCTCCAAGGAGAAAAGATCGAGTTCCCTCAGCCTATCCTCATAAGGCATGCCACTCAATCCAGGCAACATCCTTGTAAATCACTTCTGCACCCTTTCAATCTTTTCCACATCCTTCCTGCAATGAGGCAACCAGAACTGAGCACAATACTCCAAGTGGGGTCTGACGAGGGTCTTATATAGCTGCATCATTATCCCCGGACTCCTAAACTCAGTCCCTCGATTGATAAAGGCCAGCACACCATACGCCTTCTTAACCACCTCCTCCACCTCCGGGGCCGATTTTAGAGTCCTATGGACCCGGACCCCAAGGTCCTTCTGATCCTCCACAGTACTAAGAGTCTTTCCCTTTATATTGTACTCCTTCATCCAATTTGACCTGCCAAAATGGACCACTACGCATTTATCTGGTTTGAAGTCCATCTGCCACTTCTCCGCCCAGTCTTGCATCCTATCAATGTCCCTCTGTAACTTCTGACATCTCTCCAGACTATCCACAACCCCACCAACCTTCGTGAAAGGAAAGATAGGTTATGAAGTTAGGCTAGCTCTAAATATAAAAAATGATAGCAAAAGCTTTTACAAATATATAAAAAGGAATAGAGTGGCAAGAGTGAATGTTGGACCCTTGGAGGACGAGAGGGGGGATTTAATAGTGGGAAATGAGGAAATGGCTGAAATTTTAAATCAGTTTTTTGTGTCGGTCTTCACGGTGGAAGACACAAATAATTTACCGAATATTAACGATAGAGGGTTGGTAGGAGGAGAGGTACTCAATACAATTAATGTTACCAGGGAGGCAGTGCTTGGTAGACTAACAGGACTGAAGGTGGACAAGTCCCCGGGCCCGGATGGAATGCATCCCAGGGTACTGAAGGAAATGTCAGAGGTAATAGCGGATGCGTTAGTGGTAATTTATCAAAATTCGTTGGATTCTGGGGTAGTGCCGGCGGATTGGAAAACGGTTAATGTTACGCCGCTGTTTAAAAAAGGAAATAGACAAAAGGCGGGTAACTACAGGCCCGTTAGCTTAACGTCTGTAGTTGGGAAAATGCTGGAATCCATCATTAAAGAAGAAATAGCAGGCAATTCTGGATAAGAATGGTTCGATTAAGCAGACGCAGCATGGATTCATGAGGGGAAAGTCGTGCTTGACGAACTTGTTGGATTTTTATGAAGATGTGACTAGTGCGGTTGACGGAGGGGAACCGGTGGATGCGGTGTTTTTGGATTTCCAAAAGGCGTTTGATAAGGTGCCTCACAAAAGGTTGCTGAAGAAGATTGGGTCACACGGAGTTGGGGGTAGGGTGTTAGCGTGGATTGGGGATTCACTATCCGACAGGAAGCAGAGAGTCGGAATAAATGGGTGCTTTCCTGGTTGGCGGATGGTAACTAGTGGCGTGCCGCAGGGATCGGTACTGGGGCCTCAACTATTTACCATTTATATAGACGATCTGGAGGAGGGGACTGAGTGTAGGGTAACAAAGTTTGCAGACGACACAAAGATAAGTGGAAAAGTGAATCATGTGGAGGGTGTAGAAAGTCTGCAGAGAGATTTGGACAGGCTGAGTGAGTGGGCGAGGATCTGGCAGATGGAGTATAACGTTAACAAATGCGAGGTTATTCACTTTGGAAGAAATAATAGCAAATTGGATTATTATCTAAATGGAAAGAAATTACAACATGCTGCTGTGCAGAGTAACCTGGGGGTCCTTGTGCATGAGACGCAAAAACCCAGTCTGCAGGTGCAACAGGTGATCAAGAAGGCAAATGGGATGTTGGCCTATATCGCAAGGGGGATAGAATATAAAAGCAGAAATGTCTTGCTGCATCTGTACAGGGCATTGGTGAGGCCGCAGCTGGAATACTGTGTGCAGTATTGGTCCCCTTATTTGCGGAAGGATATATTGGCCTTGGAGGGAGTGCAGAGAAGGTTCACCAGGCTGATACCAGAGATGAGGGGTGTAGATTATGAGGAGAGACTGAGCAGATTGGGTTTGTATTCATTGGAATTTAGAAGGCTGAGGGGGGATCTTATAGAGACCTATAAGATAATGAAGGGGCTGGATAGGGTAGAGATGGAGGGATTCTTTCCACTTAGAAAGGAAACTAGAACTAGAGGGCACAGCCTCAAAATAAAGGGGGTCGGTTTAGGACAGAGTTGAGGAGGAACTTCTTCTCTCAGAGGGTGGTGAATCTCTGGAATTCTCTGCCCACTGAAGTGGTGGAGGCTACCTCGTTGAATATGTTTAAGTCACGGATAGATGGATTCCTGATCGGTAAGGGAATTAGGGATTATAGGGATCAGGCGGGTAAGTGGAACTGATCCACTTCAGATCAGCCATGATCTTATTGAATGGCGGGGCAGGCTCGAGGGACTAGATGGCCTACTCCTGCTCCTATTTCTTATGTTCTTATGTGTCGTCGGCAAACTTATCAACCCACCCCTCCACTTCCTCATCCAGGTCATTTATGAAAATGACAACAGCAAGGGTCCCAGAACAGATCCCTGGGGCACACCACTGGTGACTGACCTCCATTTTGAAAAAGACCCATCTATACACACTCTCTGCCTCCTTTGGGCAAGCCAGTTCTGGATCCACAGGGCAGCAGCCCCTTGGATCCCATGCCCTCTCACTTTTTCTAGAAGCCTTGCATGGGGGACCTTATCGAACGCCTTGCTAAAATCCATATAAGCCACATCTACCGCTTTCCCTTCGTCAATGTGTTTAGTCACATTTTCGAAGAACTCCACCAGGCTTGTAAGGCACGATCTGCCTTTGACAAAGCCGTGCTGAGTATTCTTGAGCATACTAAACCTCTCTAAATGCTCATAAATCCTGTCCCTCAGGATCTTCTCCATCAGCTTACCAACCACTGAGGTTAGACTCACCGGTCGGTAATTTCCTGGGCTATCCCTATTCCCCTTCTTGAAAATAGGAACCACATCCGCAATCCTCCAATCCTCCGGCACCTCTCCCGTCTCCATCGATGACGCAAAGATCATCGCCAGAGGCTCTGCAATCTCTTCCCTCGTCTCCCACAATAACCTGGGGTACATCCCATCCGGACCCGGCGACTTATCTATCTTGATGCCATTCAAAGATTCCAGCACAACCTCTTTCTTAAAGTCCACATACTCAATCTTTTCAGTCCACCGCAAGCCCGCAGTACATCCACCCAGGTCCTTCTCCTCTGTGAAAACCAAGGCAAAATACTCATTAAGCACCTCTGCCATTTCTACTGGTTCTGCACAGACTTTCCCGCCTTCACCTTTTATAGGCCCTATTCCTTCACGTCTCATCCTTTTACTTTTCACATATTTATAGAACGCCTTAGGGTTCTCCTTATTCCTACCTGCCAAAGCCTTCTCGTGACCCCTTCTGGCTCTCCTAATTTCCTTCTTTAGTCCCTTACTACAAGCCATATACTCATCTAGATCCCTATCTTCGCCAAGTTCTCTGAACCTTTTGTACGCTTTCCTTTTCTTCGCGACTAGGTCCCGCACAGCTTTCATGCAGCACGGTTCCTTTAACCTACCAACACCTCCCTGTCTGCTCGGAACGTTGTCCTGTAGAACTCTAGACAGACATTCCTTGAAAAACTGCCATCTCTCTTCAGTACATTTCCCCGAGAATACCTCCTTCCAATTTACTCCTCTAATTTGCTGCCTTATGTCTTCATATTTCCCCTTACTCCATATAAACGCTTTCCTAGCTTGCCTGATCCTCTCTTTTTCCAATGCAAGCCTAAAGGAGATAGAGTTATGATCGCTATCCCCAAGATGCTCTCCCACTGAGAGATCTGACACCTGTCCAGGCTCATTGGTCAGTATCAGATCAAGTACAGCCTCTCCTCTTGTAGGCTTGTCCACATGCTGTGTCAGGAAACCCTCCTGAACACACCTACTAAACCTCGCCAAATGCTCATAAATCTTGTCCCTCAGGATCTTCTCCATCAGTTTACCAACCACTGAGGTTAGACTCACCGGTTGGTAATTTCCTGGGCTATCCCTGTTCCCCTTCTTGAAAATAGGAACCACATCTGCAATCCTCCAATCCTCCGGCACCTCTCCCGTCTCCATCGACGATGCAAAGATCATCGCCAGAGGCTCTGCAATCTCTTCCCTCGCCTCCCACAGTAACCTGGGGTACATCCCGTCCGGACCTGGCGACTTATCTATCTTAATGCCATTCAAAGATTCCAGCACAACCTCTTTGTTAAAGTCCACATCCCACTCCTTCATAGTAGTCTCGTCATAATCCTGAAACTCCCTCCTTAATGCCTCTGAGTATGTGTTGAGTCCATTCATTCATTTGATGAAATGAGGGGACAGCACTTGGTACAAGTTTTCTTTTATTGAACAGACTTAAAAAAATTAACATGACAGAAGCAAAAAGAAAGCGAATTTGGAGACTGGCTTCTCAGCCAGGCTCTTGAACTGAACTGTATTGAACTGGACTTGAACACACTGAAAAGCTGAACTGAAACACTCTAAAATCCAAACTATTTTTCAACCCTTATCTCATTATTGCAAGTTTTTTTCATAGGCTGTCTCCGTTTAGAAAAACAATCCTTGCAACTGCTGTATTGGGACAGTTGTTTGCCTGCGTTGTGTACTCTTCAGAAATTCAGTCAATTTTTCATGAACCCATCATGCCTTCTGATTCTACATGTGGTCAAGCTAGCTACAATTGTCCAGCTTAGCAGAGTTAGTTAACCCTTACAGTCTCGCATTTAACTGTAATGGTGCCAGAAATATCTCAAAATGAAGTCTTTGGCTGGACTGAAGCAAACAGAGCTACACATACACAGGATCCCTCAGTATGTAAACAACAAGAACTGTGACGGTTCACGAAGGGGCTCACCGCTACCTTCTCAATGGCAGTTATGGATGAGCAATAGAAATACTGGCTGAGCCAGTGATGCCCATTCCCCTTGAAAGAATAACAAAAACCTCCCTCCCCCACTTTACTTCCCAACTTCCACTATCACTCTTGACCCACCTAATACCACCATTCTTTCCCCTTTGTCATCTTTGAACCTTTCCCCCTAATACCAGATTCTATTACAATCCATCTCCACACATCTTCCCTCACCTCAGAGCTGAGATCTATTATTATCCCTATGCCGTTTCTGACTCCTCCCCATTTTCAGAGCCCCCATGTAGTCTGCTTCCACAGCTCTCTGAAGCTTTCATGAACCAAACTGACTGACTGCTCCCTCCTCTGACCAGTAGCCTGAGGTAAAATACCAGGAACCACTGTTCATAGAAATCATAGAAATCCTACAGTGCAGAAGGAGACCATTCAGCATTATCCCTATGCTCGAGGATGCCTTCTCTCTACTTCCCTTCCCACTCCCCCTTTCACTGAACAGTATCCCCCAACATTCCCCAGCGCACTCTCCCCCTTCCCTGGATGGTAATTTCCCCCTTTCCCAGATACTCTTCCCCCATCCAACCTTTACTCCACCCATCTATCCTACCCTCCCCTTCCAGCCTTCGCCTGCCTCTCATGCTCATCCTTTTAGTCTTCAACTTTCCAACACTGCCTCCTCTTTCCAGCCTTCATGCAGTTTTTGTCTCCTGCACCCAATAAGAATCAAGTTATGAGTCAAGAAGGTTGATTCTATGATTCTATGAAAGTGTAAGCAGCATTGACTGACCTCAAAGTCATGGAAAAAGTGAAGCTCATCAGGTTTATGCCACTTATATATGGTCCTTTCTCTTTATATATTAACGATCTAGATGACGGGACTGGGAGCATTCTGGCCAAGTTTGCCGATGATACAAAGATAGGTGGAGGGGCAGGTAGTATTGAGGAGGTGGGGAGGCTGCAGAAAGATTTAGACAGTTTAGGAGAGTGGTCCAAGAAGTGGCTGATGAAATTCAACGTGGGCAAGTGCGAGGTCGTACACTTTGGAAAAAAGAATAGAGGCATGGACTATTTTCTAAACGGTGACAAAATTCATAATGCTAAAGTGCAAAGGGACTTGGGAGTCCTAGTCCAGGATTCTCTAAAGGTAAACTTGCAGGTTGAGTCCGTAATTAAGAAAGCAAATGTAATGTTGTCATTTATCTCAAGAGGCTTGGAATACAAAAGCAGGGATGTACTTCTGAGGCTTTATAGAGCACTGGTTAGGCCCCATTTGGAGTACTGTGAGCAATTTTGGGCCCCACACCTCAGGAAGGACATACTGGCACTGGAGCGGGTCCAGCGGAGATTCACACGGATGATCCCAGGAATGGTAGGCCTGACATACGATGAACGTCTGAGGATCGTGGGATTATATTCATTGGAGTTTAGGAGGTTGAGGGGAGATCTGATAGAAACTTACAAGATAATGAACGGCTTAGATAGGATGGACGTAGGGAAGTTGTTTCCATTAACAGGGGAGACTAGGACGCGGGGGCACAGCCTTAGAATAAAAGGGAGTCACTTTAGAACAGAGCTGAGGAGAAATTTCTTCAGCCAGAGAGTGGTGGGTCTGTGGAATTCATTGCCACAGAGGGCTGTGGAGGCCGAGACGTTGAGCGTCTTCAAGACAGAAATTGATAAATTCTTGATTTCTCGAGGAATTAAGGGCTATGGGGAGAGAGCGGGTAAATGGAGTTGAAATCAACCATGATTGAATGGTGGAGTGGACTCGATGGGCCGAATGGCCTTACTTCCGCTCCTATGTCTTATGGTCTTATGGTCTTATGGTCCTAAAAGCAATTTCACTACTTTCTGACTGGCGCAGAACTTAATTTGGCAGATAATTTAATCCAGTGAGGTGGCCTTTTAATGAACATACATGACATACATGTCAGAAACTTGACCCGCCTTTAATCCATCTTTAAAGTGCTGAGAACAAGATTCCAAAAATTCATCCCAATATCTGGAAGCTAATTTTTGGCCTCATGTTATATTAAGCTCCCCCACCTGACACATTTTCTGCTGTTGGTGGGATTGGAAGATTCCGTCCCATATTGTTTCTTAAATAGGTAGAACTAGGCTGAGCACAGTGCTCGAGATGTGGTCTCACTTTATGCATCACAACTTTTATATTCATTACCTTCAATAAACAACAACATTTCTAATCACTTGCTGTACCTGCATACGAATGTTTAGTGATTTGTGTAACCAGACATCCAGATCCTTCTGTACCTCAGAGTTCTGCAATCTCTCCATTTAAATAATAAATAAAAACCATAATTTACAATTGTTATGACTTGAGAGGGCTTTTGACAAGAGAAGACACTTAAGCATTAACTAAACTTCTGCTAGTTGGTAGATATTATGTTTAGCAAATGCTCTGATTTACTATTAGCAACCTCATTAGAGATCTGATATTAATTGTCATAAGGAAAAACATAACCACAGGAAAATTGGATATAGAAAATTGGTATTAGAAATATGTTAATGTGTTTTAATCTTCTTATTTTTGACAGATATTTAGAAAAGAAAAGGTTGTTATTTCCTAGATTCTTCTTTGTATCAGATCCAACTTTACTGGAGATCCTTGGACAGGCCAGTGACTCACACACCATCCAGGTTTGTTTGAGTAGCTTTTAATATGTGTTTGCAAACCTAAAAAACTGAGGAAATAAAATTAAATGTAAAAATAATTAATTATGTTATCTGTAACAAGAAGGTATTGGGAGGATTGGGAAATCTTTAAACGTCAACAGAAAGCCACGAAATTAGCTGTAAAGAAAAGTAAAATGGATTATGAGAGTAAACGAGCTCAGAATATAAACAGATAGCAAAAGTTTCTACAAGTGTATAAAACAAAAAAGAGTGGCTAAAGTAAACTTGGTCCTTTAGAGGATGAGAAGAGGGATGTAATAACTGGAAATGAAAAAAGGCTGAGGCATTGAACAGGTATTTTGTGTCGGTCTTCACAATGTAAGATACAAATAACATGCCAAAAATTGATGACAGGGAGGCTATGGCAGGTGAGGACTTAGAAACTATCATTATCACGGAAGAGGTAGTGTTGGGCAAGCTAGCGGGGCTAAAGATAGACAAGTTTCCTGGTCCTGATGGAATGTATCCCAGGGTACTAAAAGAGATGGCGGAGGAAATAGCAAATGCACCAGTGGTAATTTACCAAAATTCACTGGAACTCTGGGGTGGTTCCTGCAGATTGGAAAACAGCAAATGTGGTGCCACTGTTTTAAAAAGGAGGTAGACCAAAGGCGGGTAACTATAGGCCGGTTAGCTTAACTTCTGTAGAAGGGAAAATGCTTGAATCTATAATCAAGGAAGAAATAGCGAGACATCTGGATATAAATTGTCCTATTGGTAAGACGCAGCATGGGTTCATGAAGGGCAGGTCATGTTTGACTAATTTGGTGCAATTCTTTGAGAACATGACATGTGCAGTGGACAATGGGGAACCTGTGGATGTGGTGTATCTGGATTTCCAGAAGGCGTTTGGCAAGGTGCCGCACGAAAGACTGCTACATAAGATAAAGGTGCACAGTGTTACGGGTAATGTATTAGCATGGATAGAGGATTGGTTAACTAACAGATAGCAAAGAGTGGGGGTAAATGGGTGTTTTTCTGGTTGGCAATTAGTGACTAGTGGTGTGCCTCAGAGATCTGTGTTGGGACTGCAATTGTTTATGATTTACATAGATGATTTGGAGTTGGGGACCGAGTGTAGTGTGTCAAAATTCGCAGATGACACTAAGATGAGTGGCAGAGTAAGGTGTGCAGAGGGACCTGGGTGTCCTTGTGCAACAATCACAAGGAGTTGGTTTGCAGGTGCAGCAGATAATTAAGAAGGCAAATAGAATTTTGTCCTTCATTACTAGAGGGATGGAGTTTAAAAACAGTGAGGTTATGTTTCAGCTGTATAAGGTGCTGATGAGGCCACATCTGGAGTATTGTGGACAGTTTTGTTCTCCTTACTTGAGAAAGGATATACTGGTACTGGAGGGGGTGTAGAGAAGATTCACTAGGTTGATTCCAGAGTTGAGAGGGTTGGCTTATGAGGAGAAACTGAGTAGACTGGGTTGAAATTCATTGGAATTCAGAAGAATGAGGGGAGATCTTATAGAAACATAAAAGGTTATGAAGGGAGTAGATAAGATAGAAGCAGGGAAGTTATTTCCACTGGCGGGTGAAACTAGAACTAGGGGGCATGGCCTCAAAATAAGGGGAGCAGATTTAACTGAGTTGAGGAGGAACTTCTTCTCACAAAGGGTTGTGAATCTGTGGAATTCCCTGCCCAGTGAAGCAGTTGAGGCTACCTCATTAAAAGTTTTTAAGGCAAGGATAGATAAGTTTGTGAACTGTAAAGGAATTAAGGGTTATGGTGAGCGGGCAAGTAAGTGGAGTTGAGTCCACAAAAAGATCAGCCATGATCTTATTGAATGGCGGAGCAGGCTCAAGGGGCCAAATGGCTCCTAGTTCTTATGTTATGTTCTTATGTAACACTTGAAGCTCCTTTATGTTTTCCAAGGAAAAGTTCAGAAATAGAAGTATGAAACTTAGCAATTAGAATTCATTCTGCTGTATAAAATATTAATTTGGCATTGTCCAATGTCTTAAACACCTATTTCTCATTATTATTGAATAAAAATGTTTGCTGCTGAACTAGTGAACTCTGAGATAAAGGCAAAATGCTGCGGATGCTGGAATCTGAAACAAAAACAGAAAATGCTGGAGAAACTCAGTAGGTCTGACAGCATCTGTGGAGAGAATAGAGCCAATTTTTTGTGTCTGAATGACAGCTCTGACGACTATAACGTTGACTCTATTCTCACTTCACAGATGCTGTCAGACCTGCTGAGTTTCTCCAGTATTTTCTGTTTTTGTTGTGAACTCAGAGGTTGAGTTAAAATTCTATCAAAGCAGAATCACAGAATTGTTATGCTTCAGAAGGAAGCCATTTGGCCCATTGTGTCTGCATCAGCTCTCTAAATGAGCATCATGACTTCGTGCCCCCTACCTTTTTGCTCCCCCCTTGTACATTGTTTCTATTCAAATACTCACCTGATACCCTCTTAAATGCCTTGATTGAACCTGATGTGGAGATGCCGGCGTTGGACTGGGGTAGGCACAGTGAGAAGTCTCACAACCCTCCAGGTTAAAGTTCAACAGGTTTATTTGGTAGCACCTGATGAAGGGGCAGCACTCCAAAAGCTCATGCTACCAAATAAACCTGTTGGACTTCAACCTGGTTTTGTGAGACTTCTTACCTTGATTGAACCTGCCTCCACCACACCTCCAGGCAGAGCATTCCAGACCCGAACCACTCGCAATGTGAAAAATATTATTTTCACATCGCATTTACTTCTTTTGCAAATAACTTTAAATCTGTGCCCTCTCATTAAATTGGGGGAATTTTAAGGAACCAGATGTTGGGATTGTATTGGTTACAGAACATATCAGTTAAGAATGTCTTTATAGTCTTCTGTTCCATTAACAGAAAGTATTAACTACCTGTGACTATATAAAAGGTAAAACCGCCACAGTCCCAGATGACCAAAGGCTCCCCTTTGAGGGGGAGAGCTGACTCGTGGCGATTTAACCTGAGGATCCCACACCTCAGGCAAGGGGCAAGGTTAAGAAGGTGGGCCTTCATGAATAAACTCAGCTGCTACGGAAATTGAACCCGCAATGTTGGCATTGTTCTGTATCATGAACTAGCCATGCAGACAACTGAGCTAAACAGTTATTTTGAATTATTTTTGAAGTGTGCTGTGAAATATATCTTAGGATTAAGGGTTATCAGTTTTAAAATTCTTTCACCAATATCTGTAGCTGAGGCCAACATGTTGCATGATTTCAAGAAGAAATTAGATATAGCTCTTGGGACTAAAGGGATCAAGGGATATGGGGAGAAGGGGGGACCAGGATATTGAATTTGATGATCAGCCATGATCAAAATGAATGGCGGAGCAGGCTCTAAGGGCCAAATGGCCTACTCCTGCTTCTAGTTTCTGTTTCTATCTCATTTTACAACCCTTGTAGGTGCACTGTATTGTTAAAAAGCAAACCCAAAGGTCGAAGGCCATTTGCTTCAGCTTTTCATAGTTATAGGTCTCTGTGTAACTGTTGCAGAATTGCTGGTGATATTCCATTGCTGGGAAGTGGGCCAAAAAATGGAGATCAATACAGATAAGTGTGAGATGTTGCATTTTTGCATATTATGAAGTGTTTCGAAAGGCTAGTCATGGCACGAATCAATTCCAGCCTCCCAGACTACCTGGATCGACTACAGTTTGCCTACCGCCGCAACAGGTCCACAGCAGACGCCATCTCCCTGGCCCTGCACTCAACCCTGGAACACTTAGATAACAAAGACACTTATGTGAGACTCCTATTTATTGACTACAGCTCAGCCTTCAACACTATTTATTAATAGGGGCATAGAGTACAAAAGCATTATTCCTACGAAACTCATCTCCAAACTCCGTGGCCTGGGCTTCGGCACCTACCTCTGCGACTGGATCCTGAATTTCCAAACTCACAGACCACAATCAGTAAGGATAGGCAACAACACCTCCTCCATGATCATCCTCAACACAGGTGCCCCACAAGGCTGTGTTCTCAGGCCCCTACTATACTCCTTATACACCTATGACTGTGTGGCCAAATTCCTCCAATTCGATTTTCAAGTTTGCTGACCACACCACCGTAGTGGGTCAGATCTCAAACAATGATGAGACAGAGTACAGGAATGAGATAGAGAATCTGGTGAACTCGTGCGGCACCAATAATCGTTCCCTCAATGTCAACAAGATGAAGGAGATTGTCATCGTGTTCAGGAAGCGTAGTGGAGCACATGCCCCTGTCTACATCAATGGGGACGAAGTAGAAATGGTCAAAAGCTTCAAGTTTTTAGGTGTCCAGATCACCAACAACCTGTCCTGGTCCCCCCATGCTGACACTATCGTTAAGAAAGCCCACCAACGCCTCTACTTTCTCAGAAGACTAAGGAAATGTGGCATGTCAGCTACAACTCTCTCCAACGTTTACACATGCACCATAGAAAGCATTCTTTCTGGTTGTATCACAGTTTGGTATGGCCCCTGCTCTGTCCAAGACCGCAAGGAACTACAAAAGGTCATGAATGTAGCTCAATCCATCACGCAAACCAGCTTCCCATCCCTTGACTGTCTACACTTCCTGCTGCCTCGGGAAAGCAGCCAGCACAATTAAGGACCCCATCCTGGAAATTCTCTCTTCCACCTTCTTCCGTCGGGAAAAAGATACAAAATTCTGAGCTCACGTACCAACTGACTCAAGAACACCTTCTTCCCTGTTGCTGTCAGATTTTGAATAGACTTGCCTTGCATTAAGTTGATCTTTCTCTATACCCCAGCTATGACTGTAACACTACATTCTGCACTCTCTCATTTCCTTCTCTATGAATGGTATGCTTTGTCTGCATAGCATGCAAGAAACAATACTTTTCACTGTATGTTAATACATGTGACAATAATAAATCAAATCAAAACAAAGGTGTTGCATTTTGGAAAGTCAAATTAAGGTAGGATTTTCACGGTGAATGCTAGGACCTTAGGGAGTATCATGGAACAGAAGGACCTTGGAGTTCAGATGCACGGTTCTCTAAATGTAGTGTCACAGGTCGATAGGGCAGTGAAGAAGGTTTTTGGCATGCTGGCCTTCATCAGTCAGGACATTGAGTATAGAAGTTGAAAGTTATGTTGCAGTTGTACAGGACACTGGTGAGGCTGCACCTGGAAAATTGTGTTCAGTTTTGGTTGCCTTGCCATAGGAAAGATGTTATTAAACTGGAGAGTGTGCAGAAGAGATCTGCAAGGAGTTATAGTTTAAAAGTTTAAAGTTTATTTATTAGTGTCAAAAGTAGGTTTACGTTAACACCGCAATGAAGTTACTGTGAAAATCCCCATGTCATAGAGTCATAGAGGTTTACAGCATGGAAACAGACCCTTCGGCCCAACTTGTCCATGCCGCCCTTTTTTTATTAAACCTTAAGCTAATCCGAATTGCCCGCATTTGATCCATCTAGAAGGACAAGGGCAGCAGATAAATGGGAACACCACCACCTGCAAGTTCCCCTCCAAGCCACTCACCATCCTGACTTGGAGATATATTGCAATCCCTTCACAGTCGCTGGGTCAAAATCCTGGAATTCCTTCCCTAACGTCATTGTGGGTCAACCCACAGAACATGGACTGCAGCGATTCAAGAAGGCAGCTCATCAGCACCACCTCAAGGGCAACTAGGGATGGGCAATAAATGCTGGCCAGCCAGTGACACCCATGTCCCATAAATGAATAAAAAAAAGTTATCATTCCTGGTGGGAGTAGCACCTGTAAGATTCACACTTGCCAAGTTTCCTTCAACAACACCATCAAAACCTATGACTTCTACTACCAAGAAGAACAAGAGCAGCAGACTCGTGAGAATCATAGAGTCATAGATTTTTACAGCATGGAAACAGGCCCTTCGGCCCAACTTGTCCATGCTGCCCTTTTTTTTAAACCACTAAGCTAATCCCAATTGCCCGCATTTGGCCCATATCCCTCGATACCCATCTTACCCATGTAATTGTCTAAATGCTTTTTAAAACACAAAATTGTACCCGCCTCAGACACTCACCACCCTCTGTGTGTAGAAATTGCCCCTCTGGACACTTTTCTATCTCTCCCCTCATAGAATAGAATCATAGAATCCCTACAGTGCAGAAGGAGGCCATTCGGCCCATCGAGTCTGCACCGACCACAATCCCACCCAGGCCCTACCCCCACATATTTTACCCGCTAATCCCTCGAACCTATGCATCCCAGGACTCTAAGGGGCAATTCTTTTTTTTTTAAACCTGGCCAATCAACCTAACCCGCATATCTTTGGACTGTGGGAGGAAACCGGAGCACCCGGAGGAAACCCACGCAGACACGAGGAGAATGTGCAAACTCCACTCACCTTAAACCTGTGCCCTCTAGTTTTAGACTCCGCTATCTTTGGGAAAAGATATTGACTATCTCGCTGATCTATTCCCCTCATTATTTTATAGACCACTATAAGATCACCCCTCAGCCTTCTACGCTCCAGAGAAAAAAGTCCCAGTCTATCCAGCCTCTCCACATAACTCAAACCATCAAGTCCCGATAGCATCCTAGTAAGTCTTTTCTGCACTCTTTCTAGTTTAATAACATCCTTTCTATAATAGGGTGACCAGAACTGCACACAGTATTCCAAGTGTGGCTTTACCAATGTCTTGTACAGCTTCAACAAGATGTCCCAACTCCTGTATTCAATGTTCTGACCGATGAAACCAAGCAGGCTGAATGCCTTCTTCACCACGCTGTCCACCTGTGACTCCACTTTCAAGGAGCTATGAACATGTACCCCTAGATCTCTTTGTTCTGTAACTCTCCCAATTTCCTACCATTAACTGAGTAAGTCCTGCCCTGTTTCAATCTACCAAAATGCATCACCTCGCATTTATCGAAATTAAACTCCATCTGCCATTCATCAGCCCACTGGCCCAATTGATCAAGATCCTGTTGCAATCCGAGATAACCTTCTTCACTGTCCACGATGCCACCAATGTTGGTGTCATCTGCAAACTTACTAACCATGCCTCCTATATTCTCATCCAAATCATTAATATAAATGACAAATAACAGTAGACCCAGCACTGATCCCTGAGGCACACTGCTGCTCACAGGCCTCCAGTTTGAAAAACAACCCCCTACAACCACCCTCTGGCTTCTGTCATCAAGATGTGGAGATGCC
Organism: Mustelus asterias; assembly: GCF_964213995.1. Taxonomy (NCBI): domain Eukaryota; kingdom Metazoa; phylum Chordata; class Chondrichthyes; order Carcharhiniformes; family Triakidae; genus Mustelus; species Mustelus asterias. Next base: position 9,409,365 of record NC_135805.1, read on the forward strand.
GGCATTGGACTGGAGTAAACACAGTAAAAAGTCTCACAACACCAGGTTAAAATCCAATAGTTTATTTGGTAGCAAAAGCCACTAGCTTTCGGAGCGCTGCTCCTTCGTTGCCCTGAGACCAATCCCTGAATCCTTAAGAACATTAGTTTCATTCCTAAATTGGAAGAGAGTGGCATAGAACCATTTTGCACCATTTTTGAGAAAGTAGCAGCACAGCTAAAATGGCCATCTGATATCTGGACTTTTTTGAAATTCCAGGGCAGCTATCAGAGAAAGCCAAAGTGGTCTACTCCATGCTGACTCCTGATGTGCCCACTAATTATGAACAAACCGAGGATGCCATCCTTAGTGTCTATGAGTTAGTCCCAGAAGCATACAAAGATACTAACCACAGCTCAGCCTTTAACACCATTATTCTGATGAGATTTATTTCCAGGCTTTGTGGCCTGGGGCTCGGCTCCTCCCTCTGCAACTGGATCCTAGACTTCCTAGCCCACACACCACAGTCAGTAACAATAGGCAATGACACCTCTTCCACGATCATCCTCAATACCGTGCCCCACAAGGCTGTGTCCTCAGCCCCTTACTATACTCCTTATACACTTTTGACTGTGTGGTCAAATTCCCCTCAAACTCGATTTTCAAGTTTGCTGATGACATCACCGTTGTGGGTCAGATCTTAAACAATGACGAGACAGAGTACAGGTACGAGATGGAGAATCTGGTGAACTGATGCGACGACAATAATCTCTCCCTCAGTGTCAACAAAACAAAGAAGATAGTCATCAATTTCAGGAAGCGTAATGGAGGACATGCCTATGTCTACATCAATGGGGTGAAGTAGAAAGGGTCGAGAGTTTCAGGTTTTAAGGTGTCCAGATCACCAACAGCCTGTTCTGGTCCCCCCATGTGGATGCTATAGTTAAGAAAGCCCATAGCTCTACTTTCATAAGAATTAGGAGCAGGCCACTTGTCCCCTTGAGCCTGCTCCCTAATTCAATAAGATCATGGCTGATCTGATCTCAACCCCACATTCCTGCCTACTTCTGATAACCTTTAACACCTTTGTTTATCAAGAATCCATCTAGCTCTGCCTTAAAAATATCTGAAGACTCTGTTTCCACTGTCTTCTGTGGAAGAGAGTTCTAGAGATTCTCAACTCTGAGAGGAAAAATCTCTCAACATCACCAGCTTAAATGAATGACCCCTTATTTTTAAACAATGAACTCTAGTCCCAGATTCTCCAACGAGAGGAAATATTCTCTCCACATCCACCCTGTCAATTCCCCTCAGTATTTTGAAGGTTTTGATCAAGTTGCCTCTTATACTTCTAAACTCATGGATACAAACCAAACCTCTCCAACCTTTCCTCATAAGACATCCCACCCACCCCTGGAATCATAGAACCTATGGCACGGAGACAGGCCCTTCAACCCAAATTGTTCCATGCTAACCCCATTTGCCTGCATTTGGCCCAAATCCCTCTAAACCTTTGCTATTCCTATTCCGTCTAAACCTTTCCTATTCATGTATCTGTCCAAATGCCTTTTAAATGTTGTCGATGTCCTTGCCTCAACCACTTCCTCTGGCAGTTCATTCCACATACGTACCACCCTCTGTGTAAAAATGTTGCTCCTCAGGTTCCCATTAATTCTTTTCCCTTTTAACTTAAACCTATGCAGTCTAGTTCTTGGTTCCCCTACTCTGGGAAAAAGACTGAGTGCATTCACCCTATCCATGCCTTTCATGGTCTTATATACCTCGATACGATCATCCCTCAGTCTCCTTTGCTCCTAGCCTGTCCAATCTCTACTGCTGCCTCACAGCGCCAGGGACGCAGGTTTGATTTCCGACTTGGGTCACTCTCTGTGCGGAGTCTGAACGTTCTCCCCATGAGTCTCCTCCGGGTGCCCTGGTTTCCTCCCACATTCTGAAAGACGTGCTGGGTAAGTGCATGCTAAATTCTCCCTCAATTACCCGAACAGGTGCTGGAGTGTGGCGACACACAGTGCAAAATCATGTCT